>NC_090927.1:85029275-86279275 GCF_040938575.1 Ambystoma mexicanum | reverse complement strand
ACCCTAAAGTTGCGCAGGAACTTTTGGACTTCCATGTCATGGCCACAGAACTAAGGGCCAGTCCTCCCTCATCCCCAGGGTCCAAATGGACCCAGTCCTGGCGCCTCTAGCGCCAGCTTCATGTAAAAGTGTGCCTAAGGCACGTGCAGCAGGGCCGGGCGTGGCCAAAGGACAACATTGGAAAGCATGTGCAGGAGTCCCTGGGTGGGGCAAGGTGGAGCCACTAGGTGGAGCTAAAGGGAGTGGCCAGGGCCAGTCTATTTGAGGCCAACCCATCCACATGCCTCTGCTTCGCGGAGTTCTGCTTTTGCAGCATAACCCTTACCACTGTTCTTACCTGCACATCCACTTTATTCCAGCTGCTTCATCTCTGAAGACATCTTTGACATTGCACGAATTGCACTTTATTCCAGCTGCTTCATCTCTGAAGACATCTTACCAGATTCCAGCATCTCCACCGCTGACGGCGCTTCTTACCTGCTTTCAGCCGCTCCATTGCTGTACGCATTTCTTACCTGATTCCAGCTACTCCATCGCTGTGTGCGCCTCTTACCTGAATCCAGCTACTCCATCGCTGTGAGCGCCTCTTACCTGAATCTAGCTACTCCATCGCTGAAGGCGCTCCTACCTGTTCGCAGCCGCTCCATCGCTGTGTGCACCTCTTACCTGCATCCCATCACTATCGGAGTCGGGCCTTCTTCTCACCTGATCCGGGCGTCCAGCTAACCGGAGCTCCACTTCGTTCCTTTTCTTCACGATGTCTTCAACCTGCAACCGCGGAGCGGCATCAAGCATCCGGACTTCGTTCTTCACCGTCAGCCTTCTCCTGCAAGAGAAAAGAGAGAACAACAAGTTGGAATTCATAACAAAAACGAACGCTGGCCGTCATACCAGTGCCTAGAGTTCCATTATAAAGGCCAACTTACCAGTTCCTTCAGGCTCAAGGAACTCCCCGGATTCGCTCCACGACTCCAATCTGCTTCTTCATACCTATAGGGATGAGAATAGACACTGCAAGAATTAATACTGAACAAGACAAAGACATTATAATAAATGAACTATAATCACAACCAAAAGAATTACCTTCAAATTGGATTGGTCGCAGCCGGTCTGGATCAACACTTCCACGGACCACTGAAGCAACTCGGTTCACTCTATGGGCCTCATTCCGACTCAGGCATTAAGGGGTTTACGGCGCCGTAAAAATGTGCCGACCCTTAACGCCTGATTACAAGGTTCCCTTTGCGGGATGGCTGTTTAACGCCTGCTTTTTGCAGGCGTTAAAAGCCATGCCGCAAAGGGACCTTGGCGATAATTACGGCACCGTAATTTACGGTGCCGTAATTATCGCCTTTCCCCATTCCCATTATGCCCTATGGGGCAAAAATGGGAATGGGGAAGGGGCCATTGGTGAATGGGGAATTAACGCCCCACTCACCTTGGAATGGGGCAGTAATTCCGCCATCCACCATGGCGGAATTGCAACCTTAGCGGCATGGACCATGGTGCTAATAGCACCATGGTCCTCCGCCAAGGTTATAATGAGGCCCTATGTGTCCCTGCTGCGATAAGCAGGACGGATAGCTCAGCATTACAACACAACAGGTGAGCTTGCATGAGAAAATGCTTGTACACTTCATTTTGGCACTAGAGGGTCGAGGGAAGTCACAACACCCCCACACCATTCTCATTAGCTCTCATCTTCTCTCAGGAGCAATACCAGCATCCAGAACAGCAGGCTCTGCAGCAACCGGGAGAGGGAGGCGATCCAGGGAAGACAAGTCAAGGGAGGACTCCAAACGTGCCCCAACACCCCCGCAGAGACGAGGTGAGCGTAACATTCCATCCCTGGCGCTTAGAGCCGTTAGGTGTCTGCGTGCCGTTGGTGTTGGTGTCCCTGGGGACTTGAGACTGTTGGTCACTTTCGCTACGTCCTTGTTTTGTCAGGGATTACTTCTTAGGGTAATACGCTGCTGCTGTGATTAGAAACAAAAATTCCACACTGGACGACCGGTAAGTGGTGGCCTTGTTTTCTATTTTCTTTTCTTCACTTTCATGGAGTTACTGGTTCTTTAAGTCTCATTCTCTTGTTTTCATAAGGTGGACGTCTATCCAAGTCTTCTATTTCTACTCGGATATCCATATCCGGATAGGTGGCTGGATTCTTGTCCAGGTCAGCATTACTTATTGGCTCTTTTGTCCTGCTCAGTTATTGTATTTATATCTTGCATTTTCAACGGTCTTGTTTGTGTTCCAGACTTCCGGTTCCATTCCTACTAACCTCTTGTGTCAGACGAATTCCGATTCCAGCTGGTGTCCATCTCTCCCAATCAATTGATCCCTTTGTATGTTTATTTCATCAGAGGGTTACATTGGCAGGGAGAATTCTTCGTCTTCACGACAGGGGCAAGTTCTCTCATCCCTCACCTGCCATACCAGGTACTCTGATATATTGCCAGTTTTTTACATAATCAGAAGCCTAATATATACAAAGATGGACACCAGTGACACCTTGTCTAACTTGATGCAAATGGTTGCGGATCTCCACCCGGAGATGGTAACCTCCCATGCTGCTTCACAATCTCACACACAAATGATGGCTGACCTCTGCGCTGAGGTGGTTGCTGCCCATGCAGCCACTCAGGGTCAGATAATGGAATTACAGATAGGAGATTCCTTGGGGGCTTCGGCTCCATCCCTAGAAGCAGCTCCTGTTGCCGCTGATTAGATTCCTCCCTCTGCTGCTCCTCCAATATATCTGACATCCCAGTTCCCGTTGGCACCTCTAGAACGCTTCCATGGTGACCCCAAAATGTACCGCACCTTTCTTAACCAGTGCAGGTTACATTTCTTTCTTGTGTCGTCCTAAAGCCTTTCCTGATAGCACCACTAAAGCAGCCTTTGTGCTTTCCCATTTAGGAGGAAATGCTGCCACTTGGGCAAATCCCCTGTTAGAGGCCGGTAGTCCTTTATTCTTTGATTGCAACACTCTCTTAGAAGCCATGGGTCGAGTGTTTGATACTCGGTACAAGACCCAAGCCACTGAATTGGAACTATTAGGACTACAACAAGGGGAAACCTCGCTTCTTGCTTATGTTGCCAGGTTCAACCAATTGGTGGCCGAGGCCAATTTGGCGGAAGACAAGAAAGCTTCTTTGTTTTATAAAGGATTGGCAGACAAACTAAAAGATACCTTAGCCACAGTTCTGGTAGTCCCGACTGCATATCACAAACTCTTGGATCTCGTACTTCAGATCGATGCAAGACGAGCAGAGAGGAAAGGAAAAAAGAGAGGACTGGTTCCTTTTCCTCCTTTTCCTCCGCCATCTCAACTCAGTTCCCAGCCTCCTGCAGAACCAATACAAATCGGAGCGGTTAGGGGACCCCTGCCTGCTGCTGAACGGGAGGGGGGATGGACTACTAATCTCTGTTTCTATTTTGGCTACACGAAACACTTTCTGAAGGTTTGCCCTTAAAAACCCAAGAAGTCGGGAAACGGGAAGACTCGGTGACAGATGGAACCCAGTGACCGGGTCTCTGGCTATCGGGTTCCAGTCCTCTAGTGATTCAAATTCTATTTTGGACTCCCCTTGGGCCTTTCATGGTCCGGGGAAGCGGTAATAGATTCAGGAGCAACAGGTAATTATGTGGATCAAGGGTGCGCTTCGGTTAATGAAATACCATTGGCCCTTAAGGAACATTCTGAAATGGTGAATGCTGTGGATGGCTCTACTTTAATTTCTCAGTTATTGTATTTATATCTTGCTCTTTCAACGGTCTTATTTGTGTTACAGACTTCCGGTTCCATTCCCACCAACTTCTTGTGTCAGACGAATTCAGATTTCAGCTGAATCAATTGATCACTCCCAATCAATTGATCCCTTTGACAGAAATAGACAATACCCTGACCACCAATGTAAATAGGGGTACCAAAATATTACTGTTAGTGCCAGTGAGCATGTATGCCAAATAAATACACTATGATGCACACAGCATGGGTTGGTACCATGAAACCAACACATGATGAGTGTCCTGCAGTCGCAGATAAGCCCACATTTCTGCACAGATAGCAACCATACAGGTCTACATGTGACGATACAGAACAAGCCTTATTGTAGATTTAGAAAAAATTATGGGGTAACGGTTATGGGAGTCCACATTCCTGACACCATCAAACACAAGATTCACAGTCAGACAGGTAGGTGCATTATATGCCTAAATACTGATATTGCTTAGTGCCTATTGCCATCGTTTGCCAGGTACCAACCCCATTTGGTGCTGAACAAGAATAAAAGGGTACAGAGTAATGCAGAAGTAATACCAAAACCAACAAGGCAGAAACTACATTTGTAAAGAAGGTAGAGGAGGTTTGAGAGTAGAACGGAAAATAGATAACGCGGGAAAAGTGCGAAAAGGAAGAGGAAGGAATTCCAGTGTTTGGAAGAAAGTAAGGAAAAAGAATGGAAATAAGATTGTACATGTGGTGGTTTAAGAACGGTTAAAAAGAAAAGAGATGGCGAACGTAGTGAACAGGTAGGGATGTAGAAAGAGATTAGAGGGGAGAGGTAGGAAGGGGCCAAGCCATATGTGAGTTTTGTAGATACTACATAAGAAATGAAAAAGTCGACGAGATTCAAAAGAGAGCCAATAGATGGAATGAAGGGAGGTCAATATAGAAGAACTTTGAGACCGAAGAAAAAGGGTATGAATAGCGGAATTGAAAATTGAGTGCAGCTGGGCCAACTGAGATGTAGAGAGACCAAACAGAAGACCAGAAAATGAGTCAAGACGATGAAAACCCAGGGTAGAGATGAGGAGTTTAGTAGCATTGAAGGTAAGAAAAGGACAAGCTTTCTGAATATTGTAAAGGGATAGACGACAAGAGCGAGCAATGTAATTAATATGGGTTGAAAATGGGAAGCAGAGTTTAAAGCGACACTGAGATTGCGGGTGTGCAAAGAGATCAGATTTAGGGAAGGGTAAAGGAAGTAGGAGGCGGATCAGGAGGTGGGATAGTGAAAGGGGGCATGTAAAGAATTACATTTTTGTCGAGCAAAGGTGTAAAAATCGACAATGCAATCAGGCTTGGATAGCAAGTGGACAAGCAGTGATTTAGCATAGATAGGAGTAAAGAAAGAAAGAAAGATATGGGAGTCATCAGTGTAGAAATGAGAAGAGGGAACAAAGGAATTAACAATATCAGCAAGGAAAGAAGCATAGAGAGAGAAGAGGAGAGGGCCAAGAACTGACCCTTGAGGGGCACCATGTTGCACTGGGAAGGAGGAGGATTCATTAGCCCAAGGTACTGATCAATCTGAAAGATAAGACTGGAACCATCTAAGCACAGAACCAGAAAGACCTAAAGAGGAAAGGGAATAGAGAGGAAAACGGTGAACAATAGGATCAAAGGTTGACAATAGGTCAAGAAGGATACAAATAGAGGAATGCTTAGCATAAAGAACCCAGAGCAAAGAGTTAGAAACAGGAAGAAGGGCAGTTTCTGTGGCATGGTGGCATCGAAACCTAGATTGACAAGGAGGTAGCAGGGAATTAACATCAAGATAAGAAGAGAGTTGGGCATAGACAACCCATCCGAGAATCTTAGAAAGATAAGGAAGAAGCTAGATAGGTTGAAAGTCAGCAGGGTCCGAGGGATTGAGAAAAGGTTTCTTAAGACTAGGGATGACTAATGTTTAAAAGAAGACAGGAAGAGGAAAGGAAGAGATTAAAAGTAGCTGTAAGGAAAAGGAGGACAGAGTGATAAACTTTAAGAATAAGAGATGTGTAGTGACTTTGAGTGAATGTGTGCTGAGTGTTTGGATTGAAAGGCCCCGTGAAAGGTAGTGAGGTGTGTGTAGAACAGGGGGACCTGCAGGTTCCTGGAGAGTCGGTTGGGGACTTGCAGCTAAGAAAGGACCCAGAGTGGACACTCAGACCCTGCTCTCCATTTCTTACCTGTAACTGAAACTAAAGAATAAAAAAACATCTTTCCTTTTGCACCTACCGGGGTCAGGCTGGGTCCCGCTCGTTGTCTACTTATTTATCAGGCCCAGCTATATCATTTGGTGACGAGTTGGTCTTTAAAGTGAATCCAAAAGAGGGGGAGAGCAGCTGTCAACCACGAATTCTGGAAGAGATGCAGCAGAATTTGAGAAGGCGCTGAGAAGTGTAGAGCCATCGTGAATTTTCAAGGGTCCATGATACAGCCAAATGAAGAAACAGTCCTGGAGTATGGTGTAGTCTGGCTGAAAAGTGTTGGAGCCTTGAGCAATGGACAGATTGCTAAATCCCTGGACAGCATAGCCAGAGATTGGGAGGTTACCCCGGCTCCTGAAGACGGTGGCAGAAACCCAGAGGAGGAGACAGCATCCACGCTGTTTGTAAAAAACATGCGCTCCGTGGCCAGTAGAGCGCAGAAACAGATGAACGCTCACACCAGAGAGAATACAACCCGCTAGGGAAGAAAGGCCCAAGTCTATCTTTTAAGGATAACAAGTTTTAATCTCACACGCAGATGCGAGCAACACCAAAGAACGTTCTGCCAAAAAGAGGTACAAGCAGAAACTTTTAAAGATACACAGCATCATAATGACGTAAAAACATACAGTAAAAACCTGCACGGCTGATTTCATGAACCCTATACATGTTCCACCTTTACCCATAAGAGGTGCACATCTATTGGGCCCAGCCCAGTCCATCCATCTTCCATCACGTGGGTGCTGCGGGGCTCATCTCCTTCTCATGTCGGAGGTCAGAAAACAAATTAATTATACTCCTACCATACGAATATTTTATCACTGATGCTAATGTTGGACTAGCCTATTTTGCTAATCTTATCAGACCTGCCTATTCTATTGATTGTACTTACATATGCTAAGGACGGACTAGTCTATTCTGCTGATTTTCTTAGGCCTTCCCATTCCATTGTTTGTCCTTGCCTATGCTAATGTTGGACTAGCCTATTCTGCTGTTTATATCAGGCCTGCCCATTCCATTGTTTGTACTTGCCTGTTGTGTCTTGACTGTCGTGTAGTTGAAGAGTCCTCTGTCCACAAGTGCCGCACAGAGAGAATCAAAGTCACTTTCTGTACAACCTTTGAGGCCACAGGTGGGAGATGTTCTTCCAGAACTGCGGAACTCGTGGAACCCCAAACCACTGTAAGGGAAACACCGGTTAAGTATCAAGCCAAAACAGCATCAACAACCAATCAACAAATAAGTGGAACGGTCTTACCAAGAGGTGTCCGTGGAGAATCAGTTGTACCTATAGGGGAGGTACTGAGACCCAACAAGGCTGTTCCTTCAGCAGTGTAGCGATCCCAGCAGTGTTGCAAGAGCCGGGCCCACCGGGTACCAGAATCCGCACAATGAAGGCGGAAAGTAGTGGATAGAAATCCGAGAGGCAGTCCGTGGTCGTAGCAATGAATCCAAGAAGTAGAAACCGGAGCCAGGGGTAATCCGATAGCAGTCCGTAGTGAAATCCGAGTCCAAAATCCAGAGGTGACAAAAGACAAGAAATAGCGCCGTACAGAAGTCCAAGAAAACAGCTATGAAGCACCAAAGCTCTACGATGCAGCAGTTTAAATATTAGCGCTGCTATTTCCTCCCGGTCACATGAGCCGCGACCGCATCACGTGAGCGTAGCTTAGAAACACGCGAGCGGGAGGTGGTGGTCATGTGACGGTGAAGAGCGGGCGTCTCCGTGAGCAAGCAGCATGCCGAACTTTGCGCTGTGGCACTTGACGCCGTGGCAACTGGGGATTCGAGGAAAGCACATGTGAGTCCCGGAACCGGGCCATAGGATGGGGGAAATGGAGGTACGGGGGCGAGAAATGGGAACCCTAGAAGAACTGAAGGGAGAGTGAGTGGAGTGCGTGACATTGCCTATGCTAATACAGAATTGACTGAGACTCTTAGCCCAGGATGTTTACCACTGCCCGTAACCTCAGCGCCCTAGCCACATTACTTACTCTCAATATCTGATTGTGCTCTGCTAGACCCTCTACCCCCTACCTTCATGATCTCCTTAGCTTGACCAACCCTATAATGGCTACAGACGATTTATCGAACATAACCAAACCTAGTATCTCTATGTTAGGGAGAATTCTCATTCTATGGCTAATTTCCCTTACCTAGTGAGTCCCTCAGCAGCTTTGCTGGATTTCTGGAGTTTATTTTTTCCACTTGGTAAGAGTGTGAGCTTCTCCCCCACTCTTAGCTGTTTTTTGCCATGTGTATTTCATCTGTATTTGTGATTGTGGACTCTGGAGTACACCACTTCAGTAGCCCCACTCTTTTGTGTGTTACACAGCACCTTCAGTGCAGCGACACAGGGTTGTCATTTTGACTTCCCACCGACTCCATTTCTGGGGCTGACTACTGTCCCCCAGAAAAGGGTAAAGTATTGGAAAGAGTTAATTCTTAGCCCTTTTTATCTGTAACTCTTGGAGCATTGTTTCGCTCCCTTAACATTAAGACTTGGCTGGCGGCAGTGGTATCTACCCTAATTTTCCTACCGCGATTATATTACATAATGTGGTATTGTTTAGGCTATTTTAGTAGCCTCGAACTTTAAACCCGCTAGCCCAAATACTTTTTATTTCGGCTCCCGTTGGGTTTAATCACCATTTCTTTTTGTTAACATCCTTCTTGGGTCTTTCTTTGTGTGGCAAACCAGGTTTGCCTCCTTTGTTCGCCGACCTTTGAACCTCGCCAGATCTACGCCCATTTCAAATCTGAAAACAAACCATCCCCCTTTTAGCCAAAATACTACAAGCGCCAAACCCTCCAACAATCCTTCACCTCTCCACATTACCTCCAAGCACAGTATTGCTCATCAACCTAAGAGAATAGACTCCTTAACTCCCCACATATCTGCCACAGATCTCCCTACTCTTCCGCTCTAATAAACACCAGGTCATTGGTAGCACATGCCACAGAGGTTACTGATCTGATTTTGGCAGAAAACCTCGACTTTATCGCCATCACCGAGTCATGGTTGCACGCTGCTGCAGGTCCTATACTGATGTTAGCAGTTCCAGACAACTATACGATTCTCAGACAGGTCAGACTGGAGGCGCGAGGTGGAGGCATCGCCATTATCTCCAAATCCAGCCTACCTGTGAGACTTGCTCCTTCCCAAGACATTCAATCTTGTGAAGTTCTCATAGTTAAATTACCGCTGGTTAACTCCGAGACTCTTACCATTCATCGGATCTACAGACCCCCACGGCCCCATTGGAACTTTTGAGGAGGATATTTACACTATACTCTCAAACAACCTTAAAAACACATTGCAAGTACTACTTCTACGCGATTTCAACTTAGACTTTAACGGCCTACTTGATAAACAGGCCACCACAATTGCCAACATCCTGTCTGAACTTGGCCTAACCCAAAGAAATAATGCGCCTACCCACAATAAAGGGAGAATTTTAGATTGGGTGGCTGATTATAACTTCTACACTAATATCACCTCCATCTCCCACAAGTTTCGACGGACTACTCCCTTTTGTCATTCACACTCACCACCACCAGACCCCTCCCCATACACACATCCACCCCGCCTCCCACCTTAACCAGGAACAAAACGAATATCACAGTGGATAGACTTATTCCCGCTATTCTCTCTACCCTCAATTCTCTTCCAGACAGCACTGATCCCGGAACACTTGTTGACGACTATAATAAAATCATGACAACATCGCTAGATATCATTGCCCCGCTTAAACTGTGACCAAGTAAGCCTAAAACCCATCTGAACAAGGTAGTGTGATGTCCTGCCAGTTGTTATGACACCTTTCCACCCTTTCACCATTAGATAGGGTAGTTCCACACACTTTTTTGGGTTGTCACTGCATTTTACAAAATCTGGACCCAACATCTGCAGTTGCACACTATGTGCCTGGAATGTTCCTTTTATTCTGCATAGTGCAAGAGGAACAAGGCATTGTGCCTCTATAATTGGGACTGTTTGCAGTACTAACTCCTTGGGAGCCCCTGACGCAGGTTGTATGAGTGAACACACATAACAGCTCCCATTCACTGAGTTTCTCCCCACACCACTCATATCAAAGTACCATGAGTTAGTGAACTCGGAATGATCAATATCCTCAATTACATCAAAACCCAGCTCTTGATACCTGACATACTTTTGTCCTACTTCTCTTTTCATTCTTCTAGAGACATTCTCAAGGATTGCTGCTTTAGTAGTACTATCGGAAATAACATTATATCATTTCATAGTGGTAGACAATCCCCTACTTGCTGCAAACAACCTATCCTCTGTTTCCTCCACTGACGTATTGTGCATATTAGACTCATTAAATTAATTTCCATTATTATTGTTAATGTTCACATTACTGCTAATATATGTAAATCCACACGTGTTATTAACATTTATATGTATCGTAAAATTTGGATAATATGCAATCCTATTTCCCACATTGCCCTCTTTATAGGACCTCCCCCTATAACACCCAACCTGGGGGTTGTGCATACTGACTCTGCCCTGTCTGGTAGTATTCATTTACCAATTGCTAATATGAAGTGTCCCAAATAGAGCACTTCCTATTGGCAATATTGTAATTTGGCCTTGTCAACCTTGTACCCCTTACCAGCCAACAATTGTAAGAGTGCAATGGAGTCCCTTCGGCAGTGCTGTTCACTGTCACTACATACTAGCAGACCATCCACGTATTGGATAATCGTGCTGGGCACCTGAATATTCCCAAGATCTGCATGCAATATTCCACTAAATATGCTCGGGCTCTCGCAATACCCCTGAGGTAATCTGGTGTGTTTGAACCGCAGCTGGCTCTGTGTAACTGCCATGAGATACCTAGACTGCCGATGGAGTGGAATCGAGACAAATGCGTATTTTAAATCTACTACAGTAAAATACGTGGGTTCTTTGGGGATGCTGCATAAAATTGTCGTGGAATTCGGAACGACTGAACACTCTTTCTGTACCAGGTCATTTAGGGGGTGCAAGTCCTGAATCATTCTCCAATTGTCCCCTGTTAACGATCCCCTGGTCCAGTCTGGCTTGTATTGTCTTCCTAATACCTTCCTCCGCCTCCCTCGCTAATGGATATTGCCTTACCCTGGGCAGCACCGCACCTGGCTTCAGTATTATACGCACAGGGGTTACATCTTTCAGTAATACTACATCATGTGGATTTGTAGTCCACAACTACAAAGGCATGTGTTGTAAATCCCCATCAAAAAATGGGGGTGGAGGTAATATACTGCCATCAAGGGACACTTCCCTCTTCAGTACTGTATCATTATGACAAATAGGATACAGATCTCTAGAATTACTTCCTCCTCTTTGTCATTATCTTCAAACAATTCACCATCCGTCATCTCCTTTAACTGCAATACCGGATCTACACAGAGCACTGTGTGGCACTCACACCCATCCCTGTCCATTCCCAATAGGACAACCCTCCTGTCCGACTCCACCAACCCATGTAATTCCAGCGATAAAATCGTTCCCGCCACCACCTTAGGTGACACTGCCAGACAAAAGGTTAAATCAGTGTAAACAGTTTGGCAGTCTGGGGCACTACCTCTGCAAATGTCAAAAATGAACATGTCCGGGTCTACTGGAATCCCACGGACTACACCACCCTTGTCAAGGTGTGTATTATCAGCATTGCCCTTACTGCACATATCCCAGATGTGGAACAGACAACACCATGATCTGTAAAGGATATAGTCATGTTTAACTTGCTGAACATGTTCCTAACCAATAAATTGACAGTGGAACCCTTAGAATATAGTAAGGGCGCCCGTACTACCTTCCCTCCCACCTTTACATTTAACTCCTCCGTGTATGGAACCTTGGAAATAGCCCCAGAGAATTCCTGCACATCAAGATATTTTCATGATAGTGGAAAGTTTCCTTCCATGATACATGATTTAGTTGCAGCAGAGCCCACCATGAATATGAACTGCTTATTTCCTATCTCCACCCTCACCAAAGGTTCCTCTTCTCTTCGACAAGACCGGACACGCGAGTGCTCTCTGTGGGCTGTCCTAATCAGGATATGTATTTGTTCCAGGGAAGGAGAAGGGGCTACCTCCTACCACTGCTGCACCCCCAAAGGGAGTAGCGGCCCCACATTGTACCCTGTTCACCGGGGCAGTATCACCCTGCTGTTGTTGTGGGAGGTGCTGCGCTTGTGTGTCCGGTGCTTGGGGCTGCTGATTATAGGTTTGGTATTGCCCCCGTGAATACTCTTGATCCCGGGGCCCTTGACTCTGTTACTGCATCCCATAATTATACACCACTACAGACCTGCTGCTGCAAAATGTCCCCACCTTAAACAATTACAACATTGAGACGGTCCGAACCCCACCACCCCAGGCCCAAACCCTCCTCCTCTTCCTCCTCAAAATCCCCCTCTACCTCGCTGCAGCCCTCCTTGTTGCCACTATAGACCAGGATATTGTTGTGCCCCACCCCACTGTCCTTGTCCTCCTTCAGCCCAGAGCACCGCAATAACGGCAGTCACGGCTTGCTGAGTACCCTCTGTTCCCTCCACCTCTACTGGTGTTGATACAGGCACCTGGACAGCAACATTTGCCAGCTTTATCTCCACCAATTTTTGCTTCTTCTCCCTGACGTCTTTGGGCTGTTTCCTGTTCCTGCTCCTTAATCCTTTTACAATGATGCACTATAATACTCTGTATTTCCGGCCAGCCCTTCACCTCAATACCCACAATCTTATCCAACGCCTTCTGCACTTCTTCGGCAAGCCCCTCCTTACAATAAAATAGAATAAGGGTATTGATTGATGCCACGACCCTCCAGTCTCAGCTCTCCACTTCTCTTGCATTTTAAGAATAAATCTAGCCGGGTCCTCATCATCACCCATAGTATACTGCATCAAGGACTGTAATACAGGGGTATCTGGGAAAGTTGTCTGTTGTGCGTCCCATACCAATACTCTAACTTCATTGAACAAAGCTCCATCATGTGCATCATCTCCCAAAGTTACTCCCGGGTATCTGGGCTTAAACCACACGCCCCCAGCCTGGTCCCCAATTACAGCAACCAGCAAGCTCTTAAGGTCCCCTATTGCCAGGGGCATCCCTGCTGTTTGCTTTTTTAATTTAGATATCTACTTACTCGCCCCTGCTGTGAGCTGTGGGAGTACCTTTATTAAATGATTCTTATCCATTTGGGGCCAGGGCACATAGTGTCTCACTGCCCCCATGTATTAGTGGCATCTGCATCTTTGCCCTACTTCCCGCACCCTTCTTCATTACTCCTCTTCTCTTTATCAATGCCATCAAGCTGGCCCTGTTCCTCAACCTGGCCCCCGGCCACAAACCTCCTCCTTGGGGGGTACTCCCAGCAGACTCTTCACCTCCTTCCTTCTCCTTCGCTCTGACCCTCATCAGACGTATCATTGCCCTCTTCCTCCACATTCTATCCAGTCACTGTATTCTTCTGTCCCAAGATTATCCACCCACCCGGGCGTCTTTCTTTCTCAACACCTACACGTCTTATTCCTTCAGTATCCATCTAAAACTGCACTTCCCCTGATTTCCATTCTCCTGACCCTTCTCTCGATTACCCTATATCCCTTACTGATCTAGGGGACATCTGTATCGTTCGGAGTTCTGTTGGTAATCCTGCCAACCTATCCTCAAACTCCCTTGAACTATAACCCGCTGATGCCGGTACTTCAGGCGGGTGCGCACACAGAGTTTGGGGAGCAGTAGCCTGTGGTGTTATTGGTGCTGCAGGGACCCTACCATAGCAGAAGAGGTCCCCATCGCAACGGGTACATAGCTTGGATTAGTATATCCTTCTGAGGGATATGTTGTCAAGGGATATACTCCCCTACACTCCCCTAGCACCCCGCCTTCTCCTTCCCCCTTTCTACACTTCCCATTTCTCTGTCTCTGCACCTCCACTTCATTCCCTTGATCTTCTGCATCTTCGAACATACGCCAGAGATGTAGAATTTCTTTTCTGTTCTGTAGCTGCTTCCCCTTATATTTTGCTACTAAAAATGTGGACATGTCATCCTTAATTCTCTTGTTATGTGAGCCCTGCTCTGGCCATCGGCAGGGCATCCCCCTCCTCCTGTCTGCGCAATCCACTGCTTATGTTATTTTCCACCTTGTCATGGTACAGTGGCAGGGCCTTATACATATGTTCTATTGATGTTCCTCCCCCATGCTAGTGATATCTATCGCTCACTAACCCTGCAAAGTTTTGCTAATGCGTTACGCATGCTTCGGCTTGCTTGTGACAACAAAAACAAAGGAAATTAACCCCCATCCGTCTCTATCACCCTTCCTTGCACACACACACCACTCCACAAGATCATCCAACACCACACCACACAGCGACGCACACAATTACCACGCCTTATAGGGCTTGTTCTTTACCCAAAAAGCACCAAAACAATACATTAAAACAACACGCTAAACTTGCAACCACTACTTGTTCCAGGGCGTATGGAGGAAAGGGGACTATGGACTAGGAGTAAGGTGGTCACTACGGTGAGTAACCTAGTTATACTTCTACGACTCGTCCCCTTTCCTCCATACTTATGGGAGATTCCCAAGCACTCCTAACAGGAACTTCGGGTGGATGGAAATACCCCTTACTGAAAAAGGTTCTTCAGCAAAGCCTGACCAAACTGAGCATCAGCTCCTGAGCTCATGTCAAGACAATAATGCTTACAAAAAGCAGATGGGGAGGCCCAAGTAGCTGCCCTAGCGATGGACTCCCAGGGGACATATTTCTGAAAAGCAACCGCGGCTGCCTTGCCCCGCACCAGGTGTGCATGAATACCTTTAGGAGGTTTCAGCCCTTGGACGGTGAAAGACTCCGTAATGCAGGCGGCGATCCACTGAGAAATAGTCGCCTTAGACGCCTGCTTACCCTGAGGGTTACCAAAAGTCACAAACAGTTGAGAAGAACTCCTAAGTTCAGAAGTTCTGTCCAGATAGAATTTAAGAGCCCTTCTGACATCAAGCGAATGCAGAACCGGCAGGGAGATCGACTGATTCAGATGGAATTCAGTTACCACCTTCGGCAGGAAAGCAGGATTCGTCCGTAGGACTACCTTATCATTGTGAAAGACCAAAAAGGGATGCTCCACCGACAAGGCCTGGAGCTCACTCACCTGCCTAGCAGACGTAACGGTGACCAAAAAGGACACTTTCCAGGATAGGTACTTGAGGTCCACCGTAGCCATTGGTTCAAAAGGCTTGTGGCACAACGCCGTCAGGACTACATTTAGATCCCATGGTGGGTGCAGACCACGAATTGGAGGGCAGAGGCGTGTCAAGCCTGCAAAATGTCTCTTAACCACTGGATTACCCAGAGAGTAAGAACATTGGTCCGTAGAAAGATAAACGGAGACCGCTGAAAGGTAAGTTCTGCATGACAGAACGTGAACACCCAACTTTGCTAGGAAGGATACGAAGGACCGCACTGTGTCAATCGTAGCCCCCCTTGGGTCCAACTGTTTTTCCAAACACCAATGACAGAACCTGAGCCATTTACTCCTGTATTGAGATCTAGTCAAGGGTTTACTGGCTGCCCGGATAGTACGCATGTTTTCCGCAGACAAGTTAAGATGTTCTAAAGACTTGAACTCAGGCACCATGCCGCCAAGCTGAGCGATTGTGGGGAGGGGTGCCACATCTGCTGTTCCCCCTGATAAAGAAGATAGGGGGTCACTGGTAACCTGATCAGTGGATACACCGACAGGTGTTGAAGTTCTGAGAACCAAAACCTGGTCGGCCACCAAGGGGCTATGAGCAGAAGGGAACAGTTCACCGAGTTCTTCAGCTTCCAAATCGCTCGATGGACAAGAGGCAGAGGCAGGAAAGTGTAAGCTCTCATGTTGTGCCATGGAATCTCAAGTGCATCCCCCAGAGCGAAGGCTCCCAGCCCCCCTCTGAAGGCATACTGAGGAAGCTTCTTGTTTACCGCCGTAGCGAAGAGGTCCACCTCCGGTGTGCCCCAACGCAAGAAAATCCATGAGAGGACCTCCACCTTCAACTCCCACTCGTAGCTGACCACTGTCCGCCGGCTGAGGGCATCCGCTGTGACATTGAGCTGGCCCGGGATGTCCACTGCAAGCAGCCAAACACCATGAAGCACAGTCCACTCCCAAATCTGGATGGACAGGTCCACGAGAGGAGGAGACTTGGTTCCCCCTTGCTTGTTGATGTAATACATCGACACCACATTGTCCGTGCGTATGCGGACCACCTTGTTGGCTATGACCGGTCTGAACGCCCTGAGCGCTAGGAAGATCGCCAGAAGCTCTAAATGATTTATGTGGAGGAGCTTTTCCTGAGGCGACCAGAGATCCGAGACCTGAAGAGGATCTAACGTCGCACCCCACCCCAGGAGGGAGGAGTCTGTTGTGATCGTCACCGCAGGGACTGGGTCCTGAAAATCCGCACCCACCGACAGGTTGCTGAGAGATGACCACCATTCCAGCTCCACTCTCATGGAAGCCGGAATCATTATCAGCTTGGAATCCGGGTCCACAACCTGACGCCAAGAACTCTGAAGAGCCATCTGGGTCCGCCTCATTTTGAGACGAGCAAGAGGAAGAGCCACCACACACGAGGCCATGAGGCCCAGAAGCCTCTGGAACCACCAGGCCGACATGCTCTCCGACTGCGCAAACATCTGACACGTGGCTAACAGATCCGCCATCCTGTCCCCAGTCAGGTACACTCTGCAGTCGATTGTGTTCCAGTGAAAACCCAGGAAAATCAAGTCCTGCGAGACCGTCATGGAAGATTTCCGCCAGTTCACTGACAGCCCAAAATGGAACAGGAGCTGAAGGAGAGACTGAAGATTGCCCGATGCTGTCAACGGACAAGGGCTGCGTAAGAGCCAGTCGACCAAATACAGATACACATGGATACCCTGTAGACGAAAATAGGCCGCAATCACCGACATCATCTTCGTGAAGACACGCATTGCCGAACTGAGGCCAAAAGGAAGCACTCGAAACTGGAAGTGCTCCTCTCCCAAAGAGAAACAGAGATATCTCCTGTGTGGATTCCAAATCAGAATATGCATGTACGCATCCTGAAGATCCACCACACTGAGCCAATCGCCCATCTGCAAGGAGGACCGTATCTGGCCGGGCGTGATTATCTTGAATTTCTCTTGGGGTAGGAAAAGATTGAACTGGGAAAGGTCTAGAATGATGCGGAGGCCAGCCTGGTTGGGTTTGGGTACCATAAACAGCTGGGAGTAGAAGCCCTCCCCTCCTTCCCTGAGGGGAACCGGTTCCACAGCTCTGAGGTGCAGAAGTTTCTGAACCTCGGCTTTGAGGGAGGGCGAGCCCGACAGCTGAAAGGGATCGATTGAAGGGTGGGATAGGGGGTAGGGGTAAGCGGAAGCCCGCCCGAGCGACTGACAAGACCCATCTGTCTTCGGTGATGGTCTGCCACGCCTCCCAATGAGACGTGATGGGTCCTCCCACCGGGATCTCACGCGAGGGCATAAAACCCTAATTTTGCAGGTTTTTCGGTGGTGTTGCCACCTGAACCTGAAGAGGAGGCTGAGGAGCGGGAGAAAAACCGAGTCCGTTGTTGCCTTTGGCGGTTATTCCCCGAGGGGGTATCCACTCTGCAAAATTTCCAGTCAAGGAAGCCCCTAAAGCCAGAGGAGGGTCGGCTTTGCGACAGCGGTCTCTGGGTTTTGAAAGGGGTCTTAACAAGGACCGGCAAGGACTTAGCCGTTTGAGTCCTTCGTCTTGGTAAGCTCTACATCTGTTGAGGAATGAAAGAGCTCCTTACCATCGAATGGAAGGTCCAACACCTTGTCCTATACCTCTTTTGAGAATTTAGTGGCATGTAGCCATGCCTGCAGTGAGGTATCATCCCCCAGCATAAGGCCCCGAGCCGAGGTGTCCACGTGATGAGCCACAGCCTCCAGGAGATCCTGGGCCAGAACCCTGGCATCGGCCAATCCCCCCTTAAAATCTTCTAGCTTCTCGACTGGGATGAACTCCTCAAACTCCGACAGACCTTTCCACATCCGCATATTAGCCCTCGCCAACACCAGTTCGGCATTGGCCTGCCTGAGCTGCAAGGCCGAGTTGGCGAAAATCTTCCTCCCAAGGGAGTCAAGGAGCTTATCCTCCTTTCCCAGAACCTGAGTATCCGTCGTGGAAGAGGATGCTGGAGGCCTGGACTGCGAAGTGGCTGCAGCCACCACTGTGGAGGAGGGGGCATACAAGACGACAGGGCCACCTCTTCCGAAGAATGCAGCCTGTATCGCGCGTCAATTTTCTTATTGACGAAAAGTCCAGAGTGTGGCTTCTCCCAGATCCTACGGACTTCGGCCAGAACGTCCTTCTGCAAGAACAGGCCTGTACGATCCAAGGGAGACAGGGTGAACGCCCAAGAAAGCACACCCTCCTGCGGAGCGGGTGCCTCGGGCACCGGAACATCCAAGAAAGCCATCATGTCCAGTACCCGGTCATGGAAAGCTCTAATAGAGTGGGCAGGTCCTCGTTGTCCTGATCGCCTTGCGTGTCATCCGACAGGTCAGGATCTTGCTGAGCAGCGTCGGGCGCTGCCGTGTCCACGGAGGACAATGGTGGCAAAGGCGGAAGAGTCGGGGAAGGCACCGTGGGCAAGGGAGGCATCGGAGGAACGGGTGGAGCCGGAGGCACAGGCGGACATATTCCATAAAACGCCCTTTGAAATATTCCCTCATGGGGTCGGTATGCATGAGCGTCCGAAATTTACCAAAAAAGGCTTCCTCCAGGGACTGCTTTGGAACCTGAGGCGGCCTCTCATGAGGAGGATAATTCCAGGGATGTAACGGGAAGGGTTCCACACATGGCCCTCCACCGACGTATCCACATAAATCAACAGGCAACGAAACAGAGTGCGGAAGGGGCATCCGGGCATTCCAATTTTAAACTGGCTGATAAGGATGTGCACACGAGACTCTGTGTTCACCCACGGAACCAAGCCCTACACCTGAGGCCAATGACATAGTTGTAGGGGCAGCACCCAAAATGGCTACCGCGGTCGTGGTGGGAATGGGAGCCATTTTGTCATCACCTGAGGGGAACTGTGGCACGTGAGGAAGTGAGGCAGGGGTACCTGTCGATGGATCAGGTGTCTTAACTTTAGCCTTAACATAAGGGACCTCGGCAGAGCCTGTGAGGCCTGGAATGTTTCTGTGACATACCAACCGCCAAATTAGCCTTCGAAGGAAGGACCTCGGCACTGCCGGTAAAACTTTGCTTCTTTGCCCCCTCAACAGGTCTGGTGTCGCCGCATAGGGCGGGAACGGTGAGAAACAGCTTTCACCGACAAGGCCTTGCTTGGCCTCTCAGAACTGTTGGTAGCTTTAGCCTCTGTACGAGGACCTCGGACCCAGGTCCGGTAACAGGCTTATCTGCGGGGGCCTCAAACATCCGTTCGGTGACAGCAAGCCCACCCAAGGCCTCGGGGCGCACCCTAGTCTTATTTTTGAGGGAAGCCGACAGAAAACTCGGGTACAATGATTAGGCCCAATGGGCACCTCAGGGCAATCCCCGGTGACAGAGCGATCAATGCCCCTCCTGGTCCGGGAAGAACCCGGAAAGGTATTCCCCGGCTGGGGTGCTGTGAAAAGTAAGGAACTTACCGGGCGTTTCTTCTTTTCGTCGATGAACGCCTGAAAATGCGAAGGAGGAGTTCGCCGGAACACCTCCTCCCACCGCTCCAACCGACGTTGAAGTGCCCGGACAGAGAGGGAGTTGCAGTAAAAACAGGCATCCTGACGGTGATCCAGTCCCAAACACTCTAGACAAAGAGGATGGGGATCCGCCCTCGCGAAGCGTCGATGACACGAAGAGCAATCTGGAAAGTCTAGTTTGAACGACATAGACAGACTAGTAAACGATCGCTAGCGAGGGCCAGAGAGGAAAAAAGGGAAGAACATCTTCAGAGGATGCAAGTGCGTCCAGTCCCGAACGAGCGGAGAAAAGGACTTATGGGTGATGCGCGGGGCAGAGCCAAGGTGGGTGGGGTTACGGCCGCATGCCGGGCCCCGCGCAAGAAAGAGAGGAAAGACACATTTTTGCAAAATAAAATTTTGATGCTTTTTACAAAGTGCTCCGGTCCCGTCCATAAGTATGGAGGAAAGGGGACAGGACGTAGAAGTACGGTGTTTATATCGTGTCCCTCCTGTAGCCACCAATCCAGTAACTTTTAAAATATGGATTTTATGCACAACTCGCTTGGAAACGCCTAGCAGCAAGGCTCGACTGATTTCTTGAAGGCCCCTCCTGCGCCTGGGAAATCGGATCGGAGGGCTGACGAACATCTCTCTCTCTAAACAGGACTTGCACGCAACCAGTTCGCATTGCTTTGCTAAGTGGGGCGGGACGGGCATGGTAAAGGAGGGGAGGGGTACTTTGGATTTCAATGGTCTGGGAGGATATCAGAGTCCACAGAAGGTTTTTGTGCCCGGGGCGGGGTGGGGGAGAGGTCGGTCTCAGTCGCATTGCACTGCACAACACCTCAGGGCTTCAGGCTCCTGATAGGCGCTGTGCTCACAGTGAGTATCGCCCCCCTGCAGGTGCGCCCACTAACAGCTAATGCCAGCCCCCGCCTCATTGGTGCTGGGCAGGCAATGATTAAAGGCATCTCTTTGTGTGGCTGTACAAAGAAGTGTCCCCTTAAGCATGTGTTACTGGCTGCATTGGCGAATTTCAATAGCAGTAGGCCTACTGAACGTTCTTCAGTGAATGCAGGCCTGCTCTGCTAACAAGGCTGCAAAGTAAATGTGCACAATGCTGCATCTCTGTGGCTATTTGCTAGGCATGAATATGCGCAATCTCCTTGCCTGCCCCCTAATTGTTTGGCCACTTGCAGAGATAAGCACATGAGTTTTGAAACGTTTTATAAATGGATACCATGGCTACAAAATGCTCCGCCAAGTTGAAGTTAACCAAATGTAAACACAGAAGAGTGTAACCCAATTACAAAAGGATCTAATGGAATCCCGTGCCCCTCCAGGTCCCAGCACACAAAACTGGAACCATCAAGTCCACTTCACATAACTATAGAGCTGGGGGCAGGCACACTTCTCATGTCTTCGCAAGTGACTAGGGGGGTTGACTTGCTATTGTCCTAACAGAATTATGACTAGATGTGAAAAGATATTTCTTCATAGAAGATATCTTTGAAAGGGAAGGAATGTTAAGTCACCCTTGTAAAGCTTTAATGTAAGGTTTGTTTGTTGCAAGTACCTTGGAACAATGGGCCCGTGAATGAAAGTTCTCATTGGGACAATTTATAAGCACTATGATTTGATATGGCATTTATAACGCGGCTATACACGAGTGTTTGTATGCACTGTGCATGTCCTTCACTGATGTTGTGTTAAAACAAGCATTGGCAAATCCAACAGCATTTATATGCCTAGGTATTCGCACCATTTTGCACCTGCAATCATCAATAGCCAGTTAATAACACTACGGCGATGCAGGGCAAGTGCCTTTCCCATGCCTACACAAAAGCCAAAATGACTATTCGGCTCACTATTCGGCTCCAGCGGGAAAGTAAATTTACTATTCGGTATTCGGCCAGGTAGTAAATTTACTATTCGGTACACCCCTAATTCACAGTACAAATTTTAACAACAAAAAACCCCGACCTCATCCACGTCACATCAACGACCTTGGTCTCCACATACTCACCACTTTCCCACTTTGCCATGCATCTGTCCCCAACTTGTTATCCCTTACAAGAGTCTACTCACATGTGCGTGCTCACCCGAACTCCTTCGTCACGAGGTTCCAACACCGGCCTGCACTGTCCTTGGAGCCGAGCCTGCTTCAAAGAGCAGAGAGGACTTCTCTCAAAATGGCTCCTGCTAAACCACTCGGAGCACAAGTTTTTTAGGGACTGGTCGGTGTAGGTGGGGGAGCCTTCTTCTGCAAAAACGGCCTAGAAGCCTCCCCAGGTATGGGGGGAAGGCGCTGGGATCACGTTGGGGTCAACAATTGAAGGCAAGTCCCTGAACGCTCACACCAGAAAGAATACAAGCCGCTAGGGAAGAAAGGCCCAAGTGGATCTTGTAAGGATAACAAGTTTTAATCTCACACGCAGATGAGAGCAACAGCAAAGAACCCTGCTGCTAAGAATGTGCTGCTAAGAATGTTCTGCCAAAAAGAGATACAAGCAGAAATATTTAAAGGTATACAGCGTCATAATGACGTAACAACATACAGTAAAAAACTGTGCGGCTGATTGGATGGACCCTATACATGTTACACCTTTACTCATAAGGGGTGCCAGCTTATTGGTCCCAGCCCAGTCCGTCCATCTTCCATGAAGTGGGTGCTGCAGGGCACATCTTCTTCTCACGTCGAAGGTCAGAAAACAAATGAATTATACTCCTACCATACAACCTATTTTATCACTCATACTGTGCACTTGGCAGACCTTAAGACGGGCACAGAGTAGGTTCCCTGGCACTCTAACCTTCACACACACATTTCACTCACTCCTCTCTGCACCATTTGGCCCCAAGTTCTCCAATCTCGCTTTGATCTTTAATTCATCCCTCTCAGCACCTTTGCAATACAAATCACACGATTGTTGCTTCACGATATGCCCTGTCCGTCCTCTTTGAACATTTCAGGCCTTATTACTTTGGGGTTGGTGATCAAAGGGCACCTGGTGCTATGGAATTCGGGTATCATAAGGTTTAGTCAGTTGTATGGGCTATAACTCGTGGTCACCCGGGAATGGACCGGGTCATGTTATGGCCAGTGTGAGATAACATGCACACCAGGCGCCGATCGTGACCTTGTAGGGCAAATTCCTCTTGGGTAAAAAACAAATCTTTGCAACACTGTTAGAACAATAAATAGGCATTGTGACAGATGGGGGTGTGGGCTTTCCTCATGGAAGCTCGGGCATGGCTGGGGATTTCTGTGGTCTTGTGAATTTTGGGAAAATGACGCATTTACCGCACAGGCCTTCCATTCTCCCTATGATTACTAATATCTACGCAAAATATCAATGTTCCATGCGCCTTGGACTATACTATGTAATTAGACTATATTTGGTTATATTAAAATGAGATCCTATTAGACAGGAAGGCGTCCCTCTCACAGTCCCCCCTCACCCCTGGCCCACCATAGTGCCTCGAATGCATCTTGCCTCACTTTAAAGCGTCTATGTAGGTTGGACAGGGCTGTCCTCTTCCCAACAGTGCCCCTGAGGGAGTAAGCGCTGTAGCACTCAATAACAGGTGTGTTTCTTGGAACTGGTAGTCCCGTGAATTCCATATGCGCAGAGGTGCCACAAGCCTACTTGCGGTGGATCGAATTTGGGGCTCTCTGTTTGAGGATTCCCAAAGTGGCCATTGGTAAGCAGAGAGCTGTGTCCAGCCCGCTGCCTACAACTGAATGATGACATTGATGTGTGGCTGCATCGTCTGGTCACACTGGGGCACTAGAACAGTAGTCCCAGGGCACGGCTGTTGGGGATTCCATACAGACAAGGATTTTGACCTATAAGGCGGCTATCTTAAACCATTTCTCCATTCACCAGAAACCTCAGGAAGCCTGCAAGGCAGCCTACAACCTGCAGTGTGGGGAAGACCAAGCACCTTGAGAGTTTGTACAAGAGCTGAAGCGGCATTTGCCCAGACCTCTAGGCTGATGAACACAAATAGCCGGGAGTTGATTAACACTTGTATTTGTATTTATTATGTTTATATAGTGCTTTACATTATAACAACAAGAACAAATTGTAGATGAAAACAATAGAAGCAAATTACAAAACATGAATCATACCATTAAAATAGTAAGTAGAACAATTTGCCTACGAAGATAAACGAGAAAGGATGGGGGTGAAGAAGGGGAAGGAAAAGGGGAGACAGGAAGAGGAATAGAGTGAAGATGCGAGAGGAGGAGAGGAAACATAAGAGGAAAAGAAGCAGGAAGAGAAAGGTAAGAAGGGGAGGGCACGAGGGAAGAAAGGGGAAGGTGAAAGGAGGGGATAGGAGTGTCAGGGTGGGTAGTGGAGAAGAAGTGATTTCAAGGAAGTACGGACGAAGGAATAGGTGGGGATGGAGCGAATAGAGAGAGGTAGGCGGTTCCAGTGTAGAGGGGCAAGGAGTTGAAAGGAACGGAAATGAGAGGAGGCACTTGGGGTCTGGGGAATAGAGAGTAGGAAGTGATCGGCAGATCGGAGAGAGCGGGAGGGCATGTAGAATGAAAGGAGAGAGAAGAGATATGGGGGAGCAAGGTCGTGAAGAGATTTAAAGACAAGAAAGAGGAAGTGAAATTTAAGTTGGGAGTGAAAGGGGAGCCAGTCAAGGTAAGAAAGCGAGGAGGAGATGGAGTCGTGAGGAGAGAAAAAACAGAGGGCACGGATGGCAGAGTGGTAGAGGGATTTGAGGGGGGCAAGTTGGGAAGCAGGGAGTCCAAAGAGGAGAGAACAACAGTAGAAAAGACGAGAGAAGATGAGGAAGGAGATTAAATGTTTAGTAGACTGGAAGGTGAGAGATGAGCGGATTTTACGAATATTGAAAAGGTGGTAGCGACATGCGTGAGTGGTAAGAGAAATATGGTGTGTAAAGGAGAGGGAGGATTCAAAGTAAATACCTAGATTACGAGCATGGGCAGAAAAAGGAAGATTAGAGGGGGGAACATGAATAAAAGGGGGGGAGAGGGAGAGGGAAGAGTGTTGGAGAGGAAGAATAAGACTTCAGTATTATCAGTGTTGAGAGAGTGAAAGTGGGATGACATTCAGTTTTTAATGGCGGTAAAACAGGAAGAGAGATTAAGGTGGAGGTCAGGAATGAAGGAAGAGAAGGAAAAGAAAAGCTGGGTGTCATCAGCATAGACATATTGAGAGATTCCGAAGGAAGAGGTAATAGGGGCGAGAAGGGAGGTGTAAAGAGAGAATAGGAAAGGGCCAAGAACAGAGCCTTAGGGTACACCGTAATCCAAGGGAAGAGTAGAGGAGGTGCGACCGTCCCAGGAAACAGCAAAAGAGCAGTAGGGAAGGTAAGAGAAGAGCCAATTGAGGACAGAGCCTTTGAAACCAAAAGAGGAAAGAGTTTTGATAAGTAAGGGGGTGATCAACGGTATCAAAGGCAGCAGAGAGGTCAAGGAGGATGAGGACTGAGGATTGCTTAGAGTAGCGAGCAGTGAGAGCGGTCTCAGAAGAGTGTTTAGGGCGGAAGCCAGATTGAGAGGGGGGAAGGAGAGAAAGGTTAGCGACAAAAGCAGAGATCAGAGAATAGACTAAGCGTTTGAGTATTTTAGAGAGGAATGGAAGAAGTGAGATTGGGCGGAAGTTGCAAGGTGGGGATTAGCAGAAGGTTTCTTCAGAATAGTGATGATAGTAGCATGCTTGAAGGCAGAAGGGAAAGTAGCAGAGGAGAAACAGATATTGAAGAAGGAGGTTAAGTAAGGAATGGGAAGAGGGTAAATCTTCAGAATAAGGAGGGTGGGGAGTGGGTCAGAGGGGGCAGCAGTAGGATGAGATTTGGACAGGAGGAGGGAGACATCAGAAGGAGAGACAGGAGAGAAGTCCAACATACAAGCTAAGGGGCTGTGGGGGGTGGGGGGAGGGGAATAAGAAGGGGAGCAATTAAAATTTTGGCAAAGAGAAAGAATTTCGGAAGAGAAGAAGTCGGCAAAGTCAGAAGGAGAGAGGGGAGACATAGCTGAGGGGTCAGGAGTGGGTGGGGAGAGAAGACGAGAAATGGTTTGAAAGATACAGCAAGGATGAGAGGCTTGGGAGTGGAGAAGGTTAGAATAGTAGGAATGTTTAGCTGAGCTGAGGCAGGAGTCATATAGCGAGTGGTAAGAGAAATAGGAGGTTTGGTTAGAGAAAGAGGGGAATTTGAGGCAGCGACGCTTGAAGCGGCGGAGGAGGCGGAAGAGGCGGCGCATGGACAAGAGGTGAGTGGAAAGCCAAGGTTGAGAAGGTTTACGAGTAGGGCGAAAGAAAGAAAGGGGGTAGAGTTGGTCGAGACTGGAAGAGATAGAGGAAGACAGAGAGGATAGGGCTTCATTAGCCGTGAGAGAAGAGAAGTCTGAGAGAGGGGGAAGAGAGGAAGAGCAAGTGTCGAGAAAGAGAGAAGGGCTAAAATTACGGAGATCTCGTCGAGAAAAGGATGTGGAGGAGGGTGATGGAGTGGGTGGAGTGAGAGGAAGAGAGAGGGAGAAGGAGAGCAAAACATAATCAGAGAGATAGTTGGGTAAAGTAGAGACGGGGAGGAGGAATAGGTAGAATTAAAGATAAGATCAAGAGTGGACCCAGAAGAGTGAGTAGGAGGAGAATGGAGAGGAGAGAGGAGGTAGGAGTCAAGGATGGAAAGAAGAGGGGGAGTGGGGAGGTGAAGGGTAAAGTCGCCAAGTACAGTGAGGGGAGAGGGGGAAGGGGATATACGAGAGAGGAGGTGATCAAGGTCATCATAAAAGGAGGAAAGAGGGCCAGGAGGTCTGCAGATAATTAGAAAGGAAATAATGTGAGGGGAAGTAAAGGATTTGTAAAGGTATTCAAAGGAAGAGAAGGTTGGAAGAGGCAATGAGGAGGTCGAAGAAAGGTATTTAGGGTGGAAGAGGAGACCAATGCTGCCGCCACGGCCAGAAGAACGAGAGACATGAGAGAAGGAGGAGGAGGAGGTGGTGAGAGAGACAGGAACAGTAGAGTTGTGAAGGGGGATCCAAGTTTAGGTTATATAGAGAAAATGAAGGTTGAGTCATAAGAACATGTCCAAGACAGCTGCGGTCTTATTGCAGAGGGATCTGGCATTCCAGAGAGCAATGTTGATGAGCCTGGAGGGTTGGATAAAAGGGGGGTAGATGATGTTGGGTCGATGAGGGAGGGTTGGAAGGGGATGGGGTGAACATGAGAGGGGGTTGAGCAAGGGAATAGACATGAGGATAAGGGGGAGGGAAAGGAGAAGAGGGAAGGGGAGGGAAAGAGGAGGGATTACAGGGGAGAGTGGGGAGGACGAGGAGAGTGGAGTCTAGTAATGCAAATGACAGAGTGGGGGAGTAGAGTGCAGTGATGGAGAGAGTGAAGGGGAGGTTAGAAGAGTCCAGGTAGTGGCAGGCAGTCAGTGGGGAACAAAGAGACCAGAAGGTGGCAGGGGGCCAGCCGACCGGAAGGGCCCAGAGGTGGCAGGCAGAACACAGGTTGGAAGAGGTTCAGGTGGTGGCAGGCGGCCTGTGGGACCGAGGGAATAAGGAGCTCTGGTGGTGGCAGGGGGCCAGCATATAGGTAGGGCCAGGTGGTAGCAGTCGATACGCAGATCAAAATATCAGGTGGCCCGTGGGAAGAAAGAGCCCTGGTGGTGGTGGGGGCCAGTGGACAGGAAAGGTATTAGAAGGAGGCCCAGAAGGCCCTGCAGGCCCAGGAGGAAGCAGGCAGTCCACTGATCAGAGGGGCCCAGCTGGAAGCAGGGGCCGGAGGGAAGAGAGAGTCCCGGTGGTGTCGAAGGGTCAACAGACAGGAATGGCCCAGGTGGCAGCAAGCGGTCCGTGGGAAATAAAGAGCCCCTGTGGTTGTAAGGGGAGGCCAGCAGACAGGGGGAGCCCAGGTGTTAACAGGCAGTCCACTGATCAGAAAGGGCCCAACACTTACTTCCATACACTTCTGAAATACATTATGACCCAACTGGTAAGGGACTTACATGAGCGTAGGACCCTGGATTGGGTGATAGAACAGGCCACCCGGATTTATGAAGTACAAAAGCCCTCTGAAAATAAAAATAACCCTAAAAAAAAAACGTCAAATGCACCCGCTGCTGCAAAAGTGCTGAAGGTGAAAAATACCCCCATATTGGACTTGGAAATGGGGGGCCTAGAAACACTCCTCCCGCTAAGACTAATAAGCAGAATGAGAGGTAGAGGAGACCCTCTTATCCAACCCAATCGGGTGGTAGCCAGGCAGTGTATCCAACCAACGCTCCATCTGACCCTGCCACCTATATCAGCCCTAGATACAAGGGTAACTGAGCCATCTTGGGGTATGTATTTACTCCCTCAGCACAAGGGGGGTTGCCCAATTAGGTAAGTACTGCCTGTTAGGGAGAAATCTCTGTAAAGGCTAATTTCCCAAACCCAGTGAGTCCCCCAGCAGTTTTGCTGGATTTTTGGGGTTTATTTTTTTCTCCTGCTAAGAGTGAGACTCTTTTCCTCCCACTCTTAGACATGATTTGAGGTGTTCCCTTGACTTTGTATGTGTTCTATGGGCTATGGGGTCCTTTTCCCCATAAGGTTTCATGTGTTTTGGATATGTGGGTTACACAGCACCATCCGTGCCGTAACACAAGGGTGTCGTAGCGACCCCCAAACATACACTCCATACCCTGGGACTGACTACTGTCTCCCAGGGCATGTAAAGTCACCATTGGCTTTACTAGTCTCAAATTGTGAACAGAACCAGTACAAACCATCACATTGTGGACGTACTGGTCGGGGCAATTCGATTGCCCCGGGGTCTGTTGTTCGAGGGGGCACTGTCCAGTCCCCCCCGACTGAGTTTTGGCTGGTGGCAGTGGATACTCCTTTTTATATTCGACGCAAATATATTCCTATGGGATTTTCCCATTGTTCGAGGCTGTCACTTTTTTAATATAGCCTCGAACATACCACCGGTTTATTAAATTCATATAAATTCACTGGTTGGTATTTTTTGCTGAAACCTGGTTCCAAAATGGCGTTTGTGTTCACTTATATGACTCAAACCCGAGTCGAGCCCTTTGTTCCACTTTTTGGCGGGCTTCTCCACAGAAGCCTCCAAAAGTGGTGCCACTCTGTCTGGGTACCACAGGGGGTATGGGGGGGGTTTAGGCACCCTGGACTGAGTTGCCTCAGCAACTCAAGTCGCACTCTTGTGTGATTGGCCCAAGTGGTGAGCCGCCGGGCTCACTACTTAGAATGTTTGAGTGACAGCTAGGCTGAATGAATGGGGGTTTTCTGCATGAAAGCAGGGCTTTGGGGGCTGGAACTTCAGAAGTTGCCACAGGACCTAAAGAATCCGAGGAGGGAGAAGCGAGCTGACCTGCAATGATGACACCACCGGTGGAGCCCTGCTGAACCGCGTCACCACTTTTCCCGACGACAGAGGAGATCTCCAGCCCGGAGAGTCTTCTTCCTTTGACTGGTGGGGATAACCAGTTTGCCCGTCTTTTTGCCTTCCTGGACCATCTCGTGGCCGCTTTGGTCGTTGCACTGCCAGGGAAGAAACCAGCCACGGAGTTTCCCGGTTACAAGGTACCACCCCTTTCTTCGCGGTAGTGGTAAACCGTGGTATTTCGGTTGCCGGGTTGCTTGGCACGGGGTGGTCCTTGGCCACGGTGTGATCCTGGACACATTTCGCTTGCTCTCTCTAAGAGTGGGCCTGGCATTTGAACTTCCTTGCTCTCCAGTAGACTTTGCCTAACCTGCCTCACTGTGGTTCTTTGAAAAGTATTGAAATTTGTGTGCTTTCATAACTCTGCCTTTTTCCCTCCCTTTGTAATAGCTTATTAGAGTGCCATCTTAAGTTAAGCGCTCACCTCTGTCTGGAAATAAGTGGTGTTTCTCACTAAGACTTGTCTAATAAGTAATCAGGGTTGTACATATATAATAGTGACTGTGTGTTGAATTTACTTACCTCTTTTTGTGCTAATGTAAATTACAAGTGTGTCTTTAAATAAATAATTATATACTTTTACACCAAAGCTCTGGTCAGTGTTTGCTTGTGCTACTGTCTCTCTGTACCTATTGTGTATACTCTATATACTGCCTAACTCATCTTGAGAGAAGTCTGACTGCTCAGCCACAGCTACCGGGTAAATCTGGGTGGTACAGACTGCTACCAATTGGGTTTACTGCCAACCACCTGTAGTCCTAAATCTTTTGCAGTGGTCCCTAAGGGAACTGCACAGGTTTCTGCCTAACACTGCCCCAGGAAACCTCCTTCAAACCTTCCATCAGATATTCCCTCAGAAGGGAAGACATACTCCACCCCAACCTCATTTTCTTTCCTTTCCCAGATACCATTGAAACCCCAATTTCCAGAACAATCCTCCTCTCTCATCCCACTTTCAGGACAATAGATTTCCAAATCAGGGAGAAGGGAGACCAAGGATGGAGGGTTACCAGGGAAACTCTCAATACCCGAGCTACTCTGGGAGAAGGGACAGCTACCCTTTCCAGGAGCAGCAAAGGTATGAATCCAGACCACCCTACAAACCAGAAAGGATGTCTAAACTGGAGCTCCAGGTCCAACATTTAACACAAGACCTGGGTCGCATGTTGAGGGCTCAGCAGAGCCCTCCACTGGAAATTGCAGCCCAGAACAACTTGACACCTGGGTCTGGTGCCCCGGGGCAAAGACAGGAAGAAACCTCCAACAACCAACAGGTTCCAGAGGAGGGGGCACAGGGGAAGGGAGATGCAAAGCCCTAGAGGAATCTTCCTTTCTCACCAGAACAAAACCCCAGGAAACCTCTAAACCTGAACACAAATCTTCTACCCCAGAAAAGCTGGAACCTAGGCAACAGAGGGTAAGTAGGAGAAATCCTGAGTCAAAGAGAACCCACTTTGTGGAATGTCAATAACACACAATAATGGGGAAGAGAGATCGATACTCTCCCCCGAACCACAGAGCTGAATGAATTTGACCCTCCCACCGTGGTTGGCACAGGCACCTGATAGATATTAAACAGTTCACCACGTAGCAGCCAGTGGGGGGAAGAGGAGTTAGGGAGAGGTTGTGGATAGGGTAGGGGAATTTAGGAACACGGGATAGAGGTTAAGGGAATACCTAGGTTGGATAGGGAAGGGGAAACACCAGGGAAGAAACCCTAACCTATCTAGACCTTGGCCTAACGTGTTTTTCCTATAATGTAATGACCATAAACACTAGTAGTCCTGACCTAAACATACACCATACACCTGCTCCCTGCCTTACCGGATTAAGCACATCTTGATAGCTGTGCTAGATCATTACCCAACACATAAAGAACACTATTTGCAGAAAGCATGATGAACACAAACAAATGGGAATCTTTCCCCAAAGTGATAGACGAAACACATGACCCTTTGGGTAAACGTAAGCAACATGTACAGAACAAACAGCACAATCATGAAACCCTAACTAGTTTGCAGCACTAGTTGGCGTTGAATTGATTCACACAGGTATTTGAACTCATATATTCATGTGGTAAGCGGATTTGCTTGATTCCGCGTCTGAGCACTGAAATCGTAATGGTTAGTAATGTGCCCGCTTCATGTTTGCTAGTAACCTTTTTTTCTTAATCACCGTAGACCATAGAATAGATTTGAGTCCTTGTTTCAACATAACAGTTCAGGGAGCACACAACCCCCACCCCTCGAATCCCTCCGGTACTTATCTGCAGTCTGGGAGGCCCCGCGGGACGTCCCGTATGAAGCCTTGCACAGCAATCAGGCAGCCGGCAGCATCCTTGCCTTCCGAGCTGCAAACCATCAGAGAAGTCAGCAAATCAGCATTCCATGAGCGTGCAAACCCCTCCTTCTTGCTCCGACGCCAACCGCTCCATGATCCGAATAAGCCACACCTGCCTCGCGCCGTTGCCCGTAAATAAGCTGTCCTTAATCAGAGTCAGCTGGCATGGCTACAAACTACACCTTTCCCAAGTGCTCCTGGGAAATGTAGTTTTTCAGTCTTCCCAAGATCCTTGTCCTTAAATAAGCAAAGTTAAGCACTCACTTCCTGTTCCAGCACTTATTCCTGACATTACCTCCTCTCCGAGGGCTCTTCCCAGGGCCTGGTTTTGATGGATGTCTCAAATGAAATTGTTTGACCAACCTGGGGGCATGCACAGCTCCTGTCGGATCCCATGAACAATCCTCAGGACCATAACCTTCCCATTTAATTAAATACCATACTTTCGGGGGCGTGGCTCGGAGCTGCCGTGAATGGCATGGCTTCCTAGGAGCTCCTGCTCGGCACAGTGCACCATAGCCAATATCGCCGGATCCAAACCCTGTTTATGCCCGCAAATGAAATATAGGCTGGGGAACATCTGCTGCGGTCGCCGCTCGAGTTGGACCCTGCTCCGCGGCCGAACCACCATGATGCGGCCCGAAACCCCAGCCAGGTCCCATGCGGCAAAAAGATGGCGGCCACCACCACAGACCATGAAGACCAGCTCTGAGGGCGAGATGCAGGTGAGCTAAAGCAGCCCGTGCCGCCAGACAAGACCAGCTTGCTCGCCTGCACTACATCAAGCAATCCAGCACCTCGGCTCCCTACCGATTGCCCAAGTGGGGGACACTTGGGCAATCGGAATCGGGAAGAGTGGACGAGCCGGGAGCCTGCGTTGGTGCCGTAGCCCATCCCGACCTGCAGCCCAGCACACTGCACAACTGCCAGTCTGAACCACTGCGGACCACCTGCAGCTCATCGGGGGCTTGGGAGAGCCCGATTGTAAATTTGAGCAGCGCCCCGGAGCATGGCATCCGCACGAGGGATGGCAGGCACCTGGCTGGAGCTCCTCTCTCCCCCTCTCGCCTCCAGTCTGCGCAGCCCCTCCGCCTGCATCTAATCACCGGCGGTTGCCGGCTCCACCTCGCGGCCCCGCCAGAGGAGAGGCCCCCTGCGGCGCCTGCAGGTCACCCGGAGCGGGATTAGAGCCAGCCCACCATGATCCAGAACCCTCCACGCATCACCAACTACTGGCATGCCCCCTCGGAGGACCCAGGGGAGTGGTGCTGCATCAGAGCACCTTGGGCTACCCGTGGGGCTCATCAGATCTGTGGGGGAATCCATCAGACAACGCCTTCGGCAGCCGCACGCCGTCCGGGCCCAGAAACTCTGCGGCCTACACATTAGGGGGCCTTGGTGCCGTGGCTCCTGACTGCCTCCGGCAGAATCCTACGAGGAGTGGCCACCAAACATTCCTGCCTATGCATTATCCAGCCAGCCCGGCCACCTGCGGCTCCGGACTCCCCATGCTCCACAGGCATTCCCCCTGCAGCCACCCGGAGGAGCAGCATTAACTGAACTGGAACTTTGAATTAGGCAAGGTGAGGAGTCGGGGGAGCGGGGGGCCCAGCCGAGACCCACTTGAAACCCAGGCCTGCCTTTGACACCAGCCTCTAGCCCCCTACTCATCATTCACCAACAGGGGTACCTACCGTAACGACCTTGGTGGGGAACCCAGCTCACCGCTCCCCACAAGTGGCATTTCCCCACTGCCAGCCCACACCCATCAAGGGGACTTGTCAAGACCCCTATCCAGCAAGGGGACCAACGACAAGGCAGTAGAACCACAAACTCATCCCCCTAGACTCCTTGAAGCCCCCTTCCGGCCTGCCCTAGGCATTCCCGGGTTCTTCCCGGTCCCTGAATCTTCCCTGTCGTCAGTGGTGTCACATTACAACCCCCAGCTCAGAGACTGATAGCACCGCGGCCCCCATTTCCTGCCCCGACGAACTACTTTGCTAAGCTCATTGAACCCCCGTAGTAGGGGCGAGGGTGTGGGGGCTGGGGGACTGGTGCTGACCCCTCCGGTCTCCTCCTGGGGAGCATCGCCAGGAGCATTTTGCACCCTGCACAGCTGAAATCACCAAGTAGAAGTAAAATGGCAAAAATCGGGAAGGCATCCAAGCAAACAGACATTGTCGCACTGATGAACAGCACCTCCACGGAGAGGTCCAAAAGGGGGGGCCCATCAGAGGACCCAGCTACCAGCGCTACTCGCAACACAGCAGTCCAGAGTCCGTCACAAATGGTCACGAAAGCCGATCTTCAAGACTTGCTATCAGCACTAACTAAAGGAATCCAGAAAATCACGGAAGAGGTCACAAAAAAGATCAACTACCTTGATAAGAGAGTGGTGGACATGGAACACCGAACCGCTGAAATCGAAACTGAGATCTGCGACCAATGGTTCGAGTGCGAGCAAGACAGGGACAGAATTGCAGCCCTAGAAGCGAGGTGCGACCTCCTAGAAGCAAAGCAGGAGGATGCAGAGAACCGGTCCCGAAGGAACAATATCCGCCTGCGAGGGATTCCATCATCGATCCCAGATGAAGACCTAAAAAATTACGTATCAGACTTGCTCAGGTTAATAATCACCCTCCCGGATAATTTGCCACTGGAACTGGACCGAGTCCACAGAACAACCCCTAGACAGGCATCTGCTCTTCCCCCGGACCTCCTGGTGAGACTACATTTTTTCCAAGTCAAGGAGGAAATCATGCGGGAGGCGAGGCAAAGGCACCAAATCACCTTCCAAGGGTCCACAATCTCTCTCTACCAGGACTTCCTGACCTCTGTTAGATTCACATGGGAGGGGACTCAGAAACAAATCCAATCACCAAAGGAAGTGGACAAATTTATGGGCTTCAAAGGAGGAGAGGGGGAACCAGAATCCAAGGGGACAGGCCGGGTAATCCCCAGAAATCAACCGGAAGCAACCAGGACAAAAGCCAGCAGATGCTGCAGGCTCCAAGGCCCTCCTCGGAAAGAGCCCAACCCGGGTTGATCAACAGCAATATCAATGGCTAAACCAAGCTCCATGGGCTCCACAACACTAATTCCTGATTAGGGAGCCAAAGGAGGGGGGACCAACAGCCCCCACAGAGTCAGCAACTTCACGGCAAGCTGGATCCTTAGCAAAAAAAGGAACCTACTCTTACAGTTACAGTGCGGGAGCAACGTTCAAGCTCCACCGTATTTTGTTTAGGCGGCCCAGTTGGCCAACCTTTAGTGCATTAGTGCCACCAGTTTTCCCATTGGCAGTAGGATGAGGCTTTCCCTACTAGACCAAGAAAGAGGGGGGGTGGGAGAGGGGCACAGAGGGACAAGTTCAAAGCACTGAGAGTCAGGATGCCCAAGGTCCACCCTCTCAGCCAAAATCACAACACATTATATTGACACCATTCCTTGTGTTATGCCAATACAGCAGCCTTGCCCCACACTCAAAGATGCAGGAGTCTGCAGGAGACAAAGAGCTCACCATAGCCAATGCAGAAGAGCGAGGGGATGGCTGGCACATGTGTGGTAGTAATCCTCTCATGGAATGTTCAGGGCCTGAACTCACCAAGGAAGCACAGATCAGCTGAACATAGGCTGGGACAATTAGCCGGAGACATTGTTCTTCTCCAAGAAACTCATTTGCTACAGCAAGATGAACATCGGGTTCGATTCAGCAGATATAAAAAACCGTACTTCGCCACGTTGGGAGAGAAGAAAAGAGGGGTGGCAATATTGCTGAGTGACAGGGTCCCATTACCAAAGATCACGGTGAGAAGAGACCCGGGAGGCCACTTCCTCCTACTTAAGGGCCTATTCGAGGAACTCCCTATCACTATTGTTACAATCTATGGCCCCAATATGTCCCAAGCCAAATTTATCTCTGACCTAATTCCGACCATCTTATCCTTTGAGGATAACCAGACTATGGGCGGGGATTTCAATACCATGCCAAATCCCCAAGTGGACAAAACACTACCGCCCACAAATGTAGACTTTGAGCAAGCAATATCCCTGGCAAAGCTGCTCAGGGAAACAGAATCTGTCGACGCCTGAAGGCTATTCAACGGAACATCAAGGGACTACACCCACTACTCTTGTGTACATAAAGGATTCTCAAGAATAGACCTCCTACTAATCTCTGGGGTGCTATATCCCTGTTTAAATAAAGCAGAAATCCACATACGCATGATATCCGATCACGCCCCAGTTTCCGCAAACCTCGTCATATCGGCCCAAAAGCACCCCACACAGAGACATTGGAAATTGAACGATTCCCTATTGCTAGACAAATGCATCAGAACGGAAATTGGGGAAACAATAACCAATTATTTCAAGGAGAACACGACTGATGTCTTCCCCATCAATATGATCTGGGATGCTATGAAAGCAGTGGTCAGAGGGGCCCTAATCAGCGCAGGGGCAGAGACGGATCTCGAACATCGCTGCAGCCAAGCTGGAGGGAAAAGTAAAACATTTGGAGGCGGAGTTGAAATCTCGCAGCTCCAGGAAAACAGAAAGAGCCCTGAGGAAAGCCAAAATAGCACTAGAAATGCACTGGGCCGACCGGACAGCCAAGTCATTAGCCTTCACGAAACAGTTCTATTATAGTAAAGGGAATAAGGCGAACAGAGTGCTGGCGTAAAAACTGAAAAAGATCCATAGTAGGAAGAATATCCTCAATCTAGCAGGAGCGGACAGCAAAATACATTACTCTGAAGCGGATAAAATCAGCGAACTAGTGAGGCATGATAAAGCTATAATGTCAGGGCAACCCACACTGCTAGACAGCCTGCCAGAGTATCTGCGAACTATCCGCCATCAAAACAAAGTCCATCTAGAGTCCCTAGAATCCCCCATCACTACCGAAGAAATCACCGAAGCCATTAAATCCCTCAAACCACTGCTCCGGGCCCAGATGGCCTATCTGCAGACTTCTATAAAAAATATGCAAGCATACTCGCACCACAGATGTCAACCCTGTTCAATTCCTTCCTGTCATTGAAATCGGTCACTGGGTCAATGGCCGAGTCGCTCACAGAGCTACAACACAAAGCTGGGAAAGACCCTGAGTTGGTTGCCTCCTACCGCCCGATCACACTATTGAACAATGATTGGAAAATGTTTGCTAAGGTTCTAGCCAGCAGTCTGGGGGCGACTCTTCCGAGCCTGATAGACCGCAACCAAACAGGATTTATTCCGGGTAGGAAAACCCATGACAATATAAGGCGGACGATAAACATCATCGAAAGCACCCACAGGATGGGCGTGGGAATGGCAGTCATATATTTGGACGCACATAAAGCCATTGATTTGGTGGACTGGGGGTATATCCGAGCTGTGCTAGAGCACTACGGCTTCGGTCCAAATTTTATCACCTGGGTGTTGGCCAATTATCAAACCCCTACTACACAATTACGGGTCAACGGCACCAGGTCCGAGGCAATACGCATATCCAGGGGCACTAGGCAGGGCTACCCACTCTCACCCCTCATTTTCACTCTATCTATGGAGCCTTTTGCAGCGAGAATTAGGCAGAACATGAGGATAAAGGGGATCACCGTTGGAGACTATGAATATAAAATTGCTTTATACGCGGACAACGTGCTAATAACAGCGTCAAACCTGGCGTCGTCTCTGGGGGCCCTAAGGGAGGAAGTCAAGGAATTCGGAGCCCTCTCCGGATTCAGGGTCAGTTTGGACAAATGCTCAGCCCTAGCAATTAATCTCCCCAAGCAGGAAAGAATCATCCTTAAACCCCTAATGCCGATCCCATGGGCGAAGGGAGCAATTGAATACCTTGGGGTACACATCACTAAAGACCCATCACGCCTGTACTCAAGCAACATTCTGCAGTTAATCAATGAATTCCAAAACGATTTTTTAAAGCAATGGAAGGCCCAAGAAATCTCCTGGTTCGGGCGGATCACAGCCATAAAAATGAATATAATCCCCAGGTGGCTGTACTACTGTACAGCATTGCTGACTCATATCCCGGGTCTTGTCTTGATATTGTTGCAAAAAAAAATACAGGAATTCGTCTGGGGGGGGAAGCCCCGAAACAGGAAAAGAATTATGATGCGGTGGAAAGCGCAAGGGGGGCTGGGGGTACCCGATGTTGCCAGATATGTCCTAGTGGCGCAGCTGTCACATGCATATTCCTGGGTCCAGGAGACAGAACTCCCAAAGTGGAACCAATTAGAGGAGGCCTGGTGCCCGGTCTTCCCATCGGATCTCCCACAACTGCCAAATATAAAACCCCAAGCAAATAGCAGTCCCCTCTCCACGACAATCACAATTGTTCGCAGCTGGAAGGCCGCAGCCCGGAAATGGGGTGTCTGTGGTCCACTGGGTCCACTGACCTACATCTGGAACAACCCCGAATTCTCGCCAGGCAATCCCCCGCTTGGCTTCAAGCCCTGGAAGGATGGAGGATTACCAAAAACTAGAGACTTTCTGGAAGAGGGAATGCCTATACCGTTTGAGAGGTGCAAGACAAAATTCGGAGTGGGCGAGCGGGAAAGATTCCACTATGCTCAAATTCGGCATTGGCTGTCCCGCAGAGAAGTCAGGGAAAAATGCACCAGAGAATTAACGGCACTGGAACTCTCTCTAGCAACCCCAACTACAAGAGGGAGAACCTCGACTTTTTATCAACTCCTAGACAGGTCAGATCCCTCCAAAAAAGAAAGATATATGCTTGAATGGGAGAAGGACTTATGCCGGGAGATAGAGGTTGAGGAATGGGAGAAAATCTGGACTAGACTACACAAGAGCTCTCACGAACAGGGAAGGGGGCTACAAACTCTGCTATTGGTATTATGTTACCCCAGCTCAGTTAAACAAGGCTAACCTGGACATCCCCGATACCTGTTGGCGTGGATGTCCCATCCTCGGCACACTATTCCACATGGTCTGGACCAGCCCAAAAGCAGAGGCATATTGGAAAGAGGTAACAAGCCACATTAAGGAAATCTTACCGGTCTCTCCATCCCCTGGGACCCCGGGATAATCCTTCTGGGTGAAACAGGAGGAGGGGTGTTCCCGATCTCAGGCCACATCCTTCGCCTGTGCACGCACCTACTCCTGGCAGCAAAAATTGCAATGGCCCGACTGTGGAAAAACGAAGATGGACCCTCAGTAGCATCATGGTGGACCAAATGCTGGGACATAGCCGTTGCTGAAAAGGTCACGGCAATTCGAGCAGGCTTTCTGAACAGAGCCCTAAATATCTGGGATCCATTTATGGACTATGCAGCTAAGTTTCCAGCTCTCACTATAAGACCTCCACTGACCAGATGGCTCCAAGGCAGCCTGCTTTACTAAGCTATAGAAATAGGAGGGGATTACCCAGAGCACGGGGGCCTGGCTCGGCACCATGAAAAGGCATGGTCAGGGACAAATATGGACAGAGCATTAACCATTGCATCGCTTATCCCGCTTATCCCCTGGCATGAACTGCATTATTGTATTGGCAAGATCACCGAATTATTGAAATGTTGATGATGTTGTGTATAACTGTAAAAACCAATAAAATGTTGTTATGAAAAAAAAAAATACCATAGTTTCTGATTCCTTCTCTTTACGTCCAAAATGCGTTTCACTTCGTATTCCATTTGACCTTCTTTCATAATAGCCGGAGGTCGTTTGTTAGTCATCCCTGGAGCTGCGGGTTTAAGCAAAGATACATGGAATACCGGATGTATAGGTAAAGTCCTAGGCAAACGCAATTTCATAGCTGTAGTAGACACACACTTGAATATTTCATAGGGGCCAATGAACCGAGGCATACATTTACATGATCCCACTTAGGATAAATTCCTTGTTGACAACCAAACACTGTCCCCTACTTGATACTTGGGACTGTCCTGCCTGTGCGTATCGGCCTGTTTTTTATATACTTCTTTGGCTTGTTCCAAATTCGTGCGTGCTTTCTGCTTGATTTGAAGAAGCAATTGTTTACGCTCCTGTAACACCGACATGTTTTCCATCTCCGGTAAATGTTCCGGTATCATGTTCTGTTCGTGACCATATAAACATTCATTGGGTGCCATTCCCAAAGAGGTGTGGAATGTGTTATTGTACGTAAACTCCTCCAACCATAGTGCCTGCACACAAGAGTCTCTGCCAACCCCCAAATAGCCTCGCAAATATTGCTCAAGTGTTTGATTCACTCTTTCCGTCTGGCCATCTGTTTGGGGATGATAACTGGTAGATAGAGCACAGTTGATTCCCAACATCTGACAGAAAGCACGCCAAAATCTTGAAGTAAACTGCAAGCCTCTGTCTGATACAATACTCTTCGGTAAACCATGCAATCTCACCACATGTTGTAGAAATAACTCAGCTAACTTGCCCGCCCCCAATATTCCCGCACAAGGAATGAAGTGGGCTTGTTTAGACAAAAAATCTACCACAACCCAAATGGTATCAAACTGATTATCGGGGTTAAGATCCGTAATCAAATCCATCGAAATATGAGCCCATGATTTCTCAGGAGTTGGTAACGGTTGTAATAAACCTCTCTTCTTAACATGATCTGCCTTGGTACGCACACAGTTCTCACATTGTAACAAATACTTCTCCACATCCTGTCCTAATGTAGGCCACCAGAAATAGTTATCCAGCATTATTTGCATCTTTATTTGCCCTGCATGTCCTGCTAAAGGAGACTTATGGCACCAGTATAAAGCCTTTTCCTGTAACTCTTTGGTCTGTAAATACAAAAGGCCATGATGATAAGGTAGTTGTCATGACCCCATGATCCTTAACCCTGGCCCTCACTGGCAAGTCAGCCTTCCAGTTAGGGCCAGGTCAAAAGCCTTAAAACCTTATCCAAGACTCTCTTGGAGTCAGTCCTGGCACCTTTGGAGCCAGGCTCATAACCATCATGAAAACCAACATTAGAATGGGACTATTTACTTGGGACTATTTAACCTGGGGGGGTGCAGCCAACAACTGAGCTATGCGGTCTAGTCTTTTGGGTGTGGCAGGCCTGGGACTAATTTACCTGGACTACTTTGGGTGTGGCAGGCCTGAGACTATTTTACCTGGACTACTTTACCTGAGACTATTTAAACCGCATCCAAACAGCAGAACACGCTTCGTGTTATTATGCTGTGGGCAGCGTAACGCTCACCGTGTCCAGTTCTTTGATGCCAGCTTACTTGAAACCAAGGACCTGCAGAGAGAGAAAGGACACTACGAAACTTACCTGGAATAGTATCCTGTCTTCAATCCGTCGCCGATTTCAGTTCCACTCACCTGAATGTACGAACTCCATCATCCGGCACCGCATGCATCCTGGAATACCATAACCTGGAAAGAGGAGGAAGAAAGACAGCATTAATAAGCATTTACTCACGTTTCCTCCTGAACGAAGAAAGCTGCATAATTCCTACCTGGGTAGTCATCTCCTGGTCAGTATCATTGCTGGAACATCATGGCGCTCGGCGAGGAACATCACAACCTGCAAGGGGAGAAAAAACACAGGTTAGCAATATTAAAGGCGAAACAACGCCGCGCATCGCGCATTATTCTCCGGACAGCATCGCGCATACCGCGCTTTTGCCTACCGGCCCATGCTCATCTTCAAACTGTATGACAACACCAAAATACCTTTCCATACCTAAAAGGAAAGAAGCAAGACATTATTATTCAAACTAAGAGGAACATAAGAACTGCATATAAAGACTGTAAAGCAGCAAACCTACGTAGTCGCAGCAGGCCTGGATTCCCACAGGGGGCTTGCACCAGTGAAGTAACTTGGTCACTGCTCGCCCCCCACATCTACCCGCACCTGCCACGAGGAGAAGGATGGAGAATCCACCTTTTACAATATTAAGGTGAGGAGAAGGCCCAAGTGGGAGGAAGGAGTTGAGGCCAAGGGAGGTGGGAAAACGTAAAGACAATCTGGTATTGAATCCAGCTCTCCTATATTGCAGACCCATCTTTAACCAGAGGCCTTTACAAGGGGCCAGGAGAGGGTTCAAGAGTGCAAATCATCCAACCAGGGCTGGATGGTGTCCCCGTGGATACCAGGTGAGCGTAACAGAACACGAAGCCTCAATAATATTATTCACCTGGGCGTAATGGAGACTTCAGAGATGACCAGTTAGCTCAGTTGTTGGGACAATTACGCGCTGAAGTACATTCAGCCAGGCAAGAAACCAACGCTCTTAGGAGGGATTTGAATGTTACTAAGGATCATACCGACGAAATAAGTAGACAACTGCTCCAGTCACAGGCACCAGAACTTGTACCAACGTCTTCCACCAATCCAGTACAAATAACCCTTCCTGGGGCAGTTCCTTTAGCTCCATCTGAATGATTTACAGGGGACCTCAAGAAGTACGCAATGTTCATGAACCAGTGTCGTCTTCATTTCCTTTGCAGACCTGGGACTTTTCCTAACAACCAAGCGCGGGTTGCTTTTGCCGTGTCATATCTGAGTGGCAGTGCTGCGGATTGCTCGGTACCATTGGTAAGTCAGGATAACCCGTTGTTACATGACTTTGGGGGTTTCCAGATAGAAATGGAAAAACTCTTTGCTCCTCATACCAGAGGCCAAGCATTAGACAACAAACTTTTGTCACTCCGCCAAGGAAGTCAAGACTTGCTTACATATATAGCAGCATTTAACAGACTAGTCGTTGAAGATGGGTGGCCTGAGGAAAAAAGGACCACACTATTTCATCGGGGTCTATGAGGGGAACTAAAGGATGTCCTTGCTCAAGTGGTTAACCCACCTAAAGACTGTGCAGAATTCATCAACCTTGTGGTGCAAATAGATCACAGATTACAAGACCGAAAAGCAGATCCTGATAAGGTTATACACCCGACCTGTGTATGTCCGGTCAAAGGATAATGTACCACATACATTGGAAAAAACGGTAGAACCCATGCAAATCGGAGGTGTACGGCCCCCTTTAACTAAAACTGAAAGAGACAAGAGAAGGCAACAGCAATTCTGCTTATATTGTGGAAAATCAGGCCACTTCCTCAAAGAATGTCCAGTGAAACCACCAAGGAGAACTGTTGAAGCCACAGCGAAGGAAGATAATAACAAGGAGTCGGAAAACTACCAAGCCCGGCAAGCGTAGAGGTCCAAATGTCGAGCAAGAAGGATGAGCCACAGACCTCACACTTTGCATTACCAGTAATTTTGATCAATCACCAACAACCGCCTCAGATGCATGCTGTCGAAGCATACACAGACAGCGGAGCAGTTGGGAATTATGTAGACCAAGATCTGGCATCAGAGAAGGGGTTTCCCTTATGCTCTAAGTCGACTGCTGAAAAAGTTACTACTGTTAATGGGACAGAAATAGCTTCCGGACCAGTAACCCAATGTACAGCAGCACTAACCCTACTGTGCCAGGATGGACACCGAGAATCTACTGCATTCAATCTCATCAAAGCTCCTCAGTTTCGACTAATCTTAGGGATGCCATGGTTGGTAGCTCACAACCCTCTAATAGATTGGCGTGCCAAGAAGTTGGCCTTTTCCGATGATTGTGCTCGCAACTGTTATTACCAAGAAAAGGGGAAAACAGACTTATGAACATCTGCTACTCCCAGTACGGCGGCGATTGTACTAGGTGTGACTAGGCAAATTAACAAGGGGGGTCCTGGGAGTCCCTCTGCCAGACATTAGTCCTGGTTACGAGAGACTTACCCAGAGTCTTTAGCTCACTATCTTTCACAGAGAAGAAATATCCCAAACATATCAGTCTTTGTCCTGTCCTGGGGCAGTCCAGCACGGAAATGCTAGGCAATTCTCCTCTGAACAAGAGTACCAACAGAAACCCCAGACACGTGTTTCGGTCTGGTTGGACCTCTTCAGTAGGGTGGATCTGTGCCTCTCTAAGAATAGTGAGCAAGGGGTCCACATCTGGATTCCCCTAGTAATTTAGGGTGAGACCCAAAGTTACTTGAATATGCAAATTAACAAGGGGGGTCGTGGGAGTCCCTCTGCCAGACATTAGTCCTGGTTACGAGAGACTGAAATGCTAGGCAATTCTCCTCTGAACAAGAGTACCAACAGAAACCCCAGACACGTGTTTCGGTCTGGTTGGACCTCTTCAGTAGGGTGGATCTGTGCCTCTCTAAGAATAGTGAGCAAGGTGTCCACGTCTGGATTCCCCTAGTAACTTAGGGTGCGACCCAAAGTTACTTGAATATGCAAATTAACAAGGGGGGTCCTGGGATTCCCTCTGCCAGACATTAGTCCTGGTTACGAGAGACTTACCCAGAGTCTTTAGCTCACTATCTTTCACAGAGAAGAAATATCCCAAACATATCAGTCTTTGTCCTGCCCTGGGGCAGTCCAGCACGGAAATGCTAGGCAATTCTCCTCTGAACAAGAGTACCAACAGAAACCCCAGACACGTGTTTCGGTCTGGTTGGACCTTTTCAGTAGGGTGGATCTGTGCCTCTCTAAGAATAGTGAGCAAGTGGTCCACGTCTGGATTCCCCTAGTAACTTAAGGTGAGACCCAAAGTTACTTGAATATGCAAATTAACAAGGGGGGTCCTGGGAGTCCCTCTGCCAGACATTAGTCCTGGTTACGAGAGACTTACCCAGAGTCTTTAGCTCACTATCTTTCACAGAGAAGAAATATCCCAGACATATCAGTCTTTGTCCTGCCCTGGGGCAGCCCAGCACGGACATGCTAGGCAATTCTCCTCTGAAAAAGAGTACCAACAGAAACCCCAGACACGTGTTTCGGTCTGGTTGGACCTCTTTAGTAGGGTGGATCTGTGCCTCTCTAAGAATAGTGAGCAAGGGATCCACGTCTGGATTCCCCTAGTAACTTAGGGTGAGACCCAAAGTTACTTGAATATGCAAATTAACAAGGGGGGTCCTGGGAGTCCCTCTGCCAGACATTAGTCCTGGTTACGAGAGACTTACCCAGAGTATTTAGCTCACTATCTTTCACAGAGAAGAAATATCCCAAACATATCAGTCTTTGTCCTGCCCTGGGGCAGTCCAGCACGGAAATGCTAGGCAATTCTCCTCTGAACAAGAGTACCAACAGAAACCCCAGACACGTGTTTCGGTCTGGTTGGACCTCTTCAGTAGGGTGGATCTGTGCCTCTCTTAGCATAGTGAGCAAGGGGTCCACGTCTGGATTCCCCTAGTAACTTAGGGTTGAGACCCAAAGTTACTTGAATATGCAAATTATCAAGGGGGGTCCTGGGAGTCCCTCTGCCATACATTAGTCCTGGTTACGAGAGACTTACCCAGAGTCTTTAGCTCACTATCTTTCACAGAGAAGAAATATCCCAAACATATCAGTCTTTGTCCTGCCCTGGGGCAGTCCAGCACGGAAATGCTAGGCAATTCTCCTCTAAACAAGAGTACCAACAGAAACCCAGGCACGTGTTTCGGTCTGGTTGGACCTCTTCAGTAGGGTGGATCAGTGCTTCTCTAAGAATAGTGAGCAAGGGGCCCACGTATGGATTCCCCTAGTAACTTAGGGTGAGACCCAAAGTTACTTGAATATGCAAATTAACAAGGGGGGTCCTGGGAGTCCCTCTGCCAGACATTAGTCCTGGTTACGAGAGACTTACCCAGAGTCTTTAGCTCACTATCTTTCACAGAGAAGAAATATCCCAAACATATCAGTCTTTGTCCTGCCCTGGGGCAGTCCAGCACGAAAATGCTAGGCAATTCTCCTCTGAACAAGAGTACCAACAGAAACCCCAGACACGTGTTTCGGTCTGGTTGGACCTCTTCAGTAGGGTGGATCTGTGCCTCTCTTAGCATAGTGAGCAAGGGGTCCACGTCTGGATTCCCCTAGTAACTTAGGGTTGAGACCCAAAGTTACTTGAATATGCAAATTATCAAGGGGGGTCCTGGGAGTCCCTCTGCCAGACATTAGTCCTGGTTACGAGAGACTTACCCAGAGTCTTTAGCTCACTATCTTTCACAGAGAAGAAATATCCCAAACATATCAGTCTTTGTCCTACCCTGGGGCAGTCCAGCACGGAAATGCTAGGCAATTCTCCTCTGAACAAGAGTACCAACAGAAACCCCAGACACGTGTTTCGGTCTGGTTGGACCTCTTCAGTAGGGTGGATCAGTTCTTCTCTAAGAATAGTGAGCAAGAGGTCCACGTATGGATTCCCCTAGTAACTTAGGGTGAGACCCAAAGTTACTTGAATATGCAAATTAACAAGGGGGGTCCTGGGAGTCCCTCTGCCAGACATTAGTCCTGGTTACGAGAGACTTACCCAGAGTCTTTAGCTCACTATCTTTCACAGAGAAGAAATATCCCAAACATATCAGTCTTTGTCCTGCCCTGGGGCAGTCCAGCACGGAAATGCTAGGCAATTCTCCTCTGAACAAGAGTACCAACAGAAACCCCAGACACGTGTTTCGATCTGGTTGGACCTCTTCAGTAGGGTGGATCTGTGCCTCTCTAAGAATAGTGAGCAAGGGGTCCACGTCTGGATTCTCCTAGTAACTTAGGGTGAGACCCAAAGTTACTTGAATATGCAAATTAACAAGGGGGTCCTGGGAGTCCCTCTGCCAGACATTAGTCCTGGTTACGAGAGACTTACACAGAGTCTTTAGCTCACTATCTTTCACAGAGAAGAAATATCCCAAACATATCAGTCTTTGTCCTGCCCTGGGGCAGTCCAGCACGGAAATGCTAGGCGATTCTCCTCTGAACACGAGTACCAACAGAAACCCCAGACACGTGTTTCGGTCTGGTTGGACCTCTTCAATAGGGTGGATCTGTGCCTCTCTAAGAATAGTGAGCAAGGGGTCCACGTCTGGATTCCCCTAGTAACTTAGGGTGAGACCCAAGGTTACTTGAATATGCAAATTAACAAGGGGGATCCTGGGAGTCCCTCTGCCAGACATTAGTCCTGGTTACGAGAGACTTAACCAGAGTCTTTAGCTCACTAACTTTCACAGAGAAGAAATATCCCAAACATATCAGTCTTTGTCCTGCCCTGGGGCAGTCCAGCACGGAAATGCTAGGCAATTCTAGAGAGGCACAGATCCACCCTACTGATGAGGTCCAACCAGACCGAAACACGTGTCTGGGGTTTTTGTTGGTACTCTTGTTCAGAGGAGAATTGCCTAGCATTTCGGTGCTGGACTGCCCCAGGGCAGGACAAAGACTGATATGTTTGGGATATTTCTTCTCTGTGAAAGATAGTGAGCTAAAGACTCTGGGTAAGTTTCTCGTAACCAGGACTAATGTCTGGCAGAGGGACTCCCAGGACCCCCCTTGTTAATCTGCATACTAGGGGAATCCAGACGTGGACCCCTTGCTCACTATTCTTAGAGAGGCACAGATCCACCCTACTCATGAGGTCCAACCAGACCGAAACACGTGTCTGGGGTTTTTGTTGGTACTCTTGTTCAGAGGAGAATTGCCTAGCATTTCGGTGCTGGACTGCCCCAGGGCAGGACAAAGACTGATATGTTTGGGATATTTCTTCTCTGTGAAAGATAGTGAGCTACAGACTCTGGGTAAGTCTCTCGTAACCAGGACTAATGTCTGTTAGAGGGACTCCCAGGACCCCCCTTGTTAATCTAGGTGTGACTAGTAATCTACTAAATGAATACCAAGATTTTCAAGATGTGTTTCAGAAAGAACAAGCCAATACTCTACCACAGCACAGGCCCTACGATTGTCAGATCGACCTCATACCTTGTGCGCAAATTCCTTGTGGCCGGATCTATACACTTACTGAACCAGAAAACCTCCATTTCAAATCTTATCTTGATCAGACCTGGCAAATGGATTTATCCGCCCGTCTAAATCACTGGCAGCCAGTCCCTTATTCTTTGTACAAAAGAAGGAAGGAGATTTCAGGACTTGCATTGACTATCGCGCATTAACCCAGATCACAGTAAAAAACCGTTATCCACTGCCCCTTATTCCCAAATTATTGATCAAGTCAAGGACTCCCAAATCTATACCAAACTGGACCTGCTGGGGGGCATACCATCTGGTTCGAGTGAAGAAAGGAGACAAATGGAAAACCGTCTTTCGTACCAAATACGGCTTGTATGAATACCATGTAATGCCTTTAGGACTTTGCAATGCTCCCACTGCATTCTAGTACTTTATGAATGATGTTTTGCGGGAGTTAATCGATGTTTGCACCCTGGTTTACATTGATAACATCTTAGTGTATTCTGCTACAAATGAAGACCATGTCAGGCATGTCTGCTCCGTCCTTACTAAACTCCGCCAACATAAACTGTATGCTAAACTCGAAAAATGCTCTTTTCATGTCACCGAAGTGGAGTTCCTCGGTTTTATCCTCACACCAAAAGGTATCAGAATGGATAGGCACAAGGTAGATGCCATTCTTAACTGGCCGTCACCAACTTCATTTAAAGGAATCCAGATTATGTTCGGCTTTGCAAACATTTACCGCTGATTCTTCCCAGATGTTTCCCAAATAGTGCATCCAATTACATCACTATTGTGAAAAAACAATAAAAAGTTCCATTGGACCGAAGAAGCAGAGAAGGCCTTTCAAGAACTTAAGAAAAAATTCACTTCTGCTTCAGTTCTACGGCATCCTCGCCCAGACCTCCCTTATATAGTTGAAACAGATGCCTCTAGCATGGCTATGGGAGCTGTTCTCTCACAAAAGTACCCAGTAACTGGCCAGTTACACCCTGTGGCCTCTGGTCACGAAAATTCTCACCTCCCGAACTCAACTATGCTATCACAGACAAAGAACTCTTGGCTATAAAATCAGCTTTCAAGGCATGGCGACACTATCTCCTTGGTGCTAGACATACTGTCACGGTCAGAACTGATCATCGAAACCTGCAATACCTAAAAACAGCAAAGGCTCAATCATCCCGTCAACTGCGGTGTGCTCTTTTCTTTGCTGAATATGACTATATGATCACCTACCGGCCAGGACTCCAAAATGGAAAGGCAGACGCCTTGTCCCGCATAGGTGTTGATGAAAAGGTATACATAACTCCAGACCCAGTAGCCATCATTCCAGAAGACAAACTCCTGGGTCTTATGACCACATTGACACAGGGTGAACTCCAAAACAAGATCCAACTCTTAATGGATCCCACTCTCTGACAAGAGTGGTGTACTCAAGGAGAACATTACACTATTAAAGACCAGTTACCAAATTTTAGGAACCGTCTATACCTGCCAAGTAAAGATTTACAAGAACAGGTTATTTCGGGTTATTACGACTCCCTGATTGAAGGTCATCCTGGAATTGCCAAAACTCTAGCTGATGTAAAACAAAACTATTGGTGGCCCACATGGCGTAAAGACATCATACAATTTATCCAATCTTGAGGTGTGTGTGCACAAAACAAGTCCCAAAAGCAGAAACCAGCTGGTCTTCTCCAACCATTGAAAATTACTCCCGCACCATGGCACACACTGTCCCTTGATTGCATTACAGACCTACCTCCCAGTCAAGGATTCAACACCATATTAGTAATTGTAGACTTGTTCTCTAAAATGGCACAATTTATTCCTTTGAAGGGTCTACCAAATCCATCCAGTTTAGCAAAAGTATTCTAGGAGGAAATCGTACGGCTACATGGCTTTCCATCGGTCTTGATCGCAGATCGAGGTAGTCAGTTCATATCCAAATTCTGGCGGAAATGCTGTTCAATGGCCCAAATTGACATTCGACTATCCACAAGTCACCATCCTCAAACAGATGGCCAAGCAGTAAGAACAAACCAAACCCTCGAGCAATACTTACGTTGCATGTTACATCAAGTGGAAAGAAATTGGAAGGACTTGTTATGGATAGCTGAATATGCCTATAATAATTCATTACACACTAGCACTGGATAAACCCCTTTCTCCACTACATATGGTAGACATCCACGTACTTCAGAATTGGATCTCCCAACCCCTTTGGAAATGCCAGCGGTTAAAACCCTACATACGACTATTTCCCAGGCCTTCAAAGAAGCAGCAGAACATTTACTCCAAGCCAAGAACAGACAAAAGACATTTGCTCCCCGACTATCAAATTGGAGACAAGGTCTGGTTAGCATCAAAATATGTGCCCATAAAAGGGACTCATACCTTTTGTCCCCAATATCTGGGACCTTATTCTATTGAATCCATACGAAATCCAGTGGCAGTTAAATTAGCCCTACCACCCACTATGCAGATGCATCCTGTGTTTCGTGCATCACTCCTGAAACCGGTACAACCTGGTACTCGGGTTACAACACCACCAAAACCAGCATTAGTTGACAGAGAACCAGAGTTTGAAGTAAAGGTCATCCTAGATTCAAAATACACCAGATCCAAACTATACTACCTAGTTGATTGAAAGGGATATGGCCCTCAAGACAGATCATGGGAACCTAGTAAATACATCTATGCACCTCGCTTAATTAAAAGGTTCCATCAGAATTACCCATCCAAACCAGGACCAGGCAGAAGTGCCACCATGAGAGGGGCTTTGGGGTTGAGTGCTGTCATGGCCCTTAGCCCTGGCCCTCACTGGCAAGTCAGCCTTCCAGTTAGGGCCAGATCAAAGGCCTTAAAGCCTTATCCAAGACTCTCTCAGAGTCAGTCCTGGCACCTTTAGCACCAGGCTCATAACCATCATGAAGACCAACATTAGAATGGGACTATTTACTTGGGACTATTTAACTTGGGGGGTTCAGCCAACATGGAGGTACATACATAGCTCAGTTACAAGGAACTGAGCTATGCGGTCTAGTCTTTTCGGTGTGGCAGGCCTGGGACTAATTTACCTGGACTACTTTGGGTGTGGCAGGCCTGGGACTATTTTACCTGGACTACTTTACCTGAGACTATTTAAACTGCACCCATACAGCAGAACACGCTTCGTGTTATTCTGCTGTGGGCAGCATACTGCTCACCGTGTCCAGTTCTTTGATGCCAGCTTACTTGGAACCAAGGACCTGCAGAGAGAGAAAGAACACTACGAAACTTACCTGGAATAGAATCCTGTCTTCAATCCATCGCCGACTTCAGTTCCACTCACCTGAAGGTACGAACTCCATCATCCGGCAACGCATGCATCCTAAAATACCATAACTTGGAAAGAGGAGGAAGAAAGACAGCATTCATAAGCGTTCACTCACGTTTCCTCCCGAACTAAGAAAGCCACACAATTCTTAACTGGGTAGTCATCTCCTGGTCATTATCATTGTTGGAACATCACGGCACTTGGCGAGGAACATCGCGACCTGCAAGGAGAGAAAAGACACAGGTTAGCAATATAAAAGGCGAAACAGCGCAGCGCATCGTGCATTACTCACCGGACAGCATTGCACACACCGCGCTTTCGCCTACCGGCCCATGCTCATCTTCAAATTGCATGACAACACCAAAATACCTTTCCATACATAAAAGGAAAGAAGCATTATTATTAGAACTAAGAGGAACATAAGAACTGCATAAAAAGACTGTATAGCAGCAAACCTACGGAGTCGCAGCAGGCCTGGATTCCCACAGGGAGCTTGCACCAGTGAAGTAACTTGGTCGCTGCTCGCCCCCCACATCTACGCGCCCCTGCCACGAGGAGCAGGACGGAGAATCCACCTTTTACAATATTAAGGCGAGGAGAAGACCAAGGGGGAGGAAGGAGTTGAGGCCAAGGGAGGTGGGAAACATAAAGACAATCTGGTATTGAATCCAGCTCTCCTATATTGCAGACCCATCTTTAACCAGAGGCCTTACCAAGGGACCGGGAGAGGGTTCGAGAGTGCAAATCATCCAACCAGGGCTGGGTGGCATCCCTGTGGATACCAGGTGAGCGTAACAGCAGCCCCTCACCCCACCGTTCGTGTTGGATCACTATCCCGCCATTTCTGAAGTCGCATGGGTGGTAAGGCTTTCTTTACTTTCTCTATTCATTGTTTCGTAATAGCCCCAATAACCCTTTCTGGGGGAATGATTGCTTTTACTTCACCCACTATGTCGTCTAAATGTTGTTGCCTGGATAAAGCAACTGCTTTCGCATTCTTACTCCCAGGCCTGAATGTCACCACAAAATCAAATTCATTGAAGTACTGGGACCAGCGAAGTTGTCTAGGACTAAGGGTCTGGGCGGTCTTGAAATACTGCAGATTCTTGTGATCAGTTACCACCACCACCTGATGCCTTGCTCGCAATAAATAATGCCTCCACTCAAGGAAGGCTGATCGAATAGCCAACAATTCATTATCAGTGATGGAATAATTTTGTTCACAACCAGATAACTTCCTAGAGTAAAACGCCACTTGATGCCATACTCCCTCCTCATCTTTCTGCGATAATATGGCTCCTACCGCAACATTACTAGCATCAGTCTCCACCTGAAATGATCTATCCGTGTTGGGATGTTTTAACACTGGTGCTGTAGTGAAGGCTACTTTCAAATCCTGAAAAGCTTTCTCTGCTTCTGGACTCCAAGTAAACCGCACCGCCTTTCTAAGTAATTGCATAATTGGAGTGACTATTTCCAAGAAATTGCTGATGAAGCGCCGATAGAAATTAGCAAACCCTAGGAAAGATTGGATGTCCTTTATGCACTGTGGAGAAGGCCAGTCCATTACTGCCTGCACTTTCTTTGGATCTATAACAATACCTGTTGGGGTCAGTATAAATCTTAAACTCAACTTGCGTCACGTGGAACGCACCCTTCTCCAATTTTGCACACAATTGGTATTCTTGTAGACGTTTCAACACTGCCCTCACATGTTTTACATGTTGCTCTGGGGAACCTGAGTAAATCAAAATGTCATCAATGTAGACAATAACAAAAACATCAATGAATTCTCGCAATACCTCCTGCATGAAAAACTGAAAAGCCTCTGGGGCACTGCATAAACCAAACGGCATAACAAGATATTCAAACAAGCCAAACTTCGTCCAGAATGCAGTTTTCACTCACCCCCCTCTTTTACTCGTACCAGGTGGTATGCGACCCTTAAATCCAACTTAGTATAGATTTTTGCTGCCCCCACTTGATCTAGTAGGAACGAAATCAAAGGCAATGGAAATATATTTTTTACAGTTACTTTATTTAATGCGCAGTCATCAATGCATGTTTGTAATCTCCCTTCTTTCTTTGAAACAAAAAATAAAGGTGAGGAGAATGGGGAAGTAGAGTGTCTAATAAACCACTTAGCCAGCATATCATCTAAATATTCTCTTAGGTACTTATTCTCTGTTTCAATAAGAGCATAAATGCTGCTGCAAGGCAACTTTGCCCCCTCTTCCAATTCAATGACACAATCATATGGTTGATGAGGAGGTAATTGTTCCGCTCCTCCCTTGTCAAATACTTTAGCAAAATCCATGTGCTATGAGGGAAATCCTGCTCCCACAGCTCCCACCACCTGATCTACTGGTACCTTTTCAGCCAACAACGCTGCTTGTCCCAATTCTAGTAATATGTGTTCCTGACACCTCTGCTCCTCAAACCACACCGTTTGCCTTTCCCAATCAACCCTGGGATTATAGTGTACCAGCCAAAGCATCCCCAAAATCAAACCAAATGGAGGCGCTGCTATCAAATCAAAAGTAATTTCTTCCCTATGACCTGATGCGCATATCATCGCCAATGTTTCCGTTTGTTTCCGTATTGGGCCTGACACTAATGGTGAACTATCTACAGACTGCACTCCTTCCACCCTCTGTTTATCCTGCAATGGTAATCCTAGCTGTTCTGCCAGAGTAATATCCACAAAATTGCCGGTAGCCCCTGAATCAACCATCTCCATTACCTCCTGCTTAGTCAAAGCAAAACATAACGTCACCAAGATATATAAGTGGGAAATCTTACTCCCAACCGTATTTGCCAGCCATCTGGGCAACCTTGAGTCATTCAGGCCTGTCACCTGTGTTCCCGCTAAGGCCGGCCCATCTCTTTTCCCGCTTCCTTCTTCCTCCTCTCTCCTCCCACACTTTTCTGTGGAGTATTAAGGTATGTACGTATAAAGTGTCCTGCCTGCCCACAATCAAGACACAAATTGTTAACCTTATGCTGTTCCTTTTCTGCCGCTGATAACGGTCCTCTTACACTACCAATCTGCATTGGTTCCACCTCACTCGTCCTTCCTCCCCTACTCCTATCTAATCTCACAAAAGGTGCTGCTTCGGGTCTCTTCTTGTCTCCCTTCCTTTCATTCATTTGATGGTCCAATATTAAGGCTAAATCTATCATGGCAGTAAAATTCCTTGGTTGCGGCTCTACTTGAGCAATTGCATCCTTCAGTTCCTCGCATAGGCCTTGATAAAATAACACTATTTGCTTGGCAACTGGCCATTCAGTTTCGATCACCAATCTGTTGAACATATGTTACTAGATCCCGAGCTGCTAAAGGTACACTACTGGGAGGATGAACAATTACTGTGGGAGTCTGACTTGTAGAAGCTCCCATTGCTGTAGACACACTGGCCCCCTTCAAGGCTACCAAACTTTGTACTTGTGCTTTCAAATTATCGGATTCTTGTCGGGCATGAGCTAATTCCAACTGGCAGGCCGATTTATAGAATTAATGTGCGCTGAAAATTTCCGCGCAAGTGTGCAAAAGCGTGCGAATCGCAGCGCAAGTGCGAAAATCGCAGCGAAACCCGCGCACAGCGATTCATGGAAGTCCGTGCGCGTGTAAATCCATGGATGTGCGCTAAAATCCTGCGTGGCGCACGCTGGCACACACGTCTTCAAACAGCGTGCGCTACATGCACAGCGAAAGCGCACATAGCGCAGCGCACACAACAAAATTAGGCATAACACGCGGAATTGGAAACAAGGCGTGAAAATGTGGGCGTCACAGGGGAAGTACAGGAGGCAAATGCGTGGAACGCCCACACGCGCGCCTACAACACGTATTCATGGAATCGAACGGGGCTAATACGTGCGCCAAAAAAGATGCCCTAATCCGGCAACACGTACGCCAGCAGGTAGCAGGCGTATGTGGACCCGCGCAGCATAAAAGTGCGCGCAAACAACAAACAAGCTCAGACGTCAAGATGAATATATCGTTCCTTGCAGCAGTGGTCGTGGGATACCGCAGGAGGAGGAGGAGGATAGTCAGGCCCAGAATTTTTACACCCAGTACCAGCCTTTTTGGGATGCCTGATGACCAGGTGTATGGGAGGTACAGGTTTCCACCTCACATAATACTCGACCTGGTGAGTGAGTGGGAGGATGACCTCACATCCCCCACCCTGTGCTCCCAAGCACTGAGCCCCCTTGAAAAGGTGCTTAATGTACTGCACTTCTTGGCCACTGGATCATTTCAGCGGACAAGTGCTATAGTGGGGGGGATGTCACAGGCCACGCCGTCACGCTGCCTACACCAGGTGTTGGCCATCATGACTGCACGCCCATCAGTCCGCAGGCACATATACTGGCCCAGAACACCTGCAGAAAGGCAGGCTGCCGTCCAGGATTTTTACGGGGTGGCACAATTCCCCAAAGGGCTAGGTGCCATTGATTGCACCCATGTGGCTCTACGTCCCCCAAGGGCAACGGAGCACATCTATAGAAACCGCAAGCACTGGCATTCCATCAACGTGCAGGCAGTATTTGATGCCAAGGGAATCATCAACTCAGTATATGCCAACTATCCAGGGTCCACCCATGACAGTTTCATTTACAGAATGTCAACCCTAAACAGGGACCTAGAAGCTGGGCGGCATGGCGATACATGGCTGCTTGGGGAGTATAAATGCCACTGCACATGCATGCATGCATGTCAGATACTGAGTAATGTCACAAACCCACTAATGATACCCATCACCACCTCCCCAGGGGACAGTGCCTACCCTCTGAGCACCCACATGATGACACCAATTCGGAACCCCACCACACCACCCGAGGTAAGATACAACACAGCCCATATTGCAACCCGGGGCATAGTGGAGCGCACATTCGGAGTGCTCAAGTCACGCTTTCGCTCCCTTGACCGCTCTGGTGGGCAGCTGCTATACGCTCCCACAGTAGTGTGCAGGAGCATAGTGGCAGCATGTGTCCTGCACAACGTTGCAACACGCCGGGGCCTGCCGGTGGACATGGTGGTGCCCCCACATCCCCAACCACATCCACGGCCGCTGCGCATGGGAGGGGAAAGGGCACGTGGTGAGGCAGCCCGTACGCAGCTGGTGGCTAATTACTTCACCTAAAATCACATCCCTGTGGAGTGTACACAGCCCTGGCACATACCAGCTGACAATCAATGATGATGACATAAGGGACAGTCAACTGTCACAACCATACCAGCCTGAGATTGGTCACCTGGAAGTGTTACATTGTGTGCATCCCTACCTACCGAAACACCACCAATGCTGTGTCATTATAAGACATACATCTATGCTGCTAAATTGATAACCCCCTTGCAAAATACAACATGAAAACAGCGCCATGTCACCCAACCCCTCCCCAGCTCCACCATCCAACACACCATGGAATGTCATGCAATGTGAAAGCAAACAAAGCAATGCACAAGACCTGACACAAGTGTCACAAAGTGCACTGTCCCAAATTGAAACTGCACACAGACAATGTGCTCCTAGTAATCAATAACAAACAGTACACATGAACAAATACTTACCACCAACACAATACAGCAACACACCATGAAACATTGCAAAAACATGACAGTACTAAGTCAAAGTAGTGGTAGTCTTACAACCTGAATAAGCCAGCACATCGACCCCTTCCAACTGTAGAGTGTTGCTGGCACGCAAATGTGTCAGTGTACTGCATACAACATGAACTCCATCTGCAAAGGAGACGGCCTTGTGAAGACATGAGGAATGAACCTGCAAATTATGAGGAAAACATGGATGCACAAGCACATATCAATACACCATGCAGTGTACAATACAACAACAATACCCACTAGGGATGTCCACACAGTATTGACTTCAGACTGCCCACACAGCTCATGGGAGCCCAATGTCACTGTGTAAGTCACTGTCACTTGGTCACACCCTTTGCAAGCCCATGGAAACGGGAAGCAGGAGGGGTGTGTGTGTCACAAACCCAAGCATCTAACCCAAACTCAGGACAAGCCTGCATGTGCCCAGCCGGAATACAGTGAATGCCATTGGGAGCCACACAAGGCAACACAATGTAAAAAAAATAAAAAAAGAATCAAAAATGGCCATGTGGGGGCCAGGGGGGAGGCCACCCAGGAGGTTCGAGGACAGGGTGCACACCAACACCCACCTGCGTGGATGTTGCAAGAAAAAAAAATACCTCCATGGGCTCATGGCCTGCACGGCTATGCCATTGTGGGAGAACTGCTGTCACTCTCTTCACCCTCTGCTGCTGCATCAGGAGGTGGTGGCACTATGGGAGGCAGCCCACGCAAAGCCCTGGTATGGTCCTCCATGGAAGCAAGCATGCAGGTCTGGAAGGTCTGATTCTGGAAGATTAAAGTGCGGAGATCCCCATGCAGCACCTCACGGGCTGCCTGCACTTCTGCACGCATGGCCTTGCGGGATGCCTGGATCTCCTCACGTGTTGCCTGCAGCTCAGCTGAGAGCGAACGTGTGAGCTGCTCCAGCTGCTGTTCTGCCCTAACATTTCGGGAAGCCTCAAGTTCAAGCAGATTCTGCCTGAGGTTATGGAGTTCTACCCTCAGGGCTTCCCTGTGGCCCTGTGACTCTATTGATATGGATTTGCGCAGAGTCTACAGTGCCGCCCGTCGGTCCCTGTTGGACGCCAACATGTCTTCCCTGTGTGATTTGCAAATGGAGTCTGTTGCCTGCTGTTGTTGCTCCATCTGCCTTTCAGGGGGGATAAGGGAAGTGGCCACCCTCTCCATTGCCTGAGCCATCATTTCTACTGATGCTGCCTGTTGGCTTGCCATACCGTACATGGAGTTTTCCCATACAGTATTGCCTGGTGGTGCACGGCCACCGCGTCAACGGGCACCACACCTGTTCGGGGAAAGGTGATCTGCACCTTGCTGTGCTGGCACTGCCTGAGGCTGCAGGACTGCATTCCCCCTCTGATCTGCTGGCCCAGGAACAGGATCAGATGCTGTGGAGTGTGACCCTGCAGGTGGGTTGGACAGAACAGAATCCCTGCCAGAAGCACTGACCTGCGACAGCACATACGTCTCATCATCCGACTCAGCACCTGAATAGAGGTCTGGGGAGCTGCACCCAGAGACACCCCTCGACAGTATGGTCTGCAGTACCAAAGTGTTTTCACCCACCACCACACCACGTCCCCCACTGGTGCCTGGTCGTGGCTGAGAATCATCCTGGGTCTGCACCATCTCCTGAACCCCACCAGCATCAAGTGCGTCGTCACCTGCAAAAACATGAAATACAAGAAATGGAAACAGGCATGAGCACCATAGCACACACATAGGCCTGACAAGACAGAGATCCTGTACATGGTTTGTCCCACATGACTATAACCCTGGCATGCATGCACTGTCAATGAGTTTGAAGGGGAGTCAAAAAGGCAGACAATGAGAACACCAAGATGTAAAAGCAACACATTAACAGCATGTTGTGTAGCACTGCCATCACACATCAGCCTGTGAGTGGCATGTCCAATACACATACATGACACATGCCAGCACACAGATGTCATGTAGCATAGCCATGGTAAATTAGACAACTACAGCGATATGTCAGTGAATGAGTACTGCCACACATCCATGTCACATGGACATGATGAGAAGATTAATGCCGAATAGTGTTGCAAAATATGCATGTGCCACACACTGCAACACATCCAGTGTACAATAAGACAGTGATTGTAGGCAGATGTACACATCAATGGTTGGTCACTTCAACATGACAGGAAACAACTATCATGTTCCACATGCAAACAGGCCCTAAAAATAAATTTCAGCAGGCCAATACTCCTTCGCCCTGAATGGTCTGATCATTCACATAACCAGGTAACTAAAGTGGCACAATGTGGGGTGTAAACAATGACAGAAGCATGTCGCATATGTGGCATTAGGGATATAAAAAGCATATGAAAAATGGGATGATCTAAACAATCAGCCTGAATGAACACAGAAAAAATCAGAACCATGTTGTTGCAAGATGATAGTTCAAGGGCAACAGCAGTAATGTGGGGCTAATTGGCTACTGTGGGCAGAAGGGATACTGTCATACCCAAATCAAAGGCACGTGAATGTATTGGAGGAAGCACATGGGTGACCCATAACACTTAGGAGTACACACCCTCACCTGGCACTCAATCAGAACCCGTCACCCAAACAACATAGACATGGATTACACACACATGCATGGGCACTCACCAGACTGTAACGCTCACCTGATTCCCGTAGAGGCGCCGGTCTTGCCTGGGCGTATACCGTATCTTCAAAGGTGATGTGTAACACATGGCTGGCTCTTTGGGCTGGACCTCTGTGCACTGTATGTCTGACTCGAAGGGTAAGATGTCTGCAGATAGAAAATATGGGATTAAGGAACTGGGTTATTGAATGTCTCTCTCTTCTTCCCTTTCTCTTCTCCTGTAGAACCCCAAAGGTTAACGCTCTCACCTTAGGTAAGTGAACGCCGTGCTCTCCATCTGCCTCGGGGCAGGGTGCTGTAACCAGTTTCTTCACTGGATAAGGGGAGCAGGCCTCTTGACTTCAGAGGACTGCTGTCCGTCGTTTACTGCACGAACGGTAAGTTTCGAGTAATTCTAATGTCTTTAAAGTCTTTAGTAATGATGTTTCTTGTTTTGCAGGGTTCCGGCGATGGCGGATGACGGGCTGAAGTGAGTTGAAGATGGAGCCCGTGTGATGAATAGAAGCGCCTGGAAGCACGTAAGTAAGCGCTTGTTGCCTGCTTCACGATGCGCTCTAACTGTCTTTTTATTTTGCAGGTACAAGTTCGGAGCGGCTGCAGGGTGCCGGAATACCCACTGGGTTAGATGTGGAAAGGAGTAATGGCACGTGAGTATTAAAGTTCCCCAATGTCTTTAAACGCACCTTGTTTTGTCTTTCAGATGCGGGATGCAGCGCCGAAGGCCTCCGGAGCGTGCGAAGAGTTGGTAAGCTTTTGTCTTTCAGATGCCGGAATGCAGTGTGAAGACCTCCGGAGCGCACGAAGAGTAGGTAAGCCTTTGTCTTTCAGATGCCGGAATGCAGCGCGAGGCGTTGGTGACAGCCGATGGACCAGGTAAGTGAAGAGCTGTCACTGAAGACCGTAATGCTAACCTGTTCTTTCTTGTCTTTATAGGTGTTGCTGAAGACTGGATTCAGGATGGTAAGCCTTTTTCCTTAGGCCCAGGATCAGATGCAGAAGACACGATGAGCGTTCTGCTGCAGAGGATGCAGAATAACGCAAAGCAAGATTCATCCATCGGGTGTGGTTTAAATAGCCTCCTGTAGTGCTTAGGTGTCTCCTTCCACAGCCACGCCTAGGTAAGAAAAGAGTTCCTGCTTTCCAGAAGAGTTCCAGTGTTCTGAATCTAGGGAGTGGCTCCTGCCCCACCCAACAGGAAAAGTAGTTCCAAACAGAAGAGGATCAGAGGCTCAACTGGCAGGCAAGTAAGCAGCATGGTCTGCTGCAGGTAAGTCCACCCAATCATTATGAGCCCGGCGCTTCCAGCGCTGGGACTGGGCATATTTATGAGCCTGGTGCCACTGGCGCCAGGACTGGGGCAAAAGGTCCCAATTGGGACTGGTTGGCACTCGGAACCTGGGTTATGGATCTGCTTCCAAGGGAGTTGGGAAAACCCTGACCTTTTGGAAGCAGAGATCATGACACGGACAATGCGTCGTAATCAGGTAGGTCTCCCACGCCTTGGATCTGTTGCTCTGTGACGAAGGTCCCAGCAACAGACTCATGTTCAGTGAGTTTGTTGTCCTCTGGTGGAGACCCACCGCCAGTCACCAGAGTAGCAGCATGATTTGAGGCCAGCTTGTTCTTTGCTCTGCGTTTCAGGTCATTCCACCGCTTGTAGCAATCATCAGCTGTGCGCCTCACAAATCGAAGGGCACTTATGCGGTCCGCGATGGTCTGCCAGTATGCCCTACGTCTTGCACCCTGCAGTCACCACCATTTTGCGGATATGTGCCGACACATAGGTCACAAGTGCATCAAGTTCGGCATCTTTAAGGCTAGGCTTCCTTGACGTGCCGGAGTGTGTAGCCGTGTCTGTGGTCTCAGCCTGTAGTGCCAGAGCACCCTTCTTCCTCTTTTTCAAAGGTGGAGCGGGGTGGGGTTGCTGGGGGACATGAGTTGGTGATCGTATTGCAAGGTGACATGTGGCTTGGCTGGGGGGCATGCCAATGGTGGATGGGCTGCCTGCGGGACATGACCAGGGGTGCAGGGTAGTCCCCTGTGTTGTGGGCTGCCTGCACGGGACGTGGAGGGGGTAGTGGGGACACCTGGGAGGACCCACACTGCCAATTCATGTGTAGGACTCCCCACGCACCCCCGAAATACACATACCCCACTCGCACAGGGCCAATCGCGTGTGACACTTCACGCGCACCCCCGAAATACACGTACCCCGCTCGCACAGGGCCAATCGCGTGTGAAACTTCCCACGAACCCCAGTAATACACGTACCCCGTTCGCACAGGGCCAATCGCGTGTGAAACGTCCCGCGAACCCCAGTAATACACGTAGCCCGCTCGCACAGGGCCAATCGCGTGTGAAACCTCCCGTGAACCCCAGTAATACACGTACCCCGCTCACACAGAGCCAATCGTGTGTGAAACTTCCTGCGAACCCCAGTAATACACGTACCCGACTCGCACAGGGCTAATCACGTGTGAAACTTCCCGCGAACCCCAGTAATACACATACCCCGCTCGCACAAGTCCAATCACGTGTGACACTTCCCACGAACCCCAGTAATACACGTACCCTGCTCGCACAGGGCCAATCGCATGTGACACGTCCCGCGAACCCCAGTAATGCACATACCCCACTCGCATAGGGCCAATCGTGTGTGAAACTTCCCACAAACCCCAGTAATACACGTACCCCGCTCGCACAGGGCCAACCGCGTGTGACACTTCCCACGAACCCCAGTAATACACATACCCCGCTCGCACAGGGCCAATCGCGTGTGACACTTCCCGCAAACCCAGTAATACACGTACCCCGCTCTCACAGGGCCAATCACGTGCGAAACTCCCCGCGAACCCCAGTAATACATGTACCCCGCTCACACAGGGCCAATCGTGTGTGAAACTTCCCGCGAACCCCAGTAATACACGTACCCCGCTCGCACAGGGCCAATCGCGTGTGAGACTACTGCACGCAGCAGGGTACGTGTATTCGGAGGGGTGCGCAGGGAGTTTTGCAGGCATTTTCGAGGTTGTGAGCCTGTGCGCCATGTACGGGATTTGTGCGCTGTACATGGCGCACGGGGAGGGGTTGGGGCGTAACTGGTGCTTCTGCAGGGTCGATGCGCCACTCTGCGCCACGGCTGGTTTTGCATGTTAAAATCCATGAATACGCTGTGCGCGGAAATGGATTTTAGCGCACGCGGCTGGCGCAGAAAGTCGCACGCGCACACTCTGCGCCAGCCGCGTGCGCCACTTGTGCGCTGAATTTTATGAATTACCCCGTGAATATCTTGAAGAGCCTTTAGCACATCGGCCAAAGGCAGAGGAGTTGCTTCCATTTGGCTTGAGTGGTCGTGAGTATCCCAATATGGGGGTGGCTTATTATGTCAATAACACACAATAATGAGGAAGAGAGATCGACACTCTCCCCCGAACCACAGAAGCCGAATGAATTTGACCCTCCCACCGTGGCGGTTGGCACAGGCACCTGATAAATATTAAACAGGTCACCACATGGCAGCCAGTGGGGGTAAGAGGAGTTAGGGAGAGGTTGTAGATAGGATGGGGGAATTTAGGAACACCGGATAGAGGTTAAGGGAACACCTAGGTTGGATAGGGAAGGGGAAACACCAGGGAAAAACCTTAACCTATCTAGACCTTGGCCTAATGTGATTTTCATATAATGTAATGACCATAAACACTAGTAGTCCTGACCTAAACATACACCATACACCTGCTCCCTGCCTGTACCGGATTAAGCACACCTTGATAGCTGTGCTAGATCATTACCCAACACATAAAGAACACTATTTGCAGAAAGCATGATGAACACAAACAAATGGGAATCTTTCCCCAAAATGATAGACGAAACACATGGCCCTTTGGGCAAGCGTAAGCAACATGTACAGAACAAACAGCACAATCATGAAACCCTAACTAGTTTGCAGCACTAGTTGGTTGAATTGATTCACACAGGTATTTGAACTCATATATCCATGTGGCAAGCAGATTTGCTTGATTCCGCGTGTGAACACTGAAATCGTAATGGTTAGCAATGTGCCCGCTTCATGTTTGCTAATAACTTTTTTTCGTAATCACCGTAGACCATAGAATAGATTTGAGTGCTTGTTTCAACATAACAGTTCAGGGAGCACACAATCCCCACCCCTCGAATCCCTCTGGTACTTATCTGTGGTCCGGTAGGCCCCGCGGGACTTCCCGGACGAAGCCTTGCACAGCAATCAGGCAGCCAGCAGCGTCCTCACCTTCCGAGCTGCAAACCATCAGAAGTCAGCAAATCAGCATTCCCAGGTTCCTTGTCCTTAATAAGCAAATTTAAGTACTCCCGTCCTGTTCCAGCCCTTTTTCCTGACATGGAGGAACTCTGCATCATCCCGTTTGAAGGGGAAAAATCCCTGGAGGATTCAGGAAGAAAATCTTCTCTTTCAGGGATTGAGGGTCCCTCCCAAGGAAAAATGGGTCCCATAAGACCCTGATTTAGACTGGGTACGTATGGAGACTGACCCAGAGCAACACATTCTTAAACCTCAACAATGTCACCCAGATGACTCTGAAAGCAATGAGGGATCCTCCTCCCAAACAGGTTTGGGTAACTGTCTCCAGGAAAAGGGGGGCAGGAAAGAATCTGGGGAAAAAGAGGACATCCTCAGCCCATTTGTTGCTGGGTGCAAAATATTCTACACAGATTCCCAGACTACGTCACAGAAAACTGTCAAGATCACATAGTGTTCGAGTTCAAAATAAAACAAAATGCATATTGTCTTTGTCTCCTTGAAAAGAGGAAAGTAAGATTTTATGCCTCTGTCAAGGTACAGGGTCAATGTGCATTATCAGCACTGCTGGATACTCGATCCCAAGCCACCCTCCTGTCCAAAAGGCCTTTGACCAACTAAATTCAGAAAGGGGGAGAATCACCAAATCCCCCTCACACCTCTTCCTGGACAACTCCAAAACTTCGATGGGAATGATATTTCCGTCGAAGGGACTGTGGATTTGGAGATCAAAATTGGGTGACATAGGGTGAAACACCCGGTGATAGTCGTCACTCCAGAGGGCACACCTTGTCTACTAGGGAATTACCTCCTTCTGAGGTTATCACCCCTGATTGACTGCGTGAACAAGGTCCTCTGGACTCAGACTAACTGGTCAATCAAATTAAAACAAAGTACAAATTATGTGAGTTTAAATGGTACATGCCACATGATTGAACAACGGTCCGACAAAATATAATTCCACTTTAGGAATAATCAAGTCCCAGACATCCCTGTTATCTCTGTAGGAGAACAAACTGGTGATGGGAACCCATCTCCATTTTTGGAAATCAACCTCCCTCCCAGTGTTAAGTGGCATTCCACACTGGAAGGAAATACTCTACCTTTTTATACCAATCCACAATCTAAAGAAAACCCAAATCCCAAGATAAAAGATGATGAAAAACCAGCTCAAAGTTTGACCAACATCCAGAGAAAGGGTGAACAGCTGTTTTTCCCCATTCAGGTAAATGAGGGGGGGGCTGTTCTCGCCAGAGTATGCCTGAATAACGGAAGAAGCTTCATCAGCGAAGCATTATTCAGGAAACTCCCAAAAGATCAGACCATTACCACGTTTAAGTTGATTGATAAGTGGGAAATGGGGCAGGAAACTCCAAATTCCAACCATCTCCTGCTAAACATTTCCATTGGTGACAAAAGCATAGAACATAATTGTTGGGTTCTGAGAGATGCCCCCTCTGCCTTTTACTTAGGCAGTGACATTCTCAATGAATTTGCAATTAATTTGGACCTAATTAATTACAAAGCCTGGTCCCGATTGGGGGGTAACCCCATGGGCTTTTACAACACTAAGAAAGCATTTCAGTCAGCTCAATTGCTGCCGTATGCGACTGTTGTTCAAATGGGAGAAGAGGTCACCATCCCAGGACAGGTGTGACAATTTACAATTCCCCTAAAAATTAAGCAAGGACAGAACCTCAAAAAACTAGGATGCTAATATAAATTTGAACTATCACCTCCAGCAGCAAGATTTGTATTTACATCCAACACCCCTAGTTGACCTAGAACATGACACCATTTGAATATTGGTGGATAACAGCGACCATAGAAGTATCACTTTGGGTGCAGACACCGTTATTGGAATAGTAGTTGAGGCCCAACATTTTTCTATTGACTTAGGTAACGAGATCATTGGACCAATTCCAAATGACTCTTACAATTTGATGACGATATCCCTGCGGAAAGGTTTTTCACCCGGCAAGGGTGGAATGTCTTGGTGTACTCCTCCTGCCCTTATGGTGTGGAAGAGGTGACCTGTGACATCAGGAAGGATGAGGTGGTATTTCAAGTCAACAGTGACTACCTCCCATCCTTGAAACCTCATGTCCAGGCCAACATCATAACAAGAGATCTCTCCACCCAACTGGAGGATACAGCCGAAATTGCCAACCTGAGGTCTTTCCAGGTTTTAAGCAGATGGTCGAAGAACAAATCAATCTCGCAGATGCCTGTGAGACTGAGGAGCAAAAGCAGAAGCTGAAACAGGTGTTTTGGGATTTTTAGAATATCTTTGACGTGGATTTGTATGACTGTGGGCACACAGAGATACATTCAACCTTCACACCTACGAACCCTGAGATCGCTCAAGTGTTTGTGAAGCAATACCGTTTGCCTCTCGCGTCCATGGAGTCTCTCACAGAGATTATTAAAAACGTAGAATCTCGTGGGACAATTCATCCAGTCCACAGTACCTTTAACAACCCGGTACTGGGGATACTCAAACCCAATGGCCATTGGAGACTTTGCGCAGACCTTAGGGAGTTAAATTAACAGGTCCACATGTCAAGATGGCCCCTTCCCTGCATCGATCAGGGACTGGCCCAGATCCAAGGGTCAAAGGTTTATACTGCTATATTCCTGACCAACGGTTACTGGACAGTACCCATGAGTAGGGAAGATTAGTACAAGCTTGCCTTTACCTTCGGGGGGCAGCAATACATGTGGACCCGAACCCCCTTTGAATACATAAACTCTGGCACCAAATTTAACATCCTCCTACATAAGGCCATGCCCGACTTGGTCAAAAGGGGAAACCTAGACTATGTAGATGATGCTATAATCAAAAGCTTGACTGTGGGGGAACACATAGCTGAAATATGCTATGTTCTGACCCAGTTGCAGAAAGCCGGAGCAAAATTGCCCTTTCAGAAGGCACAGTGGTGATATGATATGATATGATATGGCATTTGTAACGCGCCTATACACAAGTGTTTCAAGGCGCGACGAGGCAGGGAGGGGGAACAAGGTGAAGACAGACAACGATCCTACTAGGCCAGGTGTCATTCAGATAGCGCAAGTGCAGGGGTAGGGGGAAGGGAGAAAGTTCATGGGGGTGGGGAGGGGGGAAGTGCAGTACAAGGTAAGTAGAATAAATAAATAAAGGGCCAGCTGGTGGCAAGTGCAAGGTAAGTGCAGACAAGTGCTGGGAAGGGGGGCTGTAGGGATACAGAGACAGTCCCACAGTGCAGGGGTTGCCAGGGAGGCAGTGCAAGTGGAGAGTGGCTGGGCCCAGGACCGAGGTCGGTGAGAGTGGCCCAGTTGCAGATTCGGTATAGTTTCAGCGAAGAATTAGCAGGGGAGAGGGAGAGAGAAAGCAGAAGAAAAGAGGAAGGTTTTGAGGTGCTTCCGGAACCGGAGATGGTTCTCCTCAAGTTTCAGGGAGGCAGGAAGGCTGTTCCAGAGGGAGGCCCCTGCCGTGGAAAGAGATCTACCCCCAGCTCGTTGCTTCGAGAAGCGGCTGACCCTGAGGGAGTTGGAGACGGATGAGCGAAGGGCTCGGGAAGGAAGATATTTAGGAAGAGAGAGTTGAAGGTATTTAGGCCCCAGGCCCCAGAAGGCCTTGTGGACAATGCAGAGGGTTTTGAACTTTATCCTCGCAGCCACTGGTAGCCAGTGTAGAGACTTCAGTCCTGGAGAGATACGGTCCCTGGGCTTGAGGCCAAGGACAAGTCTCGCAGTTCTGTTCTGGATGAGTTGCAGAGGGCGGAGAGCGGAGGCAGGCAGATTAAGATAGAGGCTGTTACAGTAGTCCAGCTTTGAGAGAACCAGGGCTCGTGAGACAGTGAGCTTCTGGGGGAAGGAGAGGAAGGGAAGAATACCTCTGAGGAGGTGCAGCTGGTAGTGTGACTTCTTAGAGACGTCAGATATATGAGGAGAGAAGGAGAGTGTGGAGTCGAAGATAACTCCAAGGTTTTTTGCCTTGCAGGTAGGAGCAGGAAGAGGGCCAAGGGAGGCCGGCCAGAGAACTGCAGGGAAGGAGGGAGTGGGTGTGCCGATGAGTAGAATCTCAGTCTTACTGGCATTAAGGCAGAGGTCATTGGCGACATACCATTCCTGGATAGCAGACAGACAGTCAGAGATGAGGGAAGGAGAGGAGGAGGCCGAGGGTAGCCTGAAAATGAGCTGGGTATCGTCCGCATAGCACTGAAAGTTGGGGCAGAGAGCGGCGATGCGGTGGGCAAGGAGTGCCAGATACTGGTTGAACAGCCAGGGGGAGAGATTTGATCCCTGGGGGACACCACAGGTGGAGAAAAAGATGTCAGAGAGGAAGGACCCCAGTTGGACCTGGGAGGGTCGATTGGAGAGGAAAGAGGTCAACCACGCCAGAGCCTGACCAGTGATACCCAGGTTATCACGGAGACGGTTGAGCAGGATGGCATGGTTGACAGTGTCAAAGGCAGAAGAGAGATCGAGCAGAATGAGAACACACGTAGTGTTGGAGTCGAGGTTCACGAGCAGGTCTTCACGGATGTTCAGGAGAGCAGTTTCCGTGCTTCTGGCAGCTCTGAAGCCAGATTGATGGTCATGAAGACTGCCAACAGATTCAGCATGGAGGTTAAGCTGGGAGATGGCCAGTTTCTCCAGGAGCTTGCCCAGGAAGGGAGTGATGGAGATTGGGCGATAGTTAGCCGGGCAGGAGGGGTCAGAAGAGGGTTTCTTAAGAAGAGGGTGCACAAGGGAGCGCTTAAGGGGGGATGGGAAGACTCCAGAGGCGAAGGAGTGGTTGCAAAAGTCAGCCAGGTCAAGAGCCAGGGAGTCGATGTGGTCCTTGATAGTTTTGGAGGAACAGGGGTGAACCTGTTTAGACAAGACTTTCATAGATCGGACTTGTCTGGAAACCTCGTCAGCAGAAAAAAGGGGAAAGGCAGAGAAGGAGGGAGGAGGGGTGGCTGCAGAAGGGCCAGAGGAAGAGCCAGCAAGAGAGGGAGGGAGGTGATAGGAGGAGAGTGAGGACAGGATGTCCTGAGTTTTAGAGATGAAGTCAGAGGCCAGTGCAGTGCAGAGGGCCTGGGAGGGGACAGGAGAGGTAGAGACTGCAGCAGGGTTGGCAAGCTCCTTGCAGATTTTAAAGAGTTCGGCCGAGTTGTTAGATGCCGCAGAGATGCGGGCTTGGATAAGGGCTCTCTTCTTGGTGAGAACGGAGAGACGGTATTGCCTTTGGAGCAGGCTGCAGGGCAGTTTGTCAGAGGATGAACATGAAGCACGCCATTTCCTCTCTGCCACCCTGCACTTGCGTTTAAGGGTGACGAGCTCCGAGTCATACCAGGAGTTACATTTGGCTTTGGGCTTCAGGCGGATTCTCATGACAGGGGCAAGGATATCAAGAGTATCAGATATAGCAGAGTGGAGCATGGAGAGGGCTGTGTCAGGGTGGGAGTCAGCCGAAGGGGGAGGGCGGTGAGAAGGTGGCAGCGAAAGCCTCAACTGACACGCGCTTCATGGGTCGGATGAACGAGAAGGTGGGTGGCAGTGATGTGGGTGGCTTTGCCTGTGGGGTAGGGAGGGTGAGGTGGGAGGATAGGAGAAAGTGATCACTCCAGGAGCGAGGAGTGGAGAGAGGGACGGAGAGGGGAAGGTCAGAAGAGATCAGAGCATCAAGAGTGTGCCCTGCAGAATGAGTAGGCTCAGACGGGAGAATAGAGAGTGAGAGAGAGTCGCAGAGGTCACGAAAGAGTCCCGTGGGGGGACAGGAGGCATCCAAGTGGATGTTGAAGTCACCAAGAAAGAGGGGTTGAGTGGTTGAGGACAGGAGTGAGGAGGAGAGGTCAGCCCACTCAGAGAGGAAGGAGGAGATTTGACCAGGTGGCTGATAGATAGTAGCCACGGAAAGGGAGTAGCTAGGAGAGAGAGAGACGGTAGACAAGGCATTCAAAAGAGGAGTTAGTCTGCGTAGGAGTGACAGTGGCAGGAATCCACTCAGGGAAGATAAGGGCTACACCCCCCCTGCACGGTTGGGCCTGGGCACGGAGAGGATCTTGTAACCGTCAGGTAGGAGTGTGTCAAAGCTGGTGACAGAGCTGGCCGTGAACCATGTCTCAGTGAGACCGAAGACGTCAAGGTCCAGTTCCTCAAGAAGGTGACAGATATCAGAAGAATGCTTGATTGCAGAGCGAGAGTTAAGAGTGGCAATGTGGAGAAGGTTGCCATCCTTGAAGAAGGGAGGGGTACAGATCAGAGGTACGCCCTATGGAGGTGTAGAAGAGGGAGGTGAAGAAGGAGCAAGAGAGGGGGCAGGGAGGGAGGGTAGCGGCAAGGTAGCCGAGGACAGAGGAGGGGGGACAGCAGGAGAGGAAAGGAAGTTGATGAGACGTAGGAAGCGTCTATCAAAGAGGTGAAGGTTGGCCTGAGGGCCTTGGACCAAGACAGTCCCATTAGCGTAGACATTAATGATGGCCTTAGAGGAGTGGAAGGAGGCCAAGAGGACATCCCAACGGGTGCCACCATTAATGGGAGAAGAGTCGAAAGGAGAGAGCACAGAGACCATATGAAGGGTCCATAGGTCAGGCGAAGGCAAGAAAAAGAGGATGTCAGTGAGAGTTTCCTTGGAGCAGGCACTAGTGTAGGTGTCAGCGATAGGGAGGCCTGGGTTGGAGACCAGGATGTCCTTTTTAAACGTTTTCCTACCAGATTTAGTGAGGAGAGCAGTATAGTCAATAGAGAAGCAGTTAGAGAAGATAGGCGAGATAGAGAGCACCATGGAGTAGTAGGGAGTGGGGGGGAGACAGACGATACGAGAGCACGCAGGCAGGAAGTGAGCGACAAGCCCTAGTTTACCACATTCAGAACAGTGAGTGCGTATTAGGTAAAGAGGCCACCTAAGTTTGAGAATCCTGCGAGGAGAGAAAATCCCTAGTTACCACAACTGTGGGACACAGTGAGGTGAAGACACCATGCGAAGAAGTGACCAGGAATAGATGGGGTGGGCCGGGAGAAGGTGGAGAAGAAGTACAGGCACCTGGCGTCCCCTGCGGACACCTGCAGACACACAGGGAGCCGCAACCGTAGGAGCCGCCCTTTGCCTAAGGGGCCCTTAGCCAGGGGGGCTGCCGGGCAGGGGGCTGCCCAGGAAGGGGGTGAATATAGGCAGAGTGAGGAGGGGAGGGGGGGTGTGGGCTGGCAGGGAGGCGGGAAGGGAGAGGAGGACCAGGAAGTGGGAGGGGGGAATCAGGCACAACAACGCGCTCAGAGCGCGAAAGCAAATTAAATCTTTCTGCAACAAATAAACTCATGGAGGCCCGCAGGGCCAGGCAGAACTTCCATTAGCCTGTAGATCCCTAAGGCTACCGGCGACTGCTCTCCCACGCTCCGATGAACAAAAAAAGCAAGACCAGTGTGATCTTCTTAGGGCATGAGACTGGGAATCCCTCCCAGAATGTTGGGGTCTGGTCTCTTCTCCCCTGTGGTTTTGTGGGGTCTCTGGGTCACTTCCCTTGTACTCACCTTTTCACACAGGGGAGTACTCATCTTCCTCATCCTGTTAGGCAGAATCATATGCAGTACCCTTTGGGAACACCACACACAATTAAGACTACAAGTGTAACTACAATTTCACCTTTGGTACAAGCCTGTACTACACAGTAAAGTGGTAGTGATGACTGAGCATGAAAGGAAATACAACACTATTCACACCTAATAGTAACAATATTTGTGAATAGTTTGAAAGAAATCCTCAAATGGTTATGAGATAAATGTTTACAAATATTTTGTGGTACAGGGGAGATAATCTCAACCTTGGCATCTGGGTTGGTACAATAACAAAACAAGAAGTCTCACTATTAAACAAGCGGATAAAGGCGGTGCCTTAATCATTATGGACACTACCCAATACAATGAAGGATGTTATAAATTACTATCTGATGAAGATACCTACATGAAACTAGACCGAGATCCTATTCTCACAATTAAAGATACCATCAAAAAAGCAATTGATAAAGCAGCTGATCTAGATTGGATCACAGAAAGAACAAGTGATTATCTGATTAATGTACATCCTGTGACACCGGTCTTTATGGATTACCTAAAATGCACAAAAATAGAAAAGATCCACCCCTACGGCCAATAGTAGCAGGGACTGATAGTATCTTTCAACCATTGGCAATATATCTAGACACAGCTCTACAACCATTTATACAGAAAACGGAAACCTACATCAAGGATACCACACATTTTTTACAAATCATTAGAGAGATCGATACGGACCAACCGAATATTCTACTGTTCACTATGGACGTCAGTAGTTTATACACATCTATCCCACATAATCAAGGCATTGAAGCCCTGGAATGGTTTCTACTTATCCATGAAGATATCAATATTCATAAAACATTCGCCATTGAACTCATCAACCTCATTTTATACAACAATTACTTTCGTTTCAACAACCAGTACTATTTGCAGAAATCAGGAACATCCTTGGCTCATCGGTAGCCCCTTCATATGCGAACATTTTCATTTAAAACTTTGAACGAACATTTGTCTTGGAAAATCCTGTCTGAAGGACAAAATCAAAGCCTGGCTACGATACATTGACGATGTGTTTGGCATCTGGTTAGGCACGGAATCGGAATTGAAACTCTTTTGGGAATTTCTTAACAATTGTACCAACAGGATTCAATTTACCATTGAAATTGGTAAACCATCCATCAATTTCCTGGACATGACAATTGAAATTACGAGCCAAGGACTCAAAACACTGATCTTCAGAAAACCCACAAATGTGAATAGTTCTCTCCATTTCCAAAGCTTTCACCCTAAGCATCCTAAGGATAATTTACCATATAGTCAACATCTAAGAATTAAAAGGATCACTTCCGATACAGAAAAACTACAGGATGAATTTGGGATCCTAAAAAACAGATTTATTGAAAGAGGATTCCCTGAAGACCAAGTGGAATATGCGATACGGAGAACAGAAACACAAAGTCGCGAAGAACTTTTGACACAGAAACCAAAGAATATCAAAAACAACTTAATACGTACACTAAGATATTCTAGTCAAAGATTTCAAATAAAGTGGATAATCCATACACACTGGGACTTTATCAAAACAGACCCTCAGTTGAATACTCTTTTTCCAGAACCACCCATGCTAGCATTTAAAAGGGGCAGTCATTTTAGAGACAGATTGATCAAAGCAGAAAAAGTAAACCAATCTACACAAAGCACCCTGAGCAAACCAAAGAATGGAACTTTTCCCTGTCTCAACTGCCAACACTGCCAGATGTAATTAAGGGTGATCACATCAGACATGCCAATACTGGCAAGAAAATTCCACTCAAACAATATGCTACATGTGATTCAAAAAATGTCATTTACGCGCTACGATGCCCATGTGGTAAATACTACGTGGGCAAAACAGCCAGGAAAGCCAAAGAAAGATGGACCGAGCATAAATCAAACATCAGAACCAAAAATATTAAGTCACCCGTCTACAGGCATTCGAGATCACAAACACACTCCACCTGCTCCCAAGAGGAGGAGATCTACAAAAGAGATTGGGCCTCATTCCGAGGTTGGAGGTAAGGGTTAACGGTCACCGTTAATGGCAACGGTGACCGTTAACACTTACCACCATATTCCGAGTTCCCTTTGCGGGTCCCACTTTACCTCCTGCTTTTAGCAGGAGTAAATTACGGGACCCGCAAAGTGACCTTGGAGTAAATTACGGCACCGTAATTTACGGTGCCGTAATTTACTCCTTCCCCATTCCCATTGAGCCCTATGGGGGCAGGAATGGGGATGGGGAACCGGTATGGTGAATGGGGACTTACCGGTCCCTCCAACCTTGGAATGGACCGGTAATTACTCCATTCACCATGCCGGATTTCCATGGAGTAAATAGCTCCATGGTTGCTTACCATGGAGCTATTTACTCCATGGTTACCTCCAACCTCGGAATGAGGCCCATTATCTCAAAGAGAATTATACTGGATCCATCACCTTGACTCTCTTAACCCACTAGGGATTAATGAAGATTACTATCTGGGACCTTTTCTATAAAACAGCTACCATTTCTCTATTTAGCAGTTTTCATCAGTTTTTACCATGTTTACCAGATACTGTTGAATGAGTTGAACATTGTATCAGAAGTCATTACTACTTAGGAGTTGCTTACTATGAATATTCAAGTACTGTATATATACAGATGTGTTTATCATGTATCAGATTGTGAATCCATAGATGGAACAGCAACAGAGTGAACATTTTATCATTTGAGGTTAACATTAATTTTTGACAATAACAATAGATCATATTATATGTCCATGACCATCTTTTGTAGGATATAGATCCCACTCCTTCACTTTCTACTACTTCTGAGTTATTCTTCCCAAATGTGTAAGTAACACCAACTATGATTACACTCACAGATTTTGTTGAACCGTATCCCTACATTTCTGTTTGGCTAAATTTATTTGGACACTCGATCTCGACCGGTTTCGGAATGCATTTGTATGCGTTCCACTTCTCTTTACAATTGTATATGAGAACTTTAGCTGTCATCACGCTCATGTACTTCTGACACATCTAATTCTGACGCGGCCGCGTCTTTCATTTCAATCATGTTAATTACCGGACAATAGCATGACGCATGCGCATGATGACGTCAGCTCCCGTTGACGGGATCACGCTATGACGCGTGTGACGTAGGACGCGCAATCATCACCCTAACGACGCTATATTAAGTGGACAACGATAACAATCTTAACATCCAGCAGCGGCGGCGCCTGCTCCTGTGATTCTTCGCGTGTTCTGCGGAGCAACTTCTTTTTCGTGTAAATAAGTAAGTCTTGAACTGATTTATATTCTGGGTTACTGTAGACCCGGTTCATTACACCATGAGGCTAAGTACATTTTGTATACTCTTTCTTCCCTCCCATGCAGTTCGCTGATGTGGAGTCTTTTTGATCACTCATAGAAATAGAGTACGGGCTTGATATACATTCCTTTTGGAAACTACTGCGGTGGCTGGAGTGTCATCATGTGGCATATACACCTAATAAGGTTAGCACCTTCTTTTTTTTAACATACATTTCTTTTTGTTAATTGTGCGTATTCAGCCCTTAATATCCCTGATTACTATTTTTTACAGGTAGTATCCTGTATTCCCTGGGTGATAGTCCCTCTCACAAATAATGCCGGATGTTTCTCATCCTTTTTAAGAAAACGTTCTATTCCAGTTTGAAAAATACATCCTAAACACAAGGTCAGCAGAATTCACTTCTCTTTACATCTCTTTATCATACACTTATCTACAGGTTTGGGTCAAATAAATAGTCCTTAGTTTTCTGGACCGATTGGAGTGTTGAATTAACTAATTTAATCTAAAATGTACATCATTAGATTGATAACAATGTCATGTATTTATCATGCTTGGTTTGAAGATGTATATTGTTTTGATTGCCACAATTTGTTGTTGCACAGTAGATTTGTTTAAGTTGTATAATGTATTAATTAATACTTTTTTCCGTAATTTGTTATTGCTTTTGTAGAAACTTTGAAAATTGTGAATTTTGCCCCTGATGAAGAGTGAATACTCAAAAAGCGTTGGGCCATCAAATGATTAATTACATTGAAGCTCTTGTGTTAATCATGAAAGTTTTGGTTTATTAATACTTATGAAAGAATTCCATTTCAATTATTTTTGATGAACAGTATATAAATACATTTGAAGAGCATTAACTACATAAGGTGTTTTGTATATCAGACACCATATGGTTAAAAATTATTGGTCTGTTTTGACTACGGGACTCAATGGGAATGGGGACCATGGAAAGACCGGCAGCATCTCGTGATGGTGCTGGTGTTTCCACGTCTGCCTGCAGCGGGTGGTGTTAAACCTGCCAGGTCAGACCTGGCGGGAATGACACCTCCGCCTGCAGGACTCCGAATCACCTGGTATGGAAATAACGGTGGTGACAGGTTTACCGCCACCGTTATTTCCATACCGGGTGACTCGTAATGAGGCCCAATATCTGGCTAACGGTTTTATTCGTCCCTCGATGTCACCTGCATCGTCTCCCTTATTCTTTGTGCCAAAGAAGGAAGGAGATTTGAGGACTTGCATTGACTATCGGGCACTGAACCAAATCACTGTCAAAAATCGCTACTCCTTGCCCCTTATTCCGGAATTGTTAGACCAAGTTAAAGACGCCCAAATCTACATTAAATTGTACCTTAGAGGGGCATACCATCTTGTCCGAATCAAACAGGGGGGCGAATGGAAGACCGCGTTTCATACCAAATATGGCTTATTCGAATACCAGGTAATGCCTTTGCAATCCCCCACCGCATTTCAGTATTTCATGAACGATGTCTTCAGAGCGCTCATTGACGTCTGTGCCCTGGTCTATCCAGACGATATCTTGGTATACTCGGCTTCAAAACAGGATCACGTCAAGCATGTTTGTTCCGTCCTTACCAAGCTCCGCCAACATCGCCTCTATGCCAAACTCAAAAAATGTTCATTTCACGTCACCAAGGTAGAGTTCCTTGGGTTCATCCTCACTCCAAAGGGAATCCGAATGGATGTACACAAGGTCGACGCCATTCTAAACTGGCCAGCCCCAAGTTCATTCAAAGGGGTCAAGAGCATTCTGGGCTTTGCAAACTTTTACCGCCATTATTCATCCCAGGATTTTCCCAAATTTTACATCCAATCACATCTTTATTGAGGAAGTGCAACACAAAGTTCCAGTGGACAGAAGATGCTGATAAGGCCTTTCAAGAACTCAAGGTGAGGTTCACTTCCGCCCCGATCTTACGGCACCCTCGCCCAGACCTTCCGTATGTGGTGGAAACAGACACCTCCAGTATGGCAATGGGCGCTGTTCTATCGCAAAGGGACCCACAAACAGGCCGCTACTCCCAGTAGCCTTCTGGTTGTGCAAGTTTTCACCACCAGAACTCAACTATGCCATCACGGACAAAGAACTCCTGGCCATAAAATCAGCCTTTAAGGCCTGGCGGCATTATCTGCTAGGTGCCAGACACACGATCACCGTGATAACTGACCATCGAAATCTACAGTACTTAAAAACTGTGAAGGCACAATCCTCTCGACAACTACGCTGGGCCCTCTTCTTTGCAGAGTATGATTATGGGATCACATTCCGGCCCGGGGTAAAAACCGGAAAAGCCAATGCCCTTTCGTGCATGGGTACTGATGAACTGGTATACAGGACCCCTGATCCCGTGGCCATCATCCCGTGTGTTAGGGAGAATTCTCATTCTATGGCTAATTTCCCTTACCTATAGAGTCCCCCAGCAGCTTTGCTGGATTTGAGGGGTTTCTTTTTTTTCTCCTGCTAAGAGTGAGACCCTTTTTCCCACTCTTAGTCAGATTGCTAGTGTGTGTTTTAGGCTTGTATGCTTATGGTCTATGGGGTTTTTCTCACCCTCATAGGATTCATCTTTTTACATGTGTGGTACACAGCACCCTCTGTGCTGTACCAAAGGGGTGTTGTAGCAACCCCCAAACATAGACTCCATACCCTGGGACTGACTACGGTCTCCCAGGGCATGTAAAGTCCCCATTGACTTTACTAGTCAATCCTTATGAACAAAACCAGCATAACCCATCTTAATATGGAATTACTCGAAAGGGTTAATAGTTTTTCCCTAGTGTTCATTTTCAAGGGGAGTACTGTAAAGTCCCTCTCTCAAATGTTCCTGGCGGGTGGCAGTGGTTTCTACCATAAATATTCGACCATGAATATTTCCCTATGGGATTTTCCCATTGTTCGAGGCTACCACTTTTACTGATAGCCTCTAACATATCGCCGGTTTATTTTAATATTAACTTTACTCTGGTAGGTTTTTATTGCCAGAACTTTGATTTCATTTCTTTCTGGTGTCTTTCTCTATAGTCCTAACCCAGGTCGGGGATCCTTTGTTTGTCCTTTTGGCGGGCTTCCGCACAGAAGCCCTCCTCTTGGCGCCACTGAGTCTGGGGTAGACAGGATGTGAGGGAGGGGGAATAGGCACCCTGGACAGGGTGCCTACCAACCCAAGTCACACTCTGCCCTTATAGGCTGTGGGGTTCTCCCGCCAGGAGAGCCACCCCACTGTGTGAGTGACAGCTAGGCTGTATGAATAGGGGTCTTGCTGCATAAAAGCAGGGTCCTGAGGACTGGAGAACAAGACGCCGCCACTGGAACTAAAACACTGAAGAGGAGAGAAGCTGAAGACATCTGCAATGACTGAACCACTGGTGAAGCCCTGCTGCAGATCCTCACCATTTTTCTCCAACGACTTGAGAAGATCCTCCTCTGCAAGAGTCTTCTTCCCTTGTACTGGTGGGGCCAACCAGTTCACCAATCGCCTTCCAGGGCCTGCCTTGGTCGAATCCCCAGTGCCCTGCAATCGGAGACAAGATAGCCAGGCACCCGTCCACCATGACCACGATTTAAAGGAGCATACCTTTTAATCTGTTTCGGCATCACCGCGGCTGGCTTCTTCCCTGGGCAGTGCAGTAACTCGAACCTTCCTCCACGACGAGATCCTCTCTTCCTCTGCAGGTATATTGTTCCGCCAGGCCTCCTGTTTTGAGGGGTACTGCTGAAGGTGTTTGAAATCCTTTACCTACCTCCTGGGTTGGCCGCCCCTATCGACTAACATTATCTTTTACCTTCTGCACCCTCCTTTTGAATCGTTAAACCAAATACTTGACTGCAGCGACTAGAACAGTTCGATCCTGGGCACATTGCCCTGTACCACTACTCTGGCACAGGCCTATTGACTTTGGCTAAATCTGATACAACTGCCTTCACTAGATTGCTTTTCACCCTCAACTGTGTTGGTGCACCAAAAACTCTTATAACCACTCTTCCTTCCCTCTTAAGTATTGCTGAAGTGCCATTTTGTCCGGTTTTCACCTATATATGACTAGTACTATAGTGCTACCTTGCCTAACTTGTTCACACTCCACTTGGGAAGTGTTGCTTGTGTCTTTAAGAGGTTAATTGTGTATAATTTGTCCTTTTCCTCCCTTTTGGGAAATTACTAGAGTGCCATTTTTGCTTGGTTGACCTTGTGCCATTTTGCTCAGTTTTTACTCGGGCTCAAACGTGTCTATAATTTAAATAGGGAGTTGTATATACTTTTCTTGACTGTTTTAACTTACTTTGACAACTGTGTGTTAGGGAGAATTCTCTGTTTAGGCTGAATTTCCTAGCCTAGTGAGTTCCCCAGCAGCTTTGCTGGATTTTTGGGGTTTATTTTTTTCTCCTGCCAAGAGTGAGACTCTTTTACCCTCACTCTTGGACATGATTTGAGTGTGTTCCATTGACTCTAGAAGTGTTTAATGGGCAATGGGGTCTTTTACTCCATAGGGCTTCATGTGTTTTTGTGATGTGTGTTAGACAGCACCCTCAGGGCAGTAACACAGGGATGTCATAGTGACCCCCCAGTATAGACTCCATACCCTGGGACTGACTACTGTCTCCCAGGGCATGTAAAGTCACCATTGACTTTACTAGTCTTGAATTCTGAACAGAACCAGTACAAACCATCATATTGTGGACGTACTGGCTGGGGCAATTCGATTGCCCCGGGGTCTGTTAGTCGAGGGGGCACGTCTCCGTCCCCCCTGATCGAGTTTTGGCTGGTGGCAGTGGATACTACTTTTTATATTCAACCGCGAATATTTCTCTATGGGATTTTCCCATTGTTCGAGGCTACTATCTTTATTTATTTAATTACGATAGCCTCGAACATACCGCCGGTTTATTTAATTATTATTAATTCTCCGGTTGGTATTTTTTGCCAAAACTCGGTTCTAAAATGGCGTTTGTGTTCTCTTCTGTGACTCCAACCCAAGTCGAGCCCTTTGTTCCACTTTTTGGCAGGCTTCTCCACAGAAGCCCTCCAAAGTGGTGCCACTCTGTCTGGGGTACTTAGGAGGGGTGGAGGGGGATTTAGGCACCCTGGACTGAGTTGAGTTGCCAACTCAAGTCGCACTCCGTCCTGATTGGCCCAAGTGGTGAGCCGGCCGGCTCACCACTTAGCATGTTTGAGTGACAGCTAGGCTGAGTGAATGGGGGTTTTCTGCATAAAAGCAGGGCTTTGGGGACTGGAACTTCAGAAGTCGCCACAGGACATAAGAATCCAACGAGGGAGAAGCTGAGCCAACCTGCCACGACGACACCACCGGTGGAGCCCTGCTGGACCATCTCACCACTCTTCCCAACGACAGAGGAGATCTCCCGTCGGAGAGTCTTCTTCCTTTGACTGGTGGGGATAACCAGTTTCACCATCTTTTCGCCTTCCCTACGCATCTCGTGGCCGCCATGCCTGTGCCAAGCACCCCGGCATCCAGAATACCACGTTTTACCACGACTGCAAAATAAAGGGTAATACCTTTAACCGGAAAACTCCGCGGCTGGTTTCTCCCCTGGCAGTGTAACAACTTAATACTCAGGCTGAACAAAGACACCAGGAACTGAACCAAGAACTAAGGCTAAGGGAAATGGAGCTCAAGCATGAGCTAGAAATGAAGAAATTGTCTGTTGAAAATGCTTCTCTCTCTGGCTCCTCTAGAAGTTCCAGTCCTAAAAGACCCCGGATGCCTAAAGAATTGGTTGCTATGTATGAGCCTAAATTGGATGTGTTGGATTGGTTGTCTCTGTTTGAATATAACCATGGGGTCCAGAACATCACAGGAAATGACTTACTCACCTGGTTGTTCTCTAGGCTTCCCCCTGTTGCAACTGATGTAGTAATGGAGTTGGGGGAGGAGGATAGGAAAGAGTATGAATGTGTGAAACTAGCTCTGATAGCTAGATTTGGGAAGACCCCTTCCCAGTATCTTAAGAGGTTTAGAACCCTCAAGAAGCATGATGGTACCCCTTGGGCTACCTGGGTGAGTGAAGGGTTGAAAAACTTAGAGGGATGGATTAAGGGTTACAAGGTGAACACTTATGAAGGTATGAAGAATCTTTTTATGTTGGAGTCAATTTATGATGCCTGCTCTCCTGAGCTCAGACAGCACTTGGCTGATTCAAAGGAATTAGATTCCAGAAATCTAGCTAAGGCTGCTGACTTGTGGGTTGCCAACAGGGCCACTCACAAGGATTCTGGGGTAACTCAGAAGAAGGATGAAGGGAAACAGCCTAAAAAGGACTCCAAAGAGAATTCTAATACTGCAAATTCTAAAGAGGGCCCCAAACAAAACCATAAGGGTAAGCCACAAGGAAAACCACAGCAGAATAGTGTACCTTCTGGTGCCAAACCAGAGGGAGGCCAGAACAAGCCACCATTCCAGAAGGCATTCGGTAAATGCTTTGTTTGTGGCTCTACTGACCATGTGAAAGGAGATCCCAGATGCAAGGGTAAACCTTCAGAGATCCAGCTTGCCTCCTTAGCCTTCGCTCCAGAAGAGGAAGTCCCAATGGCAAGTGGAAACTTTCTACTGCTGGCTGATGAACCCATTGGTGTCTCAGCCAGTGTTTCTTTAGTCTTTCTGGGGTTGTGGGAACAACAGAATTTAGATGTTTATAATTCTATCCCAGATAATACTAAAGAGTATTATAAAGACAGTGTCCAGGTGAATGGTCAGGAGACTCCTGCCATTAGGGACACTGGGGCCAACATAACTTGGTGGATGAATCATTTTTCGAGGCAGAGGATGTTGCTAAGGCACCCAAATGCCTCACCAAGTTAGCTGGAGGGCCTGTGCAGATGTGTCCCCAGTTACCAGTTCTCATCCAGTGTAATGATATGGCTGTAAAGATACCTGTCAGTATACAATGTGAAGTACCAGGTAGGGTTCTGTTGGGTAATGACCTGAACGCTCTTGGAGTTGTGTCACATACCCCCAGGCCTCCTAGTAAAAGGTTACAGGAGCTCACAAAACCTGCAAGAGAGAAAACCCTGCAAGGGTTATCTAAGGAGATGATGACAGAGATCACTCCTCTTCCACTGGAGCAACTCACTGCAGTAACTACCAGATCAGGAGCAAAGGGGCAACCCAAGACTCCTAGGAAAAAGCCAGCAGCAAGCACTCCAGTGTTTCCAACAAGGACTTCTCCTCGGTTGTCCACAGTTACACCTGTAACTCCACCTCCAGCTGAGGCTGAGAGGGAGGTACAACCCTGTGTGGTTGAACTAGACTCTGAAGAAGAGCTAGTGGGAGGCCAATAACTTATTGGAGTTCTGGACCCTGAGGACCATCCTGAGCAGCAGTCTTTACTGGCAGAAGGTGGGCCCAGCAGGGCAGCTTTTCGTAAGGGACAAAGAGAATTTCCAACTCTGGAGGGTCTCCGCCACCAGGCCGCTTCTCAGGCTGATGGGCAAGAGCCTGGGAAGTATAGATTCCACTGGGAAGATGGCCTCTTCTACAGTGAACCAACTGAGTCTGAACCTGGAGACTACAAGCGCCTTGTAGTACCTCAAGAAAACAGACAACAGTTCTTGCACTTAGCCCACGAGATTCCTTTGGCTGGTCACTTGAGTTTCAAGAAGACCAAGGAAAGACTCTCACTCTACTTCTATTGGCCAAAAATGGGGGCTGAAGCAGATAAGTTTTGCAAGAGCTGCCAAACTTCTGGTAAGGTTGCCTCCAAGAATGCGGCACCTTTAGTGCCTCTCCCCGTTGTGGGAGTCCCATTTGAGAGGGTAGGGATTGACATTGTTGGTCCCCTTGATCCCACAACCTCCTCAGGCAACAGGTCTATCCTTGTTGTAGTAGACCATGCTACTAGGTACCCTGAGAACAATTCCTATGAGGACTGTTACAGCTCCGGCTGTGGCTAAGGCCCTCCTTGGTATTTTTACCAGGGATGGGTTTCCTAAGGAAGTAATATCCGACAGGGGGTCAAACTTTATGTCCCACTACATGAAAGCCATGTGGAAAACCTGTGGAGTTACTTACAAGTTCTCAACCGCATACCACCCCCAGACAAATGGGTTGGTAGAAAGGTTTAACAGAACCATGAAGAGCATGATAGGTGCTTTAGAGGAGCCTCTGAAAAGAAAGTGGCACCTTCTACTGCCATGCCTTCTCTTTGCTTATAGAGAAGTCCCTCAGGAGGGAGTAGGTTATTCTCCCTTTGAATTTCTCTATGGCCATCCAGTCAGAGGTCCGTTGGCCCTGATTAAGGAGGAATTGGAAGGTGCTCCTCCCCTCAAGCCAGTCAGAGTGACTGACTATGTGATAGGTCTCTGGAGGAGAATGTCACACATGATGGCAGAAGCTAGTGATAACCTGTAAGCTGGACAAGCTTTGGTCAAGCATTGGCATGATCAAAAGGCTAACATGGTTGAGTTCACTCAAGACCAGCTAGTTCTCGTTATGCTCCCAACAAGGCAGAGGGCCTTGCAAGACAAATGGATGGGACCCTTCAAAGTTGTGGGAAAACTTGGGGAGGTCAACTATCTGGTGGATCTGGGCAGACCCAGGGAAGCTCCTAGAGTCTTCCACACCAACCGACTGAAAGCGTACGTCTCCAGACCTGAAGTAGGAGCCTTGCTTCTAGCTTCAGCAGCAGAGGAAGACGAGAGTGAATCTCTCCCTGATCTCCTCAGAGGTGTACCTTTAGATGAGAAAATTGAAGGAGTCAATCTCTCTTCAGATCTGACACCTTGAGCAACAAGAGGAGTGCAAATCTATGTTAAATCAGTTTGCCTCCCTGTTCTCACTCTCACCAGGCTTGACCATTTGGGGACAGCATGAGATACTCATTGGTGACTGTCTGCCAGTCAAAAGCAGAGGATACAGAATGTCAGAAAATGTGAGAACCCATATCAAAGGGGAGGTCAAGAAGATGCTTGATCTCGGGGTAATAGAGCCCTCTACTAGTCCATGGTCTAGCCCAGTTGTGTTAGTACCAAAGGCAGGATCCAAAGACTTAAAATTCTGTGTGGACTATAGAGCTCTAAATACAGTCACTAAGACTGATGCCCACCCTTTGCCAAGGACAGATGAGTTGGTGGATAAACTTGGTGCCGCCAAGTACCTCAGCACATTTGACCTTACGTCAGGCTATTGGCAAATTGCCTTGACAGACCATGCCAAGGAGAAAACTGCATTTTCAACCCCAGTTGGCTTGTACCAATTTAAGGTCATGCCTTTTGGATTAAAAAATGCACCTGCTACATTCCAAAGGATGGTGAATCAAGTTCTAGCTGGGATGGAGGAATTCTGCATGGCAAACTTGGATGACATTGCAGTCTTCAGCCACTCCTGGGAGGAACATGTGAACCACCTAGGACATGTTTTGCAGGCTCTTGAGCAGGCCAATTTGACTATCAAGGCAAGTAAATGCCAGATTGGTCAAAGTAAAGTGGTCTACCTTGGGCATGAGGTAGGAGGTGGAGAAATAAGGCCTTTGCTCAGCAAAATTGAAGCTGTGCAAAATTGGACAACACCTACTACTCAAACTCAGGTGAGAGCCTTCCTAGGCCTCACTGGGTATTACAGGAATTTCATTGAGAACTATGGGACCATAGCTTCTCCATTGAATGTAATCTATTCTCCAAAATTCCCTAAAAAGGTCAAATGGAATGAGGAGTGCAATCAGGCATTCGAAAAACCGAAGAAAGCTCTTTGCCAAGCTCCAGTACTGAGAGCTCCTGACTACCACCAAACTTTCATTGTACAAACTGATGCTTCCAATGTAGGTATAGGTGCAGTTCTAAGCCAACTGGATGAGAAGGGTAGGGAGCACCCCATTTGCTTCATCAGCCGTAAGCTGAAGGATCCTGAGACAAGGTGGGCAACAATCGAAAGAGAATGCTTTGCTATTGTGTGGGCACTGAAGAAGTTTAGGCCATACTTGTATGGTTCTACTTTTGTCATTCAGACTGACCACCAACCCTTGAGATGGTTAATGCAAATGAAGGGAGAAAATCCAAAACTATTGAGATGGTCAATCTGCCTGCAAAGGTTTGATTTCACCATTGAGCACAGGTCAGGGTGTCACCATCAAAATGCTGATGGACTCTCTAGGATGTATTAGAGGTATGAGGTTCATCCAGGAGTGGATTAAATCCTCCTGTCCCTTAGTCTGGGGGGGGGGGGGGCGAGTGTTAGGGAGAATTCTCTGTTTAGGCTGAATTTCCTAACCTAGTGAGTCCCCCAGCAGCTTTGCTGGATTTTTGGGGTTTCTTTTTTTCTCCTGCCAAGAGTGAGACTCTTTTACCCTCACTCTTGGACATGATTTGAGTGTGTTCCTTTGACTCTAGATGTGTTTAATGGGCTATGGGGTCTTTTACTCCATAGAGCTTCATGTGTTTTTGTGATGTGTGTTACACAGCACCCTCCGTGCAGTAACACAGGGGTGTCATAGTGACCCCCCAGTATAGACTCCATACCCTGGGATTGACTACTGTCTCCCAGGGCATGTAAAGTCACCATTGACTTTACTAGTCTTGAATTCTGAACAGAACCAGTACAAACCATCATATTGTGGATGTACTGGCTGGGGCAATTCGATTGCCCCGGGGTCTGTTAGTCGAGGGGGCACGTCTCCGCCCCCCCTGATCGAGTTTTGGCTGGTGGCAGTGGATGCTACTTCTTATATTCAACCGAAAATATTTCTCTATGGGATTTTCCCATTGTTCGAGGCTACTATCTTTATTTATTTAATTACGATAGCCTCGAACATACCGCCGGTTTATTTAATTATTATTAATTCTCCGGTTGGTATTTGTTGCCAAAACTCGGTTCTAAAATGGCGTTTGTGTTCTCTTCTGTGACTCCAACCCAAGTCGAGCCCTTTGTTCCACTTTTTTGGCGGGCTTCTCCACAGAAGCCCTCCAAAGTGGTGCCACTCTGTCTGGGGTACTTAGGAGGGGTGGAGGGGGATTTAGGCACCCTGGACTGAGTTGCCTAGGCAACTCAAGTCGCACTCCATCCTGATTGGCCCAAGTGGTGAGCCGGCCGGCTCACCACTTAGCATGTTTGAGTGACAGCTAGGCTGAGTGAATGGGGGTTTTCTGCATAAAAGCAGGGCTTTGGGGACTGGAACTTCAGAAGTCGTCACAGGACATAAGAATCCGACGAGGGAGAAGCTGAGCCGACCTGCCACGACGACACCACCGGTGGAGCCCTGCTGGACCGTCTCACCACTTTTCCCAACGACAGAGGAGATCTCCCGCCAGAGAGTCTTCTTCCTTTGACTGGTGGGGATAACCAGTTTCACCGTCTTTTTGCCTTCCCGACGCATCTCGTGGCCGCCTTGCCTGTGCCAAGCACCCCGGCAACCGGAATACCACGTTTTACCACGACCGCGAAATAAAGGGTGATACCTTTAACCGGAAAACTCCGAGGCTGGTTTCTTCCCTGGCAGTGTAACGACCTTCAGCTTTCCTCCAAGTCGAGATCTTCTCTTCCCCTGGACGACGCCGAGACTTGCACCCGCTGCCAGGAACAACTGCCACCGCTGGAGGATACTTCCCACTTAAGGTACCGTGTTCCGCCTGGCTTCCCTTGCCACCGACTGTACGGGGTAGATTTAGCCCCCGGCTTTCGAACCTGGGTTAGCCTGGGACACCCTGGCTAAACTTTTCTGAGACTCTCTAAACTCTTTTCGAGCTGTCTGCAAGACTTTCAAAGCCTAGTGTAACTGTGTGATCTTGGGCGCATTTGTGCCCTGCTCTCTCTACGAGTGGGCCCAGCCTATGGACTTTGGCTCACAAGTGACTTTTGCTCTTCTGCCTTGCTAAAAGTGTTCCTAAATCTTAGAGTGGTGTATCTTTCCATATTCTGTCTTTTTCCCTTCTTCTTCATGAACTTATTGGAGTGCCATCTATAGTTAAGCGCTGACCTCTGTCTGGAAATAAGTGGTGTTAACTAAGACTTATCTGATAAGGAATAAGGGTTGTATAATAGTAACTGTGTTTAGAGTGTTTTACAATAAGAGTGCTGGAGTGTTTCAAACAGTGTGTTTTTAAATAAATAATTATATACTATAATACCAAAGCTCTGGTCAGTGTTTGCTTGTATTATTGTATCTGAGTACCTATTGGGTATACTTTTCATACTGCCTAACTCTTCTTGAGGCAAGTCTGACTGCTCAGCCACAGCTACCAGGTAAATCTGGGTGGTACAGACTGCTACCAAGTGGGTTTACTGCTAACACTGTCGTCCTAAATGTTTTGCAGTGTTCCCAAAGGGAACTGCACAGGTTTCTGCCTAACACTGTGATTTATGTGTTGAACTAGAAGTGTGTAAAATAAATATATATATTATTTTTAATACAAAGCTTTAGTCTGTGTTTCCTTGTACCCTAGTGCTATAGTCCAACGGGCTGATTCATGGAATAAATGAGCGCCGAAAAGGGGAGCGCAAGCGGGAAAATCGCAGCGCAAACGTGAAAATCGCAGTGCACGCGTGCCAAAGCCGTGCACATCGATTCATGGAATTAAGTGCGCGTGTAAATCCTGGGATGTGCACTAAAATCGCGGGTGGTGCATGCGGCGCACACGTCATTAAACGGCGTGCACTACGCGCACAGGGAAAGCGCACATAGTGCAGCGCACACAACAAAAGTGGGCGTAACACGGGCGTAACACGCGGAATGGGGAACAACACGCGAAATTGTGGGCGTTACGGGGAAGTATAGGAGGTAAATGCTCGCAACGCCCACACGCGCTCCAACAATACGTATTCATGGAATCGAACAAGGGAAAGGCGTGCCCCTAAAAAGACGAGCTAATCCGGAAACACGTACGCCAGCAGGAAGCAGGCGTAAACTGCCCCGCGCGGCATAAAAATGCGCACAAACAACAAACAAGTTCAGACGCTACGATGAATATACCGTTCTTCAAAGCAGTGGTCGTGGGACACCGCAGGAGGAGGAGGATAGCCAGGCCCCGCATTTTTTTTACCCAGGACCAGCCTTTTTGGGATGCCTGATGACCAGGTGTATGGGAGGTACAGGTTTCCACCACACATAATCCTAGACCTGGTGAGGGAGTGGGAGGATGACCTCACATCACCCACCCTAAGCTCCCAAGCACTGAGCCCCTTGGAAAAGGTGCTCAATGTACTGCACTTCTTGGCTACTGGGTCATTTCAGCGGACAAGTACCATAGTGGGGGGTGTGTCACAGGCCACGCAGTCACGCTGCCTACACCAGGTGTTGTAATAAAGAAAGGGGAAAACCTGCAATTTTAATCCCTGGTCCTTCAGGTAAAGTACATTATATTAAGGCAAAATGGACCAGCGGAATGGGATGACACATAAAGTCTTTGCTCAAATATAGATTTTAATAGTTCATCAATACAAATGTCACATAATTAATGCATGTATGATATAAAATCATAAAACCAAATACTTAATTTCAGGTTAGATGATGTAGTAGTATCTACCAGTGGTGATCACAAATAGACCTAGTGGCATTTTTTGTTTAATCCACAGGATGTCTAGAATGCTATAGAGTCCTGTGGAGGATCGATTCCGTTGGTCAACTCGCTTACCCTTGAGTAGGTGTCTGGGGGTGAGTAGACCTTGTTAATTCTATTGTATAGATACACTTTTGTGACAATAATAGTCACCGTTTAAATTAAATAGGAATGACACTTTCCTGATGATTGTATATGTATGTTTTTTAGAATGAACAGTGGCCTATACGCTTCCAAGAAGGGCAGAGTAATTACTTGGTGCCCTACGTCCTGAAGAAGGTCTTTGCAACCGAAACACGTGTCGACGATTTGTAGTGTGTATCTGGACCAACAAAAACACCAGATGTTTGACACCTGATACTATGGACCGGGTCATGAGTATATGCAAAAACTAAGGAAGACTGTAATAATAGCAGTAGTTTACACTGACTTGACATGCCAAATTGGTTTTACTGTTGATGGTTTGAATGTGAAAGTATGGGATTGAGAATGATCGTTTGAGATACGAATGTTGAATTGATGAAATGAACTATTTGGTTTTATGATTTTATATCATACATGCATTAATTATGTGAAATTTGTATTGATGAACTATTAAAATCTATATTTGAGCAAAGACTTTATGTGTCATCCCATTCCACTGGTCCATTTTGCCTTAATATAATACACCAGGTGTTCGCCATCATGACTACCGCCCCTCAGTCCGCAGGCACATATACATGCCCAGAACACCCGCAGAAAGGCAGGCCGTGGTCCAGGACTTTTACAGGGTGGAACACTTCCCTAAAGTGCTAGGTGCCATTGATTGCACCCATGTGGCTCTACGTCCTCCCAGGGCCACTGAGCACATATATCGAAACCGCAAGCACTGGCATTCCATCAACGTGCAGGTTGTATGTAATGCCAAGGGAATAATCACTTCAGTATATGCCAAGTATCCAGGGTTAAGCCATGACAGTTTCATTTTCAGAATGTCACCCCTAAACCGGGACCTGGAAGCTGGGCGGCATGGAGACACATGGCTAATTGGTGAGTATAAATGCCTCTGCACATGCATGCATATTAGAAACTGAGAGATGGGAAAACCCCACTAATGAGAACCATTATCACCTCCCCAGGGGACAGTGTCTACCCTTTGAGCACCTACATGATGACGCCAATTAGGAACCCCACCATACCACCCGAGGTAAGATACAACACAGCCCATATTCCAACCCGGGGCATAGTGGAGCGCACATTCGGAGTGCTCAAGTCACGCTTTCGCTCCCTTGACCGCTCTGCTGGGCAGCTGCCATACGCGCCCCCAGTAGTGTGCAGGATCATAGTGACAGCATGTGTCCCCACATCCCCAACCACGTGCACGGCCGCTGCACATGAGAGGTGAAAGGGCACGTGGTGAGGCAGCCAGTACCCAGCTTGTGGCAAATTACTTCACCTAAAATCACACCACTGTGGAGTGCACACAGCCCTGGCACATACCAGCTGACAATCAATGATGGCAAAAGGGACAGTCAACTGTCACAACCATACCAGCCTGAGATTGTTCACCTGGAAGTGTTACAACGTGTGCATCCCTACCTACATCAAAGACACCCAATGCTGTGTCACAAAAAGACACACATTCATGCAGTAGGAAAGATTACCCCCTTGCTAAACACCACATCAAAATAGTGCCATGTCACCCAACCCCTCCCCATCTCAGCTATGCAACACACCATGGCATGGCATGCAATGTCAAAGCAACTGAATGAATGCCCAACACATGACGCAAGTGTCACAAAGTGCAATGTTAAAAATGAAACAGTCCACAGACATTATGCTCTCAGTAATAATAAGAAACACCACACATGTACAAATACTTGCCAGTAACACAAAACATCAGTACAGGAAGAAAGCGTGGCAATATAAGATAGGAAAAAATCAAAGTAGTGCAAGTCTCACAACCTGACTAAGGCAGCACATCGACCCCTTCCAACTGCAGAGTGTTGCCGTCAGGCAAATGTGTCAGTGTACTGCATACAACATGAACTGCATCTGCAAAGGAGACGGCCTTGTGAAGACATGAAGTACCTACATGTAAATAATGAGAAACACAAGGAAGCACAAGCCCATATCAATACACCATGCAATGTACAATCCTACAACAATGCCCACTAGGGATGTACACACAATATTGACTACAGACTGCCCACACAACTCATGGGTGCCCAATGTCACTGTGTAAGTGACTTTCACTTGGTCACACCCTTTGCAAGCCCATGGAAAGGGGAAGCAGGAGGGGTGTGTGTGTCAGGAAACCAAGCATCTAACCCAAAGACAGGACAAGCCTGCATGTGCCCAGCTGGAATACACAGTGGATGCCCACGGGAGCCACACAAAGCAACACACTGTAAAACTGTAAAAAAAAAAAAACAAAAAACAAATATTTAAAATAAAAAATGGCCATGTGTGGACCAGGGGGCGAGGGGGAAGGCCACCCTGGAGGCATGAGTTACAGGGTGCATCCCAAAACCCACATGCATGGATGTTGGAAAAAGATAAATACCTCCATGGGCTCATGGCCTGCACGGCTACGCTTCAGCGGGAGAACTGCCGTCGCTCTCTTCACCCTCTGCTGCTACATCAGGAGGTGGGCATCATATGGGAGGCAGCCCACGCAAGCCCTGGTATGGTCCTCCATGGCAGCAAGCATGCAGGTCTGGAAGGTGTGGTTCTGGAGGATGATGGTACGGAGATCCCCATGCAGCACCTCACGGGTTGCCTGCATTTCTGCATGCATGGCCTCGCGTAATGCCCGGATCTCCGCACGTGGTTGCCTGGAGCTCAGCTGAGAGCGAACGTGTGAGCTGCTCCAGCTGCTGTTCTGACCTAAAATTCTGGGAAGCCTCAAGTTCACCCAGAGTTTCTCTGAGGAACGCCTGTTCTAACCTCAGGGCTTCCCTGTGGGCCTGTGACTCTACAGATATGGCTTGGCGCAGAGTCTCCAGTCCAGCCCGTCCGTCCATGTTGGACGGCACCATGTCCTCCCTGTGTGAGTGGCACATGGAGTCTGTTACCTGCTGCTGGAGCTCCATCTGCCTTTCAGGGGGGAGAATGGAAGTGGCCACCCTATCCATTGCCTGAGCCATCATTTCACACGATGCTCCCTGTTGTGCTGCAATACTGTACATGGAGTTCTCCCACACTGTATTGCCTGGTGGCGCACGGCCACCGCGTTGACGGGCACCACACCTGTTTGGGGCAAGGCGATCTGCACCTTGCTGTGATGGCACTGCCTGAGGCTGCAGGACTGCATTCCTCCTTTGATCAGCTGGCCCAGGAACAGGAGCAAACATTGTGGAGTGCAACCCTGCATCCGTAATCGCCACAGGCGGACTTTCCAACACATAGAGGGGTCTACCCCTGGTGCAGGTGGGTTGGACAGGACAGCATCCCTGCCAGAAACACTCACCTGCGATGGCACATATGTCTCACTGTGTCATAGAGGTCTGCTGAGGTGTCCCCAGAGACACCCGTGGACAGTATGGTCTGCAGGAGGAATGGGCTTTCACCCACCACCACCCAACGCCCTCCACTGCTGCCCGGTTGTGGCTGAGATTCCTCCTGGGTCTGCACCATCTCCTCCTCCTCAACAGCATCAAGTGCCTCATCACCTGCAAAAACATGACAGACAACAAATGGAAACAGGCATGAGCACCATAGCACACACATAGGCCTGACAAGACAGAGATCCAGTATATAAATTGCACATGTCCCACATGACTATAACCCTGGCATGCATGCACTGTCAATGAGTTGGAATTGGAGGCAAAAAGGCAGACACTGGGGAGAGCAAGATGGAAAAGCAACACATGTGCAGCATGCTGGATTGCACTGGCAGCACACATTAGCCCGTGAATGGCATGACCAATACACATACATGACACATGCCATCACACAGATGTCACATAGCATAGCCATGGTACATTTGACAACTACAGCCATATGTTAGTGAATGAGTACTGTCACCCATCCATGTGAGATGGACATGATGAGATGAAACATGGAAAATAGTGTGACAAAATACGCATGTGCCACACACTGCAACACATCCAGTGTTCAATTATACAGTGATGGCAGGCAGATGGATACATCAATGGTTGGTCACTTCAACATGACAGAAGACAACAGTCATGTTCTACATACAGTCAGGGCCCAAAAATGATTTTGAGCAGGCCATTACTCTATCAGCCTGAATGGTAAAATCATTCCCATAACAAGGTAATAAATGTGGGCCATTGTGGGGTGTAATCTATGACAGAAGCATGTCACATATGTGGCAGTAGGGCAGAATAAGGCATCGTAAAAATGGCAAGGATTGAAACAATCAGGCTGAATGAACAGGAAAACATTATGAACAATGTTGTTGCAAGATGACAGTTGAAGGGCAACTGCAGTAATCTGGTGCAAATTGGCTACTTTGGTCAGAAGGGATACAGTCATACCCAAACCCAAGTCCGGGGAATGGTTTGGAGGAAGCACATGGGTGTCCCATACCAGTCATGCCTACACACCCTCACCTGGCACTCAATCAGAACACATCACCCAAGCAACATACACATGGATTACACACACATGCATGGGCACTCACCGGACAATGCTTCAAAATCTGGTAGGTCTCCCACGCCTCAGATCTGTTCCTCTGTGACGAAGGTTCCAGCGACAGACTCATGTTCAGTGAGTTGGTCGTCCTCTGGTGGAGACCCACCGCCAGTCACCAGAGTAGAGGCATGATTGGAAGCCAGCTTGTTCTTTGCTTTGCGTTTGAGATAATTCCACTGCTTGTAGCAATCATCAAATCCAAGGGCACTAATGTGGTCCGCGATGGTCTGCCAGTGAGCCCTATGTTGAGCAGGCGTAGTCTTGCACCCTGCAGTCACCACCATTTCGCGGCTATGTGCCAACACATAGGCCACAAGTGCATCTAGTTCGGCGTCATTGAAGCTAGGCTTCCTTGACGTGCCGGAGTGTGTAGCCATGTCTGGGGTCCCAGTCTGTACTGCAAGAGCACCCTTCCTCTTCTTGGAAGGTGGTGCAGATCCTGAGTGGCTTACGCCGCTCTGGTTGGTAGGGGCGGAAGCGCAGGTGAACTGGGTACTTGAAGTTTGCAAAGGCACAATGACCAAAGGTCTCGGTGCAGACATTCGCTGCAGGGTGATGTTGGCCTGACCAACGTCGGTGTGATGGACTTGTAACGACACTGTCCCGGCTGGGAGACTCGGAGCTGGGGTGGATTGAGCTGCAGCTGCCCCTGCAGCCTCTTCACCCTGGCTACTTGGGGCAGCAGATGACATTGCTGCCCCAGATCCACGTGGCCTGGTGAGAGTAACTTTCACCGCCACAAGTGGCTTAGACTTGGTGACCTGGAAGTCAGCCTCGGAGTCATCCTGGCTGAGCTGTGATGGTGTCAGCTACATTTCCCATAACCATTGGGGTGGGCATAGGTGGCCCCGATTGGTCCTCCACACACTGGCCTCTTGGGGCACTCTGCACATCCTGGCCACGTCCCCTACCGCGGCTACCTTTTGGAGGTCGGCCACCTTTCCCTCCCTTACTGCTTGGTCGCCTCCCAACCATGGCACTGATGTTGTTGTGCGTATGGGAGTTGCAGTAAACAGTTGTCCTGGGCAATTGGGGTGAAAGGGGTAGGATACTAGATGGTATTCGTACCCTAGTGCTCTAGCAAGGCTGTTTGGGACCCCTGGGGGAAGATGACGGGCCACACAACACACAGGCACCCCAAAAACAAAAGTAAACGTGCACGCAACCTCTGGTAGACCACGTGCGTAGAAAAATGAACCTGCACTACGCTGTGGCACCCAGAAACACAAAAATAAGCGTACGCGTGTTACACACAGCCTACAATGACCTCTGAAGGGGTACGCGACACACGGGGCAACCACAGTTGGAAAATATGTGCGCGACTCACCGTCTGCCTGGAAAAATAACGTGAAAAAGATGCGCATGTGCGCGTTGGCAACACCCCCGCCAAAAGAAGAAATGAACGCAGTCTGAGGAAACAGGGAGTACGAACTGGAACCATTGTGAAGTAATCGCGTGTGAACCGACAAGAAGTACAAGAATCACCCGCTCGCTCTCCACAAAAAGCATGTACAAGAAAATGGCATCCTACACGTACCTTTTAAGCCAGCCCACACGTGCAACGTCACTTAGGCGCCTATGCGCTAAGGGCTTTTCCTCCAATCACACACAGTGACACCCGGACGTTCACTTTTTTCACGTGTACAATTAACATGCACCTGTGTTGTGGGAAACGCCCGCACGCGTCACGTCACAGACGCGCTTATGCACTTAGGTCCTCTCCTCGATTTACACGCTGATGTGCAGTTTTTTCACGTGCCAAATCTCTCCATATCAAGCTGGCCATGCAACAACACACGGAAGACCACGCTCCTGCCCAAAAGGCCATTTTCCTGCCCCCATAGCCCCGAGCACACTCCCACCTGCCATCTGTTGCTGCCTGTCTGCCTGCTGCCCACGTGCCCTGCTATTTGGTGCCTGCATGTCAGCCATCTGCAGGGGTGCAGTTGCTGTGACCACCCCTGCTGGAACAGAAGACTCCCGACTGGGATACCATCGCTCCACAGCCCAGCCCCAGGACCCAGTTGCCCACCCACACCTGCCTTTGGGGTTGCCATGTCGAACATTACACCATCTGGCACCGCTGGCAACCCCCAGGCAGAGAGGCGGAGGGCTACCAGCTTCAGTGCCAGTGAAGTTGGTATCCTGGTGGAGCAAGTCCTGGGGCAGTATGATGCCCTCTTTGGAAGTTTGCGCGCTGACAATGAAGAACGGAAGAGGATCTGGATGGACATTGTGACTGCCATCAACGAGGAGGGGGTGGCAGTCTGCGACATTCAACACGTCCGGAAGTGCTGGGAGGACTTCAGGTCCAGGACCATCAACAAGGCCTGGCGCCTCTTGAAGGCACCGGATGACAAGGGGTGCCGGGTCCGGCTAACCACCATCCAAATGAGGGTCTTGGAACGTATACGCCCAGCGCTCCACGTCCAGGTCCTTGTGAGGCAGACCTGTCTGGAGTCAAGCAGTAAGTGCACATGCCAACTGATTGGACGCTGTGAGTGTTGTGGTGTACCAGGAGTGTGCAGGTTGAACATATGTCTTTGTAGGGACATGTATGGATGCGTATGTACAGGGACGTGAACCTGCCACATGTGATACCTCTCATGTTTGAGACACATCAATGGTGTATGTGTTGGCAAGCATGCTGGGCAAATTCATGTGTGGGTGCACACATGTGAAAATGTTGTATATGTACTGTAGCATGGTTGTGGTGTCACACATGGATGCTGGTTCCTGCTGCATGTATCTGCACTATGTACATGTGCATGTGTGTGTATTTGACAAGTGTGCAACTGTGATGCAACATGGATGCATGTGACACCATCATGTAGAAGGCTGAATGCCAGATGTGACATGGATGGCGATCTCATCACCGCGACACTTGGTGGAGATGTACACATGCATGTAAGTCTGGTGGCGTGTGTACATGTGTTCTGCACTCCCCGTGTTGCATGTGACGTCAGGCTCACCTTTGGCTGCTCGTGCTGTTGTTTGTGTATGGATGGTGCTGCCTGGTGAAATATTCCTGTTGATTTGCTCATGTGTGTGAGTTGAAATGACATGTGTTGGGGAGTGTGATGCCATGTCTGAAATTTGACACTGCCACTCATGTACAACTGTCACATGTGTATCAGTACATTGTACAGTGCCCTGATGCCTGTGTTCTATCTCTCCCTGTCTGCAACGTCAACTGATGAAGAGGGCTGAGAGGGTGCTGTGGAGCAAAGCGGCAAGGATTGCACCACCAGCCGGAGACGCAAGGCCCGGCTCCCCTCCCAGGTTGTCATCTCGTCGGGGAGTGAGGAGAATGGTGCCGCGTCCCAGGCCGCAGCTGCCGAGGGTAGGTCCAAGAGGTGGAGGTCGGAGGTGGACTCCTCGGCAGCAGAAGGGGCAGCTGAGACCCCACAGGGTCCGACGGAGGTTGGTGGGGGGTTTGGTGGAGGAGGAGGCCGTGGAAGTGACACACACGGGGTCTGGAGGTGGGGATTCCACTGGTGCTAGTGGTTCAGTACAGGGGCAGGGACAGGAGGCAGCACAGGCCGCCGCGGAGGTGTCTGTGTGTAATCCTGTCCCCGATCCTGTGACTGCATCATCCCGCACAGCAGGGATGCCTACGTCCAGACCCGTTTTCAGGGAGGGGATGAGCACACAACAACTGGCCTTCCTCTCCCTGCAGACGTGGCAATCCGGGACTGGGTTGAGCCTGTCCTGGCTGGGATAGCGTTGCGTCAACGGGGCATGCGAGATGACCTGCAGTGTTTTTGTGAAGACACTGCAGGTCATCTCGGATGCCTCGTTGACCGCGTTGACCTACTGGGACGGGTCACCAGGACTGGATTCCTCCGTATGCTGGATCTTCTTCCGACCCCCTCCTCGCCTGAACCCCCTATGCGCCAGTCGTCCTCCATGCCATCTTCCCACCTATGTATCACCTGGGTACCCTGTGGAGCTGCCTCTGACCCAGCGGCAAGGCTGGTGGAGGACACATCCCTGCCACAGTCGGGAGTCGGACGTCCAGCAGGGGTGGCCACCACAACAACTGCACCCCAGCCGGAGGAGGACGTGCAGGCAGCAAGAGCCAGGGCACAGGCACAGCAGCAGCAGCAACAAGGTGGGAGCGATGATGGCTCGGGGCCATCAACATACGAGGGGAAGGCATCAGCCTGAGGGCATGAGGACCCAGGATTGGGAGTGTGGCAGCGGTTGGGCCAGGCCATAGGTGTGGAGCGGCAGCGGGCGGAAGAGGCACGCTCACAATGGTCAGGGTGGAGAACTCCATGCGGAGGGAGCTGAGGCGGCCGAGTGCCTCGAGGCAATTCCCAGGGAGTTGGAGTTGAACATGGCATCGTCCCTGCGAACCCTCGGGGCCATGGAAGAGGACCGCCTCCAGGACATAGAGCAGGAGTTCGATGATGCCCTGGCCCGGGAAATCGGAAAGTGAGCCGTCAGACTAACCCGGCGCCATTGTATGTAGTTTTTAGTGTTAGGTTTAATTTTCGTTTTGCTTTATTCTGGGGTGATTGGACTATGCCTCACACTTTTGTATATAGTTCTTTCTTAGGTAGTTTCTTTGATAGGTTTCATTTCTTTCGTTGGGCTCATGGACCCTTTGAACATTCGTTGTACATAGTTGAACACTGGATTTGTGAGAACTTATTTTTGTTTTATTCACCATGGATCAATGGATTTTACATTTTACGTTTTCATTAGATTTGCTTTGGTGGACAGAGAGTTTGGACGATTTTTCTTTTGGATTTCTTTGGATTGGTTCTACATTTCATTTTAGTAAGTTTTGGACATGCATTTCATTTCATGTTTGACATTTTTTTATGCTTTCATTTTATTACATTCATTTTGCTCATAATACATTTTCATATTTTACTTCCACGTGTGAAATTCGCTCATTGGGTTCATGCATGTCAAAATGTGGGTTTACACAATCAATGGCACCCAGTGTGTGTGTGTAACGGACATGTGTTGATGTACATAGTTGACTTTTGGTTTGTGTCATGAGATAGGCATGTCAATGTGGGGTGGATTGGGGAATTCATTGCATCTCAAGACTGGGGTGGCGTGCTGTGGGATTTTGGTGGACATGAGGGCCATGATTGTGCATCTTTATGACGTGTTGGGGGGACATGAGTCAGGGCCTGCTGGCAGGTGCCCATCACTGCTGTGTGGGGGGGCGCAGGGGGACATGAGTCGGGGCCTGCTGGCAGGTGCCTGTCACTGCAGAGGGGGGTGGGTGCAGGGGGACATGAGTCGGAGCCTGCTGGCAGGTACCCATCACTGCTGGGTGGGGGGGTGCAGGGGGACATGAGTCTGGGCCTTCTGGCAGGTGCCCGTCACTGCTGGGGGGGTGGGTGCAGGGGGACATAAGTCGGGGCCTGCTGGCAGGTGCCCGTCACTGCTGGGCGGGGGGTTAAGGGGGACATGAGTCGGGGCCTGCTGGCAGGTGCCTGTCACTGCTGGGGGGTGGGTGCAGGGGGACATGAGTCGGGGCCTGCTGGCAGGTCCCCGGCACTGCTGGGTGGGGGGTGCAGGGGCACATGAGTCGGTGCTCACTTGTGCATGGTGACATGTGGGCTGGCTGGGGGGCATGGCCAGAGTGGATGGACTGCCTAAGGGGCATGGCCAGCGGTGCAGGGCAGTCCCCTGTGGTGCGGGCTGCCTGCAGGCCCTGGGGAGGGTGCTGAGGGCTCACCTGGGAGGACAAACACTGCCAATTCCCGTTGGGGCACCCCAGTCATACACGAACCCCGCTCGGCAAAGGCCTATCGCATGTGAAACTCCCCGCAAATCCCAGTCATACACATACCCTGCTCGCACAGGCCCTATTGCGTGTGAAACTCCCCGCGAACCCCAGTAATACACGTACCCCACTCGCCCAAGGCTTATCGCATGTGAAACTCCCTGCGAACCACAGTAATACAAGTACCCCGCTCGCACAAGGCCTATCGCGTGTGAAACTCCCCGCGAACCCAATCATACACGTACCCCGCTCGTCCAAGGCCTATCGCGTGTGAAACTCCCCGCAAACCCAATCATACACGTACCCCGCTCGCCCACGGCCTATCGCGTGTGAAACTCCCAGCGACCCCCAGTCATACATGTACCCTGCTCGCACAGGCCCTATCGCGTGTGAAACTCCCCGCAAACACCAATCATACATGTACTCCACTCGCCCAAGGCCTATCGCGTGTGAAACTCCCTGCGAACCCCATTATTACACGTACCCCACTCGCCCAAGGCCTATCGCGTGTGAAACTCCTTGCGAACCCCAGTAATACAAGTACACCGCTCGCACAAGGCCTATCGCGTGTGAAACTCCCTGCGAACCACAATCATACACGTACCCCACTCGCCCAAGGCCTATCACGTGTGAAAATCCTCGCGAACCCAAGTCATACACGTTCCCTGCTCGCACATGGCCTATCGCGTGTGAAACTCCCTGCAAACACCAATCATACACGTACCCTGCTCGCACAAGGCCTATCGCGTGTGAAACTCCCTGCAAACACCAATCATACACGTACCCCGCTCGCCCAAGGCCTATCGTGTGTGAAACTCCCCGTGAACCCCAGTAATACACGTACCCCGCTCGCACAAGGCCTATCGCGTGTGAAACTCCCCGTGACCCCCAGTAATACAAGTACCCCGCTCGCACAAGGCCTATCGCGTGTGAAACTCCCCGCGAACCACAATCATACACGTACCCCGCTCACCCAAGGCCTATCGCGTGTGAAACTCCCCGCGAACCCCAGTCATACACGTACCCTGCTCGCACAAGGCCTATCGCGTGTGAAACTCCCCACGAACCACAATCATACACGTACCCCGCTCGCCCAAGGCCTATCGCGTGTGAAACTCCCCGCAAACCCCAGTCATACACGTACCCCGTTCGCCGAAGCCCTATCGCGTGGGATGATTCCAGCGCACCCCAGGGATACACGTTCCCTGCTCGGCGATTGTAGTGTAGCGGCCCTGTAAACTGGTCCAGGGTTATCGCAGCCTTTTGCGCTGCATTGGGGATTTGCGCAAGGGGCATTCTTGGGGGCATAACTGGCGCTGCGGGATGTTCTCTGCGCCAGTGCTCATTATGGCTTGGTAATTCCATGAATACGCGGTGTGCCAGAATGCTGTCTCGTGCACATGGCTGGCGCACGCTGGCGCACGCTCCCTCTCTGCGCTGCTCGCATGTGCTGCCTCTGCGCTGAAATCCATGAATTACCCCGCTAATGTGTAAACCCTGAATACTGCTCATCTTCCTCTTGAGATAAGTCTGACTGCTCAGCCATAGCTACAAACTAAATCTTTGTGGTACAGACTGATACCAAAGGGAATTTATTGCATATAACTGTAGTCTTAATCTGCTGTAGTGCTCCCCAAGGGAACTGCAGTGGATTCTGCCTAACACCGAGTGACAAACTCCTGGGCATTACAACCACATTGACTCAAGATGAATTACTACAAGGGATCCGACATGTGATAACTCCTGAGTTATTGCAAGAATGGGATTCGCAGGGAGAACACTATACAGTCAAAGAACAACTCCCGTACTTCAGGAATCGTCTATTCGTGCCCAGGAAAGAGCTTCAGGAACAAGTCATCTCAGGATATCAAGACTCCCTCGTTGCGGGTCGCCCGGGAATTGCTAAGACTCTAGCCAAAGTGAAACGAAGTTACTGGTGGCCCACGTGGCGAAAAGACATCATTCGATTAATTCTCTCTTGCGGTATTTGTGCTCAGAATAAGTCATCTAAGCAAAAACCAGCTGGTCTCCTCAGACCTTTGGAGATACCGCCAGCGCCCTGGCATACATTATCACTTGATTTTATCACCGACCTACCATCCAGTCAAGGATACAATACCATTCTAGAGGTGGTAGACTTGTTTTCTAAAATGGCCCACTTCTTGTCATTTAAAGTTCACCCAAATACATCCAGTCTGGTGAAGGCATTCCTGGAACACATCGTAAGGCTCCATGGGTTCCCGTCAATTCTGATCTCGGATCGAGATAGCCAATTCGTATCCAACTTCTCGAGAAAATGCTGTTCGATGGCTCAAATCGACATCAGACTATCCACTAGCCGCCACCCTCAAACGGATGGCCAAACGGAAAGAACGAACCAAACACTTGTACAGTACTTGCGCTGTATGCTCTATCAAGCAGAAGGAACTTGGAAAGACTTGCTGTGGATTGCCGAGTATGCCTATAACAATTCCCCGCATAGCAGTACTGGACAAACCCTATTTTATACAATGTACGGCAGACACCCACACACGTCCAAACTGGACGTCTCCACGGCTCTGGAGATGCCAGCCATCAAAACCTTACACACCATCATATCTCAGGCCTTCACAAAGGCCATTGAACATTTACGTCAAGTCAAAGACCGCCAAAAGAAATACGCAGACTAGCGTCGTGAAAGGGCTCCCAACTACCAGGTGGGAGACAAAGGGGGTCATTACAAGTCGAGTAGTAAGGGATACCGGGCACCGGTAAGGAGACCGGTGCTGGTAATCCCTTACCGCCCGATTCTGAGGTCCCTTGGAGGGAACCGTAAAGGACGTGTGGTCGGACCACACGTTCTTTACGGGACCCGTTAAGGGACTTTGGAGCTAATAACGGGCCCGCAATTAGCAGGCCCGTTATTAGCGCCTTCCCATTGAGCCCTATGGGGGCTCAAATGGGAATGGGGAATGGCTTTTGGAATGGGGGCTTATCGGGTCAGCCTAGGGCGGAATGTCCCGTCCCCCCCACCAGACTGGACCCGGACCGATTTTGGAGGCAGCCATGGCGCTAATAGCGCCATGGCTGCCTCCAAACTCGGAATGAGGCCCAAAGTTTGGTTAGCATCAAGGCATGTACCTATAACAGGGACCCGGACATTTCGCCCACAATACCTAGGACCTTTCATCATTGAATCTATTATAAATCCAGCTGCAGCCAAACTGGCCCTGCGGACCAACATGCATATTCACCCTGTGTTCCATGTATCTCTTTTGAAACCAGATCAACCTGGAATTCGGGTGACTACACCACCCGAACCAGTAATGGTCAATGGGGAACCGGAATTTGAGGTCAAAAACATCCTGGACACAAAGTATGTCAGATCAAAACTATACTACTTAGTGGACTGGAAGGGATATGGCTCGCAAGACCGGACATGGGAGCCTTGTGATTACATCGATGCAACATGGTTGATACGTTTCCATCGTGATTATCCCACCAAGCCAGGACCAGATAAAACTATCCTGAGAGGGGCCTTGGGGGGGAGTGCTGTCATGACCACTACCCCTCGCCCTGGCAGTCAGGCCCCCTGGGCCGCACCACGGGGTCTCATCTTGGCCCCAAGGGCCCAGTCATGCCCCCCACAACTCTCTTGGAGTCAGTCCTGGCACCTTTGGTGGCTGGCTCATATGGCTGAAAGGGGAGCTGGAGCTTTCAATGGCTGTGTCAAAACATGGATGCCCCCACATGGTTCAGTTCCAGAACTGAACCATGCGGTCTAGCATCTAGGGTGTGGTCTGTCCTGAAGGCAACTGGGATACAGGCAGGCTATTTAAGCCACGCCCAAGCTGGAGAACACGCTTCGTGTTGCTCTGCTCTCGCAGCGTGACGTTCACCACGACCTGTTGGATTTTCTTCAGCATTGTAACAACAAGAAGAACATCATTAATACTCTTACCTGTTTGCGAGCCAGCTCCTGTCATCTGCTCCAGTGTCCAGAACCTCCAGCTTCTCAGCGAACACTCGCTCTCTTCCTTAGAAGCCGTAACCTGGGGAACAAATAGAAAAGCAACATTAGTAAGCGTTTATTCTTCACATTTAAACAACCATCAGCAGTCTCACGCTTACCTGAGTTAACTTGCTTCTGGTTCAAGGCCATTTCGGTCTTCCGCCTACCTGCAAGAGAAAAGGGCAAGACTGTTTAACCCGCATAATCACTCTGAGGCAATTCAAACAACATCTACTTACCGCTCTGCATCCTCTCAGCAATTATCATCCGGAACATCTTGGCGACCTGCAAGAGAGGGACAACACAGGTCAGCACACGGCAAGAAAATCACATAGCGCTGCGCTCTGCACTTTCACTTACCACCTCGAGAATAGCCCCAGCCAGCACGGCTTCCTCAGAACTCCTTCCGCACCTAAAAGAGAAGGAAAGACATTAACAGGGTGAATTGCAATTAAAGACAAACTGTCAAAACAACAGACTTACCTGGGAAAACTGAGTCGCAGCAGGACTGGACTCACAGGGCCCGCACCAGTGAAGCAACTTGGTCGTGGCATGCCCATTCACAACGCACCCCTGCACAGAACAGCAGGACGGAGAGCGCACTATATCGAAAACCAAGGCTAGGTCTTCGGCAGAACAAGAACCTGAAGAAGTGGGTCCAGGTCGGAAGCAGTCCAGCCAGATTGGGTGGCGTCCCTCAGGGTGGCTGTCCTGGCCGGACAGTCACCTGGCCAATCAAACAGGAGTGTGACTTGGGTTACCAAGGGAACCCATGGCAGGGGTCCTAAAACCCCTCCCTCACATCCTGCCTACCCAGACATTCAGGCTCCTAAGGAGGGCTTCTGTGCAGAAGCCCACCAAGGGACGGTGAACAAAGGAACCAAACCTGGTTTGGCACGCAGAGTAAAACACAAGAACGACTTTTACAAAAAGAAATGGTGACTAAACCCAGCCGGAACCAAATTAAAATGAATATGGTCCAGCGGGTTTAAGTTCGAGGCTACCAAGATAGCCTAAAACAGTACCAAAGCTATTTAAATAAACCGTGGTAGGAAAAATATGGTAGATACCACTGCCACTAGCCAAGTCTTAATGAAAAGGGGATGAAACAATGTTCCATGAGAGACAGACAAAAAGGGATAACTATTAACCCTTTCCAGTACTCGATGTAAGATTGGTTGTACTGTGTCTGTGAGTTTAAAACGACTAATAAAGTCAATGGCAACTTTACATGTTCTGAAAGACAGTAGTCAGTCCCAGAATATAGATTCTAAAGTGGGAAGTCTGAAAAATACAAACCTGTGTCACTGCACTAAAGGTGCTGTGTAACACACATTAAAAAGATTATGCCTATGGAGTAGGTGAAGCTCCGCAGTCTATGAACACAAAAATGTTAAACACACACAGGAAAACACATGTAAGAGTGGGAAACAAGGCTCACACTATTACCAAGTGAAAAAAATAAATCCTAGAAATCCAGCAAAGCTGCTGAGGGACTCAGTAGGTAAGGGAAATTAGCCATTCTGGAGAATTCTCCCTAACACATCCCTTCGTCCAGGTATGGTGGAGTAAGGTATAAGTGGGGTGTGTGAGTGAGGGATAATAAGGGGGAGGTCGAGAGATTGGGAATAGGAAAGGGGTGAAGAATGGGGCATTCTGGCACTGCTTGATCGGAGCCTTGGGTAAAATCAAATAAAAAAAGATTATATTATAAGTGAATAGGGATAATTATCATGCATTTGAATACCCCATTGGAGTATATGTGTATGGCTCTGCCATTGTATCGAGAGAATTATTAAATAGCATCACAAGTGGGTGACCCAGATGAAGGGTGGAATGTATAAACCATGGTCTGAAGAAGGAATGAACAATAGGGAGGTTTTGGGTCACATGTATGATATGATAAGTCATTTATAATGCACCTGTACACAATGCACACATTCTTAGCAGCAAAATATAAGGGGAAGAAGTTAAAAAATAGAAAGGAGGTATTGGAATTATGGAAGATTGTGGAGGATTTAGAAGATGCCCCAAATGGGCCACCAGCACTGTGTGTCTCGGCCCCAATCAGGCCTACTGCCCGAAGCTGTAGGCCTGATTGGGGCCTGGCCAATTGCTGATCCTTCCTGTCCTGCTATCGCCCAATTTCCATTACTCCCTCAGCACAACCTTCATTCCAACTCTGTTGGCTCCCTCCATGACCACCAATCTGGCTTCAGAGCTGCCAGAAGCATAGAAACTGCTCTCTTGAACATCCGTGAAGCCCTGCTCTCCAACCTTGACTCTAACATTTCCTCTGCCCTCATCCTACTTGATCTCTCCTCTGCATTCAACACGGTCAACCATACCACCCTGCTCAACCGTGTCTGTGATAACCTGGGCATCACCGATCAGGCTCTGGACTGGCCGACCTCTTTCCTCTCTGATCGACCCTCCCAGGTTAAACTTGGGTCCTTCCTGTCTTCTATCTCCCTCTGTACTTGTGGTGTTCCTCAGGGGTCTAACCTCTCCCCAAGGCTTTTCAAGCAATATCTGGCAACTCTTGCCTACTGCATTTCCATTTTCTACTCAAATTTCCAGTGCTATGCTGATGACATCCAACTAATTTTCAGGCTTCCTTCAGCCACCTCCTCTCCTTCCCTCATCTCTGATTGCCGAACCGCCATTCAGAATTGGTGTGCCGCCAGCAATCTTTGTCTAAATGGCAACAAGACTGAGATACTCCTCATTGGTACTCCTTCACCATCCTTTCCCCTCACTCTCTGGCTGGCCTCCCTTGGTCCTCCTCCTACCCCTATCTGCTAGGTCAAGAACCTCAGGGTCATCTTTGACTCTGCACTTTCCTTCTCTGCACACATCTCTGACATCTCTAAAAAGTCAAACTTCCCACTGCACCTCCTCAGACATACTCTGCCTTTCCTCTCATTCCCTCAGAAGCTTGCTGTCTCCCAAGCTCTGGTTCTGTCTAGGCTGGACTACTGTAACATCCTCTTTCTAAATCTACCTGCCTCCACTCTCTGCACTTTACAACTAATCCACAACAGGACTGCAAGACTTGTCCTTGGCCTCAAGCCCTGGGATCGTATCTCTCCAGCTCTGAAATCCCTTGATTGGCTCCCAGTGGACGCAAGGATTACATTTAAAACCCTCTGGATTGTCCACAAGGCTTACTGGGGCCTGGGTCCAAAATACCTCCAACTAACCCTCCGTAAATACCTTTCCTCTCGAGCCCTTCACTCCTCTACTTCTAACTCCCTCAGGGTCAGTCGTTTTTCAAAGAAACCTGCTGGGGGTAGCTCTCTCTCTTCGGCTGGGGCCTCCCTCTGGAACAGCCTCCCTGCCACCTTGAAACTTGAGGAGAACCATCTGCGGTTCTGCAAGAACCTCAAGTCCTTCCTCTTTGCTTCTGCCTTTGCCCCTCTTTTCCCCAGCTGATCTGTTTTCTCTCTCACCACTGTGCACCTGGCCACCCTCTGTCCTTCGTGCCCAGGTACCTGCTCACCCTGCAACCCTCCTGCACTGCCTCCTGGCCACACCTTGCACTGGGTCTGTATCTGTACCCATACAGTCCCTCACCTACTCTTTCTGCACTTATCAGATTTACCCTATCTGACTAACCTAGCACTTGCCACCTTGCTGGCTACACTACCACTTTTTATCACCTTTTTAAATTTATTTATTTTACTCCTTATTTATTCTGCTCTCTCCCTTGTTCCGCACTCACCACTTCTCCCCCCTTCTATGCACTTCCCCCTTTTCCATTTACCATGCACTTGCGCATTCTCAATGTCACTGGGCCTAGTAAGATTGTTGTTTTTGTTTCTCCCTTGTTCCCCTCCCTTTGCTTGGTTGTGCTCTGAAACATTTGTGTATGAGCACGATATAAATATTCCAGTGCAGACACCTCCAGCAGGGTGTGAACCCACTCGCACAGTGTCAGAATACACTAATCCCACGTATGTCCTGCTGCCTGCCACCACCCCTCCCCCGTCAACATTGGTCCAGTATGAGAATCTTCCGAGCCCCATAGCTTCCACAGTCGCTCGAGCTCAAGTGCTTAGAGAAGTAGAACAAAAGCCACAGAAGAGTAAGAGGAGGCGCTAAAGAGAACAGAAGAAGAGTTAGCAAGATTGAGGTTGGATAGGGGAGATGGGCGGAGGGCACCTATTGGGCTCGATGAGTGGAGAGCAAAGAGCGGGGGACATTTTGTTAATTCTTGACAGTACAGCGATCAAGTACGTGCGCAGGACAAGTTTTTGAAGAGCAGCATGGGGGAAGGCCACGGTCCGGAAGTTTAGATTATTGGTTGGTTCGGTCCAACGCAGATATGTGCGCAGGTGCAGATGAAGCGGAGTGGGACACAGTAGATGAGCTAAGGGATGAGGAGACACCATTCATAATATCACCATGGGGTGAAAGTTTGTGGGGGGACCAGCTGAGAATGTGCCATGGGCGCATGGGGGTGGTGAAAGGAAAGCAGGGGATGAAAAAGAAAGGGATACAGCACGTATGCTCAATTCTGTTGCTACACAAGGGTCCCAGGAGGGCACAATATGTCCCTGGCCTCATATAGACAGAAACAACTTGATAAGAGGATTTCTATCCCTCATGGCGGGTAAACGGATTTACGCTTTCGCGAAGCAAACAGCAGGTATTACTCTGGCTGTGGGTGACCTAAAAAGCTTGTTTGCTGCAGTACTGGGGGATCATGCAGATGAAATGTGGGCTAAAGCAGAGCATCCCGGAGTGCGGATAGGGGATGACAGCCATGTCAGGCCCACTTCAATGACTGCATGGCCCGAGTGTGGAAGCGCTGCGGCATGCGAACCCCGATATCCAGTCAATAATGGCACGGACCATGGGGGATGATGAGTGATGAAGACCCAGCCCAGTACATATTACAGATACAAGAGATGTGGAGGGGAAAGACAGGAGAACTATGGGACCGGTCCATAGCATTTTACTATTTTATGGTTAAGAAGAGCCTCCCTAGGGGCGTGGCTTGGCAGCCATGGAGTAGGCTGGGTTTCTACTGTGCTCCGTGATCCGACGATGATCCTGGGATGCTAGTGCTACCATACCGCAGGCTGCTACATGAAAACAGCATCATGGATGTGGGAAAATGGCAGGAAGAAGAAGCTTCCACCTGCGACTGAATCAGCCCAGGAGAACGTGCGTTATGATACTTTGTTGCATGGACCGAATGCGGCCACAGAAACAAAATGGCGGCTTTGGAGGAACAAAGAGATTTGCGAAGATAACCAGAGCGCATGCAGTACGAGCTGCAGATGAAGCTAGGATACAGCCACTATAACTGGAATACCTTCGAGGATTACACTGCGCCCTGCCCGACCCGTGAGTATAAAACAAGAAAGTGAGCGGGGCCCAGGAACCAAGAAAGACTGAGGCAATTGATGCAGCGCAGTGATGGCGGACCGCACTCCGCGGCAAGATTACAGCGGACCCATCCCCCTGTGAGGACTGAAAGACGCTGGGTGCCCCCTGGCAGTGTGAACTGCGGTGGGCGCATGCATGCGACTGGTGCGGCTGCCGGCTAAAACGCCTGCGGGAATAGCAGTTCGGCGAAGACGTGTGGCTTGAGCTTGCGGGTAAATGCAGGGCTCTGATGCTGTCTTCTGGAGCGTGCAGCAGGCCGAGCGAGCGGCGAATGTAGGAAACAGCGGTACGGCGGACGGGCAGAATGATACAATTTACACCCGGTGTCAAGATGAACTTTATACAATTGTAAAGTGACTCTGGGCCCTGGGGACTACAGGAGAGTCGTCGGGGTTGGCGAGTGCCTCCATAAACAAGACGCGATCAGATTATACTGGCTGAAATATAAAGCGCATGTGTGCACCCAAGACATAAGCCTGCAGGCTGGACCAAATCAACACATGGCGAGCTCTGGACACAGCGGAAGAGGCCTGTTACAGTAAGACCTGTTGGTGTGGCGAGGACAGGTCAATGTGAGCAGATAGAGCAGCCCAGGAAGGTGCTACACACATGGCACACAAAGGGCATCTGGCCCGGGAACATGTGCCGTCAGAATTGTTTGGCAGACACAAATGACCGCACCACGTGAGTGTAAGCACATCTGGAAGATAGAGCTGGGACTGCGCACAAGGTGGAAGAGGTGCGCAAAGAGCTGCTAACGGGCTGAGGAGTTGGATCAGGCTCGGAAGCCCGTGAAGACACTGCAAGACACTGTACCCGGCCAGGTGCATACAAGCTGTGGCGGGTAAGAAGGCAGTGGGCAAGTGACGCAGCACCCACTAAACTAGCGCAGCGAACTGGTTCGTGCAGTGAGAAGGGAGGAACTGGTTTGAGCGCACTTAGACAGGAAAGTTCCCATAATTGGGAAATGTCAGACTGTGACCAGGCCAAACACTAACTGGCTCTCAGGAAACATGCAACAGAGGTCAAAGGATAAACGTGGGAGGACACAGCCCACTCAAAACTCAGTTTTTCAAGCCACCACATAGCGCAACCGGTTGAGGAAGATACCCCAAAACCTGATCAAATTGGAGACGTAAAATAACATTGCAGAGCTGAGGCCAGACATGCAAGGAAGATTGCACGATGTCAGTGAAGGGGCTGAGGACCAAAAGAAAGCAACCGACAATGGAGACCTTTGCAAAGGCACAGCAAGCTCCTTCGACCCCGACGCAAAGTGCAATGGCGGCTTCTGCGGATAGTGCCCCAGAGGGAGAAAACCACCAGGTCCTAGCGGCCATAACAGAACTGAGCACTAAATGGGGCACAGCAATGGCAGATCTACGTACGGCTCTTGAGAACAAAATTGACGCAGTAGGAATCGAAGTCACCCTGCTGCAACAAGACGTTAGAACGCTGGCGAAAAGGACAAGTGGCCTAGAGAGCGCGGTGAAGACTAACACGGATGTCATCACAAATAACGCAAAAGAGGTCCACGTACTTAAACAGCAAGTGGCTAACCTTGAAAACCGAGTGGAAGGACGGGCGAGACGGAACAACATCCGAGTGGTCGGCCTGCCGGAGGGAGAAGAGGGCCAGGACCCTACAAACTATGTGGAGAACATGATCCTGCAAGAGATAGGGGCGGATAGCTCTCACAAGGGTTTGCGGTTGAATGTGCACATCGGGCTGATGAGGAAACCACGGCCTGGGGCCCCACCGCGGCTGATAATTGCGAAAATTCTAAAGTGTAAAGACAGGGAGAAGATCTTGGAGTATTTTCGTAAAGGCGGAACGATAGAAAGGGCATCCACCAACATCACTGCATATCCTGACTATACTATGCTGGTGCAAAGACAGCAGTACAGCTACGTGGTGAAGTACATGCTTTTGTACCCTGCGAGGCTGAAGGTCTTGCATGAAAGCTGAGTTCTCTTTTTCAACACCCCGGAGGAAGTAACGTCTTGGCTGGACTCGCAGGGCTGCCCGGAGCAAGGCAAGGAGCAAGACCACCAGAAGCATGATAAGTGATGAGAATGTATCAGGAACATTGTGGGGATAAGTGGGGGGGAGTCCTAGTATGAAGCTTTGGAACACTTGCTCGATATTATGTGGCTTTCGGACTCTATTACCCCGTTGGACTGGAATATAGTGCACTAATTGCAAAAGTGAGCTGGGTAGCGCTAAGTGTAGCAAATTTAGCACAAACAGGAGCAACAGAATAGAGACTTTTTTTACCCCCAAGAGTTAGTAGTAAGGCAGCCGCTAGGGCACCTTTACCCTGCTGAGCCGCAAGCATAGGCTTTTGCCGGACGGGGCTAGATGCGGGGGTGCCTGAGATCCAGGGATGGAGCTGGGCAACAGTTGGGGAGGGTGTTGTTTGGGTAGGGGGGAAAGAGGGTGGAGGGGAGGTAGAGGGGCTTGTTGTGTTTATAGTTAGAGGGAGTTTAAGTTGGGGTAAGAGCCTACATAGACGAGTTAAGCAGCTGGAATGGGACTGCATGGGTGGGGGAGGTGGTAGGAATCTGACACGCTATGGGGCAGCTTAAAATAGTTACTTGGAACGTCAGGGGGCTTAATAGTTACCTGAAGAGAAGCAAAATTATGCTATACCTGCGGAGGCAGAAGATAGATATTGCGTTGTTGCAAGAGACGCACCTGACGCGAGACAAGATGGAGATGATTGGGAAGAAATGGAAGGGAACTATGGTGGGTTCTTCATACTCAGCCTATGCCAGGGGAGTGATCGTCTGAGTGGCACCACACGTCCTGTTCCAGCTGTTACACACGCTGGTGTAGACGGATGGAAGGATGGTCGTGGTGAGGGGATTAGTGGAAAATAGGGAAATAAGTATTGTAAACACGTATGCACCAAATCAAAATACTGCTGCATATTTTAAAACGCTGTGTAATAACCTTAGCAGGTGTGTGGGGAATGCGGTGATCTGGGGGGGACTTTAATTGCGTGTTAGATCCCAGGGTGGACAGGTCAGATGGAAAAATTGATAAGCCTACCCTGTCGGCTAAAGCGTTACAGACGCTGCTGAATGACCTTGGGTTTGAGGATGTGTGGAGGGCGTGCCACCCTCATCAGAGGCAATACTCGCATTATTCTGCCCCGCAGCAACTACATACAAGGTTGGACTATGTCTATGCCACTCCAGAGATACTGACAGAAATCACACAGGTTGAATATAAAGCGAGAGTCCTCTCGGACCACTCGCCCCTGATCTTCGGATGGCAATGTTGTCCCCCCAAGAGCAAGAATTCCGACATGGCGCATCAGAGCGGAGGCGCTCAGAGACCCCCTCTTTAGGGAGGACATGAGGGAGGAGATTGTTAGTTACTTTGAGACAAACACGGGCAGTGTGGACTCAGCGGGCACGTTGTGGGAGGCCTTCAAAGTTGTGATTAGGGGAGTGGCTGTTGCAAAATCGAAAGGACTGCAGGGAGGGATCCTGGTGGATCTGCAAGAAACCGATGAAGAACTGGAAAGGGAACTTAGGGGAGAAAACAGTACTAACCTAGATATTGATTTGATACTATGACTGCAGCAAAAGTGTGCTGGTCACTGGGAAAGACTATGTAACCTTAACTATAGAAAGTACATAGAGAGACAGCATGCGGGAGGAGATAAACCGGGAAGGATCTTGGCCTGGCTATACAAGAGTGAAACCCCTAGACCCCCGATTAGATCAATAATAAGAGAAGATGGAAATGTGGTGGACACTCAAGAGGGTGTCAATCTGGAGTTCGCAAACTATTACAGGCAACTATATGGGGACGATGGGGAAGAGAACCGTGCGATGATAGAGGAAACCCTGGAGGACATAGGATTGCCGCAGATCAGCGCTGAGGAAAGAGAGGAGCTGGATGCACCGATTACCTTAGAGGAGCTGGGGGAGGTGGTGAGACAGCTGCCAACTAGTAAGTCCCCGGGAGCTGATGGACTCCCAAGTGAATTTTATAAGATATTTAAAGCTGAGGTGCTCCCACCGATGTTAGACATGCTGAATGAGGCGTATGAGCTAGGCAGACTGCCAGAGTCACTTAGAGAAGTGACCATAATACCACTTCCCAAACCTAACAAGCCAGGGCATAGCTGTAGTTCATATAGACCCCTGTTGATGTTGAATCACAATAGTAAAATTCTGACTGCCGTTTTGGCAAATAGGTTATGGAAGGTTATAGGTAAATTGATACACTCGGACCAGACGGGCTATGTCCCTAACAGGAACATATCCCATAATCTCAGGAGGCTCCACAGTGTCATTGAACATGGGACCAAAAGCGAGGACGAACTGGCGGTTGTGTCACTCGATGCAATCAAGGCCTTTGACTCAGTCAAATGGCCATGGTTGTTGGCGTCCCTGGCTCGCTATGGGATGGGTCCAGGATATTTACAGTGGGCTAAGATGCTATATAGTGAACCGCTGGCCAGGGTGAAAACAGGAACGGTGATATCGGAGAGGTGGAAGCTGGCTAGGGGAACTAGGCAGGTCCATGGTCCCCCATGCTATACATATTGGCCCCAGAATCCTTAGCGATTTATCTAAGGCAGCAATATGACATGATAGGTATCTCTGTGGGTGGTGAACGACACTTGATATCATTATATGCAGATGACATATTATTGTACTTGCGATACCCGGAGGAAAACCTCCAATATGTTTTGGAGGTGATGGGGAAATATGCGAGACTGTCTGGTATAGCAGTGAATCCTCAGAAGTCTAACATGTTTCCGTTGGGCGGGTATAAAGGGACCCCTCTGAATCAGCTACCGATGTTGCAGGTACCATGGGCGGTTAGTACATTCCACTACCTAGGAATAGATATATACCACGCAGTGGAGGTAGAGCATAAGCGCAATACGGAAGTAGCCGTCAAGAAAATTGATAATTGCATGCGGTTCTGGGTAAAGCTGCCTTTAGCAATGATTGGACGTAGTGCAATGCTGAAGATGGTGGTCCTGCCTAGGCTCCTGAACTATTTCGGGAATATCCCGTATATAATACCAAAGAAGTTCTTTAGCAGACTGACCAGCATGTGTAGGGACCTCCTGTGGCATGGCACACAGAATAGGGTGGCCCTCTGGAAGCTACAGAACTTTTACGAGAGAGGAGGTATAACGTTGCCTAACTATGAAGTCTGTTATGTTGCAAGTCAGCTGCAATACGTGGCAAAATGGCTTTCAGAGGACAAAACCACTGAAACCAGGTTGTTCAAGCGGGACTGTGCCCCATTTTACCTGAAGGAGATCATGTGGTTGTCCCAAACAGAGATGGATGGGCGTCCAAAGATGATGGTACTGGGATGGAAGATGTGGCGTAGGGCCTGTCAACTGATGGGGAACCCATGCCCGTGCTCCCCTCAGGTACCACTGGTTGCACTGGCGGGTGGGGAAGAGCAGTTAAGGATGATAATCAGGAACCATTGGGAGTCGGTTGGTATAGCGACCATGGGGGATATTTGGCAAGATGGGACCATAAAAGCCTTTGAGGAGTTGGGGGTGGAAACTGGGCTACACACTGGCCAGTACATCACATACCATAGATTGGTGCAGAAGATTAAGAGAATGTGGCCTGAACCGGTGCTTGATGAAGAACCAGATGCAATTATAGACACAATATATGATATAGCAGAAGGGGGACACGAGATATCCAGAATATATGAGATGATGATGGCCATAGTAGGGAAGGAGATAGTGCAATTGAGATTGGAATGGGAAGAGGAAGTAGGAGCCCCGAAGGAGGACGGGATGTGGGAGCGAGTCCAAGGGTATCACAAGAAAGGGTCTAGGAATGCAAGACTTAAACAGTTGCAATTGTATATTAAACATAGGGCGTATCTGACACCTCATAGAATATCCAAGTTCAAAAATGTGTGAAGGCAGGCCCTAAATGTGATGAGGAAAATGCGGGCATGGTACATATTTTTTGGTCATGCCCTGTCATAGGACGCTTCTGGGGTGAGGTCGCACACAAATTGGCAAAAAAGGGTATCAAGATTGTGGTGGATACCGTGTGGGCCTGCCTGTTGGGGGGTTTCCCTGGGCCACGGAAACTTAGGCATGTCAGCAAACTGAAAGACCTGGCATATGCGCTTGCGAAGAGGAGAATTGCTATGTGGTGGAAGACATGCCACAAACCACGATTGGAAGTATGGTGGATGGATTTGCAGAAATGGGCGGAGGTGGAAACTGGTATGGCAAGAAACTAGCAGCACGGGGGAGGAGGAAGAGACTGAGACCCTGATGGCTTGGAGGCTCCTGATAGCAGAATTATTTGGGTCAATACAAGACCCATCGGATCCCATGGGTAGAAATACCCCATCACTAGATGCAGAAACAGAACATTAGCAGAAGTAGACTCGTAGCGGGGGGTGGGATAAGGGATGCAGTGAGCGCGATTTGAAAATGTACAATTGAAAAGTTCTTGTATACACTGGTTTGTATTGTTGGTTTAAATATTCAATAAAATGTTTTAAAAAAAAGAAGAGCCTCCCTAAAGAAGTACAGAAGGCGCTCGATAAGGTGGTGGGGATTGAGGCAAAAGGGTGGCCATATATACAGTTGATAATTGTGCATCATTGTAAATGGTTGAAAGAAAAGGCAAAGGGAATGGCAGAAAGAGTACAGACCGAGGAAGCAAAACTAGTGCTGAAGAAACTAGTGAAGTTATTGGTGAAGGGAGCTGAAAGTAGCTCCTCGCTCATGTCCTTGGTACCAGGTGCACCGTAAAGCTATGAAATAATGAATTGTGTAACCAAATTGCCAATTAGAGTCTTCGTGCTTGATGACAGAAGAAGAACATCCCCACATGGAAGAAGATGGACAGAAGATTCTGGGACCAATGGCCTGCCACCCCGTTAGGAGCAGGATATTTGTGTATAGGGTCACACCAACCAGCTACCTGGATTTGTAACCGATGTTATGTACATTCCTTGTGACACTGTGTATCCTTATAACCCATTGCTTATGCTGTTTTTGTCAGAGCGCTTCATGGCAGCAGAGTTCTTTGCTGGCGCGTACTGGTATTTTTGTGAGAATAAACCTTGTTCTCCTTGCAAGAGGTGTGCTGTGTCTTTTTCCCTAGCGGGTTGTATTTTGTCTGGAGTGAGCAATGTGATCCCTGATTTTCCACAATATATAGAGGTTCCAGGCTACACATCTGGAGGGGCCGCACCCACCTGCAGTGACCAATCCAATGCTCACAACCCGTAGTGGTGTACAGGAGCCGGTTTGACAGGATTCCTGTCTGCTCTTTGGCGTGGGGCGCAGATCCTAGGATTGTGCAGGCCATTATTGGAACCCCGTGACGGAGGAGCTCAGGTGAACACGCAGATGTAAGTCCACTGTGTGTGGGTGAAAACAACGTGGGTGGATGCTGAGAACGAAATTGGGGGAATTGGGTAAAAGGTGTGTGGATTTGTATGTGTTGAATAGGAGGGAGTGAAGGTGTATGGTGGAATGGTGTGTGACTGAGTTGAGTAGTGTGGAAAGACCACATGACGGTTATATATACATATTTTATTTTTCATTATTATAATAAGTATATGAGAAGAGAGACGAAGAAGTGGAATCCTTTCCAAGGTAGGGAAGAAGATGGTGCCATATTTTGAAAAATGATAAGAGAATATAGAAGTAGGGGCTCTGGATAATTATTGAGCTCGAATTCATGTGCCCAATATATTCTGGGTGAAGTAGTGGTTGTTATTTTAGTTTAGTGTTTTAAATAATATTGGGTTGTTAGAGGGGGCCAAGGGAGGGCATGTTGAAGAAGTGGTGAAGGTGTTGTGTGTGGGGAAAGTGTGTGTGCGTGGAGTGAGTGAGAGAGAAGGGAGTGTCGGTAGGGGGGCAACAGGAGAGCATGAGCAAAGTACTGGTAGGAGCACTTAAGACAAACTACATGTTGTATATGGTGTGACATTTCCGTATATGAAGTTTCTTAACATGGGGGTAGTTGCATGTGTAGTGCATTGCCGTTGTATAAGGATAAAATTGAGGAATATCATAAGCAGTGGGTGGCGGAGACACAATGGGGAATGTGCCGCCCATGGCCAGAACAGGGTACGAACAATAGAGGGATACTGGAACACATGTACACATTTTGGCTGCCAATATAAAGGTAAAAAGCTCCAAAGGAGGAAAGATATTTTAGAATTATGGAAAATGGTGGAGCACACATAGAGGACAATGATGAATATAATCCGGGTATGACAGCGGACCAACCATGAGTGTAGCTAGAACAGCATTACCTTAGGAAAACCAGTCACCCCCGCCCGAGTATGATGTTACCCAACCCTGCCTGCCACAGGATATACCAATCCAAAGTATGTGCTCACGTCCGCTACAGCACCACCCCATCTGTGTTATCACATCCGTACCAAACGAATAATAGCGTTGCCGTATCGATGGATAGGAAACCACAGAAGGAGATAGAGGAGGCTTCAAAATCAGTGCAAATGGAATTGGCGTGGTTGAGATTCCTATGGGAACAAGGGAGAAAATCAGGGTGTGGACTAGACAAATAGAGGGCTGGAGACTTTTTGTTTAGGTTAGATAGTCTTGCGATGAAGGATGTTCATATTGAGAAGGAGCAGGGGAAGTGTGATGAACAAGGGGCGGGAGTGGTGACTATGGGACAGTGAGGCCGGATGGAGTTACATAAAGGGAATTGTGGGCGGAAAATTGGGACACAGTGGATGAATTAGCAGATGAAGATTAGATACCAGTAATTATTCCACAGGTAGAGAAATTATGGGGTCTTCAGTTGAGGAACAGATTTGGGCGGGCAGCAGTGGCAAGAAAAAAGGCAGGTGACGGCAAGAAGGGGAGTGGCTACACAGTTGCCATTACTGCATAGAGGCACCGGAAGGGTGCAGTATGTACCTTAGGCTCAGGTGGACAAAAACACTTGATTAAAGTGCTCCCACCCCTCACTACAGGGGCGGAGAAATGGATATATGCTTTTGATAACAAACAGCTGATATCCCTTTAGCAGTTGGAGATATCAAAAGTCTGCTTGAAGCAATTGTGGGGGATCAGACAAGGGATGTCTGGGTTAAGGCTGGATACTCAGGAGTTAAGATAGATGATGATATACATGATGGGGCACACTTGAACAACATCAGAGCACAGGTGTAGGCTGCCCAGCAGCGAGTATACCCCAATACACTGGATTTGCAGTCCATAATGCAGTATACCATGGAGGATGATGAAGACCCCGCTCAATACATTTTGAAAGTACAAGAGATGTGGAGGGCAGAGACGGCGGAACAGAGGGACCGGTGAGTTCCGCTTTTCTATTTTGTTATCAAAATGAGATTGCCCAAGGAAGTACAGAAAGCTCTCAGAAAGATAGTGGTATAGAGGTGAAATGGTGGGCCGAAATACAGAATATAAGGTATCTAGACTTTCCATCGAAAATCTGTTCATCTAAGTCATTTCCATCTAATTTTATTCATTGAAAATACTTTCCATCAAAATGCATTTTCATTGAATAGAATTTGATGGCTAATCGAATGATTTTTTAAATTTAACATTTAGGGTTAGGGTTAGTGTAAGGAGTAGGGCAGGGGTTAGAATTAGGATTAGAGTTAGTGTAAGGGATTAGATTTAGGGTTAGGTTTAGTGTAAGAGGTAGGGCAAGGGCTAGATTTAGAGTTAAGATTCGTGTAAGGGGTAGGGCAGGGGTTAGAATTAGGGTTAGAGTTAGTGTAAGGGGTTAGATTTAGGGTTGGTGTTAGTGGAAGGGTTAGGGCAAGGGTTAGAACTAGGGTTAGAGTTAGTGTAAGGGGTAGTGCAAGGGTTAGATTTAGGGTTAGAGTTGGGTTAGGGTTCGGGGGTGCCTTGGGGGTTGGAGGGATCAAAAAAATGAAACATTACATGAAGCTGGCCAGTGCCGAAATACTTTGATTAGTGAGGTAAACTTCCCGTTATCAGGTGAAACTCTCGACATGCAAGGCTTCTCTGGGGCTGTGGCAACCATGCCTTTTGCAAAGTGGTGCATGCACCTTTACTATATCCGGAAACCTTACCAGTAATTTTGTTAGGGTGTGACATCTTGAGCAAGCTTAACATGACCATCTCCTTTACCAGGGGGAACCAAATGATGCCCTAGGAATAATTTTTAAAGTGGCCCCATATTACACATTTTCAGCAAGCCCAACCCTTTTCCTATGAGAAAATGTTGAAATAAAATTGATTACTACACAAAAGAGGCCCAGTGTGCAGCTGCCTACTGGGAAATCTCCAGAGTTCTCTATAGGCCAGTCCTCGCCTGTCCTTTACAGATTGAGGAATAGTACATGCTACCCCAGGAATGTGTGCTGTGAGAGAAATTGTGACAATACATGCCAGAGGAGGGAAGGTGGTGGTTCGTGCCGTTCCAGTCACCCCAATATGTTTGTGTATGGGATTAGAGTTTTGATTAATGCAGTGTCTCAGGTCGAAAATGTGTATTGGCTGAAACCATCTGAATTTATTTTCAGACCCGTTGTGACCCCAGAGCTTGTGGCAGGAGTAATAATTTCACTTTAGCTTGAAGGGTTGGTGGTATCAGAGTAAAGGATTTGTGGTCGTTGGGACCAACACTGATGGTTGTGATTGGTGCACTGTTTGTGTATTGAGCCAACAGTACCCTTGAAATAAGTGAGATGCAGGACTGTTTGAGGATCGGGTTGATGATGGAGAGATAGTTCTGGCTATTTGCATACCCTGTGCAATAATGGTACAATACCGTAAAGTACAGTGTTCTATGATGGCCCTTGTAACAGTACCCCCTTTCACTGAAAACGACCTAGCACAGGTTCCAGAGAGGCTATGGGCAATCAATGCACACAATGTAGGCCTCTTACAGGGAATGGCAGCCGTTCAAATCGCACTCAATCAAAGTGCAATGTTACCCCAAGTGAGACAATATCCACTGTCCAAATAAGCACAGTAGGGGTTAAGAGATAACATTTCCGCACTCTTACATCAAGGGATTATTGTGCCCTCCAGCTCCCCATGAAACACAGCTATATACCTGATAAAAAAGGCAAAGGGGTCAAGTTGGAGAATGATACAAGATCTATGCCCCTTGAACGACATTGTACAGGCAGAATTTTCAGTAGTTCCTAATCCTTCGACCATTCTGTGCATAATCCCAAAGCAAGCAACAGATTTGATTGTTGTAGACCTAAAGAATGCCTTCTTTTCCATAACCCCACATCCAGATTCTCAGTACCTCACCGTGCGGAACCAGCATGCACGACTACCAGATGGGTATTGTGAATCCACTAGCATTTTTAACAGAATACTACATGCAGATTTGGGAAATATACAGGTGCCCAACACTATCATTCAATATGTGGATGACTTGCTAGTGTGCAGTGACAATGAACAACAATGCAGAAGGGACTCTGTAAGGTAAATAAGGCCACATTGCAATACTGCCTACAGGAGGTTCTTTACTTGGGAAAATTAAGATCCATCCATGGAAAGAAAATAATACCAGAATGTGCTGGATCGGTGCGCCGTGCTCTCCAGCCAAACACTGTCAATGAAATGCAGAAGTTCCTTGGGCTATGCAATTACTGCAGAGCATGGATCTTAGATTACACTGTGTACACTAGGCCCTTGTTACAAGGCCTTAAAGAAGCACAAAAGACAGACAATAAGAACACATGGACAAAGGACATGCTTGTTAGCTTTAATGAACTGAAAGAGATCATTTCCACTGCCCCAGTGTTAGCAACCCCTGACTACACTCAGGTGTTCTACTTGTTTTCCCATTCTAATGGCCAGATGATGATGGCAGTACTCACCCAGAAGAGCACTATAGGCCACACACTGTTGGACTATTACAACAGAATGCTAGACTCAGTAATGCAGGGACAGTTCCCCGGCGAGCAGGTGCTTGCCACTGCTACATTTGCAATAGAAAAAAGCTCTACAATCACCATGGGGTGTTCCGTAACATTGTATGTGGAGCATGCAGTATTTGCCTTTCTAGAGCGATCTAAATCAACACTAACCACACAGTGGGCATTTGCGTATGAGGTTATTTTGTTCAGCCCAAACATCCACATAGTGCGGTGCAAGACAGTAAACCCTGCTACTTGCTGAACTGTGCACTGAGGAAACATTGCTAGGTTTATGAGGGGGTAGCGGAGGACATACCAAAATCAAAAGATATCCTACTTGACAGGGGAGAAATCCTTTTTGTTGACGGGTCAGCAACCACTGGCCAGGGGACAGGACAGAGACTTACAGGTGCAGCAGTTGTCCACCTAGTGGATGGTGAGTACAAGGTGATGGTACAAAAAAGCTGCCCATGCATTATTCAGCCAGGCAGCGGAGCTCATAGCGCTTATTTAAACGTGTTTAGCCTCCCAGGGCTGCCAAGTGACTATTTACTCTGATTCAGCCTATGTCACAACAATGATGCATTTGGGGCTTGCGAGGTGGAAAAGAAGATTGTTTAAAAGGGCTGACGGGTCCCGGGTCCAACATGCAGCATTATTGGATAAACTGATCGAAACACTTTCCCAGCCCTCCATGACGGCAGTGGTTAAATGCACCGCCCATACCAATGACACAGACGAAGGTTCACTATGAAACGCAGCCGCTGATGTGGCGGTCAAACAGGCTCCTTATCTCTCAGTGCCTATCATCTCCGAGTATCCACTAACACTGGGACGAGAGCAGCTGCCAGCACCATACACATCAGTTCCAATAGCCCAAATTATTGAATTACAAGGCCGGGCCCCACAGGAGGAGAAGCAGTTACGGCAGAAAATGAGGGTTTACACTATCCCCCACCGATTTATTATGTTGCCAAGAAAGCAAGGGTAAAGTTGTTTTGTTAGAGAAACTGTTGTTGGTCGCCTTTGACCAGTTGCATCATCCGTCTCATTTTTCACAGTAACATATTGCTGTAGATATACAAGAGGCCTGGTTTGTCCCCTATCTACAGGAAGTCCTTACCAAAATGGTGATAAATTGTATCAAATGCCAGTCCTAGAGTACTGGCCACACCCTGAGAATGATACATGGTGAACTACCTGGCCCTACTGGGCCGTTTTGGGAGCTTCATATATATCACGCTGATATGGGAAAGTGGTGCAATGGGTGTATTATATGATTGTCGTGCATTGTACCTTCTCCCAGTGAGTTGAGGCAGGTCCTTGGGCACATCCAGATGCTAAATGTGCTGCCGAATCTTTAGTAAGAGAGGTGTTCCCTCATTAGGGTGTTTGCGATGTGCTGCAGTCAGAAAATGGCACCAATTTCTTTAACAAACTTTTTAAAGAATCGACTGTGCTACTGGACATCAAGCATCGGATGTGCACAATTTACCACCCCCAGGCCAATGGAGTTGTGGAGAGGATCAATGGATTGCTAAAGGCTAAGCTATTTAAGTTGTGTGCCACCGTGAAGAGAAACTAGGTGCACTCTCTCCCTCTTGCTTTATTCAGATTGCGCACGCAGCCCTGTAAGGATCATCACTTATTGCCACATGAGGTGATAAAAGGCCAGCAAATGCATACACCACTATCTCCGGTGAGGAAGGCCTGTGATGCTCAGAGAGTCCATTCTAGGGGTGGCATTTAAGGAGTACTTGACTGTTTTGACTAGATCAATAAAATGTATTTCCTAACAGATAGCACCACAGTGGTCCGAAGAAGCGACTGGCGCTGCACCTGCTTACACGACATCACAGCCTCTTCACTTGTTTCCGGGTGATCACATGTTCATTAGGAAGTTCATGCGCAGGTGGAGTGAACCAAGATACAACAGACCTTTTAGCGTTGTTTATTCCACGTTTGCGGTAAAGGTCCAGGAGTTGCAATATTGGGTGCACCTTTCTGTTGTCCGATGGGTTCTGAATGCTGCTCCCCCCACTAACGAGCCTGACAGTGGTACATGGGTAGTTCCTACTAAAAGTGAGCATAAAATTGCAAGAATTTAACAAACTGTCTTTTTTACATGAATGATGTTTTGATTTACATTTTGTTTTATACATGAAAGCACGCCCCAAACTGCTCATGCCAGAAAAAATAAAACCCTCTAGAGAAAAAAGGCCAAGAGATTCTTGCAAGGATAACAAGTTTAATCATACAAAAGATAGGTAGGCCAGCAAAGAACTTAACCCAAAGAGGGCCTTTAAACAGAGGCAGCGCTCTTATGGGAAGGATGGGGCTGCAGAAACTACTCAAACATCTATAATAAGGTCAGCTCAAATAGTTGGCAAAGGATTAAGCTGTTTTATTAACAATTATCTGAAACAGTACAACAAATGTCTGCAGACGTATAATGGCAGGTTCTCTCCGATTTTCATAAAAAAACATTCTTATATACTAAAAACTCGTAATTGACTTCACACTATGTGGCAAACTGTGAAAACATATTTAAGACTGAGATTTGGTAATGGGGACCATCTACATATACTTTCTATGAGGTACAGGGATATGATTGGACCTCTATTGTCAGATGGGCAACTAAGCCATCCTCTAGTACAAGTCATCTTCACCGTCATAAATTACACAATGATCAATTGGCTCTCAAGCTATACGGCTCTTTTATACATGGCCCTCTATAATTGGTTGGCACACTTGCTAGCACCACACAAGCTGGCATTCCAGGTGCTGGTGGGCTGGTCTTCACACCCAATTAACCCACATCCATCATCACTTTTGCTTTCTGTCATTCAATTAGCCTTTGAACATGGCCTTGTAGGCTGCACAACTCCCGGAAATAATAGGGAGTATGGGCATGCCCTTATCCTCGTGTCTCTGCGTAGCTTTGCTCAAGTTTATTCTCATCCAGGTCACATGACTGGAGACCACAGTTGACCCTCATTTCGATGGTTAAATGGTATTAAGACGCATAAAACTTGGCACTCACTGTCCGTCAGCTGGGTCTTTGCAGGAGTGTGGCTTGTCTCTTGCATTCATTGTATCTTTCGAGTAGCCAGCCAGTTTTCGGCTGTCCTGGCCTCTTGACACTGGGCTAGACAAAACGTCTTGATTTTACCTCGTCTTGTCAGCTATTTTTATTAACTGCGCCACACTTTCAGCCGTCCTGGCTCTGGAATACCAGTTTGGTAACACACGATGTGGAACATCCTAAGTTTCTTATGCTTCATACATACCATGGCATTTCTTATGCTTCACATATATCTTACGGGACCGCCTGCAGTCTATATACTACCTACGGGTAGCCTCTTTTGATTATTTAGTCTACTTGCGTTGCTCTCTCTGTACAATTATAAAAGGTTTGCCTTTTCTTCCATGCTTCTCACACGTGTAATCTTCATTTTCACACATAACAAGTTACATGGCTCATTATCTCATTCTTGAATTCTATATGTTTCTGCTTATGTTTGACTATAATCTCTTATTGGCACATTACTTCTCATGTGACATCACCAGTCTGACTTGTCATGGGCGCTACTCCCGAGGGGCCAGGACTGGCCCAGCGCCCTCGGAAGCAGACCCGTCTTCCACTACTCCGGACCCAGCAGACCCCTACAGGGGCCCTTTGGACCGTGTCCTGGCGCCTTTGGCGCCAGGCTCATGAAGGGTTTCAGTCCCGGCGCCATAGGCGCCGGGCTCATATTGATAAACAGTGTAATAATGCTTGGGTGGACTTACCTGAGGCAGACCATGCTGCATATTTACCCAGAACAATCCAGTCTGGTTGAAGTCCCCAGCCATCAGGGCTGGGAGGAACTATTCCCTCCATTCAGGAACTCTTTTCTTACCTGGGTGGAACCGGTGGAAGAACACACACTGGAAGCACTTCTCTGCTATTTAAACCACGCCCGATGGAAAACACGTGCTTCGCGTTATTCTGCAGCAGCAGCAGGACGCTCACCGAGTCGGCTCCTGCATTCCAGGTCCAGAGTCATCTACAGCTTCCGCGCAGCAACCTGTGGATGAAGAAAGACACAGAACAATACTTACCAGATCCCGGAATCCAGTTACCGGCAAAACCTGCAAAGAATAAACATAAGGTTAGAAAAGTGCAACTCGCTCGCAGCCGCGCCCGCTTACCTGATCCATCCGTGATTGCAACGGAGCTAACCGCGGCCTTCTCTTCGGCAGCTTCTCTGCACCTGAAAGGCAAAGGACATAATTAAAAAGGGGTTCGGGTGAAGGCAGTCGCATTCATCTTAACTTACCAGTTTTTGCACGCGCAGAAGCGGCCGCATCAACCGCAGCATCCCGGCACCTGAAAACTAGAAAAAGGACATTATTAGAGGTGCCATTAAAAGCGGCCAATGATCATTATACTTACGTGCATCGGCACGTGCAGTGGCAACGGATATAAAGCCCGCAGCATCCCGGCACCTGAAAACTAGAAAAAGGACATTATTAGAGGTGCCATTAAAAGCGGCCAACGAACATTATACTTACGTGCATCGGCACGTGCAGCGGCAACGGAAAACTACGCCCACAGCATCCCGAGGCCTGAAACAAAGGAAAAGGGACATTATTGAGGTGCCCATCTTTTAAAGCCTAAAGACTACAGTATACTTACAGGCATCCGCTCGTGCAGTAACGGCGGCATCGCTCTTCGGCATCCCCGCACCAGTGTCACAACTAAGGCCGCAAAAGACTTGAGCCTCAACACTGAACTCATCCAGTGACGTAACTGGAATCCACGCACCGCTGCACCAGACGCAGGATGGAGAGCTCAGCATTTATACGCCTAAGGTGAGAGCTCGCCGAGACAACTAGAAAGCTAGGCTGTGGGAGAAACTGGCGATTGGTGGGAGAAGGAATCCCATCAAACAGTGATTAACCCTTTTTCTTCCACCTGCAGAAAACTTACACTGCAAGTCAGACATTCGATAAGAGGAAGCCCAGTCTTGAGAGTCGTCCGAGCTCTACGCTTCTCAATTGAAGAAACGATAGCAGCCCAGCCGGGATCAGCGCCTCCGTGGGAATCAGGTGAGCGTTACAGAACGCGAAGCCCACCAATAACCTCCTACCCAGGCGCTATGGAAACTTCCGACACAGACCAACTGGCCCAGTTATTAGGGGAATTAGGAGCTGAAGTTCATGCTGCCCGCCAGGAAACAAATGCCCTTAGGAGGGAATTGATAATATCAAAAGAACGAACTGATGATCTCGCCAGACAGTTATTACAGACACAAGCGGGGCAAACCCCGCTACCTAATTCAGGAGGGAGCTATATCCCAGCGGCTTCAGCCAATACTGTTCAAATCAACCTACCCGGAAATGTGCCATTGGCACCGCCTGAACGCTTCTCTGGTGACCCTAAAAGGTTTGCGGTGTTTATAAATCAATGCCGATTGCACTTTCTTTGTAGACCTGCAGCCTTTCCGACTGACCAGACTAAGGTAGCCTTTGTGCTTTCGTATCTTAGCAGCAGTGCCGCTGATTGGTCGATCCCTCTGGTTACACAGGATGACCCGATCCTTCGTGATTTCCCAACCTTCCAGGCAAATATGGAAAGACTTTTTGCAAGGCATTCACAGGGGCAGGCCCTGGACAACAAACTCCTTTCCCTACGACAGGGCAAACAAGATCTTTTGGCCTACATTGCATCATTCAATAGGCTAATCGTGGAAACCAGATGGCCTGAGGACAAAAGAATCACGCTTTTTCACAGGGGTTTGCGTGGCGAACTCAAAGACGTCCTTGCCCAGGTAGTGACTCCTCCTCAGGATTGTTCAGAGTACATTGATTTGGTGGTCCAATTGGATCACAGACTACAAAACAGAAAGGCGAATCGATCCAGGTTTGAAACACGAGTGTTCCCTAAGCCTCAAAGTCACACCAAAGGAGTTGAAGCCGTCGAACCTATGCAAATTGGGGTTGTAAAGGGTCCCCTAACCCAGAAAGAACGCGACAGGAGACGACAAATGCACTATGTCTCTATTGTGGAAATTCAGGACATTTTCTTCGAGATTGCCCAGTGAAACCATCTAAGAAGACAGTGGGAGCTTCTGATAAGAGTTCTGAAAAGCCTGAGCCGGGAAACGACCTTGCCCGACAACTGTAGAGGTCCGCTTGCCGAGCTTAAAAACCAGTTCTTTGACCTCGCACTTCATAATGCCAATGGTCCTCGTAAACCCAGAGCAACCGGATCGTTTGCATGCAATTAAGGCATACATTGATAGCGGAGCAGTTGGAAATTATGTGGACCGCGAATTGGCTTCCAGGATGAACTTACCTCTTTGTCCAAAGGTGGTTAAAGACGTCATTACCATGGTGGATGGGACGGAAATTGCCTCCGGACCAGTGACCCATACCACTACTGAAGTGACGATACTAGGCCAAAACAGGCATCAGGAGGTAATTGTGTCCGACGTGATCAAGGCTCCTCAATTCCAAGTATTTCTAGGGATTCCTTGGTTGGAGAAACACAATCCTCAGATTGATTGGCGAGCAAAGACGATAAAGTGCTCAGAGTGCACACCAACTTGTTATCCACGACCCAACATTGGCCTAGCGTCAGTAACGGCTGACGGTCCACAATTACCTCTAGAGTATCGAGAGTTCCAAGATGTTTTTCAAAAGGAACAGGCTAACACCTTGCCACCCCACAGATCATACGATTGTCAGATAGATTTGCTACCCGGTGCAACTCCCCCTTGCAGTAGGATTTACGCCCTTACCGAGCCTGAGAACCTTCATCTGCGACAGTATTTAGACCAGTACCTGGCCAATGGCTTTATCCGTCCGTCGAAGTCCCCTGCATCCTCGGCTCTGTTCTTCGTACCAAAAAAAGAAGGTGACCTCAGAACCTGTATAGATTATCGTGCTCTGAACCAGATAACAGTAAAAAACCGGTACCCCTTACCTCTGATCCCGGAACTCCTTGACTAGGTAAAAAACGCCTGTATTTATACTAAGCTTGATCTCCGGGGAGCTTATCACTTGGTACGGGTCAAGGAAGGAGATGAATGGAAGACGGCCTTTCGCACTAAGTATGGGCTATTTGAATACCAAGTGATGCCCTTTGGACTATGCAATGCACCGGCAGCCTTCCAATATTTTATGAATGATGTCCTCAGAGAGCTCATTGATGTCTGCATTGTCGTCTACATAGATGACATTCTTGTGTACTCATCTTCAGAAGCTGACCATCGAAATCATGTTAGGGCGGTCCTTGAAAAACTTCGCCAACATAAACTTTTTGCCAAGCTCGAAAAATGTGTTTTTCATGTCACTGAGGTCGAATTTTTGGGATTTATTCTGACACCCAAAGGAGTCCACATGGACTCGAGAAAAGTAGACGCTATCCTCAAATGGCCGTCTCCTACTTCCGTGAAAGGCGTTCAAAGCATGCTAGGCTTTGCCAATTTTTACCGTAGATTTATTCCAGAGTTTTCACGAGTGGTACAACCCATCACCGCCCTCTTAAGAAAAAATAAATGCTTTGAATGGTCAGCAGAAGCAGAACAAGCCTTCCAAGAGCTAAAGGCTAAATTCACCTCGGCACCAATACTGAAACACCAACGCCCGGACCTCCCTTACATCGTTGAAACCAACGCCTCCAGCTTAGCAATGGGAGCAGTCCTATCACAAAGAGATCCAGAGACTAACCAACTGCATCCTGTGGCATTCTGGTCTCGGACGTTCTCGGCGCCTGAGATCAACTACACCATCACAGACAAGGAGCTTCTAGCGATTAAATCAGCCTTTAAGGCATGGCGGCATTATCTCCTCTGGGCCAGACACACCATCACAGTGATCACCGATCATCGAAATCTGCAGTATCTGAAAACCGCCAAGGCGCAATCCTCCAGACAGCTTCGGTGGGCTCTATTCTTTGCTGAATTTGACTTCGTTATCACTTATCGCCCCGGCAACAAGAACGGCAAAGCGGATGCTCTTTCCCGAATTGGAATGGGAGATAACGTTGCCAATCCAGAACCTGTACCAATAATTCCTGAACAAAGGATCGTGGGTCTGATTTCTTCACAATCCATTGAGGATATTGAAGAAAAAACTAAACAACTTGTAACCTCACCAGACTTACTGAACTGGTTACAAAAAGGAAAAGATTTCACCATAAGCAATGACTTGCCTTATTTCCAAGGACGATTGTTCCTACCACACGCCGATTTACAAAGACAGGTAATCTCCTGCTATCATGATTCATTAATTGAGGGTCACCCTGGCATTGCCAAAACCACAGAAAAGGTGAAGAGACACTTCTGGTGGCCTTCGTGGAGAAAAGACATAAAGGAATTTGTGATGTCCTGCGGTGTGTGCGCTCAAAACAAGGGTCAGAAGAAGAGGCCGGCTGGTCTCCTGCAACCATTAGACATCCCACCGTGTCCCTGGCATACCCTTTCCATGGACTTCATCACAGACTTACCCTCCTGTTCCGGGTACAACACCATTCTTGTTATTGTGGACCTGTTTTCTAAAATGGCCCACTTCATTCCGCTAAAAGGCTTACCTTCAGCATCAGTCCTAGCCAAAGTATTTCTTGAAAACATCGTCCGGCTACACGGCTTCCCGTCAGTACTAATCTCAGATAGGGGGAGCCAGTTTATTTCCCACTTTTGGCGTAGCTGTTGTCGATTAGCTCAAATCGATGTAAGACTTTCGACCAGCCATCATCCCCAGACCGACGGGCAAACCGAGAGAACAAACCAGACTCTCGAGCAATATTTACGATGCATGCTACAACAGTCGGAGAGTAACTGGAAGGACATCCTTTGGATAGCTGAATATGCTTACAACAATTCAGTTCATTCGGGTACCGGGAAGAGTCCCTTCTACATCTTGTATGGGATTCATCCTCGAACCACCATCCTTGATCCACCTCAAGATCTTGGAACACCCGCCGTGGATCAATTGCACACCGTTATTACCCAAGCTTTTAAGGAAGCGACTGCACATCTACAACAAGCTAAAGAGAGTTACAAAAAAGGAGCAGATCAACACCGAAGCAATGCCCCTCAATACCAGGTTGGGGATCAAGTCTGGCTGTCCACAAAACATTTATCGCTTAAAGGGCCTCGCACCTTCAACCCCAAATACCTGGGACCATATCCAATTACGGCCATAATTAATCCAGTGGCCGTTAAATTAGAATTGCCAACCCATATGAGAATACATCCTGTATTTCACGTATCTCTTTTGAAACCCATGCAACCTGGAACCAGATTGACCAATCCTCCAGAGCCCATTCAAGTGAATGGGGAGCCCGGATTTGAAGTAAAAGACATTTTGGACTCTAAAATCATCAGATTGAAGCTATTCTACCTCATCGACTGGAAAGGCTACGGACCTCAGGAAAGGTCATGGGAACCCTATGACCACGTCCATGCTCCTCGTCTAGTCCAGAAATTTCACCGAACCTTTCCCGATAAACCAAAACCCCCGGGGAGGACAAGTTTGGGAGGGGACTTGAGGGGGGGTGCTGTCATGGGTGCTACTCCCGAGGGGCCAGGACTGGCCCAGCGCCCTCGGAAGCAGACCCGTCTTCCACTACTCCGGACCCAGCAGACCCCTACAGGGGCCCTTTGGACCGTGTCCTGGCGCCTTTGGCGCCAGGCTCATGAAGGGTTTCAGTCCCGGCGCCATAGGCGCCGGGCTCATATTGATAAACAGTGTAATAATGCTTGGGTTGACTTACCTGAGGCAGACCATGCTGCATATTTACCCAGAACAATCCAGTCTGGTTGAAGTCCCCAGCCATCAGGGCTGGGAGGAACTATTCCCTCCATTCAGGAACTCTTTTCTTACCTGGGTGGAACCGGTGGAAGAACACACACTGGAAGCACTTCTCTGCTATTTAAACCACGCCCGATGGAAAACACGTGCTTTGCGTTATTCTGCAGCAGCAGCAGGACGCTCACCGAGTCGGCTCCTGCATTCCAGGTCCAGAGTCATCTTCAGCTTCCGCGCAGCAACCTGTGGATGAAGAAAGACACAGAACAATACTTACCAGATCCCGGAATCCAGTTACCGGCAAAACCTGCAAAGAATAAACATAAGGTTAGAAAAGTGCAACTCGCTCGCAGCCGTGCCCGCTTACCTGATCCATCCATGATTGCAACGGAGCTAACCGCGGCCTTCTCTTCGGCAGCTTCTCTGCACCTGAAAGGCAAAGGACATAATTAAAAAGGGGTTCGGGTGAAGGCAGTCGCATTCATCTTAACTTACCAGTTTTTGCACGCGCAGAAGCGGCCGCATCAACCGCAGCATCCTGGCACCTGAAAACTAGAAAAAGGACATTATTAGAGGTGCCATTAAAAGCAGCCAACGATCATTATACTTACGTGCATCGGCACGTGCAGTGGCAACGGATATAAAGCCCGCAGCATCCCGGCACCTGAAAACTAGAAAAAGGACATTATTAGAGGTGCCATTAAAAGCGGCCAACGAACATTATACTTACGTGCATCGGCACGTGCAGCGGCAATGGAAAACTACGCCCACAGCATCCCGAGGCCTGAAACAAAGGAAAAAGGACATTATTGAGGTGCCCATCTTTTAAAGCCTAAAGACTACAGTATACTTACAGGCATCCGCTTGTGCAGTAACGGCGGCATCGCTCTTCGGCATCCCAGCACCAGTGCCACAACTAAGGCCGCAAAAGACTTGAGCCTCAACACTGAACTCATCCAGTGACGTAACTGGAATCCACGCACCCCTGCACCAGACGCAGGATGGAGAGCTCAGCATTTATACGCCTAAGGTGAGAGCTCACCGAGACAAGTAGAAAGCTAGGCTGTGGGAGAAACTGGCGATTGGTGGGAGAAGGAATCCCATGAAACGGTGATTAACCCTTTTTCTTCCACCTGGAGAAAATTTACCCTGCAAGTCAGACATTTGACAAGAGGAAGCCCAGTCTTGAGAGGTGTCCGAGCTCTACGCTTCTCAATTGAAGAAACGATAGCAGCCCAGCCGGGATCAGCGCCTCCGTGGGAATCAGGTGAGCGTTACAGTTCTGTCATTCATCTCTCGTTCTTCAGGGATCTTTCCCAAGAGATTGTCAGCTCTTCGTGGATACATAAAGAATGGTTTTCTCAGTGGATACTTTGCTTCAAAGGCTGCTTGTGTTATTGCCATCATTACAGGTGTCTTGCTTGTCACAATTTCCGGTTCCAAACATATAGGCAGATTAGGGGTGGGACTTCTGGTAGAGGCTTTTGGCTGCTCCTCTACACTGCCACCTCTGGTTGATTCATCAACCACTCTCTCATCCTTCTCAGTATCCAGGCATCCTCTCTTGAAGAAATGCTTCTTTGGATTCCATATCTTCATCACTCCTTGAATCCTGCTGATTTCACATGGCCATCCACACTCCAAGTCATGTGTTTGTATTGTCCACTTGGAGTAGATCCATCTTCCCGCATACTTTTTGTGGTCTTTTGGATACAGGAACTTTGTGCATGGATGCTCGCCTTTATATAGTCTTTTTGCACTGCATAATTATCATTCTGATCACACAATATCCAAGCACTAACTCGAAAATATTTGCCATCCACTGTGGTATCCATGAGAAGATTGATGCAAACCAGCTGTCATCTGCAATGTCATCTACTTCGTGTTCCATCTTGACATGTAAGTTCGTCAACATTGATATGCTTTCCGTGAAGGTCCCATTCTCGTCATCATGAAAAGGTATGAATGTGCAACATGAGTCCCCAATTTGGGCATAAACACCTCCATCCATTGCAGTGATCATGTCTAAGTCATATCTTTTCTGGAGTGTCATTAGTCTTATAGCTCTCAACTCTTCTTTGATTGCGTTGAATCCCTTTATAGTGGTGTTGATTATCTGCAGGAGCTCCCATCTGGTTATCTGTAACTATTTGGTGTTCGCCATCGTCTTGATCCCTGGCATAAAGATAATTGTGAATATTGAGGCTGTTTTACTGAACAACCTGTGTTCATATGGAATGGAGTCAAACGCTGCTATTGACTTTGCTGAGAAATAATTCTCCCTTTTCATTTGTTTGATAACTTCAAGTGATCTCTTCTTCCTTCAATGAGCATCAGCTTCGGGAAACTCTCCAATGTTCAGGTCACTTTTTGGGATCACTAATGCTGAAACATGGATAAGTACCATAGAACATAGTCCACCCCAATCTCTGGGTAGCTTCATGTAAGCTCTGGATCCACAGGCCCAGTAGTGGTCCATTATCACTACTGTCCCATCCTTAATTCCTGGCACGTCAAAGATTCAACTGCACTGCTGATTTTCTCCAACTTTCCTCATGCCATTGTTTCTGAAACACAGTTTGCACTTGCCTGGGGCACTATCTGCACTGGGCGTCCTCTATCTTCATTCCAGGTCAGTAGCTTGGCAAGCTTCAGCCATAGTGGTTTGCATCCTGTCTCCACATGATCTATAACTGGTTTATGGTGTCCAGTTACTGCCACTGCTCGGCATATAACCACGCCTTCTTCCCAGCCGTCTAGTGAAAGTACTGTTCCGCAAACTTGCATCTGGCCTCTTTCTTTGCAACTTTGTATTTCTTCTTCACTTTTCCTTGGCAAATGAGCTTCCTGTTTACTTCCCATCTGATTCCTGCTCCCTTCATTCCAGGTTGTTCATACTTTAACACATGATTTCTTGTGTGTGCTCATGCTCTTGTCTTTAAATCTTGAACATAATCATCTTCATCCGGCGCTGACCATTCTGTTACCCATATTAAAGATGCTATTCGAGCCTGCAATTGACCTCTTGTTTGACAGAGTGCAAGGTGCATCAGGCAGTGAGCCATTTGGACATCTATTTCTATAGCTATAAATATCTTAGAGTTCCCTAATGCATAGGGCAGGAGAGCACAAACATAGCAACTGTCCTGTAAAGTCTCTTGCCCACTTATTTCATGTGCTGATACCACATATTATTCCGCAAGTGTGCTGTGCTGTCAATGTAATTATTCAACTCATAATCATCCTCTCTCACTCCTCTCTTGGGTCTCTTTCTCGTATAATCAATATGTACCCAGTGATCATGGATCAGATCAAAAACTGACCTTCCTTCAAGGGGAATCATAGGGACATTTGTCAGTGGGATAAGTGACTTCACATGTGTCACTGGTGTAGGGATAATCACACATGGTTTTGGCTTTCATGCAGCAGGTATTTCTGTAACAGCCTCTTGCATAGGGAGGAACAATGGAACTGCTGTTCTCTTTGGACTAACATAATAAACGGTGTGTATCTTAAGAAACAGAAAAACAATGATGAATGTTTGCATGCATATATTTTATACCAGTACATCAAACCCTACAAGTGGTGGTTCCTTGCACGTCACTGAGCTCTCTCGTTGTCTGCTATAGTATCACTCTTAGGATTCCACATCATGCCTGTGAACTACTTTTTAAGGAAGGAAAAAGGACTTCAATCAGGCAAGTTTGTCAGATGCTCTGGAAGCTGCAGGATTTGCTCTATTATTGCTGAGAGCAACCGCCTTACGATTGGACCATTTTTAGGATCTTGCAGAAAAACACATATGTCAGCAGTTCTCCCCACCAGTGCAGGATATGCTTGTAGAATGAAGAGAAAAACAGCAAAAATGAGCAGGTGAGTGTTGACATCAGAGGCATTAGAGAGACCAAACAAGAACTCTGTGAGAAAGGAGTCAGGGAACTGCTCCCTTTTTCAATCGTCAAATAGAAATACAAGATTTGGCATACTTTTTTTAGGACTTCAATGCTTTTCTAAAGTCCAATATTTCAAAAAGATCTCTGGGGCTCAAGCAATCGGGTTTTCACACGTGCTATAATATCTTTAAGGAGTGTTCAAAGGAAGCCACAGTTCAAATGCAAACTTGCATTTATTTATTCAGCACTTTCTGCGTCCTTCTTTCTCATCATCGATCGAGTCTGCATGTGTTGAACTACTTTGTGTGGTGTTGCTTCTGATTCGTTGGGTGGGGGTGTATCGGTCTCTCCGGCATATGGCTTGACGTCACCCAAGTGAATCCAGGCATGCCTTTCCTAGACTTTTACTGTTGAAGGGGTAACGTTTTCCTCTACAAAAGGACCAAGAAAACAGGGCTCATGCCACTTCCTTGTGAAGTTGCGTATTAGGACCAAATCTCCAATAAACAGTCTAGCAACAGGTAGTAGTTCTGATAGTCCAGTTGCTGAATTGTTATTGCTTGAATCCGGAGACCGACACCCCTGGCTGCTTTGTTGATCTGAAATGACAGAGATACTAGCGCTCATACATGCCAGGTAATCCTAAATTTCATTTCCTAACATTTCTGCTGTCTTTTGGGCACCACTCCTATTCCTCGATGAAGGAGTTAGAGGCATTCTCATTCGCCTCCCAGTAACTAGTTCATGGGGTGTTAGGTGGTGGTCCAACCCAGGCAGATTCCTTAATGCATATAATTCTAGGGGTAGGCAATAGAGCCATCCCTTCTTCAGTGTTAATTTCAATTTGGCAAGTCTCTCCTTGAGCAGACCATTGAGTCTCTCACATATTCCGTCCGTTTGCGGGTGATAAACAGACAAAAACGTATGCTTTATGTTTAGTAACAATGTGACGCTCACCTTCTTCCCACGGGGGCATCGATCTGGACTGGCCCGCTGTTGCTTCCACCAGAGTAACACGTAGAGCCGAGATGACAGACTGGACAGACCCACTTAGCTTCATTTGTTGGACTCGTATGAATATCTTTCTGCAATGGTTACGCTGCAGCACGCAGAATAACGCGAAGCACGTGTGGCTGTCTGGGTGTGGCTTAAATAGCCTTGGAAGAAGTTCCAGGTAAGTATTCTTCCACAGCCCCACCCGAGAGGAAAGGAGTCCCTGAGGTAAAATAGTCCCTCTAAGCCTCATTTGGCTTGTGGCTTCGTGCAGCATGGTCTGCATCAGGTAGGTATGCAGCATGGTCTGCATCAGGTACGTTTTTCTGTAATGAGCCTGGCGCCCATGGCGTCAGGACTGACTTTATTCTTATGAGCCTGGCGCCATAGGCGCCAGGACTGTAGCCAAATAGCCCCTAACTGGGGTTTTTGGGCATGCTTCAAGTGGCATGATTGTAATCAAGAAATGGGCAGCCCCAAACACGTAAACCCAGGGGAGTAACTAAACAGAAAACAGTGAAAAAAGGGGGGTCACGTGAAAACACTCCACTAAACACTTCAAGCGGAAGAATGCTCTCAGTGTTAGAACCCGATGAGGGGATAGGCCAGATCAAGGATGGTATAAGAAATCAAACTTTATTATTCACATAACAGGTTACATTATATACTCCACTAGATCCATAATAGAGTAGCATAAAAACAGGCAATTAACAATAATTATCTACAATATCAAATATATCATTGTCAAGTGAATCTCCTGCAATGCAGGCTGGACATAAAGTGCATAGTGCAATTGCATTAAAGTAGTATAATGCGCCAAGGCACAGTCCAGTGTCAACAATAGGACAATAAGGTTCAAAACAACAAGATATGAAGGAAAAGAGAAGGAAATGAGAAGAGGAAAAAGGAAAAAGAAGAAAAGAAAGAAATAAGAAAGGGGCAAATTGCAGTGGGATTGTAAACATCAAATGCAATCTTTCTAGTATTGTCCCCTAAAAAGTTACAATATAGTGAAAAAAATTTAATTAAAGAAAGTACATTACTTGTAACCATTCTGACCTAATTAGTCAACAACCAGTACCTCATGCAGCTAACATCAATCTCAAATGCTGCAGTTGTATCTCAAAATAGGTAGTTTCAACGACCTGAAACATAGTCTAAGACGTGTCTCTCCTGGATAACCACAGAGAGAGACGGCTTGACAGTCGTCTTCCTCAGGACAGGGCAAAGATGGTCATAATTTATTAAGAATAAAAACAAATTTAGGCAAACAATAGATGGACATCTTGGTATCACTCCATGTGTCCTTTTATAGCCTGGTTCCTTCTCTATGTCTGTGAGTAGTTGATACGTCCCATCTAGATCCGATTCATAGCTAGATTATAACAAAATTACAAAAACAAGGAGAACATAATGAGAAAAACACACATGTTAAAAGTTTAAAAACCTGAAAACTAAAAATCCTTGACATGACCTAACACCCCCACAATACCTCTATGCAGACAACTGCAATCTTGTTCCCAACAATAGTTCAAGAACATACACAAAGAAAAGGCTTAAACTCATATGGTGGAAACCTTAATAAGTAAGGGACATATGAAAACATATCGTCCAACATCCCGTGCCACAAATGTATTATCAAATAAACTTCATCGGGCCGGGAAACAGGGAGAGGAGAGCCTAAATTAATCAGGGTACTCACTACAATCCCAGTGGTATAACTGCTAACATACAGGGTTCAGCACTTCAACAATTCAGCATTAAACAATGTCAAACAATATCAAAAGTCCATACCTTCTGATTTGAAGAAGGAACACTCTTCCTAGGAGAAGCCACACCAAAGAAAGCAAAAAGAGAGAGATAAGAAGTCCCTCTATTCCAGTACAGTCATTCTTGTAGGGATGGAATTCCAAATTGAATTCAATGTAAATATCCCCTGTTCGTTGAAAAGCGCTGCATGCGTCATAAAACATGGAAAAAGAAGAAGAGAAGCCAAGAATAAACGGGTCAGCCATAAAATATATTCCATCCAAAATAGTCAAAAATAGTAATGACCTTTGGTCCCAATCCATCTTGAATTGTTTGACCCATACCGAAAAAACCGTCGGACCCCCAATGAAGGAGCAGTAGTCGGGTGGTAAATTAACTAGTGCAGTACATATAATTTATGACTACTCTCATCTCTACGAAGGCAATCATAGGGGCATATAAATAAATAAATAAGGCTCTCTATCGCGGTGTGTCCACGTATTTGATAGGCGGTAAACACGGGAATGAATTCAGGACCAATAGAGTATAACAAAAGTGGGTCATATACATATAATGCTGTAATATTGGATCTAAAAGGATCATTATCCATACGAACGGGGAATGTGATGTAAAGAAAGCGCCCCTGCTTAACATCCGATCCTTACCACGAAATCAAATATGCCTGACACCCGATTCTACCATATTAAAGCTTAATCAAGTTCAAAAGAAAGAAAATATATATTTTCAGCGGTACCAGGACCATTGTGAATATATGGAAGTGGCGGTTTTGTTTCACATAGAAAGTAGCCATAATCTTACCTATGTGTAACGTAACGTGCTGTTAAGCATCGCATAGCCTCTGTGTTCTCATCCGAGGCGGCCACGGAGAATTGTGGCCAGCAAAAGAACAGCCCATCGTATAAGTGCGAGTCCAGCAACTCCGAAGTGATTAAAGAGGCCGATCCACCGCCATTATGTGAATATTAAAGTTTGATTCTTTATACCATCCTTGATCTGGCCTATCCCCTCATTGGGTTCTAACACTGAGAGCCTTCTTCCGCTTGAAGTGTTTAGTGGAGTGTTTTCACGTGACCCCCCTTTTTTCACTGTTTTCTGTCAAGTGGCATGATGCCTGCTTCCGGGGTTGCTGGGCCTGGTCTGGCTTTCCGGGGGCAGGCATCGTGACAGCCAAGCTAATCTGTTCAAATAATTCATTTACAAAATGGGGGCCATTGTCGAACCTCAGCACTTCACATTTTCCCAATCTAGGTAATACTTCTCAAACTAAAAACTTTGCTATGTAAGTGGCATCAGGATGTGTGCATGGACCGGCCTCAATCCATGTCGAGAACAGGCACACTACCACTATCATATACCTACATCCACCACATATCTGCAGCATATCAACATAGTCAATTTGTAAATGGTGAAAAGGACTATTCGGTCTCAGGATTACTCCCCTTATTGTTTGCAGCGTGTGGCCAGCAGTAAACATTTGATACACAATGCAAATTGTTACTGGTACAAACCAGTCCTCCGCAATTGTTGCTGCAAGGCTTTCCCTAGTTACATGCACTGGGTAGTGCAGCTGTTCAAGCTCTAACCTCAACAATACAACTGGCATCACTGGCTTTCCAGTGCTGCCTTGCCACCATAAGGCTTCTGTAGGGGTTAAAGAACAACCCCTTCTTTCCCAAAGTTCCTTCTCGTCCTTTGGAGCATTTCCTTGAATGTCCATCGACTGTGTCTTTGGCAAGTGATTAAACCCTTCTTGCATTATCATAGCAATAATCACCCCTTTCTTTATGCTAGTGGTATCAAAACTTGAACTATCTGAAGGATCTGCAAACCTTTGGTCTGTGGATTCATTTCCACGTGAAATAATATCAGTTCTCTTAGTATGTGCTGCACATTTAACTATTGCAATGTCTGATGTGAGCTGTAGCACCTTGATAAGCCTGTCCAATAATACAGCGTGTTGCACTGGAGTGCCGTCCGCTCGGAGCTAGCCCCTCCTTTTCCAACGTGCTACCCCTGCATGTACTGTTGACATCACATAGGCAGAGTCACTGTACACCGTCACTTCCTCTCCCTTGTATTTTTCAATCACGATAATAAGCGCTACCAATTCTGCTGCTTGTGCTGAAAAATGAGATGGCAGCCGTATGCTCGCCACCCTTTCAAATTCCCCATTTTCCCTGTGTCCCACTACAGCTGACCCAGTCCTCCTTTCTTAGTTATTTTGATCGGTCTTCGAAGACCCATCAATAAAGAGAATTTCCCCTTCCGATAATGCATTTTCATTTACATGCCGTATGTCATCCTATAATGATAGGCTGAGTTGGCCTTGCCAGGATTCGAACCTGCAACCTGCAGATCACGCTCAGATCGCAGCACAGATGTACGCACATCAACGGCAGTTAAAGCGGCACAGACAAGGGGAAAAGGCAAGATTCACCTCATCTCAGCACTGAGCAAGGGGGAAACATATCGAAGAAGAAGAAGAGAATCCCCAAGTGTCTTGTCAACATGCAAAGCCAGGAAACAATGATGACGATCAACACTGGCGCGTCGGTGAACATGATGCAGGCTGGAACATTCTGACGGCTACATCCCCAGCCTGAAATGAAGCACACAGAGACCCTTCTATTTGCATATGGCAGCAAAATGCCACTGCCGGTGGTGGCATGTTTCCAGACTACACTAAGCAAAGGAGAAAAGGAAATCCCATCAAAAACGTGTGTAAGTAGATGCAGGCGTTCAGTGCCTGCTCAGTTGGGAGTCAACAGAGGAAATAAGACTCATAAAGATTATCTGTGACATCACTGACTCCACAGACATCACCAACCTGCTCGCAAAACACCCTGGCATTCTCCAAGGCATAGCATGTCGGAAAGGAAAGCTGATCAAACTACATATTGGCCCTATAGTTCAGCCGCGAGCGGTACGACACAGAAGAACCCCGTTCTACATGTGGGACCTAGTGACGAAAGAACTGCAGGAACTAGAGAAGGCTGACACCATCGAACCAGTGTGTTACCCTGTGCCAACAGATTACACACTGTACTGTGATATGCACTGCCTGTGAGTGCAATATACGCATGCTGTTGCACTAGTGTCCCCTGAAGTGTGATATACGTTTGTAGAATAACCACCTCAAAAATCTTAGCCGGGCCACGACTCTGCCTAGTTTCCTGGTTGCTGAGATGTGGTCCCTTTTGGATATGCTGGTGGCCTCCCTAAGTGCATTGTTTTGGATAGTCTGGAGGTTTCTGATGTTTTTAGCAGAAGTACCTGCCAGGAGGGCATTGCAGTAATCGAGCCGAGACCTGATTATTGCTCTCGCTATGTTGAGGCAGTTCTGCTCTGTCAGAAAAGGTCTAGCTGCAGTGAGCAGTTTAGAGTGGTAGGCCGCAGCAAATGCTATGGCGTTAACCTGTCTGACCATTTAAAGTTTACAGACTAAGTCGACCCAATAGGTTTCGACCGCCTGTGAGACAGGGATCAAAGTATTATCAATCGAGAATGATCTGTACTTTTCATCGAGTTTCTTGAGGGTTCCTGGTGAGCCAATAAGTAGAAGTTTGTTTTTTTCACCGTTAAGGCACAACCAGTTTTCTGCCATCCTCGTTTGAATTGTGGCGTAAATGGAGTTTAGAGTTTCCATATCGGCCTCATAGTCACCAGTTAGGGGAATGAGGTCCTTCGTGTCATCAGCATAATTTGCATATGTGATGCCTAGCGCGACCAGGAAGTTGAATAGTGACCTCATGAACGGGTTGTATAGGGTGGGTGAAATGCAAGATCCTTGTGGAACTCTGCATTTGATCAGATTAGGGCTGGCACAAGCTTGGTCAGAGAAAACTTTCATAACTCTTTCTTTGAGAAAGGATGTGATCTAGGCTGTGGCGTTAGGTGAAAAATTGCCAGCGGAGGAGTTGTGGTGGCATGGGGTATCATGGTCCACAAGTCAAAAGCTGCGATTAAGTTGAGGAGCAGAAGGAGGGCGGGGTTGCCTGCGTCCCTGAAATCATCAATCTGGTTTTTGAGGTGCAGTTTCGGTCCCATGGCCAGGACGGAAGCCAGACTGCTGGAGACCAAGAAGGTTATTCGCCTCTAGGAATTTGTGGACCTGCAGGTAAGCTGCTTTGTCGAGGATTTTCAATAGAAAAGGGTCCATGGTAATGGGTCTGTCATTGCCTGAGATGGTTGGATCGAGCACAGGTTTTTTTGAGAAGCGGTCATACCCAGGCTTCTTTGAGGCAGGTAGAGACATGGCCTGATGTGAAAGAGGTGTTGATAAAGGCTGTGATGAAAGGTGCAAGGGGGAAGCACTCTCTTTGATAAGCTTAGCAGGACAGGTGTCCCCTTTACAGTTTGAGGGTTTGATAGGTTTAAGGAGAGCTATCAGTTCCACTTCGTTCATTTCCTTGAAGGAAAAGGAGGGAGCATCACAGGAGGTATTACAGTGGAGGTGGAGGTTAGATATTTGCTGTTTTAGGGCCTGTTGTTGTTTGATGATTTTGTTTTGAAGGATGTTCAGCTTGTCCAGCATGGCATCCTGGATACTGTTACACCAATCCTCATCTTTAGAGAGGGTTGGCGGGGTGGGAGCTGGCGTTTCCAGCTCTCTGAAAATGACAAAGATCTTTTTAGAGCCTGACTTAGCGTTTGCTATCCTAGTGTTGAACGAGTTGGACTTGGCTTTAATAATGGCAGCTTTGTATTCTTTTGAGATTGTCTTGAATGCCAATTTGGCTGAGTCACTCGGCTTGGCAAACCAGGTTGAATGTGCTGTTCTTTTCCTGGCGTGCAACTCAAGAAGCTCGGAGGAGAACCACACATTTGTGTTTTTGGTGTGCTTGGCTTTCCTACGGGGAGAGGGGCTATGGCATGAACCGCTTGAGTGATGATGGAGTTGTAGGTGGAGGCAAGGGTGTCCGGGTCATTGGTGAAGGGAGGCTAGAGGGCAGGCACAAGGAGGTGGGGTAGGAGCCTTTCCTTGGTGAGCTGGCGGGAGCTTCTGGTGAGGGCAGGTGGGAGTGGAGTCATGTGTGTGGAAAGCCCCTTGTCTATGTTAAGTTCAAAACGGATGGAGTGGTGATCTGACCAGGAAATGGGTGAGATGGAAGTGATAGATGGAGGGCAGTTGTGGTGGGTGACCCAGTCAAGGGTGTGTCCTTTGATGTGGGTGGGCTCCGTCATGGCTTGTTTGAAGCCTAAGGTGGAAAGAGCTTTGTTGAGGGAGGCTGCACAGAAGTCGGCAGGGTTGTTCAGGAGAATAGCTTTGGTGGTTTTCTTTAGATTGTCAGAGACGGCATGTACGAGGCTATAATGACCAAACAATACAATGACACCAGACTTGCAGCTATTGACCAATTGGCTCCTCTTGCCTTACACAAAGCCAAACAACCCACTCACTTAAATGGGTGGTTCACCCCCACTCTAAATGCTCTAAGAAAGGTAAAGAGAAAGGCTGAAGCTCTCTGGAAAGAATCGCCAACTGAACTAAATAAAATTGCTTTCGACAGGACCGCCTGAGAATACAAAAAATAAGTCCTCCTAACAAAATGTTTGCTGTATAATGACAGAATTACTGAGGCCAATTCAAAATCAAAGGGATCGTTCTCAATCCTTAGAGATTAGAAACCCCTACTCCCCCTGTGGAAAGCTGCAACAAGGATGCAAGCTGTTGTCTGGACATACAGAACGCTCTCCTTCACAAAATCACTCAACGTCAGCCAAAAATGATGGCGAAAAAAGAAACCCTTAGCTAATCTCACTGTCCCACTCAGTCAACAATTGAAAGCCCCAAACAACACGGAAGGGCCTCAATTTGAATTGTCTGAGGTCACTAATACTGCAGTTCTCCAGATCATCTCAAGCCTAAAACCTTCCAGGTGTCAAGGTGACCCTTACCCGCCCTCAGTCATCAAGGGCTGCACATCCCAACTCACCCCGTTCATCGCCAATCTTTTCAATGCCTCGTTAAGAAATATCTGTGTCCCAAAGGACCTAAAAAACACTTGGGTATTACCATTACCAAAAAAAAAAAAAAACCTCCACCCAAACATCCCCACTAACTACTGGCCAATAACGACTGTTCCATTTCTACTAAAAATCTTTGACAGGGTTGCCTACCTTCAAATGCAGAAATACCTTGAAGATAATAACATTCGGGGAATAAGACAATCTGGATTCCGCTCCAGACATTGGATGAAAACAGCACTCCTAGACTTAAAAGTCCAAATGGACGACCTGAAAGATAAAGGGAAGCTAGCTCTGCTCCTTCTACTGACCTCTTGGCTGCATTCGATGTTGTGTACCATAACATCCTATGCAAACACCTAACCTCAGCCGCACAATTCTCTCTCCACGCCACCCAATGGATAAAATCATTCCTCACGGACAAAACAATGAAATTCTTCTCCCCCAAGGCGGAAGCACCACCCACCATTGTCACTTGTAGAGTACCTCAAGGTTCATGCGTATCTCCTACTTTGTATAACATCTTTACAAAGCCTTTGTTTGACTGTCTTGATGGGCTGGGTGTCACCTACACTAACTACACAGACGACACCCAAGTCCTCATACCCATCACAGGAGACCACGCCACTGACACTACCACACTCAATGCCATTTACCTAACCATCCAGGCATGGATGGCGCACCATGGGTTGTGCCTGAACGACAAGACTGAGTTGCTCCTCATAGGCTCCCAACTCAGGCTTGCCAAACTTAACGCCACCTTCAAATCCTTCGACAGTGATGCCATCACAGTCTGTAACCAGGTAAAAACACTGGGTTTTTACTTAGACTTTTCCCTAACTCTCTCTAAACAAGTAAACACCACCACATCAGCCACACCCTACACGTGCAAACTCATCAACGCCTGCAGACCCTTTCTTTCACCCGACAGCTGCATTACTCTGGCCAGAGCCCTAGAACTGACCCAACTTGACTACTACAACGCCCTATATGCCGGCACTTCGAAATATAATATCCTTAAACTCCAGGTCCTGCAAAATAATGCCATCAGAGCAGTGCTCAACATCCCCAGATCAGCACATATTTCTGCGAGCAGACAAAAACTCCACTGGCTACCAATACAAGAACGAACCTAGTTCAAAACACTCAGACTGACTCACAAAAGTCTTCAGCGGGTAGCCCCCGTCTACCTGTCAGGCAAAATATCTAAACCACACACTGCTAGGCCTACAAGAGCAGCCTACATGCACCTCCTTGTCATCCCTAAATTCAAGCTCCAAAAAGCAGGTGGAAGTAGCTTTCCCACGTTTGCCAGCAAACTGTGGAACACCTTGCCTCTCCAATTAAGAGCTCAAGAATCCTTTTTGATATTCTGTAAACAACTCAAAACATACCGCTTTACCCAAAGTATGGGTAATTAACGCACACCACCAGTGCCTGTTGTACTTTGAAATCCCACAAGCCTTCTTGTATGAATACCAGCAACTATGTAAATAATGTACAAAACAAAGGGGGTTCTAGGAGTCTCTCTACCAGCACAAACACAGCCCATTGTCCTGTTCTTGGGTGGATGGCGCCTGGGAGAGTCTCAACCAAGTCTTTAGTTCACTGTCCCTTTCACAAAGAAGAAATATCCCTGCATATCAGCCTTTGTCCTGCCCAGGGAAGTCCAGCACCGAAATTCTAGGCAATTCTCCACTGAACAAGAGTACCAACAGCAACCCCATACACGTGTTTCAGCCTTGTTGGGCATCATCAGTGAGGTGGAGCTGTGCTTCTCTGAGAACAGTGAGCAAGAGGTCCACGTCTGGATTCCCCTGGTAACTTAGGGTGAGACCCAAAGTTACTTAATATGCAAAACAAAGGGGGTTCTGGGAGTCTCTTTACCAGCACAAACACAGCCCATTGACCTTGTGCTGACCCAGGTGCCCCAACCATCACCCCCAGTATTGGTGGTTCTGCTGGGGGGCTGTTCCTTTGGCTCCACCTGAACGCTTCTTCGGCGACCCGAACAAATACGCTGTCTTTATGAACCAGTGTCGCCGCCACTTCTTATGTCGACCAGGAGCTTTCCCTAACGACAGCGCAAGGGTGGCTTTTGTACTTTCTTATTTGGGTGACTGTGCAGCTGACTGGTTTATCCCGTTAGTAACCCAGGATGATCCCGTACTTCGGAATTTTGGGGAATTTCAGCAGGAATTGGAAAAACTGTTCGCAGACACACCCACGGACAAGCCTTAGACAATGAGTTGCTATATCTTAGACAAGGGAATCATGACCTATTAACTTACATTGCCACCTTCAATCGCCTCATTGCACAAACGAATTGGCCCGAAGAGAAAAGAACGACACTATTTCACTGAGGACTATGGGGTGAGTTAAAAGATGTCCTTGCTCAAGTGGTCAATCCGCCCAAGACTTGTGCGGAGTATATTAACCTAACCGTACAAGTGGACCATTGTCTTCAAAACCGAGGAAAAAATTGCACACGTTCAGAAGGGGGAGGTCAGTTTATTTGTACCTCGGGAAAATCAAACCAAGGCTCATGAAGCTACCAAACCCATGCAAATCAGGGGGTACCAGCCCCCATTTCCAAAGCTGAGAGGGAAAAGAGGAGACAACAGTAACTCTGTCTATATTGCAGCAAGGCTGGACCTTTTTTGCGCGATTGCCCTGTTAAGCCCCCCCCCCAGGAAAGTGGTAGGGGTTGTAAACACTAAAACCGAAGTCAAGGAACAAGAGTCGGAAAACTCAGACGCCGGGCAAGTGTAGAAGTCCACTTGTCGAGTGGAATCAAGAAAGCTGAACAACCCTCCCACCTAGTCATCCCGGTGCTTCTAACCCACCACCAACAGCCGTCAAAGGTCCATGCCCTGGAAGCCTACATTGATAGTGGTGCAGTGGGGAAGTATATCGATCAAGATTTGGCCACCTGGATAGGCCTTCCACTTCAGCAAAAACCACACTAGGAAAATGTCACTGTCGTGGATGGCTCACAGCTGTCTTCGGGCCAGTAACTCAACACGCCGACAAAGTAATGGTGACATGTCTGGATTGCCATCAGGGAAGCATTTCGTTTGACCTTATAGGGGCCCCCCAGTTCAAAATGATCCTTGGGATGCCGTGGCTGGAAACCCATAACCCACGGATTGGCTGGCGCACCAGGAAGATGACCTTCCCGCAGGAATGTGCGAGACGCTGTTATCCTAGGGAAGGTAGAAAAGTGCAGCCCCAAGAGAAATCCATTCTGGGAATTGTCGGTTCACTACCTTCTGAATACCAAGACTTCCTTGACGTATTCCTAAAAGAACAAGCCAATACCCTACCGCCCCCCAGAATTTATGATTGCCATATCGACCTGGTCCCCGGAGCACAAATTCCCTGCAGCAGAATTTACGCTCTGACTGAGCAAGAAAATCAACACCTGAGAACGCATCTAGACCAGTATTTAGCTAATGGATTCCAAGTCCCCAGCCTCTTCCGTGCTATTCTTCGTGCCAAAGAAGGAAATGGACCTCAGGACTTGTATTGATTATAGGGCGGTAAACCAAATAACGGTGAAGAATAGGTACCCTCTACCGCTGATTCCCGAACTGCTTGATCAGGTAAAGAATGCACAAATCTATATGAAACTCGATCTACGGGGAGCTTACCATTTGGTAAGAGTAAAAAAGGGCGACAAATGGAAAACCATATTCAGGACCAAGTACAGGCTTTTTGAGTGCCAGGTTATTCCCTTTGGGCTACGGAACGCACCAGCACCATTTCAGTTCTTTATGAACGATGTTCTCCATGAACTATTGGATATCTGTGTTTTAGTTTACATCGACGACATCCTCATTTACTCAAAAACCAAAGAAGAACACATGGAACATGAGCGAGCCGTTCTGGGGAAACTCTGTCAACACCGACTATTCGCCAAACTGGAAAAATGCTCCTTCCACGTCATGGAAGTAGAGTTCTTGGGCTACATGCTGACCCCACAAGGGGTGCACATGGACACTCGTAAGGTAGAGGCTGTTCTTCAGTGGCCATCCCCGACATCAGTCAATGGCTTACAAAGTGTACTCGGATTTGCCAATTTCTACCGGCGATTCATTCCAGGTTTTTTTCCAAATTGTGCAACCTATTACCTCTTTATTAAAAAGAACAAGAAGTTTCATTGGATACCCCGAGGCAGAAAAAGCCTTCCTGGAACTAAAAGCGGCTTTCACCTCAGCACCCATCCTTCGGCGTCCTCGCCCAGATCTACCCTATAGCGTTGAGACTGATGCCTCCAGTGTTGCCATGGGGGCAGTCTTATCGCAAAAGGATCCTGACACAGCACAGCTGCATCCCATAGCATTTTGTTCTCGCAAGTTTACTGCGCCAGAAAAGAACTATGCCATAACTGACAAAGAATTACTGGTGATCAAAGGCGCCTTTAAAACTTGGAGACACTATCTTCTAGGAGCCAAGCATACCATCACCATCATTACAGATCACTGTAATCTACAATATTTGAAAACTGCCAATGCCCAATCTTCCCGTCAGCTTCGTTGGCCCTCTTCTTCGCGGAGTACGATTTTGTGATTACATATCGGCCAGGAGTGAGTAACAGAAAGGCTGATGCTCTGTCACGCATGGGAGAAGAGAAGGAAGGCTGTATGCCATCAGACCCAGTCCCAATCATTCAGGAAGAACGGATTCAAAATCAAATCGCTATAACTGCCTGTTTGGAAGAATTAAAAATGGACCTTCAGTCTCAAATGGATCAAACCGCCCAACAAGAATGGTTACGCAAGGGGAATCAGTGCTCCATTAAAGACCACTTACCCTATTTCCAAGGGCGGCTATACATTAAGGACAAAGAAACTCAAAACAAAATTATCGCAAACTACGACGAATCATTGGTGGAAGGACACCCCGGAATTACAAAAACCCGAGCCAAGATCAGGAAAAGTTACTGGTGGCCAACTTGGAGAAAGGATGTGGCCCAATTTATCAGCACCTGCGGAGTTTATGCCCAACAAAAATCCCAAAAGCTATGCCCTGCAGGTTTATTGCATCCACTCGCCATACCACCGGCTCCGTGGCACACGTTATCCATGGAGTTCATTACAGACCTACCTCCCTGCGACGGTTTCAACAGAATCTTAGTAGTAGTAGATTTGTTCTCTAAGATGGCACACTTTATTCCACTTAAAGGACTTCTGACCGCAGGAGCCTTGGCAACTGTATTCCTAGAGCAGATAGTCAAGCTATATGGTTTTCCTAGGGCATTGGTTTCGGACCGAGGAACGCAAATTGTCTCAGCATTTTGGAAGTGGTGTTGCAAGTTGGCCCAGATTGACCTTCGCCTCTCCAGGAGCCACCATCCCCAGACGGATAGTCAAATGGAAAGGACTAACCAGACGCTGGAACAATACCTGAGGTGCATGCTACAACAAACCGAAAAGCTTTGGAAGGACATTATCTGGTTGACTGAGTTTGCGTATAATAACTCCATCCACACCAGTACTGGATAAACTCCCTTCTATGTTATGAATGGTCGGCATCCCCAGACATCATCCTTTGACCCGCCTGATGAGCTAGAAATGCCGGCAATTACCTCCCTACACAAGACAATTACTCAAACTCTGAAAGAAGCAACCAAGAATTTACCCAAAGCCAAGGAACAACAAAATAAATTTGCTGACAGACATAGGAGGGAAGCCCGACAGTACCATATTGGGACAGAGTATGGTTGGCTGCCAGGAATGTACCTCCAAAAGAGCCTTGAGCCTTCCGGCCTAGATATCACGGACCCTATCCCATCAAGGCTATCATCAACCCGGCCACCGTAAAACTGGACCTGCCCCCCAATATGCGAATTCACCCTGTGCTTCACGTTTCACTCCTAAAGCCGGTAAAACCCGAAACAAGAATCAAGAAGCCTCCAGAACCAGACATTATCGCAGGGGAACCTGAGTATCACGTTAAGTACATTCTGGACTCAAAGATGGTGCGAGGGAAGCTGTACTACCTGATTGATTGGAAAGGCTTTAAACCTCAAGATCGAACTTGGGAACCCGAGGAATTCGTCCATGCACCACGACTGATCAAGCGATTCCACAGCGACAATCCCGCCAAACCCGGATCACAGTGGAAGACACCCGTGAGAGGGGCTGTTAGGGAGAATTCTCATTCTATGGCGAATTTCCATTATCTAGTGAGTCCCTCAGCAGATCTGGTGGATTTCTGGAGTTTCTTTTTTCCACTTGGTAAGAGTGTGAGTTTTTCCCCCACTCTTACCTGTGTTTTGCAATGTGTATTTCATCTGTTTTTGTGATTGTGGACTCTGGAGTACACCACTTCAGTAGCTCCACTCTTTTGTTTGTTACACAGCACCTTTAGTGCGGTGACACAGGATTTTAATTTCGACTTTCCACCGACTTCATTTCTGGGGCTGTCTACTGTACCCCAGAAAAGGGTAAAGTTGCCATTACCTTTACATAGTCATTTAACCACAGATCCAGTACACCCCAGCGTATACGGAGTATCGGAAAGGGTTAATTCTTAGCCCTTTTTATCTGTACCTCTTGGGGCATTGTTTCGCTCCTTTAAAATTAAGACTTGGCTGGTGGCAGTGGTATCTACCCTACTTTTCCTACCGCGATTATATTACATAACGTGGTATTGTTTTAGACTATTTTAGTAGTTTCGAACTTTAAACCCGCTAGTCCAAATACTTTTTATTTCAGCACCGGTTGGATTTAATCGCCATTTCTTTTTGTTAACATCTTTCTTGGGACTTCCTTTGTGCGGCAAACCAGGTTTGCCTCCTTTGTTCGCCGACCTTTGGCAGGCTTCTGACCAGAAGCCCTCCTTTAGTGTCTGGATGTCTAGGTGGGCTGAATGTGAGGGAGGGGTGTAGTCACCCCCTGCACAGGGTCTCCTTGGAGACCCAAGTCGTACTTTGTATTGATTGCTGCGGTGGTTGACCGGGCTGGACAACCCCCCTGTTGAGTGATTGACAGCCAGGCTGTGTGTATGGGGGATTTTGGTATAAAAGGCAGGACTCTTGAGCAAGAAGGCAGAGTCGCCTCTGGAACTACAAGGAACCGAAGAGAAGCGGAGAAGAAGAAGGCTGCTGCAACCCTGAGTCCCGGTGAAGCCCTGCTGCAGTCCTGTGCTATCTACCTCTTCAACGACTAAGAGAAGATCCAGTCTGGAGTCTTCTTCCCTTGAGCCTGGTGGGATCAACCAACTCGTCTTTTCTTCAGACAGAGAATCCTCTCCTGGGTTGAAATCACTGCTGTGCTGTAGTGGTCCAGATAGCCATCAGAAGAGCCCTCTCCTTACTTAAAGGAGCGCAACTTTTATTCATTGTTGTCTTTCTCGCTGCTGCTGGCCTCATCCCTGGGTAGTGAAGATTGCTCCAGACGTCCTCCTTCTTGTCCCCATGACTGAAGCCACAGGAACCGTGAGTCTGCAGGAACTACCAGGAACAACTGCTGTGGCACCAGCTTTTCTCCAACGGAATAAGGTACTGTGCACACTTGGTCTTTCTCTCCATCTGACAGCCGGAATCAGGGTGAACCCTTTTACTCCATGAAGATTTGTTCTTTCTTCCCTCCTTCTTATAACTTTTCCTTCCATTTGACAATCTTTACGAACTCTTGGCATCACGAAACTCAAACTGTTCAATGTGTGATCCTCAGCAACTGAGCATCTGCTCCATTGACACGGGCGCAGGCCTATTGACTTTAATCTGTATCTTTGAACTTGGCCTCGAGTCTCCTTGCCTTGAAAAGTATTGACTTTGATTTTTATTCACTTTTTCCTTGTTTTAAATTCTTAAGTACAAAGTGTGTTTTAACTTCGTGAGCATTTCTATCCGCGGGCACGCATTAGTATCGCAACACTGGTCTGTCAAATCCTAAAGTACTTACCTTGAATTTACTGGAACAAGTGGAATTGGTTGTGTAGTGTATTTTACATGTGGTTTCGAATTTATAGAAGTGTTGTGTTTTATAGCAGATGGTTTAAAAATAAATGTACTTATATCTTTTACCTGAAACCTTGAGTCAGTGTTTGCTTGAGTCAAAGTAATTGTGGTCCTTTGTGTAATCTCTGCTACTGCTCACATACTCTTGAGATAAGCCTGGCTGCTCCGCTAATGCTACCACTTTAACATAGTAGTACAGGCTTGTACCAAAGGTGAACTTGTATTACCACTTGTAATCTTAATTGTGTGTAGTGGTCCCTAAGGGCACTATACAGGACTCTGCCTAACACCAGTGGCAGCGGTGGGATTTGAAAGTAGAGTGATTACACTTAGAGTGCTGCTATTGCTTTGGGTCAACTAACCACCAGGCTAAATACCACAAATTCTATTACCTAAAGAAATCATGTCAAATATGGAAAGCTACACTGAAGAGGGTCTCTTGAACTACACTGCTGAGCTTTTGAGAACCATGTGTAGGGAGAGAAGTCTCTCTGGTAAAGGAAACAAATCAATCTGAACTGGTTGCTAAGTTACTAGGAAAACAAAGTCTGGAGAGTGGGTCAGAAGGGCCTACCCCTCCAGCAAATGTGGATACTGATGTTTCTGATTCTGAGAGTGTTGAAGAAGTAGAGAACCCTTTGTTAGGAGTTCCTACCAACCCCTTGCCTGCTCAGCAACCACAACCTCTGTCCACAGGACCCCCACAGGTCCTACACTTACTCCTGAGTTTATTGCACTAGAGAAAATGAGACTTGAGTTAGAAGTGAAATGTATTGATGCACAAACTGCCATGAAACATCAAGAGTTAAGGCTCAGAGAAATGGAGTTGAACCATGAACTAGAAATGAAGAAATTGTCTTTAGAAAATGCTTCTCTCCCAGAGTCTTCTAGGTCTTCCAGCCCTAAGAGACTCCATATGCCAAAGAAAAGGATTGGCATGTATGTGACTAAACTTAATGTTTTGGATTTGTTAGCAATGTTTGAGTACAATCATGGGATTCAAGGTATCTCATGGAATCAGTTGATTCCTTGGCTTTTCTCTAGGCTTCCCCCTGTTGTAAGTGATGCGGTAAGGAAGTTGGGGGAGGAGGATAAACAGGATTATGAGTGTGTGAAGCTAGCATTAATAGCTAGATTTGGGAATACCCCTTCCCAGTACCTTAAGAGGTTTAGGACCCTCAAAAAGCATGATGGTACCCCTTGGGGTACCCGGGTGTGTGAATGTTTGAAAAACTTAGATTGTTGGGTTAAGGGTTACAAAGTAAACTCTTATGAAGGTTTGAGGAATCTTGTAATGTTGGAGTCTATTTTTGATGTCTGCTCCCCTGAGTTTAGGCAGCACTTGGCTGATTCAAAGGCGATAGATCCTAAGAAGTTAGCTAAGGCTGCTGACTTGTGGGTTGCCAACAGGGCTACTCACAAGGATTCTGGGGCAACTCAGAAGAGGGATGAGGGAAAGCAGCCAAAGAAAGATAACAAGGAGAATTCCAATAATTGCAATCCAAAAGAGCGCCCCAAACATAACCAGGGTAAGTCACAAGGGAAACCGAATCAGGCTAGTGTACCATCTGGTCCCAAACCAGATGGAGGTCAGAACAAACCTTGTGGGTCAACTAACCATGTGAAAGGAGATCCCAGATGTAAGGGTAAACCTTCAGGGTTCCACACTGTCTCCTTAGCCTTCTCGCAGGTGGATGAAGTACCTATAGCCAGTGGAAACTTTCAGTTACTAGCTGATGAGCCCATGAGAGTCTCGGCTAGTGTTTCTTTAGTGTCATTGGGTCTTTGGGAACAACAGAACTTAGATGGCTATAACTCAATCCCAGATAATACTAAAGAGTAATACAAAATAGCGTTCTTGTGAATGGCCAGGAAACCCCTGCCATCAGAGACACTGGAGCCAGCATAACTGTGGTTGATGAATGTTTTTTCAAGGTGGAGGATGTTGCTAAGGCACCCAAACACCTAACCAAGTTAACTGGAGGCCCTGTGCAAATGGTTCCACAGTTAGCAGCTCTCATCCAGTGTAATGACATGACTGTCAGAATACCTGTAAGTGTGCAAAATAACGTACCTGCGAGGGTCCTGCTAGGTAATGACCTTACAACTGTTGGAGTTGTGTCTAGTACCCCCATGCTCCCCAGCAGAAGGAAGCAGGAGCTCACAAAGTCTGCAAGGGAGAGAACCTTGAGAGGCTCTCCTGGGGACATGATAGAGGAAACTATCACCCCAAGTCCACAGGACTTACTTACTGCTATTGCAGGACAGAAAGAGACAAAGGGGAAACCCAAGTTTGTCAGCAAGAAACCAGCAACCACTCCTGTGCCCAGAAGGACATCTCCAAGACTGTCCAAAGTCACTCCAGTGACTCCTCCACCAGTTGAGGCTGAGTGTGAGGTTCAACCCTGTATGGTTCACCTAGATACTGAGGAATCAGATCTAGAAGAAGATCTTACTCTGGTTGGAGATCTTGGCCCTGTTGACCATCCTGAGCTGCAGTCTTTACTGGCAGAAGGTGGACCCAAAAGGGCAGATTTCAGCAGAGGACAAAGAGAGTGTCCTACTCTTGAAGGTCTTCACCTACAGGTAGTTTCTCAGCTCAATGGGACTGAGCCTGGAAAGTATAGGTTGCACTGAAAGGATGGCCTCTTCTACAGTGAACCGACTGAGTCAACCCCTGGAGACTGCAAAAGACTTGTAGTACCTCTAGTGCACCGACTCCAGTTCCTGCAGTTAAACCACGAGATACCTTTGGCTGGTCACTTAAGTTTTAAGAAGACCAAGAAAAGGCTCTCACTTTACTTCTACTGGCCTAAGATGGATTCAGAAGTAGACAAATTCTGCAGGAGCTGCCACACTTGCCAAACCTCTGGCAAAAGTGGGGCCAAGAATGTGGCACCCCTGGTGCCTCTCCCAGTGGTGGGAGTTCATTTTGAGAGGGTCGAGATTGACATTGTTGGTCCTCTTGACCCTCCCACATCTTCAGGTAACAGGTTTATCCTGGTTGTAGTGGATCATGCCACTAGGTATCCTGAAGCGATACCTATGAGGACTGTTACAGCTCCGGCTGTGGCTAAGGCCCTACTTGGTATTTTTACCAGAGTAGGTTTTCCTATGGGGGTGATATCTGACAGGGGATCAGATTTTATGTCCCACTACATGCAAGCCATGTGGAAAACCTGTGGCGTCACCTACAAGTTCTCAACTGCCTACCACCCCCAAACCAATGAGCTGGTAGAGAGGTTTAACAGAACTATGAAGAGCTTTATAGGTGCTTTAGAAGAACCCCTTAAAAGAAAGTGGGACCTTCTACTGCCATGTCTTCTCTTTGCATATAGAGAAGTCCCTCAGGAGAGAGTAGGTTACAGTCCCTTCGAACTTCTCTATGGCCATCCAGTCAGAGGTCCATTGGCCCTGATTAAGGAGGGGTTGGAGAGTGCTCCTTCCCCCAAGCCAGTCAGAGTGACTGACTATGTGATAGGTCTCCGGAGGAGAATGTCACACATGGTGGCAGAGGCAAGTGATAACTTGAAGGCTGGTCAAGCTCTGGTCAAACATTGGCATGACCAGAAGGCTAACATAGTTGAGTTTACTCAAGACTAGCTTGTTCTTGTTATGGTCCCCACAAGGCAGAGGGTCTTGCAGGACAAATGGATAGGACCCTTCAAAGTTGTGGGTAGACTTGGAGAGGTAAACTATCTGGTGGATTTAGGCAATCCTAAGGAGGCTCCTAGAGACTTTCACACCAACCGTTTAAAGGCTTATGTCGCTAGACCTGACACAGGAGCATTGCTCTTAGCTTCAGCTCAGGAGGAGGAGGAGAGTGAACCTCTGCTTGACCTCCTCAGAGGCTTACCTTTAGATGAAAAAAATGGTGTTCCTATTGATAATAGGAACTCCCGTCCCCTGCACACCTTTAGGTATTGGAAAATATCCAAACAATTTTCTATCAATTAATTGATTTTTCTGACAAAGTTCTAAGTTTTAGTGTCTATGCACTCTACTTTTTCAAGATCTCAACTAAGAATGGAGGAAATAGTGATTTTAATTATAGAAAAACATTTCAGTCAAAAAGGATTTTTCATTTTCGAAATTTTATGTGTAATTAGAATTTGGAAACAAAAGAAGAGTTTTTTTAACACAAAGGAGTTTTATTCACTCCTTATTCAACAAACACTTAATAGTAATGTTTCACCAAAAATCAAACAAATTAATATCCAAGAGCTCTACGCGTTTCGAGAGTTTAACTCTCTTCTTCAGGAGCAGTCATTTGAGAATATACAATTCAAAACAATATTTTTCTTGTAACACTGTTTCATAGACAACAATCATTTTCAAAAACAATAATAATTTGCAAACAATTGTTCTTTGTGTCTTGTATCAAGCTTTCCGTTGTGGAATTAAGGAAACGTCATCCTATGGCATGTTTGTTCTTGTACTGGTGCTCTGTGAATAGTATTAATATATGTGTTAGTGAGGTTTTATTTAATTAAGGCGATTTATTTATACAATTCTAGTATTAGCCAAATTCCTACCTGTTCACTGACATGTAATGTTCCCAGAATGCACTGGCTTCACAAAACTAAAAAGGTAAGGTAAGTATAGTATGTGTAAATATCCCCTTTGTTGTATTTCTCTAGACACTATACATTTATTTATTTATTTATTTATTTACATTTATATAGCGCGCAAGCAGCCCAGGGGCATTGAGGCGCTGTTACTTGCAATAAACTTAGTTACATGGTACAGGCATGGTAGCGGTTGTTGACACATTGTGAATGAAGCAGAAAAACATAATGTTGTTACAGATATTGCTTTTGGTCATATAATACTGTATACATGAAAGTATGCATGCTGGTGTGTCTGGCCTTATGAGAAGATATATTCAAGTTTCATATTCAAGTTTGGTTAAAAAACTCACCATTCAGTTCTATTTCATGTGACACAAAGGTGTAGTACGAAGATGTGGTCTGAAAGTCAATGCGCGTTGACCGCGAGTCTTTCTTTATTTAGCAATGTGCCGCCGGTTGTGGTACAATAGTTTGTGTCTCTACAGATAAGTGTAGATTGTGTCAGTATTTACGTGATTAAATGTTCTGTAATATGAGAACAAGTTTAGCAAAAGTACTCACTTAGTCGTGTGCGCGAAAACGAGCCAGACGGTATCCTTTCTCTTCCTGTATTCGCGAAAGCAAGGCAGTTGCTTGGCAACTCTGCCTTAAATTATCATGTGATCTCGTTCACATGATGTTGAAGGCTACTAAAGGATGTTGGGAAATGTAGTGCCCAGTTTCCCCTATTCTATCATTAATGATCGGGTCCTTATGATTCTATGGGCCTCATTACACGGAAGGCGGTGATCCAGGGTGCTATTAGCACCCTGGACCATGCCGGTAAATTACCGGCACCGCCTTGGCGGTAAGGGGATTTACCGCCCCATTCCAAGGTCGGTGGGGCGGTAAATCCCCCTTCCGCCATTGCCCTTCCCCATTCCCATTTCTGCCCCATAGGGCTCTATGGGAATGGGGAAGGCGCTAATTACGGCACCGCAATTTTGCGGTGCCGTAATTAGCTCCGAGGTCCCTTAGCGGGTTGGTTTTTAACGCCTGCAAAAAGCAGGCGTTAGAGCATCGACCCGCTAAGGGACCTCGTAGTACGGCGGTAAGGGTTAACGGTCACCGTTGCCATTAACGGTGACCGTTAACCCTTACCGCCGTCCGTGTAATGAGGCCCTATGTGTTTTATCACATATAGTAATTGTTTGCCGCAGATTGTTATTCCATAATTTCACAACATACTTTCCTCATATATTTTGCATGTTGCAGATCATTATCACATCGTATATTTACCAAGTGACAGTTGTATCTTCTCTTTGCACCAATCTTAATGGTAGTTATGCGTTTGTTTTTGAAAAATCAGTGTAACAAATTCATCAATTCAAATAATTCAAATCATACCCAGTTCTATCTCAATTGTTCTAATAATAATATCAAGTTCTGTCTCCTTTCATTATAAGAATACACTCAATGAGAACTCTTCATTCATCCCTCTTGGTTCTAGGGCATCAAGTTTGTGCACCCAGAACATTTCTCTGCGGGAAAGAATTTCTTGCAGGTTGCCTCCCCTTGCGGGTCGGGTTATTATTTCAAACACTATACATTTCAATTGTGAAATAGTATGGTGTTGATCTCTGAAGTGTCTGGTAACTGGAGATTTTAAATTTCCAGTTCTGATGTTCGATTTGTGTTCGGAGATCCGGTCTTTCACACGTCCATTTATGGCACATTTGTTCCCACAGGTTGCGTAGTGTTGTAGATCAATTCTCTGACCCGTGTATGGATGTCTTATAGAGGTGCCCTTTTGTACATTGTAGCATTGACTACAATTCAAGCATGGGAAAGTTCCTTTCTTTGGTTTAGATAAAAAACGTTGTTGTGTTGTATTTGTTCGTTCAGCTTTCACTAATGAATCTCTTAGATTTCTTCCTCTGTTGTATGCCATTAACGGTGGTTTCGGGAATAGAGTGCATAGTTGTGGATCCATTCTAGTGATTTTCCAATTCTTTTGTAATATTCTTTTGATATGTGCACTTTTTGTAGAATACTGTGACAAATAAATCAATGGAGGGTTGTCTTTCTCTGGTTTGTGATGTTGGGTAAGAATGTCTGTTCTTTTTTCAATGAGCATTTCTCTTTTGCCTCTGATAGGATTAGTTGTGGAAATCCTCTCTCTTCAAATTGCAAGATCTGTTCATTCTCTGCTTCTTGGTATGTGTCCTCTTTGGAAAGAATACGTTTAATTCTTTGAAGTTGACTTAGGGGTAAGTTCTTTTTCAGGAGTTGTGGGTGATGGCTTGTGAAGAATAAGCTGTTGTTGACATCTGTGGGTTTCCTGAAAATCATTGTTTGTAACTTGCCATTTTCTGGAAAGATCCTCATGTCTAAGAAATTTACAGATGGGGAACCTATTTCAAGAGTGAATTGGATCCGATTGTTGCATTGATTCAAATATTCTAAGAAACTTTTTAGTTCTTCTTCTGATCCTTTCCAGATTGCAAAAATATCGTCTATGTACCGCCGCCATATGGAAAGTTGGTTTGACCATCTCGGATTTTCTAGTATGTATTATGTTTCAAAATAAAACATAAAAGTATTTGTATAAACTGGGGCCATGGCTGACCCCATCGAAGTCCCAGACGTTTGTAAATAATATTTACCTTGCAACCTGAAATAGTTGTTGTTTACTATCATTTTAGCCAGTTCGATGGCAAAGGTTTTATTGGATGGAAAATATTCTTGTTTCAGTAATAGCCATTCTAGGGCCTCAAGTCCTTCCTCATGCGGTATCGAAGTGTATAGGGACTGTACATCTAATGTGAACAGGATCCAATTATCTTCCACTTGATCCATTGTGTTAAGAATATTCAGGAAGTGGGTGGTGTCTCTCTTGTATGTCGAGGTTGATTGAACAATAGGTTGAAGTAATTTATCCAAGTATCTTGACAAGGGGTCGAAGCCACTATCTGTTGCCGCTACAATTGGCCTAAATGGAGGATCTGTAAGATTTTTGTGGACTTTTGGCAGTCCATAGAACACTGGTAATATTGGATTCTTATTGTTCAAAAAATCTTTATTCTTTTCAGTTATCCACTTCTCTTCCGCTGCTCTATTGACCACTTCTTCAATCATTGATTGGGTTGTTTTGGTAGGATCATGATCTAGGACCATGTAAGTGCTGGTATTTTCAAGAAGGTATAGACAACCTCGTTTGTATAGAATTGAATCCATTATGACAATTGCGCCTCCCTTGTCGGCTGGTTTGATTTCAATCATTCTATCTTCTGATAATTCTTTCAGGATTCTATGTTGATGTCTTCGAAGGTTTTGATTTTTACTATCCCTGTATTCTATGGATCTTAGATCTTTTTCATTCTCATCTCAAACAAGTTCAATGTGGCGTTATTGACATTTGGATTAAATTTACTTTTCGCTCTCATTTCCAAGGTGTCAAAGGTCACTGATCTTTCTTGTGTCGGCGGAATAGAGTCAAAGAAAATCTTTAGTTTCATTTTCCTGATGAGTTTGAAAAGATTCACTTCCTTGTTACAGAAATTTGTTGGTACAAAAGACAGGCCTAGACTTAGGAGATCCAGTTGTTGTTTAGAAAAAGATTTTTGGGAAATATTAATAATCAAGTTAGATTTTTCTTTTTGCTCCTTAGGTATCTACCTTCCTCTTCGCGCTCGTCGTCTCCTAAAAAAGGAGCAGTTTCTATTTGGATTTCTTCTGTATGTATGTTTGGGGTTGTTGATCCTGTACTGGTTCCTGGTGCTGTTGATGGTACTGGTGTTTGACGACTGGAGGTTTGGTCTTTTTCTTCACTTGAAGCGTCGTTTGAGGGGTCTGTGCTTTTACTAGCCCTTCTTGGTGTTTTTGAAGGTTGCGGCTTCTGTTTGCTGTTCTGGAATTGTTGGTTTTGTTGGTGGTAATATTCCTGCCAGGTGTAAACTATATCTCTTGAATAGTCCAATGTATCTCTATGCTATTTGCGTATCTTCCTTTGCTCGATATCTTTCTTGTATATGTCTAATTTTTCCTTGGTGAGAGCCAAGATGTTTTTGAGTTCATCTACTGATGTCAACGAAACTAATTGGTCTTTTAATTCTGCTATTTCTGAATCCAATTTGGTAAGTGAAGAGGCCAATTCTTCTATTGTGAGAAGGATTAGGTCTAATGAGCACTTATTTAGGATGCATTCCCATCTCGCTACAAAATCACTATTGTCTTTACACAGTGTTGGTTTGAGGTAGATGCGTAAGCCTCTAGGATTTTTTTGTGATTTATAATATTCTGTTAAGGTGGTTGCATGTAATGTAATTTCTGTGCAATTTCTCTTCTGATAAGTTTCTCTAAGTTATTGATTATTCTATCTGGTTTATCTTGAGTCACCGATGGTTTGCCTGTACTTTTAATTAAACCTAGTATGCGTATAGCTTCTTCTTCTGTAAATGCTAAAGTTTTTGCATGTTTATTAGTTAGTGCATTTATTTTCGAAAAGGACATATTCGGTTGCAAAAACTAGTAGACAACTTGATGAGGTTTGGGGTGCTAATCTCGTTCTGATACCAAACCAAATTAATGGGATTCTACAACATATTAGAAAACCACAAGAGAGAAGCAGCAGACCCTTTCTTTTTCCAATCAAATTCTTTCCCATAGATTTGAATCATTTCGAGCTACTAATGGCTCTTCAGACCTTATCACTTTTTTACGGGTGCCGGGGAGAAAGAAGATGAGTCTGGTATCAATAAGTCATACATATAATGAAAAAAATGGTGTTCCTATTGATAATAGGAACTTTCGTCCCCTGCACACCTTTAGGTATTGGAAAATATCCAAAGATTTTCTATCAATTAATTGAATTTTCTGACAAAGTTCTAAGTTTTAGTGTCTATGCACTCTACTTTTTCAAGATCCCAACTAAGAATAGAGGAAATTGTGATGTTAATTATAGAAAAACAATTCAGTACCTTTAGATGAGCAAGTGGAAGGAGTTAATCTCTCTTCCAGTTTCACATCTGACCAGCAGGATGAGTGCAAGTTACTGTTAAATCAGTTTGCCTCCCTGTTCTCACTTTCACCAGGCTTGACCCCTTGGGGCCAGCATGATATACTCAATGGTGACTGTTTGCCTGACAAAAGCAGGGGGTACAGAATGTCAGACAATGTAAGAACCCATATATGGAATGAGGTCAACAAGATGCTTGATCTCGGGGTTATAGAGCCCTCTACTAACCCATGGTCTAGCCCAGTTGTGCTTGTACCAAAGGTGTCACAGAGTTCCCCCCTTCTCTACCTGAGACCGATCCTTGCTGGACTCCATGGGCGGTGTCTTCTTGCGGACAGACCTGGACTTGAATAAGGCTGAGCGAGTCTCTTCCGACTCCAGCGTGCGTTTAAGATTCCGGGATGCAGCAATCCGGGGATCCGGGAAACGAAGAAGACGTGCTGATGGCGCACAAGGCCAGCAAGCAAGAGGAACAGGGAAAGGGGCAAGGAATGGGAGTAGAAAAGCTAGGAACCAGGAAAGCAATACAGCGAGCTACGTAGCACACGTCTGATAACTACTTGGCAATAGCATTGAGATGCGCGGAGCCGCAGGGGTGCAGTCTATTAGTAGAATACGTTACGTCCAACGTATAGACCGCGGAAGGTGTGTCACGCTGGACGGCCATGTTGGGAGGGAATGCAAGGCCCGTTGCGATAAGGACCAGGAAGACCAAAAGGGGCGCGTCCTGTGGGTCATGACAGAATGCCTCCTCCGAAAACCTGTTCCTCCAGGTTTGCCTGGTGTATGAGGTGGTACCTTCTGAGCAGTCGAGGGGTATTCAGATTAGAAAGTGGTTCCCAAGTTCTTTTACTGGGGGGATATCCTTTCCATTCAACCAGGTATTGAAGCTGACCCTGTTTATACCTGGAGTCGCATATCCGGGACACTTCATATTCCAGTTGATTGCCCACACCCACAGGAGTGGGTCTGCAGGATTTCCGGGAGGATTGAATGTAAGGTTTTAATAAGGAGGTGTGAAAAACTGGGTGAATCTTTTTCCAGGATTCTGGTAGCTTGAGCCGATATGAGACTGGGTTTATAATTTCCTTGATGGAAAACGGACCATAATACCGGGGGGGCAATTTGTTTGGCCGTAGATGTCGGGGTAGTAATTTCGAGGACAACCAGACTTGATCTCCAACTGAATAAGAAGGCCCGGGTCTTCTTTTGGAATCCGCATAACTCTTGGTCTGTGTTCTGGCCTTCTCTAAGTGCTCTTTGGTCTCCTTATGTATGTTGATGAGTGTTTCAATCCAGGAGTCGACAGTAGGTACCGGTGTGGGTTGTGGAAGAATTGAGGGCAGAACAGATGGATGGAATCCTTGGCTGCAATAAAAGGGACTGGTCTTAACTGCTGAATGATCAGAATTGTTATAGGCAAATTCAGCCACGGGTATCAGGAGCGACCAGTCATCCTGAACCTTAGTGGCAAAACATCGAAGATATTGTTCCAGAGTCTGATTAGCACGTTCTGTGACCACGTTGGTTTGAGGATGATACTCTGATGAAAGAGCCTGTTGGATTCCTAATATTTGCCAGAGGTGTTTCCAGAATTGTGAGACGTATTCGGAAATTATCTTGGAAGGAAGTCCATGAAGGCGGAATATGTGCTCCAGGAAGATTCCAGCCAGTTCAGATGAGGATGGTAGCTTCCTGAGGGGTGTGAAATGAGCCATATGAGTGAACAAGTCAATGGTGACCATGATGGTGGTGTACCCTCTGGAAGGCGGTAATTCCACAATGAAGTCTGTCGCAATAAATTCCCATGGCCTTGTTGGCAGTGCGAGTTGTAGCAGAAGACCCGCCGGCCTCTTGTTGTCATGTTTATTCTGACTACAGATTGCACAGGCTCTGACGTATAGTTGTACGTCAGTCTTCATTTTAGGCCAACAAAATTGTCTTTGTATGAGGTGGAGGGTGTTGGTGATGCCACGATGTCCGGAGTGAAGGGTATCATGACAGAGGTTTATTATCCTTTGTTGTAATTTTTGTGTAGGAATGAGCAGAGCGTTGTCCTTGAACAAATGTCCTTCCTTGATTCTCAGGTTCCATTGATTCTTTCTTGAAATGTTCTTGCAGAGTTCAGAGGATTGGGTTTGTACTCGGATAACTTCCAGGAGATTGACTGCTTGAGCTACAAAAATCGTGTGGGGAAACATCTTAGGATAGGCCTTATCTTCGGTAGTGTCATAGTCAGGCCGTCGGGATGAGGCGTCAGCAATCAAGTTTTGTGATCCAGGAACATGAGTGATGTGGAACTGGTACTGGGCAAAGAAGAAGGCCCAACGAGCCTGACGACTGTTCTGACACTCTAATGACTGTAGAATTTGAAGATTTCGGTGGTCCGTGCGGACCTGGACTGGATATCTAGCTCCCAGGAGTAGATGTCACTACCCAGTGAAGGCTTGGCGGATGGCTAAAAGTTCTTTTTCCAGGACGGAGTAGTGTATCTCACTGGGAGTCATGGTTTGTGAAAGGTAAGCAATGGGGTGTTCTAGTTTATCCCCAAATTGTTGCTTCACACCGCTCCAATGGAGTAGTTAGAGGCATCCGTTTCCACAATCAATGGCTGATCAATGTCGGATTGGGCCAGAATGGGGGCTTGAGTAAATCTTGTCTACAAGAGTTGGAATGCCTTATCTTGCGGAATAGACCAGACAAAGAGGGTGTCTTTCTTCAGGAGAGCAACAATCGGTTGAACAATCTCAGAGAAGGTGGGTATAAACTTCCGGTAGAAATTGGCAAGCCCCAGGAAGGATTGAACTTGTTTCACGGACGTGGGAGCAGGCCAGGATAGTATAGCCGTTACCTTTGAAGGGTCCATGCCAATTCCCTCTGGAGTAAGGATAAATCCTAGGTAATGAACAGAAGCAACGTGAAACAGACATTTCTCGGGTTTGGCCAAGAGTTTATGTTCACGGAGTCGTTGTAGTACTGCCTTTACATGCTCTTCATGCTTTAGAAGGTCCTTGGAGTAGATCAAAATGTCATCCAGGTAGACGATGACGAAGAGGAATAGCATGTCAGAGAACACCCTGTCCATAAAATGTTGAAAGACTGCTGGGGCATTAGCTAATCCAAAGGTCATGACCAGAAATTCAAAGTGCCAAAGGGTGTTCTGAATGCTGTTTTCCATTTGTCTCCTTCCCGGATACGAATCAAATGATAGGCACCCCGGAGGTCCAGTTTCGTGAAAATCACAGCGCCTCTGACCGCTTCCAGGATATCCGAGATTAAGGGTAAAGGGTACCGGTCCTTGAGGGTGCATTGATTTAATCCACGATAATCGAGGCAGGGTCTGAGTTCCTTAGTGTCCTTCTTAGGAACAAAGAACAATTAAGCTCCGGCTGGAGATTTTGAAGGTCTTATGGTGCCATTCTCAAGGTTGGTATCCAAGTATTCTCGCAGGGCCTTTTTCTCAGGTTCAGAAAGGATGAACATCCTGCCAAAGGGAATCACTGCAGAGGGATCCGTGTCTATGGTGCAGTATTCAGGCCTGTGAGGGAGTAAGGCCTGGACTATGGCAGCTGAGAATACATCAACAAATCCCTGATAGGCCTTAGGAACCTGCACGATGTTGGAAACCATGAGAGGTGCTTGATGGTCTATTGGTGGTTCTTTGGAAGGGGTCAAGGAGGTTATCCAGGATTAGAGAGTGAGACATACAAAACTCTGAGCCGAGGAATAGTGATCCTGCTGTCCAATTGATATACGGATTGTGTTTCTGTAACCAGGGCATGCCCAGTACCATGGGCAATGAGCTGACTTGATAATGTCGAATCGAATCCGCTCTTGGTGGTGCTTAATTGAAAGCTGGATCTCTTTGGTCTGCAGGCTTATGGGCCCCGAAGTGAGGGGTCTTCCATCGATCGCTTCTACCGGCTGCATGATGCTTCGTGTTTCGTATGGGATGTGGTGACTAAAAACCCAATCTTGATCAATGAATATTCCCATAGCCCAGCAGTCTACCAAGGCCAAAACAGGATAGGTCTTATTCCCGGAGGTTGATAGGAAGGCCTGTGGTATCACTAGGTTGTTTTGTCCAGGAGAGTTCAAGGATGGAATTGATGTGGAGCAAACATCTCTCTCCCAAAGCCCTGCTCCATCTAGGATCGGGAGTTGGCATTTCCCGAACGGCGAGGAGGGGCCAGAGGGCATTCTCTAACCAAGTGTTTGTCTGGGGCACAATACATGCACAGCCCCGTATTAATCCTTCTCATCCTTTCTTGCAGGGATATGGGTCCACGGAAGGCTCCTATCTGCATGGGTTCTGGTTCGGTGACTGATCCCGGGTTTGTCAGATTTGGAGGTACTCTCAAAGGACACCTACAGAGGGTTTCCTCTAGATTTTTTCTTCTCTGCCGTCCTTTCCTGGATGCGAAAGTCTATTTCCATGGCAAGGTCCATAAGAGCCTGAAATGAGTTTGGTCGGGCCACTCTGGCTAACTCATCTTTAATCTCCTCATTTAGTCCTCTCCTGAAAAGGGTAAAACTTGCCTCTGGAGACCAATCAGCTTCCTTGACCAATTGCTTGAATCGGGTTACATACGTGAGCACATCCTGGGATCCCTGCTGAAAGTCTAAGAGGCGTTCCTGGGCACTAAAGACCTGCTCTGGGCGATCAAACATGGTCTTTAGGGCCCGTATGAAACCATTGTAGTCATCTAGGAGAGCGTTGCCGGAGTTAACTAGGGGTGTAGCCCAGGTTAATGCATTTCTGGAAAGGTGAGAGATTATGAAACCCACCTTAACCCTGGGAGTGGAAAGGTAATAGGGCTTAAATGTAAAGTGAACCAAACATGAGTCCAGGAATCCACGAAGGGTTTTTGCTGACCCATCGTATTTGTCAACAATGCCGCCCAGTAACACACTTTCTTTTGAGGCTGAATCACGGGATAGAACTAATTGCTTGAGAGGTGCGTTTTCCGCCTTTAAATTCTGCACCTCGGTGGTGAATTCTTGCATACCACGCATCAGGTCCTGGACGGCCGCTTCCATGTCGACTTCGAGTTTGGTCGGTAGGCATCTCAAACTGTCACAGAGTTCCCCCCTTCTCACCTGAAACGATCCTTGCTGGACTCCGTGGGTGGTGTCTTCTTGCGGACAGACCTGGACTTGAATAAGGCTAAGCTAGTCTCTTCCGACTCCGGCGTGCGTTTAAGATTCCGGGATGCAACAATCCGGGATCCGGGAAACGAAGAAGACGTGCTGATGGCGCACAAGTCCAGGAAGCAAGAGGAACAGGGAAAGGGGCAAGGAATGGGAGTAGAAAAGCTAGAAACCAGGAAAGCAATACAGCGAACTACAGAGCACACGTCTGATCGCTACTTGGCAATAGCATTGAGACGCGCAGAGCCGCGGGGGTGCGGTCTATTAGTAGAATACGTTACGTCCAACGTATAGACCGCGGAAGGTGTGTCATGCTGGACGGCCATGTTGGGAGTGTCAGGGAATGCAAGGCCCGTTGCGATAAGGACCGGGAAGACCAAAAGGGGCGCGTCCTGTGGGTCATGACAAAAGGCAGGATCCAAAGTGTTGAGATTGTGTGTGGACTATAGAGCTCTAAATGCAGTCACAAAGACTGATGCCCATCCTTTGCCTAGGACAGATGAGCTGGGGGCCAAACTTGGTGCAGCCAAGTACCTCAGCACATTTGACCTAACGTCAGGCTATTGGCAAATAGCCCTGACAGACCATGCCAAGGAGAAAACTGCATTTTCCATCCCAGCTGGCCTCTACCAATTCAATGACTAATGGTGAGGGACTTCTTGGTTGACACCTTCTGCGGTAATACCTCGCGACCTTGTTGTGTGTGTGTTGCTAAGAACTTGAGAGATCTTGATTATAGGAGCCACGTATTAACTTTTGGTCGCACCAATGTAAGCGTCTACGGAGACATAGAGGCCCTCAACTCCGTTGTTCAAAATTTCAATGGTTGGGTGAGCTTACACATTTAGTGCGCCCCATAAATAGTATTATATCAGTCATGCACAGAGCCAAGGATTGTCAACAGAAAAGAGAAGTCTTGAGGAATATTTGGAATTGCTGTATTTGCAAGTTACTGTAGCTTTTAGTGGACGACACTTGCCCATCTCAAATCCAGGCTAAATATAGACATGACATAAACAAAAGAAAAATAGAAAAACTTAAAGCATAATAAATCACTATCACACAGTCACTAGAGTGATGGAAAGTGCTCAATATTCAAATAATGTGTGGATGTGGGTGGTGCCCCGTATTTTAACCCGTGCCTGGATCAGGTTTTGGAGGGAAGAAGGGCAAGGAGGAGTGAAATCGGAGACAGTGACAGGAAAATCCTGCAGAAAGCATTTTGGAAGAAAAAAAAAAGCTAAATGGACATGTGTAGGTGGCTAGGGGGTATGAAAACTTGAATGGTATTTTATTATCAGGTGGTCTCTTACCCTTGCTCACTTGCGTGAATAGAAACATAATGCAGGTTAGTGGTATGTCATGGGCTCAATCCCACCTGTATATAGGAGAAAACCCCATATGTGCAAATGTTTTTCTGGTAACACTCGTCCATGTGTAAACAAAAAAAATATATATATATACATTTCATCCAGTTGACTAATAAATCTTGTCTGGGTCTTAGATACGTGTTTAAAAGGATAAACTAAAATAGGTCTGAGTGGCACATATATGAATGTAAACATGTTTCTCCAGCGATCACAACATGTGCAAACCATTAAACAACTATTTGCGAGTCGGAAAAAGAAAAAGAAAAATTAAAACATCAGGCTTCATGCGCTCATGTTTAGCAGCATGTGTTTAAAAAGTGATGGGATATAAAAATATGGACCCCCTATGTCCGGGTGGGCTAATTGAGTTTACCTCATGCGGATGTGTCCTCAGCTTGCTGAGTAGTCTGCATTTGAAACTCCTAAAAGAATAGATAAAGGACAGGTTTGGTTTACAAGCAGTCCTACCTCAATGTCTATTGTGGCGGCCACACAGTGGGCTTAGTACTACTGGGACTGATAGTAATATCAGAAGGAGTGCCCAACTAGCAGTAGAATTGCAAGTGAAAATGTAAAATTTGGATCAGGGGTCAGAAAAAGGAAGATTTGTCCTTCGCCTATACCAATTAATGTGTTAATTCAAATTAGCAGATGATTTGAAAAGTGGTAACTACACTATTTGTAGGAAGCGCACAGACAGTACAGCCTTGTTAGGCAACTCAAAACGAAATTAGGCAATTGCACAGTATCCTGTTACAAGTTTAGTGACTGACAAAGGATGCAAAGCATTGTGGTTATTGTGGTTCTGCCTTATTAGGGAAAGGGATGCGCCTGCACTTTACCTTTCTAGTGCATTCAAAATGTTAAATAAGACACGGTACAAAACATTTGACCTTGTGAAAAAGTGAAATGAATCCTTACCAAAGATTGCTGGTGGAAGTAAATGCAAGGCATTATGGTTGATGTAGTTATGCCTATTCTAATAAAAGAGAAAAAAAGAGTAGAATAAGGTGTGCTGACTGTAGGCTTGCCCAGTGCATTATAAATGTTATATGATTGCATGAGAAAAAACCTTATTCATCTGTGATCAGGATCTAGGGGGAGAGAAAAACCATATTCCATTAGTGTATCATGTGTGAGTTACATAGGAAAAATATTCCTACGCCTGTACCAATGGAACCTGCACTCCTTTATAGAACGGACAGACACTACAGCCTTGTTTAGGCAACTCAAGACAAAAATGTGTAATTGCAAAGTATCCTGTTGCAAGGTTAATGAATGGGGTAAAGCATTGTGGTTATTGTGGTTCTGTCTTTTATGGAACGAATGTGCTGGCACTTTACCTTTCTGGTACTAAATGTTGTATAAAACATGGTACAAAAAGTTTAGACCATTATAATAAATAAGACAAATGGATCCTTAGCGTAGTTTGTGGGTGGAATTAGATGCAAGGCATTGTGGTTAATGTAGTTCTGCCTATTCTGAACAAGAAAGAAAAGAAAAGTGTTAGATATTTGCCTGATCCAGAGCAGAAGAAATGTTATATGGTTACATGAGAGGAAACCTTTTCCTCTATGATCAAGTTCGAAGAGGAGAGAGTATTTATATTCTATTAATATATCATCAGTGAGTTACATAGGAGAGAAAAAACGGAATATGCAATGCATTATAAAAAATGGACCATTTCACTATCAGAGTTCAATCCAAATTCTACAGTTCGGTAACGCCAAATAAGTCTGGCCTCTGCTCTTCTAAGGTATAGTTCATGGTTACCACCTCTTCTGTTCATCTGTATTTTTTGTAGACCAATAAACCTGATGTCCCGTTTGTTGTACATCTGATGGAAGGTTTGCCAGTGTTGTGACAGAGGTAGGTTGCTTTCCTGGCTGCTCATTGCTGAGATGTGTTCTCTTATACGTATCCTTAGTTTGCCTATTGTACTTCCAATGTAAATAAGTTGACAAGTACATTGAATTGCGTAAACGACATATTTGGAGCGGCAGTTGATTTGTTCTCTGATTGTTGTTTTGGTCCCATTATTGTCTATAAATATGGTTGTTTCAGGCAGTGCGTGCTTACACATAGTACAAAATCCACATTTTCTGAACCCAGTTTTTTGTTGTTGTAACCACTACATCGTTGGTCTCTCTCCATTGTCTGGTAGTAAAGAGGGACTGAGGGTCATTTTTAAAGTTTTGGCTCTTTTAAAGATCAGAGGTGGTTGATCTTTGATGTTTTTTGCTATGTGAGGGTCCAATTTAAGGAGCTACCAATTCTTCTTAAGTGCTTTCCTGATCAATTTTATGTTTTCACAGTAGGTGGTAATAAATTGAACCAAATCATCCTGTTTAGATTGTTTTACTTTGTGAGTCAGTGTAGCTTGTCTATTCATTAGTTTGGCTCTGGTTCTTGCTTTGACAATTGTGTTTCTGGGGTATCCCCTGGCAAGGAATCTGTTGGCTAGGAGTTCACATTCAGATTCAAAAGACAAAGTTTCTGTACAGTTTCTGTTTGCACATATGAATTCACCTTTAGGGATGTTGTTAATGACAGGTTTGTAGTGGCAACTGGTAGCGAAATGGGTTGAATTTACTGCAGTTGGTTTTCTGTAGGTTCTAGTTATAAGTTTGTCCCCTAATGTGAAAATCGTGAGATCCCAAAAATGTATTTCTGAATCACTAGAGGTTCCAGAAAATTCAAAGCCGTAGGTATTGTTGTTACCGTGATTCAGAAAAGTGTCTAATTCATGTTTGGTTCCACTCCAGATTAATAGTACATCGTCAATACAGCGAGGCCATTTGACTACTTTGTTCTTGAAGGTTGTTAATGGATAGATAAATAAATCTTCAAACATTCCCATTACAAGGTTTGCAAGAGCCCGTGCAAATTTAACGCCCATTGCGACGCCGCATGTTTGTTTGAAAAAACTATTGTCAAAAACAAAGATGTTATTCTCCAACGTTGTCATCAATATTTCTTTTAACATGCAAACATAATTAAAAAGTGAAGCAGTTTTATCTCTGAAAGTATAGTCCATTGTTTGTAATGCCAGATTGTGTCCTATCGATGTGTATAAAGCCTTAACGTCCCAAGTTGCCAGTAAGTAATTGTCTTGCCACTGTATTTCTTCTAGTATCTTGATAGTTGATGCTGTGTCCTTGAGATATGCTTTTACTTGACAGACCTTTGGTTTAAGTATGTTGTCGATGTATTCAGCGATTGGTTCCGTGGCTCATCCGATGCCGCTTACAATTGGCCTGCCTTCAGGAATTTTGAGAAATGTCTTATGTACCTTCGGAAGAAAATACATTGTTGGTATAGTCGGTTTGGGTACAAATAAGTGTAGTCTTTCATCATCAGTGATTAGACCTTGTCGATGCCATCCATCTATTAGGTTCTTTAGTTCTTGTGTGATTCTAGCAGTAGGATTAGATGGGAGTTTCTCATAGCAGTTGGCGGTCTCAAGGTGGTTTTTGGCCATTTGGATGTAGTCACAACGGTTCATTATAATAATATTCCCCCCCCTTATCTGCTTCTTTGATGACAAGCTCCCTGTGGTCTGTAAGTTATGTAGTGCAATTCTTTCCTAGTTAGTTAAATTGTTGATGTACTGTATCATTTTTTGGTTAGATTGTTTGGATGATTTGTACAAATCTTGAGTTACTGCTTTGTAAAAAGCGTCAATCATATTGTCTGGTGCCAGCTGGGGTAGAAACTTTGATTTCAGTTTGAGTTCTTTGGAGATTAAGCCTACTGGATGTATCCGTTATTCATGTATTCTTTCATGTATGGGGTAGTCAGCCGATTCCCCAATTGATCTCAACAAATGAATATTACCCAATTCCTCGATCGTTATATCACTGGTATCTGAGGTTTTAGCTGTAATTCTCAGTTTCTCAACTTGGGTTGCAAAGCATTTTTTTAACTTGAGTTTTCAGACAAATTTAAATAGATCGATATGCAAGTTAAATGGTTCACAAAAAGAGGTTGGGGCAAAAGACAAACCTCTATTTAGGAGATTTGTTTCTTCTACGGTAAGAATGTGATCAGATAGATTCATAACCAGATTGTCTACTTTGATTTATTGGCTGCCTCTCTGGTGCAGCTCTGATAAGCATCTAGATTGTCTGGGTGTTCTGTGTCCTCCAGCTCCTCTTCTCCCTCTCTTCCGACAAGGAGTTGCGATGTGTCTGGCGCTTTCGTCACTTGAAAACGGACTTGTTTCAAAGGTGTGTTCTACCAATTCAAGGTGATGCCTTTTGGATTAAAGAATGCACCTGCTACATTTCAGAGGATGGTCAATCAAGTTTTGAATGGGATGGAGGACTTCTGCATGGCATACTTGGATGACATTGCAGTGTTCAGCCCTACATGGAAAGAACATATTAAACACCTAGGATATGTATTGCAGGCTCTGGAACAGGCCATCTAATCATAAAGGCAAGTAAATGTCAAATTGGTCAGAGTACAGTGGTCTATCTTGGACATGTAGGAGGAGTTCAAATAAGGCCATTGCTAGCAAAGTACAAGCTGTACAAAACTGGGCCACCCCTACTACTCAAACACAAGTGAGAGCCTTCCTAGGTCTCATTGGGTATTACCAGAACTTCATTGAGAACTATGGACCATAGCTTCTCCCTTGAATGTCATCTCCTCTCCCAAATTTCCTAAAAAGGTCAGATGGAATGAGGAGTGCAATCAAGCCTTTAAAGGTCTTAAGAAAGCCCTTTGTCAGGATCCAGTCCTAAGAGCTCCTGACTATCACCAAACCTTCATTGTACAAACTGATGCTTCTAATGTAGGTATAGGTGCAGTCCTTAGTCAACTGGATGAGAAAGGTAGAGAAAACCCCATTTGTTTCATCAGCAGGAAGTTAAAGGATCCTGAGACAAGGTGGGAAACAATATAACATGAATGTTTTGCTATTGTTTGGTCACTGAAGAGGTTTAGGCCATACGTGTATGGTTCTACCTTCCTTATTCAGACTGACCACCAACCCTTCAGATGGCTGATGCAAATGAAAGGGGAACATCCAAAGTTACTCAGATGGTCTGCCTGCAAGGATTTGATTTTTCCATTGAGCACAGAGCAGGAAGTCACCACCAAAATGCTGATGGTCTCTCTAGGATGTTTATAACCGACTAGAGGTATGAGATCCATCCAGGAGTGGATTAAATCCTCCTGTCCCTTTGTCTGGGGGGGGGCGAGTGTTAAGTAGAAGTCTCATCCTATGGCTAATTTCCCTTACCTAGTTAGTCCCCCAGCAGCTTTGCTGGATTTCTGGAGTTTATTTTTTCCACTTGGTAAGAGTGTGAGTTTTTCCCCGACTTTTATCTGTGTTTTGCCATGTGTATTTCATCTGTTTTTGTGATTGTGGACTCTGGAGCACACCAATTCAGTAGCCCCACTCTTTTGTGTGTTACACAGCACCTTCAGTGCAGTGACACAGGGTTGTCGTTTCAACTTCCCACTGACTCCATTTCTGGGGCTGACTACTGCCCTCCAGAAAAGGATAAAGTTGCCATTAACTTTACATAGTCATTTAACCACAGATCCAGTACACCCCATGTTATATGGAGTATTGGAAAGGGTTATTTCTTAGCCCTTTTTATCTGTACCTCTTGGAGCATTGTTTTGCTCCCTTAACATTAAGACTTGGCTGGTGGCAGTCGTATCTACCCTAATTTTCCTACCGCGATTATATTACATAACGTGGAATTGTTTTAGGCTATTTTAGTAGCCTCAAACTTTAAACCCGCTAGTCCAAATCCTTTTTATTATAGCTCCGGTTGGGTTTAATCGCCATTTCTTTTTGTTAACATCCTTCTTGGGTCTTTCTTTGCGCGGCAAACCAGGTTTGCCTCCTTTGTTCACTGACCTTTGGCGGGCTTCTGACCAGAAGCCCTCCTTTGGCGCCTGGGTGTCTAGGTGGGCTGAATGTGATGGAGGTGTGTAGACACCCCCTGCACAGGGTCTCCTTGGAGACCCAAGTCACACTTGGCTTTTAGAACCAGAGGTGACAGAAGATTCTCTGTCTTTGGTCCCAGGCTGTGGAATTCGTTGCCGCAATCCCTAAGAACCATGAGCTCACTTCTTCAATTTCGCCAGGCACTGAAGACTTTCCTTTTTAGGTAGTTGTCCCTATTTCATCTGGGATCCTTTTCAACTTCGTTGCTACCTTCAGCTGTGTCATCTGCGCAGACATACGGTTTATTTCGTTTGGTGCGCTTTACAAATGTAAAAAAATCAAATCAAAATCAAATTGCCTGAGGTGGTTGTCCGGGCTGGACAACCCCCCTGCCGAGTGATTGACAGCCAGGCTGTGTGAATGGGGGATTTTGGCATGAAAGGCAGGACTCTTGAGCTAGAAGGCAGAGTCGCCTCTGGAACTACAAGGAACCGAAGAGAAGCAGAGAAGAAGATGGCTGCTGCAACCCCGAGTCCCGGTGAAGCTCTGCTGCAGTCCTGAGCTATCTACCCCTTCAACGACTAAGAGAAGATCCAGTCCTTCTTCCCTTGAGCCTGGTGGGATCAACCAGCTCGTCTTTTTTTCAGACAGTGAATCCTCTCCTGGGTCGAAATCACTGCTGTGCTGTAGTGGTCCGGATAGCCATCAGAAGAGCCCTCTCCTCATTTAAAGGAGTGCACCTTTTATTCATTGTTATCTTTCTCGCTGCTACTGGCCTCATCCCTGGGTTGTGCAGATTGCTCCAGACGTCCTCCTTCTTGTCTCCACGACTGAAGCCGCAGGAACCATGAGTCTGCAGGGACTACCAGGAACAACTGCCGTGGCACCAGCTTTTCTCCAACGGAATAAGGTACTGTGCACACTTGGTCTTTCTCTCCATCTGACAGCTGGAATCGGGGTGAACCCTTTTCCTCCACAAAGATTTGTTCTTTCTTCCCTCCTTCTTATAACTTTTCCTTCCATTTGACAATCTTTACGATCTCTTGGCATCACGAAACTCAAACTGTTCAATGTGTGATCCTCAGCAACTGAGCATATGCTCCATTGACACGGGTGCAGGCCTATTGACTTTAATCTGTATCTTTGAACTTGTCCTCGAGTCTCCTTGCCTTGAAAAAGTATTGACTTTGATTATTATTCACTTTTTCCTTGTTTTAAATTCTTAGGTACAAAGTGTGTTTTAACTTCGTGAGCATTTCTATCCGCGGGTACGCGTTAGTATTGCAACACCGGTCTGTCAAATCCTAATGTACTTACCTTGAATTTACAAGAACAAGTGGAATTGGTTGTGTAGTGTATTTTACATGTGGTTTCGAATTTATAGAAGGGTTGTGTTTTATAACAGATGGTTTAAAAATAAATGTACTTATATTTTTTACCTGAAACCTTGAGTCAGTGTTTGCTTGAGTCACAGTAATTGTGGTCCTTTGTGTAATCTCTGCTACTGCTCATATACTCTTGAGATAAGCCTGGCTGCTCCGCTACTGCTACCACTTCTACATAGTAGTACAGGCTTGTGCCAAAGGTGAACTTGTATTACCACTTGTAGTCTTAATTGTGTGTAGTGGTCCCTAAGGGCACTGCACAGGATTCTGCCTAATGGGGGCCTTGCGGGGCAGTGCTGTCATGGCCATAGGGCAAGGGCCCAGGCCTCCATCACCCACAAGGTCCACTTGGACCCAGTCCTTTGGCGCCAACCTCATGAAAATATGTGCTTGGAACATTCTGTGCCTTAGGCACGTGTTTCGGGACCGGGCGTGCCATAGGACTGCATGGGGAGGCACGTGCTGGAATCCTTGGGCAAGGCAAGGTGGAGCCACAAGGCATGGCTAAAAGGAGGAGCCGGAGCCAGCCTATATAAGGCCAGCTCAATCTCAGGCCCTCGCTTCGCGTTACTCTGCATGGCAGCGTGACGCTTACCGCTGTATCTCACCTCGATTTCGGCCCTCCAGTTCCGAAGACCTCCGCACTTACCTGATTCCAGCCGCTCCATCGCTGAAGGCACTTACCTGATTCCAGCCTCTCCATCACTGAAGGCGCTTACCTGATTCCAGCCGCTCCATCGCTGAAGGCGCTTACCTGACTCCAGCCTCTCCATCGCTGAAGGCGCTTACCTGATTCCAGCCGGTCCATAGCTGAAGGCGCTTACCTGACTGCTGCCGCTCCATCGCTGAAGGCGCAGCTACCTGGCCTAGCCCCTCCATCGCTGAAGGCGTTTACCTGATTCCAGCCGCTCCATTGCTGAGGGCGCTTACCTGACTCCAGCCGCTTGTCATGATGCCTACCCCCGGGGACCCAGACCAGGTCCAGCAACCCCGGAAGCAGGCATCAAGTTATTTTGGGCAAGCCCAAAAACCCCGGCTAGGGGCTGTTTGGGTGCGGTCCTGGCGCCTATGGTGCCAGGCTCATATGGAGAGTCAGTCCTGGCACCATAGGCGCCAGGCTCATAGAGTAGAAGTTACCTGATGCAGACCATGCTGCAAGAGCTCCAAGCCAAATGAGGCTTGGAAGGGACTATTTTACCTAGGGACTATTTTTTTACTCGGGCCGGGCTGGGGAGGAATACTTACCTGGGACTACTCTAGAAGCTATTTAAACCACGCCCGAAGAGCAGCACATGCTTCGTGTTATTCTGCATCCAGCAGCGTAACGCTCACCGTACCTGCAGGTCTGCATCCAGTCTTCTGCCACGCCCGCCTCGAGTTTGGAGCTCCTAGAAAAAGGGAGAAAGAAGGAGAAAAGGAACAAGAGCAATACCTTTGATCCTTACCTGAATTCCCGATCCATCGCGCCTTCGAGCTGGAAGAAAGAAGTTATTTCATACGCGTCGCCTCGCCTGCTGCAGCGCCGCGCTGAACTCACCGGCCTTCGCAGCATCTTCACATTCCACTGCATCCTCCTGCATGTTCCCGCCGCATTCCGGCACCTAAGGAGTAGACAAGAACAGCAAGGTGAGCCAAGGGAAAACACAGAGGAATATTAGTAACCCCCCCATAGACTTACCTGATTTTACCACCGGGGGTACTATTCCTGTTCACGGGTCGGCGCAGCTTCCACTGCATCTTCACCGAACCCCAGCCCCTAAGGGGAAACAAAAGGACAGCAAGGTGAAACAAAGGGACTATCAAGGGGAACCCTCCTCACCACATTAGACTTACCTGATTTTACCGCCGGAGGTATTATTCCCCGAGACTTCATACTTTCTCTCAGTGCCTGAATAAGGGGGAAAGCAACAGGTTACATATTGACATTATTTATCGAACTGTGTTGGAAATACAAATCCTTACCAGAATATTACCGGTTGCCACGAGGAACTCTTCACTAGGGTCAAGCTGCAATCTGCAAGGAATCGGACAAGAGTGAAAGTCAGGCATTTGAACTCTTACGAACTACATACTTACGGCGTCTTGCCGGGAATATCGGAGTCAATATTGTCCTGGAACTCACCAATTCCTTTGAGCCAGTGAAGCAACTGGTTATCAACGCGCCCCTGCGCTCAATGCAGGATGGAGAGCTCATCTTTTCAAACCATCAGGTGAGACTATAAGAGGGGACATCAAAGGTGATCCGTGGGGAGAACAGCGGGGGTGGGGGGATTTACACTCAACTCCATGGGTGGCTAATTCCCTTTCTCCATTTGCAGAAGAATATTCCTACGGGCCAAGCAAACAAAGCTAAGTGGGCCAGTCCAGTCCGTCATCTCGGCACTACGTGTCACATTGGTGGAGACCGCAGCTGTCCAGTTCAGATCGACGCCTCTGTGGGAGTCAGGTGAGCGTAACAGAACACAAAGCTTACCCACAAATTCCCACCCGGGCGTTATGGCTACCTCAGAGACTGACCAAATGGCCCAATTACTAGGGGAATTGAGGGCTGAAGTGCATTCCGCCCGTCAAGAAACGAATGCTCTTAGGAGAGAACTGATTTTGTCAAAGGAGCGAACTGATGACCTTGCTAGGCAACTATTGCAAAGCCAGACTGGACAAGCACCCCTACCTGGTTCCGGGGGAAATCCAGCTCCTGTGTTATCGGGTAACCCTGTGCCAATAAACCTACCAGGAAATATTCCATTAGCTCCACCCGAACGCTTTGCCGGAGATCCCAAAAGGTTTGCCGTGTTTATGAACCAATGCCGCTTGCACTTTTTATGCAGACCTGGAGCCTTCCCAAACGATCAAGCCAAGGTAGCCTTTGTATTATCATATCTCAGCGGCAGTGCAGCTCACTGGTCAATTCCACTAGTTACTCAGGATGACCCAATTCTTCTGGATTTTCAGGGCTTTCAAACGAGCATGGAAAGACTATTTGCCCGGCACTCCTAAGGACAGGCCCTGGATAACGAACTTTTGTCCCTAGGACAGAGTAACCAGGACCTTCTATCCTACATCGCGACCTTTAATAGGTTGATAGTGGAAACTGGATGGCCGGAGGTAAAACAAATCACGTTATTTCATCGAGGGCTTCGAGGAGACCTGAAGGATGTCTTGGCTCAAGTCGTGAACCCACCTCAAGACTGCGCTGAATATATTGACTTAGTGCTCCAGTTAGATCACAGACTTCAGAACAGAAAGGCTGATCGAGCCAAGTTTGAGAATCGGGTGTTGGTCAAAACCCATGCTAACCCCAAAGGAGCAGATGCTTCAGAACCCATGCAAATCGGAGGGGTTAAAGGACCCTTAACCCAGAAGGAAAGAGAAAGGAGACGTCAAACGCAATTGTGTCTATATTGTGGAACTTCTGGGCATTTTCTACGGGATTGCCCTATAAAACCACCCAAGAAGGTGGTAGGAGCTGCTGATAAAAGCTATATGGAGTCAGACTTGGGAAACGACCACGCCCGACAAGCGTAGAGGTCCGCTTGCCGAGCTTGAAGAAGGATACTCAGACCTCGCATTTCATCATACCAATGGTCCTCGTAGATCCAGGGCAGCCATCGCGTATGCACGCAGTAAGGGCAGACATTGATAGCGGGGCCATAGGAAACTATGTGGACTATGAATTGGCTTCCAGGATGAATCCACCTCTCTGCCGAAAAACCACCTCAGATGACATCACCACAGTCGATGGAACTGAAATTGCCTCTGGGCCTGTAACTCATTCTACCGCAGAGATGACACTATTGGGTCAGGATGGGCATCGAGAGACGATTGTGTTTGATCTAATCAAAGCCCCACAGTTCCAAATAATACTGGGGATACCTTGGTTGGAAACACATAATCCTTGTATTGATTGGCGAGAGAAGAGAATAACCTTCCCGGATTGTGCACAAACCTGTTACCCAAAGAAAAATCAGAATGCAGGCCTGGCCACAGTAACCACAGCAGTCATGCAACTACCTCCAGAATACCAAGAATTCCAGGATGTCTTCCAAAAAGAACAGGCAAACACCTTACCTCCTCACAGATTGTACGATTGTCAAATCGATCTCATACCCGGTGCACAACCCCCTTGTAGCAGGATTTATGCCCTTACGGAACCTGAGAACCTTCACCTACGACAATACTTAGACCAGTACCTTGCCAATGGCTTTATTCGCCCATCCAAGTCCCCTGCATCTTCAGCTTTGTTCTTCGTGCCCAAAAAGGAAGGTGACCTCAGAACGTGCATAGACCACCGCGCATTGAACCAGATAACTGTTAAGAACCGATACCCATTACCTCTGATCCCTGAACTACTAGACCAAGTGAAGGACGCTTGTATATACACTAAATTAGATCTCCGGGGGGCATACCATCTGGTACGTGTAAAAGAGGGCGACGAATGGAAGACTGCTTTTCGCACTAAGTATGGGTTATTCGAATACCAGGCGATGCCTTTCGGGTTGTGCAATGCACCAGCAGCCTTCCAATACTTCATGAACTATGTCCTTCGTGAACTCATTGACATTTGTGTTGTTGTATATATCGATGATATTCTAGTATACCCCTCTTCAGAATCTGACCATGTGAAGCACGTCCGAGCAGTCCTTGAGAAATTGCGCCAGCACAAACTATATGCAAAACTAGAAAAATGTGTTTTTCATGCCACAGAAGTTGAATTCCTTGGGTTTATCCTGACCCCAAAGGGAGTCCGAATGGACTCACGAAAGGTGGACGCAATCCTTAAGTGGCCATCACCAAGTTTAGTTAAAGGAGTACAAAGCATGCTCGGGTTTGCCAATTTCTACCGCATATTCATCCCAGATTTTTCACATGTCGTACATCCCATCACAGCACTCTTGCGAAAAAATAAGCGCTTTATGTGGACTGAAGAAGCTGAAAATGCCTTCCAAGTGCTGAAAGCGAAATTCACGTCTGCACCTGTATTAAAGCACCCGCGCCCTGACCTTCCATACATAGTGGAAACTGATGCATCCAGTCTAGCCATGGGAGCTGTCCTGTCTCAAAAGGACCCTGGAACTGGCCAGCTTCACCCAGTAGCATTTTGGTCCAGAAAGTTCTTGGCACCCGAGTTAAACTATGCGGTTACCGACAAGGAGTTATTAGCCATTAAATCCGCCTTCAAGGCTTGACGGCACTATCTTCTCGGTGCCAGGCATACCATTACTGTGATCACCGATCACCGGAACTTACAGTATTTAAAAACAGGCAAGGCCCAATCGTCACGTCAACTCCGATGGGCATTGTTCTTTGTCGAGTTCGATTTCGTGATAACCTATCGACCAGGTTGTAAGAATGGTAAAGCAGACGCCTTAGCCCGGATAGGGATGGGAGAGGCAGAAGTGAACCCAGAACCAGTACCTATAATTTCCAAACAAAGGATTCTTGGCATGACTACTCTACAGACACTAGAGGACATTCAGGTAAATATCCAGGAACTCTTTGATCCTACAGCCCTGCAGGACTGGGTAAAGAAAGGCCCGGACTACTCTGTCACCAATGATCTGCCTTATTACCAAGGGCGACTGTTTCTGCCACACAAGGAACTACAAGAGCAAGTCATTTCCCGTTATCATGATACCTTAATGGAGGGACACCCAGGTATTGCAAAAATTGAAGCTAAGATTAAAAGACAATTCTGGTGGCCCACCTGGTGAAAGGATATTAAATCATTTGTGATGTCTTGTGGCATTTGCGCCCAAAACAAAAGTCAAAAGAAAAAACCAGCTGGACTCTGTCTACACCATGGCAGACCTTATCGTTAGACTTTATTACTGATCTACCTCCTTGTAATTGGTTTAACACCATTCTAGTTATTGTGGATCTTTTTTCCAAGATGGCCCACTTTATTCCTTTAAAAGAATTACCTTCAGCCTCAATCCTGGCCAAAGAATTCCTCGAAAACATTGTTCGCATACATGGATTTCCGTCCGTGTTGGTCTCTGACCGGGGCAGTCAATTCATTTCACACTTTTGGAAGAAATGTTGTCAATTGGCGCAAATTGATGTGAGATTATCGACCAGTCACCACCCCCAGACCGATGGTCAAACGGAGAGGACCAATCAGACTCTTGAACAATACCTGTGTTGTATGTTACATCAAACTGAGAGTAATTGGAAGGACATTCTTTGGATCGCAGAATATGCATACAATATTTCAGTAAATTCTGGAACTGGACAAAGCCCCTTTTATACCCTATATGGGCACCATCCTCAAACCTCAGACCTTGACTCACCCCAACACTTAGAATTGCCCGCAGTGGACCATCTATATGCTACGATTACACAAGCCTTTAAGGAGGCAACTGCACATTTAAAACAAGCGAAGGAGAAATATAAGAAAGATGCTGATCGGCATAGAAGTGATACTCCACAGTACCAGATAGAGGATCAAGTATGGTTGGCCACAAAACACATACCTCTCAAGGGAACGCGGACCTTTAACCCTAGATATTTTGGACCTTACTCTATTGAGGCCATTATCAACCCAGTGGCCCTCAAGTTGGACTTACCTGCTAATATGCAAATTCACCCCGTCTTTCATGTGTCACTTTTGAAGCCAGAAGCCAGTGCAACCAGGGACAAGACTAACCAAGCCACCAGACCCCATCCTTATAGACGGGGAACCCGAATTTGAGGTTAAAAACATCCTGGACTGCAAGATGGTGAAGTCAAAACTTTTTTATTTAATCGACTAGAAAGGTAACGGACCACAGGAAATGTCTTAGGAACCTAGTGACCACGTGCATGCACCTTGATTGGTGAAAAGATTCCACCGAAATTTCCCAGACAAACCAAAACCACGGGGAAGAACGACTTTTGGAGGGGCCTTGGGGGGGAGTGCTGTCATGATGCCTACCCCCGGGGACCCAGACCAGGTCCAGCAACCCTGGAAGCAGGCATCCAGTTATTTTGGGCAAGCCCAAAAACCCCTGCTAGGGGCTGTTTGGGTGCGGTCCTGGCGCCTATGGCGCCAGGCTCATATGGAGAGTCAGTCCTGGCACCATAGGCGCCAGGCTCATAGAGTAGAACTTACCTGATGCAGACCATGCTGCAAGCTTACCTGATGCAGACCATGCTGCAAGAGCTCCAAGCCAAATGAGGCTTGGAAGGGACTATTTTACCTAGGGACTATTTTTTTACTCTGGCGGGGCTGGGGAGGAATACTTACCTGGGACTACTTTGGAGGCTATTTAAATCACGCCCAAAGAGCAGCACATGCTGCATCCAGCAGCGTAACGCTCACTGTGCCTGCAGGTCTACATCCAGTCTTCTGCCACGCCCGCCTCGAGTTTGGAGCTCCTAGAAAAAGGGAGAAAGCAGGAGAAAAGGTTAGAACAAGAGCAATACCTTTGATCCTTACCTGAATTCCCGATCCATCGCGCCTTCGAGCTGGAAGAAAGAAGTTATTTTATGCGCGTCGCCTCGCCTGCTGCAGCGCTGCGCTGAACTCACCGGCCTTCGCAGCATCTTCACATTCCACTGCATCCTCCTGCATGTTCCCGCCGCATTCCGGCACCTAAGGAGTAGACAAGAACAGCAAGGTGAGCCAAGGGAATACACAGAGGAATATTAGTAACCCCCCCATAGACTTACCTGATTTTACCACCGGAGGTACTATTCCTCTTCACGGGTCGGCGCAGCTTCCACTGCATCTTTGCCGAACCCCGGCCCCTAAGGCGAAACAAAAGGACAGCAAGGTGAAACAAAGGGACTATCAGGGGGAACCCTCCTCACTATATTAGACTTACCTGCTTTTACCACCGGAGGTATTATTCCCTAAGACTTCATACTTTCTCTCAGTGCCTGAATAAGGGAGAAAGCAACAGGTTACATATTGACATTATTTATCGAACTGTGTTGGAAATACAAATCCTTACCAGAATATTACCGGTTGCCACGAGGAACTCTTCACTAGGGTCAAGCTGCAATCTGCAAGGAATCGGACAAGAGTGAAAGTCAGGCATTTGAACTCTTACGATCTACATGCTTTTCAGAGTCAATATTGTTCTGGAACTCACCAATTCCTTCGAGCCAGTGAAGCAACTGGTTATCAACGCGCCCCTGCGCTCAATGCAGGATCGAGAGCTCATCTTTTCAAACCATCAGGTGAGACTATAAGAGGGGACATCAAAGGTGATCCGTGGGGAGAACAGCGGGGGTGGGGGGATTTACACTCAACTCCACGGGTGGTTAATTCCCTTTCTCCATTTGCAGACGAATATTCCTACGGGCCAAGCAAACAAAGCTAGGTGGGCCAGTCCAGTCCGTCATCTCGGCCCTACGCGTCACATTGGTTGAGACCGCAGCTGTCCAGTTCAGATCGATGCCTCTGTGGGAGCCAGGTGAGCGTAACACCGCACCATCGCTGAAGGCGCAGCTACCTGGCCCTAGCTGCTCCATCGCTGAAGGTGCTTACCTGATTCCAGCCGCTCCATCGCTGAGGGCGCTTACCTGACTCCACCCTCTCCACCGCTGGGCGTGCATCCTACCTGTATTCCGCCGGAGTCGGGGCCTCTTCTCGTCTGATTCGGACTACCAGCGACTCAGGAGTATCCCGACTCTTCTCTGCTTCTTTGAGGAACCTCCCTCCGGAGCCATCGAACCATCTCCAAGTCTCCGGACTTTGCTCCACGCTATCAGACCGCTCCTGCAAGGAGAGAAGAACACAACAGGTTAGAAATCTCTCAATCACTAACTTTGGGCTGCATCTTACTTAAGTCTTGACTCCCATAATTCCGATCTGTGTACCTGTTGTCCTCGAGAGCCCATCTTCTCAGGGGAACTCCAAGAGCCGTTCCACGCTATCGACCATCATCTTCACACCTATTTGGGAAGAGCAGCGACATAGCAGGAAATCATTACTGCTTACTATTTCTTCAATACTCATCGTTAAAGACATTATTAGAAAACCAAAGACTTACCTTCAAGTGGATTGGTCACAGCTGGTCTGGATAGCCACGTCGCAGACCAGTGGAGCAACTAGGCCATCTCTACGCACCCCTGCTGAAGAAAGCAGGACAGAGAGCCCAACATCTCAAAAGAAAAGGCGCAATACCAGTATCCAGAACCCTATCCTTCAAGGCAGCTGGGGGAAACAACCGGCACCAGGGAGCCAAGTCGAGGGAGGGCTCCAACCATGCCCGAACACCCCCGCAGAGACCAGGTGAGCGTAACAATGAGTAAACAGAGGCTGAAGAACACATTTGGCAGATCATCAACACAATGAAGCCCAAGGCAGTCAGCATCACCGTCATTCTGGAGGCCACACAAGCTGACCCATTGTTAGGCAGAATTATATGCAGTACCCTTTGGGAACACCACACACAATTAAGACTACAAGTGACAGTACACATTCACCTTTGGTACAAGCCTGTACTACACAGTAAAGTGGTAGCGATGGATGAGCAGCCAGACTTATCTCAAGAGTAAGTGAGCATTATCAAATAGTTACACAAAGGACAGCAATTACTATGATTCAAACAAACACTGACTCAAGGTTTCTGAGTAAAAGAATATACATTTGTTTACACATCAGTTGTATAACATTTCGCTAAAGTAAACAGTGTCAAAATCGCACTCTTAATACACCACACCACTCCCAATAAGTCCCAGACAAGTTAAGCTCACAAAGTGAAGCGGGAGCAAAATGGCACTCTAGCAATTTAAAAGGGAGGGAAAGACAAAGTTAATAGAAATTGAACCACACCAACAGGAAAGTACTCAGGGCAATTGAGCAAGAGGAACTACGATGGTAGAATCAGGTAAAAAAGGCTTAGGGCCAAAGTCACTAGGACAAAAGTCTTTTGCTCAAGATCACACGGTTCAGGGTAGTTTGTGGTAAAGTTCATGCCACGAGTTCATGCCACGAGTTCCGGATGAAGTTGGTCAGCAGAAAAGTTAGTGTTAAGAGAAGAGAAGGACAAGCCCTTGGTTTGGAGAAAGATTTCACACACTGTCCCCGCGGCTGAACGAAACGCACAACCGGATTTGCACAGTACCTTAAAACGGAAAGGGAGCTGTAGCTGAGGCGGGTGTTCATGGTAGTTCCTACAGGCTCACGGTTCCTGAAGCGACTGTCAGAATGACAAGAAGTAGAAAGACTGGAGGGTCCTGCACTACCAAGGGAAGAAACCAGCAGCAGAGCAAAACAATGAATAAAAGGTGCGCTCCTTAAAACACAAGCAGGGTCCGACCTTCCTGGCTATCCGGCCCACTGTAGATGGGGTGTACTGGGTCTGTGGTTAAAGAGACTAAATAAAGTTAATGGCAAATTCATTTTTTCTGGGGGACAGTAGTCAGCCCCAGAAAATGGAGTCAGAGGTGGGAAGTCTAAAAGACAACACTGTGTTACTGCACTGAAGGTGCTGTGTAACACACAGTAAAAAGATGATGCCTGAGGAGTAGGTGAGGCTCACAAATTGCAAAAACACACACAGCAAAACACATGTAATAGTGGGAAAAGACTCACACTCTAACCAGGTGAAAAAAATAAATCCTAGAAATCCAGAAAAACTGATGAGGGACTCAGTAGGTAAGGGAAATTAGCCATTTTGGAGAATTCTACCTAACACCCATGTTTTGACATTGTAAAGAACACAATAATAACAGGAGATCGGAAGTCCTTCTTCTGTCACATGCACAGGTGAAAAAAATAAATCCTAGAAATCCAGAAAAACTGATGAGGGACTCAGTAGGTAAGGGAAATTAGCCATTTTGGAGAATTCTACCTAACACCCATGTTTTGACATTGTAAAGAACACAATAATAACAGGAGATCGGAAGTCCTTCTTCTGTCACATGCACAATCGCATGCCATAAGCCAAGAATTTCCTCGCAGCGATGTTCCCAGTACGGCAAGAACTGTCAGCCACTAGCGAAGGGCTAATCCTGAGGCGTGCACGTAATCCCGATCAGTCTAAAAGACAGGATCGTCACCATGGCCCACGAAGAACACCGAGGCACATGGGTGCAATTTTAGGGGGGACAGGGGTGTTTGTCCCCCCAACTTACATGGCACACCATTTTGTTCCCATTCATTTGGATGGGGCACATTTTTTCAGATGTCATGCCCCCCCCCAACATTTTCAGCAAAGTTACTCCACTGCTGAGGCATGGTCAGAACCAAAGCCAGAATACAGGACCACGTATCCTTTCCCGAGATCGATGCCAAAGTTGAAGAAACCATTGCAACATGCCACCCATGGCAAGTAATGGGAGCACCACCGAATCCAGAACCAATCCAGTGAGCAGAGCGAGGGACATCGCAGTGGGAATCCATCAGCATTGACTTCTGCACGGCACAAGAAGGCGCATACTTACTGGTGGCTATCAACGACTATTTGCGTTACCCAGATCTAGAAATACTTTCATAAATGGCAGCGGACACAGGGATCAAGCCTTAGAATTTTTTTCCACACATGGACTGCCAAAGTATGACAAAGCTAATGGTGACATAGAATGTTTCATGAGAACACTGAACAGAGTTCTCTGCATATCCAGGGCACAGAGCAGCTGAGGCGAATCGACATGTACCGATTCCTATGAAATTACAGAGGGACCCCTCACAGTTCCACAAACATAACCCTGGCAGACCTCCTGTATGGAACAGTGATAAACTCATCCATACCACATCACCCCAGCAGGAGGACGGACAACCTCGATGAAGAACGCACACAGGCCAAGTGAGTAGCGGCAAACAAACACATGAGCCCTAGATGAAATGCAAGAGAATCCAAGCACAAGGTGGGCGACCAAGTTCTGTAAATAAGAAACCCCACCAAGTCAAAACTAGAGACTTGCTATGACCTCACCCCATGGAGGATAATCAAGAGAGAAGGGACAATGGTAACAGCGAGCCGAGGTCGAGACAATTGCAAAAAATGCCTCATGGTTCAAAGAGGTGGCAGAAAATATGTGGACTGAAGTCGAAAGACAGCCACAAGAAGAAGACGACCACACACCGTACAACCGTAGAGAAGGGCCCGTGGAGGATGGTGTACAAGGCAGGGACCTAAGTGAATTGTCAGAGAGTGATGAAGTCCTCTCTGTTTTGAAGGTGAGCCGGAAGGAGAGGAGACAATGGGCCTCATTACAAGTATTCTGGTCCATAAATAGCGTTGCTGGTAGATCCGTACTGACACCTTTTTCCAGACCAGCATAGTCTGAGTTGCGATGCGGTAACATCGGCACCGCAAGTGGCCCAATGCATCCGGCAACCCTGTTGCTGGAATCTGCGGAGAGACGAGGCAGCCGAGCCTGAGATACCGGCATGGCGTTAGTAAATGCACATTCCAAGCTGCACGGACACGCAATTACCGGCATGGACATGCCAGTATCAATGTAAAAACTATGCCAAAAACACAGGCATCGTGGACCACACGTTAAGTAGATTCAGGTGTGTAGAAACATGCCACAGGTGCACAAAATCAGCACAGGTGGTCCCACTGAGCAGTGCTACAGCACAAAAGGACCACTCCCACGCCCCACATCCCATACAACACCACAATGCTACCAGTACTGGAGCTGGAGACCATGCCTGCACGCCTATTACTTGAAGAGGCAGGGAGGCAGAGGATGCAGCAGAGGCACTTGAGAAGAAGGAGGGCCATCATGGGCCAGCAACACCCCAATGTGCAGCAGTTTGCACCACACGGACAGCCATCAATTCCACGCTTAAGGGCCACACCTTTCAACATGAGTCAAAGCCAGATCCACACCCTGTACCGGCTAGACAGGGACACCATCACTGCAAAAGGGCACCTGATCCATGGTGACCTGGTCAGCCTAATAAATATCTGCACAGCCATCCCCCCTTGCACAATGTAGTGTTCGTGCTGCACTTCCTAGTCACAGGCACATACCAGCTCACTGTTGGTGAGCTGCATGGGATGTCACAACCCTGTTTTTTTTGCGTGTCCTGTTCCAGGTCATTGATGCACTCCTGCGTCACGTTCGAAATCACATCAGCCTATCCAGGACTGCTGACCAGGTTAAAGGCATGAAAATAGCCTTCCATGCCATTGCAGGCATGCCTAACGTCATTGGTGCTTTGGACTGCACACATGTGGAGCTGGTTGTCAGGCATGCTGTGGAGGCAGTGTACCGCAAAAGAAAACTTTATGATTTACTGAACGTGCAGATGGTGTGTGAAGCCCGCCACCTCATCACCCATTGCTGTGAAAGATTTCCCGGTTCTACCCACAACTCCATGGTGCTGCGCAACTCCACTCTGCCTTGGTACATGGCACGTCAAGGTGGACAGCGTACCTGTCTGCTGGGTGAGTCTAACTACAAGGGCATATGCACTGTTCTATTATGGACATGTATAACACCCATCACCAGTGGCTGTGCACACTGTATGCATCAATCCATTATTCCTCCTACTTCTATGTGCTCATACAATTACTAAAACACCATGAAAGCGCCAGATAAGGAGGTTAAAGGGGAAGGCAGTCCATGAATAAGAGCAAGGATCAATTGCGACAATAGTACAAAAGTTACAAAAGTTAATGGGAGACAAACATACTTTGTGTTGTGAGTGCATTAAATGTGCAAGTGTACAGGTGTTACTCAAGGTGCAACACAGTAATAGCAAGCCTGAGTGCAAGGCCTTGACAGGCGTGTCTCAATGTTGTGGAACAATCCAGTGCATGCATGACACCATCAATTCCGTACAGCAATAAACAAAATAACTATGTGTACCAGAATGCACCACACCAAAGTGACAAGAAGAAGCTCAAATACATGCAAGCAAACCCACAACACCTGATGCACAGACAATACTTATGCTCCCACCCACATAACACCATTTGTCTGCACACCAATTGGGCAGGTCCACTGCCTGTTAGAACCACACAATCATCTCATTAGAAATCTAAATGTACCCCATTACATGGACACATTGGTATTATTTCTTAGTAACAATAAAATGACACATACAGCAGTTCCATTTGCGTCCGTTGTACTAAAAGGGTCAGAGGTCATGTTATTTATGAATGGACCATGTGAATGCCACTGCACACCACACACCCAACACGCATTCTGACATAGTGCATTTCTGGTACTCGAAATAGGACAAATGCTAGCTAAGCTGCATTTTACATGTGCATGTTTGTCTTCTCAAATGAACACTATACACCTGTGCCAACATGATATGGCCAGAAGAATGACATTGTACACTTGCTGATGCTCCTGTGCAGGTGATGCTGGTTACCCCCTGATGCTATGGTTGAGGACCCCTGTGAGGCAATCACACGACATCCACGAGCAAGCATACAACCGTGCATATGTGCGTACTCGGTGCACCATGGAACAGACTTTTGGCCTGTTAAAGGCGAGGTTCTGCTGCCTGAGCAGATCAGGGTGAGCACTAATGTACATCCCTGAAAAGGTGGTAAAGATAGTGCTTGCCTGTGCTATGTTGCACTGCTTGCCTGTGCTATGTTGCACAACATGTGGATCATGCATGACGTCTCCCTGCCCCCGTCATGGACATGCACCCACCAGAGGCTGAGGAAGACAGTGATAATGAGCTGGAAATTGCACAGCACCGTGATGGCATGGATGGACATGTCGCAAGAGATGAACTTATTCACCACTACTTCTAACCACCTGTCTCACACACGGGGCACGGGCCAGCTTGCGCACTGGGCACTGGGTACTGCACTGAAAAATCAATGTCTATTCATTATTTTTTTGCAACACCAACTATATTTTGTGATAAGAAAATATATACAAAAGTGAAATGACTTAACTTCCAATACTTTATACCCCAACTATCCCTCCCCTCCCCCCCAAACTATCCGTCCCCACTCCCCCTCCACAACTGTCTGTAGACAACTCTGGTTATGTTTTGCTAAGTACATTTGCACAAGTCACAGATAGGGCACGTACGCGTCCATGGCCTGTTAGTGTCCCCTTTTTGGTTCTGGTGTGCAGCTGTGTTAAGGACGGGACAGCCACATGGAACGCTGCCTTGGGCTGCTCTGCACAGAACTACCTGGTGTTGTGCTTGTTGATGGAGTGGGTGGTAGTGCCATAAGCCGTCAGTCCAGGAAAGCCTGGAGCAACATGGACATTGTTTCGGTAATGGAAGACATCATGCTGTTGCCCTCCCTTACACTCTGTGACATCTGGACAATGGCACGTGTGCATCAACCAAGTGCATGTGCATTATGTCTTCCACTGGCCTGCGCGCTCTCCCACATGAGCTTGGCCTCCTGAAGGTGCTGCTGCACCAGGGATGTGAGTGCATCCTGCTGTTGCTCCATCCTGGTGAGGTGGCCTTCAATATCCCTCACACTGGAGAAGGAGGGATGTTGGGGGCTAATTGGGCCCATGGGCTAAAGGCCAGGGGCTCCTCCATGCTGTGGTCTGTTGAGTCTCCAGTTTCAAGACCACCGTCATCCGCTGTGTCGTATCCAAAGCACCGTTGTGCACGGCCTTGTGGCAGTGGTGGTGGCGGCACTGCTGCTTCTGGGACTGCCGGGGTGGGTACAGCTTGTGGGACTTGTGGTGGCACTGCTGGAAGGACCATGGGGGCCTGCGAAGGCACTGCTGGAGGGACCACGGGAGCCTGCAGTGGCAGTGCTGCAGGGACCATGAGGGCCTGCAGTAGGAGTACTGGTGTGACCACAGTGTCCTGCGGTGGCAGTGCTGCATGGACTACAGGGCCTGCGGTGGCAGTGCTGGAGGGAACACAGGGGCCTGTGGTGACAGTGCTGGAGGGACCACGGGGGCCTGCTGCAGCTGGACAGATGGAGCTGGGGTTGCAGTTGCACATCTGCCTGATGAGACTGTGGAGTCCTGGGTTGAGGTGGTGGTGGTCCTTCGGCATCGACGCCTGGTGCCCTTGAAGTGCTGGGATGGGCATCCTCATTGCCGGATGATGTGCCTGAGGGGGTCACAAAGGCAGGGCATCAGTGAAGGGTCTGGATTGATGAGGCAGACATTATTGCTTTGGCTTTTTGATGACAGGGCTGTGTCAGGGACATGGCGGGGGACATGGCATGGTGCACACATGCTTGTGTCATGGTTGCTGTGCCATGGATGTGTGATGTACCTACATGGTGGCTGGTGTGCCGGAGATACTGTCATGGTGTACTTGTAATTACTGGGTAGGGTGTTAGAGGTGTGGCACACAAGCTGTTTGATGTGCTGTGAAGGGTTGTGCCATGGATGGCGTCCCCATGTGCCTGCTGCCTGTAGCACTTACATCGATCGGCAGACATTTGTGCACATGCGTCAGGCTGGCTGGGGCGAGGGAGTAACATGTTTCCCTGGTGTGTGACACTGGTCATTTGTGGGTGGTGTAGGAGCTTGGTGGCAGTGACGTAATTTTGTGCCTGGGCTAGCATGGTGGAAACACACCAGTTTTGCTGTGTCAGGTGGGTGTGTGTCTGAATGACAGCAGGAGCATGTTATGTTGGCGATACAGGGTACCTGTGCTATCTTCTATGTGTCATTGGGGTATGAGTCAGGTTTCGGCTGAAGGTGTATGTCATTGTGTGCAACCAGGTTGCAGGAGTGGGGGGTGGCAGGGCTGTATTGGTGTTGTGCACAACGCACTTGACGTGTTTTGCAGCTGTAGTGTGTGCAGGATGGACAGGGAGGTTGATGTGACTTTGGGGTTACGTGTACTCACCATCCTTCTCGGGTGTGATAGCTCCACTGTCATGACCCACAGAACGCGCCCCTTCTGGACTTCCTGGTCCTTGTCACGGCAGGGTTTGCATTCATTGTTTCTCCCAACATGGCCGTATCACGTGACACGCCACGCACCAGTCTTCACGGCGCACGTAGTACGTTCCATAAATATGCCACGCCTCTCTGGGCCAGCGCGTCTCAATGCTATTGCGAAGTAGTGACCAGATGTGTGCTCCGTAGCTCGCGGTATTATTCCCTTGCTTCTTCCACCCTAACCCAATTCTAGTCCCTTCCTCCCTTTCTTGATTCCTGGACTCGTGTGCTAGATGCGCACCCTGTTATTTCCTGGATTCCTGGGCCCTTGCTTCCCGGTACTTGAACACACGCTGGAGTCGGAAGAGACTCGTGCAGCCTTATTCAAGACTCGAGCAGTACGCAAGAAGGCATTGATCAAGAAATCCAGCAAAGATCGAACTCAGGTGAGAAGGGGGGAACTCCTTGACATCCGCAGCCCCAACACCTTCAATGGATTTGAGGTGCAGCACACTGCTGCACGTCTCCTTCCACAGCTGCAGGTGGATACGGGATGTGCTGCTGCCACCTGTGGCCATGCCCTGGCTGTGCTGGGCCGATAGGAGGTTGAGCACCCTCAAGCGCAGGTCATCCCCCCCTTTTGTGGCAGGCACGCACAATGCAGGTGGTTGTGCCAACTGCTGTTACTTTCTGTGCAACCTCCTCCGAGATGGTGTTCTTCTTGAGCTGTGCCTGTCTGCATTTGTCGGTGGAGAACAGTTGGTCTGCATGTTGGACAATGATGTCTGCCAACATGTTTAGCTCTGCCTCACTAAAGCGTGGCTTGCGCCTCCGGGTTGCACTGACTCTTGATGTCATCTTCAATTAGCAAAATATCTGCTCAGGATATGGGTATGTGGCCTGTGCTCTGAGGATTGCAATGGATTGTGTTTTATTAATGGCTGCCGGTCGATTTCCTGTTTCGGCGATCACTGTATTTCCGGTCACGGGACTTGCGGCACCGTTGTTACCAGTGCCGGTGGACCCAGGACCGTGATGCCAGATTTTGGGGGAGGGTTGTTGGAATTACCAGCATGTATCCAGCATGCCGGAATGTGCGTGCACGCCAACATGGAATCAGCTAGTGTTTCCGGCAGCTGGAGTTCACGGACACGGTAGCACCGGCATGCCGGTAATTAGGATTTCTTACCAGCTAACGTGTAATGAGGCCCAATGCCTCGGCAGCAGTCCAGTGGGTACAACCTGAGTTTAGCCCCGCAGGCCCCGGGGAAGCTGAGAGATGAGTGGTGAAGCGGCCAAGGGATTTAGTTCTAGTTTGGGGTTCTTATGTTGATGTACTCATCTGTGCAGGACTAGATAGCACAGGGAGATGTAATGTTTGATAAATGTTTTGTTAAATGGGATAAAGAAGGAATGTTACATCGGCCTCACGTCCCACATGCACGGTGACGTGAGGCATAATAAAGAAGCTGTTTGCTGGAAGATGACAGTTCAGGAGTTACCAGCCCATAAGCGTGACATGCTTTCTTTGAGCTGCGCAGTGCGACCAAAGGCCTATAATGCCGGGCCTGTATGCACCCTGATCCCTGCTGGCAGCACCAGCAGGGAACTTTACACCCACCATGGGGGGGTTATGTCACCTCATTACCGGCTAATGTGGAGGGCTCTTCATTCAGAAAAGGGTTCAAAGGCATAGCAGAGATGTTCTAGTAAAACATTCCTCTATTCTCTTTCAGGGCTTGCACAGTAGCTAGGCATGCTGTTTTTTCTTCACCTCTACAACAATCACTGAACGTAGAAGACATACTATGCCCATTGTGGCTCGGAATGGCTTTTAATAAAATAATAATCATGTCCAACTTCCCTCTGGGGCCCAGCAGGAGCTGCTAGGTGCATCTGGCTAGTGCTTCAGATTCTTGAAAACCATACAAGACAAAGTATCTTTTCTATGTCTACCACACGTCAGGGCCATCCCTCAACAAACGAATTTGGAATGAATTAGATACAGTTCTTGGTGATCAGGTAAGCTTTGATTAACACAACATTCTGATACTTCATTGCTTGCCCAACTAGCTGACAAAGGTCTGACATAGGTGCATGAAGCTCTTTTGGAAAAGTGGTTTCTGCTCATGAAGCTAACAGTGTAGCCCTCCCATTGGTCTGTGTGTAAACATGTCACATGTGGCAGCTGGGACAGAGGTTGGAAGAAGCCTCTGGCCTCACTGTAGTCTCCTGTGATAGGCCATCCAGGTGGCTCCATCTGGCACTCGCACATCCTCGGAGGCTTCTCCTGCCCAAGGGTGTCTCCCAGGAAATCTTGCAAGTATTTCAGTCTTTTCATCATTGTCATGTCATGGTGTCCATATGGACTCTGCCGTTCTTGCTAAGTACCGGCTGCCCGCAGATCAACAAGTGACGCAAGGATTGGCACTAATGACCCCTATGTTCCCCTCCCTTGGGTTGCACGATAGGCTCATCCAGTTATAGGAAAACACATGAGCTTTTAACTACACCTAAATATACGTCTTTGTTCTTACAGTGTGAACGTGCTTTTCGATGCACTGACCGATGAGGGGGCATTTGTATTGATTTAATGATCAGGTGTTATTGGTCCTGCTCTGTCCCATTGATACACTGACTCGGGCAGTGGCTACTGGTAATGAGATAAATGCTGTGTTTCTAAGGCTCAGGTGTGTTTCTCTATCAGTCCACTCTTGGTCAATCCACAGTCATATATTAAGTGTCGGCCTCTGAGGCTGAAGGGTTATACAAAAGACGTGGGTGTGATTTATTTGTTTCCACCTAGTTTGATTAGTTTATTTTTACGGCAGGTTTTACCTGAATAATAAAGAGATGGGTGATTTGCACACTCACAGCACTGTTTGCAATACACCCCGCTCTCCTTTGCGCACTGATGCTCTAATGGAGTCATTAGAAGTGTAAATGGTGCTACTTTTCTAGATTTGTGCTGTTTTGTGAAGTGGTGCTTTCGGGGCACATTATTTCCAACATTAAATGAATGTCTACGAGTGGCGGCATCTCCATCTTGGCATTAATTTTATACGCCTTGGATCCATCGTTTTTATTTTGTTTTAATGATTAAAATAAACATTAATTCAACCTTTAACAATACTAAACAAAGGGGGTTCTGGGAGTCTCTCTACCAGCATGAACACAGCCCATTGACCTGCTCTTGGGTGGATGGCCCCTGATAGAGTCTCAACCAAGTCTGTAGCTCACTGTCCCTTTCACAGAGAAGAGATATCCCTGCATAGCAGTCTTTGTCCTGCCTAGGGGCAGTCCAGCACTGAAATGCTAGGGTATTCTCCCTGAACAAGAGTACCAACAGCAACCCCAGACATGTGTTTCAGCCTTGTTGGGCATCATCAGTGAGGTGGAGCTGTGCCTCTCTGAGAACAGTGGGCAAGGGGTCCACATCTGGAATCCCCTGGTAACTTAGGGTGAGACCCAAAGTTACTTAATATGCAAAACAAAGAGGGTTCTGGGAGTCTCTCTACAAGCATGAACACAGCCCATTGACCTGCTCTTGGGTGGATGGCTCCTGTGAGAGTCTCAACCAAGTCTTTAGCTCACTGTTCCTTTCACAGAAAAGAAATATCCCTGCATATCAGTCTTTGTCCTGCCCAGGAGCAGTCCAGGACTGAAATGCTAGGCAATTCTCCTCTGAACAAGAGTACCAACAGCAACCACATGCACGTGTTTCAGCCATGTTGGGCATCATGAGTGAGGTGGAGCTGTGCCTCTCTGAGAACAGTAGGCAAGGGGTCCACATCTGGAATCCCCTGGTAACTTAGGGTGAGACCCAAAGTTACTTAATATGCAAAACAAAGAGGGTTCTGGGAGTCTCTCTACAAGCATGAACACAGCCCATTGACCTGCTCTTGGGTGGATGGCTCTTGTGAGAGTCTCAACCAAGTCTTTAGCTCACTGTTCCTTTCACAGAGAAGACATATCCCTGCATATCAGTCTTTGTCCTGCCCAGGAGCAGTCCAGCACTGAAATGCTAGGCAATTCTCCTCTGAACAGGAGTACCAACAGCAACCCCTTACACGTGTTTCAGCCATGTTGGGCATCATGAGTGAGGTGGAGCTGTGCCTCTCTGAGAACAGTGGGCAAGGGGTCCACATCTGGAATCCCCTGGTAACTTAGGGTGAGACCCAAAGTTACTTAACATGCAAAACAAAGAGGGTTCTGGGAGTCTCTCTACCAGCACGAACACAGCCCATTGACCTGTTCTTAGGTGGATGGCCCCTGGGATGGTCTCAACCAAGTCTTTAACTCATTGGTCCTCATTACACGTTGTACGGTAAGGGTTTACTGGTACCGGTAAGGGTACCGGTAAACCCTTACCGCCTTACTACGAGGTCCCTTTGCGGGGCCTCCCTTAACGCCTGGTTTTTCCAGGCATTAAGGACGGGACCCGCAAAGGGACCTTGGTGCTAATTACGGTACCGCAATTTGCGGTACCGTAATTAGCCCTTCACCATTAACAAGGAGCCCTATGGGGCTGACTGGCAATGGTGAAGGGGCAATGGCGGAATTAGCGCCCCCACTGCCCTTGGAATATGGTGCTAATTCCGCCATCCACCAAGGCGGACCCGGTAAGGGACCGGCGGCAACCATGGCGCTAATAGCACCATGGTTTACCGCACAACGTCTAATGAGGCCCACTGTCCCTTTAACAGAGAAGAAATATCCCTGCATATCAGTCTTTGTCCTGCCCAGGGGCAGTCCAGCACCGAAATGCTAGGCAATTCTCCTCTGAACAAGAGTAAAAACAGCAACCTCATACACCTGTTTCAGCCTTGTTGGGCATCATCAGTGAGGTGGAGCCGTGCCTCTCTGAGAACAGTGAAAAATGGGTCCACGTCTGGATTCCCCTGGTAACTTAGGGTGAGACCCAAAGTTACTTAATATGCAAAACAAAGGGGGTTCTGGGAGCCTCTCTACCAGCACAAACACAGCCCATTGACCTGTTCTTGGGTGGATGGCCGCTGGGAGAGTCTCAACCAAGTCTTTAGCTCACTGTCTTTTTCACAGAGAAGAAATATCCCTGCATACCAGTCTTTGTCCTGCCTAGGGGCAGTCCAGCACCGAAATGCTAGGCAATTCTCCTCTGAACAAGAGTACCAACAGCAACCCCATACACGTGTTTCAGCCTTTTTGGGCATCATCAATGAGGTGGAGCTGTGCTTCTCTGAGAACAGTGAGCAAGCGGTCCATGTCTGGATTCCCCTGGTAACTTAAGGTGAGACCCAAAGTTACTTAATTTACAAAACAAAGGGGGCTCTGGGAGGCTGTCCCTGTCGAAAGAGAAATCATATTGTGTCTTCTATTGTAATAAATATATTAAAATTGGCATACGCCAAGTTGCTCGAAAGTCGCTTGCGAAAGAAATCTGTGTTTAATGTCCTGGCCTTAAATCCATGTGAGCCGCCATTTTAGGTCAAACTGCCATTTTAGGATTCGCTTTGTAAAAGTCACCCTGTGAGTTAAAATGGTGGACGATGTCATTCCAGAATACAACATGGCCGTCTTGACCTCTGTACATAGCTAATGTGTAACTTGCCTGCAGGTCGCTTGTTGAGGTCGTGAACTGAGACCTTGTCCTTCGTTGACCTAAGTATAGAACGATTACTCGTGCAATGAAACTAATCCACGAGCATATTATGAAACAATGTATTCAAATACTGAATGAAGAACATCTGTTCAACTACATTGTATTAATGTTTGAGAAGGCATGCATGGAAAATCTTAGAATACACAGTTATTGCATAGACTTGTTGATACATGTATTAAAGGCAAAACCAGTTATATGCAGTTGTTCGAGACTTGGCACAATCCCTAGATCGGTGATGTATTAAAAGGAATATTAACCCGACGTGGGGCTGGACATTGTGCCCACCGAATGTATAAAAAGCGAATGCATTCTAATGTACAATGTCTCTCACTGAACATACTGAACCACGCTGGAGTTCGTTGTGTTGTACTGAGGGCCGATAGCTATCTGATTTTGCTCTGTTTTTGTAACTGGATTCAGTATAAAATAAAGTGCTTTGTATGTTCCTTTGTAACCCTTGTTCGGTGTATTTCCTTTTGGGGTACTCAGCCTCGATATTTTTATTCTGTTTTCACAGGTGGCGTCCGAATAGAGACCCTCAAGATTGATGCCGGATTGTTGAAGGTTGACGCACGCTATTGGACCGGGATTGGATGGTGTAACATAAGGGGCCCCCTGAACGAGACGCAACACCTCAGCAGCGCTGCACGACCCGATCCTTGGACGATAAGCGTGTGGTCCGAGACGACATCTTGACGAGTGTCCACTTATCAAGGCGGGCAGATTTGCCGAAATCACCATACACGAGGTAAGATTAGTTAGGTAAGATTCTTAGAAATCCAATCGGACTTCCTTAGGTTTGGTCAGGTGAGTCGTGACCCGATTCTTAATTTAATCCTGACAATTTAAATTTTGGCGCATTGTATCTGCAGACACAATTATTGACCAGGTAACACCAAGAATTTGAGATATGCCTGGGAAATTGTCTACCTGCTTTAGGGCATTATTCCGCAGTGATAGACAATCTTTGGAATTTAGCCATCCCGCACCACAGGAGGGGTCACCGGCATGTACTATGTACTGTAAGCATGGCATTGGAAGTATAGTATTTAATGACATTTGGCACAGTCAAACCAGACATGCCACCAAACTTCACTGGCCAATCAATGGTTGTTTTGAAATCCCTCGTATTGAGTATTTAGAGTCAATTCTGTTAAAGAAAAAGGCTAGACCTGCAGCATTTGATATTTTGCAGAATTGGAAAAAAGAAGCGTTGCAACAACTTAAAAGTAGAGAGAAGCATGCGCGCCGTCACAAGACGAACGCCGAAAAAAGAACATTTTGTATGACCGAGATAAACATTCTGAATCGACTAGAAATATGGATAGGGCTTTCTCACTGTCAGCGCTAGTAGGATTCGACCCTCCTTCCTGATCCAGCCCTTCCGCCCACTCCTCACCTGGTATCTCAGTGTCTGTGGGTTGTTGGAGTCTTTTCTTCCACAGGGCCTTTTTCTTCTGAGGTGGATAGGGTCTGCCTCGGTAGGAGCCACCCTGACCTAAATCAAAGAGGTCAAGGGGGGCCCCTCTACCGGAACAAACTATCGGGGGAAAATGCCTTCCGGCATAAAAAAACCCCTCTGAGTGAAGTGCGTGGGAGCCTTGGAAAAGCAGCCTGGAGAGGGCCTGGAGATGCCGCCTGGAGGAGAGCCTGGAGATGCCGCCTGGAGGGGAGCCTGGAGATGCCGCCTGGAGGAGAGCCTTGCGACGTGGTAAGCACAGGGGGGAAGCCACAGATACAGATAAGAAGCCCAGGGAAAGAGCCAGAAAGCTGGCAAGCCGAGGGGAGAAGAGCGAGCGAGACAGGTAAGCAGATATATGGCTGGCAGGGCCAGGGGAGAGAGAAACTAAGCAGAGAAAGCTCGAGGGAAACAGAACGGAGGAAAAACTGAGGAGCGTTTCACCCAAAAGCCTAGCGCGAAGGGTTGCAACGCGCAGGCTTCCGGGTGGAAGCGAAGAAAAAAGGCGATTGGTGGCAGGGCCGCCAAGACTAGAGCGCTGCATAGCAGTGAGAGAAAAAACGTGGCGGGGCGATTCAATGGCCGCTTAAGCGCCATTGAACCCACTTACGCCACGGACTTTGGAGTGTGACACTCACTCGGTATTCAGAAAATTTATCCTTCTAAAGATCTTCATGTTTCTGATGAGTTTATAGATAAATTATTTAATGAACGAAGGCCTGGTGCTTCTGCACCACCTTTGTATGCACCTCTTCCTGCTGCTTTGCCTCTTCCTCCTGTTATTCCCGCTCCACCTGTTGTTGTTCCTGTTGTTCTTGCTCCGCCCAATGTTCCCCTTCCTCCAGCTCCCCTACCTCTTTTTATCACACCAGTTACAGTACCTCCATCGAATTTGCCTGCTCCCTCTCTTCCAAGTGGTCCTGAGCCGCTTGTAATCGATCGAGGTGCAGCGTCAAAGGTTGTCACTCGCAATACTGTACTACCGGAGAAGAAACAGGAGTTAATTTCATGGGCTAAGCATTGTATGGAGAAGGATGATCAAGCTAGCGTTTTTTCCACACTTTGTAATATGGATAATTTTCCTGAGAAACATGTTTTTATTGAAGATTTAGGTATTCAGTTATGTATAATATGGGGAAGATTAAATAATGCGGATCTTCCGCAAGGGTTAAAGGATCTAAATACTCTAGCGCTTTCTAGAGACACTGTGGAGAAGGTAAATGAGAATGTTGAGAGGTTGTTTGGGTATAGAAAGGAGTTAGAAAAGTTACAGGATGAGGATGAGGAGGAGGAAAATATGTATGTACAGAAACGGTTCCTTCCGTGTCGTAAATCGATATCTGAGGAAACGCGTATTTGTAAGAAAGACGCGATTAGATGGATTTCGAACATATCGATAACTCCAGTTGAGGTTGACACATACAGTCAATAAACGCTAGAAATGCAGAGGAAAGTGATACAGGTGATGGTAGAGTACCTGCAGGATGAGTGTGTAAAAAGGAAGATTAGTTGTCCCACAGAGTTATTAAGTATTTACAAGAGAGCTTTTTCACTTAACACTTCTTCGACTGCTTTAGCGCTCGATTTAGCTCTGTTGCTTAGTAAGCGTTCGGAGTCACCTACTTCTCAGTTGCCTATGAGAGAGGTCCCTCCGACATTTGTCCCAAAGGTCGAGGTAGCGGCCGATGCTGCACGGGGTATAGTTGCCGTGGACATTCCTGCGCATTATGTATCACAGTTCGTTCACGTCCCGTTCTCAAGACAGGAAGTGAATACTATTAGGCAATCTATTCCTGATATTAGGAAAAATCCGACAGGGTTCTATAAAGAGATAGAGTCCTTTTTGCAGTCCTCAGTGTTCATCCTAGGCGACATTGATTTGTTGTTTCCTGTACTCCTGCCCGTAGATTTATGGAAACAAGTTAGAACTATTGACGACGTACCCGGGTTGGGAGATACATGGGTGAATATAACTAGACTCGATGGGGAAAGGCCAGCTGGTGAAAGACCGCCTCAGGTGATATTAACTTTGCCTGACAGAATCGTTGCTAAATTAAAAACCATAATTCCCGAAAAGAGAATTATTTGGGACAAGCTTACGGCCTGTGTCCAAGGAAAGTCTGAGGGTGCTACCGAGTTCTTTAATCGGTTCGAAACAGGTATTCTTGGATTTCGGTGGACAAGACTTAGGCACAGAGTCTGGGAAAAGATTATTTGTGGACAAATTTGTACGTGGATTGCTGTCTGACATCCAGTCACAAATGATGTCTTCTGAGAGCGCTTGGCAGGCGAAATCACAATCAGAAGTACTGCACATGGCTCAGTACTACGAGAACCGCGTCAATAATGAAAAAGATAGGATTGAAAAACGAAAAGGCGATTTGAAAACTAAAGTGCTATTGCAGCAAATTGTTAGAGGCCCCAGAGGGGGTAGTTCTCAGGTTAGAGGTCAGTATGTCCCGCAGGGGAATGTGCCCTTGTGTCCTGTGAACATTAACCAGTGCGCTTATTGTCGTTGAGAGGGTCATTGGCGTGCACAATGCCCCGTCCTTCAACAAAGGTCAAATAATACATTTGGTAATATGGGTAGGTGAACCAGAAGATGCCCGGGTGTAGGGGGCCCTGGTAGAGGTCAGTTTACACAGGACCCTCAGCAACCTTTTTCGCAGAACAATCAGACTCCGAGTATGGACACCAGGAACATATTTGATCATCCTTCTGCTGCATATTTATCTGAAGAGCTTCCTTTTGATGACATTCTGTTTCGTTAGGATTGCCCGAAGCAGGGTTTGGAACCTACACCTATTCCCGTCAATCAGAAAGGTCCCTACGTTGAAATGGTGGTGGGAAATAGGAAACATCCGTTTTTGATAGACACTGGAGCACAGAAGTGTTCCATTGATCATTCACGGGTTCCAAACATTCCACTGTCAGGGCAAACCAATGTTTCTGTAGGGTTTTCTGGTACACCAGTTGTTTGTCCGGTTTCTATGCCGGTACCCATTTCTTTGGGTCCCTTTACGGACCATTGGCCATTTCTGTTGACTTCGGATTGCGGAGAGAACTTGCTGGGGTTGAATCTGTTAAAAGAATTAAATGCAGTGATTTATTGTTCTTCTGATGGAGTGCGCTTGACGATTTCACCACAGCAATTTTCTGCCTCGCAATTCTTGACTTCACCTTTGCCTACAGAATTCATTAATGTACCGGACAGCTTGTGGGCTGTCGACGACAATGATGTCGGTGTTTTACAGATTGAACCTGTCAAGATAGTTTTGAAACATGGAATTGAGCTGCCACGCATTCCTCAGTATAAGATTTCAGTTGAGGGTGAGCAAGCTTTTAAATGCATTGTTTCCGATTTTGTGCATCGCGGGGTGATTGAAGAAATTTCAGGAAGTTTGTGTAACAGTCCGATTTTACCCGTGTACAAGAAAGGCGATAATGCAATTCCATTCTGTTTCATAATTGATTTACGTGCCATTAATAAAGTTGTGGCACCACAATTTCCAATTGTGCCTGATGTAATGACAATCCTAACCATGATTCCAGCTACAGCTACTTACTTTAGTGTTGTGGACCTGAAAAACGCTTTCTTTAGTATTCCTATACACAAGGATAGTAGATATTTGTTCGCGTTCACCTTAGGGGGACGCTCGTTCACATTTACTCGTGCACCTCAAGGGTTACACAGAGAGTCCTAGCATTTATAGTAGGGCTTTGAAAGAACAACTTGATACCCTTGAATTGCTTCTAGCTGCTGACTCTGAGAGTGCCTGTAAGGAGGGCACTGTGTTATTACGTATCCATCTAGCTAAGCATGGTCACAAAGCTTCGCTTAAAAAATGTAAATATTGTTGCCAGGAGGTCGCCTATTTAGGCTATCTCCTGTCAAAGGAGGGAAGGAGATTGACTCCTGAAAGAATAAAACACATTTCTGGCATGTCTGTTCCAAATACACTGAAGGAGGTTAGGGCCTTGATAGGTATGGATTTTTACTGTAGGTTGTGGATCCCAAATTTTTCACTAGTGATCAAACCGATGTTGGCTTTGACGAAGAAGGGCATTTCTTCGCCATTGCCATGGAACGCGGTACACCAGCAGTCGTTTGACTTGCCTAAGACTGCATTATGCTCTGCACCAGTTTTGGGCACACCAAACTATGAAAAGGCCTTTGTGTTGTTTGTGCATGAATGTGATGGATGTGCTTTGGCTGTATTAACGCAGGAACATGGAGGGAAGAATAGGCCGTGCGGTTACTTTTCTTCCGCCCTTGATCCTGTAGCATGCGCTTTGCCAAGATGTTTGCACGCTGTCGCTGCTGCTGCCGCGTCTTTAAAATAGAGTGAGGGAATGATCCTCGGCCATGATCTAACCCTGCTGGTGCCTCACTCTGTAGATGTTCTACTGAACCGAAATGAAACGCAACACCTCACTTCTGCACGGTTGACAAGATATGAATTGATCTTGTTTGCTCCTCACATTCAAATTAAGAGGTGTTGTGTTCTTAATCCGGCTAAACTCCTACCTTTCCCGCAAGATACTACTTGCAGCGATGAAGTGCCACATGATTGTATACGACCGAACAAGAGACAAAGGGTAGAATTGATTTGAAAGATACTCTCTTGGATAATCCGCAAGGAGAGCTGTTTTGTGACGGCTCCTGCTTCAAACTTCCGGATGGTACATCCACAGCTGCTTATGCGATCACTACATTGAGCATGGTTGTGGAAACTAAGAGAATCACGCATAATTCTGCTCAGGCCGCAGAGATTATAGCATTGACCCGAGCTTTTGAACTTTCTGAAGGGCTTGCAGTAAATATATATACTGATAGTCAGTATGCCTTTGGGGTGGTCCACAACTTTGGGAGACTTTGGTCAGAGAGAGGGTTCCTAACTTCGCATGGCACCAGAATTCAACATGGCTCCCTAATAGTACTACTACTCTCAGCACTTGCGCTCTCTACTCAGTTAGCAGTTATGAAATGTGCAGCACATCGAAAGATTACAGATGATATAGGGAAAGGGAATGCTTTCGCTGATCAGATAGCTAGGCAAACTGCTACCGATCTACTTACGGAGAAGTATGTTTCAAGGGAATCTGTAGATGCTTATGTAATAGATGAGGGTGTTGGGTCTGTACGGGATATCCAAGCTGATGCCACGTTAGAAGAATCCAAAAGGTGGGCTGAAGGCTTGGGGAAACTTGATAATGATGGGTGTTGGGTGGACATAGTAGAAGGGAAATGGCTGCTCCCCGACGCGTATGTCATAATGATGGTCATCATGGCTCATGGTCCTACGCATGTATGTGCCCAGAAAATGACTAAAATGTTAGAGAAAGTTTGGGTAAATGACAACATTTTGAAAATTGACCAGCGCTACATCCGGGAGTGCATGATTTGCCTGCAACACAACGTGGGAAAGGGGACAGTAACTCCAAGGGGTAGTTTTGGGCCACCCTCTGTCCCCTTTGAAGTGATCCACTTTGATTTCATTGAAATGGAACGATGCGATAATAAGAAATATGTACTGGTGGTTATCTGTGCTTTTAGTAAATGGGTTGAGGCTTTCCCTGTTAAAGGTGCAACAGCTATGACTACTGCAAAAATCATGTTAAAAGAATACTTCCCGCGGTTCGGTTGGCCAAGAGTTATCTGGTCGGACAATGGTCCACATTTTGTTGCTGCTATAATTCTGCAGATATGTACAGCATTACGAATAGACAAACGGTTCCATTCGGCCAGACATGCTCAGAGCGCCGGACTAGTAGAAAGACACAACGGTATCATCAAGAACAAGCTCGCTAAAACGTGTGCCGGCACCAAACTAAAATGGCCGGACGCCTTACCGATCGTGTTGTTATCCATGCGCACAAACCCTCAAACTCAGACTGGGCTCTCTCCATTTGAGGTCGTAATGGGTAGACCTGCCAATATTTGGAACCTTCCTAAATGCAACTCATTAAGAAATGTTGAAAATGTATTACTTTCAGATTATTGTAGCCAGTTGACTAAAAACCTGTATTTTATTTACCACCAGGTACGAGAAGCTTTACCTGTGCGATACGAGGGCCCGGGCCACAGCATACGGCCTGGGAGTTGTGTGCTCGTCAAAGCCTTTGAGCATTCCGCCTGCCTCGCGCCTCACTTGCGTGGGCCATTCCAAGTCCTGTTGGTCACCCAGACAGTGGTGCGGGTCGCTGGGAGAAAGAAGTGGATCCACGCATCCCACGTCAAGAAACTTCCTCACCCTGTGCCACACGTTGCAGAAGAAACAGAACCCCTCGCTGACACTGCAACCAATGAACCCAAAGCAATAAGTAGCACCGAGAGTGTGTCGGAGAATCTCTCTGAGCCCGTGAGGCTTGGGGAAGCTGCCATTTTGTCTCCACACTCTCCACAAATTTTGCATCCGGAAACTGCTATTTCGAATTCAGCACCTTCACTTGCTTCCGACACGTTGCTTCCAGCAGGAAGTGACGACATATTGTTTCCGGGTCAATCAGTACCGGGAAAAGTAAGATGCAATCTACGACCACAAAGATAGACTTACGGCACGGTTTTACTGTGCATCTGATAGACTTACGGCACGGTTTTGCTGTGCATCTGATAGACTTACGGTTCGGCTGTGCATTCGGAGAAGGAAAAGAGTCATCAAGGGCTTGCTTTTTGTCCAAATTTGAGAAAGGGGATTCTGTTGGCTAGGGTTGTGGAAGGACTAAGAAGTCGCTCGACCGGGAGGTCGCCAGCAACAAACTTTGGAGTATCTGTTTGAAGACTGCCCATGCCCGCCACCTCTACTGCTCGTATGGGACTTGTAAATAAGGGGGTGACCAACCGGGACAATGGACAAAATGCCTGGGCCCCGCAAATGTATTGCTGTATTTTTATAATGATATTTGGGTTTTTAATAGTCACTGCCTTAGGATTGTGGTACCTCGAGGAAACTCATTCTCTAGAACTTTTGTTGCCTACTTAAAGTGCACCTAGTGTTCCTACTCCCTTTGTACATTTGCATACTCTATCCCCTAGGGATTCTCAGCACAGACAAAGGTAACACAATAACACCTTACTGCTTATCATGAATGCTAGTCATGCCATTTTTAATAAATCTAACTGTTGGGTCTGCTCACATTTACCGCAACTCAGGGATAAGGGGCTAGGTTGGTATATTCATCCTTTACCTATGACAACTGCTTGCTATGCCTCTCTTAGAGCACTGTTTTTTGGTCGGTGGAATGATAACATCTCAGGGAACTTTGATGGCACCAATTTGAATAGTTTTGAGAAACGTGTTTTGACTCCCCTGGGATGCTCGCTTTTCGCAAACAGGAGTAAACCGAATGTTGCTTCTATAAGGACTTCTGATAAACTGTCTCGTCCTTTCCAATCTTTGATTTCCTTTAAAATGGCTCCAATAGGCAATAAGGATGCCATGCCTCCTTCTTACACTGTTAACCATAGCCCCGATTCAGTTTCTTTTTGCATACAGAGGAATGGAACTCAGTCAATGGGAAATTTTCTAGGTTGTGCCAACGTTGCAAATTTGACTGGGGAAAACAGAACTTTGTATGTAGGCGAACCTGTCTACTTTGTCTGCGGTAATGTAACATTCCCATGGTTGCCCAGGGATTGGCAGGGAACCTGTTATTTAGGGATCCTGTTACCTGTGGTGTTTATAGCTAGTACAAGAGAAGTTTTGAAGGCTCGTCCATGGCGGGACGAGAATGGTGACACCCCAGCACAAATCTTGGGAGATATAGCTAAATCAGTTGTGCCATTTTGGGGGTAGAAAGTGAATTCAGAAGATATCAGAAAACTAGTGAGAGTACTGGATAGAACCATCAAACGGACCACGGATGTACTCTATAATATGACGTTAGAACAAAAGGCGATAAGATTAGTAGTACTCCAAAACCGAATTGCATTAGATGTCATTCTAGCTGAACGTGGTGGAGTGTGCAAATTAGTGGGGTCCGCTTGCTGTGTTTTCGTACCAGATTCCTCCCCAACTATCTTCAAGGCAATACAGAATCTGCACGTCCTTAGTTCAGAAGTGCATGTTCTCGAGGGAAACTGGGATCTAAACGCTTGGTTCTGGGACTTCTTGCGATCTTGGGGTTGGAAGGTACTTTTGGTCTTGCTAATTATTTTGGGAATCCTGTTGTTTCTTTGTTGCTGTATTCAGTGTTTAGCTAGTATATGTTCGATGCTAGGGGGATGTTGCGCACAAGCGATAGGTTCGATAGGACATAAAGTGTATGTCCCGGATAAGACTTCCAAGGAATATGTGTTGAAAGATATTTTAGCAAATGACCTAATGGCAATAGATATTTCTGATAGTGATTCAGGGTGCATGGACGATGATGCATGGAGTTATTTGTAAGGAGATCCAAAGTAGTTTTTAGCACTTGGCATAGGCCAAAAGGAGGGTTTGTCGAAAGAGAAATCATATTGTGTCTTCTATTGTAATAAATATATTAATATTGGCCTACGCCAAGTTGCTCGAAAGTCGCTTGCGAAAGAAATCCGTGTTGCAAGGTCCTGACCTTAAATCCATGTGAGCCGCGATTTTAGGTCAAACCACCATTTTAGGATTCGCTTTGTAAAAGTCACCCTGTGAGTTAAAATGGTGGACGATGTCATTCCAGAATGCAACATGGCCGTCTTGACCTCTGTACATAGCTAATGTGTAACTTAACTGCAGGCCACTTGTTGAGGTCGTGAACTGAGACCTTGGGCCTCATTAGGACCCAGGCGGTAAGGGGTTTACGGCGGCGTAAACAGCGCCGACCCTTACCGCCTGATTCCGAGGTCCCTTAGCGCCATGGAGGATTTAACACCTGCTTTTAGCAGGTGTTAAAATCCATGGCGCTAAGGGACCTTGTTGTTAATTACGCCACCGTAATTTACGGTGGCGTAATTAACGCCTTCCGCACTCCCATTATGCCCTATGGGGCAAACATGGGAATGGGGAAGGGTAAATGGGTTAATGGGGACTTACCGCCCCGCCAACCTCGGAATGGGGTGGTAAGTCCGCCAACCACCATGGCATAAACATAGTTTACGCCATGGTGGTAAAGGTACGACCCAGGCGGTAACTTACCGCCTGGGTCGTAATGAGGCCCCTTGTCCTTCGTTGACCTAGGTGTAGAAGGATTACTCGTGCAATGAAACTAATCCACAAGCATATGATGAAACAATGTATTCAAATACTGAACAAAGAACATCTGTTCAACTACATTGTATTAATGTTTGAGAAGGCCTGCATGGAAAATCTTAGAATACACAGTTATTGCATAGGCTTGTTTATACATGTATTAAAGGTAAAACCAGTTATATGCGGTTGTTCGAGACTTGGCACGAACCCTAGATCGGTGATGTATTAAAAGGAATATTAACCCGAAGTGGGGCTGGACATTGTGCCCACTGAATGTATAAAAAGCGAATGCATTCTAATGTACAACGTCTCTCACTGAACACACTGAACCACGCTGGAGTTCGTTGTGTTGTACTGAGGGCTGATAGCTATCTGATTTTGCTCTGTTTTTGTAACTGGATTCAGTATAAAATAAAGTACTTTGTATGTTCCTTTGTAACCCGTGTTCGGTGTATTTCCTTTTGGGGTACTCAGCCAAGATATTTTCATTCTGTTTACACATCCCAGCACGACACAGCCCATTGACCTGTTCTTGGGTGGATGGCCCCTGGGAGAGTCTCAACCAAGTCTTTAGCTCACTGCCCCTTTCATAGAGCAGAACTATCCCTGCATATCAGTCTTTGTCCTGCCCAGGGGCAGTCCAGCACCAAAATGCTAGTACATTCTCCTCTGAACAAGAGTACCAACAGCAACCCCATACATATGTTTCAGCCTTGTTGGGCATCATCAGTGAGGTGGAGCTGTGCCTCTCTGAGAACAGTGAGCATGGGGTCCATGTCTGGATTCCCCTGGTAACTTAGGGTGAGACCCAACTTTACTTAATATTCAAAACAAAAGGGGTTCTGGGAGTCTCTCTAAGAGCACAAACACAGCCCATTGCCCTGTTCTTGGGTGGATGGCCCCTGGGGGAGTCGCAACCAAGTTTCTAGCTCACTGTCCCTTTCACAGACAAGATATATCCCTTCATATTAGTCTTTGTCCTGCCCAGGGGCAGTCCAGCGCAGCAATGCTAGGCAATTCTCCTCTGAACAGGCGTACCAATAGCAACCCCAAACACGTGTTTCAGCCTTGTTGGGCATCATGAGTGAGGTGGAGCTGTGCCTCTCAGAGAACAGTGAGCAAGGGGTCCTCGTCTGGATTCCCCTGGTAATTTAAGATGAGACCCAAAGTTACTTAATATGCTAAACAAAGGGGGTTCTGGGAGTCTCTCTACCAGCCCAAACATAGCCCATTGACCTGTTCTTGGGTGAATGACCCCTGGGAGAGTCCCAGCCAAATCTCTAGCTCATTGTCCCTTTCTCAGAGAAGAAATATCCCTGCATATCAGTCTTTGTCCTGCCCAGGGGCAGTCCAGGACCGAAATGCTAGGCAATTCTCCTCTGAACAAGAGTACCAACAGCAACCCCACACACATATTTCAGCCTTGTTGGGCACCATGAGTGAGGTGGAGCTGTGCCTCTCTGAGAACAGTGAGCAAGGGGTCCACATCTTGATTCACCTCGTAACTTAGGGTGAGACCCAAAGTTACTTAATATGGAAAACAAAGGGGGTTCTGGGAGTCTCTCTACCAGCACAAACACAGCCCATTGACCTGTTCTTGGGAGGATGGCCCCTGGGAGAGTCTTAACCAACTCTTTAGCTCATTGTCTCTTTCTCTGAGAAAAAATATCCCTGCATATCAGTCTTTGTCCTGGCCAGGGACAGTCCAGCACCGAAATTCTAGGCAATTCTCCTCTGAACAAGAGTACCAACAGCAACCCCATACAAGTGTTTCAGCCTTGTTGGCCATCATCAGTGAGGTGGAGCTGTTCCTCTCTGAGAACAGTGAACAATGGGTCCACGTCTGGATTCCCCTGGTAACTTAGGGTGAGACCCAAAGTTACTTAAAATGCAAAACTAAGGGGGTTCTGGGAGTCTCTCTACCAGCACAAACACAGCCCATTGACCTGTTCTTGGGTGGATGGCCCCTGGGAGAGTCTCAAGCAAGTATTTAGCTCACTTTCCCTTTCACAGAGAAGAAATATCCCTGCATATCAGTCTTTGTCCGGACCAGGGGCAGTCCAGCACTGAAATGCTAGGCAATTCTTCTCTGAACAAGAGTACCAACATCAACCCCATGCTCGCGTTTCATCCTTGTTGGGCATCATGAGTGAGGTGGAGCTGTGCCTCTCTAAGAACAGTGAGCAAGGGGTCCAAGTCTGGAATCCCCTGGTAACTTAGGGTGCGACCCAAAGTTACTTAATATGCAAAACAAAGGGGGTTCTGGGACTCTTCTACCAGCACGAACACAGCCCATTGACCTGTACTTGGGTGGATGGCCCCTGGGAGAGTCTCAACTAAGTCTTTAGCTCACTGTCCGTTTCACAGAGAAGATATATCCCTGCATAGCAATCTTTGTCCTGCCCAGGGGCAGTCCAGCACCGAAATGCTAGGCAATTCTCCTCTGAACAAGAGTACCAACAGCAACCCCATACATGTGTTTCAGCCTTGTTGGGCATCATCATTGAGGTGGAGCCAGGCTCTCTGAGAACAGTGAGCAAGGGGTCCACGTCTAGATTCCCCTGGTAATTTAGGGCGAGACCCAAAGTTACTAAATATGCAAAACAAAAGGGGTTCTGGGAGTCTCACTACCAGTACAAACACAGTCCATTGACCTGTTCCTGGGTGGATGGCCCTTGGGAGAGTCTCAACCAAGATTGTAGCTCACTGTACCTTTCACAGAGAAGAAATATCCATGCATATCAGTCTTTGTCCTGCCCAGGAGCAGCCAGCACCGAAATGCTAGGCAATTCACCTCTGAACAAGAATACCAACAGCAACCCCATACACGTGTTTCAGCCTTGTTGGGCATCATCATTGAGGTGGAGCCAGCCTCTCTGAGAACAGTGTGCAAGGGGTCCACGTCTGGATTCCCCTGGTAACTTAGGCTGAGACCCAAAGTTACTTAATACGCCAAACAAAGCGGGTACTGGAAGTCTCTCTACCAGCACAAACACAGCACATTGACCTGTTCTTGGGAGGATGCCCCTAGGAGAGTCTCAACCAAGTCTTTAACTCACTGTCCCTTTCACCGAGAAGAAATATCCTGGCACAGCAGTCTTTGTCCTGCCCAGGGGCAGTCCAGCACCAAAATACTAGGCAATTCTACTCTGAACAAGAGTACCAACAGCAACCCCACACACATATTTCAGCCTTGTTGGGCATCATCAGTGAGATGGAGCTGTGCTTCTCTGAGAACAGTGAACTATGGGTCCACGTCTGGATTCCCCTGGTAACTTAGGGTGAGACCCAAAGTTACTTAAAAGGCAAAACTAAGGGGGCTCTGGGAGTCTCTCTACCAGCACGAACACAGCCCATAGACCTGTTATTAGGTAGAAGGCCCATGGGAGAGTCTCAACAAAGTCTTTAGCTCACTGTCCCTTAAACAGAGAAGAAATATACCTGCATATCAGACTTTGTCCTGCCCATGGGCAGTGCAGCATCGAAATGCTAGGCAATTCTCCTCTGAACTGTCCCTTTCACAGAGAAGAAATGTCCATGCATACCAGTTGTTGTCCTGCCCAGGAGCAGTCCAGCACCGAAATGCTAGGCAATAATACTCTGAACAAGAGTACCAACAGCAACCCTATACACATGGTTCAGTCTTGTTGGGCATCATCTGTGAGTTGGAGCTGTGCCTCTCTGAGAACAGTGAGCAAGGGGTCCACGTCTGGATTCCCCTGGTAATTTAGGATGAGACCCAAAGTTACTTAATATGCAAAACAAAGGGGGTTCTGGGAGTCTCTCTACCAGTACAAACACAGTCCATTGACCTGTTCTTGGGTGGATGGCCCTTGGGAGAGTCTCAACCAAGTCTTTAGCTCACTGTCCCTTTCACAGAGAAGAAATATCCCTGCATATTAGTCTTTGTCCTGGTTAGGGGCAGTCCAGCACCGAAATGCTAGGCAATTCTCGTCTGAACAAGAGTACCAGCAGCAACCCCAGACATGTGTTTCAGCCTTGTTGGGCATCATCAGTGAGGTGGAGCTGTGTTTCTCTGAGAACAGTGAGCAAGGGGTCCACATCTGGATTACCTGGTTACTTATTGCGAGACCCAAACATACTTAATATGCAAAACAAAGGGGGTACTGGAGGTCTGTCTACCAGCACAAACACAGCCCATTGACCTGTTCTTGGGAGGATGGCCCCTGGGAGAGTCTTAACCAAGTCTTTAGCTCACTGTCCCTTTCACAGAGAAGAAATATCCCTGCATAGCAGTCCTTGTCCTGCCCAGAGGCAGTCCAGCACCGAAATGCTAGGCAATTCTCCTCTGAACAAGAGTACCAACAGCAACCCCACACACATATTTCAGCCTTGTTAGGCATCATCAGTGAGATGGAGCTGTGCCTCTCTGAGAACAGTGAACAATGGGTCCACGTCTGGATTCCCCTGGTAACTTAGGGTGAGACCCAAAGTTACTTAAAAGGCAAAACTAAGGGGGTTCTGGGAGTCTCTCTACCAGCACGAACACATCCCATTGACCGGTTATTGGGTAGATGGCCCATGGGAGAGTCTCAATCAAGTCTTTAGCTCACTGTCCCTTTCATAGAGAAGAAATATACCTGCATATCAGTCTTTGTCCTGCCCAGGGGCATTGCAGCATCGAAATGCTAAGTCAATTCTCCTCTGAACAAGAGTACCAACAGCAAGCCCATACACATGTTTCAGCCTTGTTGGGCATCATCAGTGAGATGGAGCTGTGCCTCTCTGAGAACAGTGAACAACGGGTCCACGTCTGGATTCCCCTGGTAACTTAGGATGAGACCCAAAGTTACTTAAAATGCAAAACTAAGGGGGTTCTCGGAGTCTCTCTACCAGCACAAACACAGCCCATTGACCTGTTTTTGGGTGGATGGCCCCTGGGAGAGTCTCAACCAAGTCTTTAGCTCACTGTCCCTTTCACAGAGAAGAAATATACCTGCATATCAGTCTTTGTCCTGCCCTGGGGCAGTGCAGCATCGAAATTCTAGGCAATTCTCCTCTGAACAAGAGTACCAACAGCAACCCCATACATGTGTTTCAGCCTTGTTGGGCATCATCAGTGAGGTGGAGCCAGCCTCTCTGTGAACAGTGAGCAAGGGGTCCATGTCTGGATTCCCCTGGTAATTTAGGGTGAGATCAAAGTTACTTAAAATGCAAAACTAAGGGGGTCCTGGGAGTCCCTCTACCTGCACGAACACAGCATATTGACCTGCTCCTTGGTGGATGGCCCCTGGGAGAGTCTCAACCAAGTCTTTAGCTCACTGTCCCTTTCACAGAGAAGAAATATCCCTGCACAGCAGTCTTTGTCCTGCCCAGGGGCAGTCCAGCACCAAAATACTAGGCAATTCTCCGCTGAGCAAGAGTACCAACAGCAATCCCATACACGGGTTGCAGCCTTGTTGGGCATCATCAGTGAGATGGAGCCAGCCTCTCTGAGAACAGTGAGCAAGGGGTCCATCTCTGGGTTTCCCTGGTAACTTAGGGTGAGACCCAAAGTTATTTAATATGCAAAATAAAGGGGGTTCTGGGAGTCTCTCTACCAGTACAAACACAGTCCATTGACCTGTTCTTGGGTGGATGGCCCTTGGGAGAGTCTCAACCAAGTCTTTAGCTCACTGTCCCTTTCACCGAGAAGAAATATCCCTGCATATTAGTCTTTTTCCTGGCTAGGGGTAGTCCAGCACCGAAATACTAGGCAATTCTCCTCTGAACAAGAGTACCAACAGCAACCCCAGACATGTGTTTCAGCCTTGTTGGGCATCATCAGTGAGGTGGAGCTGTGTTTCTCTGAGAACAGTGAGCAAGGGGTCCACATCTGGATTCCCTGGTTACTTATTGCGAGACACAAACATACTTAATATGCAAAACAAAGGGGTTACTGGGAGTCTCTCTACCAGCACAAACACAGCCCATTGACCTGTTCTTGGGAGGATGGCCCCTGGGAGAGTCTTAACCAAGTCTTTAGCTCACTGTCCCTTTCACAGAGAAGAAATATACCTGCATATCAGTCTTTGTCCTACCCAGGGGCATGTGCAGTATCGAAATGCTAAGTCAATTCTCCTCTGAACAAGAGTACCAACAGCAACTCCATACACATGTTTCAGCCTTGTTGGGCATCATCAGTGAGATGGAGCTGTGCCTCTCTGAGAACAGTGAACAATGGGTCCACGTCTGGATTCCCCTGGTAACTTAGGATCAGACCCAAAGTTACTTAAAATGCAAAACTAAGGGGGTTCTGGGAGTCTCTCTACCAGCACAAACACAACCCATTGACCTGTTCTTGGGTGGATGGCCCCTGGGAGAGTCTCAACCAAGTCTTTAGCTCACTGTCCCTTTCACAGAGAAGAAATATACCTGCATATCAGTCTTTGTCCTGCCCTGGGGCAGTGCAGCATCGAAATGCTAGGCAATTCTCCTCTGAACAAGAGTACCAACAGCAACCCCATACATGTGTTTCAGCCTTGTTGGGCATCATCAGTTAGGTGGAGCCAGACTCTCTGTGAACAGTGAGCTAGGGGTCCATGTCTGGATTCCCCTGGTAATTTAGGGTAAGATCAAAGTTACTTAAAATGCAAAACTAAGGGGGTCCTGGGAGTCCCTCTACCAGCACGAACACAGCATATTGACCTGTTCCTTGGTGGATGGCCCCTGGGAGAGTCTCAACTAAGTCTTTAGCTCACTGTCCCTTTCACAGAGAAGAAATATCCCTGCACAGCAGTCTTTGTCCTGCCCAGGGCAGTGCAGCAACGAAACGCTAGGCAATTCTCCTCTGAACAAGAGTACCAACAGCAACCCCATACATGTGTTTCAGCCTTGTTGGGCATCATCAGTGAGATGGAGCCAGCCTCTTTGAGAACAGTGAGCAAGCTGTCCATGTCTGGATTCCCCTGGTAACTTACTGTGAGACCCAAAGTTACTTAATATGCAAAACAAAGGGGGTTCTGGGTGTCTCTCTACCAACACAAACACAGGCCTGTTCTTGGGTGGCTGGCCCCTGGGAGAGTGTCAACCAAGTCTTTAGCTCACTGTCCCTTTCACAGAGAAGAAATATCCCTGCATATCAGTCTTTCTCGTGCCCAGGGGCAGTCCAGCACCGAAACGCTGGGCAATTCTCCTCTGAACAAGAGTACCAACATCAACCTCATGCACGTGTTTCAGCCTTGTTGGGCATCATCATTGAGGTGGAGCTGTGCCTCTCTGAGAACAGTGAGCAAGGGGTTCACGTCTGGATTCCCCTGGTAACTTAGGGTGAGACCCAAAGTTACTAAATATGCAAAACAAAGGGGGTTCTGGGAGTCTCTCTACCAGTACAAACACAGTCCATTGACCTGTTCTTGGGTGGATGGCCCTTGGGAGAGTCTCAACCAAGCCTTTAGCTCACTGTCCCTTTCACAGAGAAGAAATATCCATGCATATCAGTTGTTGTCCTGCCCAGGAGCAGTCCAGCACCGAAATGCTAGGCAATTCTCGTCTGAACCAGAGTACCAACAGCAACCCCATACACGTGGTTCAGTCTTGTTGGGCATCATTTGTGAGTTAGAGCTGTGCCTCTCTGAGAACATTGAGCAAGGGGTCCACGTCTGGATTCCCCTGGTAACTTAGGATGAGACCCAAAGTTACTTAAAATACAAAACAAAGGGGGCTCTGGGAGTCTCTCTACCAGCACGAACACAGTCCATTGACCTGTTCTTGGGTGGATGGCCCCTGGGAGAGTCTCAACCAAGTCTTTAGCTCACTATACCTTTCAGAGAGAATAAATATCCCTGCACAGAAGTCTTTGTCCTGCCCAGGGGCAGTCCAGCACCAAAATACTAGGCAATTCTCCTCTGAACAAGAGTACCAACAGCAACCCCATTTGTTTCAGCCTTGTTGGGCATCATCAGTGAGATGGAGACATCCTTTCTGAGAACAGTGAGCAAGGTGTCCATGTCTGGATTCCCCTGGTAACTTAGGGTGAGACCCAAAGTTACTTAATATGCAAAACAAAGGGGGTTCTGGGAGTCTCTCTACCAACACAAACACAGGCCTTCTCTTGGGTGGCTGGCCCCTGGGAGAGTGTCAACCACGTCTTTAGCTCACTGTCCCTTTCACAGAGAAGAAATATCCCTGCATATCAGTCTTTCTCCTGCCCAGGGGCAGTCCAGCACAGAAATGCTAGGCAATTCTCCTCTGAACAAGAGTACCAACATCAACCTCATGCACGTGTTTCAGCCTTGTTGGGCATCATCATTGAGGTGGAGCTGTGCCTCTCTGAGAACAGTGAGCAAGGGGTTCACATCTGGATTCCCCTGGTAACTTAGGGTGAGACCCAAAGTTACTAAATATGCAAAACAAAGGGGGTTCTGGGAGTCTCTCTACCATCACAAACACAGCCCATTGACCTGTTCTTGGGTGGATGGCCCCTGGGAGAGTCTCAACCAAGTCTTTAGCTCACTGTCCCTTTCACAGAGAAGAAATATACCTGCATATCAGTCTTTGTCCTGCCCTGGGGCAGTGCAGCATCGAAATGCTAGGCAATTCTCCTCTGAACAAGAGTACCAACAGCAACCCCATACATGTGTTTCAGCCTTGTTGGGCATCATCAGTTGGGTGGAGCCAGCCTCTCTGTGAACAGTGAGCTAGGGGTCCACGTCTGGATTCCCCTGGTAATTTAGGGTAAGATCAAAGTTACTTAAAATGCAAAACTAAGGGGGTCCTGGGAGTCCCTCTACCAGCACGAACACAGCATATTGACCTGTTCCTTGGTGGATGGCCCCTGGGAGAGTCTCAACTAAGTCTTTAGCTCACTGTCCCTTTCACAGAGAAGAAATATCCCTGCACAGCAGTCTTTGTCCTGCCCAGGGCAGTGCAGCAACGAAATGCTAGGCAATTCTCCTCTGAACAAGAGTACCAACAGCAACCCCATACATGTGTTTCAGCCTTGTTGGGCATCATCAGTGAGATGGAGCCAGCCTCTCTGAGAACAGTGAGCAAGGGGTTCACGTCTGGATTCCCCTGGTAACTTAGGGCGAGACCCAAAGTTACTAAATATTCAAAACAAAGGGGGTTCTGGGAGTCTCTCTACCAGTACAAACACAGTCCATTGACCTGTTCTTGGGTGGATGGCCCTTGGGAGAGTCTTAACCAAGTCTTTAGCTCACTGTCCCTTTCACAGAGAAGAAATATCCCTGCATATTAGTCTTTGTCCTGGCTAGGGGCAGTCCAGCCCCGAAATGCTAGGCAATTCTCCTCTGAACAAGAGTACCAACAGCAACCCCAGACATGTGTTTCAGCCTTGTTGGGCATCATCAGTGAGGTGGAGCTGTGTTTCTCTGAGAACAGTGAGCAAGGGGTCCACATCTGGATTCCCTGGTTACTTATTGCGAGACCCAAACATACTGAATATGCAAAACAAAGGGGGTACTGTGGGTCTCTCTACCAGCACAAACACAGCCCATTGACCTGTTCTTGGGAGGATGGCCCCTGGGAGAGTCTTAACCAAGTCTTTAGCTCACTGTCCCTTTCACAGAGAATAAATATCCCTGCATAGCAGTCTTTGTCCTGCCCAGGGGCAGTCCAGCACCGAAATGCTAGGCAATTCTCCTCTGAACAAGAGTACCAACAGCAACCCCACACACATATTTCAGCCTTGTCAGGCATCATCAGTGAGATGGAGCTGTGCCTCTCTGAGAACAGTGAACAATGGGTCCACGTCTGGATTCCCCTGGTAACTTAGGGTGAGACCCAAAGTTACTTAAAAGGCAAAACTAAGGGGGTTCTGGGAGTCTCTCTACCAGCACGAACACATCCGATTGACCGGTTATTGGGTAGATGGCCCATGGGAGAGTCTCAATCAAGTCTTTAGCTCACTGTCCCTTTCACAGAGAAGAAATATACCTGCATATCAGTCTTTGTCCTTCCCAGGGGCAGTGCAGCATCGAAATGCTAAGTCAATTCTCCTCTGAACAAGAGTACCAACAGCAACCCCATACACATGTTTCAGCCTTGTTGGGCATCATCAGTGAGATGGAGCTGTGCCTCTCTGAGAACAGTGAACAATGGGTCCACGTCTGGATTCCCCTGGTAACTTAGGATGAGACCCAAAGTTACTTAAAATGCAAAACTAAGGGGGTTCTCGGAGTCCCTCTACCTGCACGAACACAGCATATTGACCTGTTCCTTGGTGGATGGCCCCTGGGAGAGTCTCAACCAAGTCTTTAGCTCATTGTCCCTTTCACAGAGAAGAAATATCCCTCCACAGCAGTCTTTGTCCTGCCCAGGGCAGTGCAGCAACGAAATGCTAGGCAATTCTCCTCTGAACAAGAGTACCAACAGCAACCCCATACATGTGTTTCAGCCTTGTTGGGCATCATCAGTGAGATGGAGCCAGCCTCTCTGAGAACAGTGAGCAAGCTGTCCATGTCTGGATTCCCCTGGTAACTTACTGTGAGACCCAAAGTTACTTAATATGCAAAACAAAGGGGGTTCTGGGTGTCTCTCTACCAACACAAACACAGGCCTGTTCTTGGGTGGCTGGCCCCTGGGAGAGTGTCAACCAAGTCTTTAGCTCACTGTCCCTTTCACAGAGAAGAAATATCCCTGCATATCAGTCTTTCTCCTGCCCAGGGGCAGTCCAGCACCGAAATGCTAGGCAATTCTCCTCTGAACAAGAGTACCAACATCAACCTCATGCACGTGTTTCAGCCTTGTTGGGCATCATCATTGAGGTGGAGCTGTGCCTCTCTGAGAACAGTGAGCAAGGGGTTCACGTCTGGATTCCCCTGGTAACTTAGGGTGAGACCCAAAGTTACTAAATATGCAAAACAAAGGGGGTTCTGGGAGTCTCTCTACCAGTACAAACACAGTCCATTGACCTGTTCTTGGGTGAATGGGATGGCCCTTGGGAGAGACTCAACCAAGCCTTTAGCTCACTGTCCCTTTCACAGAGAAGAAATATCCATGCATATCAGTTGTTGTCCTGCCCAGGAGCAGTCCAGCACCGAAATGCTAGGCAATTCTCGTCTGAACAAGAGTACCAACAGCAACCCCATACACGTGGTTCAGTCTTGTTGGGCATCATTTGTGAGTTAGAGCTGTGCCTCTCTCAGAACATTGAGCAAGGGGTCCACGTCTGGATTCCCCTGGTAACTTAGGATGAGACCCAAAGTTACTTAAAATACAAAACAAAGGGGGCTCTGGGAGTCTCTCTCTACCAGCACGAACACAGTCCATTGACCTGTTCTTGGGTGGATGGCCCCTGGAAGAGTCTCAACCAAGTCTTTAGCTCACTATACGTTTCAGAGAGAATAAATATCCCTGCACAGAAGTCTTTGTCCTGCCCAGGGGCAGTCCAGCACCAAAATACTAGGCAATTCTCCTCTGAACAAGAGTACCAACAGCAACCCCATTTGTTTCAGCCTTGTTGGGCATCATCAGTGAGATGGAGCCAGCCTCTCTGAGAACAGTGAGCAAGGTGTCCATGTCTGGATTCCCCTGGTAACTTAGGGTGAGACCCAAAGTTACTTAATATGCAAAACAAAGGGGGTTCTGGGAGTCTCTCTACCAACACAAACACAGGCCTGTTCTTGGGTGGCTGGCCCCTGGGAGAGTGTCAACCAAGTCTTTAGCTCACTGTCCTTTTCACAGAGAAGAAATATCCCTGCATATCAGTCTTTCTCCTGCCCAGGGGCAGTCCAGCACCGAAATGCTAGGCAATTCTCCTCTGAACAAGAGTACCAACATCAACCCCATGCACGTGTTTCAGCCTTGTTGGGCATCATCATTGAGGTGGAGCTGTGCCTCTCTGAGAACAGTGAGCAAGGGGTTCACATCTGGATTCCCCTGGTAACTTAGGGCGAGACCCAAAGTTACTAAATATGCAAAACAAAGGGGGTTCTGGGAGTCTCTCTACCAGTACAAACACAGTCCATTGACCTGTTCTTGGGTGGATGGCCCTTGGGAGAGTCTCAACCAAGCCTTTAGCTCACTGTCCCTTTCACAGAGAAGAAATATCCATGCATATCAGTTGTTGTCCTGCCCAGGAGCAGTCCAGCACCGAAATGCTAGGCAATTCTCGTCTGAACAAGAGTACCAACAGCAACCCCATACACGTGGTTCAGTCTTGTTGGACATCATCTGTGAGTTAGAGCTGTGCCTCTCTGAGAACATTGAGCAAGGGGTCCACGTCTGGATTCCCCTGGTAACTTAGGATGAGACCCAAAGTTACTTAAAATGCAAAACAAAGGGGGCTCTGGGAGTCTCTCTACCAGCACGAACACAGTCCATTGACCTGTTCTTGGGTGGATGGCCCCTGGGAGAGTCTCAACCAAGTCTTTAGCTCACTATACCTTTCAGAGAAAATAAATATCCCTGCACAGAAGTCTTTGTCCTGCCCAGGGGCAGTCCAGCACCAAAATACTAGGCAATTCTCCTCTGAACAAGAGTACCAACAGCAACCCCATTTGTTTCAGCCTTGTTGGGCATCATCAGTGAGATGGAGCCAGCCTCTCTGAGAACAGTGAGCAAGGTGTCCATGTCTGGATTCCCCTGGTAACTTAGGGTGAGACCCAAAGTTACTTAATATGCAAAACAAAGGGGGTTCTGGGAGTCTCTCTACCAACACAAACACAGGCCAGTTCTTGGGTGGCTGGCCCCTGGGAGAGTGTCAACCAAGTCTTTAGCTCACTGCCCCTTTCACAGAGAAGAAATATCCCTGCATATCAGTCTTTCTCCTGCCCAGGGGCAGTCCAGCACCGAAATGCTAGGCAATTCTCCTCTGAACAAGAGTGCCCACATCAACCCCATGCACGTGTTTCAGCCTTGTTGGGCATCATCATTGAGGTGGAGCTGTGCCTCTCTGAGAACAGTGAGCAAGGAGTTCACGTCTGGATTCCCCTGGTAACTTAGGGCGAGACCCAAAGTTACTAAATATGCAAAACAAAGGGGGTTCTGGGAGTCTCTCTACCAGTACAAACACAGTCCATTGACCTGTTCTTGGGTGGATGTCTCTTGGGAGAGTCTCAACCAAGCCTTTAGCTCACTGTCCCTTTCACAGAGAAGAAATATCCATGCATATCAGTTGTTGTCCTGCCCAGGAGCAGTCCAGAACCGAATTGCCTGAACAAGAGTACCAACAGCAACCCCATACACGTGGTTCAGTCTTGTTGGGCATCATCTGTGAGTTAGAGCTGTGCCTCTCTGAGAACAGTGAGCAAGGTGTCCATGTCTGGATTCCTCTGGTAACTTAGGGTGAGACCCAAAGTTACTTAATATGCAAAACAAAGGGGGTTCTGGGAGTCTCTCTACCAACACAAACACAGGCCTGTTCTTGGGTTGCTGGCCCCTGGGAGAGTGTCAACCAAGTCTTTAGCTCACTGTCCCTTTCACAAAGAAGAAATATCCCTGCATATCAGTCTTTGTCCTGCCCAGGGGCAGTCCAGCACTGAAATGCTAGGCAATTCTCCTCTGAACAAGAGTACCAACATCAACCCCATGCACGTGTTTCAGCCTTGTTGGGCATCATCATTGAGGTGGAGCTGTGCCTCTCTGAGAACAGTGAGCAAGGGGTTCACGTCTGGATTCCCCTGGTAACTTAGGGCGAGACCCAAAGTTACTAAATATGCAAAACAAAGGGGGTTCTGGGAGTCTCTCTACCAGTACAAACACAGTCCATTGACCTGTTCTTGGGTGGATGGCCCTTGGGAGAGTCTCAACCAAGCCTTTAGCTCACTGTCCCTTTCACAGAGAAGAAATATCCATGCATATCAGTTGTTGTCCTGCCCAGGAGCAGTCCAGCACCAAAATGCTACGCAATTCTCCTCTTAACAAGAGTACCAACAGCAACCCCATACACGTGGTTCAGTCTTGTTGGGCATCATCTGTGAGTTAGAGCTGTGCCTCTCTGATAACATTGAGCAAGGGGTCCACGTCTGGATTCCCCTGGTAACTTAGGATGAGACCCAAAGTTACTTAAAATGCAAAACAAAGGGGGCTCTGGGAGTCTCTCTACCAGTACAAACACAGTCCATTGACCTGTTCTTGGGTGGATGGCCCTTGGGAGAGTCTCAACCAAGCCTTTAGCTCACTGTCCCTTTCACAGAGAAGAAATATCCATGCATATCAGTTGCTGTCCTGCCCAGGAGCAGTCCAGCACCGAAATGCTAGGCAATTTTCCTCTTAACAAGAGTACCAACAGCAACCCCATACACGTGGTTCAGTCTTGTTGGGCATCATCTGTGAGTTAGAGCTGTGCCTCTCTGATAACATTGAGCAAGGGGTCCACGTCTGGATTCCCCTGGTAACTTAGGATGAGACCCAAAGTTACTTAAAATGCAAAACAAAGGGGACTCTGGGAGTCTCTCTACCAGCACAAACACAGTCCATTGACCTGTTCTTGGGTGGATGGCCCATGGGAGAGTCTCAACCAAGTCTTTAGCTCACTATACCTTTCAGAGAGAATAAATATCCCTGCGCAGAAGTCTTTGTCCTGCCCAGGGGCAGTCCAGCACCAAAATGCTAGGCAATTCTCCTCTGAACAAGAGTACCAACATCAACCCCATGCACGTGTTTCAGCCTTGTTGGGCATCATCATTGAGGTGGAGCTGTGCCTCTCTGAGAACAGTGAGCAAGGGGTTCACGTCTGGATTCCCCTGGTAATTTAGGGCGAGACCCAAAGTTACTAAATATGCAAAATGAAGGGGGTTCTGGGAGTCTCTCTACCAGTACAAACACAGTCCATTGACCTGTTCTTGGGTGGAAGGCCCTTGGGAGAGTCTCAACCAAGCCTTTAGCTCACTGTCCCTTTCACAGAGAAGAAATATCCATGCATATCAGTTGTTGTCCTGCCCAAGAGCAGTCCAGCACCGAAATGTTGGGAATTCTCGTCTGAACAAGAGTACCAACAGCAACGCCATACACGTGGTTCAGTCTTATTGGGCATCATCTGTGAGTTAGAGCTGTGCCTCTCTGAGAACATTGAGCAAGGAGTTCACGTCTGGGTTCCCCTGGTAACTTAGGGCGAGACCCAAAGTTACTAAATATGCAAAACAAAGGGGGTTCTGGGAGTCTCTCTACCAGTACAAACACAGTCCATTGACCTGTTCTTGGGTGGATGTCCCTTAGGAGAGTCTCAACCAAGCCTTTAGCTCACTGTCCCTTTCACAGAGAAGAAATATCCATGCATATCAGTTGTTGTCCTGCCCAGGAGCAGTCCAGCACCGAAATGCTAGGCAATTCTCGTCTGAACAAGAGTACCAACAGCAACCCCATACACGTGGTTCAGTCTTGTTGGACATCATCTGTGAGTTAGAGCTGTGCCTCTCTGAGAACATTGAGCAAGGGGTCCACGGCTGGATTCCACTGGTAACTTAGGATGAGACCCAAAGTTACTTAAAATGCAAAACAAAGGGGGCTCTGGGAGTCTCTCTACCAGCACGAACACAGTCCATTGACCTGTTCTTGGGTGGATGGCCCCTGGCAGAGTCTCAACCAAGTCTTTAGCTCACTATACCTTTCAGAGAGAATAAATATCCCTGCGCAGAAGTCTTTGTCCTGCCCAGGGGCAGTCCAGCACCAAAATGCTAGGCAATTCTCCTCTGAACAAGAGTACCAACATCAACCCCATGCACGTGTTTCAGCCTTGTTGGGCATCATCATTGAGGTGGAGCTGTGCCTCTCTGAGAACAGTGAACAAGGGGTTCACGTCTGGATTCCCCTGGTAATTTAGGGCGAGACCCAAAGTTACTAAATATGCAAAATGAAGGGGGTTCTGGGAGTCTCTCTACCAGTACAAACACAGTCCATTGACCTGTTCTTGGGTGGATGGCCCTTGGGAGAGTCTCAACCAAGCCTTTAGCTCACTGTCCCTTTCACAGAGAAGAAATATCCATGCATATCAGTTGTTGTCCTGCCCAGGAGCAGTCCAGCACCGAAATGTTGGGAATTCTCGTCTGAACAAGAGTACCACCAGCAACGCCATACACGTGGTTCAGTCTTATTGGGCATCATCTGTGAGTTAGAGCTGTGCCTCTCTGAGAACATTGAGCAAGGAGTTCACGTCTGGGTTCCCCTGGTAACTTAGGGCGAGACCCAAAGTTACTAAATATGCAAAACAAAGGGGGTTCTGGGAGTCTCTCTACCAGTACAAACACAGTCCATTGACCTGTTCTTGGGTGGATGTCCCTTAGGAGAGTCTCAACCAAGCCTTTAGCTCACTGTCCCTTTCACAGAGAAGAAATATCCATGCATATCAGTTGTTGTCCTGCCCAGGAGCAGTCCAGCACCGAAATGCTAGGCAATTCTCGTCTGAACAAGAGTACCAACAGCAACCCCATACACGTGGTTCAGTCTTGTTGGGCATCATCTGTGAGTTAGAGCTGTGCCTCTCTGATAACATTGAGCAAGGGGTCCACGTCTGGATTCCCCTGGTAACTTAGGATGAGACCCAAAGTTACTTAAAATGCAAAACAAAGAGGGCTCTGGGAGTCTCTCTACCAGTACAAACACAGTCCATTGACCTGTTCTTGGGTGGATGGCCCTTGGGAGAGTCTCAACCAAGCCTTTAGCTCACTGTCCCTTTCACAGAGAAGAAATATCCATGCATATCAGTTGTTGTCCTGCCCAGGAGCAGTCCAGCACCGAAATGCTAGCCAATTCTCCACTTAACAAGAGTACCAACAGCAACCCCATACACGTGGTTCAGTCTTGTTGGGCATCATCTGTGAGTTAGAGCTGTGCCTCTCTGATAACATTGAGCAAGGGGTCCACGTCTGGATTCCCCTGGTAACTTAGGATGAGACCCAAAGTTACTTAAAATGCAAAACAAAGGGGGCTCTGGGAGTCTCTCTACCAGCACGAACACAGTCCATTGACCTGTTCTTGGGTGGATGGCCCCTGGGAGAGTCTCAACCAAGTCTTTAGCTCACTATACCTTTCAGAGAGAATAAATATCCCTGCGCAGAAGTCTTTGTCCTGCCCAGGAGCAGTCCAGCACCGAAATGCTAGCCAATTCTCCACTTAACAAGAGTACCAACAGCAACCCCATACACGTGGTTCAGTCTTGTTGGGCATCATCTGTGAGTTAGAGCTGTGCCTCTCTGATAACATTGAGCAAGGGGTCCACGTCTGGATTCCCCTGGTAACTTAGGATGAGACCCAAAGTTACTTAAAATGCAAAACAAAGGGGGCTCTGGGAGTCCCTCTACCAGCACGAACACAGTCCATTGACCTGTTCTTGGGTGGATGGCCCCTGGGAGAGTCTCAACCAAGTCTTTAGCTCACTATACCTTTCAGAGAGAATAAATATCCCTGCGCAGAAGTCTTTGTCCTGCCCAGGGGCAGTCCAGCACCAACATGCTAGGCAATTCTCCTCTGAACAAGAGTACGAACATCAACCCCATGCACGTGTTTCAGCCTTGTTGGGCATCATCATTGAGGTGGAGCTGTGCCTCTCTGAGAACAGTGAGCAAGGTGTCCATGTCTGGATTCCCCTGGTAACTTAGGGTGAGACCCAAAGTTACTTAATATGCAAAACAAAGGGGGTTCTGGGAGTCTCTCTACCAACACAAACACAGGCCTGTTCTTGGGTGGCTGGCCCCTGGGAGAGTGTCAACCACGTCTTTAGCTCACTGTCCCTTTCACAGAGAAGAAATATCCCTGCATATCAGTCTTTCTCCTGCCCAGGGGCAGTCCAGCACCGAAATGCTAGGCAATTCTCCTCTGAACAAGAGTACCAACATCAACCCCATGCACGTGTTTCAGCCTTGTTGGGCATCATCATTGAGGTGGAGCTGTGCCTCTCTGAGAACAGTGAGCAAGGGATTCACGTCTGGATTCCCCTGGTAACTTAGGGCGAGACCCAAAGTTACTAAATATGAAAAACAAATGGGGTTCTGGGAGTCTCTCTACCAGTACAAACACAGTCCATTGACCTGTTCTTGGGTGGATGGCCCTTGGGAGAGTCTCAACCAAGCCTTTAGCTCACTGTCCCTTTCACAGAGAAGAAATATCCATGCATATCAGTTGTTGTCCTGCCCAGGAGCAGTCCAGCACCGAAATGCTAGGCAATTCTCGTCTGAACAAGAGTACCAACATCAACCCCATGCACGTGCTTCAGCCTTGTTGGGCATCATCATTGAGGTGGAGCTGTGCCTCTCTGAGAACAGTGAACAAGGGGTTCACGTCTGGATTCCCCTGGTAACTTAGGGCGAGACCCAAAGTTACTAAATATGCAAAACAAAGGGGGTTCTGGGAGTCTCTCTACCAGTACAAACACAGTCCATTGACCTGTTCTTGGGTGGATGGCCCTTGGGAGAGTCTCAACCAAGCCTTTAGCTCACTGTCCCTTTCACAGAGAAGAAATATCCATGCATATCAGTTGTTGTCCTGCCCAGGAGCAGTACAGCACCGAAATGTTGGGAATTCTCGTCTGAACAAGAGTACCAACAGCAACCCCATACACGTGGTTCAGTCTTGTTGGGCATCATCTGTGAGTTAGAGCTGTGCCTCTCTGAGAACATTGAGCAAGGGGTCCACGTCTGGATTCCCCTGGTAAGTTAGGATGAGACCCAAAGTTACTTAAAAGGCAAAACAAAGGGGGCTCTGGGAGTCTCTCTACCAGCACGAACACAGTCCATTGACCTGTTCTTGGGTGGATGGCCCTTGGGAGAGTCTCAACCAAGTCTTTAGCTCACTATACCTTTCAGAGAGAATAAATATCCCTGCACAGAAGTCTTTGTCCTGCCCAGGGGCAGTCCAGCACCAAAATACTAGGCAATTCTCCTCTGAACAAGAGTACCAACAGCAACCCCATTTGTTTCAGCCTTGTTGGGCATCATCAGTGAGATGGAGCCAGCCTCTCTGAGAACAGTGAGCAAGGTGTCCATGTCTGGATTCCCCTGGTAACTTAGGGTGAGACCCAAAGTTACTTAATATGCAAAACAAAGGGGGTTCTGGGAGTCTCTCTACCAAAACAAACACAGGCCTGTTCCTGGGCGGCTGGCCCCTGGGAGAGTGTCAACCAAGTCTTTAGCTCACTGTCCCTTTTACAGAGAAGAAATATCCCTGCATATCAGTCTTTCTCCTGCCCAGGGGCAGTCCAGCACTGAAATGCTAGGCAATTCTCCTCTGAACAAGAGTACCAACATCAACCCCATGCACGTGTTTCAGCCTTGTTGGGCATCATCATTGAGGTGGAGCTGTGCTTCTCTGAGAACAGTGAGCAAGGGGTTCACGTATGGATTCCCCTGGTAACTTAGGGCGAGACCCAAAGTTACTAAATATGCAAAAAAAAGGGGGTTCTGGGAGTCTCTCTACCAGTACAAACACAGTCCATTGACCTGTTCATGGGTGGATGGCCCCTGGGAGAGTCCCAACCAAGCCTTTAGCTCACTGTCCCTTTCACAGAGAAGAAATATCCATGCATATCAGTTGTTGTCCTGCCCAGGAGCAGTCCAGCACCGAAATGCTAGGCAATTCTCGTCTGAACAAGAGTACCAACAGCAACCCCATACACGTGGTTCAGTCTTGTTGGGCATCATCTGTGAGTTAGAGCTGTGCCTCTCTGAGAACATTCAGCAAGGGGTCCACGTCTGGATTCCCCTGGTAACTTAGGATGAGACCCAAAGTTACTTAAAATGCAAAACAAAGGGGGCTCTGGGAGTCTCTCTACCAGCACGAACACAGTCCATTGACCTGTTCTTGGGTGGATGGCCCCTGGGAGAGTCTCAACCAAGTCTTTAGCTCACTATACCTTTCAGAGAGAATAAATATCCCTGCACAGAAGTCTTTGTCCTGCCCAGGGGCAGTCCAGCACCAAAATACTAGGCAATTCTCCTCTGAACAAGAGTACCAACAGCAACCCCATTTGTTTCAGCCTTGTTGGGCATCATCAGTGAGATGGAGCCAGCTTCTCTGAGAACAGTGAGCAAGTCCTTGTCTGGATTCCCCTGGTAACTTAGGGTGAGACCCAAAGTTACTTAATATGCAAAATAAAGGGGATTCTGGGAGTCTCTCTACCAACACAAGCACAGGCCTGTTCTTGGGTGGCTGGCCCCTGGGAGAGTGTCAACCAAGTCTTTAGCTCACTGCCCCTTTCACAGAGAAGAAATATCCCTGCATATCAGTCTTTCTCCTGCCCAGGGGCAGTCCAGCACCGAAATGCTAGGCAATTCTCCTCTGAACAAGAGTGCCAACATCAACCTCATGCACGTGTTTCAGCCTTGTTGGGCATCATCATTGAGGTGGAGCTGTGCCTCTCTGAGAACAGTGAGCAAGGAGTTCACGTCTGGATTCCCCTGGTAACTTAGGGCGAGACCCAAAGTTAATAAATATGCAAAACAAAGGGGGTTCTGGGAGTCTCTCTACCAGTACAAACACAGTCCATTGACCTGTTCTTAGGTGGATGTCCCTTGGGAGAGTCTCACCCAAGCCTTTAGCTCACTGTCCCTTTCACAGAGAAGAAATATCCATGCATATCAGTTGTTGTCCTGCCCAGGAGCAGTCCAGCACCGAAATGCTAGGCAATTCTCGTCTGAACAAGAGTACCAACAGCAACCCCATACACGTGGTTCAGTCTTCTTGGGCATCATCTGTGAGTTAGAGCTGTGCCTCTCTGAGAACAGTGAGCAAGGTGTCCATGTCTGGATTCCCCTGGTAACTTAGGGTGAGACCAGAAGTTACTTAATATGCAAATCAAAGGGGGTTCTGGGAGTCTCTCTACCAACACAAACACAGGCCTGTTCTTGGGTTGCTGGCCCCTGGGAGAGTGTCAACCAAGTCTTTAGCTCACTGTCCCTTTCACAAAGAAGAAATATCCCTGCATATCAGTCTTTGTCCTGCCCAGGGGCAGTCCAGCACTGAAATGCTAGGCAATTCTCCTCTGAACAAGAGTACCAACATCAACCCCATGCACATGTTTCAGCCTTGTTGGGCATCATCATTGAGGTGGAGCTGTGCCTCTCTGAGAACAGTGAGCAAGGGGTTCACGTCTGGATTCCCCCGGTAACTTAGGGCGAGACCCAAAGTTACTAAATATGCAAAACAAAGGGGGTTCTGGGAGTCTCTCTACCAGTACAAACACAGTCCATTGACCTGTTCTTGGGTGGATGGCCCTTGGGAGAGTCTCAACCAAGCCTTTAGCTCACTGTCCCTTTCACAGAGAAGAAATATCCATGCATATCAGTTGTTGTCCTGCCCAGGAGCAGTCCAGCACCGAAATGCTAGGCAATTCTCCTCTTAACAAGAGTACCAACAGCAACCCCATACACATGGTTCAGTCTTGTTGGGCATCATCTGTGAGTTAGAGCTGTGCCTCTCTGATAACATTGAGCAAGGGGTCCACGTCTGGATTCCCCTGGTAACTTAGGATGAGACCCAAAGTTACTTAAAATGCAAAACAAAGGGGGCTCTGGGAGTCTCTCTACCAGCACGAACACAGTCCAATGACCTGTTCTTGGGTGGATGGCCCCTGGGAGAGTCTCAACCAAGTCTTTAGCTCACTATACCTTTCAGAGAGAATAAATATCCCTGCGCAGAAGTCTTTGTCCTGCCCAGGGGCAGTCCAGCACCAAAATGCTAGGCAATTCTCCTCTGAACAAGAGTACCAACATCAACCCCATGCACGTGTTTCAGCATTGTTGGGCATCATCATTGAGGTGGAGCTGTGCCTCTCTGAGAACAGTGAGCAAGAGGTTCACGTCTGGATTCCCCTGGTAACTTAGGGCGAGACCCAAAGTTACTAAATATGCAAAACAAAGGGGGTTCTGGGAGTCTCTCTACCAATACAAACACAGTCCATTGACCTGTTCTTGGGTGGATGGCCCTTGGGAGAGTCTCAACCAAGCCTTTAGCTCACTGTCCCTTTCACAGAGAAGAAATATCCATGCATATCAGTTGTTGTCCTGCCCAGGAGCAGTCCAGCACCGAAATGTTGGGAATTCTCGTCTGAACAAGAGTACCAACAGCAACCCCATACACGTGGTTCAGTCTTGTTGGGCATCATCTGTGAGTTAGAGCTGTGCCTCTCTGAGAACATTGAGCAAGGGGTCCACGTCTGGATTCCTCTGGTAAGTTAGGATGAGACCCAAAGTTACTTAAAATGCAAAACAAAGGGGGCTCTGGGAGTCTCTCTACCAGCACGAACACAGTCCATTGACCTGTTCTTGGGTGGATGGCCCCTGGGAGAGTCTCAACCAAGTCTTTAGCTCACTATACCTTTCAGAGACAATACATATCCCTGCACAGAAGTCTTTGTCCTGCCCAGGGGCAGTCCAGCACCAAAATACTAGGCAATTCTCCTCTGAACAAGAGTACCAAAAGCAACCCCATTTGTTTCAGCCTTGTTGGGCATCATCAGTGAGATGGAGCCAGCCTCTCTGAGAACAGTGAGCAAGGTGTCCATGTCTGGATTCCTCTGGTAACTTAGGGTGAGACCCAAAGTTACTTAATATGCAAAACAAAGGGGGTTCTTGGAGTCTCTCTACCAACACAAACAAAGGCCTGTTCTTGGGTGGCTGGCCCCTGGGAGAGTGTCAACCAAGTCTTTAGCTCACTGTCCCTTTCACAGAGAAGAAATATCCCTGCATATCAGTCTTTCTCCTGCCCAGGGGCAGTCCAGCACCAAAATGCTAGGCAATTCTCCTCTGAACAAGAGTACCAACATCAACCCCATGCACGTGTTTCAGCCTTGTTGGGCATCATCATTGAGGTGGAGCTGTGCCTCTCTGAGAACAGTGAGCAAGGGGTTCACATCTGGATTCCCCTGGTAACTTAGGGCTAGACACAAAGTTACTAAATATGCAAAACAAAGGGGGTTCTGGGAGTCTCTCTACCAGTACAGACACAGTTCATTGACCTGTTCTTGGGTGGATGGCCCTTGGGAGAGTCTCAACCAAGCCTTTAGCTCACTGTCCCTTTCACAGAGAAGAAATATCCATGCATATTAGTTGTTGTCCTGCCCAGGAGCAGTCCAGCACCGAAATGCTAGGCAATTCTCGTCTGAACAAGAGTACCAACAGCAACCCCATACACGTGGTTCAGTCTTGTTGGGCATCATCTGTGAGTTAGAGCTGTGCCTCTCTGAGAACATTGAGCAAGGGGTCCACGTCTGGATTCCCCTGGTAACTTAGGATGAGACCCAAAGTTACTTAAAATGCAAAACAAAGGGGGCTCTGGGAGTCTCTCTACCAGCACAAACATAGTCCATTGACCTATTCTTGGGTGGATGGCCCCTGGGAGAGTCTCAACCAAGTCTTTAGCTCACTATACCTTTCAGAGAGAATAAATATCCCTGCACAGAAGTCTTTGTCCTGCCCATGGGCAGTCCAGCACCAAAATACTAGGCAATTCTCCTCTGAACAAGAGTACCAACAGCAACCTCATTTGTTTCAGCCTTGTTGGGCATCATCAGTGAGATGGAGCCAGCCTCTCTGAGAACAGTGAGCAAGGTGTCCATGTCTGGATTCCCCTGGTAACTTAGGGTGAGACCCAAAGATACTTAATATGCAAAACAAAGGGGGTTCTGGGAGTCTCTCTACCAACACAAACACAGGCCTGTTCTTGGGTGGCTGGCCCCTGGGAGAGTGTCAACCAAGTCTTTAGCTCACTGTCTCTTTCACAGAGAAGAAATATCCCTGCATATCAGTCTTTCTCCTGACCAGGGGCAGTCCAGCACCGAAATGCTAGGCAATTCTCCTCTGAACAAGAGTACCAACATCAACCCCATGCATGTGTTTCAGCCTTGTTGGGCATCATCATTGAGGTGGAGCTGTGCCTCTCTGAGAACAGTGAGCAACGGGTTCACGTCTGGATTTCCCTGGTAACTTAGGGCGAGACCCAAAGTTACTAAATATGCAAAACAAAGGGGGTTCTGGGAGTCTCTCTACCAGTACAAACACAGTCCATTGACCTGTTCTTGGGTGGATGGCCCTTGGGAGAGTCTCAACCAAGCCTTTAGCTCACTGTCCCTTTCACAGAGAAGAAATATCCATGCATATCAGTTGTTGTCCTGCCCAGGAGCAGTCCAGCATCGAAATGCTAGGCAATTCTCGTCTGAACAAGAGTACCAACAGCAACCCCATTCACGTGGTTCAGTCTTGTTGGGCATCATCTGTGAGTTACAGCTGTGCCTCTCTGAGAACATTGAGCAAGTGGTCCACGTCTGGTTTGCCCTGGTAACTTAGGATGAGACCCAAAGTTACTTAAAATGCAAAACAAAGGGGGCTCTGGGAGTCTCTCTACCAGCACGAACACAGTCCATTGACCTGTTCTTGGGTGGATGGCCCTTGGGAGAGTCTCAACCAAGTCTTTAGCTCACTATATCTTTCAGAGAGAATAAATATCCCTGCACAGAAGTCTTTGTCCTGCCCAGGGGCAGTCCAGCATCAAAATACTAGGCAATTCTCCTCTGAACAAGAGTACCAACAGCAACCCCATTTGTTTCAGCCTTGTTGGGCATCATCAGTGAGATGGAGCCAGCCTCTCTGAGAAAAGTAAGCAAGGTGTCCATGTCTGGATTCCCCTGGTAACTTAGGGTGAGACCCAAAGTTACTTAATATGCAAAACAAAGGGGGTTCTGGGAGTCTCTCTACCAACACAAACACAGGCCTGTTCTTGGGCGGCTGGCCCCTGGGAGAGTGTCAACCAAGTCTTTAGCTCACTGTCCCTTTTACAGAGAATAAATATCCCTGCATATCAGTCTTTCTCCTGCCCAGGGGCAGTCTAGCACTGAAACGCTAGGCAATTCTCCTCTGAACAAGAGTACCAACATCAACCCCATACACGTGTTTCAGTCTTGTTGGGCATCATCTGTGAGTTAGAGCTGTGCCTCTCTGAGAACATTGAGCAAGGGGTCCACGTCTGGATTCCCATGGTAACTTAGGATGAGACCCAAAGTTACTTAAAATGCAAAATAAAGGGGGCTCTGGGAGTCTCTCTACCAGCACGAACACAGTCCATTGACCTGTTCTTGGGTGGATGGCCTCTGGGAGAGTCTCAACCAAGTCTTTAGCTCACTATACCTTTCAGAGAGAATAAATATCCCTGCACAGAAGTCTTTGTCCTGCCCAGGGGCAGTCCAGCACCAAAATACTAGGCAATTCTCCTCTGAACAAGAGTACCAACAGCAACCCCATTTGTTTCAGCCTTGTTGGGCATCATCAGTGAGATGGAGCCAGCCTCTCTGAGAACAGTGAGCAAGTCTTTGTCTGGATTCCCCTGGTAACTTAGGGTGAGACCCAAAGTTACTTAATATGCAAAATAAAGGGGGTTCTGGGAGTCTCTCTACCAACACAAGCACAGGCCTGTTCTTGGGTGGCTGGCCCCTGGGAGAGTGTCAACCAAGTCTTTAGCTCACTGCCCCTTTCACAGAGAAGAAATATCCCTGCATATCAGTCTTTCTCCTGCCCAGGGGCAGTCCAGCACCGAAATGCTAGGCAATTCTCCTCTGAACAAGAGTGCCAACATCAACCCCATGCACGTGTTTCAGCCTTGTTGGGCATCATCATTGAGGTGGAGCTGTGCCTCTCTGAGAACAGTGAGCAACGGGTTCACGTCTGGATTTCCCTGGTAACTTAGGGCGAGACCCAAAGTTACTAAATATGCAAAACAAAGGGGGTTCTAGGAGTCTCTCTACCAGTACAAACACAGTCCATTGACCTGTTCTTGGTTGGATGGCCCTTGGGAGAGTCTCAACCAAGCCTTTAGCTCACTGTCCCTTTCACAGAGAAGAAATATCCATGCATATCAGTTGTTGTCCTGCCCAGGAGCAGTCCAGCATCGAAATGCTAGGCAATTCTCGTCTGAACAAGAGTACCAACAGCAACCCCATTCACGTGGTTCAGTCTTGTTGGGCATCATCTGTGAGTTAGAGCTGTGCCTCTCTGAGAACATTGAGCAAGGGGTCCACGTCTGGATGGCCCTGGTAAATTAGGATGAGACCCAAAGTTACTTAAAATGCAAAACAAAGGGGGCTCTGGGAGTCTCTCTACCAGCACGAACACAGTCCATTGACCTGTTCTTGGGTGGATGGCCCTTGGGAGAGTCTCAACCAAGTCTTTAGCTCACTATATCTTTCAGAGAGAATAAATATCCCTGCACAGAAGTCTTTGTCCTGCTCAGGGGCAGTCCAGCATCAAAATACTAGGCAATTCTCCTCTGAACAAGAGTACCAACAGCAACCCCATTTGTTTCAGCCTTGTTGGGCATCATCAGTGAGATGGAGCCAGCCTCTCTGAGAACAGTAAGCAAGGTGTCCATGTCTGGATTCCCCTGGTAACTTAGGGTGAGACCCAAAGTTACTTAATATGCAAAACAAAGGGGGTTCTGGGAGTCTCTCTACCAACACAAACACAGGCCTGTTCTTGGGCGGCTGGCCCCTGGGAGAGTGTCAACCAAGTCTTTAGCTCACTGTCCCTTTTACAGAGAATAAATATCCCTGCATATCAGTCTTTCTCCTGCCCAGGGGCAGTCCAGCACTGAAATGCTAGGCAATTCTCCTCTGAACAAGAGTACCAACATCAACCCCATACACGTGTTTCAGTCTTGTTGGGCATCATCTGTGAGTTAGAGCTGTGCCTCTCTGAGAACATTGAGCAAGGGGTCCACGTCTGGATTCCCCTGGTAACTTAGGATGAGACCCAAAGTTACTTAAAATGCAAAATAAAGGGGGCTCTGGGAGTCTCTCTACCAGCACGAACACAGTCCATTGACCTGTTCTTGGGTGGATGGCCTCTGGGAGAGTCTCAACCAAGTCTTTAGCTCACTATACCTTTCAGAGAGAATAAATATCCCTGCACAGAAGTCTTTGTCCTGCCCAGGGGCAGTCCAGCACCAAAATACTAGGCAATTCTCCTCTGAACAAGAGTACCAACAGCAACCCCATTTGTTTCAGCCTTGTTGGGCATCATCAGTGAGATGGAGCCAGCCTCTCTGAGAACAGTGAGCAAGTCCTTGTCTGGATTCCCCTGGTAACTTAGGGTGAGACCCAAAGTTACTTAATATGCAAAATAAATGGGGTTCTGGGAGTCTCTCTACCAACACAAGCACAGGCCTGTTCTTGGGTGACTGGCCCCTGGGAGTGTCAACCAAGTCTTTAGCTCACTGCCCCTTTCACAGAGAAGAAATATCCCTGCATATCAGTCTTTCTCCTGCCAAGGGGCAGTCCAGCACCGAAATGCTAGGCAATTCTCCTCTGAACAAGAGTGCCAACATCAACCCCATGCACGTGTTTCAGCCTTGTTGGGCATCATCATTGAGGTGGAGCTCTGCTTCTCTGAGAACAGAGCAAGGGGTTCACGTCTGGATTCCCCTGGTAACTTAGGGCGAGACTCAAAGTTACTAAATATGCAAAACAAAGGGGGTTCTGGGAGTCTCTCTACCAGTACAAACACAGTCCATTGACCTGTTCTTGGGTGGATGGCCCTTGGGAGAGTCTCAACCAAGCCTTTAGCTCACTGTCCCTTTCACAGAGAAGAAATATCCATGCATATCAGTTGTTGTCCTGCCCAGGAGCAGTCCAGCACCGAAATGTTGGGAATTCTCGTCTGAACAAGAGTACCAATAGCAACCCCATACACGTGGTTCAGTCTTGTTGGGCATCATCTGTGAGTTAGAGCTGTGCTTCTCTGAGAACATTGAGCAAGGGGTCCACGTCTGGATTCCCCTGGTAAGTTAGGATGAGACCCAAAGTTACTTAAAAGGCAAAACTAAGGGGGTTCTGGGAGTCTCTCTACCAGCACGAGCACAGCCCATAGACCTGTTATTAGGTAGATGGCCCATGGGAGAGTCTCAACCAAGTCTTTAGCTCACTGTCCCTTTCACAGAGAAGAAATATACCAGCATATCAGACTTTGTCCTGCCCATGGGCAGTGCAGCATCGAAATGCTAGGAAATTCTCCTCTGAACTGTCCCTTTCACAGAGAAGAAATGTCCATGCATACCAGTTGTTGTCCTGCCCAGGAGCAGTCCAGCACCGAAATGCTAGGCAATAATACTCTGAACAAGAGTACCAACAGCAACCCTATACACATGGTTCAGTCTTGTTGGGCATCATCTGTGAGTTGGAGCTGTGCCTCTCTGAGAACAGTGAGCAAGGGGTCCACGTCTGGATTCCCCTGGTAATTTAGGATGAGACCCAAAGTTACTTAATATGCAAAACAAAGGGGGTTCTGGGAGTCTCTCTACCAGTACAAACACAGTCCATTGACCTGTTCTTGGGTGGATGGCCCTTGGGAGAGTCTTAACCAAGTCTTTAGCTCACTGTCCCTTTCACAGAGAAGAAATATCCCTGCATATTAGTCTTTGTCCTGGCTAGGGGCAGTCCAGCACCGAAATGCTAGGCAATTCTCCTCTGAACAAGAGTACCAACAGCAACCCCAGACATGTGTTTCAGTCTTGTTGGGCATCATCAGTGAGGTGGAGCTGTGTTTCTCTGAGAACAGTGAGCAAGGGGTCCACGTCTGGATTCCCCTGGTAATTTAGGATGAGACCCAAAGTTACTTAATATGCAAAACAAAGGGGGTACTGTGGGTCTCTCTACCAGCACAAACACAGCCCATTGACCTGTTCTTGGGAGGATGGCCCCTGGGAGAGTCTTAACCAAGTCTTTAGCTCACTGTCCCTTTCACAGAGAAGAAATATCCCTGCATAGCAGTCTTTGTCCTGCCCAGGGGCAGTCCAGCACCGAAATGCTAGGCAATTCTCCGCTGAACAAGAGTACCAACAGCAACCCCACACACATATTTCAGCCTTGTTAGGCATCATCAGTGAGATGGAGCTGTGCCTCTCTGAGAACAGTGAACAATGGGTCCACGTCTGGATTCCCCTGGTAACTTAGGGTGAGACCCAAAGTTACTTAAAAGGCAAAACTAAGGGGGTTCTGGGAGTCTCTCTACCAGCACGAACACATCCGATTGACCGGTTATTGGGTAGATGGCCCATGGGAGAGTCTCAATAAAGTCTTTAGCTCACTGTCCCTTTCACAGAGAAGAAATATACCTGCATATCAGTCTTCGTCCTGCCCAGGGGCAGTGCAGCATCGAAATGCTAAGTCAATTCTCCTCTGAACAAGAGTACCAACAGCAACCCCATACACATGTTTCAGCCTTGTTGGGCATCATCAGTGAGATGGAGCTCTGCCTCTCTGAGAACAGTGAACAATGGGTCCACGTCTGGATTCCCCTGGTAACTTAGGATGAGACCCAAAGTTACTTAAAATGCAAAACTAAGGGGGTTCTCGGAGTCCCTCTACCTGCACGAACACAGCATATTGACCTGTTCCTTGGTGGATGGCCCCTGGGAGAGTCTCAACCAAGTCTTTAGCTCACTGTCCCTTTCACAGAGAAGAAATATCCCTGCATATTAGTCTTTGTCCTGGCTAGGGGCAGTCCAGCACCGAAATGCTAGGCAATTCTCCTCTGAACAAGAGTACCAACAGCAACCCCAGACATGTGTTTCAGTCTTGTTGGGCATCATCAGTGAGGTGGAGCTGTGTTTCTCTGAGAACAGTGAGCAAGGGGTCCACATCTGGATTCCCTGGTTACTTATTGCGAGACCCAAACATACTTAATATGCAAAACAAAGGGGGTACTGTGGGTCTCTCTACCAGCACAAACACAGCCCATTGACCTGTTCTTGGGAGGATGGCCCCTGGGAGAGTCTTAACCAAGTCTTTAGCTCACTGTCCCTTTCACAGAGAAGAAATATCCCTGCATAGCAGTCTTTGTCCTGCCCAGGGGCAGTCCAGCACCGAAATGCTGGGCAATTCTCCGCTGAACAAGAGTACCAACAGCAACCCCACACACATATTTCAGCTTTGTTAGGCATCATCAGTGAGATGGAGCTGTGCCTCTCTGAGAACAGTGAACAATGGGTCCACGTCTGCATTCCCCTGGTAACTTAGGGTGAGACCCAAAGTTACTTAAAAGGCAAAACTAAGGGGGTTCTGGGAGTCTCTCTACCAGCACGAACACATCCGATTGACCGGTTATTGGGTAGATGGCCCATGGGAGAGTCTCAATAAAGTCTTTAGCTCACTGTCCCTTTCACAGAGAAGAAATATACCTGCATATCAGTCTTCGTCCTGCCCAGGGGCAGTGCAGCATCGAAATGCTAAGTCAATTCTCCTCTGAACAAGAGTACCAACAGCAACCCCATACACATGTTTCAGCCTTGTTGGGCATCATCAGTGAGATGGAGCTCTGCCTCTCTGAGAACAGTGAACAATGGGTCCACGTCTGGATTCCCCTGGTAACTTAGGATGAGACCCAAAGTTACTTAAAATGCAAAATTAAGGGGGTTCTCGGAGTCCCTCTACCTGCACGAACACAGCATATTGACCTGTTCCTTGGTGGATGGCCCCTGGGAGAGTCTCAACCAAGTCTTTAGCTCATTGTCCCTTTCACAGAGAAGAAATATCCCTGCACAGCAGTCTTTGTCCTGCCCAGGGCAGTGCAGCAACGAAATGCTAGGCAATTCTCCTCTGAACAAGAGTACCAACAGCAACCCCATACATGTGTTTCAGCCTTGTTGGGCATCATCAGTGAGATGGAGCCAGCCTCTCTGAGAACAGTGAGCAAGCTGTCCATGTCTGGATTCCCCTGGTAACTTACTGTGAGACCCAAAGTTACTTAATATGCAAAACAAAGGGGGTTCTGGGTGTCTCTCTACCAACACAAACACAGGCCTGTTCTTGGGTGGCTGGCCCCTGGGAGAGTGTCAACCAAGTCTTTAGCTCGCTGTCCCTTTCACAGAGAAGAAATATCCCTGCATATCAGTCTTTCTCCTGCCCAGGGGCAGTCCAGCACCGAAATGCTAGGCAATTCTCCTCTGAACAAGAGTACCAACATCAACCTCATGCACATGTTTCAGCCTTGTTGGGCATCATCAGTGAGATGGAGCTCTGCCTCTCTGAGAACAGTGAACAATGGGTCCACGTCTGGATTCCCCTGGTAACTTACTGTGAGACCCAAAGTTACTTAATATGCAAAACAAAGGGGGTTCTGGGTGTCTCTCTACCAACACAAACACAGGCCTGTTCTTGGGTGGCTGGCCCCTGGGAGAGTGTCAACCAAGTCTTTAGCTCACTGTCCCTTTCACAGAGAAGAAATATACCTGCATATCAGTCTTCGTCCTGCCCAGGGGCAGTGCAGCATCGAAATGCTAAGTCAATTCTCCTCTGAACAAGAGTACCAACAGCAACCCCATACACATGTTTCAGCCTTGTTGGGCATCATCAGTGAGATGGAGCTCTGCCTCTCTGAGAACAGTGAACAATGGGTCCACGTCTGGATTCCCCTGGTAACTTAGGGTGAGACCCAAAGTTACTAAATATGCAAAACAAAGGGGGTTCTGGGAGTCTCTCTACCAGTACAAACACAGTCCATTGACCTGTTCTTGGGTGAATGGGATGGCCCTTGGGAGAGTCTCAACCAAGCCTTTAGCTCACTGTCCCTTTCACAGAGAAGAAATATCCATGCATATCAGTTGTTGTCCTGCCCAGGAGCAGTCCAGCACCGAAATGCTAGGCAATTCTCGTCTGAACAAGAGTACCAACAGCAACCCCATACACGTGGTTCAGTCTTGTTGGGCATCATTTGTGAGTTAGAGCTGTGCCTCTCTGAGAACATTGAGCAAGGGGTCCACGTCTGGATTCCCCTGGTAACTTAGGATGAGACCCAAAGTTACTTAAAATACAAAAGAAAGGGGGCTCTGGGAGTCTCTCTACCAGCACGAACACAGTCCATTGACCTGTTCTTGGGTGGATGGCCCCTGGGATAGTCTCAACCAAGTCTTTAGCTCACTATACGTTTCAGAGAGAATAAATATCCCTGCACAGAAGTCTTTGTCCTGCCGAGGGGCAGTCCAGCACCAAAATACTAGGCAATTCTGCTCTGAACAAGAGTACCAACAGCAACCCCATTTGTTTCAGCCTTGTTGGGCATCATCAGTGAGATGGAGCCAGCCTCTCTGAGAACAGTGAGCAAGGTGTCCATGTCTGGATTCCCCTGGTAACTTAGGGTGAGACCCAAAGTTACTTAATATGCAAAACAAAGGGGGTTCTGGGAGTCTCTCTACCAACACAAACACAGGCCTGTTCTTGGGTGGCTGGCCCCTGGGAGAGTGTCAACCAAGTCTTTAGCTCACTGTCCCTTTCACAGAGAAGAAATATCCCTGCATATCAGTCTTTCTCCTGCCCAGGGGCAGTCCAGCACCAAAATGCTAGGCAATTCTCCTCTGAACAAGAGTACCAACATCAACCCCATGCACGTGTTTCAGCCTTGTTGGGCATCATCATTGAGGTGGAGCTGTGCCTCTCTGAGAACAGTGAGCAAGGGGTTCACATCTGGATTCCCCTGGTAACTTAGGGCGAGACCCAAAGTTACTAAATATGCAAAACAAAGGGGGTTCTGGGAGTCTCTCTACCAGTACAAACACAGTCCATTGACCTGTTCTTGGGTGGATGGCCCTTGGGAGAGTCTCAACCAAGCCTTTAGCTCACTGTCCCTTTCACAGAGAAGAAATATCCCTGCATATCAGTCTTTCTCCTGCCCAGGGGCAGTCCAGCACCGAAATGCTAGGCAATTCTCCTCTGAACAAGAGTACCAACATCAACCTCATGCACGTGTTTCAGCCTTGTTGGGCATCATCATTAAGGTGGAGCTGTGCCTCTCTGAGAACAGTGAGCAAGGGGTTCACGTCTGGATTCCCCTGGTAACTTAGGGTGAGACCCAAAGTTACTAAATATGCAAAACAAAGGGGGTTCTGGGAGTCTCTCTACCAGTACAAACACAGTCCATTGACCTGTTCTTGGGTGAATGGGATGGCCCTTGGGAGAGTCTCAACCAAGCCTTTAGCTCACTGTCCCTTTCACAGAGAAGAAATATCCATGCATATCAGTTGTTGTCCTGCCCAGGAGCAGTCCAGCACCGAAATGCTAGGCAATTCTCGTCTGAACAAGAGTACCAACAGCAACCCCATACACGTGGTTCAGTCTTGTTGGGCATCATTTGTGAGTTAGAGCTGTGCCTCTCTGAGAACATTGAGCAAGGGGTCCACGTCTGGATTCCCCTGGTAACTTAGGATGAGACCCAAAGTTACTTAAAATACAAAACAAAGGGGGCTCTGGGAGTCTCTCTACCAGCACGAACACAGTCCATTGACCTGTTCTTGGGTGGATGGCCCCTGGGATAGTCTCAACCAAGTCTTTAGCTCACTATACGTTTCAGAGAGAATAAATATCCCTGCACAGAAGTCTTTGTCCTGCCGAGGGGCAGTCCAGCACCAAAATACTAGGCAATTCTGCTCTGAACAAGAGTACCAACAGCAACCCCATTTGTTTCAGCCTTGTTGGGCATCATCAGTGAGATGGAGCCAGCCTCTCTGAGAACAGTGAGCAAGGTGTCCATGTCTGGATTCCCCTGGTAACTTAGGGTGAGACCCAAAGTTACTTAATATGCAAAACAAAGGGGGTTCTGGGAGTCTCTCTACCAACACAAACACAGGCCTGTTCTTGGGTGGCTGGCCCCTGGGAGAGTGTCAACCAAGTCTTTAGCTCACTGTCCCTTTCACAGAGAAGAAATATCCCTGCATATCAGTCTTTCTCCTGCCCAGGGGCAGTCCAGCACCAAAATGCTAGGCAATTCTCCTCTGAACAAGAGTACCAACATCAACCCCATGCACGTGTTTCAGCCTTGTTGGGCATCATCATTGAGGTGGAGCTGTGCCTCTCTGAGAACAGTGAGCAAGGGGTTCACATCTGGATTCCCCTGGTAACTTAGGGCGAGACCCAAAGTTACTAAATATGCAAAACAAAGGGGGTTCTGGGAGTCTCTCTACCAGTACAAACACAGTCCATTGACCTGTTCTTGGGTGGATGGCCCTTGGGAGAGTCTCAACCAAGCCTTTAGCTCACTGTCCCTTTCACAGAGAAGAAATATCCATGCATATCAGTTGTTGTCCTGCCCAGGAGCAGTCCAGCACCGAAATGCTAGGCAATTCTCGTCTGAACAAGAGTACCAACAGCAACCCCATACACGTGGTTCAGTCTTGTTGGACATCATCTGTGAGTTAGAGCTGTGCCTCTCTGAGAACATTGAGCAAGGGGTCCACGTCTGGATTCCCCTGGTAACTTAGGATGAGACCCAAAGTTACTTAAAATGCAAAACAAAGGGGGCTCTGGGAGTCTCTCTACCAGCACGAACACAGTCCATTGACCTGTTCTTGGGTGGATGGCCCCAGGGATAGTCTCAACCAAGTCTTTAGCTCACTATACGTTTCAGAGAGAATAAATATCCCTGCACAGAAGTCTTTGTCCTGCCGAGGGGCAGTCCAGCACCAAAATACTAGGCAATTCTGCTCTGAACAAGAGTACCAACAGCAACCCCATTTGTTTCAGCCTTGTTGGGCATCATCAGTGAGATGGAGCCAGCCTCTCTGAGAACAGTGAGCAAGGTGTCCATGTCTGGATTCCCCTGGTAACTTAGGGTGAGACCCAAAGTTACTTAATATGCAAAACAAAGGGGGTTCTGGGAGTCTCTCTACCAACACAAACACAGGCCTGTTCTTGGGTGGCTGGCCCCTGGGAGAGTGTCAACCAAGTCTTTAGCTCACTGTCCCTTTCACAGAGAAGAAATATCCCTGCATATCAGTCTTTCTCCTGCCCAGGGGCAGTCCAGCACCAAAATGCTAGGCAATTCTCCTCTGAACAAGAGTACCAACATCAACCCCATGCACGTGTTTCAGCCTTGTTGGGCATCATCATTGAGGTGGAGCTGTGCCTCTCTGAGAACAGTGAGCAAGGGGTTCACATCTGGATTCCCCTGGTAACTTAGGGCGAGACCCAAAGTTACTAAATATGCAAAACAAAGGGGGTTCTGGGAGTCTCTCTACCAGTACAAACACAGTCCATTGACCTGTTCTTGGGTGGATGGCCCTTGGGAGAGTCTCAACCAAGCCTTTAGCTCACTGTCCCTTTCACAGAGAAGAAATATCCATGCATATCAGTTGTTGTCCTGCCCAGGAGCAGTCCAGCACCGAAATGCTAGGCAATTCTCGTCTGAACAAGAGTACCAACAGCAACCCCATACACGTGGTTCAGTCTTGTTGGACATCATCTGTGAGTTAGAGCTGTGCCTCTCTGAGAACATTGAGCAAGGGGTCCACGTCTGGATTCCCCTGGTAACTTAGGATGAGACCCAAAGTTACTTAAAATGCAAAACAAAGGGGGCTCTGGGAGTCTCTCTACCAGCACGAACACAGTCCATTGACCTGTTCTTGGGTGGATGGCCCCTGGGAGAGTCTCAACCAAGTCTTTAGCTCACTATACCTTTCAGAGAAAATAAATATCCCTGCACAGAAGTCTTTGTCCTGCCCAGGGGCCGTCCAGCACCAAAATACTAGGCAATTCTCCTCTGAACAAGAGTACCAACAGCAACCCCATTTGTTTCAGCCTTGTTGGGCATCATCAGTGAGATGTAGCCAGCCTCTCTGAGAACAGTGAGCAAGGTGTCCATGTCTGGATTCCCCTGGTAACTTAGGGTGAGACCCAAAGTTACTTAATATGCAAAACAAAGGGGGTTCTGGGAGTCTCTCTACCAACACAAACACAGGCCTGTTCTTGGGTGGCTGGCCCCTGGGAGAGTGTCAACCAAGTCTTTAGCTCACTGCCCCTTTCACAGAGAAGAAATATCCCTGCATATCAGTCTTTCTCCTGCCCAGGGGCAGTCCAGCACCGAAATGCTAGGCAATTCTCCTCTGAACAAGAGTGCCAACATCAACCCCATGCACGTGTTTCAGCCTTGTTGGGCATCATCATTGAGGTGGAGCTGTGCCTCTCTGAGAACAGTGAGCAACGGGTTCACGTCTGGATTTCCCTGGTAACTTAGGGCGAGACCCAAAGTTACTAAATATGCAAAACAAAGGGGGTTCTGGGAGTCTCTCTACCAGTACAAACACAGTCCATTGACCTGTTCTTGGTTGGATGGCCCTTGGGAGAGTCTCAACCAAGCCTTTAGCTCACTGTCCCTTTCACAGAGAAGAAATATCCATGCATATCAGTTGTTGTCCTGCCCAGGAGCAGTCCAGCATCGAAATGCTAGGCAATTCTCGTCTGAACAAGAGTACCAACAGCAACCCCATTCACGTGGTTCAGTCTTGTTGGGCATCTTCTGTGAGTTAGAGCTGTGCCTCTCTGAGAACATTGAGCAAGGGGTCCACGTCTGGATGGCCCTGGTAAATTAGGATGAGACCCAAAGTTACTTAAAATGCAAAACAAAGGGGGCTCTGGGAGTCTCTCTACCAGCACGAACACAGTCCATTGACCTGTTCTTGGGTGGATGGCCCTTGGGAGAGTCTCAACCAAGTCTTTAGCTCACTATATCTTTCAGAGAGAATAAATATCCCTGCACAGAAGTCTTTGTCCTGCCCAGGGGCAGTCCAGCATCAAAATACTAGGCAATTCTCCTCTGAACAAGAGTACCAACAGCAACCCCATTTGTTTCAGCCTTGTTGGGCATCATCAGTGAGATGGAGCCAGCCTCTCTGAGAACAGTAAGCAAGGTGTCCATGTCTGGATTCCCCTGGTAACTTAGGGTGAGACCCAAAGTTACTTAATATGCAAAACAAAGGGGGTTCTGGGAGTCTCTCTACCAACACAAACACAGGCCTGTTCTTGGGCGGCTGGCCCCTGGGAGAGTGTCAACCAAGTCTTTAGCTCACTGTCCCTTTTACAGAGAATAAATATCCCTGCATATCAGTCTTTCTCCTGCCCAGGGGCAGTCCAGCACTGAAATGCTAGGCAATTCTCCTCTGAACAAGAGTACCAACATCAACCCCATACACGTGTTTCAGTCTTGTTGGGCATCATCTGTGAGTTAGAGCTGTGCCTCTCTGAGAACATTGAGCAAGGGGTCCACGTCTGGATTCCCCTGGTAACTTAGGATGAGACCCAAAGTTACTTAAAATGCAAAATAAAGGGGGCTCTGGGAGTCTCTCTACCAGCACGAACACAGTCCATTGACCTGTTCTTGGGTGGATGGCCTCTGGGAGAGTCTCAACCAAGTCTTTAGCTCACTATACCTTTCAGAGAGAATAAATATCCCTGCACAGAAGTCTTTGTCCTGCCCAGGGGCAGTCCAGCACCAAAATACTAGGCAATTCTCCTCTGAACAAGAGTACCAACAGCAACCCCATTTGTTTCAGCCTTGTTGGGCATCATCAGTGAGATGGAGCCAGCCTCTCTGAGAACAGTGAGCAAGTCCTTGTCTGGATTCCCCTGGTAACTTAGGGTGAGACCCAAAGTTACTTAATATGCAAAATAAATGGGGTTCTGGGAGTCTCTCTACCAACACAAGCACAGGCCTGTTCTTGGGTGACTGGCCCCTGGGAGTGTCAACCAAGTCTTTAGCTCACTGCCCCTTTCACAGAGAAGAAATATCCCTGCATATCAGTCTTTCTCCTGCCAAGGGGCAGTCCAGCACCAAAATGCTAGGCAATTCTCCTCTGAACAAGAGTGCCAACATCAACCCCATGCACGTGTTTCAGCCTTGTTGGGCATCATCATTGAGGTGGAGCTCTGCCTCTCTGAGAACAGAGCAAGGGGTTCACGTCTGGATTCCCCTGGTAACTTAGGGCGAGACTCAAAGTTACTAAATATGCAAAACAAAGGGGGTTCTGGGAGTCTCTCTACCAGTACAAACACAGTCCATTGACCTGTTCTTGGGTGGATGGCCCTTGGGAGAGTCTCAACCAAGCCTTTAGCTCACTGTCCCTTTCACAGAGAAGAAATATCCATGCATATCAGTTGTTGTCCTGCCCAGGAGCAGTCCAGCACCGAAATGTTGGGAATTCTCGTCTGAACAAGAGTACCAATAGCAACCCCATACACGTGGTTCAGTCTTGTTGGGCATCATCTGTGAGTTAGAGCTGTGCTTCTCTGAGAACATTGAGCAAGTGGTCCACGTCTGGATTCCCCTGGTAAGTTAGGATGAGACCCAAAGTTACTTAAAAGGCAAAACTAAGGGGGTTCTGGGAGTCTCTCTACCAGCACGAGCACAGCCCATAGACCTGTTATTAGGTAGATGGCCCATGGGAGAGTCTCAACCAAGTCTTTAGCTCACTGTCCCTTTCACAGAGAAGAAATATACCTGCATATCAGACTTTGTCCTGCCCATGGGCAGTGCAGCATCGAAATGCTAGGAAATTCTCCTCTGAACTGTCCCTTTCACAGAGAAGAAATGTCCATGCATACCAGTTGTTGTCCTGCCCAGGAGCAGTCCAGCACCGAAATGCTAGGCAATAATACTCTGAACAAGAGTACCAACAGCAACCCTATACACATGGTTCAGTCTTGTTGGGCATCATCTGTGAGTTGGAGCTGTGCCTCTCTGAGAACAGTGAGCAAGGGGTCCACGTCTGGATTCCCCTGGTAATTTAGGATGAGACCCAAAGTTACTTAATATGCAAAACAAAGGGGGTTCTGGGAGTCTCTCTACCAGTACAAACACAGTCCATTGACCTGTTCTTGGGTGGATGGCCCTTGGGAGAGTCTTAACCAAGTCTTTAGCTCACTGTCCCTTTCACAGAGAAGAAATATCCCTGCATATTAGTCTTTGTCCTGGCTAGGGGCAGTCCAGCACCGAAATGCTAGGCAATTCTCCTCTGAACAAGAGTACCAACAGCAACCCCAGACATGTGTTTCAGTCTTGTTGGGCATCATCAGTGAGGTGGAGCTGTGTTTCTCTGAGAACAGTGAGCAAGGGGTCCACGTCTGGATTCCCCTGGTAATTTAGGATGAGACCCAAAGTTACTTAATATGCAAAACAAAGGGGGTACTGTGGGTCTCTCTACCAGCACAAACACAGCCCATTGACCTGTTCTTGGGAGGATGGCCCCTGGGAGAGTCTTAACCAAGTCTTTAGCTCACTGTCCCTTTCACAGAGAAGAAATATCCCTGCATAGCAGTCTTTGTCCTGCCCAGGGGCAGTCCAGCACCGAAATGCTAGGCAATTCTCCGCTGAACAAGAGTACCAACAGCAACCCCACACACATATTTCAGCCTTGTTAGGCATCATCAGTGAGATGGAGCTGTGCCTCTCTGAGAACAGTGAACAATGGGTCCACGTCTGGATTCCCCTGGTAACTTAGGGTGAGACCCAAAGTTACTTAAAAGGCAAAACTAAGGGGGTTCTGGGAGTCTCTCTACCAGCACGAACACATCCGATTGACCGGTTATTGGGTAGATGGCCCATGGGAGAGTCTCAATAAAGTCTTTAGCTCACTGTCCCTTTCACAGAGAAGAAATATACCTGCATATCAGTCTTCGTCCTGTCCAGGGGCAGTGCAGCATCGAAATGCTAAGTCAATTCTCCTCTGAACAAGAGTACCAACAGCAACCCCATACACATGTTTCAGCCTTGTTGGGCATCATCAGTGAGATGGAGCTCTGCCTCTCTGAGAACAGTGAACAATGGGTCCACGTCTGGATTCCCCTGGTAACTTAGGATGAGACCCAAAGTTACTTAAAATGCAAAACTAAGGGGGTTCTCGGAGTCCCTCTACCTGCACGAACACAGCATATTGACCTGTTCCTTGGTGGATGGCCCCTGGGAGAGTCTCAACCAAGTCTTTAGCTCACTGTCCCTTTCACAGAGAAGAAATATCCCTGCATATTAGTCTTTGTCCTGGCTAGGGGCAGTCCAGCACCGAAATGCTAGGCAATTCTCCTCTGAACAAGAGTACCAACAGCAACCCCAGACATGTGTTTCAGTCTTGTTGGGCATCATCAGTGAGGTGGAGCTGTGTTTCTCTGAGAACAGTGAGCAAGGGGTCCACATCTGGATTCCCTGGTTACTTATTGCGAGACCCAAACATACTTAATATGCAAAACAAAGGGGGTACTGTGGGTCTCTCTACCAGCACAAACACAGCCCATTGACCTGTTCTTGGGAGGATGGCCCCTGGGAGAGTCTTAACCAAGTCTTTAGCTCACTGTCCCTTTCACAGAGAAGAAATATCCCTGCATAGCAGTCTTTGTCCTGCCCAGGGGCAGTCCAGCACCGAAATGCTGGGCAATTCTCCGCTGAACAAGAGTACCAACAGCAACCCCACACACACATTTCAGCCTTGTTAGGCATCATCAGTGAGATGGAGCTGTGCCTCTCTGAGAACAGTGAACAATGGGTCCACGTCTGGATTCCCCTGGTAACTTAGGGTGAGACCCAAAGTTACTTAAAAGGCAAAACTAAGGGGGTTCTGGGAGTCTCTCTACCAGCACGAACACATCCGATTGACCGGTTATTGGGTAGATGGCCCATGGGAGAGTCTCAATAAAGTCTTTAGCTCACTGTCCCTTTCACAGAGAAGAAATATACCTGCATATCAGTCTTCGTCCTGCCCAGGGGCAGTGCAGCATCGAAATGCTAAGTCAATTCTCCTCTGAACAAGAGTACCAACAGCAACCCCATACACATGTTTCAGCCTTGTTGGGCATCATCAGTGAGATGGAGCTCTGCCTCTCTGAGAACAGTGAACAATGGGTCCACGTCTGGATTCCCCTGGTAACTTAGGATGAGACCCAAAGTTACTTAAAATGCAAAACTAAGGGGGTTCTCGGAGTCCCTCTACCTGCACGAACACAGCATATTGACCTGTTCCTTGGTGGATGGCCCCTGGGAGAGTCTCAACCAAGTCTTTAGCTCATTGTCCCTTTCACAGAGAAGAAATATCCCTGCACAGCAGTCTTTGTCCTGCCCAGGGCAGTGCAGCAACGAAATGCTAGGCAATTCTCCTCTGAACAAGAGTACCAACAGCAACCCCATACATGTGTTTCAGCCTTGTTGGGCATCATCAGTGAGATGGAGCCAGCCTCTCTGAGAACAGTGAGCAAGCTGTCCATGTCTGGATTCCCCTGGTAACTTACTGTGAGACCCAAAGTTACTTAATATGCAAAACAAAGGGGGTTCTGGGTGTCTCTCTACCAACACAAACACAGGCCTGTTCTTGGGTGGCTGGCCCCTGGGAGAGTGTCAACCAAGTCTTTAGCTCGCTGTCCCTTTCACAGAGAAGAAATATCCCTGCATATCAGTCTTTCTCCTGCCCAGGGGCAGTCCAGCACCGAAATGCTAGGCAATTCTCCTCTGAACAAGAGTACCAACATCAACCTCATGCACGTGTTTCAGCCTTGTTGGGCATCATCATTAAGGTGGAGCTGTGCCTCTCTGAGAACAGTGAGCAAGGGGTTCACGTCTGGATTCCCCTGGTAACTTAGGGTGAGACCCAAAGTTACTAAATATGCAAAACAAAGGGGGTTCTGGGAGTCTCTCTACCAGTACAAACACAGTCCATTGACCTGTTCTTGGGTGAATGGGATGGCCCTTGGGAGAGTCTCAACCAAGCCTTTAGCTCACTGTCCCTTTCACAGAGAAGAAATATCCATGCATATCAGTTGTTGTCCTGCCCAGGAGCAGTCCAGCACCGAAATGCTAGGCAATTCTCGTCTGAACAAGAGTACCAACAGCAACCCCATACACGTGGTTCAGTCTTGTTGGGCATAATTTGTGAGTTAGAGCTGTGCCTCTCTGAGAACATTGAGCAAGGGGTCCACGTCTGGATTCCCCTGGTAACTTAGGATGAGACCCAAAGTTACTTAAAATACAAAACAAAGGGGGCTCTGGGAGTCTCTCTACCAGCACGAACACAGTCCATTGACCTGTTCTTGGGTGGATGGCCCCTGGGATAGTCTCAACCAAGTCTTTAGCTCACTATACGTTTCAGAGAGAATAAATATCCCTGCACAGAAGTCTTTGTCCTGCCGAGGGGCAGTCCAGCACCAAAATACTAGGCAATTCTGCTCTGAACAAGAGTACCAACAGCAACCCCATTTGTTTCAGCCTTGTTGGGCATCATCAGTGAGATGGAGCCAGCCTCTCTGAGAACAGTGAGCAAGGTGTCCATGTCTGGATTCCCCTGGTAACTTAGGGTGAGACCCAAAGTTACTTAATATGCAAAACAAAGGGGGTTCTGGGAGTCTCTCTACCAACACAAACACAGGCCTGTTCTTGGGTGGCTGGCCCCTGGGAGAGTGTCAACCAAGTCTTTAGCTCACTGTCCCTTTCACAGAGAAGAAATATCCCTGCATATCAGTCTTTCTCCTGCCCAGGGGCAGTCCAGCACCAAAATGCTAGGCAATTCTCCTCTGAACAAGAGTACCAACATCAACCCCATGCACGTGTTTCAGCCTTGTTGGGCATCATCATTGAGGTGGAGCTGTGCCTCTCTGAGAACAGTGAGCAAGGGGTTCACATCTGGATTCCCCTGGTAACTTAGGGCGAGACCCAAAGTTACTAAATATGCAAAACAAAGGGGGTTCTGGGAGTCTCTCTACCAGTACAAACACAGTCCATTGACCTGTTCTTGGGTGGATGGCCCTTGGGAGAGTCTCAACCAAGCCTTTAGCTCACTGTCCCTTTCACAGAGAAGAAATATCCATGCATATCAGTTGTTGTCCTGCCCAGGAGCAGTCCAGCACCGAAATGCTAGGCAATTCTCGTCTGAACAAGAGTACCAACAGCAACCCCATACACGTGGTTCAGTCTTGTTGGACATCATCTGTGAGTTAGAGCTGTGCCTCTCTGAGAACATTGAGCAAGGGGTCCACGTCTGGATTCCCCTGGTAACTTAGGATGAGACCCAAAGTTACTTAAAATGCAAAACAAAGGGGGCTCTGGGAGTCTCTCTACCAGCACGAACACAGTCCATTGACCTGTTCTTGGGTGGATGGCCCCTGGGAGAGTCTCAACCAAGTCTTTAGCTCACTATACCTTTCAGAGAAAATAAATATCCCTGCACAGAAGTCTTTGTCCTGCCCAGGGGCCGTCCAGCACCAAAATACTAGGCAATTCTCCTCTGAACAAGAGTACCAACAGCAACCCCATTTGTTTCAGCCTTGTTGGGCATCATCAGTGAGATGGAGCCAGCCTCTCTGAGAACAGTGAGCAAGGTGTCCATGTCTGGATTCCCCTGGTAACTTAGGGTGAGACCCAAAGTTACTTAATATGTAAAACAAAGGGGGTTCTGGGAGTCTCTCTACCAACACAAACACAGGCCGGTTCTTGGGTGGCTGGCCCCTGGGAGAGTGTCAACCAAGTCTTTAGCTCACTGCCCCTTTCACAGAGAAGAAATATCCCTGCATATCAGTCTTTCTCCTGACCAGGGGCAGTCCAGCACCGAAATGCTAGGCAATTCTCCTCTGAACAAGAGTGCCAACATCAACCCCATACACGTGTTTCAGCCTTGTTGGGCATCATCATTGAGGTGGAGCTGTGCCTCTCTGAGAACAGTGAGCAACGAGTTCACGTCTGGATTCCCCTGGTAACTTAGGGTGAGACCCAAAGTTACTAAATATGCAAAACAAAGGGGGTTCTGGGAGTCTCTCTACCAGTACAAACACAGTCCATTGACCTGTTCTTGGGTGGATGTCCCTTGGGAGAGTCTCAACCAAGCCTTTAGCTCACTGTCCCTTTCACAGAGAAGAAATATCCATGCATATCAGTTGTTGTCCTGCCCAGGAGCAGTCCAGCACCGAAATGCTAGGCAATTCTCGTCTGAACAAGAGTACCAACAGCAACCCCATACACGTGGTTCAGTCTTGTTGGGCATCATCTGTGAGTTAGAGCTGTGCCTCTCTGAGAACAGTGAGCAAGGTGTCCATGTCTGGATTCCTCTGGTAACTTAGGGTGAGACCCAAAGTTACTTAATATGCAAAACAAAGGGGGTTCTGGGAGTCTCTCTACCAACACAAACACAGGCCTGTTCTTGGGTTGCTGGCCCCTGGGAGAGTGTCAACCAAGTCTTTAGCTCACTGTCCCTTTCACAAAGAAGAAATATCCCTGCATATCAGTATTTGTCCTGCCCAGGGGCAGTCCAGCACTGAAATTCTAGGCAATTCTCCTCTGAACAAGAGTACCAACATCAACCCCATGCACGTGTTTCAGCCTTGTTGGGCATCATCATTGAGGTGGAGCTGTGCCTCTCTGAGAACAGTGAGCAAGGGGTTCACGTCTGGATTCCCCTGGTAACTTAGGGCGAGACCCAAAGTTACTAAATATGCAAAACAAAGGGGGTTCTGGGAGTCTCTCTACCAGTACAAACACAGTCCATTGACCTGTTCTTGGGTGGATGGCCCTTGGGAGAGTCTCAACCAAGCCTTTAGCTCACTGTCCCTTTCACAGAGAAGAAATATCCATGCATATCAGTTGTTGTCCTGCCCAGGAGCAGTCCAGCAGCGAAATGCTAGGCAATTCTCCTCTTAACAAGAGTACCAACAGCAACCCCATACACGTGGTTCAGTCTTGTTGGGCATCATCTGTGAGTTAGAGCTGTGCCTCTCTGATAACATTGAGCAAGGGGTCCACGTCTGGATTCCCCTGGTAACTTAGGATGAGACCCAAAGTTACTTAAAATGCAAAACAAAGGGGGCTCTGGGAGTCTCTCTACCAGCACAAACACAGTCCATTGACCTGTTCTTGGGTGGATGGCCCCTGGGAGAGTCTCAACCAAGTCTTTAGCTCACTATACCTTTCAGAGAGAATAAATATCCCTGCACAGAAGTCTTTGTCCTACCCAGGGGCAGTCCAGCACCAAAATGCTAGGCAATTCTCCTCTGAACAAGAGTACCAACATCAACCCCATGCACGTGTTTCAGCCTTGTTGGACATCATCATTGAGGTGGAGCTGTGCCTCTCTGAGAACAGTGAGCAAGGGGTTCACGTCTGGATTCCCCTGGTAACTTAGGGCGAGACCCAAAGTTACTAAATATGCAAAACAAAGTGGGTTCTGGGAGTCTCTCTACCAGTACAAACACAGTCCTTGGGTGGATGGCCCTTGGGAGAGTCTCAACCAAGCCTTTAGCTCACTGTCCCTTTCACAGAGAAGAAGTATCCATGCATATCAGTTGTTGTCCTGCCCAGGAGCAGTCCAGCACCGAAATGTTGGGAATTCTCGTCTGAACAAGAGTACCAACAGCAACCCCATACACGTGGTTCAGTCTTGTTGGGCATCATCTGTGAGTTAGAGCTGTGCCTCTCTGAGAACATTGAGCAAGGGGTCCACGTCTGGATTCCCCTGGTAAGTTAGGATGAGACCCAAAGTTACTTAAAATGCAAAACAAAGGGGGCTCTGGGAGTCTCTCTACCAGCACGAACACAGTCCATTGACCTGTTCTTGGGTGGATGGCCCCTGGGAGAGTCTCAACCAAGTCTTTAGCTCACTATACCTTTCAGAGACAATAGATATCCCTGCACAGAAGTCTTTGTCCTGCCCAGGGGCAGTCCAGCACCAAAATAATAGGCAATTCTCCTCTGAACAAGAGTACCAAAAGCAACCCCATTTGTTTCAGCCTTGTTGGGCATCATCAGTGAGATGGAGCCAGCCTCTCTGAGAACAGTGAGCAAGGTGTCCATGTCTGGATTCCTCTGGTAACTTAGGGTGAGACCCAAAGTTACTTAATATGCAAAACAAAGGGGGTTCTGGGAGTCTCTCTACCAACACAAACACAGGCCTGTTCTTGGGTGGCTGGCCCCTGGGAGAGTGTCAACCAAGTCTTTAGCTCACTGTCCCTTTCACAGAGAAGAAATATCCCTGCATATCAGTCTTTCTCCTGCCCAGGGGCAATCCAGCACCGAAATGCTAGGCAATTCTCCTCTGAACAAGAGTACCAACATCAACCCCATGCACGTGTTTCAGCCTTGTTGGGCATCATCATTGAGGTGGAGCTGTGCCTCTCTGAGAACAGTGAGCAAGGGGTTCACATCTGGATTCCCCTGGTAACTTAGGGCTAGACCCAAAGTTACTAAATATGCAAAACAAAGGGGGTTCTGGGAGTCTCTCTACCAGTACAAACACAGTCCATTGACCTGTTCTTGGGTGGATGTCCCTTGGGAGAGTCTCAACCAAGCCTTTAGCTCACTGTCCCTTTCACAGAGAAGAAATATCCATGCATATCAGTTGTTGTCCTGCCCAGGAGCAGTCCAGCACCGAAATGCTAGGCAATTCTCGTCTGAACAAGAGTACCAACAGCAACCCCATACACGTGGTTCAGTCTTGTTGGGCATCATCTGTGAGTTAGAGCTGTGCCTCTCTGAGAACAGTGAGCAAGGTGTCCATGTCTGGATTCCCCTGGTAACTTAGGGTGAGACCCAAAGTTACTTAATATGCAAAACAAAGGGGGTTCTGGGAGTCTCTCTACCAACACAAACACAGGCCTGTTCTTGGGTTGCTGGCCCCTGGGAGAGTGTCAACCAAGTCTTTAGCTCACTGTCCGTTTCACAAAGAAGAAATATCCCTGCATATCAGTCTTTGTCCTGCCCAGGGGCAGTCCAGCACTGAAATGCTAGGCAATTCTCCTCTGAACAAGAGTACCAACATCAACCCCATGCACGTGTTTCAGCCTTGTTGGGCATCATCATTGAGGTGGAGCTGTGCCTCTCTGAGAACAGTGAGCAAGGGGTTCACGTCTGGATTCCCCTGGTAACTTAGGGCGAGACCCAAAGTTACTAAATATGCAAAACAAAGGGGGTTCTGGGAGTCTCTCTACCAGTACAAACACAGTCCATTGACCTGTTTTTGGGTGGATGGCCGTTGTGAGAGTCTCAACCAAGCCTTTAGCTCACTGTCCCTTTCACAGAGAAGAAATATCCATGCATATCAGTTGCTGTCCTGCCTAGGAGCAGTCCAGCACCGAAATGCTAGGCAATTCTCCTCTTAACAAGAGTACCAACAGCAACCCCATACACGTGGTTCAGTCTTGTTGGGCATCATCTGTGAGTTAGAGCTGTGCCTCTCTGATAACATTGAGCAAGGGGTCCACGTCTGGATTCCCCTGGTAACTTAGGATGAGACCCAAAGTTACTTAAAATGCAAAACAAAGGGGGCTCTGGGAGTCTCTCTACCAGCACGAACACAGTCCATTGACCTGTTCTTGGGTGGATGGCCCCTGGGAGAGTCTCAACCAAGTCTTTAGCTCACTATACCTTTCAGAGAGAATAAATATCCCTGCGCAGAAGTCTTTGTCCTGCCCAGGGGCAGTCCAGCACCAAAATGCTAGGCAATTCTCCTCTGAACAAGAGTACCAACATCAACCCCATGCACGTGTTTCAGCCTTGTTATGGCATCATCATTGAGGTGGAGCTGTGCCTCTCTGAGAACAGTGAGCAAGGGGTTCACGTCTGGATTCCCCTGGTAATTTAGGGCGAGACCCAAAGTTACTAAATATGCAAAATAAAGGGGGTTCTGGGAGTCTCTCTACCAGTACAAACACAGTCCATTGACCTGTTCTTGGGTGGATGGCCCTTGGGAGAGTCTCAACCAAGCCTCTAGCTCACTGTCCCTTTCACAGAGAAGAAATATCCATGCATATCAGTTGTTGTCCTGCCCAGGAGCAGTCCAGCACCGAAATGTTGGGAATTCTCGTCTGAACAAGAGTACCAACAGCAACCCCATACACGTGGTTCAGTCTTATTGGGCATCATCTGTGAGTTAGAGCTGTGCCTCTCTGAGAACATTGAGCAAGGAGTTCACTTCTGGATTCCCCTGGTAACTTAGGGCGAGACCCAAAGTTACTAAATATGCAAAACAAAGGGGGTTCTGGGAGTCTCTCTACCAGTACAAACACAGTCCATTGACCTGTTCTTGGGTGGATGTCCCTTGGGAGAGTCTCAACCAAGCCTTTAGCTCACTGTCCCTTTTACAGAGAAGAAATATCCATGCATATCAGTTGTTGTCCTGCCCAGGAGCAGTCCAGCACCGATTCTCGTCTGAACAAGAGTACCAACAGCAACCCCATACACGTGGTTCAGTCTTGTTGGGCATCATCTGTGAGTTAGAGCTGTGCCTCTCTGAGAACAGTGAGCAAGGTGTCCATGTCTGGATTCCTCTGGTAACTTAGGGTGAGACCCAAAGTTACTTAATATGCAAAACAAAGGGGGTTCTGGGAGTCTCTCTACCAACACAAACACAGGCCTGTTCTTGGGTTGCTGGCCCCTGGGAGAGTGTCAACCAAGTCTTTAGCTCACTGTCCCTTTCACAAAGAAGAAATATCCCTGCATATCAGTCTTTGTCCTGCCCAGGGGCAGTCCAGCACTGAAATGCTAGGCAATTCTCCTCTGAACAAGAGTACCAACATCAACCCCATGCACGTGTTTCAGCCTTGTTGGGCATCATCATTGAGGGGGAGCTGTGCTTCTCTGAGAACAGTGAGCAAGGGGTTCACGTATGGATTCCCCTGGAAACTTAGGCCGAGACCCAAAGTTACTAAATATGCAAATCAAAGGGGGTTCTGGGAGTCTCTCTACCAGTACAAACACAGTCCATTGACCTGTTCATGGGTGGATGGCCCCTGGGAGAGTCTCAACCAAGCCTTTAGCTCACTGTCCCTTTCACAGAGAAGAAATATCCATGCATATCAGTTGTTGTCCTGCCCAGGAGCAGTCCAGCACCGAAATGCTAGGCAATTCTCGTCTGAACAAGAGTACCAACAGCATCCCCATACACGTGGTTCAGTCTTGTTGGGCATCATCTGTGAGTTAGAGCTGTGCCTCTCTGAGAACATTGAGCAAGGGGTCCACGTCTGGATTCCCCTGGTAACTTAGGATGAGACCCAAAGTTACTTAAAATGCAAAACAAAGGGGGCTCTGGGAGTCTCTCTACCAGCACGAACACAGTCCATTGACCTGTTCTTGGGTGGATGGCCCCTGGGAGAGTCTCAACCAAGTCTTTAGCTCACTATACCTTTCAGAGAGAATAAATATCCCTGCACAGAAGTCTTTGTCCTGCCCAGGGGCAGTCCAGCACCAAAATACTAGGCAATTCTCCTCTGAACAAGAGTACCAACAGCAACCCCATTTGTTTCAGCCTTGTTGGGCATCATCAGTGAGATGGAGCCAGCTTCTCTGAGAACAGTGAGCAAGTCATTGTCTGGATTCCCCTGGTAACTTAGGGTGAGACCCAAAGTTACTTAATATGCAAAATAAAGGGGGTTCTGGGAGTCTCTCTACCAACACAAGCACAGGCCTGTTCTTGGGTGGCTGGCCCCTGGGAGAGTGTCAACCAAGTCTTTAGCTCACTGCCCCTTTCACAGAGAAGAAATATCCCTGCATATCAGTCTTTCTCCTGCCCAGGGGCAGTCCAGCACCGAAATGCTAGGCAATTCTCCTCTGAACAAGAGTGCCAACATCAACCCCATGCACGTGTTTCAGCCTTGTTGGGCATCATCATTGAGGTGGAGCTGTGCCTCTCTGAGAACAGTGAGCAAGGGGTTCACGTTTGGATTCCCCTGGTAATTTAGGGCGAGACCCAAAGTTACTAAATATGCAAAATAAAGGGGGTTCTGGGAGTCTCTCTACCAGTACAAACACAGTCCATTGACCTGTTCTTGGGTGGATGGCCCTTGGGAGAGTCTCAACCAAGCCTTTAGCTCACTGTCCCTTTCACAGAGAAGAAATATCCATGCATATCAGTTGTTGTCCTGCCCAGGAGCAGTCCAGCACCGAAATGTTGGGAATTCTCGTCTGAACAAGAGTACCAACAGCAACCCCATACACGTGGTTCAGTCTTATTGGGCATCATCTGTGAGTTAGAGCTGTGCCTCTCTGAGAACATTGAGCAAGGAGTTCACGTCTGGATTCCCCTGGTAACTTAGGGCGAGACCCAAAGTTACTAAATATGCAAAACAAAGGGGGTTCTGGGAGTCTCTCTACCAGTACAAACACAGTCCATTGACCTGTTCTTGGGTGGATGTCCCTTGGGAGAGTCTCAACCAAGCCTTTAGCTCACTGTCCCTTTTACAGAGAAGAAATATCCATGCATATCAGTTGTTGTCCTGCCCAGGAGCAGTCCAGCACCGATTCTCGTCTGAACAAGAGTACCAACAGCAACCCCATACACGTGGTTCAGTCTTGTTGGGCATCATCTGTGAGTTAGAGCTGTGCCTCTCTGAGAACAGTGAGCAAGGTGTCCATGTCTGGATTCCTCTGGTAACTTAGGGTGAGACCCAAAGTTACTTAATATGCAAAACAAAGGGGGTTCTGGGAGTCTCTCTACCAACACAAACACAGGCCTGTTCTTGGGTTGCTGGCCCCTGGGAGAGTGTCAACCAAGTCTTTAGCTCACTGTCCCTTTCACAAAGAAGAAATATCCCTGCATATCAGTCTTTGTCCTGCCCAGGGGCAGTCCAGCACTGAAATGCTAGGCAATTCTCCGCTGAACAAGAGTACCAACATCAACCCCATGCACGTGTTTCAGCCTTGTTGGGCATCATCATTGAGGGGGAGCTGTGCTTCTCTGAGAACAGTGAGCAAGGGGTTCACGTATGGATTCCCCTGGTAACTTAGGCCGAGACCCAAAGTTACTAAATATGCAAATCAAAGGGGGTTCTGGGAGTCTCTCTACCAGTACAAACACAGTCCATTGACCTGTTCATGGGTGGATGGCCCCTGGGAGAGTCTCAACCAAGCCTTTAGCTCACTGTCCCTTTCACAGAGAAGAAATATCCATGCATATCAGTTGTTGTCCTGCCCAGGAGCAGTCCAGCACCGAAATGCTAGGCAATTCTCGTCTGAACAAGAGTACCAACAGCATCCCCATACACGTGGTTCAGTCTTGTTGGGCATCATCTGTGAGTTAGAGCTGTGCCTCTCTGAGAACATTGAGCAAGGGGTCCACGTCTGGATTCCCCTGGTAACTTAGGATGAGACCCAAAGTTACTTAAAATGCAAAACAAAGGGGGCTCTGGGAGTCTCTCTACCAGCACCAACACAGTCCATTGACCTGTTCTTGGGTGGATGGCCCCTGGGAGAGTCTCAACCAAGTCTTTAGCTCACTATACCTTTCAGAGAGAATAAATATCCCTGCACAGAAGTCTTTGTCCTGCCCAGGGGCAGTCCAGCACCAAAATACTAGGCAATTCTCCTCTGAACAAGAGTACCAACAGCAACCCCATTTGTTTCAGCCTTGTTGGGCATCATCAGTGAGATGGAGCCAGCTTCTCTGAGAACAGTGAGCAAGTCATTGTCTGGATTCCCCTGGTAACTTAGGGTGAGACCCAAAGTTACTTAATATGCAAAATAAAGGGGGTTCTGGGAGTCTCTCTACCAACACAAGCACAGGCCTGTTCTTGGGTGGCTGGCCCCTGGGAGAGTGTCAACCAAGTCTTTAGCTCACTGCCCCTTTCACAGAGAAGAAATATCCCTGCATATCAGTCTTTCTCCTGCCCAGGGGCAGTCCAGCACCGAAATGCTAGGCAATTCTCCTCTGAACAAGAGTGCCAACATCAACCCCATGCACGTGTTTCAGCCTTGTTGGGCATCATCATTGAGGTGGAGCTGTGCCTCTCTGAGAACAGTGAGCAAGGAGTTCACGTCTGGATTCCCCTGGTAACTTAGGGCGAGACCCAAAGTTAATAAATATGCAAAACAAAGGGGGTTCTGGGAGTCTCTCTACCAGTACAAACACAGTCCATTGACCTGTTCTTGGGTGGATGTCCCTTGGGAGAGTCTCAACCAAGCCTTTAGCTCACTGTCCCTTTCACAGAGAAGAAATATCCATGCATATCAGTTGTTGTCTTGCCCAGGAGCAGTCCAGCACCGAAATGCTAGGCAATTCTCGTCTGAACAAGAGTACCAACAGCAACCCCATACACGTGGTTCAGTCTTGTTGGGCATCATCTGTGAGTTAGAGCTGTGCCTCTCTGAGAACAGTGAGCAAGGTGTCCATGTCTGGATTCCCCTGGTAACTTAGGGCGAGACCCAAAGTTACTAAATATGCAAAACAAAGGGGGTTCTGGGAGTCTCTCTACCAGTACAAACACATTCCATTGACCTGTTCATGGGTGGATGGCCCCTGGGAGAGTCTCAACCAAGCCTTTAGCTCACTGTCCCATTCACAGAGAAGAAATATCCATGCATATCAGTTGTTGTCCTGCCCAGGAGCAGTCTAGCACCGAAATGCTAGGCAATTCTCGTCTGAACAAGAGTACCAACAGCAACCCCATACACGTGGTTCAGTCTTGTTGGGCATCATCTGTGAGTTAGAGCTGTGCCTCTCTGAGAACATTGAGCAAGGGGTCCACGTCTGGATTCCCCTGGTAACTTAGGATGAGACCCAAAGTTACTTAAAATGCAAAACAAAGGGGGCTCTGGGAGTCTCTCTACCAGCACGAACACAGTCCATTGACCTGTTCTTGGGTGGATGGCCCCTGGGAGAGTCTCAACCAAGTCTTTAGCTCACTATACCTTTCAGAGAGAATAAAAATCCCTGCACAGAAGTCTTTGTCCTGCCCAGGGGCAGTCCAGCACCAAAATACTAGGCAATTCTCCTCTGAACAAGAGTACCAACAGCAACCCCATTTGTTTCAGCCTTGTTGGGCATCATCAGTGAGATGGAGCCAGCTTCTCTGAGAACAGTGAGCAAGTCCTTGTCTGGATTCCCCTGGTAACTTAGGGTGAGACCCAAAGTTACTTAATATGCAAAATAAAGGGGGTTCTGGGAGTCTCTCTACCAACACAAGCACAGGCCTGTTCTTGGGTGGCTGGCCCCTGGGAGAGTGTCAACCAAGTCTTTAGCTCACTGCCCCTTTCACAGAGAAGAAATATCCCTGCATATCAGTCTTTCTCCTGCCCAGGGGCAGTCCAGCACCGAAATACTAGGCAATTCTCCTCTGAACAAGAGGGCCAACATCAACCCCATGCACGTGTTTCAGCCTTGTTGGGCATCATCATTGAGGTGGAGCTGTGCCTCTCTGAGAACAGTGAGCAAGGAGTTCACGTCTGGATTCCCCTGGTAACTTAGGGCGAGACCCAAAGTTAATAAATATGCAAAACAAAGGGGGTTCTGGGAGTCTCCCTACCAGTACAAACACAGTCCATTGACCTGTTCTTGGGTGGATGTCCCTTGGGAGAGTCTCAACCAAGCCTTTAGCTCACTGTCCCTTTCACAGAGAAGAAATATCCATGCATATCAGTTGTTGTCCTGCCATGGAGCAGTCCAGCACCGAAATGCTAGGCAATTCTCGTCTGAACAAGAGTACCAACAGCAACCCCATACACGTGGTTCAGTCTTGTTGGGCATCATCTGTGAGTTAGAGCTGTGCCTCTCTGAGAACAGTGAGCAAGGTGTCCATGTCTGGATTCCCCTGGTAACTTAGGGTGAGACCCAAAGTTACTTAATATGCAAAACAAATGGGGTTCTGGGAGTCTCTCTACCAACACAAACACAGGCCTGTTCTTGGGTTGCTGGCCCCTGGGAGAGTGTCAACCAAGTCTTTAGCTCACTGTCCCTTTCACAAAGAAGAAATATCCCTGCATATCAGTCTTTGTCCTGCCCAGGGGCAGTCCAGCACTGAAATGCTAGGCAATTCTCCTCTGAACAAGAGTACCAACATCAACCCCATGCACGTGTTTCAGCCTTGTTGGGCATCATCATTGAGGTGGAGCTGTGCCTCTCTGAGAACAGTGAGCAAGGGGTTCACGTCTGGATTCCCCTGGTAACTTAGGGCGAGACCCAAAGTTACTAAATATGCAAAACAAAGGGGGTTCTGGGAGTCTCTCTACCAGTACAAACACAGTCCATTGACCTGTTCTTAGGTGGATGGCCCTTGGGAGAGTCTCAACCAAGCCTTTAGCTCACTGTCCCTTTCACAGAGAAGAAATATCCATGCATATCAGTTGTTGTCCTGCCCAGGAGCAGTCCAGCACCGAAATGCTAGGCAATTCTCCTCTTAACAAGAGTACCAACAGCAACCCCATACACGTGGTTCAGTCTTGTTGGGCATCATCTGTGAGTTAGAGCTGTGCCTCTCTGATAACATTGAGCAAGGGGTCCACGTCTGGATTCCCCTGGTAACTTAGGATGAGACCCAAAGTTACTTAAAATGCAAAACAAAGGGGGCTCTGGGAGTCTCTCTACCAGTACAAACACAGTCCATTGACCTGTTCTTGGGTGGATGGCCCTTGGGAGAGTCTCAACCAAGCCTTTAGCTCACTGTCCCTTTCACAGAGAAGAAATATCCATGCATATCAGTTGCTGTCCTGCCCAGGAGCAGTCCAGCACGGAAATGCTAGGCAATTCTCCTCTTAACAAGAGTACCAACAGCAACCCCATACACGTGGTTCAGTCTTGTTGGGCATCATCTGTGAGTTAGAGCTGTGCCTCTCTAATAACATTGAGCAAGGGGTCCACGTCTGGATTCCCCTGGTAACTTAGGATGAGACCCAAAGTTACTTAAAATGCAAAACAAAGGGGGCTCTGGGAGTCTCTCTACCAGCACGAACACAGTCCATTGACCTGTTCTTGGGTGGATGGCCCCTGGGAGAGTCTCAACCAAGTCTTTAGCTCACTATACCTTTCAGAGAGAATAAATATCCCTGCGCAGAAGTCTTTGTCCTGCCCAGGGGCAGTCCAGCACCAAAATGCTAGGCAATTCTCCTCTGAACAAGAGTACCAACATCAACCCCATGCACGTGTTTCAGCCTTGTTGGGCATCATCATTGAGGTGGAGCTGTGCCTCTCTGAGAACAGTGAGCAAGGGGTTCACGTCTGGATTCCCCTGGTAGTTTAGGGCGAGACCCAAAGTTACTAAATATGCAAAATAAAGGGGGTTCTGGGAGTCTCTCTACCAGTACAAACACAGTCCATTGACCTGTTCTTGGGTGGATGGCCCTTGGGAGAGTCTCAACCAAGCCTTTAGCTCACTGTCCCTTTCACAGAGAAGAAATATCCATGCATATCAGTTGTTGTCCTGCCCAGGAGCAGTCCAGCACCGAAATGTTGGGAATTCTCATCTGAACAAGAGTACCAACAGCAACCCCATACACGTGGTTCAGTCTTATTGGGCATCATCTGTGAGTTAGAGCTGTGCCTCTCTGAGAACATTGAGCAAGGAGTTCACGTCTGGGTTCCCCTGGTAACTTAGGGCGAGACCCAAAGTTACTAAATATGCAAAACAAAGGGGGTTCTGGGAGTCTCTCTACCAGTACAAACACAGTCCATTGACCTGTTCTTGGGTGGATGTCCCTTAGGAGAGTCTCAACCAAGCCTTTAGCTCACTGTCCCTTTCACAGAGAAGAAATATCCATGCATATCAGTTGTTGTCCTGCCCAGGAGCAGTCCAGCACCGAAATGCTAGGCAATTCTCGTCTGAACAAGAGTACCAACAGCAACCCCATACACGTGGTTCAGTCTTGTTGGGCATCATCTGTGAGTTAGAGCTGTGCCTCTCTGGGAACAGTGAGCAAGGTGTCCATGTCTGGATTCCCCTGGTAACTTAGGGTGAGACCCAAAGTTACTTAATATGCAAAACAAAGGGGGTTCTGGGAGTCTCTCTACCAACACAAACACAGGCCTGTTCTTGGGTGGCTGGCCCCTGGGAGAGTGTCAACCACGTCTTTAGCTCACTGTCCCTTTCACAGAGAGGAAATATCCCTGCATATCAGTCTTTCTCCTGCCCAGGGGCAGTCCAGCACCGAAATGCTAGGCAATTCTCCTCTGAACAAGAGTACCAACATCAACCCCATGCACGTGTTTCATGCTTGTTGGGCATCATCATTGAGGTGGAGCTGTGCCTCTCTGAGAACAGTGAGCAAGGGGTTCACGTCTGGATTCCCCTGGTAACTTAGGGCGAGACCCAAAGTTACTAAATATGAAAAATAAATGGGGTTCTGGGAGTCTCTCTACCAGTACAAACGCAGTCCATTGACCTGTTCTTGGGTGGATGGCCCTTGGGAGAGTCTCAACCAAGCCTTTAGCTCACTGTCCCTTTCACAGAGAAGAAATATCCATGCATATCAGTTGTTGTCCTGCCCAGGAGCAGTCCAGCACCGAAATGCTAGGCAATTCTCGTCTGAACAAGAGTACCAACATCAACCCCATGCACCTGTTTCAGCCTTGTTGGGCATCATCATTGAGGTGGAGCTGTGCCTCTCTGAGAACAGTGAGCAAGGAGTTCACGTCTGGATTCCCCTGGTAACTTAGGGCGAGACCCAAAGTTAATAAATATGCAAAACAAAGGGGGTTCTGGGAATCTCTCTACCAGTACAAACACAGTCCATTGACCTGTTCTTGGGTGGATGTCCCTTGGGAGAGTCTCAACCAAGCCTTTAGCTCACTGTCCCTTTCACAGAGAAGAAATATCCATGCATATCAGTTGTTGTCCTGCCCAGGAGCAGTCCAGCACCGAAATGCTAGGCAATTCTCGTCTGAACAAGAGTACCAACAGCAACCCCATACACGTGGTTCAGTCTTGTTGGGCATCATCTGTGAGTTAGAGCTGTGCCTCTCTGAGAACAGTGAGCAAGGTGTCCATGTCTGGATTCCCCTGGTAACTTAGGGTGAGACCCAAAGTTACTTAATATGCAAAACAAAGGGGGTTCTGGGAGTCTCTCTACCAACACAAACACAGGCCTGTTCTTGGGTTGCTGGCCCCTGGGAGAGTGTCAACCAAGTCTTTAGCTCACTGTCCCTTTCACAAAGAAGAAATATCCCTGCATATCAGTCTTTGTCCTGCCCAGGGGCAGTCCAGCACTGAAATGCTAGGCAATTCTCCTCTGAACAAGAGTACCAACATCAACCCCATGCACGTGTTTCAGCCTTGTTGGGCATCATCATTGAGGTGGAGCTGTGCCTCTCTGAGAACAGTGAGCAAGGGGTTCACGTCTGGATTCCCCTGGTAATTTAGGGCGAGACCCAAAGTTACTAAATATGCAAAACAAAGGGGGTTCTGGGAGTCTCTCTACCAGTACAAACACAGTCCATTGACCTGTTCTTGGGTGGATGGCCCTTGGGAGAGTCTCAACCAAGCCTTTAGCTCACTGTCCCTTTCACAGAGAAGAAATATCCATGCATATCAGTTGTTGTCCTGCCCAGGAGCAGTCCAGCACCGAAATGCTAGGCAATTCTCGTCTGAACAAGAGTACCAACAGCAACCCCATACACGTGGTTCAGTCTTGTTGGGCATCATCTGTGAGTTAGAGCTGTGCCTCTCTGAGAACAGTGAGCAAGGAGTTCACGTCTGGATTCCCCTGGTAACTTAGGGCGAGACCCAAAGTTAATAAATATGCAAAACAAAGGGGGTTCTCGGAGTCTCTCTACCAGTACAAACACAGTCCATTGACCTGTTCTTGGGTGGATGTCCCTTGGGAGAGTCTCAACCAAGCCTTTAGCTCACTGTCCCTTTCACAAAGAAGAAATATCCATGCATATCAGTTGTTGTCCTGCCCAGGAGCAGTCCAGCACCGAAATGCTAGGCAATTCTCGTCTGAACAAGAGTACCAACAGCAACCCCATACACGTGGTTCAGTCTTGTTGGGCATCATCTGTGAGTTAGAGCTGTGCCTCTCTGAGAACAGTGAGCAAGGTGTCCATGTCTGGATTCCCCTGGTAACTTAGGGTGAGACCCAAAGTTACTTAATATGCAAAACAAAGGGGGTTCTGGGAGTCTCTCTACCAACACAAACACAGGCCTGTTCTTGGGTTGCTGGCCCCTGGGAGAGTGTCAACCAAGTCTTTAGCTCACTGTCCCTTTCACAAAGAAGAAATATCCCTGCATATCAGTCTTTGTCCTGCCCAGGGGCAGTCCAGCACTGAAATGCTAGGCAATTCTCCTCTGAACAAGAGTACCAACATCAACCCCATGCACGTGTTTCAGCCTTTTTGGGCATCATCATTGAGGTGGAGCTGTGCCTCTCTGAGAACAGTGAGCAAGGGGTTCACGTCTGGATTCCCCTGGTAACTTAGGGCGAGACCCAAAGTTACTAAATATGCAAAACAAAGGGGGTTCTGGGAGTCTCTCTACCAGTACAAACACAGTCCATTGACCTGTTCTTGGGTGGATGGCCCTTGGGAGAGTCTCAACCAAGCCTTTAGCTCACTGTCCCTTTCACAGAGAAGAAATATCCATGCATATCAGTTGTTGTCCTGCCCAGGAGCAGTCCAGCACCGAAATGCTAGGCAATTCTCCTCTTAACAAGAGTACCAACAGCAACCCCATACACGTGGTTCAGTCTTGTTGGGCATCATCTGTGAGTTAAAGCTGTGCCTCTCTGATAACATTGAGCAAGGGGTCCACGTCTGGATTCCCCTGGTAACTTAGGATGAGACCCAAAGTTACTTAAAATGCAAAACAAAGGGGGCTCTGGGAGTCTCTCTACCAGTACAAACACAGTCCATTGACCTGTTCTTGGGTGGATGGCCCTTGGGAGAGTCTCAACCAAGCCTTTAGCTCACTGTCCCTTTCACAGAGAAGAAATATCCATGCATATCAGTTGCTGTCCTGCCCAGGAGCAGTCCAGCACGGAAATGCTAGGCAATTCTCCTCTTAACAAGAGTACCAACAGCAACCCCATACACGTGGTTCAGTCTTGTTGGGCATCATCTGTGAGTTAGAGCTGTGCCTCTCTGATAACATTGAGCAAGGGGTCCACGTCTGGATTCCCCTGGTAACTTAGGATGAGACCCAAAGTTACTTAAAATGCAAAACAAAGGGGGCTCTGGGAGTCTCTCTACCAGCACGAACACAGTCCATTGACCTGTTCTTGGGTGGATGGCCCCTGGGAGAGTCTCAACCAAGTCTTTAGCTCACTATACCTTTCAGAGAGAATAAATATCCCTGCGCAGAAGTCTTTGTCCTGCCCAGGGGCAGTCCAGCACCAAAATGCTAGGCAATTCTCCTCTGAACAAGAGTACCAACATCAACCCCATGCACGTGTTTCAGCCTTGTTGGGCATCATCATTGAGGTGGAGCTGTGCCTCTCTGAGAACAGTGAGCAAGGGGTTCACGTCTGGATTCCCCTGGTAATTTAGGGCGAGACCCAAAGTTACTAAATATGCAAAATAAAGGGGGTTCTGGGAGTCTCTCTACCAGTACAAACACAGTCCATTGACCTGTTATTGGGTGGATGGCCCTTGGGAGAGTCTCAACCAAGCCTTTAGCTCACTGTCCCTTTCACAGAGAAGAAATATCCATGCATATCAGTTGTTGTCCTGCCCAGGAGCAGTCCAGCACCGAAATGCTAGGCAATTCTCGTCTGAACAAGAGTACCAACAGCAACCCCATACACGTGGTTCAGTCTTGTTGGGCATCATCTGTGAGTTAGAGCTGTGCCTCTCTGAGAACAGTGAGCAAGGAGTTCACGTCTGGATTCCCCTGGTAACTTAGGGCGAGACCCAAAGTTAATAAATATGCAAAACAAAGGGGGTTCTGGGAGTCTCTCTACCAGTACAAACACAGTCCATTGACCTGTTCTTGGGTGGATGTCCCTTGGGAGAGTCTCAACCAAGCCTTTAGCTCACTGTCCCTTTCACAAAGAAGAAATATCCATGCATATCAGTTGTTGTCCTGCCCAGGAGCAGTCCAGCACCGAAATGCTAGGCAATTCTCGTCTGAACAAGAGTACCAACAGCAACCCCGTACACGTGGTTCAGTCTTGTTGGGCATCATCTGTGAGTTAGAGCTGTGCCTCTCTGAGAACAGTGAGCAAGGTGTCTATGTCTGGATTCCCCTGGTAACTTAGGGTGAGACCCAAAGTTACTTAATATGCAAAACAAAGGGGGTTCTGGGAGTCTCTCTACCAACACAAACACAGGCCTGTTCTTGGGTTGCTGGCCCCTGGGAGAGTGTCAACCAAGTCTTTAGCTCACTGTCCCTTTCACAAAGAAGAAATATCCCTGCATATCAGTCTTTGTCCTGCCCAGGGGCAGTCCAGCACTGAAATGCTAGGCAATTCTCCTCTGAACAAGAGTACCAACATCAACCCCATGCACGTGTTTCAGCCTTGTTGGGCATCATCATTGAGGTGGAGCTGTGCCTCTCTGAGAACAGTGAGCAAGGGGTTCACGTCTGGATTCCCCTGGTAACTTAGGGCGAGACCCAAAGTTACTAAATATGCAAAACAAAGGGGGTTCTGGGAGTCTCTCTACCAGTACAAACACAGTCCATTGACCTGTTCTTGGGTGGATGGCCCTTGGGAGAGTCTCAACCAAGCCTTTAGCTCACTGTCCTTTTCACAGAGAAGAAATATCCATGCATATCAGTTGTTGTCCTGCCCAGGAGCAGTCCAGCACCGAAATGCTAGGCAATTCTCCTCTTAACAAGAGTACCAACAGCAACCCCATACACGTGGTTCAGTCTTGTTGGGCATCATCTGTTAGTTAAAGCTGTGCCTCTCTGATAACATTGAGCAAGGGGTCCACGTCTGGATTCCCCTGGTAACTTAGGATGAGACCCAAAGTTACTTAAAATGCAAAACAAAGGGGGCTCTGGGAGTCTCTCTACCAGTACAAACACAGTCCATTGACCTGTTCTTGGGTGGATGGCCCTTGGGAGAGTCTCAACCAAGCCTTTAGCTCACTGTCCCTTTCACAGAGAAGAAATATCCATGCATATCAGTTGCTGTCCTGCCCAGGAGCAGTCCAGCACGGAAATGCTAGGCAATTCTCCTCTTAACAAGAGTACCAACAGCAACCCCATACACGTGGTTCAGTCTTGTTGGGCATCATCTGTGAGTTAGAGCTGTGCCTCTCTGATAACATTGAGCAAGGGGTCCACGTCTGGATTCCCCTGGTAACTTAGGATGAGACCCAAAGTTACTTAAAATGCAAAACAAAGGGGGCTCTGGGAGTCTCTCTACCAGCACGAACACAGTCCATTGACCTGTTCTTGGGTGGATGGCCCCTGGGAGAGTCTCAACCAAGTCTTTAGCTCACTATACCTTTCAGAGAGAATAAATATCCCTGCGCAGAAGTCTTTGTCCTGCCCAGGGGCAGTCCAGCACCAAAATGCTAGGCAATTCTCCTCTGAACAAGAGTACCAACATCAACCCCATGCACGTGTTTCAGCCTTGTTGGGCATCATCATTGAGGTGGAGCTGTGCCTCTCTGAGAACAGTGAGCAACGGGTTCACGTCTGGATTCCCCTGGTAATTTAGGGCGAGACTCAAAGTTACTAAATATGCAAAATAAAGGGGGTTCTGGGAGTCTCTCTACCAGTACAAACACAGTCCATTGACCTGTTCTTGGGTGGATGGCCCTTGGGAGAGTCTCAACCAAGCCTTTAGCTCACTGTCCCTTTCACAGAGAAGAAATATCCATGCATATCAGTTGTTGTCCTGCCCAGGAGCAGTCCAGCACCGAAATGTTGGGAATTCTCGTCTGAACAAGAGTACCAACAGCAACCCCATACACGTGGTTCAGTCTTATTGGGCATCATCTGTGAGTTAGAGCTGTGCCTCTCTGAGAACATTGAGCAAGGAGTTCACGTCTGGGTTCCCCTGGTAACTTAGGGCGAGACCCAAAGTTACTAAATATGCAAAACAAAGGGGGTTCTGGGAGTCTCTCTACCAGTACAAACACAGTCCATTGACCTGTTCTTGGGTGGATGTCCCTTAGGAGAATCTCGACCAAGCCTTTAGCTCACTGTCCCTTTCACAGAGAAGAAATATCCATGCATATCAGTTGTTGTCCTGCCCAGGAGCAGTCCAGCACCGAAATGCTAGGCAATTCTCGTCTGAACAAGAGTACCAACAGCAACCCCATACACGTGGTTCAGTCTTGTTGGGCATCATCTGTGAGTTAGAGCTGTGCCTCTCTGGGAACAGTGAGCAAGGTGTCCATGTCTGGATTCCCCTGGTAACTTAGGGTGAGACCCAAAGTTACTTAATATGCAAAACAAAGGGGGTTCTGGGAGTCTCTCTACCAACACAAACACAGGCCTGTTCTTGGGTGGCTGGCCCCTGGGAGAGTGTCAACCACGTCTTTAGCTCACTGTCCCTTTCACAGAGAAGAAATATCCCTGCATATCAGTCTTTCTCCTGCCCAGGGGCAGTCCAGCACCGAAATGCTAGGCAATTCTCCTCTGAACAAGAGTACCAACATCAACCCCATGCACGTGTTTCAGCCTTGTTGGGCATCATCATTGAGGTGGAGCTGTGCCTCTCTGAGAACAGTGAGCAAGGGGTTCACGTCTGGATTCCCCTGGTAACTTAGGGCGAGACCCAAAGTTACTAAATATGAAAAAAAAATGGGGTTCTGGGAGTCTCTCTACCAGTACAAACACAGTCCATTGACCTGTTCTTGGGTGGATGGCCCTTGGGAGAGTCTCAACCAAGCCTTTAGCTCACTGTCCCTTTCACAGAGAAGAAATATCCATGCATATCAGTTGTTGTCCTGCCCAGGAGCAGTCCAGCACCGAAATGCTAGGCAATTCTCGTCTGAACAAGAGTACCAACATCAACCCCATGCACGTGTTTCAGCCTTGTTGGGCATCATCATTGAGGTGGATCTGTGCTTCTCTGAGAACAGTGAGCAAGGGGTTCACGTATGGATTGCCCTGGTAACTTAGGGCGAGACCCAAAGTTACTAAATATGCAAAACAAAGGGGGTTCTGGGAGTCTCTCTACCAGTACAAACACAGTCCATTGACCTGTTCATGGGTGGATGGCCCCTGGGAGAGTCTCAACCAAGCCTTTAGCTCACTGTCCCTTTCACAGAGAAGAAATATCCATGCATATCAGTTGTTGTCCTGGCCAGGAGCAGTCCAGCACCGAAATGCTAGGCAATTCTCGTCTGAACAAGAGTACCAACAGCAACCCCATACACGTGGTTCAGTCTTGTTAGGCATCATCTGTGAGTTAGAGCTGTGCCTCTCTGAGAACATTGAGCAAGGGGTCCACGTCTGCATTCCCCTGGTAACTTAGGATGAGACCCAAAGTTACTTAAAATGCAAAACAAAGGGGGCTCTGGGAGTCTCTCTACCAGCACGAACACAGTCCATTGACCTGTTCTTGGGTGGATGGCCCCTGGGAGAGTCTCAACCAAGTCTTTAGCTCACTATACCTTTCAGAGAGAATAAATATCCCTGCACAGAAGTCTTTGTCCTGCCCAGGGGCAGTCCAGCACCAAAATACTAGGCAATTCTCCTCTGAACAAGAGTACCAACAGCAACCCCATTTGTTTCAGCCTTGTTGGGCATCATCAGTGAGATGGAGCCAGCTTCTCTGAGAACAGTGAGCAAGTGCTTGTCTGGATTCCCCTGGTAACTTAGGGTGAGACCCAAAGTTACTTAATATGCAAAATAAAGGGGGTTCTGGGAGTCTCTCTACCAACACAAGCACAGGCCTGTTCTTGGGTGGCTGGCCCCTGGGAGAGTGTCAACCAAGTCTTTAGCTCACTGCCCCTTTCACAGAGAAGAAATATCCCTGCATGTCAGTCTTTCTCCTGCCCAGGGGCAGTCCAGCACCGAAATGCTAGGCAATTCTCCTCTGAATAAGAGTGCCAACATCAACCCCATGCACGTGTTTCAGCCTTGTTGGGCATCATCATTGAGGTGGAGCTGTGCCTCTCTGAGAACAGTGAGCAAGGAGTTCACGTCTGGATTCCCCTGGTAACTTAGGGCGAGACCCAAACTTAATAAATATGCAAAACAAAGGGGGTTCTGGGAGTCTCTCTACCAGTACAAACACAGTCCATTGACCTGTTCTTGGGTGGATGTCCCTTGGGAGAGTCTCAACCAAGCCTTTAGCTCACTGTCCCTTTCACAGAGAAGAAATATCCATGCATATCAGTTGTTGTCCTGCCCAGGAGCAGTCCAGCACCGAAATGCTAGGCAATTCTCGTCTGAACAAGAGTACCAACAGCAACCCCATACACGTTGTTCAGTCTTGTTGGGCATCATCTGTGAGTTAGAGCTGTGCCTCTCTGAGAACAGTGAGCAAGGTGTCCATGTCTGGATTCCCCTGGTAACTTAGGGTGAGACCCAAAGTTACTTAATATGCAAAACAAAGGGGGTTCTGGGAGTCTCTCTACCAACACAAACACAGGCATGTTCTTGGGTTGCTGGCCCCTGGGAGAGTGTCAACCAAGTCTTTAGCTCACTGTCCCTTTCACAAAGAAGAAATATCCCTGCATATCAGTCTTTGTCCTGCCCAGGGGCAGTCCAGCACTGAAATGCTAGGCAATTCTCCTCTGAACAAGACTACCAACAGCAACCCCATTTGTTTCAGCCTTGTTGGGCATCATCAGTGAGATGGAGCCAGCTTCTCTGAGAACAGTGAGCAAGTGCTTGTCTGGATTCCCCTGGTAACTTAGGGTGAGACCCAAAGTTACTTAATATGCAAAATAAAGGGGGTTCTGGGAGTCTCTCTACCAACACAAGCACAGGCCTGTTCTTGGGTGGCTGGCCCCTGGGAGAGTGTCTACCAAGTCTTTAGCTCACTGCCCCTTTCACAGAGAAGAAATATCCCTGCATATCAGTCTTTCTCCTGCCCAGGGGCAGTCCAGCACCGAAATGCTAGGCAATTCTCCTCTGAATAAGAGTGCCAACATCAACCCCATGCACGTGTTTCAGCCTTGTTGGGCATCATCATTGAGGTGGAGCTGTGCCTCTCTGAGAACAGTGAGCAAGGGGTTCACGTCTGGATTCCCCTGGTAACTTAGGGCGAGACCCAAAGTTACTAAATATGCAAAACAAAGGGGGTTCTGGGAGTCTCTCTACCAGTACAAACACAGTCCATTGACCTGTTCTTGGGTGGATGGCCCTTGGGAGAGTCTCAACCAAGCCTTTAGCTCACTGTCCCTTTCACAGAGAAGAAATATCCATGCATATCAGTTGTTGTCCTGCCCAGGAGCAGTCCAGCACCGAAATGCTAGGCAATTCTCCTCTTAACAAGAGTACCAACAGCAACCCCATACACGTGGTTCAGTCTTGTTGGGCATCATCTGTGAGTTAGAGCTGTGCCTCTCTGATAACATTGAGCAAAGGGTCCACGTCTGGATTCCCCTGGTAACTTAGGATGAGACCCAAAGTTACTTAAAATGCAAAACAAAGGGGGCTCTGGGAGTCTCTCTACCAGCACGAACACAGTCCAATGACCTGTTCTTGGGTGGATGGCCCCTGGGAGAGTCTCAACCAAGTCTTTAGCTCACTATACCTTTCAGAGAGAATAAATATCCCTGCACAGAAGTCTTTGTCCTGCCCAGGGGCAGTCCAGCACCAAAATGCTAGGCAATTCTCCTCTGAACAAGAGTACCAACATCAACCCCATGCACGTGTTTCAGCCTTGTTGGGCATCATCATTGAGGTGGAGCTGTGCCTCTCTGAGAACAGTGAGCAAGGGGTTCACGTCTGGAGTCCCCTGGTAACTTAGGGCGAGACCCAAAGTTACTAAATATGCAAAACAAAGGGGGTTCTGGGAGTCTCTCTACCAGTACAAACACAGTCCATTGACCTGTTCTTGGGTGGATGGCCCTTGGGAGAGTCTCAACCAAGCCTTTAGCTCACTGTCCCTTTCACAGAGAAGAAATATCCATGCATATCAGTTGTTGTCCTGCCCAGGAGCAGTCCAGCACTGAAATGTTGGGAATTCTCGTCTGAACAAGAGTACCAACAGCAACCCCATACACGTGGTTCAGTCTTGTTGGGCATCATCTGTGAGTTAGAGTTGTGCCTCTCTGAGAACATTGAGCAAGGGGTCCACGTCTGGAGTCCCCTAGTAAGTTAGGATGAGACCCAAAGTTACTTAAAATGCAAAACAAAGGGGGCTCTGGGAGTCTCTCTACCAGCACAAACACAGTCCATTGACCTGTTCTTGGGTGGATGGCCCCTGGGAGAGTCTCAACCAAGTCTTTAGCTCACTATACCTTTCAGAGACAATAAATATCCCTGCACAGAAGTCTTTGTCCTGCCCAGGGGCAGTCCAGCACCAAAATACTAGGCAATTCTCCTCTGAACAAGAGTACCAAAAGCAACCCCATTTGTTTCAGCCTTGTTGGGCATCATCAGTGAGATGGAGCCAGCCTCTCTGAGAACAGTGAGCAAGGTGTACATGTCTGGATTCCTCTGGTAACTTAGGGTGAGACCCAAAGTTACTTAATATGCAAAACAAAGGGGGTTCTGGGAGTCTCTCTACCAACACAAACACAGGCCTGTTCTTGGGTGGCTGGCCCCTGGGAGAGTGTCAACTAAGTCTTTAGCTCACTGTCCCTTTCACAGAGAAGAAATATCCCTGCATATCAGTCTTTCTCCTGCCCAGGGGCAGTCCAGCACCGAAATGCTAGGCAATTCTCCTCTGAACAAGAGTACCAACATCAACCCCATGCACGTGTTTCAGCCTAGTTGGGCATCATCATTGAGGTGGAGCTGTGCCTCTCTGAGAACAGTGAGCAAGGGGTTCACATCTGGATTCCCCTGGTAACTTAGGGCTAGACCCAAAGTTACTAAATATGCAAAACAAAGGGGGTTCTGGGAGTCTCTCTACCAGTACAAACACAGTCCATTGACCTGTTCTTGGGTGGATGGCCCTTGGGAGAGTCTCAACCAAGCCTTTAGCTCACTGTCCCTTTCACAGAGAAGAAATATCCATGCATATCAGTTGTTGTCCTGCCCAGGAGCAGTCCAGCACCAAAATGCTAGGCAATTCTCATCTGAACAAGAGTACCAACAGCAATCCCATACACGTGGTTCAGTCTTGTTGGGCATCATCTGTGAGTTAGAGCTGTGCCTCTCTGAGAACATTGAGCAAGGGGTCCACGTCTGGATTCCCCTGGTAACTTAGGATGAGACCCAAAGTTACTTAAAATGCAAAACAAAGGGGGCTCTGGGAGTCTCTCTACCAGCACGAACATAGTCCATTGACCTATTCTTGGGTGTATGGCCCCTGGGAGAGTCTCAACCAAGTCTTTAGCTCACTATACCTTTCAGAGAGAATAAATATCCCTGCACAGAAGTCTTTGTCCTGCCCATGGGCAGTCCAGCACCAAAATACTAGGCAATTCTCCTCTGAACAAGAGTACCAACAGCAACCCCATTTGTTTCAGCCTTGTTGGGCATCATCAGTGAGATGGAGCCAGCCTCTCTGAGAACAGTGAGCAAGGTGTCCATGTCTGAATTCCCCTGGTAACTTAGGGTGAGACCCAAAGTTACTTAATATGCAAAACAAAGGGGGTTCTGGGAGGCTCTCTGCCAACACAATCACAGGCCTGTTCTTGGGTGGCTGGCCCCTGGGAGAGTGTCAACCAAGTCTTTAGCTCACTGTCTCTTTCACAGAGAAGAAATATCCCTGCATATCAGTCTTTCTCCTGACCAGGGGCAGTCCAGCACCGAAATGGTAGGCAATTCTCCTCTGAACAAGAGTACCAACATCAACCCCATGCATGTGTTTCAGCCTTGTTGGGCATCATCATTGAGGTGGAGCTGTGCCTCTCTGAGAACAGTGAGCAACGGGTTCACGTCTGGATTTCCCTGGTAACTTAGGGCGAGACCCAAAGTTACTAAATATGCAAAACAAAGGGGGTTCTGGGAGTCTCTCTACCAGTACAAACACAGTCCATTGACCTGTTCTTGGGTGGATGGCCCTTGGTAGAGTCTCAACCAAGCCTTTAGCTCACTGTCCCTTTCACAGAGAAGAAATATCCATGCATATCAGTTGTTGTCCTGCCCAGGAGCAGTCCAGCACCGAAATGCTAGGCAATTCTCGTCTGAACAAGAGTACCAACAGCAACCCCATTCATGTGGTTCAGTCTTGTTGGGCATCATCTGTGAGTTAGAGCTGTGCCTCTCTGAGAACATTGAGCAAGGGGTCCACGTCTGGACTGGATTGCCCTGGTAACTTAGGATGAGACCCAAAGTTACTTAAAATGCAAAACAAAGGGGGCTCTGGGAGTCTCTCTACCAGCACGAACACAGTCCATTGACCTGTTCTTGGGTGGATGACCCTTGGGAGAGTCTCAACCAAGTCTTTAGCTCACTATACCTTTCAGAGAGAATAAATATCCCTGCACAGAAGTCTTTGTCCTGCCCAGGGGCAGTCCAGCATCAAAATACTAGGCAATTCTCCTCTGAACAAGAGTACCAACAGCAACCCCATTTGTTTCAGCCTTGTTGGGCATCATCAGTGAGATGGAGCAAGCCTCTCTGAGAACAGTAAGCAAGGTGTCCATGTGTGGATTCCCCTGGTAACTTAGGGTGAGACCCAAAGTTACTTAATATGCAAAACAAAGGGGGTTCTGGGAGTCTCTCTACCATCACAAACACAGGCCTGTTCTTGGGCGGCTGGCCCCTGGGAGAGTGTCAACCAAGTCTTTAGCTCACTGTCCCTTTTACAGAGAATAAATATCCCTGCATATCAGTCTTTCTCCTGCCCAGGGGCAGTCCAGCACTGAAATGCTAGGCAATTCTCCTCTGAACAAGAGTACCAACATCAACCCCATACACGTGGTTCAGTCTTGTTGGGCATCATCTGTGAGTTAGAGCTGTGCCTCTCTGAGAACCTTGAGCAAGGGGTCCACGTCTGGATTCCCCTGGTAAGTTAGGATGAGACCCAAAGTTACTTAAAATGCAAAACAAAGGGGGCTCTGGGAGTCTCTCTACCAGCACGAACACAGTCCATTGACCTGTTCTTGGGTGGATGGCCCCTGGGAGAGTCTCAACCAAGTCTTTAGCTCACTATACCTTTCAGAGACAATACATATCCCTGCACAGAAGTCTTTGTCCTGCCCAGGGGCAGTCCAGCACCAAAATACTAGGCAATTCTCCTCTGAACAAGAGTACCAAAAGCAACCCCATTTGTTTCAGCCTTGTTGGGCATCATCAGTGAGATGGAGCCAGCCTCTCTGAGAACAGTGAGCAAGGTGTCCATGTCTGGATTCCCCTGGTAACCTAGGGTGAGACCCAAAGTTACTTAATATGCAAAACAAAGGGGGTTCTGGGAGTCTCTCTACCAACACAAGCACAGGCCTTTTCTTGGGTGGCTGGCCCCTGGGAGAGTGTCAACCAAGTCTTTAGCTCACTGCCCCTTTCACAGAGAAGAAATATCCCTGCATATCAGTCTTTCTCCTGCCCAGGGGCAGTCCAGCACCGAAATGCTAGGCAATTCTCCTCTGAACAAGAGTGCCAACATCAACCCCATGCACGTGTTTCAGCCTTGTTGGGCATCATCATTGAGGTGGAGCTGTGCCTCTCTGAGAACAGTGAGCAAGGGGTTCACGTCTGGATTCCCCTGGTAACTTAGGGTGAGACCCAAAGTTACTAAATATGCAAAACAAAGGGGGTTCTGGGAGTCTCTCTACCAACACAAACACAGGCCTGTTCTTGGGTTGCTGGCCCCTGGGAGAGTGTCAACCAAGTCTTTAGCTCACTGTCCCTTTCACAAAGAAGAAATATCCCTGCATATCAGTCTTTGTCCTGCCCAGGGGCAGTCCAGCACTGAAATGCTAGGCAATTCTCCGCTGAACAAGAGTACCAACATCAACCCCATGCACGTGTTTCAGCCTTGTTGGGCATCATCATTGAGGGGGAGCTGTGCTTCTCTGAGAACAGTGAGCAAGGGGTTCACGTATGGATTCCCCTGGTAACTTAGGCCGAGACCCAAAGTTACTAAATATAAAAATCAAAGGGGGTTCTGGGAGTCTCTCTACCAGTACAAACACAGTCCATTGACCTGTTCATGGGTGGATGGCCCCTGGGAGAGTCTCAACCAAGCCTTTAGCTCACTGTCCCTTTCACAGAGAAGAAATATCCATGCATATCAGTTGTTGTCCTGCCCAGGAGCAGTCCAGCACCGAAATGCTAGGCAATTCTCGTCTGAACAAGAGTACCAACAGCATCCCCATACACGTGGTTCAGTCTTGTTGGGCATCATCTGTGAGTTAGAGCTGTGCCTCTCTGAGAACATTGAGCAAGGGGTCCACGTCTGGATTCCCCTGGTAACTTAGGATGAGACCCAAAGTTACTTAAAATGCAAAACAAAGGGGGCTCTGGGAGTCTCTCTACCAGCACGAACACAGTCCATTGACCTGTTCTTGGGTGGATGGCCCCTGGGAGAGTCTCAACCAAGTCTTTAGCTCACTATACCTTTCAGAGAGAATAAATATCCCTGCACAGAAGTCTTTGTCCTGCCCAGGGGCAGTCCAGCACCAAAATACTAGGCAATTCTCCTCTGAACAAGAGTACCAACAGCAACCCCATTTGTTTCAGCCTTGTTGGGCATCATCAGTGAGATGGAGCCAGCTTCTCTGAGAACAGTGAGCAAGTCATTGTCTGGATTCCCCTGGTAACTTAGGGTGAGACCCAAAGTTACTTAATATGCAAAATAAAGGGGGTTCTGGGAGTCTCTCTACCAACACAAGCACAGGCCTGTTCTTGGGTGGCTGGCCCCTGGGAGAGTGTCAACCAAGTCTTTAGCTCACTGCCCCTTTCACAGAGAAGAAATATCCCTGCATATCAGTCTTTCTCCTGCCCAGGGGCAGTCCAGCACCGAAATGCTAGGCAATTCTCCTCTGAACAAGAGTGCCAACATCAACCCCATGCACGTGTTTCAGCCTTGTTGGGCATCATCATTGAGGTGGAGCTGTGCCTCTCTGAGAACAGTGAGCAAGGAGTTCACGTCTGGATTCCCCTGGTAACTTAGGGCGAGACCCAAAGTTAATAAATATGCAAAACAAAGGGGGTTCTGGGAGTCTCTCTACCAGTACAAACACAGTCCATTGACCTGTTCTTGGGTGGATGTCCCTTGGGAGAGTCTCAACCAAGCCTTTAGCTCACTGTCCCTTTCACAGAGAAGAAATATCCATGCATATCAGTTGTTGTCTTGCCCAGGAGCAGTCCAGCACCGAAATGCTAGGCAATTCTCGTCTGAACAAGAGTACCAACAGCAACCCCATACACGTGGTTCAGTCTTGTTGGGCATCATCTGTGAGTTAGAGCTGTGCCTCTCTGAGAACAGTGAGCAAGGTGTCCATGTCTGGATTCCCCTGGTAACTTAGGGCGAGACCCAAAGTTACTAAATATGCAAAACAAAGGGGGTTCTGGGAGTCTCTCTACCAGTACAAACACATTCCATTGACCTGTTCATGGGTGGATGGCCCCTGGGAGAGTCTCAACCAAGCCTTTAGCTCACTGTCCCATTCACAGAGAAGAAATATCCATGCATATCAGTTGTTGTCCTGCCCAGGAGCAGTCTAGCACCGAAATGCTAGGCAATTCTCGTCTGAACAAGAGTACCAACAGCAACCCCATACACGTGGTTCAGTCTTGTTGGGCATCATCTGTGAGTTAGAGCTGTGCCTCTCTGAGAACATTGAGCAAGGGGTCCACGTCTGGATTCCCCTGGTAACTTAGGATGAGACCCAAAGTTACTTAAAATGCAAAACAAAGGGGGCTCTGGGAGTCTCTCTACCAGCACGAACACAGTCCATTGACCTGTTCTTGGGTGGATGGCCCCTGGGAGAGTCTCAACCAAGTCTTTAGCTCACTATACCTTTCAGAGAGAATAAAAATCCCTGCACAGAAGTCTTTGTCCTGCCCAGGGGCAGTCCAGCACCAAAATACTAGGCAATTCTCCTCTGAACAAGAGTACCAACAGCAACCCCATTTGTTTCAGCCTTGTTGGGCATCATCAGTGAGATGGAGCCAGCTTCTCTGAGAACAGTGAGCAAGTCCTTGTCTGGATTCCCCTGGTAACTTAGGGTGAGACCCAAAGTTACTTAATATGCAAAATAAAGGGGGTTCTGGGAGTCTCTCTACCAACACAAGCACAGGCCTGTTCTTGGGTGGCTGGCCCCTGGGAGAGTGTCAACCAAGTCTTTAGCTCACTGCCCCTTTCACAGAGAAGAAATATCCCTGCATATCAGTCTTTCTCCTGCCCAGGGGCAGTCCAGCACCGAAATACTAGGCAATTCTCCTCTGAACAAGAGGGCCAACATCAACCCCATGCACGTGTTTCAGCCTTGTTGGGCATCATCATTGAGGTGGAGCTGTGCCTCTCTGAGAACAGTGAGCAAGGAGTTCACGTCTGGATTCCCCTGGTAACTTAGGGCGAGACCCAAAGTTAATAAATATGCAAAACAAAGGGGGTTCTGGGAGTCTCCCTACCAGTACAAACACAGTCCATTGACCTGTTCTTGGGTGGATGTCCCTTGGGAGAGTCTCAACCAAGCCTTTAGCTCACTGTCCCTTTCACAGAGAAGAAATATCCATGCATATCAGTTGTTGTCCTGCCATGGAGCAGTCCAGCACCGAAATGCTAGGCAATTCTCGTCTGAACAAGAGTACCAACAGCAACCCCATACACGTGGTTCAGTCTTGTTGGGCATCATCTGTGAGTTAGAGCTGTGCCTCTCTGAGAACAGTGAGCAAGGTGTCCATGTCTGGATTCCCCTGGTAACTTAGGGTGAGACCCAAAGTTACTTAATATGCAAAACAAATGGGGTTCTGGGAGTCTCTCTACCAACACAAACACAGGCCTGTTCTTGGGTTGCTGGCCCCTGGGAGAGTGTCAACCAAGTCTTTAGCTCACTGTCCCTTTCACAAAGAAGAAATATCCCTGCATATCAGTCTTTGTCCTGCCCAGGGGCAGTCCAGCACTGAAATGCTAGGCAATTCTCCTCTGAACAAGAGTACCAACATCAACCCCATGCACGTGTTTCAGCCTTGTTGGGCATCATCATTGAGGTGGAGCTGTGCCTCTCTGAGAACAGTGAGCAAGGGGTTCACGTCTGGATTCCCCTGGTAACTTAGGGCGAGACCCAAAGTTACTAAATATGCAAAACAAAGGGGGTTCTGGGAGTCTCTCTACCAGTACAAACACAGTCCATTGACCTGTTCTTAGGTGGATGGCCCTTGGGAGAGTCTCAACCAAGCCTTTAGCTCACTGTCCCTTTCACAGAGAAGAAATATCCATGCATATCAGTTGTTGTCCTGCCCAGGAGCAGTCCAGCACCGAAATGCTAGGCAATTCTCCTCTTAACAAGAGTACCAACAGCAACCCCATACACGTGGTTCAGTCTTGTTGGGCATCATCTGTGAGTTAGAGCTGTGCCTCTCTGATAACATTGAGCAAGGGGTCCACGTCTGGATTCCCCTGGTAACTTAGGATGAGACCCAAAGTTACTTAAAATGCAAAACAAAGGGGGCTCTGGGAGTCTCTCTACCAGTACAAACACAGTCCATTGACCTGTTCTTGGGTGGATGGCCCTTGGGAGAGTCTCAACCAAGCCTTTAGCTCACTGTCCCTTTCACAGAGAAGAAATATCCATGCATATCAGTTGCTGTCCTGCCCAGGAGCAGTCCAGCACGGAAATGCTAGGCAATTCTCCTCTTAACAAGAGTACCAACAGCAACCCCATACACGTGGTTCAGTCTTGTTGGGCATCATCTGTGAGTTAGAGCTGTGCCTCTCTAATAACATTGAGCAAGGGGTCCACGTCTGGATTCCCCTGGTAACTTAGGATGAGACCCAAAGTTACTTAAAATGCAAAACAAAGGGGGCTCTGGGAGTCTCTCTACCAGCACGAACACAGTCCATTGACCTGTTCTTGGGTGGATGGCCCCTGGGAGAGTCTCAACCAAGTCTTTAGCTCACTATACCTTTCAGAGAGAATAAATATCCCTGCGCAGAAGTCTTTGTCCTGCCCAGGGGCAGTCCAGCACCAAAATGCTAGGCAATTCTCCTCTGAACAAGAGTACCAACATCAACCCCATGCACGTGTTTCAGCCTTGTTGGGCATCATCATTGAGGTGGAGCTGTGCCTCTCTGAGAACAGTGAGCAAGGGGTTCACGTCTGGATTCCCCTGGTAGTTTAGGGCGAGACCCAAAGTTACTAAATATGCAAAATAAAGGGGGTTCTGGGAGTCTCTCTACCAGTACAAACACAGTCCATTGACCTGTTCTTGGGTGGATGGCCCTTGGGAGAGTCTCAACCAAGCCTTTAGCTCACTGTCCCTTTCACAGAGAAGAAATATCCATGCATATCAGTTGTTGTCCTGCCCAGGAGCAGTCCAGCACCGAAATGTTGGGAATTCTCATCTGAACAAGAGTACCAACAGCAACCCCATACACGTGGTTCAGTCTTATTGGGCATCATCTGTGAGTTAGAGCTGTGCCTCTCTGAGAACATTGAGCAAGGAGTTCACGTCTGGGTTCCCCTGGTAACTTAGGGCGAGACCCAAAGTTACTAAATATGCAAAACAAAGGGGGTTCTGGGAGTCTCTCTACCAGTACAAACACAGTCCATTGACCTGTTCTTGGGTGGATGTCCCTTAGGAGAGTCTCAACCAAGCCTTTAGCTCACTGTCCCTTTCACAGAGAAGAAATATCCATGCATATCAGTTGTTGTCCTGCCCAGGAGCAGTCCAGCACCGAAATGCTAGGCAATTCTCGTCTGAACAAGAGTACCAACAGCAACCCCATACACGTGGTTCAGTCTTGTTGGGCATCATCTGTGAGTTAGAGCTGTGCCTCTCTGGGAACAGTGAGCAAGGTGTCCATGTCTGGATTCCCCTGGTAACTTAGGGTGAGACCCAAAGTTACTTAATATGCAAAACAAAGGGGGTTCTGGGAGTCTCTCTACCAACACAAACACAGGCCTGTTCTTGGGTGGCTGGCCCCTGGGAGAGTGTCAACCACGTCTTTAGCTCACTGTCCCTTTCACAAAGAAGAAATATCCCTGCATATCAGTCTTTGTCCTGCCCAGGGGCAGTCCAGCACTGAAATGCTAGGCAATTCTCCTCTGAACAAGAGTACCAACATCAACCCCATGCACGTGTTTCAGCCTTGTTGGGCATCATCATTGAGGTGGAGCTGTGCCTCTCTGAGAACAGTGAGCAAGGGGTTCACGTCTGGATTCCCCTGGTAATTTAGGGCGAGACCCAAAGTTACTAAATATGCAAAACAAAGGGGGTTCTGGGAGTCTCTCTACCAGTACAAACACAGTCCATTGACCTGTTCTTGGGTGGATGGCCCTTGGGAGAGTCTCAACCAAGCCTTTAGCTCACTGTCCCTTTCACAGAGAAGAAATATCCATGCATATCAGTTGTTGTCCTGCCCAGGAGCAGTCCAGCACCGAAATGCTAGGCAATTCTCGTCTGAACAAGAGTACCAACAGCAACCCCATACACGTGGTTCAGTCTTGTTGGGCATCATCTGTGAGTTAGAGCTGTGCCTCTCTGAGAACAGTGAGCAAGGAGTTCACGTCTGGATTCCCCTGGTAACTTAGGGCGAGACCCAAAGTTAATAAATATGCAAAACAAAGGGGGTTCTCGGAGTCTCTCTACCAGTACAAACACAGTCCATTGACCTGTTCTTGGGTGGATGTCCCTTGGGAGAGTCTCAACCAAGCCTTTAGCTCACTGTCCCTTTCACAAAGAAGAAATATCCATGCATATCAGTTGTTGTCCTGCCCAGGAGCAGTCCAGCACCGAAATGCTAGGCAATTCTCGTCTGAACAAGAGTACCAACAGCAACCCCATACACGTGGTTCAGTCTTGTTGGGCATCATCTGTGAGTTAGAGCTGTGCCTCTCTGAGAACAGTGAGCAAGGTGTCCATGTCTGGATTCCCCTGGTAACTTAGGGTGAGACCCAAAGTTACTTAATATGCAAAACAAAGGGGGTTCTGGGAGTCTCTCTACCAACACAAACACAGGCCTGTTCTTGGGTTGCTGGCCCCTGGGAGAGTGTCAACCAAGTCTTTAGCTCACTGTCCCTTTCACAAAGAAGAAATATCCCTGCATATCAGTCTTTGTCCTGCCCAGGGGCAGTCCAGCACTGAAATGCTAGGCAATTCTCCTCTGAACAAGAGTACCAACATCAACCCCATGCACGTGTTTCAGCCTTTTTGGGCATCATCATTGAGGTGGAGCTGTGCCTCTCTGAGAACAGTGAGCAAGGGGTTCACGTCTGGATTCCCCTGGTAACTTAGGGCGAGACCCAAAGTTACTAAATATGCAAAACAAAGGGGGTTCTGGGAGTCTCTCTACCAGTACAAACACAGTCCATTGACCTGTTCTTGGGTGGATGGCCCTTGGGAGAGTCTCAACCAAGCCTTTAGCTCACTGTCCCTTTCACAGAGAAGAAATATCCATGCATATCAGTTGTTGTCCTGCCCAGGAGCAGTCCAGCACCGAAATGCTAGGCAATTCTCCTCTTAACAAGAGTACCAACAGCAACCCCATACACGTGGTTCAGTCTTGTTGGGCATCATCTGTGAGTTAAAGCTGTGCCTCTCTGATAACATTGAGCAAGGGGTCCACGTCTGGATTCCCCTGGTAACTTAGGATGAGACCCAAAGTTACTTAAAATGCAAAACAAAGGGGGCTCTGGGAGTCTCTCTACCAGTACAAACACAGTCCATTGACCTGTTCTTGGGTGGATGGCCCTTGGGAGAGTCTCAACCAAGCCTTTAGCTCACTGTCCCTTTCACAGAGAAGAAATATCCATGCATATCAGTTGCTGTCCTGCCCAGGAGCAGTCCAGCACGGAAATGCTAGGCAATTCTCCTCTTAACAAGAGTACCAACAGCAACCCCATACACGTGGTTCAGTCTTGTTGGGCATCATCTGTGAGTTAGAGCTGTGCCTCTCTGATAACATTGAGCAAGGGGTCCACGTCTGGATTCCCCTGGTAACTTAGGATGAGACCCAAAGTTACTTAAAATGCAAAACAAAGGGGGCTCTGGGAGTCTCTCTACCAGCACGAACACAGTCCATTGACCTGTTCTTGGGTGGATGGCCCCTGGGAGAGTCTCAACCAAGTCTTTAGCTCACTATACCTTTCAGAGAGAATAAATATCCCTGCGCAGAAGTCTTTGTCCTGCCCAGGGGCAGTCCAGCACCAAAATGCTAGGCAATTCTCCTCTGAACAAGAGTACCAACATCAACCCCATGCACGTGTTTCAGCCTTGTTGGGCATCATCATTGAGGTGGAGCTGTGCCTCTCTGAGAACAGTGAGCAAGGGGTTCACGTCTGGATTCCCCTGGTAATTTAGGGCGAGACCCAAAGTTACTAAATATGCAAAATAAAGGGGGTTCTGGGAGTCTCTCTACCAGTACAAACACAGTCCATTGACCTGTTATTGGGTGGATGGCCCTTGGGAGAGTCTCAACCAAGCCTTTAGCTCACTGTCCCTTTCACAGAGAAGAAATATCCATGCATATCAGTTGTTGTCCTGCCCAGGAGCAGTCCAGCACCGAAATGCTAGGCAATTCTCGTCTGAACAAGAGTACCAACAGCAACCCCATACACGTGGTTCAGTCTTGTTGGGCATCATCTGTGAGTTAGAGCTGTGCCTCTCTGAGAACAGTGAGCAAGGAGTTCACGTCTGGATTCCCCTGGTAACTTAGGGCGAGACCCAAAGTTAATAAATATGCAAAACAAAGGGGGTTCTGGGAGTCTCTCTACCAGTACAAACACAGTCCATTGACCTGTTCTTGGGTGGATGTCCCTTGGGAGAGTCTCAACCAAGCCTTTAGCTCACTGTCCCTTTCACAAAGAAGAAATATCCATGCATATCAGTTGTTGTCCTGCCCAGGAGCAGTCCAGCACCGAAATGCTAGGCAATTCTCGTCTGAACAAGAGTACCAACAGCAACCCCGTACACGTGGTTCAGTCTTGTTGGGCATCATCTGTGAGTTAGAGCTGTGCCTCTCTGAGAACAGTGAGCAAGGTGTCTATGTCTGGATTCCCCTGGTAACTTAGGGTGAGACCCAAAGTTACTTAATATGCAAAACAAAGGGGGTTCTGGGAGTCTCTCTACCAACACAAACACAGGCCTGTTCTTGGGTTGCTGGCCCCTGGGAGAGTGTCAACCAAGTCTTTAGCTCACTGTCCCTTTCACAAAGAAGAAATATCCCTGCATATCAGTCTTTGTCCTGCCCAGGGGCAGTCCAGCACTGAAATGCTAAGCAATTCTCCTCTGAACAAGAGTACCAACATCAACCCCATGCACGTGTTTCAGCCTTGTTGGGCATCATCATTGAGGTGGAGCTGTGCCTCTCTGAGAACAGTGAGCAAGGGGTTCACGTCTGGATTCCCCTGGTAACTTAGGGCGAGACCCAAAGTTACTAAATATGCAAAACAAAGGGGGTTCTGGGAGTCTCTCTACCAGTACAAACACAGTCCATTGACCTGTTCTTGGGTGGATGGCCCTTGGGAGAGTCTCAACCAAGCCTTTAGCTCACTGTCCTTTTCACAGAGAAGAAATATCCATGCATATCAGTTGTTGTCCTGCCCAGGAGCAGTCCAGCACCGAAATGCTAGGCAATTCTCCTCTTAACAAGAGTACCAACAGCAACCCCATACACGTGGTTCAGTCTTGTTGGGCATCATCTGTTAGTTAAAGCTGTGCCTCTCTGATAACATTGAGCAAGGGGTCCACGTCTGGATTCCCCTGGTAACTTAGGATGAGACCCAAAGTTACTTAAAATGCAAAACAAAGGGGGCTCTGGGAGTCTCTCTACCAGTACAAACACAGTCCATTGACCTGTTCTTGGGTGGATGGCCCTTGGGAGAGTCTCAACCAAGCCTTTAGCTCACTGTCCCTTTCACAGAGAAGAAATATCCATGCATATCAGTTGCTGTCCTGCCCAGGAGCAGTCCAGCACGGAAATGCTAGGCAATTCTCCTCTTAACAAGAGTACCAACAGCAACCCCATACACGTGGTTCAGTCTTGTTGGGCATCATCTGTGAGTTAGAGCTGTGCCTCTCTGATAACATTGAGCAAGGGGTCCACGTCTGGATTCCCCTGGTAACTTAGGATGAGACCCAAAGTTACTTAAAATGCAAAACAAAGGGGGCTCTGGGAGTCTCTCTACCAGCACGAACACAGTCCATTGACCTGTTCTTGGGTGGATGGCCCCTGGGAGAGTCTCAACCAAGTCTTTAGCTCACTATACCTTTCAGAGAGAATAAATATCCCTGCGCAGAAGTCTTTGTCCTGCCCAGGGGCAGTCCAGCACCAAAATGCTAGGCAATTCTCCTCTGAACAAGAGTACCAACATCAACCCCATGCACGTGTTTCAGCCTTGTTGGGCATCATCATTGAGGTGGAGCTGTGCCTCTCTGAGAACAGTGAGCAACGGGTTCACGTCTGGATTCCCCTGGTAATTTAGGGCGAGACTCAAAGTTACTAAATATGCAAAATAAAGGGGGTTCTGGGAGTCTCTCTACCAGTACAAACACAGTCCATTGACCTGTTCTTGGGTGGATGGCCCTTGGGAGAGTCTCAACCAAGCCTTTAGCTCACTGTCCCTTTCACAGAGAAGAAATATCCATGCATATCAGTTGTTGTCCTGCCCAGGAGCAGTCCAGCACCGAAATGTTGGGAATTCTCGTCTGAACAAGAGTACCAACAGCAACCCCATACACGTGGTTCAGTCTTATTGGGCATCATCTGTGAGTTAGAGCTGTGCCTCTCTGAGAACATTGAGCAAGGAGTTCACGTCTGGGTTCCCCTGGTAACTTAGGGCGAGACCCAAAGTTACTAAATATGCAAAACAAAGGGGGTTCTGGGAGTCTCTCTACCAGTACAAACACAGTCCATTGACCTGTTCTTGGGTGGATGTCCCTTAGGAGAATCTCGACCAAGCCTTTAGCTCACTGTCCCTTTCACAGAGAAGAAATATCCATGCATATCAGTTGTTGTCCTGCCCAGGAGCAGTCCAGCACCGAAATGCTAGGCAATTCTCGTCTGAACAAGAGTACCAACAGCAACCCCATACACGTGGTTCAGTCTTGTTGGGCATCATCTGTGAGTTAGAGCTGTGCCTCTCTGGGAACAGTGAGCAAGGTGTCCATGTCTGGATTCCCCTGGTAACTTAGGGTGAGACCCAAAGTTACTTAATATGCAAAACAAAGGGGGTTCTGGGAGTCTCTCTACCAACACAAACACAGGCCTGTTCTTGGGTGGCTGGCCCCTGGGAGAGTGTCAACCACGTCTTTAGCTCACTGTCCCTTTCACAGAGAAGAAATATCCCTGCATATCAGTCTTTCTCCTGCCCAGGGGCAGTCCAGCACCGAAATGCTAGGCAATTCTCCTCTGAACAAGAGTACCAACATCAACCCCATGCACGTGTTTCAGCCTTGTTGGGCATCATCATTGAGGTGGAGCTGTGCCTCTCTGAGAACAGTGAGCAAGGGGTTCACGTCTGGATTCCCCTGGTAACTTAGGGCGAGACCCAAAGTTACTAAATATGAAAAAAAAATGGGGTTCTGGGAGTCTCTCTACCAGTACAAACACAGTCCATTGACCTGTTCTTGGGTGGATGGCCCTTGGGAGAGTCTCAACCAAGCCTTTAGCTCACTGTCCCTTTCACAGAGAAGAAATATCCATGCATATCAGTTGTTGTCCTGCCCAGGAGCAGTCCAGCACCGAAATGCTAGGCAATTCTCGTCTGAACAAGAGTACCAACATCAACCCCATGCACGTGTTTCAGCCTTGTTGGGCATCATCATTGAGGTGGATCTGTGCTTCTCTGAGAACAGTGAGCAAGGGGTTCACGTATGGATTGCCCTGGTAACTTAGGGCGAGACCCAAAGTTACTAAATATGCAAAACAAAGGGGGTTCTGGGAGTCTCTCTACCAGTACAAACACAGTCCATTGACCTGTTCATGGGTGGATGGCCCCTGGGAGAGTCTCAACCAAGCCTTTAGCTCACTGTCCCTTTCACAGAGAAGAAATATCCATGCATATCAGTTGTTGTCCTGGCCAGGAGCAGTCCAGCACCGAAATGCTAGGCAATTCTCGTCTGAACAAGAGTACCAACAGCAACCCCATACACGTGGTTCAGTCTTGTTAGGCATCATCTGTGAGTTAGAGCTGTGCCTCTCTGAGAACATTGAGCAAGGGGTCCACGTCTGCATTCCCCTGGTAACTTAGGATGAGACCCAAAGTTACTTAAAATGCAAAACAAAGGGGGCTCTGGGAGTCTCTCTACCAGCACGAACACAGTCCATTGACCTGTTCTTGGGTGGATGGCCCCTGGGAGAGTCTCAACCAAGTCTTTAGCTCACTATACCTTTCAGAGAGAATAAATATCCCTGCACAGAAGTCTTTGTCCTGCCCAGGGGCAGTCCAGCACCAAAATACTAGGCAATTCTCCTCTGAACAAGAGTACCAACAGCAACCCCATTTGTTTCAGCCTTGTTGGGCATCATCAGTGAGATGGAGCCAGCTTCTCTGAGAACAGTGAGCAAGTGCTTGTCTGGATTCCCCTGGTAACTTAGGGTGAGACCCAAAGTTACTTAATATGCAAAATAAAGGGGGTTCTGGGAGTCTCTCTACCAACACAAGCACAGGCCTGTTCTTGGGTGGCTGGCCCCTGGGAGAGTGTCAACCAAGTCTTTAGCTCACTGCCCCTTTCACAGAGAAGAAATATCCCTGCATGTCAGTCTTTCTCCTGCCCAGGGGCAGTCCAGCACCGAAATGCTAGGCAATTCTCCTCTGAATAAGAGTGCCAACATCAACCCCATGCACGTGTTTCAGCCTTGTTGGGCATCATCATTGAGGTGGAGCTGTGCCTCTCTGAGAACAGTGAGCAAGGAGTTCACGTCTGGATTCCCCTGGTAACTTAGGGCGAGACCCAAACTTAATAAATATGCAAAACAAAGGGGGTTCTGGGAGTCTCTCTACCAGTACAAACACAGTCCATTGACCTGTTCTTGGGTGGATGTCCCTTGGGAGAGTCTCAACCAAGCCTTTAGCTCACTGTCCCTTTCACAGAGAAGAAATATCCATGCATATCAGTTGTTGTCCTGCCCAGGAGCAGTCCAGCACCGAAATGCTAGGCAATTCTCGTCTGAACAAGAGTACCAACAGCAACCCCATACACGTTGTTCAGTCTTGTTGGGCATCATCTGTGAGTTAGAGCTGTGCCTCTCTGAGAACAGTGAGCAAGGTGTCCATGTCTGGATTCCCCTGGTAACTTAGGGTGAGACCCAAAGTTACTTAATATGCAAAACAAAGGGGGTTCTGGGAGTCTCTCTACCAACACAAACACAGGCATGTTCTTGGGTTGCTGGCCCCTGGGAGAGTGTCAACCAAGTCTTTAGCTCACTGTCCCTTTCACAAAGAAGAAATATCCCTGCATATCAGTCTTTGTCCTGCCCAGGGGCAGTCCAGCACTGAAATGCTAGGCAATTCTCCTCTGAACAAGACTACCAACAGCAACCCCATTTGTTTCAGCCTTGTTGGGCATCATCAGTGAGATGGAGCCAGCTTCTCTGAGAACAGTGAGCAAGTGCTTGTCTGGATTCCCCTGGTAACTTAGGGTGAGACCCAAAGTTACTTAATATGCAAAATAAAGGGGGTTCTGGGAGTCTCTCTACCAACACAAGCACAGGCCTGTTCTTGGGTGGCTGGCCCCTGGGAGAGTGTCTACCAAGTCTTTAGCTCACTGCCCCTTTCACAGAGAAGAAATATCCCTGCATATCAGTCTTTCTCCTGCCCAGGGGCAGTCCAGCACCGAAATGCTAGGCAATTCTCCTCTGAATAAGAGTGCCAACATCAACCCCATGCACGTGTTTCAGCCTTGTTGGGCATCATCATTGAGGTGGAGCTGTGCCTCTCTGAGAACAGTGAGCAAGGGGTTCACGTCTGGATTCCCCTGGTAACTTAGGGCGAGACCCAAAGTTACTAAATATGCAAAACAAAGGGGGTTCTGGGAGTCTCTCTACCAGTACAAACACAGTCCATTGACCTGTTCTTGGGTGGATGGCCCTTGGGAGAGTCTCAACCAAGCCTTTAGCTCACTGTCCCTTTCACAGAGAAGAAATATCCATGCATATCAGTTGTTGTCCTGCCCAGGAGCAGTCCATCACCGAAATGCTAGGCAATTCTCCTCTTAACAAGAGTACCAACAGCAACCCCATACACGTGGTTCAGTCTTGTTGGGCATCATCTGTGAGTTAGAGCTGTGCCTCTCTGATAACATTGAGCAAAGGGTCCACGTCTGGATTCCCCTGGTAACTTAGGATGAGACCCAAAGTTACTTAAAATGCAAAACAAAGGGGGCTCTGGGAGTCTCTCTACCAGCACGAACACAGTCCAATGACCTGTTCTTGGGTGGATGGCCCCTGGGAGAGTCTCAACCAAGTCTTTAGCTCACTATACCTTTCAGAGAGAATAAATATCCCTGCACAGAAGTCTTTGTCCTGCCCAGGGGCAGTCCAGCACCAAAATGCTAGGCAATTCTCCTCTGAACAAGAGTACCAACATCAACCCCATGCACGTGTTTCAGCCTTGTTGGGCATCATCATTGAGGTGGAGCTGTGCCTCTCTGAGAACAGTGAGCAAGGGGTTCACGTCTGGAGTCCCCTGGTAACTTAGGGCGAGACCCAAAGTTACTAAATATGCAAAACAAAGGGGGTTCTGGGAGTCTCTCTACCAGTACAAACACAGTCCATTGACCTGTTCTTGGGTGGATGGCCCTTGGGAGAGTCTCAACCAAGCCTTTAGCTCACTGTCCCTTTCACAGAGAAGAAATATCCATGCATATCAGTTGTTGTCCTGCCCAGGAGCAGTCCAGCACTGAAATGTTGGGAATTCTCGTCTGAACAAGAGTACCAACAGCAACCCCATACACGTGGTTCAGTCTTGTTGGGCATCATCTGTGAGTTAGAGTTGTGCCTCTCTGAGAACATTGAGCAAGGGGTCCACGTCTGGAGTCCCCTAGTAAGTTAGGATGAGACCCAAAGTTACTTAAAATGCAAAACAAAGGGGGCTCTGGGAGTCTCTCTACCAGCACAAACACAGTCCATTGACCTGTTCTTGGGTGGATGGCCCCTGGGAGAGTCTCAACCAAGTCTTTAGCTCACTATACCTTTCAGAGACAATAAATATCCCTGCACAGAAGTCTTTGTCCTGCCCAGGGGCAGTCCAGCACCAAAATACTAGGCAATTCTCCTCTGAACAAGAGTACCAAAAGCAACCCCATTTGTTTCAGCCTTGTTGGGCATCATCAGTGAGATGGAGCCAGCCTCTCTGAGAACAGTGAGCAAGGTGTACATGTCTGGATTCCTCTGGTAACTTAGGGTGAGACCCAAAGTTACTTAATATGCAAAACAAAGGGGGTTCTGGGAGTCTCTCTACCAACACAAACACAGGCCTGTTCTTGGGTGGCTGGCCCCTGGGAGAGTGTCAACTAAGTCTTTAGCTCACTGTCCCTTTCACAGAGAAGAAATATCCCTGCATATCAGTCTTTCTCCTGCCCAGGGGCAGTCCAGCACCGAAATGCTAGGCAATTCTCCTCTGAACAAGAGTACCAACATCAACCCCATGCACGTGTTTCAGCCTAGTTGGGCATCATCATTGAGGTGGAGCTGTGCCTCTCTGAGAACAGTGAGCAAGGGGTTCACATCTGGATTCCCCTGGTAACTTAGGGCTAGACCCAAAGTTACTAAATATGCAAAACAAAGGGGGTTCTGGGAGTCTCTCTACCAGTACAAACACAGTCCATTGACCTGTTCTTGGGTGGATGGCCCTTGGGAGAGTCTCAACCAAGCCTTTAGCTCACTGTCCCTTTCACAGAGAAGAAATATCCATGCATATCAGTTGTTGTCCTGCCCAGGAGCAGTCCAGCACCAAAATGCTAGGCAATTCTCATCTGAACAAGAGTACCAACAGCAATCCCATACACGTGGTTCAGTCTTGTTGGGCATCATCTGTGAGTTAGAGCTGTGCCTCTCTGAGAACATTGAGCAAGGGGTCCACGTCTGGATTCCCCTGGTAACTTAGGATGAGACCCAAAGTTACTTAAAATGCAAAACAAAGGGGGCTCTGGGAGTCTCTCTACCAGCACGAACATAGTCCATTGACCTATTCTTGGGTGTATGGCCCCTGGGAGAGTCTCAACCAAGTCTTTAGCTCACTATACCTTTCAGAGAGAATAAATATCCCTGCACAGAAGTCTTTGTCCTGCCCATGGGCAGTCCAGCACCAAAATACTAGGCAATTCTCCTCTGAACAAGAGTACCAACAGCAACCCCATTTGTTTCAGCCTTGTTGGGCATCATCAGTGAGATGGAGCCAGCCTCTCTGAGAACAGTGAGCAAGGTGTCCATGTCTGAATTCCCCTGGTAACTTAGGGTGAGACCCAAAGTTACTTAATATGCAAAACAAAGGGGGTTCTGGGAGGCTCTCTGCCAACACAATCACAGGCCTGTTCTTGGGTGGCTGGCCCCTGGGAGAGTGTCAACCAAGTCTTTAGCTCACTGTCTCTTTCACAGAGAAGAAATATCCCTGCATATCAGTCTTTCTCCTGACCAGGGGCAGTCCAGCACCGAAATGGTAGGCAATTCTCCTCTGAACAAGAGTACCAACATCAACCCCATGCATGTGTTTCAGCCTTGTTGGGCATCATCATTGAGGTGGAGCTGTGCCTCTCTGAGAACAGTGAGCAACGGGTTCACGTCTGGATTTCCCTGGTAACTTAGGGCGAGACCCAAAGTTACTAAATATGCAAAACAAAGGGGGTTCTGGGAGTCTCTCTACCAGTACAAACACAGTCCATTGACCTGTTCTTGGGTGGATGGCCCTTGGTAGAGTCTCAACCAAGCCTTTAGCTCACTGTCCCTTTCACAGAGAAGAAATATCCATGCATATCAGTTGTTGTCCTGCCCAGGAGCAGTCCAGCACCGAAATGCTAGGCAATTCTCGTCTGAACAAGAGTACCAACAGCAACCCCATTCATGTGGTTCAGTCTTGTTGGGCATCATCTGTGAGTTAGAGCTGTGCCTCTCTGAGAACATTGAGCAAGGGGTCCACGTCTGGACTGGATTGCCCTGGTAACTTAGGATGAGACCCAAAGTTACTTAAAATGCAAAACAAAGGGGGCTCTGGGAGTCTCTCTACCAGCACGAACACAGTCCATTGACCTGTTCTTGGGTGGATGACCCTTGGGAGAGTCTCAACCAAGTCTTTAGCTCACTATACCTTTCAGAGAGAATAAATATCCCTGCACAGAAGTCTTTGTCCTGCCCAGGGGCAGTCCAGCATCAAAATACTAGGCAATTCTCCTCTGAACAAGAGTACCAACAGCAACCCCATTTGTTTCAGCCTTGTTGGGCATCATCAGTGAGATGGAGCAAGCCTCTCTGAGAACAGTAAGCAAGGTGTCCATGTGTGGATTCCCCTGGTAACTTAGGGTGAGACCCAAAGTTACTTAATATGCAAAACAAAGGGGGTTCTGGGAGTCTCTCTACCAACACAAACACAGGCCTGTTCTTGGGCGGCTGGCCCCTGGGAGAGTGTCAACCAAGTCTTTAGCTCACTGTCCCTTTTACAGAGAATAAATATCCCTGCATATCAGTCTTTCTCCTGCCCAGGGGCAGTCCAGCACTGAAATGCTAGGCAATTCTCCTCTGAACAAGAGTACCAACATCAACCCCATACACGTGGTTCAGTCTTGTTGGGCATCATCTGTGAGTTAGAGCTGTGCCTCTCTGAGAACCTTGAGCAAGGGGTCCACGTCTGGATTCCCCTGGTAAGTTAGGATGAGACCCAAAGTTACTTAAAATGCAAAACAAAGGGGGCTCTGGGAGTCTCTCTACCAGCACGAACACAGTCCATTGACCTGTTCTTGGGTGGATGGCCCCTGGGAGAGTCTCAACCAAGTCTTTAGCTCACTATACCTTTCAGAGACAATACATATCCCTGCACAGAAGTCTTTGTCCTGCCCAGGGGCAGTCCAGCACCAAAATACTAGGCAATTCTCCTCTGAACAAGAGTACCAAAAGCAACCCCATTTGTTTCAGCCTTGTTGGGCATCATCAGTGAGATGGAGCCAGCCTCTCTGAGAACAGTGAGCAAGGTGTCCATGTCTGGATTCCCCTGGTAACCTAGGGTGAGACCCAAAGTTACTTAATATGCAAAACAAAGGGGGTTCTGGGAGTCTCTCTACCAACACAAGCACAGGCCTTTTCTTGGGTGGCTGGCCCCTGGGAGAGTGTCAACCAAGTCTTTAGCTCACTGCCCCTTTCACAGAGAAGAAATATCCCTGCATATCAGTCTTTCTCCTGCCCAGGGGCAGTCCAGCACCGAAATGCTAGGCAATTCTCCTCTGAACAAGAGTGCCAACATCAACCCCATGCACGTGTTTCAGCCTTGTTGGGCATCATCATTGAGGTGGAGCTGTGCCTCTCTGAGAACAGTGAGCAAGGGGTTCACGTCTGGATTCCCCTGGTAACTTAGGGTGAGACCCAAAGTTACTAAATATGCAAAACAAAGGGGGTTCTGGGAGTCTCTCTACCAGTACAAACACAGTCCATTGACCTGTTCTTGGGTGGATGGCCCTTGGGAGAGTCTCAACCAAGCCTTTAGCTCACTGTCCCTTTCACAGAGAAGAAATATCCATGCATATCAGTTGTTGTCCTGCCCAGGAGCAGTCCAGCACCGAAATGCTAGGCAATTCTCCTCTTAACAAGAGTACCAACAGCAACCCCATACACGTGGTTCAGTCTTGTTGGGCATCATCTGTGAGTTAGAGCTGTGCCTCTCTGATAACATTGAGCAAGAGGTCCACGTCTGGATTCCCCTGGTAACTTAGGATGAGACCCAAAGTTACTTAAAATGCAAAACAAAGGGGGCTCTGGGAGTCTCTCTACCAGCACGAACACAGTCCATTGACCTGTTCTTGGGTGGATGGCCCATGGGAGAGTCTCAACCAAGTCTTTAGCTCACTATACCTTTCAGAGAGAATAAATATCCCTGCACAGAAGTCTTTGTCCTGCCCAGGGGCAGTCCAGCACCGAAATGCTAGGCAATTCTCCTCTGAACAAGAGTACCAACATCAACCCCATGCACGTGTTTCAGCCTTGTTGGGCATCATCATTGAGGTGGAGCTGTGCCTCTCTGAGAACAGTGAGCAAGGGGTTCACATCTGGATTCCCCTGGTAACTTAGGGCTAGACCCAAAGTTACTACATATGCAAAACAAAGGGGGTTCTGGGAGTCTCTCTACCAGTACAAACACAGTCCATTGACCTGTTCTTGGGTGGATGGCCCTTGGGAGAGTCTCAGCCAAGCCTTTAGCTCACTGTCCCTTTCACAGAGAAGAAATATCCATGCATATCAGTTGTTGTCCTGCCCAGGAGCAGTCCAGCACCGAAATGCTAGGCAATTCTCGTCTGAACAAGAGTACCAACAGCAACCCCATACACGTGGTTCAGTCTTGTTGGGCATCATCTGTGAGTTAGAGCTGTGCCTCTCTGAGAACATTGAGCAAGGGGTCCACGTCTGGATTCCCCTGGTAACTTAGGATGAGACCCAAAGTTACTTAAAATGCAAAACAAAGGGGGCTCTGGGAGTCTATCTACCAGCACGAACACAGTCCATTGACCTGTTCTTGGGTGGATGGCCCTTGGGAGAGTCTCAACCAAGTCTTTAGCTCACTATACCTTTCAGAGAGAATAAATATCCCTGCACAGAAGTCTTTGTCCTGCCCATGGGCAGTCCAGCACCAAAATACTAGGCAATTCTCCTCTGAACAAGAGTACCAACAGCAACCCCATTTGTTTCAGCCTTGTTGGGCATCATCAGTGAGATGGAGCCAGCCTCTCTGAGAACAGTGAGCAAGGTGTCCATGTCTGGATTCCCCTGGTAACTTAGGGTGAGACCCAAAGTTACTTAATATGCAAAACAAAGGGGGTTCTGGGAGTCTCTCTACCAACACAAACACAGGCCTGTTCTTGGGTGGCTGGCCCCTGGGAGAGTGTCAACCAAGTCTTTAGCTCACTGTCTCTTTCACAGAGAAGAAATATCCCTGCATATCAGTCTTTCTCCTGACCAGGGGCAGTCCAGCACTGAAATGCTAGGCAATTCTCCTCTGAACAAGAGTACCAACATCAACCCCATGCACGTGTTTCAGCCTTGTTGGGCATCATCATTGAGGTGGAGCTGTGCCTCTCTGAGAACAGTGAGCAAGGAGTTCACGTCTGGATTCCCCTTGTAACTTAGGGCGAGACTCAAAGTTACTAAATATGCAAAACAAAGGGGGTTCTGGGAGTCTCTCTACCAGTACAAACACAGTCCATTGACCTGTTCTTGGGTGGATGTCCCTTGGGAGAGTCTCAACCAAGCCTTTAGCTCACTGTCCCTTTCACAGAGAAGAAATATCCATGCATATCAGTTGTTGTCCTGCCCAGGAGCAGTTCAGCACCAACCGCTAGGCAATTCTCGTCTGAACAAGAGTACCAACAGCAACTCCATACACGTGGTTCAGTCTTGTTGGGCATCATCTGTGAGTTAGAGCTGTGCCTCTCTGAGAACAGTGAGCAAGGTGTCCATGTCTGGATTCCCCTGGTAACTTAGGGTGAGACCCAAAGTTACTTAATATGCAAAACAAAGGGGGTTCTGGGAGTCTCTCTACCAACACAAACACAGGCCTGTTCTTGGGTTGCTGGCCCCTGGGAGAGTGTCAACCAAGTCTTTAGCTCACTGTCCCTTTCACAGAGAAGAAATATCCATGCATATCAGTTGTTGTCCTGCCCAGGAGCAGTCCAGCACCGAAATGCTAGGCAATTCTCCTCTTAACAAGAGTACCAACAGCAACCCCATACACGTGGTTCAGTCTTGTTGGGCATCATCTGTGAGTTAGAGCTGTGCCTCTCTGATAACATTGAGCAAGAGGTCCACGTCTGGATTCCCCTGGTAACTTAGGATGAGACCCAAAGTTACTTAAAATGCAAAACAAAGGGGGCTCTGGGAGTCTCTCTACCAGCACGAACACAGTCCATTGACCTGTTCTTGGGTGGATGGCCCATGGGAGAGTCTCAACCAAGTCTTTAGCTCACTATACCTTTCAGAGAGAATAAATATCCCTGCACAGAAGTCTTTGTCCTGCCCAGGGGCAGTCCAGCACCAAAATGCTAGGCACTTCTCCTCTGAACAAGAGTACCAACATGAACCCCATGCACGTGTTTCAGCCTTGTTGGGCATCATCATTGAGGTGGAGCTGTGCCTCTCTGAGAACAGTGAGCAAGGGGTTCACGTCTGGATTCCCCTGGTAACTTAGGGCGAGACCCAAAGTTACTAAATATGCAAAACAAAGGGGGTTCTGGGAGTCTCTCTACCAGTACAAACACAGTCCATTGACCTGTTCTTGGGTGGATGGCCCTTGGGAGAGTCTCAACCAAGCCTTTAGCTCACTGTCCCTTTCACAGAGAAGAAATATCCATGGAAATATCCCAGGAGCAGTCCAGCACCGAAATTTTGGGAATTCTCGTCTGAACAAGAGTACCAACAGCAACCCCATACACGTGGTTCAGTCTTGTTGGGCATCATCTATGAGTTAGAGCTGTGCCTCTCTGAGAACATTGAGCAAGGGGTCCACGTCTGGATTCCCCTGGTATGTTAGGATGAGACCCAAAGTTACTTAAAATGCAAAACAAAGGGGGCTCTGGGAGTCTCTCTACCAGCACGAACACTGTCCATTGACCTGTTCTTGGGTGGATGGCCCCTGGGAGAGTCTCAACCAAGTCTTTAGCTCACTATACCTTTCAGAGACAATAGATATCCCTGCACAGAAGTCTTTGTCCTGCCCAGGGGCAGTCCAGCACCAAAATACTAGGCAATTCTCCTCTGAACAAGAGTACCAAAAGCAACCCCATTTGTTTCAGCCTTGTTGGGCATCATCAGTGAGATGGAGCCAGCCTCTCTGAGAACAGTGAGCAAGGTGTCCATGTCTGGATTCCCCTGGTAACCTAGGGTGAGACCCAAAGTTACTTAATATGCAAAACAAAGGGGGTTCTGGGAGTCTCTCTACCAACACAAACACAGGCCTGTTCTTGGGTGGCTGGCCCCTGGGAGAGTGTCAACCAAGTCTTTAGCTCACTGTCCCTTTCACAGAGAAGTAATATCCCTGCATATCAGTCTTTCTCCTGCCCAGGGGCAGTCCAGCACCGAAATGCTAGGCAATTCTCCTCTGAACAAGAGTACCAACATCAACCCCATGCACGTGTTTCAGCCTTGTTGGGCATCATCATTGAGGTGGAGCTGTGCCTCTCTGAGAACAGTGAGCAAGGGGTTCACATCTGGATTCCCCTGGTAACTTAGGGCTAGACCCAAAGTTACTAAATATGCAAAACAAAGGGGGTTCTGGGAGTCTCTCTACCAGTACAAACACAGTCCATTGACCTGTTCTTGGGTGGATGGCCCTTGGGAGAGTCTCAACCAAGCCTTTAGCTCACTGTCCCTTTCACAGAGAAGAAATATCCATGCATATCAGTTGTTGTCCTGCCCAGGAGCAGTCCAGCACCGAAATGCTAGGCAATTCTCGTCTGAACAAGAGTACCAACAGCAACCCCATACACGTGGTTCAGTCTTGTTGGGCATCATCTGTGAGTTAGAGCTGTGCCTCTCTGAGAACATTGAGCAAGGGGTCCACGTCTGGATTCCCCTGGTAACTTAGGATGAGACCCAAAGTTACTTAATATGCAAAACAAAGGGGGTTCTGGGAGTCTCTCTACCAACACAAACACAGGCCTGTTCTTGGGTGGCTGGCCCCTGGGAGAGTGTCAACCACGTCTTTAGCTCACTGTCCCTTTCACAGAGAAGAAATATCCCTGCATATCAGTCTTTCTCCTGCCCAGGGGCAGTCCAGCACCGAAATGCTAGGCAATTCTCCTCTGAACAAGAGTACCAACATCAACCCCATGCACGTGTTTCAGCCTTGTTGGGCATCATCATTGAGGTGGAGCTGTGCCTCTCTGAGAACAGTGAGCAAGGGGTTCACGTCTGGATTCCCCTGGTAACTTAGGGCGAGACCCAAAGTTACTAAATATGAAAAAAAAATGGGGTTCTGGGAGTCTCTCTACCAGTACAAACACAGTCCATTGACCTGTTCTTGGGTGGATGGCCCTTGGGAGAGTCTCAACCAAGCCTTTAGCTCACTGTCCCTTTCACAGAGAAGAAATATCCATGCATATCAGTTGTTGTCCTGCCCAGGAGCAGTCCAGCACCGAAATGCTAGGCAATTCTCGTCTGAACAAGAGTACCAACATCAACCCCATGCACGTGTTTCAGCCTTGTTGGGCATCATCATTGAGGTGGATCTGTGCTTCTCTGAGAACAGTGAGCAAGGGGTTCACGTATGGATTGCCCTGGTAACTTAGGGCGAGACCCAAAGTTACTAAATATGCAAAACAAAGGGGGTTCTGGGAGTCTCTCTACCAGTACAAACACAGTCCATTGACCTGTTCATGGGTGGATGGCCCCTGGGAGAGTCTCAACCAAGCCTTTAGCTCACTGTCCCTTTCACAGAGAAGAAATATCCATGCATATCAGTTGTTGTCCTGGCCAGGAGCAGTCCAGCACCGAAATGCTAGGCAATTCTCGTCTGAACAAGAGTACCAACAGCAACCCCATACACGTGGTTCAGTCTTGTTAGGCATCATCTGTGAGTTAGAGCTGTGCCTCTCTGAGAACATTGAGCAAGGGGTCCACGTCTGCATTCCCCTGGTAACTTAGGATGAGACCCAAAGTTACTTAAAATGCAAAACAAAGGGGGCTCTGGGAGTCTCTCTACCAGCACGAACACAGTCCATTGACCTGTTCTTGGGTGGATGGCCCCTGGGAGAGTCTCAACCAAGTCTTTAGCTCACTATACCTTTCAGAGAGAATAAATATCCCTGCACAGAAGTCTTTGTCCTGCCCAGGGGCAGTCCAGCACCAAAATACTAGGCAATTCTCCTCTGAACAAGAGTACCAACAGCAACCCCATTTGTTTCAGCCTTGTTGGGCATCATCAGTGAGATGGAGCCAGCTTCTCTGAGAACAGTGAGCAAGTGCTTGTCTGGATTCCCCTGGTAACTTAGGGTGAGACCCAAAGTTACTTAATATGCAAAATAAAGGGGGTTCTGGGAGTCTCTCTACCAACACAAGCACAGGCCTGTTCTTGGGTGGCTGGCCCCTGGGAGAGTGTCAACCAAGTCTTTAGCTCACTGCCCCTTTCACAGAGAAGAAATATCCCTGCATGTCAGTCTTTCTCCTGCCCAGGGGCAGTCCAGCACCGAAATGCTAGGCAATTCTCCTCTGAATAAGAGTGCCAACATCAACCCCATGCACGTGTTTCAGCCTTGTTGGGCATCATCATTGAGGTGGAGCTGTGCCTCTCTGAGAACAGTGAGCAAGGAGTTCACGTCTGGATTCCCCTGGTAACTTAGGGCGAGACCCAAACTTAATAAATATGCAAAACAAAGGGGGTTCTGGGAGTCTCTCTACCAGTACAAACACAGTCCATTGACCTGTTCTTGGGTGGATGTCCCTTGGGAGAGTCTCAACCAAGCCTTTAGCTCACTGTCCCTTTCACAGAGAAGAAATATCCATGCATATCAGTTGTTGTCCTGCCCAGGAGCAGTCCAGCACCGAAATGCTAGGCAATTCTCGTCTGAACAAGAGTACCAACAGCAACCCCATACACGTTGTTCAGTCTTGTTGGGCATCATCTGTGAGTTAGAGCTGTGCCTCTCTGAGAACAGTGAGCAAGGTGTCCATGTCTGGATTCCCCTGGTAACTTAGGGTGAGACCCAAAGTTACTTAATATGCAAAACAAAGGGGGTTCTGGGAGTCTCTCTACCAACACAAACACAGGCATGTTCTTGGGTTGCTGGCCCCTGGGAGAGTGTCAACCAAGTCTTTAGCTCACTGTCCCTTTCACAAAGAAGAAATATCCCTGCATATCAGTCTTTGTCCTGCCCAGGGGCAGTCCAGCACTGAAATGCTAGGCAATTCTCCTCTGAACAAGACTACCAACAGCAACCCCATTTGTTTCAGCCTTGTTGGGCATCATCAGTGAGATGGAGCCAGCTTCTCTGAGAACAGTGAGCAAGTGCTTGTCTGGATTCCCCTGGTAACTTAGGGTGAGACCCAAAGTTACTTAATATGCAAAATAAAGGGGGTTCTGGGAGTCTCTCTACCAACACAAGCACAGGCCTGTTCTTGGGTGGCTGGCCCCTGGGAGAGTGTCTACCAAGTCTTTAGCTCACTGCCCCTTTCACAGAGAAGAAATATCCCTGCATATCAGTCTTTCTCCTGCCCAGGGGCAGTCCAGCACCAAAATGCTAGGCAATTCTCCTCTGAATAAGAGTGCCAACATCAACCCCATGCACGTGTTTCAGCCTTGTTGGGCATCATCATTGAGGTGGAGCTGTGCCTCTCTGAGAACAGTGAGCAAGGGGTTCACGTCTGGATTCCCCTGGTAACTTAGGGCGAGACCCAAAGTTACTAAATATGCAAAACAAAGGGGGTTCTGGGAGTCTCTCTACCAGTACAAACACAGTCCATTGACCTGTTCTTGGGTGGATGGCCCTTGGGAGAGTCTCAACCAAGCCTTTAGCTCACTGTCCCTTTCACAGAGAAGAAATATCCATGCATATCAGTTGTTGTCCTGCCCAGGAGCAGTCCAGCACCGAAATGCTAGGCAATTCTCCTCTTAACAAGAGTACCAACAGCAACCCCATACACGTGGTTCAGTCTTGTTGGGCATCATCTGTGAGTTAGAGCTGTGCCTCTCTGATAACATTGAGCAAAGGGTCCACGTCTGGATTCCCCTGGTAACTTAGGATGAGACCCAAAGTTACTTAAAATGCAAAACAAAGGGGGCTCTGGGAGTCTCTCTACCAGCACGAACACAGTCCAATGACCTGTTCTTGGGTGGATGGCCCCTGGGAGAGTCTCAACCAAGTCTTTAGCTCACTATACCTTTCAGAGAGAATAAATATCCCTGCACAGAAGTCTTTGTCCTGCCCAGGGGCAGTCCAGCACCAAAATGCTAGGCAATTCTCCTCTGAACAAGAGTACCAACATCAACCCCATGCACGTGTTTCAGCCTTGTTGGGCATCATCATTGAGGTGGAGCTGTGCCTCTCTGAGAACAGTGAGCAAGGGGTTCACGTCTGGAGTCCCCTGGTAACTTAGGGCGAGACCCAAAGTTACTAAATATGCAAAACAAAGGGGGTTCTGGGAGTCTCTCTACCAGTACAAACACAGTCCATTGACCTGTTCTTGGGTGGATGGCCCTTGGGAGAGTCTCAACCAAGCCTTTAGCTCACTGTCCCTTTCACAGAGAAGAAATATCCATGCATATCAGTTGTTGTCCTGCCCAGGAGCAGTCCAGCACTGAAATGTTGGGAATTCTCGTCTGAACAAGAGTACCAACAGCAACCCCATACACGTGGTTCAGTCTTGTTGGGCATCATCTGTGAGTTAGAGTTGTGCCTCTCTGAGAACATTGAGCAAGGGGTCCACGTCTGGAGTCCCCTAGTAAGTTAGGATGAGACCCAAAGTTACTTAAAATGCAAAACAAAGGGGGCTCTGGGAGTCTCTCTACCAGCACAAACACAGTCCATTGACCTGTTCTTGGGTGGATGGCCCCTGGGAGAGTCTCAACCAAGTCTTTAGCTCACTATACCTTTCAGAGACAATAAATATCCCTGCACAGAAGTCTTTGTCCTGCCCAGGGGCAGTCCAGCACCAAAATACTAGGCAATTCTCCTCTGAACAAGAGTACCAAAAGCAACCCCATTTGTTTCAGCTTTGTTGGGCATCATCAGTGAGATGGAGCCAGCCTCTCTGAGAACAGTGAGCAAGGTGTACATGTCTGGATTCCTCTGGTAACTTAGGGTGAGACCCAAAGTTACTTAATATGCAAAACAAAGGGGGTTCTGGGAGTCTCTCTACCAACACAAACACAGGCCTGTTCTTGGGTGGCTGGCCCCTGGGAGAGTGTCAACTAAGTCTTTAGCTCACTGTCCCTTTCACAGAGAAGAAATATCCCTGCATATCAGTCTTTCTCCTGCCCAGGGGCAGTCCAGCACCGAAATGCTAGGCAATTCTCCTCTGAACAAGAGTACCAACATCAACCCCATGCACGTGTTTCAGCCTAGTTGGGCATCATCATTGAGGTGGAGCTGTGCCTCTCTGAGAACAGTGAGCAAGGGGTTCACATCTGGATTCCCCTGGTAACTTAGGGCTAGACCCAAAGTTACTAAATATGCAAAACAAAGGGGGTTCTGGGAGTCTCTCTACCAGTACAAACACAGTCCATTGACCTGTTCTTGGGTGGATGGCCCTTGGGAGAGTCTCAACCAAGCCTTTAGCTCACTGTCCCTTTCACAGAGAAGAAATATCCATGCATATCAGTTGTTGTCCTGCCCAGGAGCAGTCCAGCACCAAAATGCTAGGCAATTCTCATCTGAACAAGAGTACCAACAGCAATCCCATACACGTGGTTCAGTCTTGTTGGGCATCATCTGTGAGTTAGAGCTGTGCCTCTCTGAGAACATTGAGCAAGGGGTCCACGTCTGGATTCCCCTGGTAACTTAGGATGAGACCCAAAGTTACTTAAAATGCAAAACAAAGGGGGCTCTGGGAGTCTCTCTACCAGCACGAACATAGTCCATTGACCTATTCTTGGGTGTATGGCCCCTGGGAGAGTCTCAACCAAGTCTTTAGCTCACTATACCTTTCAGAGAGAATAAATATCCCTGCACAGAAGTCTTTGTCCTGCCCATGGGCAGTCCAGCACCAAAATACTAGGCAATTCTCCTCTGAACAAGAGTACCAACAGCAACCCCATTTGTTTCAGCCTTGTTGGGCATCATCAGTGAGATGGAGCCAGCCTCTCTGAGAACAGTGAGCAAGGTGTCCATGTCTGAATTCCCCTGGTAACTTAGGGTGAGACCCAAAGTTACTTAATATGCAAAACAAAGGGGGTTCTGGGAGGCTCTCTGCCAACACAATCACAGGCCTGTTCTTGGGTGGCTGGCCCCTGGGAGAGTGTCAACCAAGTCTTTAGCTCACTGTCTCTTTCACAGAGAAGAAATATCCCTGCATATCAGTCTTTCTCCTGACCAGGGGCAGTCCAGCACCGAAATGGTAGGCAATTCTCCTCTGAACAAGAGTACCAACATCAACCCCATGCATGTGTTTCAGCCTTGTTGGGCATCATCATTGAGGTGGAGCTGTGCCTCTCTGAGAACAGTGAGCAACGGGTTCACGTCTGGATTTCCCTGGTAACTTAGGGCGAGACCCAAAGTTACTAAATATGCAAAACAAAGGGGGTTCTGGGAGTCTCTCTACCAGTACAAACACAGTCCATTGACCTGTTCTTGGGTGGATGGCCCTTGGTAGAGTCTCAACCAAGCCTTTAGCTCACTGTCCCTTTCACAGAGAAGAAATATCCATGCATATCAGTTGTTGTCCTGCCCAGGAGCAGTCCAGCACCGAAATGCTAGGCAATTCTCGTCTGAACAAGAGTACCAACAGCAACCCCATTCATGTGGTTCAGTCTTGTTGGGCATCATCTGTGAGTTAGAGCTGTGCCTCTCTGAGAACATTGAGCAAGGGGTCCACGTCTGGACTGGATTGCCCTGGTAACTTAGGATGAGACCCAAAGTTACTTAAAATGCAAAACAAAGGGGGCTCTGGGAGTCTCTCTACCAGCACGAACACAGTCCATTGACCTGTTCTTGGGTGGATGACCCTTGGGAGAGTCTCAACCAAGTCTTTAGCTCACTATACCTTTCAGAGAGAATAAATATCCCTGCACAGAAGTCTTTGTCCTGCCCAGGGGCAGTCCAGCATCAAAATACTAGGCAATTCTCCTCTGAACAAGAGTACCAACAGCAACCCCATTTGTTTCAGCCTTGTTGGGCATCATCAGTGAGATGGAGCAAGCCTCTCTGAGAACAGTAAGCAAGGTGTCCATGTGTGGATTCCCCTGGTAACTTAGGGTGAGACCCAAAGTTACTTAATATGCAAAACAAAGGGGGTTCTGGGAGTCTCTCTACCAACACAAACACAGGCCTGTTCTTGGGCGGCTGGCCCCTGGGAGAGTGTCAACCAAGTCTTTAGCTCACTGTCCCTTTTACAGAGAATAAATATCCCTGCATATCAGTCTTTCTCCTGCCCAGGGGCAGTCCAGCACTGAAATGCTAGGCAATTCTCCTCTGAACAAGAGTACCAACATCAACCCCATACACGTGGTTCAGTCTTGTTGGGCATCATCTGTGAGTTAGAGCTGTGCCTCTCTGAGAACCTTGAGCAAGGGGTCCACGTCTGGATTCCCCTGGTAAGTTAGGATGAGACCCAAAGTTACTTAAAATGCAAAACAAAGGGGGCTCTGGGAGTCTCTCTACCAGCACGAACACAGTCCATTGACCTGTTCTTGGGTGGATGGCCCCTGGGAGAGTCTCAACCAAGTCTTTAGCTCACTATACCTTTCAGAGACAATACATATCCCTGCACAGAAGTCTTTGTCCTGCCCAGGGGCAGTCCAGCACCAAAATACTAGGCAATTCTCCTCTGAACAAGAGTACCAAAAGCAACCCCATTTGTTTCAGCCTTGTTGGGCATCATCAGTGAGATGGAGCCAGCCTCTCTGAGAACAGTGAGCAAGGTGTCCATGTCTGGATTCCCCTGGTAACCTAGGGTGAGACCCAAAGTTACTTAATATGCAAAACAAAGGGGGTTCTGGGAGTCTCTCTACCAACACAAGCACAGGCCTTTTCTTGGGTGGCTGGCCCCTGGGAGAGTGTCAACCAAGTCTTTAGCTCACTGCCCCTTTCACAGAGAAGAAATATCCCTGCATATCAGTCTTTCTCCTGCCCAGGGGCAGTCCAGCACCGAAATGCTAGGCAATTCTCCTCTGAACAAGAGTGCCAACATCAACCCCATGCACGTGTTTCAGCCTTGTTGGGCATCATCATTGAGGTGGAGCTGTGCCTCTCTGAGAACAGTGAGCAAGGGGTTCACGTCTGGATTCCCCTGGTAACTTAGGGTGAGACCCAAAGTTACTAAATATGCAAAACAAAGGGGGTTCTGGGAGTCTCTCTACCAGTACAAACACAGTCCATTGACCTGTTCTTGGGTGGATGGCCCTTGGGAGAGTCTCAACCAAGCCTTTAGCTCACTGTCCCTTTCACAGAGAAGAAATATCCATGCATATCAGTTGTTGTCCTGCCCAGGAGCAGTCCAGCACCGAAATGCTAGGCAATTCTCCTCTTAACAAGAGTACCAACAGCAACCCCATACACGTGGTTCAGTCTTGTTGGGCATCATCTGTGAGTTAGAGCTGTGCCTCTCTGATAACATTGAGCAAGAGGTCCACGTCTGGATTCCCCTGGTAACTTAGGATGAGACCCAAAGTTACTTAAAATGCAAAACAAAGGGGGCTCTGGGAGTCTCTCTACCAGCACGAACACAGTCCATTGACCTGTTCTTGGGTGGATGGCCCATGGGAGAGTCTCAACCAAGTCTTTAGCTCACTATACCTTTCAGAGAGAATAAATATCCCTGCACAGAAGTCTTTGTCCTGCCCAGGGGCAGTCCAGCACCGAAATGCTAGGCAATTCTCCTCTGAACAAGAGTACCAACATCAACCCCATGCACGTGTTTCAGCCTTGTTGGGCATCATCATTGAGGTGGAGCTGTGCCTCTCTGAGAACAGTGAGCAAGGGGTTCACATCTGGATTCCCCTGGTAACTTAGGGCTAGACCCAAAGTTACTACATATGCAAAACAAAGGGGGTTCTGGGAGTCTCTCTACCAGTACAAACACAGTCCATTGACCTGTTCTTGGGTGGATGGCCCTTGGGAGAGTCTCAGCCAAGCCTTTAGCTCACTGTCCCTTTCACAGAGAAGAAATATCCATGCATATCAGTTGTTGTCCTGCCCAGGAGCAGTCCAGCACCGAAATGCTAGGCAATTCTCGTCTGAACAAGAGTACCAACAGCAACCCCATACACGTGGTTCAGTCTTGTTGGGCATCATCTGTGAGTTAGAGCTGTGCCTCTCTGAGAACATTGAGCAAGGGGTCCACGTCTGGATTCCCCTGGTAACTTAGGATGAGACCCAAAGTTACTTAAAATGCAAAACAAAGGGGGCTCTGGGAGTCTATCTACCAGCACGAACACAGTCCATTGACCTGTTCTTGGGTGGATGGCCCTTGGGAGAGTCTCAACCAAGTCTTTAGCTCACTATACCTTTCAGAGAGAATAAATATCCCTGCACAGAAGTCTTTGTCCTGCCCATGGGCAGTCCAGCACCAAAATACTAGGCAATTCTCCTCTGAACAAGAGTACCAACAGCAACCCCATTTGTTTCAGCCTTGTTGGGCATCATCAGTGAGATGGAGCCAGCCTCTCTGAGAACAGTGAGCAAGGTGTCCATGTCTGGATTCCCCTGGTAACTTAGGGTGAGACCCAAAGTTACTTAATATGCAAAACAAAGGGGGTTCTGGGAGTCTCTCTACCAACACAAACACAGGCCTGTTCTTGGGTGGCTGGCCCCTGGGAGAGTGTCAACCAAGTCTTTAGCTCACTGTCTCTTTCACAGAGAAGAAATATCCCTGCATATCAGTCTTTCTCCTGACCAGGGGCAGTCCAGCACTGAAATGCTAGGCAATTCTCCTCTGAACAAGAGTACCAACATCAACCCCATGCACGTGTTTCAGCCTTGTTGGGCATCATCATTGAGGTGGAGCTGTGCCTCTCTGAGAACAGTGAGCAAGGAGTTCACGTCTGGATTCCCCTTGTAACTTAGGGCGAGACTCAAAGTTACTAAATATGCAAAACAAAGGGGGTTCTGGGAGTCTCTCTACCAGTACAAACACAGTCCATTGACCTGTTCTTGGGTGGATGTCCCTTGGGAGAGTCTCAACCAAGCCTTTAGCTCACTGTCCCTTTCACAGAGAAGAAATATCCATGCATATCAGTTGTTGTCCTGCCCAGGAGCAGTTCAGCACCAACCGCTAGGCAATTCTCGTCTGAACAAGAGTACCAACAGCAACTCCATACACGTGGTTCAGTCTTGTTGGGCATCATCTGTGAGTTAGAGCTGTGCCTCTCTGAGAACAGTGAGCAAGGTGTCCATGTCTGGATTCCCCTGGTAACTTAGGGTGAGACCCAAAGTTACTTAATATGCAAAACAAAGGGGGTTCTGGGAGTCTCTCTACCAACACAAACACAGGCCTGTTCTTGGGTTGCTGGCCCCTGGGAGAGTGTCAACCAAGTCTTTAGCTCACTGTCCCTTTCACAGAGAAGAAATATCCATGCATATCAGTTGTTGTCCTGCCCAGGAGCAGTCCAGCACCGAAATGCTAGGCAATTCTCCTCTTAACAAGAGTACCAACAGCAACCCCATACACGTGGTTCAGTCTTGTTGGGCATCATCTGTGAGTTAGAGCTGTGCCTCTCTGATAACATTGAGCAAGAGGTCCACGTCTGGATTCCCCTGGTAACTTGGGATGAGACCCAAAGTTACTTAAAATGCAAAACAAAGGGGGCTCTGGGAGTCTCTCTACCAGCACGAACACAGTCCATTGACCTGTTCTTGGGTGGATGGCCCATGGGAGAGTCTCAACCAAGTCTTTAGCTCACTATACCTTTCAGAGAGAATAAATATCCCTGCACAGAAGTCTTTGTCCTGCCCAGGGGCAGTCCAGCACCAAAATGCTAGGCACTTCTCCTCTGAACAAGAGTACCAACATGAACCCCATGCACGTGTTTCAGCCTTGTTGGGCATCATCATTGAGGTGGAGCTGTGCCTCTCTGAGAACAGTGAGCAAGGGGTTCACGTCTGGATTCCCCTGGTAACTTAGGGCGAGACCCAAAGTTACTAAATATGCAAAACAAAGGGGGTTCTGGGAGTCTCTCTACCAGTACAAACACAGTCCATTGACCTGTTCTTGGGTGGATGGCCCTTGGGAGAGCCTCAACCAAGCCTTTAGCTCACTGTCCCTTTCACAGAGAAGAAATATCCATGGAAATATCCCAGGAGCAGTCCAGCACCGAAATTTTGGGAATTCTCGTCTGAACAAGAGTACCAACAGCAACCCCATACACGTGGTTCAGTCTTGTTGGGCATCATCTATGAGTTAGAGCTGTGCCTCTCTGAGAACATTGAGCAAGGGGTCCACGTCTGGATTCCCCTGGTATGTTAGGATGAGACCCAAAGTTACTTAAAATGCAAAACAAAGGGGGCTCTGGGAGTCTCTCTACCAGCACGAACACAGTCCATTGACCTGTTCTTGGGTGGATGGCCCCTGGGAGAGTCTCAACCAAGTCTTTAGCTCACTATACCTTTCAGAGACAATAGATATCCCTGCACAGAAGTCTTTGTCCTGCCCAGGGGCAGTCCAGCACCAAAATACTAGGCAATTCTCCTCTGAACAAGAGTACCAAAAGCAACCCCATTTGTTTCAGCCTTGTTGGGCATCATCAGTGAGATGGAGCCAGCCTCTCTGAGAACAGTGAGCAAGGTGTCCATGTCTGGATTCCCCTGGTAACCTAGGGTGAGACCCAAAGTTACTTAATATGCAAAACAAAGGGGGTTCTGGGAGTCTCTCTACCAACACAAACACAGGCCTGTTCTTGGGTGGCTGGCCCCTGGGAGAGTGTCAACCAAGTCTTTAGCTCACTGTCCCTTTCACAGAGAAGTAATATCCCTGCATATCAGTCTTTCTCCTGCCCAGGGGCAGTCCAGCACCGAAATGCTAGGCAATTCTCCTCTGAACAAGAGTACCAACATCAACCCCATGCACGTGTTTCAGCCTTGTTGGGCATCATCATTGAGGTGGAGCTGTGCCTCTCTGAGAACAGTGAGCAAGGGGTTCACATCTGGATTCCCCTGGTAACTTAGGGCTAGACCCAAAGTTACTAAATATGCAAAACAAAGGGGGTTCTGGGAGTCTCTCTACCAGTACAAACACAGTCCATTGACCTGTTCTTGGGTGGATGGCCCTTGGGAGAGTCTCAACCAAGCCTTTAGCTCACTGTCCCTTTCACAGAGAAGAAATATCCATGCATATCAGTTGTTGTCCTGCCCAGGAGCAGTCCAGCACCGAAATGCTAGGCAATTCTCGTCTGAACAAGAGTACCAACAGCAACCCCATACACGTGGTTCAGTCTTGTTGGGCATCATCTGTGAGTTAGAGCTGTGCCTCTCTGAGAACATTGAGCAAGGGGTCCACGTCTGGATTCCCCTGGTAACTTAGGATGAGACCCAAAGTTACTTAAAATGCAAAACAAAGGGGGCTCTGGGATTCTCTCTACCAGTACAAACACAGTCCATTGACCTGTTCTTGGGTGGATGGCCCTTGGTAGAGTCTCAACCAAGTCTTTAGCTCACTATACCTTTCACAGAGAAGAAATATCCATGCATATCAGTTGTTGTCCTGCCCAGGAGCAGTCCAGCACCGAAATGCTGGGCAATTCTCGGCTGAACAAGAGTACCAACAGCAACCCCATACACGTGGTTCAGTCTTGTTAGGCATCATCTGTGAGTTAGAGCTGTGCCTCTCTGAGAACATTGAGCAAGGGGTCCACGTCTGGATTCCCCTGGCAACTTAGGATGAGACCCAAAGTTACTTAAAATGCAAAACAAAGGGGGCTCTGGGAGTCTCTCTACCAGCACGAACACAGTCCATTGACCTGTTCTTGGGTGGATGGCCCCTGGGAGAGTCTCAACCAAGTCTTTAGCTCACTATACCTTTCAGAGACAATAAATATCCCTGCACAGAAGTCTTTGTCCTGCCCAGGGGCAGTCCAGCACCAAAATACTAGGCAATTCTCCTCTGAACAAGAGTACCAAAAGCAACCCCATTTGTTTCAGCCTTGTTGGGCATTCATCAGTGAGATGGAGCCAGCCTCTCTGAGAACAGTGAGCAAGGTGTCCATGTCTGCATTCCCCTGGTAACTTAGGGTGAGACCCAAAGTTACTTAATATGCAAAACAAAGGGGGTTCTGGGAGTCTCTCTACCAACACAAACACAGGCATGTTCTTGGGTTGCTGGCCCCTGGGAGAGTGTCAACCAAGTCTTTAGCTCACTGTCCCTTTCACAAAGAAGAAATATCCCTGCATATCAGTCTTTGTCCTGCCCAGGGGCAGTCTAGCACTGAAATGCTAGGCAATTCTCCTCTGAACAAGAGTACCAACAGCAACCCCATTTGTTTCAGCCTTGTTGGGCATCATCAGTGAGATGGAGCCAGCTTCTCTGAGAACAGTGAGCAAGTGCTTGTCTGGATTCCCCTGGTAACTTAGGGTGAGACCCAAAGTTACTTAATATGCAAAATAAAGGGGGTTCTGGGAGTCTCTCTACCAACACAAGCACAGGCCTGTTCTTGGGTGGCTGGCCCCTGGGAGAGTGTCTACCAAGTCTTTAGCTCACTGCCCCTTTCACAGAGAAGAAATATCCCTGCATATCAGTCTTTCTCCTGCCCAGGGGCAGTCCAGCACCGAAATGCTAGGCAATTCTCCTCTGAATAAGAGTGCCAACATCAACCCCATGCACGTGTTTCAGCCTTGTTGGGCATCATCATTGAGGTGGAGCTGTGCCTCTCTGAGAACAGTGAGCAAGGGGTTCACGTCTGGATTCCCCTGGTAACTTAGGGCGAGACCCAAAGTTACTAAATATGCAAAACAAAGGGGGTTCTGGGAGTCTCTCTACCAGTACAAACACAGTCCATTGACCTGTTCTTGGGTGGATGGCCCTTGGGAGAGTCTCAACCAAGCCTTTAGCTCACTGTCCCTTTCACAGAGAAGAAATATCCATGCATATCAGTTGTTGTCCTGCCCAGGAGCAGTCCAGCACCGAAATGCTAGGCAATTCTCCTCTTAACAAGAGTACCAACAGAAACCCCATACACGTGGTTCAGTCTTGTTGGGCATCATCTGTGAGTTAGAGCTGTGCCTCTCTGATAACATTGAGCAAAGGGTCCACGTCTGGATTCCCCTGGTAACTTAGGATGAGACCCAAAGTTACTTAAAATGCAAAACAAAGGGGGCTCTGGGAGTCTCTCTACCAGCACGAACACAGTCCAATGACCTGTTCTTGGGTGGATGGCCCCTGGGAGAGTCTCAACCAAGTCTTTAGCTCACTATACCTTTCAGAGAGAATAAATATCCTTGCACAGAAGTCTTTGTCCTGCCCAGGGGCAGTCCAGCACCAAAATGCTAGGCAATTCTCCTCTGAACAAGAGTACCAACATCAACCCCATGCACGTGTTTCAGCCTTGTTGGGCATCATCGTTGAGGTGGAGCTGTGCCTCTCTGAGAACAGTGAGCAAGGGGTTCACGTCTGGAGTCCCCTGGTAACTTAGGGCGAGACCCAAAGTTACTAAATATGCAAAACAAAGGGGGTTCTGGGAGTCTCTCTACCAGTACAAACACAGTCCATTGACCTGTTCTTGGGTGGATGGCCCTTGGGAGAGTCTCAACCAAGCCTTTAGCTCACTGTCCCTTTCACAGAGAAGAAATATCCATGCATATCAGTTGTTGTCCTGCCCAGGAGCAGTCCAGCACTGAAATGTTGGGAATTCTCGTCTGAACAAGAGTACCAACAGCAACCCCATACACGTGGTTCAGTCTTGTTGGGCATCATCTGTGAGTTAGAGTTGTGCCTCTCTGAGAACATTGAGCAAGGGGTCCACGTCTGGAGTCCCCTAGTAAGTTAGGATGAGACCCAAAGTTACTTAAAATGCAAAACAAAGGGGGCTCTGGGAGTCTCTCTACCAGCACAAACACAGTCCATTGACCTGTTCTTGGGTGGATGGCCCCTGGGAGAGTCTCAACCAAGTCTTTAGCTCACTATACCTTTCAGAGACAATAAATATCCCTGCACAGAAGTCTTTGTCCTGCCCAGGGGCAGTCCAGCACCAAAATACTAGGCAATTCTCCTCTGAACAAGAGTACCAAAAGCAACCCCATTTGTTTCAGCCTTGTTGGGCATCATCAGTGAGATGGAGCCAGCCTCTCTGAGAACAGTGAGCAAGGTGTACATGTCTGGATTCCTCTGGTAACTTAGGGTGAGACCCAAAGTTACTTAATATGCAAAACAAAGGGGGTTCTGGGAGTCTCTCTACCAACACAAACACAGGCCTGTTCTTGGGTGGCTGGCCCCTGGGAGAGTGTCAACCAAGTCTTTAGCTCACTGTCCCTTTCACAGAGAAGAAATATCCCTGCATATCAGTCTTTCTCCTGCCCAGGGGCAGTCCAGCACCGAAATGCTAGGCAATTCTCCTCTGAACAAGAGTACCAACATCAACCCCATGCACGTGTTTCAGCCTAGTTGGGCATCATCATTGAGGTGGAGCTGTGCCTCTCTGAGAACAGTGAGCAAGGGGTTCACATCTGGATTCCCCTGGTAACTTAGGGCTAGACCCAAAGTTACTAAATATGCAAAACAAAGGGGGTTCTGGGAGTCTCTCTACCAGTACAAACACAGTCCATTGACCTGTTCTTGGGTGGATGGCCCTTGGGAGAGTCTCAACCAAGCCTTTAGCTCACTGTCCCTTTCACAGAGAAGAAATATCCATGCATATCAGTTGTTGTCCTGCCCAGGAGCAGTCCAGCACCGAAATGCTAGGCAATTCTCGTCTGAACAAGAGTACCAACAGCAATCCCATACACGTGGTTCAGTCTTGTTGGGCATCATCTGTGAGTTAGAGCTGTGCCTCTCTGAGAACATTGAGCAAGGGGTCCACATCTGGATTCCCCTGGTAACTTAGGATGAGACCCAAAGTTACTTAAAATGCAAAACAAAGGGGGCTCTGGGAGTCTCTCTACCAGCACGAACATAGTCCATTGACCTATTCTTGGGTGTATGGCCCCTGGGAGAGTCTCAACCAAGTCTTTAGCTCACTATACCTTTCAGAGAGAATAAATATCCCTGCACAGAAGTCTTTGTCCTGCCCATGGGCAGTCCAGCACCAAAATACTAGGCAATTCTCCTCTGAACAAGAGTACCAACAGCAACCCCATTTGTTTCAGCCTTGTTGGGCATCATCAGTGAGATGGAGCCAGCCTCTCTGAGAACAGTGAGCAAGGTGTCCATGTCTGAATTCCCCTGGTAACTTAGGGTGAGACCCAAAGTTACTTAATATGCAAAACAAAGGGGGTTCTGGGAGGCTCTCTGCCAACACAATCACAGGCCTGTTCTTGGGTGGCTGGCCCCTGGGAGAGTGTCAACCAAGTCTTTAGCTCACTGTCTCTTTCACAGAGAAGAAATATCCCTGCATATCAGTCTTTCTCCTGACCAGGGGCAGTCCAGCACCGAAATGGTAGGCAATTCTCCTCTGAACAAGAGTACCAACATCAACCCCATGCATGTGTTTCAGCCTTGTTGGGCATCATCATTGAGGTGGAGCTGTGCCTCTCTGAGAACAGTGAGCAACGGGTTCACGTCTGGATTTCCCTGGTAACTTAGGGCGAGACCCAAAGTTACTAAATATGCAAAACAAAGGGGGTTCTGGGAGTCTCTCTACCAGTACAAACACAGTCCATTGACCTGTTCTTGGGTGGATGGCCCTTGGTAGAGTCTCAACCAAGCCTTTAGCTCACTGTCCCTTTCACAGAGAAGAAATATCCATGCATATCAGTTGTTGTCCTGCCCAGGAGCAGTCCAGCACCGAAATGCTAGGCAATTCTCGTCTGAACAAGAGTACCAACAGCAACCCCATTCATGTGGTTCAGTCTTGTTGGGCATCATCTGTGAGTTAGAGCTGTGCCTCTCTGAGAACATTGAGCAAGGGGTCCACGTCTGGACTGGATTGCCCTGGTAACTTAGGATGAGACCCAAAGTTACTTAAAATGCAAAACAAAGGGGGCTCTGGGAGTCTCTCTACCAGCACGAACACAGTCCATTGACCTGTTCTTGGGTGGATGACCCTTGGGAGAGTCTCAACCAAGTCTTTAGCTCACTATACCTTTCAGAGAGAATAAATATCCCTGCACAGAAGTCTTTGTCCTGCCCAGGGGCAGTCCAGCATCAAGATACTAGGCAATTCTCCTCTGAACAAGAGTACCAACAGCAACCCAATTTGTTTCAGCCTTGTTGGGCATCATCAGTGAGATGGAGCAAGCCTCTCTGAGAACAGTAAGCAAGGTGTCCATGTGTGGATTCCCCTGGTAACTTAGGGTGAGACCCAAAGTTACTTAATATGCAAAACAAAGGGGGTTCTGGGAGTCTCTCTACCAACACAAACACAGGCCTGTTCTTGGGCGGCTGGCCCCTGGGAGAGTGTCAACCAAGTCTTTAGCTCACTGTCCCTTTTACAGAGAATAAATATCCCTGCATATCAGTCTTTCTCCTGCCCAGGGGCAGTCCAGCACTGAAATGCAAGGCAATTCTCCTCTGAACAAGAGTACCAACATCAACCCCATACACGTGGTTCAGTCTTGTTGGGCATCATCTGTGAGTTAGAGCTGTGCCTCTCTGAGAACCTTGAGCAAGGGGTCCACGTCTGGATTCCCCTGGTAAGTTAGGATGAGACCCAAAGTTACTTAAAATGCAAAACAAAGGGGGCTCTGGGAGTCTCTCTACCAGCACGAACACAGTCCATTGACCTGTTCTTGGGTGGATGGCCCCTGGGAGAGTCTCAACCAAGTCTTTAGCTCACTATACCTTTCAGAGACAATAAATATCCCTGCACAGAAGTCTTTGTCCTGCCCAGGGGCAGTCCAGCACCAAAATACTAGGCAATTCTCCTCTGAACAAGAGTACCAAAAGCAACCCCATTTGTTTCAGCCTTGTTGGGCATCATCAGTGAGATGGAGCCAGCCTCTCTGAGAACAGTGAGCAAGGTGTCCATGTCTGGATTCCCCTGGTAACCTAGGGTGAGACCCAAAGTTACTTAATATGCAAAACAAAGGGGTTTCTGGGAGTCTCTCTACCAACACAAACACAGGCCTGTTCTTGGGTTGCTGGCCCCTGGGAGAGTGTCAACCAAGCCTTTAGCTCACTGTCCCTTTCACAGAGAAGAAATATCCATGCATATCAGTTGTTGTCCTGCCCAGGAGCAGTTCAGCACCGAACCGCTAGGCAATTCTCGTCTGAACAAGAGTACCAACAGCAACTCCATACACGTGGTTCAGTCTTGTTGGGCATCATCTGTGAGTTAGAGCTGTGCCTCTCTGAGAACAGTGAGCAAGGTGTCCATGTCTGGATTCCCCTGGTAACTTAGGGTGAGACCCAAAGTTACTTAATATGCAAAACAAAGGGGGTTCTGGGAGTCTCTCTACCAACACAAACACAGGCCTGTTCTTGGGTTGCTGGCCCCTGGGAGAGTGTCAACCAAGTCTTTAGCTCACTGTCCCTTTCACAAAGAAGAAATATCCCTGCATATCAGTCTTTGTCCTGCCCAGGGGCAGTCCAGCACTGAAATGCTAGGCAATTCTCCTCTGAACAAGAGTACCAACATCAACCCCATGCACGTGTTTCAGCCTTGTTGGGCATCATCATTGGGGTGGAGCTGTGCCTCTCTGAGAACAGTGAGCAAGGGGTTCACGTCTGGATTCCCCTGGTAACTTAGGGTGAGACCCAAAGTTACTAAATATGCAAAACAAAGGGGGTTCTGGGAGTCTCTCTACCAGTACAAACACAGTCCATTGACCTGTTCTTGGGTGGATGGCCCTTGGAAGAGTCTCAACCAAGCCTTTAGCTCACTGTCCCTTTCACAGAGAAGAAATATCCATGCATATCAGTTGTTGTCCTGCCCAGGAGCAGTCCAGCACCGAAATGCTAGGCAATTCTCCTCTTAACAAGAGTACCAACAGCAACCCCATACACGTGGTTCAGTCTTGTTGGGCATCATCTGTGAGTTAGAGCTGTGCCTCTCTGATAACATTGAGCAAGAGGTCCACGTCTGGATTCCCCTGGTAACTTAGGATGAGACCCAAAGTTACTTAAAATGCAAAACAAAGGGGGCTCTGGGAGTCTCTCTACCAGCACGAACACAGTCCATTGACCTGTTCTTGGGTGGATGGCCCATGGGAGAGTCTCAACCAAGTCTTTAGCTCACTATACCTTTCAGAGAGAATAAATATCCCTGCACAGAAGTCTTTGTCCTGCCCAGGGGCAGTCCAGCACCAAAATGCTAGGCACTTCTCCTCTGAACAAGAGTACCAACATGAACCCCATGCACGTGTTTCAGCCTTGTTGGGCATCATCATTGAGGTGGAGCTGTGCCTCTCTGAGAACAGTGAGCAAGGGGTTCACGTCTGGATTCCCCTGGTAACTTAGGGCGAGACCCAAAGTTACTAAATATGCAAAACAAAGGGGGTTCTGGGAGTCTCTCTACCAGTACAAACACAGTCCATTGACCTGTTCTTGGGTGGATGGCCCTTGGGAGAGTCTCAACCAAGCCTTTAGCTCACTGTCCCTTTCACAGAGAAGAAATATCCATGGAAATATCCCAGGAGCAGTCCAGCACCGAAATTTTGGGAATTCTCGTCTGAACAAGAGTACCAACAGCAACCCCATACACGTGGTTCGGTCTTGTTGGGCATCATCTATGAGTTAGAGCTGTGCCTCTCTGAGAACATTGAGCAAGGGGTCCACGTCTGGATTCCCCTGGTATGTTAGGATGAGACCCAAAGTTACTTAAAATGCAAAACAAAGGGGGCTCTGGGAGTCTCTCTACCAGCACGAACACAGTCCATTGACCTGTTCTTGGGTGGATGGCCCCTGGGAGAGTCTCAACCAAGTCTTTAGCTCACTATACCTTTCAGAGACAATAGATATCCCTGCACAGAAGTCTTTGTCCTGCCCAGGGGCAGTCCAGCACCAAAATACTAGGCAATTCTCCTCTGAACAAGAGTACCAAAAGCAACCCCATTTGTTTCAGCCTTGTTGGGCATCATCAGTGAGATGGAGCCAGCCTCTCTGAGAACAGTGAGCAAGGTGTCCATGTCTGGATTCCCCTGGTAACCTAGGGTGAGACCCAAAGTTACTTAATATGCAAAACAAAGGGGGTTCTGGGAGTCTCTCTACCAACACAAACACAGGCCTGTTCTTGGGTGGCTGGCCCCTGGGAGAGTGTCAACCAAGTCTTTAGCTCACTGTCCCTTTCACAGAGAAGTAATATCCCTGCATATCAGTCTTTCTCCTGCCCAGGGGCAGTCCAGCACCGAAATGCTAGGCAATTCTCCTCTGAACAAGAGTACCAACATCAACCCCATGCACGTGTTTCAGCCTTGTTGGGCATCATCATTGAGGTGGAGCTGTGCCTCTCTGAGAACAGTGAGCAAGGGGTTCACATCTGGATTCCCCTGGTAACTTAGGGCTAGACCCAAAGTTACTAAATATGCAAAACAAAGGGGGTTCTGGGAGTCTCTCTACCAGTACAAACACAGTCCATTGACCTGTTCTTGGGTGGATGGCCCTTGGGAGAGTCTCAACCAAGCCTTTAGCTCACTGTCCCTTTCACAGAGAAGAAATATCCATGCATATCAGTTGTTGTCCTGCCCAGGAGCAGTCCAGCACCGAAATGCTAGGCAATTCTCGTCTGAACAAGAGTACCAACAGCAACCCCATACACGTGGTTCAGTCTTGTTGGGCATCATCTGTGAGTTAGAGCTGTGCCTCTCTGAGAACATTGAGCAAGGGGTCCACGTCTGGATTCCCCTGGTAACTTAGGATGAGACCCAAAGTTACTTAAAATGCAAAACAAAGGGGGCTCTGGGATTCTCTCTACCAGTACAAACACAGTCCATTGACCTGTTCTTGGGTGGATGGCCCTTGGTAGAGTCTCAACCAAGTCTTTAGCTCACTATACCTTTCACAGAGAAGAAATATCCATGCATATCAGTTGTTGTCCTGCCCAGGAGCAGTCCAGCACCGAAATGCTGGGCAATTCTCGGCTGAACAAGAGTACCAACAGCAACCCCATACACGTGGTTCAGTCTTGTTAGGCATCATCTGTGAGTTAGAGCTGTGCCTCTCTGAGAACATTGAGCAAGGGGTCCACGTCTGGATTCCCCTGGCAACTTAGGATGAGACCCAAAGTTACTTAAAATGCAAAACAAAGGGGGCTCTGGGAGTCTCTCTACCAGCACGAACACAGTCCATTGACCTGTTCTTGGGTGGATGGCCCCTGGGAGAGTCTCAACCAAGTCTTTAGCTCACTATACCTTTCAGAGACAATAAATATCCCTGCACAGAAGTCTTTGTCCTGCCCAGGGGCAGTCCAGCACCAAAATACTAGGCAATTCTCCTCTGAACAAGAGTACCAAAAGCAACCCCATTTGTTTCAGCCTTGTTGGGCATCATCAGTGAGATGGAGCCAGCCTCTCTGAGAACAGTGAGCAAGGTGTCCATGTCTGCATTCCCCTGGTAACTTAGGGTGAGACCCAAAGTTACTTAATATGCAAAACAAAGGGGGTTCTGGGAGTCTCTCTACCAACACAAACACAGGCCTGTTCTTGGGTGGCTGGCCCCTGGGAGAGTGTCAACCTAGTCTTTAGCTCACTGTCCCTTTCACAGAGAAGAAATATCCCTGCATATCAGTCTTTCTCCTGCCCAGGGGCAGTCCAGCACTGAAATGCTAGGCAATTCTCCTCTGAACAAGAGTACCAACAGCAAGCCCAGACACGTGTTTCAGCCTTGTTGGGCATCATCATTGAGGTGGAGCTGTGCCTCTCTGAGAGCAGTGAGCAAGGGGTTCACGTCTGGATTCCCCTGGTAACTTAGGGCGAGACCCAAAGTTACTAAATATGCTAAACAAAGGGGGTTCTGGGAGTCTCTCTACCAGTACAAACACAGTCCATTGACCTGTTCTTGGGTGGATGGCCCTTGGGAGAGTCTTAACCAAGCCTTTAGCTCACTGTCCCTTTCACAGAGAAGAAATATCTATGCATATCAGTTGTTGTCCTGCCCAGGAGCAGTCCAGCACCGAAATGCTAGGCAATTCTCGTCTGAACAAGAGTACCAACAGCAACCCCATACACGTGGTTCAGTCTTGTTGGGCATCATCATTGAGGTGGAGCTGTGCCTCTCTGAGAACAGTGAGCAAGGGGTTCACGTCTGGATTCCCCTGGTAACTTAGGGCGAGACCCAAAGTTATTAAATATGCAAAACAAAGGGGGCTCTGGGAGTCTCTGTACCAGTACAAACACAGTCCATTGACCTGTTCTTGGGTGGATGGCCCTTGGGAGAGTCTCAACCAAGCCTTTAGCTACTGTCCCTTTCACAGAGAAGAAATATCCATGCATATCAGTTGTTGTCCTGCCCAGGAGCAGTCCAGCACCGAAATGCTGGGCAATTCTCGTCTGAACAAGAGTAGCAACAGCAATCCCATACACGTGGTTCAGTCTTGTTGGGCATCATCTGTGAGTTAGAGCTGTGCCTCTCTGAGAACATTGAGCAAGGGGTCCACGTCTGGATTCCCCTGGTAACTTAGGATGAGACCCAAAGTTACTTAAAATGCAAAACAAAGGGGGCTTTGGGAGTCTCTCTACCAGCACAAACACAGTCCATTGACCTGTTCTTGGGTGGATGGCCCCTGGGAGAGTCTCAACCAAGTCTTTAGCTCACTATACCTTTCAGAGACAATAAATATCCCTGCACAGAAGTCTTTGTCCTGCCCAGGGGCAGTCCAGCACCAAAATACTAGGCAATTCTCCTCTGAACAAGAGTACCAAAAGCAACCCCATTTGTTTCGGCCTTGTTGGGCATCATCAGTGAGATGGAGCCAGCCTCTCTGAGAACAGTGAGCAAGGTGTCCATGTCTGCATTCCCCTGGTAACTTAGGGTGAGACCCAAAGTTACTTAATTTGCAAAACAAAGGGGGTTCTGGGAGTCTCTCTACCAACACAAACACAGGCCTGTTCTTGGGTGGCTGGCCCCTGGGAGAGTGTCAACCAAGTCTTTAGCTCACTGTCCCTTTCACAGAGAAGAAATATCCCTGCATATCAGTCTTTCTCCTGCCCAGGGGCAGTCCAGCACCGAAATGCTAGGCAATTCTCCTCTGAACAAGAGTACCAACATCAACCCCATGCATGTGTTTCAGCCTTGTTGGGCATCATCATTGAGGTGGAGCTGCGCCTCTCTGAGAACAGTGAGCAAGGGGTTCACATCTGGATTCCCCTGGTAACTTAGGGCGAGACCCAAAGTTAATAAATATGCAAAACAAAGGGGGTTCTGGGAGTCTCTCTACCAGTACAAACACAGTCCATTGACCTGTTCTTGGGTGGATGGCCCTTGGGAGAGTCTCAACCAAGCCTTTAGCTCACTGTCCCTTTCACAGAGAAGAAATATCCATGCATATCAGTTGTTGTCCTGCCCAGGAGCAGTCCAGCAGCGAAATGCTAGGCAATACTCGTCTGAACAAGAGTACCAACAGCAACCCCATACACGTGGTTAAGTCTTGTTGGGCATCATCTGTGAGTTAGAGCTGTGCCTCTCTGAGAACATTGAGCAAGGGGTCCTCGTCTGGATTCCCCTGGTAACTTAGGATGAGACCCAAAGTTACTTAAAATGCAAAACAAAGGGGGCTCTGGGAGTCTCTCTACCAGCACGAACACAGTCCATTGACCTGTTCTTGGGTGGATGGCCCTTGGGAGAGTCTCAACCAAGTCTTTAGCTCACTATACCTTTCAGAGAGAATAAATATCCCTGCACAGAAGTCTTTGTCCTGCCCATGGGCAGTCCAGCACCAAAATACTAGGCAATTCTCCTCTGAACAAGAGTACCAACAGCAACCCCATTTGTTTCAGCCTTGTTGGGCATCATCAGTGAGATGGAGCCAGCCTCTCTGAGAACAGTGAGCAAGGTGTCCATGTCTGGATTCCCCTGGTAACTTAGGGTGAGACCCAAAGTTACTTAATATGCAAAACAAAGGGGGTTCTGGGAGTCTCTCTACCAACACAAACACAGGCCTGTTCTTCGGTGGCTGGCCCCTGGGAGAGTGTCAACCAAGTCTTTAGCTCACTGTCTCTTTCACAGAGAAGAAATATCCCTGCATATCAGTCTTTCTCCTGACCAGGGGCAGTCCAGCACCGAAATGCTAGGCAATTCTCCTCTGAACAAGAGTACCAACATCAACCCCATGCACGTGTTTCAGCCTTGTTGGGCATCATCATTGAGGTGGAGCTGTGCCTCTCTGAGAACAGTGAGCAAGGGGTTCACGTCTGGATTCCCCTGGTAACTTAGGGCGAGACCCAACGTTACTAAATATGCAAAACAAAGGGGGTTCTGGGAGTCTCTCTACCAGTACAAACACAGTCCATTGACCTGTTCTTGGGTGGATGGACCTTGGGAGAGTCTCAACCAAGCCTTTAGCTCACTGTCCCTTTCACAGAGAAGAAATATCTATGCATATCAGTTGTTGTCCTGCCCAGGAGCAGTCCAGCACCGAAATGCTAGGCAATTCTCGTCTGAACAAGAGTACCAACAGCAACCCCATACCACGTGTTTCAGCCTTGTTGGGCATCATCATTGAGGTGGAGCTGTGCCTCTCTGAGAACAGTGAGCAAGGGGTTCACGTCTGTATTCCCCTGGTAATTTAGGGCGAGACCCAAAGTTATTAAATATGCAAAACAAAGGGGGCTCTGGGAGTCTCTGTACCAGTACAAACACAGTCCATTGACCTGTTCTTGGGTGGATGGCCCTTGGGAGAGTCTCAACCAAGCCTTTAGCTCACTGTCCCTTTCACAGAGAAGAAATATCCATGCATATCAGTTGTTGTCCTGCCCAGGAGCAGTCCAGCACCGAAATGCTGGGCAATTCTCGTCTGAACAAGAGTACCAACAGCAATCCCATACACGTGGTTCAGTCTTGTTGGGCATCATCTGTGAGTTAGAGCTGTGCCTCTCTGAGAACATTGAGCAAGGGGTCCACGTCTGGATTCCCCTGGTAACTTAGGATGAGACCCAAAGTTACTTAAAATGCAAAACAAAGGGGGCTTTGGGAGTCTCTCTACCAGCACGAACACAGTCCATTGACCTGTTCTTGGGTGGATGGCCCCTGGGAGAGTCTCAACCAAGTCTTTAGCTCACTATACCTTTCAGAGACAATAAATATCCCTGCACAGAAGTCTTTGTCCTGCCCAGGGGCAGTCCAGCACCAAAATACTAGGCAATTCTCCTCTGAACAAGAGTACCAAAAGCAACCCCATTTGTTTCGGCCTTGTTGGGCATCATCAGTGAGATGGAGCCAGCCTCTCTGAGAACAGTGAGCAAGGTGTCCATGTCTGCATTCCCCTGGTAACTTAGGGTGAGACCCAAAGTTACTTGATTTGCAAAACAAAGGGGGTTCTGGGAGTCTCTCTACCAACACAAACACAGGCCTGTTCTTGGGTGGCTGGCCCCTGGGAGAGTGTCAACCAAGTCTTTAGCTCACTGTCCCTTTCACAGAGAAGAAATATCCCTGCATATCAGTCTTTCTCCTGCCCAGGGGCAGTCCAGCACCGAAATGCTAGGCAATTCTCCTCTGAACAAGAGTACCAACATCAACCCCATGCACGTGTTTCAGCCTTGTTGGGCATCATCATTGAGGTGGAGCTGTGCCTCTCTGAGAACAGTGAGCAAGGGGTTCACATCTGGATTCCCCTGGTAACTTAGGGCGAGACCCAAAGTTACTAAATATGCAAAACAAAGGGGGTTCTGGGAGTCTCTCTACCAGTACAAACACAGTCCATTGACCTGTTCTTGGGTGGATGGCCCTTGGGAGAGTCTCAACCAAGCCTTTAGCTCACTGTCCCTTTCACAGAGAAGAAATATCCATGCATATCAGTTGTTGTCCTGCCCAGGAGCAGTCCAGCAGCGAAATGCTAGGCAATACTCGTCTGAACAAGAGTACCAACAGCAACCCCATACACGTGGTTAAGTCTTGTTGGGCATCATCTGTGAGTTAGAGCTGTGCCTCTCTGAGAACATTGAGCAAGGGGTCCTCGTCTGGATTCCCCTGGTAACTTAGGATGAGACCCAAAGTTACTTAAAATGCAAAACAAAGGGGGCTCTGGGAGTCTCTCTACCAGCACGAACACAGTCCATTGACCTGTTCTTGGGTGGATGGCCCTTGGGAGAGTCTCAACCAAGTCTTTAGCTCACTATACCTTTCAGAGAGAATAAATATCCCTGCACAGAAGTCTTTGTCCTGCCCATGGGCAGTCCAGCACCAAAATACTAGGCAATTCTCCTCTGAACAAGAGTACCAACAGCAACCCCATTTGTTTCAGCCTTGTGGGGCATCATCAGTGAGATGGAGCCAGCCTCTCTGAGAACAGTGAGCAAGGTGTCCATGTCTGGATTCCCCTGGTAACTTAGGGTGAGACCCAAAGTTACTTAATATGCAAAACAAAGGGGGTTCTGGGAGTCTCTCTACCAACACAAACACAGGCCTGTTCTTCGGTGGCTGGCCCCTGGGAGAGTGTCAACCAAGTCTTTAGCTCACTGTCTCTTTCACAGAGAAGAAATATCCCTGCATATCAGTCTTTCTCCTGACCAGGGGCAGTCCAGCACCGAAATGCTAGGCAATTCTCCTCTGAACAAGAGTACCAACATCAACCCCATGCACGTGTTTCAGCCTTGTTGGGCATCATCATTGAGGTGGAGCTGTGCCTCTCTGAGAACAGTGAGCAAGGGGTTCACGTCTGGATTCCCCTGGTAACTTAGGGCGAGACCCAAAGTTACTAAATATGCAAAACAAAGGGGGTTCTGGGAGTCTCTCTACCAGTACAAACACAGTCCATTGACCTGTTCTTGGGTGGATGGACCTTGGGAGAGTCTCAACCAAGCCTTTAGCTCACTGTCCCTTTCACAGAGAAGAAATATCTATGCATATCAGTTGTTGTCCTGCCCAGGAGCAGTCCAGCACCGAAATGCTAGGCAATTCTCGTCTGAACAAGAGTACCAACAGCAACCCCATACCACGTGTTTCAGCCTTGTTGGGCATCATCATTGAGGTGGAGCTGTGCCTCTCTGAGAACAGTGAGCAAGGGGTTCACGTCTGTATTCCCCTGGTAACTTAGGGCGAGACCCAAAGTTATTAAATATGCAAAACAAAGGGGGCTCTGGGAGTCTCTCTACCAGTACAAACACAGTCCATTGACCTGTCCTTGGGTGGATGGCTCTTGGTAGAGTCTCAACCAATCCTTTAGCTCACTGTCCCTTTCACAGAGAAGAAATATCCATGCATATCAGTTGTTGTCCTGCCCAGGAGCAGTCCAGCACAGAAATGCTGGGCAATTCTCGTCTGAACAAGAGTACCAACAGCAACCCCATACACGTGGTTCAGTCTTGTTAGGCATCATCTGTGAGTTAGAGCTGTGCCTCTCTGAGAACATTGAGCAAGGGGTCCACGTCTGGATTCCCCTGGTAACTTAGGATGAGACCCAAAGTTACTTAAAATGCAAAACAAAGGGGGCTCTGGGAGTCTCTCTACCAGCACGAACACAGTCCATTGACCTGTTCTTGGGTGGATGGCCCCTGGGAGAGTCTCAACCAAGTCTTTAGCTCACTATACCTTTCAGAGACAATAAATATCCCTGCACAGAAGTCTTTGTCCTGCCCAGGGGCAGTCCAGCACCAAAATACTAGGCAATTCTCCTCTGAACAAGAGTACCAAAAGCAACCCCATTTGTTTCAGCCTTGTTGGGCATCATCAGTGAGATGGAGCCAGCCTCTCTGAGAACAGTGAGCAAGGTGTCCATGTCTGCATTCCCCTGGTAACTTAGGGTGAGACCCAAAGTTACTTAATATGCAAAACAAAGGGGGTTCTGGGAGTCTCTCTACCAACACAAACACAGGCCTGTTCTTGGGTGGCTGGCCCCTGGGAGAGTGTCAACCAAGTCTTTAGCTCACTGTCCCTTTCACAGAGAAGAAATATCCCTGCATATCAGTCTTTCTCCTGCCCAGGGGCAGTCCAGCACCGAAATGCTAGGCAATTCTCCTCTGAACAAGAGTACCAACATCAACCCCATGCACGTGTTTCAGCCTTGTTGGGCATCATCATTGAGGTGGAGCTGTGCCTCTCTGAGAGCAGTGAGCAAGGGGTTCACGTCTGGATTCCCCTGGTAAATTAGGGCGAGACCCAAAGTTACTAAATATGCAAAACAAAGAGGGTTCTGGGAGTCTCTCTACCAGTACAAACACAGTCCATTGACCTGTTCTTGGGTGGATGGCCCTTGGGAAAGTCTCAACCAAACCTTTAGCTCACTGTCCCTTTCACAGAGAAGAAATATCTATGCATATCAGTTGTTGTCCTGCCCAGGAGCAGTCCAGCACCGAAATGCTAGGCAATTCTCGTCTGAACAAGAGTACCAACAGCAACCCCATACACGTGGTTCAGTCTTGTTGGGCATCATCATTGAGGTGGAGCTGTGCCTCTCTGAGAACAGTGAGCAAGGGGTTCACGTCTGGATTCCCCTGGTAATTTAGGGCGAGACCCAAAGTTATTAAATATGCAAAACAAAGAGAGCTCTGGGAGTCTCTCTACCAGTACAAACACAGTCCATTGACCTGTTCTTGGGTGGATGGCCCTTGGGAGAGTCTCAACCAAGCCTTTAGCTCACTGTCCCTTTCACAGAGAAGAAATATCCATGCATATCAGTTGTTGTCCTGCCCAGGAGCAGTCCAGCACCGAAATGCTGGGCAATTCTCGTCTGAACAAGAGTACCAACAGCAATCCCATACACGTGGTTCAGTCTTGTTGGGCATCATCTGTGAGTTAGAGCTGTGCCTCTCTGAGAACATTGAGCAAGGGGTCCACGTCTGAATTCCCCTGGTAACTTAGGATGAGACCCAAAGTTACTTAAAATGCAAAACAAAGGGGGCTCTGGGAGTCTCTCTACCAGCACGAACACAGTCCATTGACCTGTTCTTGGGTGGATGGCCCCTGGGAGAGTCTCAACCAAGTCTTTAGCTCACTATACCTTTCAGAGACAATAAATATCCCTGCACAGAAGTCTTTGTCCTGCCCAGGGGCAGTCCAGCACCAAAATACTAGGCAATTCTCCTCTGAACAAGAGTACCAACAGCAACCCCATTTGTTTCAGCCGTGTTGGGCATCATCAGTGAGATGGAGCCCGCCTCTCTGAGAACAGTGAGCAAGGTGTCCATGTCTGGATTCCCCTGGTAACTTAGGGTGAGACCCAAAGTTACTTAATATGCAAAACAAAGGGGTTCTGGGAGTCTCTCTACCAACACAAACACAGGCCTGTTCTTGGGTGGCTGGCCCCTGGGAGAGTGTCAACCAAGTCTTTAGCTCACTGTCCCTTTCACAGAGAAGAAATATCCCTGCATATCAGTCTTTCTCCTGCCCAGGGGCAGTCCAGCACCGAAATGCTAGGCAATTCTCCTCTGAACAAGAGTACCAACATCAACCCCATGCACGTGTTTCAGCCTTGTTGGGCATCATCATTGAGGTGGAGCTGTGCCTCTCTGAGAACAGTGAGCAAGGGGTTCACGTCTGGATTCCCCTGGTAATTTAGGGCGAGACCCAAAGTTACTAAATATGCAAAACAAAGGGGGTTCTGGGAGTCTCTCTACCAGTACAAACACAGTCCATTGACCTGTTCTTGGGTGGATGGCCCTTGGGAGAGTCTCAACCAAGCCTTTAGCTCACTGTCCCTTTCACAGAGAAGAAATATCTATGCATATCAGTTGTTGTCCTGCCCAGGAGCAGTCCAGCACCGAAATGCTAGGCAATTCTCGTCTGAACAAGAGTACCAACAGCAACCCCATACCACGTGTTTCAGCCTTGTTGGGCATCATCATTGAGGTGGAGCTGTGCCTCTCTGAGAACAGTGAGCAAGGTGTCCATGTCTGCATTCCCCTGGCAACTTAGGGTGAGACCCAAAGTTACTTAATATGCAAAACAAAGGGGGTTCTGGGAGTCTCTCTACCAACACAAACACAGGCCTGTTCTTGGGTGGCTGGCCCCTGGGAGAGTGTCAACCAAGTCTTTAGCTCACTGTCCCTTTCACAGAGAAGAAATATCCCTGCATATCAGTCTTTCTCCTGCCCAGGGGCAGTCCAGCACCGAAATGCTAGGCAATTCTCCTCTGAACAAGAGTACCAACATCAACCCCATGCACGTGTTTCAGCCTTGTTGGGCATCATCATTGAGGTGGAGCTGTGCCTCTCTGAGAGCAGTGAGCAAGGGGTTCACGTCTGGATTACCCTGGTAACTTAGGGCGAGACCCAAAGTTACTAAATATGCAAAACAAAGGGGGTTCTGGGAGTCTCTCTACCAGTACAAACACAGTCCATTGACCTGTTCTTGGGTGGATGGCCCTTGGGAGAGTCTCAACCAAGCCTTTAGCTCACTGTCCCTTTCACAGAGAAGAAATATCTATGCATATCAGTTGTTGTCCTGCCCAGGAGCAGTCCAGCACCGAAATGCTAGGCAATTCTCGTCTGAACAAGAGTACCAACAGCAACCCCATACACGTGGTTCAGTCTTGTTGGGCATCATCATTGAGGTGGAGCTGTGCCTCTCTGAGAACAGTGAGCAAGGGGTTCACGTCTGGATTCCCCTGGTAACTTAGGGCGAGACCCAAAGTTATTAAATATGCAAAACAAAGGGGGCTCTGGGAGTCTCTCTACCAGTACAAACACAGTCCATTGACCTGTTCTTGGGTGGATGGCCCTTGGGAGAGTCTCAACCAAGTCTTTAGCTCACTATACCTTTCAGAGACAATAAATATCCCTGCACAGAAGTCTTTGTCCTGCCCAGGGGCAGTCCAGCACCAAAATACTAGGCAATTCTCCTCTGAACAAGAGTACCAAAAGCAACCCCATTTGTTTCGGCCTTGTTGGGCATCATCAGTGAGATGGAGCCAGCCTCTCTGAGAACAGTGAGCAAGGTGTCCATGTCTGCATTCCCCTGGCAACTTAGGGTGAGACCCAAAGTTACTTAATATGCAAAACAAAGGGGGTTCTGGGAGTCTCTCTACCAACACAAACACAGGCCTGTTCTTGGGTGGCTGGCCCCTGGGAGAGTGTCAACCAAGTCTTTAGCTCACTGTCCCTTTCACAGAGAAGAAATATCCCTGCATATCAGTCTTTCTCCTGCCCAGGGGCAGTCCAGCACCGAAATGCTAGGCAATTCTCCTCTGAACAAGAGTACCAACATCAACCCCATGCACGTGTTTCAGCCTTGTTGGGCATCATCATTGAGGTGGAGCTGTGCCTCTCTGAGAACAGTGAGCAAGGGGTTCACATCTGGATTCCTCTGGTAACTTAGGGCGAGACCCAAAGTTACTAAATATGCAAAACAAAGGGGGTTCTGGGAGTCTCTCTACCAGTACAAACACAGTCGATTGATCTGTTCTTGGGTGGATGGCCGTTGGGAGAGTCTCAACCAAGCCTTTAGCTCACTGTCCCTTTCACAGAGAAGAAATATCCATGCATATCAGTTGTTGTCCTGCCCAGGAGCAGTCCAGCAGCGAAATGCTAGGCAATACTCGTCTGAACAAGAGTACCAAAAGCAACCCCATACACGTGGTTCAGTCTTGTTGGGCATCATCTGTGAGTTAGAGCTGTGCCTCTCTGAGAACATTGAGCAAGGGGTCCACGTCTGGATTCCCCTGGTAACTTAGGATGAGACCCAAAGTTACTTAAAATGCAAAACAAAGGGGGCTCTGGGAGTCTCTCTACCAGCACGAACACAGTCCATTGACCTGTTCTTGGGTGGATGGCCCCTGGGAGAGTCTCAACCAAGTCTTTAGCTCACTATACCTTTCAGAGACAATAAATATCCCTGCACAGAAGTCTTTGTCCTGCCCAGGGGCAGTCCAGCACCAAAATACTAGGCAATTCTCCTCTGAACAAGAGTACCAAAAGCAACCCCATTTGTTTCGGCCTTGTTGGGCATCATCAGTGAGATGGAGCCAGCCTCTCTGAGAACAGTGAGCAAGGTGTCCATGTCTGCATTCCCCTGGTAACTTAGGGTGAGACCCAAAGTTACTTAATTTGCAAAACAAAGGGGGTTCTGGGAGTCTCTCTACCAACACAAACACAGGCCTGTTCTTGGGTGGCTGGCCCCTGGGAGAGTGTCAACCAAGTCTTTAGCTCACTGTCCCTTTCACAGAGAAGAAATATCCCTGCATATCAGTCTTTCTCCTGCCCAGGGGCAGTCCAGCACCGAAATGCTAGGCAATTCTCCTCTGAACAAGAGTACCAACATCAACCCCATGCACGTGTTTCAGCCTTGTTGGGCATCATCTGTGAGTTAGAGCTGTGCCTCTCTGAGAACATTGAGCAAGGGGTCCACGTCTGGATTCCCCTGGTAACTTAGGATGATACCCAAAGTTACTAAATATGCAAAACAAAGGGGGCTCTGGGAGTCTCTCTACCAGCACGAACACAGTCCATTGACCTATTCTTGGGTGGATGGCCCCTGGGAGAGTCTCAACCAAGTCTTTAGCTCACTATACCTTTCAGAGAGAATAAATATCCCTGCACAGAAGTCTTTGTCCTGCCCAGGGGCAGTCCAGAACCAAAATACTAGGCAATTCTCCTCTGAACAAGAGTACCAACAGCAACCCCATTTGTTTCAGCCTTGTTGGGCATCATCAGTGAGATCGAGACAGCCTCTCTGAGAACAGTGAGCGAGGTGTCCATGTCTGGATTCCCCTGGTAACTTAGGGTGAGACCCAAAGTTACTTAATATGCAAAACAAAGGGGGTTCTGGGAGTCTCTCTACCAACACAAACACAGGCCTGTTCTTGGGTGGCTGGCCCCTGGGAAAGTGTCAACCAAGTCTTTAGCTCACTGTCCCTTTCACAGAGAAGAAATATCCCTGCATATCAGTCTTTCTCCTGCCCAGGGGCAGTCCAGCACCGTAATGCTAGGCAATTCTCCTCTGAACAAGAGTACCAACATCAACCCCATGCACGTGTTTCAGCCTTGTTGGGCATCATCATTGAGGTGGAGCTGTGCCTCTCTGAGAACAGTGAGCAAGGGGTTCACCTCTGGATTCCCCTGGTAACTTAGGGCGAGACCCAAAGTTACTAAATATGCAAAACAAAGGGGGTTCTGGGAGTCTCTCTACCAGTACAAACACAGTCCATTGACCTGTTCTTGGGTGGATGGCCCTTGGGAGAGTCTCGACCAAGCCTTTAGCTCACTGTCCCTTTCACAGGGAAGAAATATTCATGCATATCAGTTGTTGTCCTGCCCAGGAGCAGTCCAGCACCGAAATGCTAGGCAATTCTCGTCTGAACAAGAGTACCAACAGCAACCCCATACACGCGGTTCAGTCTTGTTGGGCATCATCATTGAGGTGGAGCTGTGCCTCTCTGAGAACAGTGAGCAAGGGGTTCACGTCTGGATTCCCCTGGTAACTTAGGGCGAGACCCAAAGTTACTAAATATGCAAAACAAAGAGGGGCTCTGGGAGTCTCTCTACCAGCACAAACACAGTCCATTGACCTGTTCTTGGGTGGATGGCCCCTGGGAGAGTCTCAACCAAGTCTTTAGCTCACTATACCTTTCAGAGAGAAAAAATATCCCTGTACAGAAGTCTTTGTCCTGCCCAGGGGCAGTCCAGCACCAAAATACTAGACAATTCTCCTCTGAACAAGAGTACCAACAGCAACCCCATTTGTTTCAGCCTTGTTGGGCATCATCAGTGAGATGGAGCCAGCCTCTCTGAGAACAGTGAGCAAGGTGTCTATGTCTGGATTCCCCTGGTAACTTAGGGTGAGACCCAAAGTTACTTAATATGCAAAACAAAAGGGGTTCTGGGAGTCTCTCTACCAACACAAACACAGACCTGTTCTTGGGTGGCTGGCCCCTGGGAGAGTGTCAACCAAGTCTTTAGCTCACTGTCCCTTTCACAGAGAAGAAATATCCCTGAATATCAGTCTTTCTCCTGCCCAGGGGCAGTCCAGCACCGAAATGCTAGGCAATTCTCCTCTGAACAAGAGTACCAACATCAACCCCATGCACGTGTTTCAGCCTTGTTGGGCATTATCATTGAGGTGGAGCTGTGCCTCTCTGAGAACAATGAGCAAGGGGTTCACGTCTGGATTCCCCTGGTAACTTAGGGCGAGACCCAAAGTTACTAAATATGCAAAACAAAGGGGGTTCTGGGAGTCTCTCTACCAGTACAAAAACAGTCCATTGACCTGTTCTTGGGTGGATGGCCCTTGGGAGAGTCTCAACCAAGCCTTTAGCTCACTGTCCCTTTCACAGAGAAGAAATATCCATGCATATCAGTTGTTGTCCTGCCCAGGAGCAGTCCAGCACCGAAATGCTAGGCAATTCTCGTCTGAACAAAAGTACCAACAGCAACCCCATACACGTGGTTCAGTCTTGTTGGGCATCATCTGTGAGTTAGAGCTGTGCCTCTCTGAGAACATTGAGCAAGGGGTCCACGTCTGGATTCCCCTGGTAACTTAGGATGAGTCCCAAAGTTACTTAAAATGCAAAACAAAGGGGGCTCTGGGAGTCTCTCTACCAGCACGAACACAGTCCATTGACCTATTCTTCGGTGGATGGCCCCTGGGAGAGTCTCAACTAAGTCTTTAGCTCACTATACCTTTCAGAGAGAATAAATATCCCTGCACAGAAGTCTTTGTCCTGCCCAGGGGCAGTCCAGCACCAAAATACTAGGCAATTCTCCTCTGAACAAGAGTACCAACAGCAACCCCATTTGTTTCAGCCTTGTTGGTCATCATCAGTGAGATGGAGCTAGCCTCTCTGAGAACAGTGAGCAAGGTGTCCATGTCTGGATTCCCCTGCTAATTTAGGGTTAGACCCAAAGTTACTTAATATGCAAAACAAAGGGGGTTCTGGGAGTCTCTCTACCAACACAAACACAGGCCTGTTCTTGGGTGGCTGGTCCCTCGGAGAGTGTCAACCAATTCTTTAGCTCACTGTCCCTTTCACAGAGAAGAAATATCCCTGCATATCAGTCTTTGTCCTGCCCAGGGGCAGTCCAGCACTGAAATGCTAGGCAATTCTCCTCTGAACAAGAGTACCAACATCAACCCCATGCACGTGTTTCAGCCTTGTTGGGCATCATCATTGAGGTGGAGCTGTGACTCTCTGAGAACAGTGAGCAAGGGGTTCACGACTGGATTCCCCTGGTAACTTAAGGTGAGACCCAAAGTTACTAAATATGCAAAACAAAGGGGGTTCTGGGAGTCTCTCTACCAGTACAAACACAGTCCATTGACCTGTTCTTGGGTGGATGGCCCTTGGGAGAGTCTCAACCAAGCGTTTAGCTCACTGTCCCTTTCACAGAGAAGAAATATCCATGCATACCAGTTGTTGTCCTGCCCAGGAGCAGTCCAGCACTGAAATGCTAGGCAATTCTCGTCTGAACAAGAGTACCAACAGCAACCCCATACACGTGGTTCAGTCTTGTTGGGCATCATCTGTGAATTAGAGCTGTGCCTCTCTGAGAACATTCAGCAAGGGGTCCACGTCTGGACTCCCCTGGTATCTTAGGATGAGACCCAAAGTTACTTAAAATGCAAAACAAAGGGGGCTCTGGGAGTCTATCTACCAGCACGAGCACAGTCCATTGACCTGTTCTTGGATGGATGGCCCCTGGGAGAGTCTCAACCAAGTCTTTAGCTCACTATACATTTCAGAGAGAATAAATATCCCTGCACAGAAGTCTTTGTCCTGCCCAGGGGCAGTCCAGCACCAAAACACTAGGCAATTCTCCTCTGAACAAGAGTACCAACAGCAACCCCATTTGTTTCAGCCTTGTTGCGCATCATCAGTGAGATGGAGCCAGCCTCTCTGAGAACAGTGAGCAAGGTGTCCATGTCTGGATTCCCCTGGTAACTTAGGGTGAGACCCAAAGTTACTTAATATGCAAAACAAAGGGGGTTCTGGGAATCTCTCTACCAACACAAACACAGGCCTGTTCTTGGGTGGCTGGCCCCTGGGAGAGTGTCAACCAAGTCTTTAGCTCACTGTCCCTTTCACAGAGAAGAAATATCCCTGCATATCAGTCTTTCTCCTGCCCAGGGGCAGTCCAGCACCGAAATGCTAGGCAATTCTCCTCTGAACAAGAGTACCAACATCAACCCCATGCACGTGTTTCAGCCTTGTTGGGCATCATCATTGAGGTGGAGCTGTGCCTCTCTGAGAACAGTGAGCAAGGGGTTCACGTCTGGATTCCCCTGGTAACTTAGGGCGAAACCCAAAGTTACTAAATATGCAAAACAAAGGGGGTTCTGGGAGTCTCTCTACCAGTACAAACACAGTCCATTGACCTGTTCGTGTGTGGATGGCCCTTGGGAGAGTCTCAACCAAGCCTTTAGCTCACTGTCCCTTTCACAGAGAAGAAATATCCATGCATATCAGTTGTTGTCCTGCCCAGGAGCAGTCCAGCACCGAAATGCTAGGCAATTCTCATCTGAACAAGAGTACCAACAGCAACTCCATACACGTGGTTCAGTCTTGTTGGGCATCATCTGTGAGTTAGAGCTGTGCCTCTCTGAGAACATTGAGCAAGGGGTCCACGTCTGGATTCCCCTGGTAACTTAAGCTGAGACCAAAATTTACTTAATACGCAAAACAAAGAGGGTACTGGAAGTCTCTCTACCCGCACAAACACAGCCATTGACCTGTTATTAGGTAGATGGCCCCTAGGAGAGTCTCAACCAAGACTTTAGCTCACTGTCCTTTTCACAGAGAAGAAATATACCTGCATATCAGTCTTTGTCCTGCCCAGGGGCAGTGCAGCATCAAAATGCTAGGCAATTCTCCTCTGAAAAAGAGTACCAACAGCAACCCCATACATGTGTTTCAGCCTTGTTGGGCATCGTCAGTAAGGTGGAGCCAGCCTCTCTGTGAACAGTGAGTAAGGGGTCCACGTCTGGATTCCCCTGGTAACTTGGGGTGAGACCCAAAGTTACTTAAAATGCAAAACTAAGGGGGTTCTGGGAGTACCTCTACCAGAACGAACACAGCATATTGACCTGTTCCTTGGTGGATGGCCCCTGGGAGAGTCTCAACCAAGTCTTTAGCTCACTGTCCCTTTCACAGAGAAGAAATATCCCTGCACAGCAGTCTTTGTCCTGACCAGGGGCAGTCCAGCACCAAAATACTAGGCAATTCTCCTCTTAACAAGAGTACCAACAGCAACCCCATACACTTGTTTCAGCCTTGTTGGGCATCATCAGTGAGATGGAGCCAGCCTCTCTGAGAACAGTGAGCAAAGGGTCCATGTCTGGATTCCCCTGGTAACTTAGAGTGAGACCCAAAGTTACTTAATATGCAACCAACACAAACAAAGACCATTGACCTGTTCTTGGGTGGCTGGCCCCTGGGAGAGTCTCAACCAAGTCTTTAGCTCACTGTCCCTTTCACAGAGAAGAAATATCCCTGCATATCAGTCTTTCTCCTGCCCAGGAGCAGTCCAGCACTGAAATGCTAGGCAATTCTCCTCTCAACAAGAGTACCAATAGCAACCCCAGACACGTGTTTCAGCCTTGTTGGGCATCATCAGTGAAGTGGAGCTGTACCTCTCTGAGAACGGTTAGCAATGGGTCCACGTCTGGATTCCCTTGGTAACTTAGGGTGAGACCCAAAGTTACTTAATATGCAAAACCAAGGGGGTTCTTGGAGTCTCTCTACCGGCATGAACACAGCCCATTGACCTGCACTTGGGTGGATGGCCCCTGGGAGAGTCTCAACCAAGTCTTTAGCTCACTGTCAGTTTCACAGAGAAGAAATATCCCTGCATATCAGTCTTTGTCCTGCCCAGGGGCAGTCCAGCACTGAAATGCTAGGCAATTCTTCTCTGAACAAGAGTACCAACATCAACCCCATGCACGTGTTTCAGCCTTGTTGGGCATCATCATTGAGGTGGAGCTGTGCCTCTCTGAGAACAGTGAGCAAGGGGTCCACGTCTGGATTCCCCTGGTAACTTAGGGTGAGACCCAAAGTTACTTAATATGCAAAACCAAGGGGGTTCTCGGAGTCTCTCTACCGGCACGAACATAGCCCATTGACCTGCTCTTGGGTGGATGGCCCCTGGGAGAGTCTCAACCAAGTCTTTATCTCACTATACCTTTCAGAGAAAATACATATCCCTGCACAGAAGTCTTTGTCCTGCCCAGGGGCAGTCCAGCACCAAAATTCTAGGCAATCCTCCTCTGAAAAAGAGTACCAACAGCAACCCAATTTGTTTCAGCCTTGTTGGGCATCATCAGTGAGATGGAGCCAGCCTCTCTGAGAACAGTGAACAAGGTGTCTATGTCTGGATTCCCCTGGTAACTTAGGGTGAGACCCAAAGTCACTTAAAATGCAAAACAAAGGGGGTTCTGGGAGTCTCTCTATCAGCACGAACACAGCCCATTGACCTGTACTTGGGTGGATGGCCCCTGGGAGAGTCTCAAGCAAGTATTTAGCTCACTTTACCTTTCACAGAGAAGAAATATCCCTGCATATCAGTCTTTGTCCGGACCAGGGGCAGTCCAGCACTGAAATGCTAGGCAATTCTTCTCTGAACAAGAGTACCAACAGCAACCCCATACACATGTTTCAGCCTTGTTGGGCATCATCATTGAGGTGGAGCCAGCCTCTCTGACAACAGTGAGCAAGGGGTCCACGTCTGGATTCCCCTGGTAACTTAGGGCAAGACCCAAAGTTACTAAATATGCAAAATAAAGGGGGTTCTGGGAGTCTCTCTACCAGTACAAACGCAGTCCATTGACCTGTTCTTGGGTGGATGGCCCTTGGGAGAGTCTCAACCAAGCCTTTAGCTCACTGTCCGTTTCACAGAGAAGAAATATCCCTGCATAGCAGTCTTTGTCCTGCCCAGGAGCAGCCAAGCACCGAAATTCTAGGCAATTCTCCTCTGACCAAGAGTACCAACAGCCACCCCATACACTTGGTTGAGCATTGTTGGGAATCATCGGTGAGTTGGAGCTATGCCTCTCTGAGAACAGTGAGCAAGGGGTCCACGTCTGGATTCTCCTGGTAACTTAGGGTGAGACCCAAAGTTACTTAGTATGCAAAACGAAGGGGGTTCTGGGAGTCTCTCTACCAGCACGCACACAGCCCATTGACCTGTACTTGGGTGGATGGCCCCTGGGAGAGTCTCAACCAAGTCTTTAGCTCACTGTCCGTTTCACAGAGAAGAAATATCCCTGCATGGCAGTCTTTGTCCTGCCCAGGGGCAGTACAGCACCAACATGCTAGGCAATTCTCCTCTCAACAAGAGTACAAACAGCAACCCCATACATGTGTTTCAGCCTTGTTGGGCATCATCATTGAGGTGGAGCCAGACTCTCTGAGAACAGTGAGCAAGGGGTCCATGTATGGATTCCCCTGGTAACTTAGGCTGAGACCCAAAGTTACTTAATATGCAAAACCAAGGGGGTTCTGGGAGTCTCTCTACCGACACGAACACAGTCTACTGACCTGTACTTGGGTGGATGGACCCTGGGAGACTCTCCACCAAGTCTATAGCTCACTGTCCATTCACAGAGAAGAAAGATCCCTGCATAGCAGTCTTTGTCCTACCCAGGGGCATTCCAGCACGGAAATGCTAGGCAATTCTCCTCTGAACAAGAGTACCAACAGCAATCCCATACAAGTGTTCCAGCCTTGTGGGGCATCATCATTGAGGTGGAGCCAGCCTCTCTGACAACAGTGAGCAAGGGGTCCACGTCTGGATTCCCCTGGTAACTTAGGGCGAGACCCAAAGTTACTTAATATGCAAAACAAAGGGGGTACTGGGAGTCTCTCTACCAGGACAAACACAGCCCATTGACTTGTCCTTGGGAGGATGGCCCCTGGGAGCGTCTCACCCAAGTCTTTAGCTCACTGTCCCTTTCACTGAGAAGAAATATCCCTGCATATCAGTCTTTGTCCTGGCCAAGGACAGTCCAGCACCAAAATGCTAGGCAATTCTCCTCTGAACAAGAATACCAACATCAACCCCATGCACGTGTTTCAGCCTTGTTGGGCATCATCATTGAGGTGGAGCTGTGCCTCTCTGAGAACATTCAGCAAGGGGTCCACGTCTGGACTCCCCTGGTATCTTAGGATGAGACCCAAAGTTACTTAAAATGCAAAACAAAGGGGGCTCTGGGAGTCTATCTACCAGCACGAACACAGTCCATTGACCTGTTTTTGGATGGATGGCCCCTGGGAGAGTCTCAACCAAGTCTTTAGCTCACTATACATTTCAGAGAGAATAAATATCCCTGCACAGAAGTCTTTGTCCTGCCCAGGGGCAGTCCAGCACCAAAACACTAGGCAATTCTCCTCTGAACAAGAGTACCAACAGCAACCCCATTTGTTTCAGCCTTGTTGCGCATCATCAGTGAGATGGAGCCAGCCTCTCTGAGAACAGTGAGCAAGGTGTCCATGTCTGGATTCCCCTGGTAACTTAGGGTGAGACCCAAAGTTACTTAATATGCAAAACAAAGGGGGTTCTGGGAATCTCTCTACCAACACAAACACAGGCCTGTTCTTGGGTGGCTGGCCCCTGGGAGAGTGTCAACCAAGTCTTTAGCTCACTGTCCCTTTCACAGAGAAGAAATATCCCTGCATATCAGTCTTTCTCCTGCCCAGGGGCAGTCCAGCACCGAAATGCTAGGCAATTCTCCTCTGAACAAGAGTACCAACATCAACCCCATGCACGTGTTTCAGCCTTGTTGGGCATCATCATTGAGGTGGAGCTGTGCCTCTCTGAGAACAGTGAGCAAGGGGTTCACGTCTGGATTCCCCTGGTAACTTAGGGCGAAACCCAAAGTTACTAAATATGCAAAACAAAGGGGGTTCTGGGAGTCTCTCTACCAGTACAAACACAGTCCATTGACCTGTTCGTGTGTGGATGGCCCTTGGGAGAGTCTCAACCAAGCCTTTAGCTCACTGTCCCTTTCACAGAGAAGAAATATCCATGCATATCAGTTGTTGTCCTGCCCAGGAGCAGTCCAGCACCGAAATGCTAGGCAATTCTCATCTGAACAAGAGTACCAACAGCAACTCCATACACGTGGTTCAGTCTTGTTGGGCATCATCTGTGAGTTAGAGCTGTGCCTCTCTGAGAACATTGAGCAAGGGGTCCACGTCTGGATTCCCCTGGTAACTTAAGCTGAGACCAAAATTTACTTAATACGCAAAACAAAGAGGGTACTGGAAGTCTCTCTACCCGCACAAACACAGCCATTGACCTGTTATTAGGTAGATGGCCCCTAGGAGAGTCTCAACCAAGACTTTAGCTCACTGTCCTTTTCACAGAGAAGAAATATACCTGCATATCAGTCTTTGTCCTGCCCAGGGGCAGTGCAGCATCAAAATGCTAGGCAATTCTCCTCTGAAAAAGAGTACCAACAGCAACCCCATACATGTGTTTCAGCCTTGTTGGGCATCGTCAGTAAGGTGGAGCCAGCCTCTCTGTGAACAGTGAGTAAGGGGTCCACGTCTGGATTCCCCTGGTAACTTGGGGTGAGACCCAAAGTTACTTAAAATGCAAAACTAAGGGGGTTCTGGGAGTACCTCTACCAGAACGAACACAGCATATTGACCTGTTCCTTGGTGGATGGCCCCTGGGAGTGTCTCAACCAAGTCTTTAGCTCACTGTCCCTTTCACAGAGAAGAAATATCCCTGCACAGCAGTCTTTGTCCTGACCAGGGGCAGTCCAGCACCAAAATACTAGGCAATTCTCCTCTTAACAAGAGTACCAACAGCAACCCCATACACTTGTTTCAGCCTTGTTGGGCATCATCAGTGAGATGGAGCCAGCCTCTCTGAGAACAGTGAGCAAAGGGTCCATGTCTGGATTCCCCTGGTAACTTAGAGTGAGACCCAAAGTTACTTAATATGCAACCAACACAAACAAAGACCATTGACCTGTTCTTGGGTGGCTGGCCCCTGGGAGAGTCTCAACCAAGTCTTTAGCTCACTGTCCCTTTCACAGAGAAGAAATATCCCTGCATATCAGTCTTTCTCCTGCCCAGGAGCAGTCCAGCACTGAAATGCTAGGCAATTCTCCTCTCAACAAGAGTACCAATAGCAACCCCAGACACGTGTTTCAGCCTTGTTGGGCATCATCAGTGAAGTGGAGCTGTACCTCTCTGAGAACGGTTAGCAATGGGTCCACGTCTGGATTCCCTTGGTAACTTAGGGTGAGACCCAAAGTTACTTAATATGCAAAACCAAGGGGGTTCTTGGAGTCTCTCTACCGGCATGAACACAGCCCATTGACCTGCACTTGGGTGGATGGCCCCTGGGAGAGTCTCAACCAAGTCTTTAGCTCACTGTCAGTTTCACAGAGAAGAAATATCCCTGCATATCAGTCTTTGTCCTGCCCAGGGGCAGTCCAGCACTGAAATGCTAGGCAATTCTTCTCTGAACAAGAGTACCAACATCAACCCCATGCACGTGTTTCAGCCTTGTTGGGCATCATCATTGAGGTGGAGCTGTGCCTCTCTGAGAACAGTGAGCAAGGGGTCCACGTCTGGATTCCCCTGGTAACTTAGGGTGAGACCCAAAGTTACTAAATATGCAAAACAAAGGGGGTTCTGGAAGTCTCTCTACCAGTACAAACACAGTCCATTGACCTGTTCTTGGGTGGATGGCCCTTGGGAGAGTCTCAACCAAGCCTTTAGCTCACTGTCCCTTTCACAGAGAAGAAATATCCATGCATATCAGTTGTTGTCCTGCCTAGGAGCAGTCCAGCACCGAAATGCTAGGCAATTCTCGTCTGAACAAGAGTACCAACAGCAACCCCAGACACGTGTTTCAGCCTTGTTGGGCATCATCAGTGAAGTGGAGCTGTACCTCTCTGAGAACAGTTAGCAATGGGTCCACGTCTGGATTCCCTTGGTAACTTAGGGTGAGACCCAAAGTTACTTAATATGCAAAACCAAGGGGGTTCTCGGAGTCTCTCTACCGGCACGAACATATCCCATTGACCTGCTCTTGGGTGGATGGCCCCTGGGAGAGTCTCAACCAAGTCTTTAGCTCACTGTTCCTTTCACAGAGAAGAAATATACCTGCATATCAGTCTTTGTCCTGCCCAGGAGCAGTCCAGCACCGAAATGCTAGGCAATTCTCGTCTGAACAAGAGTACCAACAGCAACCCCATACATGTTTTTCAGCCTTGTTGGGCATCATCAGTGAGATGGAGCCAGCCTCTCTGAGAACAGTGAGCAAGGGGTCCATGTCTGGATTCCCCTGGTAACTCAGGGTGAGACCCAAAGTTATTTACTATGCAAAATAAAGGGGTTTCTGGAAGTCTCTCTACTAGCACGAACACAGCCCATTGACCTGTTTTTGGGTAGATGGCCCCTGGGAGAGTCTCAACCAAGTCTTTAGCTCACTATACCTTTCAGAGAGAAAAAATATCCCTGCACAGCAGTCTTTGTCCTGACCAGGGGCAGTCCAGCACCAAAATACTAGGCAATTCTCCTGTGAACAAGAGTACCAACAGCAACCCCATACACTTGTTTCAGCCTTGTTGGGCATCATCAGTGAGATGGAGCCAGCCTCTCTGAGAACAGTGAGCAAAGGGTCCATGTCTGGATTCCCCTGGTAACTTAGGGTGAGACCCAACGTTACTTAATATGCAAAACAAAGGGGGTTCTGGGAGTCTCTACCAACACAAACACAGCCCATTGACCTGTTCTTGGGTGGCTGGCCCCTGGGAGAGACTCAACCAAGTCTTTAGCTCACTGTCCCTTTCACAGAGAAGAAATATCCCTGCATATCAGTCTTTCTCCTGCCCAGGAGCAGTCCAGCACTGAAATGCTAGGCAATTCTCCTCTGAACAAGAGTACCAACAGCAAGCCCAGACACGTGTTTCAGCCTTGTTGGACATCATCAGTGAAGTGGAGCTGTACCTCTCTGAGAACAGTTAGCAATGGGTCCACGTCTGGATTCCCTTGGTAATTTAGGGTGAGACCCAAAGTTACTTAATATGCAAAACCAAGGGGGTTCTCTGAGTCTCTCTACCGGCACTAACACAGCCCATTGACCTGCTCTTGGGTGGATGGCCCCTGGGAGAGTCTCAACCAAGTCTTTAGCTCACTGTCCGTTTCACAGAGAAGAAATATCCCTGCATATCACTCTTTGTCCTGCCCAAGGGCAGTCCAGCACTGAAATGCTAGGCAATTCTTCTCTGAACAAGAGTACCAACAGCAGCCCCATACACGTGGTTCAGTGTTGTTGGGCATCATCTGTGAGTTAGAGCTGTGCCTCTCTGAGAACATTGAGCAAGGGGTCCACGTCTGGATTCCCCTGGTAACTTAGGATGGGACCCAAAGTTACTTAAAATGCAAAACAAAGGGGGCTCTGGGAGTCTCTCTACCAGCCCGAACACAGTCCATTGACCTGTTCTTGGGTGGATGGCCTCTGGGAGAGTCTCAACCAAGTCTTTAGCTCACTATACCTTTCAGAGAAAATACATATCCCTGCACAGAAGTCTTTGTCCTGCCCAGGGGCAGTCCAGCACCAAAATTCTAGGCAATCCTCCTCTGAAAAAGAGTACCAACAGCAACCCAATTTGTTTCAGCCTTGTTGGGCATCATCAGTGAGATGGAGCCAGCCTCTCTGAGAACAGTGAGCAAGGTGTCCATGTCTGGATTCCCCTGGTAACTTAGGGTGAGACCCAAAGTTACTTAAAATGCAAAACAAAGGGGGTTCTGGGAGTCTTTCTATCAGCACGAACACAGCCCATTGACCTGTACTTGGGTGGATGGCCCCTGGGAGAGTCTCAAGCAAGTATTTAGCTCACTTTACCTTTCACAGAGAAGAAATATCCCTGCATATCAGTCTTTGTCCGGACCAGGGGCAGTCCAGCACTGAAATGCTAGGCAATTCTTCTCTGAACAAGAGTACCAACAGCAACCCCATACACATGTTTCAGCCTTGTTGGGCATCATCATTGAGGTGGAGCCAGCCTCTCTGACAACAGTGAGCAAGGGGTCCACGTCTGGATTCCCCTGGTAACTTAGGGCAAGACCCAAAGTTACTAAATATGCAAAATAAAGGGGGTTCTGGGAGTCTCTCTACCAGTACAAACGCAGTCCATTGACCTGTTCTTGGGTGGATGGCCCTTGGGAGAGTCTCAACCAAGCCTTTAGCTCACTGTCCGTTTCACAGAGAAGAAATATCCCTGCATAGCAGTCTTTGTCCTGCCCAGGAGCAGCCAAGCACCGAAATTCTAGGCAATTCTCCTCTGACCAAGAGTACCAACAGCCACCCCATACACTTGGTTGAGCATTGTTGGGAATCATCGGTGAGTTGGAGCTATGCCTCTCTGAGAACAGTGAGCAAGGGGTCCACGTCTGGATTCTCCTGGTAACTTAGGGTGAGACCCAAAGTTACTTAGTATGCAAAACGAAGGGGGTTCTGGGAGTCTCTCTACCAGCACGCACACAGCCCATTGACCTGTACTTGGGTGGATGGCCCCTGGGAGAGTCTCAACCAAGTCTTTAGCTCACTGTCCGTTTCACAGAGAAGAAATATCCCTGCATGGCAGTCTTTGTCCTGCCCAGGGGCAGTACAGCACCAACATGCTAGGCAATTCTCCTCTCAACAAGAGTACAAACAGCAACCCCATACATGTGTTTCAGCCTTGTTGGGCATCATCATTGAGGTGGAGCCAGACTCTCTGAGAACAGTGAGCAAGGGGTCCATGTATGGATTCCCCTGGTAACTTAGGCTGAGACCCAAAGTTACTTAATATGCAAAACCAAGGGGGTTCTGGGAGTCTCTCTACCGACACGAACACAGTCTACTGACCTGTACTTGGGTGGATGGACCCTGGGAGACTCTCCACCAAGTCTATAGCTCACTGTCCATTCACAGAGAAGAAAGATCCCTGCATAGCAGTCTTTGTCCTACCCAGGGGCATTCCAGCACGGAAATGCTAGGCAATTCTCCTCTGAACAAGAATACCAACATCAACCCCATGCACATGTTTCATCCTTGTTGGGCATCATGAGTGAGGTGGAGCCAGCCTCTCTGACAACAGTGAGCAAGGGGTCCACGTCTGGATTCCCCTGGTAACTTAGGGTGAGACCCACAGTTACTTAATATGCAAAACAAAGGGGGTTCTGGGAGTCTCTCTACCAGCACAAACACAGCCCATTGACCTGTTCTTAGGTGGATGGCCCCTGGGAGAGTGTTAAGACGGATTTCTGAACTCTGTCCTGGTGGCGCAGAAGTTCAGAAGGCCAACCTAATTACTTGGAACAGGGTAACCTCTGGAGAAGCCAGACCAATCAAGGTAGCGATCGCGGCGGTCAAGACTAGGTCTCAAGAGGGGTGAGGGTGACTGAAAGCTCGCAATGAGCACACAAAGCAAGAGCGCTTACAAACTACTCCAAACAGTTGTTATATCAAAAATAGATACACATTTATTTTAAGGCCTTTAAAATAATGACCGTAGCGAGAAAATCACAATATCACAATATTAAACCAACACGTACCATATCAACACAATATATATACAAATAAACAGTCACAAGCGTTTAAAGCACGAAATATGTAGTCCACCTGAAAGGAAAGGAAAACAGGCAGTGCGATAACGCTTTAGACTCAGTTCGCCTTCAGAGGCACCTAACTAGATGGAAGTCCGAGCCCTGCGAAGAGTGGAGCCTTGTGCTCAAAGTACCTGCCACGCCGGTGCCAACGGGCAAAAGGGGAAGCTCTTCGTAGGAAGTCAGGCAGTTCGGGTTAGTGCACAGCAGAAGGAGAACAGGTTCCGCAACTCAAGCGCAGCCTCCACAGCGGGCAGAAGCAGAGCGCGAGTACGGCCAAAAGGGGGCTGTTTTTACACAGCAGGGGAAAGCAATGGGATACTGCAGGAGGGCGACCAGATCCTAGCTAAACTACTCACCGGTCCCCGAAGCAAGCAGACCCAGGCTTCTCCACGTTAGTTTCAGCAGCTGGCAGGTTCAGAAGAGCAGGGAACGCCTCGTAGTCGTGTAGAGCAAAAAGACGTCCCAATCGACGAAACCAGCACAGTTTTGTTGCCGCAGCAGGACAACGGAGCGGCCGTGTGTATTCAAGCCAAATGTACACTCCTCCCTTCAGACTTGGGAACGCCAAGTGTACGAAGCGTGGGAGAGTGACAAGGACTCGAAATACAACACAACCTGGCGGCAGTTACAGAGCAGGACTCCCTTGTAAGCTGGTCAGTCAACTGGATGGCCCAGAGACACTTCCAAAGGCTTACTTGGCAGGAGATGATGAAGTCGCCGGGAATAGCTGTTCCTGCTATTCCAAAGGTCGAAGCACCAGTACAGGCCTTCTGGTTCGATCCAAGGAGGAAAGGGCTTCACAGGACGACAGCAGTGCAAAGGAGGATTCCTTCAGCGGGTCACCAGCGATTCCTCGGTCCAGCCTCGTGGTTGCAGGATACTTGGCTCCTGTATTCCTTCGTTCGTGAGAACTCAGGAGATCGACATGGTAGTGGTGTTTCCAGCTCCCTCTTATCCACGGTTCCCTTCGCGAAAAAAACGGAGGGGAGCCAATGGGAGATCCGCTCATCAACACACATACCATACGTGGACCAATCACGGACCACGGTGGTCCCAGGCATTCACACCACCCCAGACTCTCTGGCACCCAGGATGTGTATTGGGACCAGACATCCCAGCCCACACCCTGGAGGCACACAAACGACATGTAGAAGCCCGCGAAAGCAACCACGTTTCACGGGAAAGTACATGCCCAAATAAGGAAGGGCCCGGGTCGCCCGACCTGGGGAAGGTGAAGGGAGCAAGACGGTCAGTGGACAGGACAAAGGAGCCTCGTGGTCTGGCCATTTTGGGAGCCAGGCCACCATTTTGGGTTCAGTGCGAAAAACGTGCTCAGAACGCCAAAAGGAGCTCAAAATAAACAAAACGATCGCTGCCACCATTCCAGTCCCTGAATGACTTGCACCGATCAAATACCATCCTAAAAGAGTATCTAGGGTCTGTAGAAGGCTAGAGACCCAAGAGAGCTGTAACTTAGCTTACAGTGCCCTCTTGTGTCATGTTGCACTACAGCCGCAACATGATAAAAGAAACTACGGGAAACAGCGTTCCCCGGTACTGACTGTCTTAAGGGCATGTCAGTTTCCCCATAAGAAAAGGAGCGAAAGCCCAGAGAAGTGCGGCAGAAGGCTGTACTTCTCTGGCAAAGTCAAGAACAAGGTTAAAAACAATAGCAAAAAGTTTAGGGGTTGCCACATGGAAGGAAAATTACCTACAATTATGAAATCTTTCCTAACACTCGCCCCTCCCAGACTATGGACAGGGGGAACTAATCCACCCCTGGATGAGTCTCTTGTTCAGGTCGGTTAAACATTCTGGACAACCCATCAGCATTGCTATGTTGGACACCTGGCCTATGCTCAATAGTGAAGTCGAAGCCTTGTAGACTTATGGACCACCTAAGCAACTTTGGATTCTCCCCCTTCATGTTCATTAGCCACTTTAACGGCTTATGGTCAGTCTGCACAGTGAAGTGGGTCCCATAGAGGTAGGGCCTCAGCTTCCTTAGGGCCCACACAACAGAGAAACATTCTTTCTCTACCGTGGACCATCTGAGCTCTCTGTCCTTAAGCTGGCGACTAATAAAACCGATTGGATGTTCCTTACCCTTCTCATCTACTTGTGATAGTACAGCTCCTATCCCAGTGTCAGAGGCATCCGTTTGCACGATAAAAGGTCTTTGATAATCAGGGGCTCTGAGCACAGGGGCCTGGCACAAGGAGTCTTTTAAGCCATTGAAGGCCTTCTCACACTCGTCGGTCCAAGTTACCTTCTTGGGTTTCTTCGGAGTTGTGAGGGCAGTCAGAGGAGCAGCTCTGGTGCCATAGTCTGCCACAAAATTGCGGTAATACCCTGTGAGTCCTAAGAAGGCTCTCACTTGGGTTTGCGTAGTGGGGGCAGGCCAGTCTTGTACTGCTTGTACCTTACTGGATAGAGGCTGTCTCCTCCCTCCACCTACTTCATGTCCAAGGTAAACCACTGAGCCTTGTCCATTTTGGTGAGGGGCCACTCGGACACCCTCAAAAGAGCTAACTGAAGGACTGCTTGGGAACAGGTCGGGGAGAGGTTCAGACTCCTCTTCCTCAACATCTGAAGCCAGTAGCAGTGCTGCGATTTCGACGCTTGGGCCGAAAGCCTTCAGCCTATTCACGGGAAGCACTTTTGGAGCCTGTCCAGGCCTTCCAAGGTCCACAGAATAGTTAACCTCACCCAGGGGCTCCACCACTGGGTAAGGTCCTGACCATTTGTCCTGTAAAGCTCGAGGCCTTATGGGATTCATGATCAGGACTTGCTGACCAAGTGTAAAGTTGATGAGGGAAACTTTCTGGTCGTACCAATGTTTCACCAGCGCTTGCCCTGCCTTCAATTTATCACTAGCCAAGCCCATCAGAAGTACCATCCGTTTTCTGAGCCCTAGCACATAATCAACTACATTGGTAGTAACAGGGGGAGTGGGCATCTCCCATCCCTCCTTGACGATGGCTAAGGGTCCCCGTACGGGATGACCGAACAGAAGTTCGAAGGGGCTGAAGCCAACACCCTCCTGTGGTACCTCTCGGTAGGCAAACAGTAAGCATGAAACAAGAAGATCCCATTTTCTTCTCTGAGGCTCCTCCAGAGCCCCAATCATGCTCGTTAACGTCCTGTCGAAACGCCCCCCCAGACCATTGGTCTGGGGGTGGTATGCAGAAGAGAACCTGTAGGTGACCCCACATTCTTTCCACATAGCCTGCCTATACTTCGACATAAAGTTGCTGCCATGATCCGCCACAACTTCTTTAGGGAAGCCAACCCTAGTAAACATGCCGAGTAAAGCTTCTGCAACTGGCTTGGCAGTTACAGTTGTAAATGGGACGTCCTCAGGATACCTGGTTGCATGGTCGACCAGCACCAGGATAAACCTATTGCCTCAGGATGTTTGCGGGTCAAGGGGACCAACCATGTCGATCCCTACCCTTTCAAATGGTACCCCCACAACTGGGAGCGGTACCAACGGAGCTTGGATTGTCGCGCCAACCTTACCAGACAACTGGCAGGCGGCACAACTCCTGCAGTGACTTTCTACTTGCTCCCCCATCTTGGGCCAGTAGAAGTGCATGGATAACCTTTGCTTGGTCCTCTTCATACCAAGGTGACCAGCAAGGGGAACTTCATGCGCCAACTGCAGGAGGAAGGGCCTAACAGCAAGGGGAACCACCAACCTCCTATGGTCTCCTTCTGTAGACTCTGTGGGCTCACTATACAGGAGTCCACCTTCCCAATAAATCCTATGCTTCCCAGGAGGTTCACCCTCAAGCTGGGAGCAGGCCTGTCTCCTTAGGCCTTCCAGAGATGGGCACTCACGTTGGCCTTTACTGAATTCGTCCCTATCAGGACCTCCTTCAACTAACAAGTCTTTTAGTTCAGGATGATCGTTGGGGTCGAATACTTCAGGCATCGCCACCTCCTCGTCAGGCCCGGGCGATTGACCAACTTCCTCCACCGCAGTGGTAGGCGAGCTCGGGGGAATATTCTCTTTCCCTCGTCTTGACTTGTAGACTCCTTTCGCCTTGGGTTTCCCCTTTGGCTGGGACGGCGTATTGGACTTGGCCAATGCTGCCCGTGCTTGAGACCGTGTGTAGGGTCTTTCGGCAGTGTCTCCTACGAGCCCTAAAGCTCTGAGATCATTACCCAACAAGACCTTTCCCGGGACGTTTCTCTGAATACTCACTGGAATCCTGACTGCTGTACCATTTAAAGTAAGATTTACAGGGATCACGGGAAACATACGGAGGGGGCCGTCAGCCAACTTAGTGGGCATCAGAGTAGCTCTGGCAACTTCCTCTGAGTGTACCAAGGTAGAATCCACTACAGTGCGACTGCACCCACTATCCCTAAGAGCTGGAGTATCCACTCCATTGATCAGCACACTGTCTTTAAAGTAGTGCTTGGTATTATCCGGAATCCTAGCATAAGCCTCTGCGACTTTAGGCTCCCAGGAACCCAGGGACACTAAAACTACCTCAGCCTCTATTCCGCTAGGAAATGAGTCTGAGGAGAAGGATGCTCCTGTAAGCTCTTCTTCCTCGTAGGAGGAGAAGGCCAGATTAGCGGAGTGGACCCCCAAAGGTCTAACCTTACAACGGGGATCCCCCTTCACGTGGTCAGTTGCTCCACAAGAAAAACAAGCCCCAGTGGGTCTGTTTACGTAGGGAGGCTTATTGTAACCCGAGTTCTGTTTCGGAGGCGAACCTCCACTACCCTGTGAGTTCTCTTGTGTCTTACCCTTGTTTTTCTTTTTGTGGCCCTTATGGGAAGAAGATTTAGCAGATTCCCCACCCTCCATATCTTTGGACTTTTTCCCTTCCTCCTGCTTACCAGGATGAGTTTTGTCCTTATGGGACACTCGATGTGACACCCATAAGTCTGCTGCAATGGCCAGCTTCTTAGGATCTATCTCCTTCGAATCGGCCAAATGCTGCTTAAGCTCCGGGGAAGAAGAAGCAAAAATATGTTCCAGCATGACAAGATTTATCATGCCTTCGAAGGTAGAAACCTTATAACCTTCAACCCAGCCAGTTAAGTTTTTCAAAGATTCAGCGACATAAGATACCCAAGTACCACCTTCCTTTTTCTTATACTCTCGAAAACGCTTTAAATATTGGGCCGGAGTCTTCCCAAACTTTAAAATGAGAGTTTGCTTTAACATTGCGAAATCAGCCCGCTCAGCCTTCGACATTTCCATAATGGCACTACAGCCAGAATGGGGCAGTCTACTGAGCAACCACGCAATCTTATCAGCACTGTCAACATTTTGAACCTCGCATGCATACTCAAACGCATTCAGCCAGTCCATAATGTCATTCCTTTCTTCATACACACTGAGCAGATCTTTTGGAAACCGTGGATGAGAGGAAGCCCCAGACCCATGTCCAGGACCCTTGGACCCATTTGCAACCTGAAGCTTGGCCAGTTCCAACTGGTGATCCCTGTCTTTTTGTTTTTCTGCCTGTTCGATTTTTAGTTTTGCTATGCTGAATTCAAGCTCCTGCTGCCTAAACCGCAGCTCTTGCTTCTTGAATTCAAGCATAGCATCCCCATCAACACTGGCAGAGGAAACATTAGACATCTCGTCCTCCCTGTCCTCGTGGTCGCGATGGATCAGTGCAGCGGCAGAACCGTCGGTTCTACCAGTGAGAGCAGCCCCACCACCTTCTGCACTGTCCTCGGAAGTTATAGCGTCAAGCTGCGCTTCTTGCCACGCCACGATTCTCTGGATCATTTCCAATTTTGTGCCTTGAGAGGAAACACCTCTCTCCGCACACATCTTTTTCAGCGTTTCTGATTTGGAAGCATTTAAAGTTAACAATGTATTTGCTTCCATACTGTTTGATAGGACTATGGCCTTTTTAAAGTTATATTACAACAATTCACTACGTGCACTGTTTGGAATAACCCGAAATGCCTTAGTTCGAGCGCAACACTGGATACCTTCAGTCGTATCCCACCGCTGTACACCAATTTGTTCAGACGGATTTCTGAACTCTGTCCTGGTGGCGCAGAAGTTCAGAAGGCCAACCTAATTACTTGGAACAGGGTAACCTCTGGACAAGCCAGACCAATCAAGGTAGCGATCGCGGCGGTCAAGACTAGGTCTCAAGAGGGGTGAGGGTGACTGAAAGCTCGCAATGAGCACACAAAGCAAGAGCGCTTACAAACTACTCCAAACAGTTGTTATATCAAAAATAGATACACATTTATTTTAAGGCCTTTAAAATAATGACCGTAGCGAGAAAATCACAATATCACAATATTAAACCAACACGTACCATATCAACACAATATATATACAAATAAACAGTCACAAGCGTTTAAAGCACGAAATATGTAGTCCACCTGAAAGGAAAGGAAAACAGGCAGTGCGATAACGCTTTAGACTCAGTTCGCCTTCAGAGGCACCTAACTAGATGGAAGTCCGAGCCCTGCGAAGAGTGGAGCCTTGTGCTCAAAGTACCTGCCACGCCGGTGCCAACGGGCAAAAGGGGAAGCTCTTCGTAGGAAGTCAGGCAGTTCGGGTTAGTGCACAGCAGAAGGAGAACAGGTTCCGCAACTCAAGCGCAGCCTCCACAGCGGGCAGAAGCAGAGCGCGAGTACGGCCAAAAGGGGGCTGTTTTTACACAGCAGGGGAAAGCAATGGGATACTGCAGGAGGGCGACCAGATCCTAGCTAAACTACTCACCGGTCCCCGAAGCAAGCAGACCCAGGCTTCTCCACGTTAGTTTCAGCAGCTGGCAGGTTCAGAAGAGCAGGGAACGCCTCGTAGTCGTGTAGAGCAAAAAGACGTCCCAATCGACGAAACCAGCACAGTTTTGTTGCCGTAGCAGGACAACGGAGCGGCCGTGTGTATTCAAGCCAAATGTACACTCCTCCCTTCAGACTTGGGAACGCCAAGTGTACGAAGCGTGGGAGAGTGACAAGGACTCGAAATACAACACAACCTGGCGGCAGTTACAGAGCAGGACTCCCTTGTAAGATGGTCAGTCAACTGGATGGCCCAGAGACACTTCCGAAGGCTTACTTGGCAGGAGATGATGAAGTCACCGGGAATAGCTGTTCCTGCTATTCCAAAGGTCGAAGCACCAGTACAGGCCTTCTGGTTCGATCCAAGGAGGAAATGGCTTCACAGGACGACAGCAGTGCAAAGGAGGATTCCTTCAGCGGGTCACCAGCGATTCCTCGGTCCAGCCTCGTGGTTGCAGGATACTTGGCTCCTGTATTCCTTCGTTCGTGAGAACTCAGGAGATCGACATGGTAGTGGTGTTTCCAGCTCCCTCTTATCCACGGTTCCCTTCGCGCCAAAACGGAGGGGAGCCAATGGGAGATCCGCTCATCAACACACATACCATATGTGGACCAATCACGGACCACGGTGGTCCCAGGCATTCACACCACCCCAGACTCTCTGGCACCCAGGATGTGTATTGGGACCAGACATCCCAGCCCACACCCTGGAGGCACACAAACGACATGTAGAAGCCCGCGAAAGCAACCACGTTTCGCGGGAAAGTACATGCCCAAATAAGGAAGGCCCCGGGTCGCCCGACCTGGGGAAGGTGAAGGGAGCAAGACGGTCAGTGGACAGGACAAAGGAGCCTCGTGGTCTGGCCATTTTGGGAGCCAGGCCACCATTTTGGGTTCAGTGCGAAAAACGTGCTCAGAACGCCAAAAGGAACTCAAAATAAACAAAACGATCGCTGCCACCATTCCAGTCCCTGAATGACTTGCACCGATCAAATACCATCCTAAAAGAGTATCTAGGGTCTGTAGAAGGCTAGAGACCCAAGAGAGCTGTAACTTAGCTTACAGTGCCCTCTTGTGTCATGTTGCACTAAAGCCGCAACATGATAAAATAAACTACGGGAAACAGCGTTCCCCGGTACTGACTGTCTTAAGGGCATGTCAGTTTCCCCATAAGAAAAGGAGCGAAAGCCCAGAGAAGTGCGGCAGAAGGCTGTACTTCTCTGGCAAAGTCAAGAACAAGGTTAAAAACAATAGCAAAAAGTTTAGGGGTTGCCACATGGAAGGAAAATTACCTACAATTATGAAATCTTTCCTAACAGAGAGTCTCAACCAAGTCTTTAGCTCACTGTCCCTTTCACAGAGAAGAAATATCCCTGCATATCAGTCTTTGTCCTGCCCAGGGGCTTTCCAGCACTGAAATGCTAGGCAATTCTTCTCTGAACAAGAGTACCAAAATCAACCCCATGCACGTGTTTCATCCTTGTTGGGCATCATGAGTGAGGTGGAGCTGTGCCTCTCTGAGAACAGTGAGCAAGGGGCCCACGTCTGAATTCCCCTGGTAACTTAGTGTGAGACCCAAAGTTCCTTAATATGCAAAACCAAGGGGGTCTGGGAGTCTCTCTACCGGCACGAAGACAGCCCATTGACATGCTCTTGGGTGGATGGCCCCTGGGATAGTCTCAACCAAGTCTGTAGCTCACTGTCCCTTTCACAGAGAAGAAATATCCCTGCATATCAGTCTTTGTCCTGCCCTGGGGCAGTCCAGCACCAAAATGCTAGGCAATTCTCCGCTGAACAAGAGTACCAACAGCAACCCCATGCATGTGTTCAGCCTTGTTGGGCATCATCTGTGAGTTGGAGCTGTGCTTCTCTGAGAACAGTCAGCAAGGGGTCCATGTCTGGATTCCCCTCGTAACTTAGGATGAGACCCAAAGTTACTTAATATGCAAAACGAAGGGGGTTCTGGGAGTCTCTCTACCAGCACGAACACAGCCCATTGACCTGTTCTTGGCTGGATGGCCCCTGGGAGAGTCTCAACCAAGTCTTTAGCTCATTATACCTTTCAGAGAGAATAAACAAGCCTGCACAGCAGTCTTTGTCCTGCCCAGGGGCAGTCCAGTACCAAAATACTAGGCAATTCTCCTCTGAACAAGAGTACCAACAACAACCCCATACACATGTTTCAGCCTTGTTGGGCATCATTAGTGAAATGGAGCTGTGCCTCTCTGAGAACAGTGAACAAGGGGTCCACGTCTAGATTCCCCTGGTAATTTAGGGTGAGACCCAAAGTTACTTAATATACAAAACAAAGGGGGTTCTGGGAGTCTCTCTACCAACACAAACACAGCCCATAGACCTGTTCTTGGGTGGCTGGCCCCTGGGAGAGTCTCAACCAAGTATTTAGCTCATTTTCCCTTTCACAGAGAAGAAATATCCCTGCATATCAGTCTTTGTCCGGCCCAGGGGCTTTCCAGCACTGAAATGCTAGGCAATTCTTCTCTGAACAAGAGTACCAACATCAACCCCATGCACGTGTTTCAGCCTTGTTGGGCATCATGAGTGAGGTGGAGCTTTGCCTCTCTGAGAACAGTGAGCAAGGGGTACACGTCTGGATTCCCCTGGTAACTTAGGGTGAGACCCAAAGTTACTTAATATGCAAAACGAAGGGGGTTCTGGGAGTCTCTCTACCAGCACGAACACAGCCCATTGACCTGTTCTTGGCTGGATGGCCCCTGGGAGAGTCTCAACCAAGTCTTTAGCTCACTATACCTTTCAGAGAGAATAAACATCCCTGCTCAGCAGTCTTTGTCCTGCCCAGGGGCAGTCCAGCACCAAAATACTAGGCAATTCTCCTTTGAACAAGAGTACCAACAACAACCCCATACACATGTTTCAGCCTTGTTGGGCATCATCAGTGAAATGGAGCTGTGCCTCTCTTAGAACAGTGAACAAGGGGTCCACGTCTAGATTCCCCTGGTAACTTAGAGTGAGACCCAAAGTTACTTAATATGCAAAACAAAGGGGGTTCTGGGAGTCTCTCTACCAACACAAACACAGCCCATTGACCTGTTCTTGGGTGGCTGGCCCCTGGGAGAGTCTCAACCAAGTATTTAGCTCATTTTCCCTTTCACAGAGAAGAAATATCCCTGCATATCAGTCTTTGTCCGGCCCAGGGGCTTTCCAGCACTGAAATGCTAGGCAATTCTTCTCTGAACAAGAGTACCAACATCAACCCCATGCACGTGTTTCAGCCTTGTTGGGCATCATGAGTGAGGTGGAGCTTTGCCTCTCTGAGAACAGTGAGCAAGGGGTCCACGTCTGGATTCCCCTGGTAACTTAGGGTGAGACCCAAAGTTACTTAATATGCAAAACGAAGGGGGTTCTGAGAGTCTCTCTACCAGCACGAACACAGCCCATTGACCTGTTCTTGGCTGGATGGCCCCTGGGAGAGTCTCAACCAAGTCTTTAGCTCACTATACCTTTCAGAGAGAATAAACATCCCTGCTCAGCAGTCTTTGTCCTGCCCAGGGGCAGTCCAGCACCAAAATACTAGGCAATTCTCCTCTGAACAAGAGTACCAACAACAACCCCATACACATGTTTCAGCCTTGTTGGGCATCATCAGTGAAATGGAGCTGTGCCTCTCTGAGAACAGTGAACAAGGGGTCCAGGTCTAGATTCCCCTGGTAACTTAGAGTGAGACCCAAAGTTACTTAATATGCAAAACAAAGGGGGTTCTGGGAGTCTCTCTACCAACACAAACACAGCCCATTGACCTGTTCTTGGGTGGCTGGCCCCTGGGAGAGTCTCAACCAAGTATTTAGCTCATTTTCCCTCTCCTTTCACAGAGAAGAAATATCCCTGCATATCAGTCTTTGTCCTGCCCAGGGGCAGTCCAGCACTGAAATGCTAGGCAATTCTTCTCTGAACAAGAGTACCAACATCAACCCAATGCACGTGATTCAGCCTTGTTGGCCATCATGAGTGAGGTTGAGCTGTGCCTCTCTAAGAACAGTGAGCAAGGGTTCCACGTCTGGATTCCCCTGGTAACTTAGGGTGAGACCCAAAGTTACTTAATATGCAAAACGAAGTGGGTTCTGGGAGTCTCTCTACCAGCACGAACATAGCCCATTGAGGTGGAGCCAGCCTCTCTTTCAACAGTGAGCAAGGGGTCCACGTCTGGATTCCCCTGGTAACTTAGGGCAAGACCCAAAGTTACTAAATATGCAAAACAAAGGGGGTTCTGGGAGTCTCTCTACCAGTACAAACACAGTCCATTGACCTGTTCTTGGGTGGATGGCCCCTGGGAGAGTCTCAACCAAGTCTTTAGCTCACTGTCCGTTTCACAGAGAATAAATATCCCTGCATGGCAGTCTTTGTCCTGCCCAGGAGCAGTCCAGCACCAAAATGCTAGGCAATTCTCCTCTGAACAAGAGTACCAACAGCAACCCCATACACGTGTTTCAGCCTTGTTGTGCATCATCATTGAGGTAGAGCCAGCCTCTCTGAGAACTGTGAGCAAGGGGTCCACGTCTAGATTCCCCTGGTAACTTAGGCTGAGACCCAAAGTTACTTAATATGCAAAACCAAGGGGGTTCTGGGAGTCTCTCTACCGACACGAACACAGCCTACTGACCTGTACTTGGGTGGATGGACCCTGGGAGATTCTCAACCAAGTCTATAGCTCACTGTCCGTTTCACAGAGAAGAAATATCCCTGCATAGCAGTCTTTGTCCTGCCCAGGGGCAGTCCAGCACGGAAATGCTAGGCAATTCTCCTCTGAACAAGAGTACCAACAGCAATCCCATACAAGTGTTCCAGCCTTGTTGGGCATCATCATTGAGGTGGAGACAGCCTCTCTGACAACAGTGAGCAAGGGGTCCACGTCTGGATTCCCCTGCTAACTTAGGGCGAGACCTAAAGTTACTTAACATGCAAAACAAAGGGGGTACTGGGAGTCTCTCTACCAGGACAAACACAGCCCATTGACTTGTTCTTGGGAGGATGGCCCCTGGGAGCGTCTCACCCAAGTATTTAGCTCACTGTCTGTTTCACAGAGAAGAAATATCCCTGCATAGCAGTCTTTGTCCTGCCCAGGGGCAGTCCAGCACCGAAATGCTAGGCATTTCTCCTCTGAACAAGAGTACCAACAGGAACCCCATACACATGTTTCAGCCTTGTTGGGCATCATCATTGAGGTGGAGCCAGCCTCTCTGAGAACAGTGAGCAAGAGGTCCACGTCTGGATTCCCCTGGTAACTTAGGGTGAGACCCAAAGTTACTTAAAATGCAAACCTAAGGAGGTTCTGGGAGTCCCCCTACCAGCACGAACACAGCCCATTGACCTGTACTTGGGTGGATGGCCCCTGGGAGAGTCTCAACCAAGTCTTTAGCTCACTGTCAGTTTCACATAGAAGAAATATACCTGCATATCAGTCTTTGTCCTGCCCAGGGGCAGTGCAGCATCGAAATGCTAGGCAATTCTCCTCTGAACAAGAGTACCAACAGCAACCCCATACACATGTTTCAGCCTTGTTGGGCATCATCATTGAGATGGAGCTGTGCCTCTCTGAGAACAGTTTACAATGGGTCCACGTCTGGATTCCCCTGGTAACTTAGGGTGAGACCCACAGTTACTTAATATGCAAAACAAAGGGGGTTCTGGGAGTCTCTCTACCAGCATAAACACAGCCCATTGACCTGTTCTTGGTTGGATGGCCCCTGGGAGAGTCTCAACCAAGTCTTTAGCTCACTGTCCCTTTCACAGAGAAGAAATATCCCTGCATATCAGTCTTTGTCCTGCCCAGGGGCTTTCCAGCACTGAAATGCTAGGCAATTCTTCTCTGAACAAGAGTACCAACATCAACCCCATGCACGTGTTTCAGCCTTGTTGGGCATCATGAGTGAGGTGGAGCTGCGCCTCTCTGAGAACAGTGAGCAAGGGGTCCACGTCTGAATTCCCCTGGTAATTTAGGGTGAGGCCCAAAGTTCATTAATATGCAAAACCAAGAGGGTCTGGGAGTCTCTCTACCGGCACGAACACAGCCCATTGACCTGCTCTTGGATGGATGGCCCCTGGGATAGTCTCAACCAAGTCTGTAGCTCACTGTCCCTTTCACAGAGAAGAAATATCCCTGCATATCAGTCTTTGTCCTGCCCTGGGGCAGTCCAACACCAAAATGCTAGGCAATTCTCCTCTGAACAAGAGTACCAACAGCAACCCCATACATGTGTTTTAGCCTTGTTGGGCATCATCTGTGAGTTGAAGCTTTGCTTCTCTGAGAACAGTCAGCAAGGGGTCCACGTCTGGATTCCCCTGGTAACTTAGGATCAGACCCAAAGTTACTTAATATGCAAAACGAAGGGGGTTCTGGGAGTCTCTCTACCAGCACGAACACAGCCCATTGACCTGTTCTTGGCTGGATGGCCCCTGGGAGAGTCTCAACCAAGTCTTTAGCTCATTATACCTTTCAGAGAGTATAAACATCCCTGCACAGCAGTCTTTGTCTTGCCCAGGGGCAGTCCAGCACCAAAATACTAGGCAATTCTCCTCTGAACAAGAGTACCAACAACAACCCCATACACATGTTTCAGCCTTGTTGGGCATCATCAGTGAAATGGAGCTGTGCCTCTCTGAGAACAGTGAACAAGGGGTCCACGTCTACATTCCCCTGGTAATTTAGGGTGAGACCCAAAGTTACTTAATTTACAAAACAAAGGGGGTTCTGGGAATCTCTCTACCAACACAAACACAGCCCATTGACCTGTTCTTGGGTGGCTGGCCCCCGGGAGAGTCTCAACCAAGTATTTAGCTCATTTTCCCTTTCACAGAGAAGAAATATCCCTGCATATCAGTCTTTGTCCGGCCCAGGGGCTTTCCAGCACTGAAATGCTAGGCAATTCTTCTCTGAACAAGAGTACCAACAACAACCCCATGCATGTGTTTCAGCCTTGTTGGGCATCATGAGTGAGGTGGAGCTGTGCCTCTCTGAGAACAGTGAGCAAGGGGTCCACGTCTGGATTCCCCTGCTCACTTAGGGTGAGACCCAAAGTTACTTAATATGCAAAACGAAGGGGGTTCTGGGAGTCTCTCTACCAGCACGAACACAGCCCATTGACCTGTTCTTGGCTGGATGGCCCCTGGGAGAGTCTCAACCAAGTCTTTAGCTCATTATACCTTTCAGAGAGAATAAACATCCCTGCACAGCAGTCTTTGTCTTGCCCAGGGGCAGTCCAGCACCAAAATACTAGGCAATTCTCCTCTGAACAAGAGTACCAACAACAACCCCATACACCTGTTTCAGCCTTGTTGGGCATCATCAGTGAAATGGAGCTGTGCCTCTCTGAGAACAGTGAACAAGGGGTCCACGTCTACATTCCCCTGGTAATTTAGGGTGAGACCCAAAGTTACTTAATTTACAAAACAAAGGGGGTTCTGGGAATCTCTCTACCAACACAAACACAGGCCATTGACCTGTTCTTGGGTGGCTGGCCCCCGGGAGAGTCTCAACCAAGTATTTAGCTCATTTTCCCTTTCACAGAGAAGAAATATCCCTGCATATCAGTCTTTGTCCGGCCCAGGGGCTTTCCAGCACTGAAATGCTAGGCAATTCTTCTCTGAACAAGAGTACCAACAACAACCCCATGCATGTGTTTCAGCCTTGTTGGGCATCATGAGTGAGGTGGAGCTGTGCCTCTCTGAGAACAGTGAGCAAGGGGTCCACGTCTGGATTCCCCTGCTCACTTAGGGTGAGACCCAAAGTTACTTAATATGCAAAACGAAGGGGGTTCTGGGAGTCTCTCTACCAGCACGAACACAGCCCATTGACCTGTTCTTGGCTGGATGGCCCCTGGGAGAGTCTCAACCAAGTCTTTAGCTCACTATACCTTTCAGAGAGAATAAACATCCCTGCACAGCAGTCTTTGTCCTGCCCAGGGGCAGTCCAGCACCAAAATACTAGGCAATTCTCCTCTGAACAAGAGTACCAACAACAACCCCATACACATGTTTCAGCCTTGTTGGGCATCATCAGTGAAATGGAGCTGTGCCTCTCTGAGAACAGTGAACAAGGGGTCCACGTCTAGATTCCCCTGGTAATTTAGGGTGAGACCCAAAGTTACTTAATATACAAAACAAAGGGGGTTCTGGGAGTCTCTCTACCAACACAAACACAGCCCATTGACCTGTTCTTGGGTGGCTGGCCCCTGGGAGAGTCTCAACCAAGTATTTAGCTCATTTTCCCTTTCACAGAGAAGAAATATCCCTGCATATCAGTCTTTGTCCGGCCCAGGGGCTTTCCAGCACTGAAATGCTAGGCAATTCTTCTCTGAACAAGAGTACCAACATCAACCCCATGCACGTGTTTCAGCCTTGTTGGGCATCATGAGTGAGGTGGAGCTTTGCCTCTCTGAGAACAGTGAGCAAGGGGTCCACTTCTGGATTCCCCTGGTAACTTAGGGTGAGACCCAAAGTTACTTAATATGCAAAACGAAGGGGGTTCTGGGAGTCTCTCTACCAGCACGAACACAGCCCATTGACCTGTTCTTGGCTGGATGGCCCCTGGGAGAGTCTCAACCAAGTCTTTAGCTCACTATACCTTTCAGAGAGAATAAACATCCCTGCTCAGCAGTCTTTGTCCTGCCCAGGGGCAGTCCAGCACCAAAATACTAGGCAATTCTCCTCTGAACAAGAGTACCAACAACAACCCCATAGACATGTTTCAGCCTTGTTGGGCATCATCAGTGAAATGGAGCTGTGCCTCTCTGAGAAAAGTGAACAAGGGGTCCACGTCTAAATTCCCCTGGTAATTTAGGGTGAGACCCAAAGTTACTTAATATACAAAACAAAGGGGGTTCTGGGAGTCTCTCTACCAACACAAACACAGCCCATTGACCTGTTCTCGGGTGGCTGGCCCCTGGGAGAGTCTCAACCAAGTATTTAGCTCATTTTCCCTTTCCTTTCACAGAGAAGAAATATCCCTGCATATCAGTCTTTGTCCGGCCCAGGGGCTTTCCAGCACTGAAATGCTAGGCAATTCTTCTCTGAACAAGAGTACCAACATCAACCACATGCACGTGTTTCAGCCTTGTTGGGCATCATGAGTGAGGTGGAGCTTTGTCTCTCTGAGAACAGTGAGCAAGGGGTCCACGTCTGGATTGCCCTGGTAACTTAGGGTGAGACCCAAAGTTACTTAATATGCAAAACGAAGGGGGTTCTGGGAGTCTCTCTACCAGCACGAACACAGCCCATTGACCTGTTCTTGGCTGGATGGCCCCTGTGAGAGTCTCAACCAAGTCTTTAGCTCACTATACCTTTCAGAGAGAATAAACATCCCTGCTCAGCAGTCTTTGTCCTGCCCAGGGGCAGTCCAGCACCAAAATACTAGGCAATTCTCCTCTGAACAAGAGTACCAACAACAACCCCATAGACATGTTTCAGCGTTGTTGGGCATCATCAGTGAAATGGAGCTGTGCCTCTCTGAGAACAGTGAACAAGGGGTCCACATCTAGATTCCCCTGGTAACTTAGAGTGAGACCCAAAGTTACTTAATATGCAAAACAAAGGGGGTTCTGGGAGTCTCTCTACCAACACAAACACAGCCCATTGACCTGTTCTTGGGTGGCTGGCCCCTGGGAGAGTCTCAACCAAGTGTTTAGCTCATTTTCCCTTTCCTTTCACAGAGAAGAAATATCCCTGCATATCAGTATTCGTCCTGCCCAGGGGCAGTCCAGCACTGAAATGCTAGGCAATTCTTCTCTGAACAAGCGTACCAACATCAACCCAATGCACGTGATTCAGCCTTGTTGGCCATCATGAGTGAGGTTGAGCTGTGCCTCTCTAAGAACAGTGAGCAAGGGTTCCACGTCTGGATTCCCCTGGTAACTTAGGGTGAGACCCAAAGTTACTTAATATGCAAAACGAAGGGGGTTCTGGGAGTCTCTCTACCAGCACGAACATAGCCCATTGACCTGTACTTGGGTGGATAGCCCCTGGGAGAGTCTCAACCAAGTCTTTAGCTCACTGTCCGTTTCACAGAGAATAAATATCCCTGCATGGCAGTCTTTGTCCTGCCCAGGGGCAGCACAGCACCAAAATGCTAGGCAATTCTCCTTTGAACAAGAGTACCAACAGCAACCCCATACATGCGTTTCAGCCTTGTTGGGCATCATCATTGAGGTGGAGCCAGACTCTCTGAGAACAATGAGCAAGGGGTCCGCGTCTGGATTCCCCAGGTAACTTAGGGCGAGACCCAAAGTTACTAAATATGCAAAACAAAGGGGGTTCTGGGAGTCTCACTAACAGTACAAACATTGACCTGTCCTTGGGTGGATGGCCCTTGGGAGAGTCTCAACCAAGCCTTTAGCTCACTGTACCTTTCACAGAGAAGAAATATCCATGCATACCAGTCTTTGTCCTGCCCAGGAGCAGTCCAGCACCAAAATGCTAGGCAATTCTCCTCTGAACAAGAGTACCAACAGCAATCCCATACAAGTGTTCCAGCCTTGTTGGGCATCATCATTGAGGTGGAGACAGCCTCTCTGACAACAGTGAGCAAGGGGTCCACGTCTGGATTCCCCTGCTAACTTAGGGCGAGACCTAAAGTTACTTAACATGCAAAACAAAGGGGGTACTGGGAGTCTCTCTACCAGGACAAACACAGCCCATTGACTTGTTCTTGGGAGGATGGCCCCTGGGAGCGTCTCACCCAAGTCTTTAGCTCACTGTCCCTTTCACTGAGAAGAAATATCCCTGCATATCAGTCTTTGTCCTGGCCAGGTACAGTCCAGCACCGAAATGCTAGGCAATTCTCCTCTGAACAAGAGTACCAACAGCAACCCCATACATGCGTTTCAGCCTTGTTGGGCATCATCACTGAGGTGGAGCCAGACTCTCTGAGAACAGTGAGCAAGGGTCCACATCTGGATTCCCCTGGTAACTTAGGCTGAGACCCAAAGTTACTTAATACGCAAAATAAAGGGGGTTCTGGGAGTCTGTCTACCAGCACAAACACAGCACATTGACCTGTTCTTGGGAGGATGCCCCTAGGAGAGTCTGCACCAAGTCTTTAGCTCACTGTCTCTTTCACAGAGAAGAAATATCCCTGCATATCAGTCTTTGTCCTGCCCAGGGGCAGTGCAGCATCGAAATGCTAGGCAATTCTTCTCTGAACAAGAGTACCAACATCAACCCCATACATGTGTTTCAGCCTTGTTGGGCATCATCATTGAGGTGGAGCCAGCCTCTCTGAGAACTGTGAGCAAGGGGTCCACGTCTGGATTCCCCTGGTAACTTAGGGTGAGACCCAAAGTTACTTAAAATGCAAACCTAAGGGGGTTCTGGGAGTCCCTCAACCAGCACGAACACAGCATATTGACCTGTTACTTGGTGGATGGCCCCTGGGAGAGTCTCAACCAAGTCTTTAGCTCACTGTCCCTTTCACATAGAAGAAATATACCTGCATATCAGACTTTGTCTTGCCCAGGGGCAGTGCAGCATCGAAACGCTAGGCAATTCTCCTCTGAACAAGAGTACCAACAGCAACCCCATACTCATGTTTCAGCCTTTTTGGGCATCATCAGTGAGATGGAGCTGTGCCTCTCTGAGAACAGTTTACAATGGGTCCACGTCTGGATTCCCCTGGTAACTTAGGGTGAGACCCACAGTTACTTAATATGCAAAACAAAGGGGGTTCTGGGAGTCTCTCTACCAGCACAAACACAGCCCATTGACCTGTTCTTGGCTGGATGGCCCCTGGGATAGTCTCAACCAAGTCTGTAGCTCACTGTCCCTTTCACAGAGAAGAAATATCCCTGCATATCAGTCTTTGTCCTGCCCTGGGGCAGTCCAGCACCGAAATGCTAGGCAATTCTCCTCTGAACAAGAGTACCAACATCAACCCCATGCACGTGGTTCATCCTTGTTGGGCATCATGAGTGAGGTGTATCTGTGCCTCTCTGAGAACAGTGAGCAAGGGGTCCACGTCTGGATTCCCCTGGTAACTTAGGATGAGACCCAAAGTTACTTAATATGCAAAATGAAGGGGGTTCTGGGAGTCTCTTAACCAGCACGAACACAGCCCATTGACCTGTTCTTGGCTGGATGGCCCCTGGGAGAGTCTCAACCAAGTCTTTAGCTCATTATACCTTTCAGAGAGGATAATCATCCCTGCACAGCAGTCTTTGTCCTGCCCAGGGGCAGTCCAGCACCAAAATACTAGGCAATTCTCCTCTGAACAAGAGTATCAACAACAACCCCATACACATGTTTCAGCCTTGTTGGGCATCATCAGTGAATTGGAGCTGTGCCTCTCTGAGAACAGTGAACAAGGGGTCCAAGTCTAGATTTCCCCTGGTAATTTAGGGTGAGACCCAAAGTTAATTAATATACAAAACAAAGGGGGTTCTGGGAGTCTCTCAACCAGCACAAACACAGCCCATTGACCTGTTCTTGGGTGGATGGCCCCTGGGAGAGTCTCAACCAAGTCTTTAGCTCACAGTCCCTTTCACAGAGAAGAAATATCCCTGCATATCAGTCTTTGTCCTGCCCAGGGGCTTTCCAGCACTGAAATGCTAGGCAATTCTTCTCTGAACAAGAGTACCAACATCAACCCCATGCACGTGTTTCAGCCTTGTTGGGCATCATGAGTGAGGTGGAGCTGTGCCTCTCTGAGAACAGTGAACAAGGGGTCCACGTCTAGATTCCCCTGGTAACTTAGGGTGAGACCCAAAGCTACTTAATATGCAAAACAAAGGGGGTTCTGGGAGTCTCTCTACCAACACAAACACAGCCCATTGACCTGTGCTTGGGTGGCTGGCCCTTGGGAGAGTCTCAACCAAGTATTTAGCTCATTTTCCCTTTCACAGAGAAGATATATCCCTGCATATCAGTCTTTGTCCTGCCCAGGGGCAGTGCAGCATCGAAATGCTAGGCAATTCTTCTCTGAACAAGAGTACCAACATCAACCCCATACATGTGTTTCAGCCTTGTTGGGCATCATCATTGAGGTGGAGCCAGCCTCTCTGAGAACTGTGAGCAAGGGGTCCACGTCTGGATTCCCCTGGTAACTTAGGGTGAGACCCAAAGTTACTTAAAATGCAAACCTAAGGGGGTTCTGGGAGTCCCTCTACCAGCACGAACACAGCATATTGACCTGTTACTTGGTGGATGGCCCCTGGGAGAGTCTCAACCAAGTCTTTAGCTCACTGTCCCTTTCACATAGAAGAAATATACCTACATATCAGTCTTTGTCCTGCCCAAGGGCAGTGCAGCATCGAAATGCTATGCAATTCTCCTCTGAACAAGAGTACCAACAACAACCCCATACTCATGTTTCAGCCTTGTTGGGCATCATCAGTGAGATGGAGCTGTGCCTCTCTGAGAACAGTTTACAATGGGTCCACGTCTGGATTCCCCTGGTAACTTAGGGTGAGACCCACAGTTACTTAATATGCAAAACAAATGGGGTTCTGGGAGTCTCTCTACCAGCACAAACACATCCCATTGACCTGTTCTTGGGTGGATGGCCCCTGGGAGAGTCTCAACCAAGTCTTTAGCTCACTGTCCCTTTCACAGAGAAGAAATATCCCTGCATATCAGTCTTTGTCCTGCCCTGGGGCAGTCCAGCACTGAAATGCTAGGCAATTCTCCTCTGAACAAGAGTACCAACAGCAACCCCATACATGTGTTTCAGCCTTGTTGGGCATCATGAGTGAGGTGTATCTGTGCCTCTCTGAGAACAGTGAGCAAGGGGTCCACGTCTGAATTCCCCTGGTAATTTAGGGTGAGACCCAAAGTTCCTTAATATGCAAAAAAAAGGGGGTCTGGGAGTCTCTCTACCGGCACGAACACAGCCCATTGACCTGCTCTTGGCTGGATGGCCCCTGGGATAGTCTCAACCAAGTCTGTAGCTCACTGTCCGTTTCACAGAGAATAAATATCCCTGCATATCAGTCTTTGTCCTGCCCTGGGGCAGTCTAGCACCGAAATGCTAGGCAATTCTCCTCTGAACAAGAGTACCAACAGCAACCCCATACATGTGTTTCAGCCTTGTTGGGCATCATCTGTGAGTTGGAGCTGTGCTTCTCTGAGAACAGTCAGCAAGGGGTCCACGTCTGGATTCCCCTGGTAATTTAGGATGAGACCCAAAGTTACTTAATATGCAAAAAGGAGGGGGGGTTCTGGGAGTCTCTTTACCAGCACGAACACAGCCCATTGACCTGTTCTTGGCTGGATGGCCCCTGGGAGAGTCTCAACCAAGTCTTTAGCTCATTATACCTTTCAGAGAGAATAAACATCCCTGCACAGCAGTCTTTGTCCTGCCCAGGGGCAGTCCAGCACCAAAATACTAGGCAATTCTCCTCTGAACAAGAGTACCAACAACAACCCCATACACATGTTTCAGCCTTGTTGGGCATCATCAGTGAAATGGAGCTGTGTCTCTCTGAGAACAGTGAACAAGGGGTCCACGTCTAGTTTTCCCCTGGTAATTTCGGATGAGACCCAAAGTTACTTAATATACAAAACAAAGGGGGTTCTGGGAGTCTCTCTACCAACACAAACACAGCCCATTGACCTGTTCTTGGGTGGGTGGCCCCTGGGAGAGTCTCAACCAAGTATTTAGCTCATTTTCCCTTTCACAGAGAAGAAATATCCCTGCATATCAGTCTTTGTCCGGCCCAGGGGCTTTCCAGCACTGAAATGCTAGGCAATTCTTCTCTGAACAAGAGTACCAACATCAACCCCATGCATGTGTTTCAGCCTTGTTGGGCATCATGAGTGAGTTGGAGCTGTGCCTCTCTGAGAACAGTGAGCAAAGGGTCCACGTCTGGATTCCCCTGGTCACTTAGGGTGAGTCCCAAAGTTACTTAATATGCAAAACGAAGGGGGTTCTGGGAGTCTCTCTACCAGCACGAACACAGCCCATTGACCTGTTCTTGGCTGGATTGCCCCTGGGAGAGTCTCAACCAAGTCTTTAGCTCACTATACCTTTCAGAGAGAATAAACATCCCTGCACAGCAGTCTTTGTCCTGCCCAGGGGCAGTTCAGCACCAAAATACTAGGCAATTCTCCTCTGAACAAGAGTACCAACAACAACCCCATTCACATGTTTCAGCCTTTTTGGGCATCATCAGTGAAATGGAGCTGTGCCTCTCTGAGAACAGTGAACAAGGGGTCCACGTCTAGATTCCCCTGGTAACTTAGGGTGAGACCCAAAGCTACTTAATATGCAAAACAAAGGGGGTTCTGGGAGTCTCTCTACCAACACAAACACAGCCCATTGACCTGTGCTTGGGTGGCTGGCCCTTGGGAGAGTCTCAACCAAGTATTTAGCTCATTTTCCCTTTCACAGAGAAGAAATATCCCTGCATATCAGTCTTTGTCCTGCCCAGGGGCAGTGCAGCATCGAAATGGTAGGCAATTCTTCTCTGAAAAAGAGTACCAACATCAACCCCATGCATGGTTTCAGCCTTGTTGGGCATCATCATTGAGGTGGAGCCAGCCTCTCTGAGAACTGTGAGCAAGGGGTCCACGTCTGGATTCCCCTGGTAACTTAGGGTGAGACCCAAAGTTACTTAAAATGCAAACCTAAGGGGGTTCTGGGAGTCCCTCTACCAGCACGAACACAGCATATTGACCTGTTACATGGTGGATGGCCCCTGGGAGAGTCTCAACCAAGTCTTTAGCTCACTGTCCCTTTCACATAGAAGAAATATACCTACATATCAGTCTTTGTCCTGCCCAGGGGCAGTGCAGCATCGAAATGCTAGGCAATTCTCCTCTGAACAAGAGTACCAACAGCAACCCCATACTCATGTTTCAGCCTTGTTGGGCATCATCAGTGAGATGGAGCTGTGCCTCTCTGAGAACAGTTTACAATGGGTCCACGTCTGGATTCCCCTGGTAACTTAGGGTGAGACCCAAAGTTCCTTAATATGCAAAACCAAGGGGGTCTGGGAGTCTCTCTAACGGCACGAACACAGCCCATTGACCTGCTCTTGGCTGGATGGCCCCTGGGATAGTCCCAACCAAGTCTGTAGCTCACTGTCCCTTTCACAGAGAAGAAATATCCCTGCATATCAGTCTTTGTTCTGCCCTGGGGCAGTCCAGCACCGAAATGCTAGGCAATTCTCTTCTGAACAAGAGTACCAACAGCAACCCCATACATGTGTTTCAGCCTTGTTGGGCATCATGAGTGAGGTGTAGCTGTGCCTCTCTGAGAACAGTGAGCAAGGGGTCCACGTCTGAATTCCCCTGGTAACTTAGGGTGAGACCCAAAGTTCCTTAATATGCAAAACCAAGGGGGTCTGGGAGTCTCTCTACCGGCACGAACACAGCCCATTGACCTGCTCTTGGCTAGATGGCCCCTGGGATAGTCTCAACCAAGTCTGTAGCTCACTGTCCCTCTCACAGAGAAGAAATATCCCTGCATATCAGTCTTTGTCCTGCCCTAGGGCAGTCTAGCACCGAAATGCTAGGCAATTCTCCTCTGAACAAGAGTACCAACAGCAACCCCATACATGTGTTTCAGCCTTGTTGGGCATCATCTGTGAGTTGGAGCTGTGCTTCTCTGAGAACAGTCAGCAAGGGGTCCACGTCTGGATTCCCCTGGTAATTTAGGATGAGACCCAAAGTTACTTAATATACAAAACAAAGGGGGTTCTGGGAGTCTCTCTACCAACACAAACACAGCCCATTGACCTGTTCTTGGGTGGGTGGCCCCTGGGAGAGTCTCAACCAAGTATTTAGCTCATTTTCCCTTTCACAGAGAAGAAATATCCCTGCATATCAGTCTTTGTCCGGCCCAGGGGCTTTCCAGCACTGAAATGCTAGGCAATTCTTCTCTGAACAAGAGTACCAACATCAACCCCATGCATGTGTTTCAGCCTTGTTGGGCATCATGAGTGAGGTGGAGCTGTGCCTCTCTGAGAACAGTGAGCAAGGGGTCCAGTCTGGATTCCCCTGGTCACTTAGGGTGAGTCCCAAAGTTACTTAATATGCAAAACGAAGGGGGTTCTGGGAGTCTCTCTACCAGCACGAACACAGCCCATTGACCTGTTCTTGGCTGGATTGCCCCTGGGAGAGTCTCAACCAAGTCTTTAGCTCACTATACCTTTCAGAGAGAATAAACATCCCTGCACAGCAGTCTTTGTCCTGCCCAGGGGCAGTTCAGCACCAAAATACTAGGCAATTCTCCTCTGAACAAGAGTACCAACAACAACCCCATTCACATGTTTCAGCCTTTTTGGGCATCATCAGTGAAATGGAGCTGTGCCTCTCTGAGAACAGTGAACAAGGGGTCCACGTCTAGATTCCCCTGGTAACTTAGGGTGAGACCCAAAGCTACTTAATATGCAAAACAAAGGGGGTTCTGGGAGTCTCTCTACCAACACAAACACAGCCCATTGACCTGTGCTTGGGTGGCTGGCCCTTGGGAGAGTCTCAACCAAGTATTTAGCTCATTTTCCCTTTCACAGAGAAGAAATATCCCTGCATATCAGTCTTTGTCCTGCCCAGGGGCAGTGCAGCATCGAAATGGTAGGCAATTCTTCTCTGAAAAAGAGTACCAACATCAACCCCATGCATGGTTTCAGCCTTGTTGGGCATCATCATTGAGGTGGAGCCAGCCTCTCTGAGAACTGTGAGCAAGGGGTCCACGTCTGGATTCCCCTGGTAACTTAGGGTGAGACCCAAAGTTACTTAAAATGCAAACCTAAGGGGGTTCTGGGAGTCCCTCTACCAGCACGAACACAGCATATTGACCTGTTACATGGTGGATGGCCCCTGGGAGAGTCTCAACCAAGTCTTTAGCTCACTGTCCCTTTCACATAGAAGAAATATACCTACATATCAGTCTTTGTCCTGCCCAGGGGCAGTGCAGCATCGAAATGCTAGGCAATTCTCCTCTGAACAAGAGTACCAACAGCAACCCCATACTCATGTTTCAGCCTTGTTGGGCATCATCAGTGAGATGGAGCTGTGCCTCTCTGAGAACAGTTTACAATGGGTCCACGTCTGGATTCCCCTGGTAACTTAGGGTGAGACCCAAAGTTCCTTAATATGCAAAACCAAGGGGGTCTGGGAGTCTCTCTAACGGCACGAACACAGCCCATTGACCTGCTCTTGGCTGGATGGCCCCTGGGATAGTCCCAACCAAGTCTGTAGCTCACTGTCCCTTTCACAGAGAAGAAATATCCCTGCATATCAGTCTTTGTTCTGCCCTGGGGCAGTCCAGCACCGAAATGCTAGGCAATTCTCTTCTGAACAAGAGTACCAACAGCAACCCCATACATGTGTTTCAGCCTTGTTGGGCATCATGAGTGAGGTGTAGCTGTGCCTCTCTGAGAACAGTGAGCAAGGGGTCCACGTCTGAATTCCCCTGGTAACTTAGGGTGAGACCCAAAGTTCCTTAGTATGCAAAACTAAGGGGGTCTGGGAGTCTCTCTACCGGCACGAACACAGCCCATTGACCTGCTCTTGGCTGGATGGCCCCTGGGATAGTCTCAACCAAGTCTGTAGCTCACTGTCCCTTTCACAGAGAAGAAATATCCCTGCATATCAGTCTTTGTCCTGCCCTAGGGCAGTCTAGCACCGAAATGCTAGGCAATTCTCCTCTGAACAAGAGTACCAACAGCAACCCCATACATGTGTTTCAGCCTTGTTGGGCATCATCTGTGAGTTGGAGCTGTGCTTCTCTGAGAACAGTCAGCAAGGGGTCCACGTCTGGATTCCCCTGGTAATTTAGGATGAGACCCAAAGTTACTTAATATGCAAAACGAAGGGGGTTCTGGGAGTCTCTTTACCAGCACGAACACAGCCCATTGACCTGTTCTTGGCTGGATGGCCCCTGGGAGAGTCTCAACCAAGTCTTTAGCTCATTATACCTTTCAGAGAGAATAAACATCCCTGCACAGCAGTCTTTGTCCTGCCCAGGGGCAGTCCAGCACCAAAATACTAGGCAATTCTCCTCTGAACAAGAGTACCAACAACAACCCCATACACATGTTTCAGCCTTGTTGGGCATCTTCAGTGAAATGGATCTGTGCCTCTCTGAGAACAGTGAACAAGGGGTCCACGTCTAGATTTCCCCTGGTAATTTAGGATGAGACACAAAGTTACTTAATATACAAAACAAAGGGGGTTCTGGGATTCTCTCTACCAACACAAACACAGCCCATTGACCTGTTCTTGGGCGGCTGGCCCCTGGGAGAGTCTCAACCAAGTATTTAGCTCATTTTCCCTTTCACAGAGAAGAAGTATCCCTGCATATCAGTCTTTGTCCGGCCCAGGGGCAGTCCAGCACTGAAATGCTAGGCAATTCTTCTCTGAACAAGAGTACCAACATCAACCCAATGCACGTGATTCAGCCTTGTTGGCCATCATGAGTGAGGTTGAGCTGTGCCTCTCTAAGAACAGTTAGCAAGGGTTCCACGTCTGGATTCCCCTGGTAACTTAGGGTGAGACCCAAAGCTACTTAATATGCAAAACGAAGGGGGTTCTGGGAGTCTCTCTACCAGCACGAATATAGCCCATTGACCTGTACTTGGGTGGATGGCCCCTGGGAGAGTCTCAACCAAGTCTTTAGCTCACTGTCTGTTTCACAGAGAAGACATATCCCTGCATAGCAGTCTTTGTCCTGCCCAGGGGCAGTCCAGCACCGAAATGCTAGGCATTTCTCCTCTGAACAAGAGTACCAACAGCAACCCCATACACATGTTTCAGCCTTGTTGGGCATCATCATTGAGGTGGAGCCAGCCTCTCTGACAACAGTGAGCAAGGGGTCTACATCTGGATTCCCCTGGTAACTTAGGGCGAGACCCAAAGTTACTTAATATGCAAAACAAATGGGGTACTGGAAGTCTCTCTACCAGCACAAACACAGCCCATTGACCTGTACTTGGGTGGATGGCCCCTGAGAGAGTCTCAACCAAGTCTTTAGCTTACTGTCCCTTTCACTGAGAAGAAATATCCATGCATATCAGTCTTTGTCCTGCCCAGGAGCAGTCCAGCACTGAAATGCTAAACAATTCTCCTCTGAACAAGAGTACCAACAGCAACCCCATACATGTGTTTCAGCCTTGTTTGGCATCATCTGTGAGTTGGAGCTGTGCTTCTCTGAGAACAGTCAGCAAGGGGTCCACCTCTGGATTCCCCTGGTAACTTAGGATGAGACCCAAAGTTACTTAATATGCAAAACGGAGGGGTTTCTGGGAGTCTCTCTACCAGCACGAACACAGCCCATTGACCTGTTCTTGGCTGGATGGCCCCTGGGAGAGTCTCAACCAAGTCTTTAGCTCACTATACCTTTCAGAGAAAAGAAACATCCCTGCACAGCAGTCTTTGTCCTGCCCAGGGGCAGTCCAGCACCAAAATACTAGGCAATTCTCCTCTGAACAAGAGTGCCAACAACAACCCCATACACATGTTTCAGCCTTGTTGGGCATCATCAGTAAAATGGAGCTGTGCCTCTCTGAGAACAGTGAACAAGGGGTCCACGTCTAGACTCCCCTGGTAACTTAGGGTGAGACCCAAAGTTACTTAATATGCAGAACAAAGGGGGTTCTGAGAGTCTCTCTACCAACACAAACACAGCCCATTGACCTGTTCTTGGGTGGCTGGCCCCTGGGAGAGTCTCAACCAAGTATTTAGCTCATTTTCCCTTTCACAGAGAAGAAATATCCCTGCATATCAGTCTTTGTCCGGCCCAGGGGCAGTCCAGCACTGAAATGCTAGGCAATTCTTCTCCGAACAAGAGTACCAACAGCAACCCCATACTTGTGTTTCAGCCTTGTTGGGCATCATCTGTGAGTTGGAGCTGTGCTTCTCTGAGAACAGTCAGCAAGGGGTCCACGTCTGGATTCCCCTGGTAACTTAGGATGAGACCCAAAGTTACTTAATATGCAAAACGAAGGGCGTTCTGGGAGTCTCTCAACCAAGTATTTAGCTCACTTTCCCTTTTACAGATAAGATATATCCCTGCATATCAATCTTTGTCCGGCCCAGGGGCAGTCCAGCACTGAAATGCTAGGCAATTCTTCTCTGAACAAGAGTACCAACATGAACCCAAGGCACGTGTTTCAGCCTTGTTGGCCATCATGAGTGAGGTGGAGCTGTGCCTCTCTAAGAACAGTGAGCAAGGGGTCGACGTCTGGATTCCACTGGTAATTTAGGGTGAGACCCAAAGTTACTTAATATGCAAAATGAAGGGGCTTCTGGAAGTCGCTCTTCCAGCACGAACACAGCCCATTGACCTGTACTTGGGTGGATGGCCCCTGTGAGAGTCTCAACCAAGTCTTTAGCTCACTGTCCGTTTCACAGAGAAGAAATATCCCTGCATAGCCGTCTTTGTCCTGCCCAGGGGCAGTCCAGCAACGAAATGCTAGGCAATTCTCCTCTGAACAAGAGTACCAACAGCAACCCCATACACGTGTTTCAGTCTTGTTGGGCATCATCATTGAGGTGGAGCCAGCCTCTCTGACAACAGTGAGCAAGGGGTCCACGTCTGGATTCCCCTGGTAACTTAGGGCGAGACCCAAAGTTACTAAATATGCAAAACAAAGGGGGTTCTGGGAGTCTCTCTAACAGTACAAACACAGTCCATTGACCTGTTATTGGGTGGATGGCCCTTGGGAGAGTCTCAAGCAAGCCTTTAGCTCACTGTCCTTTCACAGAGAAGAAATATCCCTGCATAGCTGTCTTTGTCCTGCCCAGGAGCAGCCAAGCACCGAAATTCTAGGCAATTCTCCTCTGAACAAGAGTACCAACAGCAACCCCATACACTTGGTTGAGCATTGTTGGGAATCATCGGTGAGTTGGAGCTATGCCTCTCTGAGAACAGTGAGCAAGGAGTCCACGTCTGGATTCTCCTGGTAACTTAGGGTGAGACCCAAAGTTACTTAATATGCAAAACGAAGGGGGTTCTGGGAGTCTCTCTACCAGCACGCACACAGCCCATTGACCTGTACTTGGGTGGATGGCCTATGGGAGAGTCTCAACCAAGTCTTTAGCTCACTGTTCGTTTCACAGAGAAGAAATATCTCTGCATGGCAGTCTTTGTCCTGCCCAGGGGCAGTACAGCACCAAAATGCTAGGCAATTCTCCTCTGAACAAGCGTACCAACAGCAACCCCATACATGTGTTTCAGCCTTGTTGGGCATCATCATTGAGGTGGAGCCAGATTCTCTGAGAACAGTGAGCAAGTGGTCCACGTCTGGATTCCCCTGGTAACTTAGGGCGAGACCCAAGGGTACTAAATATGCAAAACAAAGGGGGTTCTGGGAGTCTCACTAACAGTACAAACACAGTCCATTGACCTGTCCTTGGGTGGATGGCCCTTGGGAGAGTCTCAACCAAGCCTTTAGCTCGTTGTACCTTTCACAGAGAAGAAATATCCATGCATATCAGTCTTTGTCCTGCCCAGGAGCAGTCCAGCACCAAAATGCTAGGCAATTCTCCTCTGAACAAGAGTACCAACAGCAACCCCATACACGTGTTTTAGCCTTGTTGTGCATCATCATTGAGGTAGAGCCAGCCTCTCTGAGAACAGTGAGCAAGGGGTCCACGTCTGGATTCCCCTGGTAACTTAGGCTGAGACCCAAAGTTACTTAATATGCAAAACCAAGGGGGTTCTGGGAGTCTCTCTACCGGCACGAAACCAGCCCATTGACCTGCTCTTTGGTGGATGGCCCCTGGGAGAGTCTCAACCAAGTCTGTAGCTCACTGTCCCTTTTACAGAGACGAAATATCCCTGCATATCAGTCTTTGTCCTGCCCTGGGGCAGTCCAGCACCGAAATGCTAGGCAATTCTCAGCTGAACAAGAGTACCAACAGCAACCCCATACATGTGTTTTAGCCTTGTTGGGCATCATCTGTGAGTTGGAGCTGTGCTTCTCTGAGAACAGTCAGCAAAGGGTCCACCTCTGGATTCCCCTGGAAATTTAGGATGAGACCCAAAGTTACTTAATATGCAAAACGAAGGGGGTTCTGGGAGTCTCTCTACCAGCACGAACACAGCCCATTGACCTGTTCTTGGCTGGATGGCCCCTGGGAGAGTCTCAACCAAGTCTTTAGCTCATTATACCTTTCAGAGAGATTAAACATCCCTGCACAGCAGTCTTTTTCCTGCCCAGGGGCAGTCCAGCACCAAAATACTAGGCTATTCTCCTCTGAACAAGAGTACCAACAACAACCCCATACACATGTTTCAGCCTTGTTGGGCATCATCAGTGAAATGGAGCTGTGCCTCTCTGAGAACAGTGAACAAGGGGTCCACGTCTGGATTCCCCTCGTAATTTAGGGTGAGACCCAAGGTTACTTAATATACAAAACAAAGGGGGTTCTGGGAGTCTCTCTACCAACACAAACACAGCCCATTGACCTGTTCTTGGGTGGCTGGCCCCTGGGAGAGTCTCAACCAAGTATTTAGCTCATTTTCCCTTTCACAGAGAAGAAATATCCCTGCATATCAGTCTTTGTCCTGCCCAGGGGCTTTCCAGCACTGAAATGCTAGGCAATTCTTCTCTGAACAAGAGTACCAACATCAACCACATGCACGTGTTTCAGCCTTGTTGGGCATCATGAGTGAGGTGGAGCTGTGCCTCTCTGAGAACAGTGAGCAAGGGGTCCACGTCTGGATTCCCCTAGTAACTTAGGGTGAGACCCATAGTTACTTAATATGCAAAACGAAGGGGGTTCTGGGAGTCTCTCTACCAGCACAAACACAGCCCATTGACCTGTTCTTGGCTGGATGGCCCCTGGGAGAGTCTCAACCAAATCTTTAGCTCACTATACCTTTCAGAGAGAATAAACATCCCTGCACAGCAGTCTTTGTCCTGCCCAGGGGCAGTCCAGCACCAAAATACTAGTCAATTCTCCTCTGAACAAGAGTTCCAACAACAACCCCATACACATGTTTCAGCCTTGTTGGGCATCATCAGTGAAATGGAGCTGTGCCTCTCTGAGAACAGTGAACAAGGGGTCCACGTCTAGGATCCCCTGGTAACTTAGGGTGAGACCCAAAGTTACTTAATATGCAAAACAAAGGGGCTTCTGGGAGTCTCTCTACCAACACAAACACAGCCCATTGACCTGTTCTTGGGTGGCTTGCCCCTGGGAGAGTCTCAACCAAGTATTTAGCTCATTTTCCCTTTCACAGAGAAGAAATATCCCTGCATATCAGACTTTGTCCGGCCCAGGGGCAGTCCAGCACTGAAATGCTAGGCAATTCTTCTCTGAACAAGAGTACCAACATCAACCCAATGCACGTGATTCAGCCTTGTTGGCCATCATGAGTGAGGTTGAGCTGTGCCTCTCTAAGAACAGTGAGCAAGGGTTCCACGTCTGTATTCCCCTGGTAACTTAGGGTGAGACCCAAAGTTACTTAATATGCAAAACGAAGGGGGTTCTGGGAGTCTCTCTACCAGCACGAACATAGCCCATTGACCTGTACTTGGGTGGATGGCCCCTGGGAGAGTCTCAACCAAGTCTTTAACTCACTGTATGTTTCCCAGAAAGAAATATCCCTGCATAGCAGTCTTTGTCCTGCCCAGGGGCAGTCCAGCACCGAAATGCTAGGCATTTCTCCTCTGAACAAGAGTACCAACAGCAACCCCATACACTTGGTTGAGCCTTGTTGGGAATCATCAGTGAGTTGGAGCTATGCCTCTCTGAGAACAGTGAGCAAGGGTTCCACGTCTGGATTCCCCTGGTAACTTAGGGCGAGACCCAAAGTTACTTAATATGCAAAACAAAAGGGGTACTGGGAGTCTCTCTACCAGGACAAACACAGCCCATTGACTTGTTCTTGGGAGGATGGCCCCTGGTAGAGTCTTACCCAAGTCTTTAGCTCACTGTCCCTTTCACTGAGAAGAAATATCCATGCATATCAGTCTTTGTCCTGCCCAGGAGCAGTCCAGCACCGAAATGCTAGGCAATTCTCCTCTCAACAAGAGTACCAACAGCAACCCCATACACGTGTTTCAACCTTGGTGGGCATCATCATTGAGGTAGAGCCAGCCTCTCTGAGAACAGTGAACAAGGGGTCCACGTCTAGACTCCCCTGGTAACTTAGGGTGAGACCCAAAGTTACTTAATATGCAAAACAAATGGGGTTCTGGGAGTCTCTCTACCAACACAAACACAGCCCATTGACCTGTTCTTGGGTGGCTGGCCCCTGGGAGAGTCTCAACCAAGTATTTAGCTCATTTTCCCTTTCACAGAGAAGAAATATCCCTGCATATCAGTCTTTGTCCGGCCCAGGGGCAGTCCAGCACTGAAATGCTAGGCAATTCTTCTCCGAACAAGAGTACCAACAGCAACCCCATACTTGTGTTTCAGCCTTGTTGGGCATCATCTGTGAGTTGGAGCTGTGCTTCTCTGAGAACAGTCAGCAAGGGGTCCACGTCTGGATTCCCCTGGTAACTTAGGATGAGACCCAAAGTTACTTAATATGCAAAACGAAGGGCGTTCTGGGAGTCGCTCTACCAACACAAACACAGCCCATTGACCTGTTCTTGGGTGGCTGGACCCTGGGAGAGTCTCAACCAAGTATTTAGCTCACTATACCTTTCAGAGAGAAGAAATATCCCTGCATAGCAGTCTTTGTCCTGCCCAGGGGCAGTCCAGCACTGAAATGCTAGGCAATTCTCCTCTGAACAAGAGTACCAACAGCAACCCCATACACGTGTTTCAGCCTTGTTGGGCATCATCATTGAGGTGGAGCCAGCCTCTCTGACAACAGTGAGCAAGGGGTCCACGTCTGGATTCCCCTGGTAACTTAGGATGAGACCCAAAGTTACTTAATATGCAAAACGAAGGGGGTTCTGGGAGTCTCTCTACCAGCACGAACACAGCCCATTGACCTGATCTTGGCTGGATGGCCCCTGGGAGAGTCTCAACCAAGTCTTTAGCTCACTATACCTTTCAGAGAGAATAAACAACCCTGCACAGCAGTCTTTGTCCTGCCCAGGGGCAGTCCAGCACCAAAATACTAGGCAATTCTCCTCTGAACAAGAGTACCAACAACAACCCCATACACATGTTTCAGCCTTGTTGGGCATCATCAGTGAAATGGAGCTGTGCCTCTCTGAGAACAGTGAACAAGGGGTCCACGTCTAGATTCCCCTGGTAACTTAGGGTGAGACCCAAACTTACTTAATATGCAAAACAAAGGGGGTTCTGGAAGTCTCTCTACCAACACAAACACAGCCCATTGACCTGTTCTTGGGTGGCTGGCCCCTGGGAGAGTCTCAACCAAGTATTTAGCTCATTTTCCCTTTCACAGAGAAGAAATATCCCTGCATATCAGTCTTTGTCCGGCCCAGGGGCAGTCCAGCACTGAAATGTTAGGCAATTCTTCTCTGAACAAGAGTACCAACATCAACCCAATGCACGTGATTCAGCCTTGTTGGCCATCATGAGTGAGGTTGAGCTGTGCCTCTCTAAGAACAGTGAGCAAGGGTTCCACGTCTGGATTCCCCTGGTAACTTAGGGTGAGACCCAAAGTTACTTAATATGCAAAACAAAGGGGGTTCTGGGAGTCTCTCTACCAGCACGAACATAGCCCATTGACCTGTACTTGGGTGGATGGCCCCTACGAGAGTCTCAACCAAGTCTTTAGCTCACTGTCCGTTTCACACAGAAGAAATATCCCTGCATAGCAGTCTTTGTCCTGCCCAGGGGCAGTCCAGCACCGAAATGCTAGGCAATTCTCCTCTGAACAAGAGTACCAACAGCAACCCCATACACGTGTTTCAGCCTTGTTGGGCATCATCATTGAGGTGGAGCCAGCCTCTCTGACAACAGTGAGCAAGGTGTCCACGTCTGGATTCCCCTGGTAACTTAGGGCGAGACCCAAAGTTACTTAATATGCAAAACAAAGGGGGTTCTGGGAGTCTCTCTTCCAGTACAAACACAGTCCATTGACCTGTTCATGGGTGGATGGCCCTTGTGAGAGTCGCAACCAAGCCTTTAGCTCACTGCACCTTTCACAGTGAAAAAATATCCATGCATATCAGTCTTTGTCCTGCCCAGGAGCAGCCAAGCACCGAAATTCTAGGCAATTCTCCTCTGAACAAGAGTACCAACAGCAACCCCATACACTTGGTTGAGCCTTGTTGGGAATCATCAGTGAGTTGTAGCTATGCCTCTCTGAGAACAGTGAGCAAGGGGTCCACGCCTGGATTCCCCTGGTAACTTAGGGTGAGACCCAAAGTTACTTAATATGCAAAACAAAGGGGGTTCTGGGAGTCTCTCTACCAGCATGCACACAGCCCATTGACCTGTACTTGGGTGGATGGCCCCTGGGAGAGTCTCAACCAAGTTTTTAGCTCACTGTCCGTTTCACAGAGAAGAAATATCCCTGCATGGCAGTCTTTGTCCTGCCCAGGGGCAGTACCGCACCAAAATACTAGGCAATTCTCCTCTGAACAAGAGTACCAACAGCAACCCCATAAACATGTTTCAACCTTGTTGGGCATCATCATTGAGGTTGAGCCAGCCTCTCTGAGAACAGTGAGCAAGGGGTCCACGTCTGGATTCCCCTGGTAACTTAGGGCGAGACCCAAAGTCACTTAATACGCAAAATCTCTCTACCAGCACAAACACAGCCCATTGACCTGTTATTAGGTAGATGGCCCCTGGTAGAGTCTCAACCAAGTCTTTAGCTCACTGTCCCTTTCACAGAGAAAAATATACCTGCACATCAGTCTTTGTCCTGCCCAGGGGCAGTGCAGCATCGAAATGCTAGGCAATTCTCCTCTGAACAAGAGTACCAACAGCAACCCCATACACATGTTTCAGCCTTGTTGGGCATCATCAGTGAAATGGATCTGTGCCTCTCTGAGATCAGTGAACAAGGGGTCCACATCTAGAGACCCCTCGTAATTTAGGGTGAGACCCAAAGTTACTTAATATACAAAACAAAGGGGGTTCTGGGAGTCTCTCTACCAACACAAACACAGCCCATTGACCTGTTCTTGGGTGGCTGGCCCCTGGGAGAGTCTCAACCAAGTATTTAGCTCATTTTCCCTTTCACAGAGAAGAAATATCCCTGCATATCAGTCTTTGTCCTGCCCAGGGGCTTTCCAGCACTGAAATGCTAGGCAATTCTCCTCTGAACAAGAGTACCAACAGCAACCCCAGATACGTGTTTCAGCCTTGTTGGGCACCATCAGTGAAGTGGAGCTGTACCTCTCTGAGAACAGTTAGCAATGGGTCCACGTCTGGATTCCCTTGGTAACTTAGGGTGAGACCCAAAGTTACTTAATATGCAAAACCAAGGGGGTTCTGGGAGTCTCTCTACCGGCACGGGGTGGATGGCCCCTGGGTGTAACGCTCACCTGATTCTCGCAGAGGCGCCGGTCTTGACTGGGCGACTACCGTATCTTCAAAGTTGATGTGCAGCACCCGGTTGGCTCTTTGGGCTGGACCTCTGTGCACTGTATGCCTGACGTGTAGAGTAAGATGTCTTAGGTAAGTGAATGCCGAGCTCTCCATCTGCCTCGGGGCAGGGTGCTGTAACCAGTTTCTTCACTGGATAGGTAGCGCAGGCCTCTTGACTTCAGAGGACTGCTGTCCGTCGTTTACTGCACGAACGGTAAGTTTCGAGTAACTCAAATGTCTTTAAAGTCTTTAATAATGATGTCTCTTGTTTTGCAGGGTTCCGGCGATGGCGGATGACGGGCTGAAGTGAGTTGAAGATGGAGCCCGTGTGATGGATAGAAGCGCCTGGAAGCACGTAAGTAAGCGCTTGTTGCCAGCTTCACGATGCGCTCTAACTGTCTTTTAATTTTGCAGGTACAAGTTCGGAGCGGCTGCAGGGTGCCGGGATACCCACTGGGTTAGATGTGGAAAGGAGTAATGGCACGTGAGTATTAAAATTCCCCAATGTCTTTAAACGCACCTTGTTTTGTCTTTCAGATGCGGGATGCAGCGCCGACGGCCTCCGGAGCGTGCGAAGAGTTGGTAAGCTTTTGTCTTTCAGATGCCGGAATGCAGTGTGAAGACCTCCGGAGCGCACGAAGAGTAGGTAAGCCTTTGCCTTTCAGATGCCGGAATGCTAACCTGTTCTTTCTTGTCTTTATAGGTGTTGCTGAAGACTGGATTCAGGATGGTAAGCCTTTTTCCTTAGGCCCAGGACCGGATGCAGAAGACACGATGAGCGTTCTGCTGCAGAGGGTGCAGAATAACGCAAAGCAAGATTCATCCACCGGGTGTGGTTTAAATAGCCTCCTGTAGTGCTTAGGTGTCTCCTTCCACAGCCACGCCTAAGTAAGAAAAGAGTTCCTGGTAAGAAAAGAGTTCCTGCCTTCCAGAAGAGTTCCAGTGTTCTGAATCTAGGGAGTGGCTCCAGCCCCACCCAACAGGAAAAGTAGTTCCAAACAGAAGAGGATCAGAGGCTCAACTGGCAGGCAAGTAAGCAGCATGGTCTGCTGCAGGTAAGTCCACCCAAGCATTATGAGCCCGGCGCTTCCAGCGCTGGGACTGGGCATATTTATGAGCCTGGTGCCACTGGCTCCAGGACTGGGTCCAAAAGGTCCCAATTGGGACCGGTTGGCACTCGGGACCTGGGTTATGGATCTGCTTCCAAGGGAGTTGGGAAAACCCTGACCTTTTGGAAGCAGAGATCATGACACTGGGAGAGTCTCAATCAAGTCTTTAGCTCACTGTCCCTTTTAGAGAGAAGAAATATCCCTGCATATCAGTCTTTGTCCTGCCCAGGGGCAGTCTAGCACCAAAAAACTAGGCAATTCTCCTCTGAACAAGAGTACCAACAACAACCCCATACACATGTTTCAGCCTTGTTGAGCATCATCAGTGAAATGGAGCTGTGCCTCTCTGAGAACAGTGAACAAGGGGTCCACGTCTAGATTCCCCTGGTAACTTAGGGTGAGACCCAAAGTTACTTAATATGCAAAACAAAGGGGGTTCTGGGAGTCTCTCTAACAACACAAACACAGCCCATTGACCTGTTCTTGGGTGGCTGGCCCCTGGGAGAATCTCAACCAAGTCTTCAGCTCACTGTCCGTTTCACAGAGAAGAAATATCCCTGCATAGCAGTCTTTGTCCTGCCCAGGGGCAGTCCAGCACCGAAATGCTAGGCAATCTCCTCTGAACAAGAGTACCAACAGCAACCCCATACACGTGTTCCAGCCTTGTTGGGCATCATCATTGAGGTGGAGCCAGCCTCTCTGACAACAGTGAGCAAGGGGTCCACGTCTGGATTCCCCTGGTAACTTAGGGCGAGACCCAAGTTGCTTAATACGCAAAACAAAGGGGTTTCTGGGCGTCTGTCTACCAGCACAAACACAGCACATTGACCTGTTCTTGGGAGGATGCCCCTAGGAGAGTCTCCACCAAGTCTTTAGCTCACTGTCTCTTTCACAGAGAAGAAATATCCCTGCATATCAGTCTTTGTCCTGCCCAGGAGCAGTCCAGCACCGAAATGCTAGACAATTCTCCTCTGAACAAGAGTACCAACAGCAACCCCATACATGTATTTCAGCCATGTTGGGCATCATGAGTGAGGTGGAGCTGTGCTTCTCTGAGAACAGTGAGCAAGGGGTACACATCTGAATTCCCCTGGTAACTTAGGGTGAGACTCAAAGTTCCTTAATATGCAAAACCAAGGGTGTCTGGGAGTCTCTCTACCGGCACGAACACAGCCCATTGACCTGCTCTTGGGTAGATGGCCCCTGGGAGAGTCTCAACCAAGTCTGTAGCTCACTGTCCGTTTCACAGAGAAGAAATATCCCTGCATATCAGTCTTTGTCCTGCCCTGGGGCAGTCCAGCACCGAAATGCTAGGCAATTCTTCTCTGAACAAGAGTACCAACAGCAACCCCATACTTGTGTTTCAGCCTTGTTGGGCATCATCTGTGAGTTGGAGCTGTGCTTCTCTGAGAACAGTCAGCAAGGGGTCCACGTCTGGATTCTGCTGGTAACTTAGGATGAGACCCAAAGTTACTTAATATGCAAAACGAAGGGGGTTCTGGGAGTCTCTCTACCAACACAAACACAGCCCATTGACCTGTTCTTGGGTGGCTGGACCCTAGGAGAGTCTCAACCAAATCTTTAGCTCACTGTCCCTTTCACAGGGAAGAAATATCCCTGCATATCAGTCTTTCTCCTGCCCAGGGGCAGTCCAGCACTGAAATGCTAGGCAATTCTCCTCTGAACAAGAGTACCAACAGCAACCCCATACACATGTTTCAGCCTTGTTGGGCATCATCAGTGAGATGGATCCAGCCTCTCTGAGAACAGTGAGCAAGGGGTCCATGTCTGGACACCCCTGGTAATTTAGGGTGAGACCCAAAGTTACTTAATATGCAAAACAAAGGGGGTTCTGGGAGTCTCTCTACCAACACAAACACAGGCCATTGACCTGTTCTTGGGTGGCTGGCCCCTGGGAGAGTGTCAACCAAGTCTTTAGCTCACTGTCCCTTTCACAGAGAATAAATATCCCTGCATATCAGTCTTTCTCCTGCCCAGGGGCAGTCCAGCACTGAAATGCTAGGCAATTCTCCTCTGAACAAGAGTACCAACCGCAACCCCAGACACGTGTTTCAGCCTTGTTGGGCATCATCAGTGAAGTGGAGTTGTACCTCTCTAAGAACAGTTAGCAATGGGTCCACGTCTGGATTCCCTTGGTAACTTAGGGTGAGACCCAAAGTTACTTAATATGCAAAACAAAGGGGGCTCTGGGAGTCTCTCTACCAGCACGAACACAGCCCATTGACCTGTTCTTGGGTGGATGGCCCCTGGGAGAGTCTCAACCAAGTCTTTAGCTCACTATACCTTTCAGAGAGAATAAATATCCCTGCACAGAAGTCTTTGTCCTGCCCAGGGGCAGTCCAGCACCAAAATACTAGGCAATTCTCCTCTGAACAAGAGTACCAACAGCAACCCCATTTGTTTCAGCCTTGTTGGGCATCATCAGTGAGATGGAGCCAGCCTCTCTGAGAACAGTGAGCAAGGTGTCCATGTCTGGATTCCCCTGGTAACTTAGGGTGAGACCCAAAGTTACTTAATATGCAAAACAAAGGGGGTTCTGGGATTCTCTCTACCAACACAAACACAGGCCATTGACCTGTTCTTGGGTGGCTGGCCCCTGGGAGAGTGTCAACCAAGTCTCTAGCTCACTGTCCCTTACACAGGGAAGAAATATCCCTGCATATCAGTCTTTCTCCTGCCCAGGGGCAGTCCAGCACTGAAATTCTAGGCAATTCTCCTCTGAACAAGAGTACCAACAGCAACCCCAGACACGTGTTTCAGCCTTGTTGGGCATCATCAGTGAAGTGGAGCTGTACCTCTCTGAGAACAGTTAGCAATGGGTCCACTTCTGGATTCACTTGGTAACTTAGGGTGAGACCCAAAGTTACTTAATATGCTAAACCAAGGGGGTTCTGGGAGTTTCTCTACCGGCACAAACACAGCCCATTGACCTGCTCTTGGGTGGATGGCCCCTGGGAGAGTCTCAACCAAGTCTTTAGCTCAGTGTCCCTTTCACAGAGAAGAAATATCTCTGCATATCAGTCTTTGTCCTGCCCAGGGGCTTTCCAGCACTGAAATGCTAGGCAATTCTTCTCTGAACAAGAGTACCAACATCAACCCCATGCACTTATTTCAGCCTTGTTGGGCATCATGAATGAGGTGGAGCTGTGCCTCTCTGAGAACAGTGAGCAAGGGGTCCACGTCTGGATTCCCCTGGTAACTTAGGGTGAGACCCAAATTACTTAATATGCAAAACGAAGGGGGTTCTGGGAGTCTCTCTACCAGCACGAACACAGCCCATTGACCTGTACTTGGGTGGATGGCCCCTGGGAGACTCTCAACCAAGTCTATAGCTCACTGTCCGTTTCACAGAGAAGAAATATCCATGCATTGCAGTCTTTGTCCTGCCCAGGGGCAGTCCAGCACGGAAATGCTAGGCAATTCTCCTCTGAACAAGAGTACCAACAGCAACCCCATACAAGTGTGTTAGGCTTGTTGGGCATCATCAGTGAGGTGGAGCTGTGCCTCTCTGAGAACAGTGAGCAAGGGGTCCACGTCTGGATTACCCTGGTAACTTAGGGCGAGACCCAAAGTTACTTAATATGCAAAACAAAGGGGGTACTGGGAGTTTCTCTACCAGGACAAACACAGCCCATTGACTTGTTCTTGGGAGGATGGCCCCTGGGAGCGTCTCACCCAAGTCTTTAGCTCACTTTCCCTTTCACTGAGAAGAAATATCCCTGCATATTAGTCTTTGTCCTGGCCAGGGACAGTCCAGCACCGAAATGCTAGTCAATTCTCCTCTGAACAAGAATACCAACAGCAACCCCATACAAGTGTGTTAGGCTTGTTGGGCATCATCAGTGAGGTGGAGCTGTGCCTCTCTGAGAACAGTGAGCAAGGGGTTCACATCTGGATTCCCCTGGTAACTTAGGCTGAGACCCAAAGTTACTTAATATGCAAAACAAAGGGGGTTCTGGGAGTCTCTCTACCAGCACAAACACAGCACATTGACCTGTTCTTGGGAGGATGCCCCTAGGAGAGTCTCCACCAAGTCTTTAGCTCACTGTCCCTTTCACTGAGAAGAAATATCCCTGCATATCAGTCTTTGTCCTGCCTAGGAGCAGTCCAGCACCGAAATGCTAGGCAATTCTCCTCTGAACAAGAGTACCAACAGCAACCCCATACACGTGGTTCACCCTTGTTGGGCATGCTCAGTGAGTTGGATCTGTGCCTCTCTGAGAACAGTGAGCAAGGGGTCCACGTCTGGATTCCCCTGGTAACTTAGGCTGAGAACCAAAGTTACTTAATATGCAAAACAAAGGGGGTACTGGGAGTCTCTCTACCAGCACAAACACAGCACATTGACCTGTTCTTGGGAGGATGGCCCCTGGGAGCATCTCAACCAAGTCTTTAGCTCACTGTCCCTTTCACTGAGAAGAAATATCCCTGCATATCTGTCTTTGTCCTGGCCAGGGGCAGTCCAATACCGAACTGCTAGGCAATTCTCCTCTGAACAAGAGTACCAACAGCAACCCCATACAAGTGTTTTAGGCTTGTTGGTCATCATCAGTGAGGTGGAGCTGTGCCTCTCTGAGAACAGCGAGCAAGGGGTCCACGTCTGGATTCCCCTGGTAACTTAGGCTGAGACCCAAAGTTACTTAATATGCAAAGCAAAGGGGGTACTGGAAGTCTCTCGACCAGCACAAACACAGCCCATTGACCTGTTCATGTGAGGATGGCCCCTGGGAGAGTCTTAACCAAGTCTTTAGCTCACTGTCCCTTTCACAGAGAAGAAATATCCCTGCATATCAGTCTTTATCCTGCCCAGGGGCAGTCGACCACCGAACTGGTAGGCAATTCTCCTCTGAACAAGAGTACCAACAGCAACCCCAGACATGTGTTTCAGCCTTGTTGGGCATCATCAGTGAGGTGGAGCTGTGCCTCTCTGAGAACAGTGAGCAAGGGGTCCACGTCTGGATTCCCCTGGTTACTTATTGCGAGACCCAAAGTTACTTAATATGCAAAACAAAGGAGGTTCTGGGAGTCTCTCTACCAGCAAAAACACAGTCCTTTGACCTGTTCTTGGGTGGATGGCCCCTGGGAGAGTCTCAACCAAGTCTTTAGCTCGCTGTCCCTTTCACAGAGAAGAAATATTCCTGCATATCAGTCTTTGTCCTGCCCAGGGGCATTTCAGAACCGAAATGCTAGGCAATTCTCCTCTGAACAAGATTACCAACAGCAACCCCATACACATGTTTCAGCCTTGATGGGCATCATCAGTTGTTAGATCTCTCCGCCCTTCCAGTCTGTTTGCTGGTAAAGAAAGCACGGCGTCGCCAGTTACTCACTGGCGCATCCGTGATCAAAGCATTCAGCGCAAAACAAAGGTGTATCCTAGCAGTAGAATACTTCACTTACCCCGGATGCAGCGCGGTGCCTCGAAGGTAGCCTGGCAACGCTGGCGTTCTCTACACTACCGGAGCACTCGTCCTGCTGTGACGGTATCACGCAAACCAAGTCACGTGATACCGTCTTCATAAGCTCCTCCCTGTACAATCACCGGCGCTTCTGAACTTTCTTTGGTGGCGTTTCGGATTCTGATTTCCTGTTTTCTGATCCATTGATTCCTGTTTCCTGATCACAGTTTTTTACTCGTCCTCCCGGTTTTGACTTCGGACTGCTTTGGTTGCTCTGTGGAATTTGCCTTGATCTGGTTGCCTTCCTCCTCTTGACCACGGACTGTCCCTGATTTTGCCTTGGATTCTGCATTGGTCTGCACTGCCCGCTCCCTGCTCGACATTGGATTGTTATTGGACTTTGCCTTGGATTCTGAATTGGTCTGCACTGCCCGCTTCTTGCTCGACATTGGATTGTTATTGGACTTTGCCTTGGATTGCTGCCACGCTGCTACCTCGCCTTGAAAGATTTTGTTCCGTCTTGGTTTTTTAACTTCCTTGCTTTCGTCCCTCACAAGTACCCGGATTAGAGACTTCCAAAGGTGTACGTTGTGGGTGTTTGCTTGTCTTCTGCCTCGCAACTGAGGTTTGCTACAAACTTCCTCTGCCCCTCCGGACCCTTGTTACCACTGGACAGGAGTCCAACACGGTAAGACTATGAGAGTAATTAGGGACTCCTAGTTATTCTGTTGATGCTTATTGATAAGTGATTCATTGCCGTATTCTTTGCTTAGACTGCAGGTGCCAGCATTACCAGCCGGTTAACTTTCTTACCTGAGTTAGCAGGTTAGTGGTATTCCGTGTATGCTGCTTTGTATTGGCTTTCTTGTCTATGCAAAGTCTGATACTTGCCTTGTTTTCAGCTGGTGGGGTGTCCTCCTGTACACTGTGTCTACACTTCTACGGCGCCTGGGTCATCGGCCTCCTGTCTTTCCAGTAATAGACCATTCTGGTTGTTATTTCTAATAGCCAGACAGGTACATTATTTGGAAGACTTCGTCATCTACACGACGAGGCAAGATGCTCCATTTCAAGTGCTTCCTTGGTCTGACAGATTCAGAAGCCTCTAAATATGGATGCGAACGAGACCTTGACCACTATTTTGCAATTAGTGGCCAACCTTCGTAACGATATGACCGCTGCCCATTCCGTCACCCAGTGACGGATCGATGAACTACAAGCGGGTATGCAATCCCCAGGCGCACAACTACCACCTACTGACATGGCATCTGGGTCACGTGTAGGACCACCGGCACCAGGGGCTGGGCCAGTGTACATGACGGCACAGTTCCCATTGGCGCCCCCAGAACGATTCAACGGAGATCCTAAATCCTACAGGACCTTTTTGAATCAATGCAGGTTGCATTGCCTCTGTAGACCTGCTTCCTTTCCTGACTCTACGACTAAGGCCGCCTTTTTGCTGTCCCATTTGGGTGGTACAGCAGCCGCCTGGGCTAACCCATTGCTAGAGGATGGCAGTCATTTGCTCTACAATTGTGACGCCTTGATAGATGCAATGAGTCGTGTGTTTGATACACGTTATGCTACTCAAGCTACAGATCTAGAGTTACTGGGCCTCAAGCAAGGGGAGATGTCTCTTCTTGCATATTTGGCCAAGTTCAATCAACTGGTGGCAGAGACCGGATGGCCTGAAGATAAAAAGGCATCACTGTTTTACAAAGGCCTTTCGGAACCCCTGAAAGATACACTGGCCACTGTTCCGGTTGTGCCAAATACCTTCCCTGAACTTCTTGATTTGGTGTTACAAATCGATTCAAGACGTGCAGAAAGAAAAGGGGAAAAACAAACTGTTCCTCCCACGTCCTTTTCTCCTCCCGCTCCTACACATAGTCCTTCGGAACCTATGCAAATAGGTGTATTACGGGGACCTCTCTCCGCTGAGACGAGAGAACACAGGCGGAAGAGCGGATTATGTTTCTATTGCGGGGCCTCAGATCATCTTCTGCGTGTTTGTCCCAAGAAACCAGCTAAGAAGCAGGGAAACGCCAAAGCTCGGCAGTAGAAGGGGTCCAGCTGCCGGGCATTTCTTCCATGGACTCTAATTCTTCCACCCCCTATTACCTCTGGGCTACCCTCTCTTCTGGCACAGGTGGTATAAAGGAGGTCTTGGCTGTCCTAGACTCGGGGGCTACCGGCTGTTATATGGACGAAAATTATGCTCGAGAGTTAGGATTGCCTATTGTGATTGAACCTTTTCCTGAAACCGTGAGTGCTGTTGATGGGTCTTCGTTGGTTTCAGGCCCCGTAACAGAGTGTACAGCCACGTTTTTAATGACCACTAGCTCCGGGCATAATGAAAATATAACTTTTTATCTCATTGTTGCTCCACAGCTTAAGTGCATATTGGGACTGTCTTGGTTACGGTTACTTAACCCCGTAATTGACTGGCAATCGGGGGAGGTGATGTTCCTTTCTGATCATTGCGAAAACAACTGCTTGGAAAGTACTCCCGACACATCGAAACCTAGTCACGCCTTGCTTGATACCACTTCCATTGTGGGAGCTGTTATCAACACAGATTTACCAAGGGAATATCAAGAATACAAGGACTTTTTTGATTCAGTTGCAGCAGACATTCTGCCACCCCACAGGACTTATGATTGTCTAATAGAACTGGTACCTGGGGCAAAGATACCATCCGGGCGAATATACTCTCTGACACCCAAAGAAGATTTAATCCTAAAGCACTATATTGAGAAATCCTTAGAAACTGGATTCATTCGCCCATCAAAGTCCCCAGCAGCATCTCCCTTATTTTTTGTCCCCAAAAGAGAGGGGGACCTACGCCCTTGTATTGATTATCGGGCTCTGAATGCGGTTACCATAAGAAATCAATATCCACTCCCACTGATCTCTGTCTTATTGGATCAACTCGGAAGTTCAGTGGTGTTCACTAAACTGGACTTGCGAGGAGCGTGTAACCTAGTGAGAATTCGAAAGGGAGATGAATGGAAGACCATGTTCAAAACCAAATATGGGATTTTTGAGTATTGCGTGATGCCTTTTGGGCTGTGCAACACCCCGGCTACCTTTCAGTATTTCATCAATGAAGTGTTCCATGATGTGCTTGACCGTTATCTGGTGTTTATCTGGATGACATTTTGATCTATTCACCCTCTCTGGAAATACACATTTCACATGTAACCAGTGTATTGCAGCGATTAAGAGAAAACCACTTATTCGCCAAATTGGAAAAGTGCATATTTCATGTACAGGAGGTGGAGTTCCTAGGTTACAACATTACCAACCATGGGGTACAAATGAGTCCCTCTAAGGTATCAGCAGTGTTACAATGGCCGACCCCTGTGACCTTGAAAGAGCTTCAGTCCTTTCTGGGGTTCTCTAACTTCTACCGACGCTTCATTAAGGATTTCTCAACCATTGCTGCCCCCCTCACGGTTTTGACCAGTTCCAAAAAGCCTTTTTTCTGGAATGGGGAAGCACAAGAGGCGTTTGAAAGTCTCAAGACCGCATTTACTACTGCACCTGTACTCCAGCACCCCAATCCGGCAAGGCCTTATATTGTGGAAGCAGATACCTCAGGTATTGCTCTTGGAGCGATACTGTTGCAGTTATGCCCCGAGACCAACGGTCTTCACCCGGTTGCATATCACTCCAGGAAGCTCACCTCATATGAAAGGAATTATACTATCACAAAACGAGAGTTGTTGGCAGTAAGAGATGCTTTCATGGTATGGAGGCACCATTTGCAGGGTACTTCAGAACCTGTCCAGGTTTTTACCGACCACAGAAATCTGCTTGCACTCCAGTCCGTTAAGTGTACTACAGCTCGGCATGCTCGCTGGCACAAGTTTTTCTCAATGTTTAATTTCACTATCTCGTATCGCCCAGGAGCCCTCCATTCTAAAGCTGATGCACTTTCTCGTAACCATGGTAGTCCTGAGCCAAGTAACATGGATGGGGTTCCACTTTTACCTAACCAGGTGGTATGTGGTTGTACCCTCCAACCGTTCTTTATAGACAAGCTTTGAGATTGGGTGGAGACATCTCCCACAGAAATATCCACTCTGGGGCTGGAGATAGACCTTCCCATCTTTATAAGGGAGGGACTGCACTATCTACCCGATATTCTTACTAGACAACAGGCGATGCGATGGTGCCACGTTTCGTCTATTGCCGCCCATCCGGGTATCCGGAAGACTCTGGATTTACTGAAACATTGGTGTTGGTGGCCATGTATGGCAAAAGATGTTGCAGACCATTTGTCAACCTGTGCGGTTTGTGCCCAGTGCAAAACCCTTCACGGCAAACCGGTAGGCTTGTTATGGCCTATGCCCATACCCGAACTGCCATGGACCATGAATTCCATGGACTTTGTTGTGGAACTACCGCTGGTGGAAGGCTATGACACGATATGGGTTATCATTGACTATCTCACGAAGATGGCCTTGTTCGTTCCTTGCAAAGGAATCCCTACAGCTCCTATTCTGGTGAGCCTGTTTCTGAAGCATGTATTCAGGCGTTTTGGTCTTCCATCAATCATCATTACGGATCGGGGTTCACAATTCACTTCTCTCTTTTGGCAAGCGTTAACCTCTACCCTAGGTATTGATGGTAGATACTCCAGTGCATATCACCCACAAACCGATGGGCAGACTGAACGTGTAAACGCGACTATGGAACAATACCTACGCTGCCTTATCAGTCAGCTTCAAGGTTCTTGGGTCTCGCTTCTGTCCTTTGCTGAATACGCTTATAATGATTCTATGCATACTGCGACAGGCGTTTCTCCGTTCTTTGCTATGTATGGAATGAATCCTAGAGCCCTTCCTATACAGTTCGAGCTTCCACTGAATAATCCTGCAGCTCTGGCTTGTGTGAGGGATTTGTCTGAAACACGCAGAAAAGTTTGACAACATTTACTCCAAGCTCAAGCAAAAATGAAAGAAACGGCGGACACTCATAGGTCTCCGGCTCCGAAATACAAAATAGGTACCAAGGTGTGGTTGTCTACGCGTAACCTGCGAATACCGGGTCGCAAAGCTCTAACACCTAAATTCGTAGGGCCGTACGTTTTTTCGGAAGTCATTAATCCGGTGGCTGTCCGGTTGAAACTCCCGTCTACCTGGAAAATCCATCCGGTGTTTCATGTTTCTCTTGTTAAACCTTGCCATCCTTCTACCAGGCTTCCATCTCGCCCGCTTCCTATTAGAGTTCATGGTTCTGATGAATATGAAGTGAACGCTATTCTGGGCACACGTATACGCAGAGGTAGACGGTTTTACCTGGTGGATTGGAAGGGGTATGGTCCGGAAGATTGTACCTGGGAACCGGTGTGTAATATACATGCTCCAGCTCTAGTGTCCCAGTTCTGGTCTGCCCGAAGGGTGAGAGCCTCTTTGGGGGAGGATACTTTTAGATCTCTCCGCCCTTCCAGTCTGTTAGCTGGGAAAGAAAGCATGGCGTCGCCAGTTACTCACCGGCGCATCCGCGATCAAAGCCTTCAGCGCAGAACAAAGGTGTATCCTAGCAGTAGAATACTTCACTTACCCCGGATGCAGCGCGGTGCCTGGAAGGTAGCCTGGCAACGCTGGCGTCCTCTACACTACCGGAGCACTCGTCCTGCTGTGACGGTATCACGCAAACCAGGTCACGTGATACCGTCTTCATAAGCTCCTCCCTGGACAATCACTGGGGCTTCTGAACTTTCTTCGGTGGCGGTTCGGATTCGGATTTCCTGTTTTCTGATCCATTGATTCCTGTTTCCTGATCACAGTTTTTCCTGGTCCTCCCGGTTTTGACTTCGGACTGCTTTGGTTGCTCTGTGGAATTTGCCTTGATCTGGTTGCCTTCCTCCTCTTGACCACGGACTGTCCCTGATTTTGCCTTGGATTCTGCATTGGTCTGCACTGCCCGCTCCCTGCTCGACATTGGATTGTTATTGGACTTTGCCTTGGATTCTGAATTGGTCTGCACTGCCCGCTCCCTGCTCGACATTGGATTGTTATTGGACTTTGCCTTGGATTGCTTCCACGCTGCTACCTCGCCTTGAAAGATTTTGTTCCGTCTTGGTTTTTGAACTTCCTTGCTTTCGTCCCTCACAAGTACACGGACTAGAGACTTCCAAAGGTGTACGTTGTGGGTGTTTGCTTGTCTTCTGCCTCGCAACTGAGGTTTGCTACGAACTTCCTCTGCCCCTCCGGACCCTTGTTACCACTGGACAGGAGTCCAACACGGTAAGACTATGAGAGTAATTAGGGACTCCTAGTTATTCTGTTGATGCTTATTGATAAGTGATTCATTGATATATTCTTTGCTTAGACTGCAGGTGCCAGCATTACCAGCCGGTTAACTTTCTTACCTGAGTTAGCAGGTTAGTGGTATTCCGTGTATGCTGTTTTGTATTGGCTTTCTTGTCTATGCAAAGTCTGATACTTGCCTTGTTTTCAGCTGGTGGGGTGTCCTCCTGTATATCGTGTCTACACTTCTACGGCGCCTGGGTCATCGGTCTCCTGTCTTTCCAGTAATAGACCATTCTGGTTGTTATTTCTAATAGCCAGACAGGTACATTATTTGGAAGACTTCGTCATCTACACGACAAGGCAAGTCGCTCCATTTCAAGTGCTTCCTTGGTCTGACATCAGTCATTACTCTACTCATCTCCCTCAACCAGAATTTTTATTAATAACACCTTCACTAGGTTTTCCCATCTCACAATGCCCTAGACAGGGCTGTCCACTGTCCCTACTCCTTTTTCTTTTAGCTTTAGAACCTTTACTCCAAAGTATTACCATTAATGATAGAATTAAAGGAAGGTATCACAATTAACGATTTTACTTTTAAGTTCACGGATGATATTCTACTTATCAGATCCCAACTCCTCCCTCCCAGCACTTATGTCTACCATAGATCAATTTGTTGGTGTCTCTGGATATAAATTTAACTATGACAAATCTGAAATCTTACCCCTTACAAATTCATGTAGATTAGCAAACACACCTCTTTTTGGAATGAAATGGTGTACTTCATCTGTTAAATACCTAGGGATCCCTATCACTAATAACCTCAAGGCCACCCTAAACCTATCCTAACCCAGGATATGATTACAGATCAAATTAACTTGTCTATTAATCACTGGTATCCTTTTTTCCCTCTCTTGGTGGGGCAGACTAGACTCTACTAAAATGACTCTTGGGCCCATTATTCTCTATTATCTCTCTATAATACCAGTACTTTCTTTAAAAAAATAGACAACATTCTAGTTCAATTCCTGTGGAAAAATAAAATCCGCCAAAATTGACCTCAATAAGTTGAAATCCGGAAAATCTTCCGGTAGAGCGAATTTTCCAGACTTCCTTACATACCAGAAATCCTTTTTATTACGACGAATTACCTTATGTTTAACTTCTGAACCCCTATTTATTAACACCCCTTCATGGATTATTTTGGAATCCAAACTCATTACACCTTTGTCCTTTACTTACTTTCTAAAAACATCCTCATGGCACGGAATCAAAAAAACTATATTCCTTCTAACAAGTATGGAATTCCTTAATTACAACAGGTGATAATAAGCAAGACATCTCCAGCGCCTTCATGTGGTTTTATAAAGCTTTTTAACATAAACCCAAACATGGCATCCTACATAAATGATACTCAGCCGAAGTGTTCCTAGTCTCACATTTATTTAAGAATAATGTTCCCATACCTTCCCAAGACCTCTGTAGTCGTTTCAATTTAAATGAATCAGATTTTAAAACTTATTCCAGTTTCACTAAACTTATTGCTAAAGCTATTCCTCATTATACACATAAAATTCCCTCAAAATATTTAGAACTAATTTTGTACTCTCACTCCACCACAGCATCCAAATTCTATTCCATTCTCAATCAACCCACTGATACTACCGTTAAACTCTAACATGTAGGAATCTGATTGGAACTTACTAATCACTCAGAATTGTGGACTAAGATATGGCTACAATGCTTTTCCACCTCTGTTGCAGCAAATCTCACTCAATCGCACTATTTCATATTACATAGAGCCTATCTTACGCCACAAAGGGTTGCCAAAATGTCTAGCACTAGTCAAAGTGCATGCTGGTCCTGGCAATCTTCTCCTGCAAATTTCTTTCATTCAATCTTTAACTGTAATTTTGTTTTTACATTTTGGACTCACATGTGGAAATGCTTACAAAAAATGTTTTTGTTTCAGGAGCTTCTCACATTATGTAATGTCATGATTGGAGCTGTAGCAAATCCCTATATGTAACATATTACTTCTGATTTAATTTTCTGGTATATATTGCCTTCCATCTCATTGTGTCTAATTGGCAAAATGCTTGAAAATGTACTTATAATTGATGGTGGAACTATGTTTGCTCTTTTCACAGAATTGAAAAAATGTATGCCTTATCAACAAAAATGTTACCAAAGTTTCATAACAAATGGAATGCCTTTAATGATTACTTAACATAAAATGCTCCTTTTATTGCCTTCATTGCTCTTCCCTCTCCCTACTCTTCCTTTAACGTGTCATGTCTGTCCTCCCCTGTTTGTCCTGAACCATGCTATGGTTTTACTTAATATTTTTATGAAGTTTATTATATCTAATATTGTATGTAGTAAACTACAGCATCATCAGTTGTAATAACTATGTTGTACCTCACTTTTCATGCAACTTGCTGCAATGTCTATTTAATTATTCTTAACTTTCAATATGAATCAATTAACTTAAAATAGGATATAGTTAACTGCTTGTAAGATTGAAGCTGCACTAGAATAGTCTCATTACAATGCGTAAAGAAGTTAGATGCCCCTACACAAGTAGGTTTGCCACTCCGCCGCCGTCTCTGACGTTAGCACCTCCCCCCCACATTTCAAGGGTTAGCCCCCGCCTAAATCTTAGACTAAGTGCACCCCTGGATGTGCGCAATTTCCTTTTGTTAGGCAGAGCGGTGAGGGACGCCTTTCCCAAAACAGGCGGCGCTTAAGTTTTATTGTGTTTGTGCCGAAAAACATACTTGAGCAAATGCAGAAAAACATTTTAAAGCTGCTACTTTCAAGAAAGACTTCCATTGCCTCTCTGCATATTGCACTTTAAAATGTATTGTTTGATAGTTTGTCCCCACACCACACCATTGGGTGGGGGTAGAAAAGTGGGGGTGGAGCATCCAAGATTGCCCCGCCTATTCTCTGAAGTGGCACCTCCCATCACCACTTATGTTCCCCACGCCCCGAAATGTAGGTTTCTTTGCGCCCCTGGTACAATCACTGTGATGGAGTAGTGACAAGCTGCTCCACCAAAATAAGGTATGTGGGTAACTCATCACGCGAGATCTCCGCACCTGGATGACACGCGAGAAGCGTGCTCTGAGGTGGAAGCGAGAGGGAGCTCGAGCAGACCAAGAAGGACGTGCCCCTGCGCTTCTTTTGCAGAGAGGCCTGCCGCCTCCATCCACCAGCGAGAAGCTGGTAAACAATGACTCCACAAAGCCAGCATAATTCAAAAGCCTATTCCCCAAGGCTGTTGGTTGCCCCATGTGACATGACCACACCAGCATACATAATTCCAGAGAAATGAGAGCAACTGCCTTGGTTTGTGCTGTAGTAGCCTGTTTGTTATCCCTGTAAATAAAGCACACCACTCAAAGCTGATCATGTCCAGTGTTCATTGAGCCACTACAGTCTATTTCATAGCTGCTGTTTGTAGACCGCGTGTCAATATTTCAACCTGTATACAGGGGAGCATCCAGCATTGCAAGAGTGGGGCGGTGAACCATGAAAAAGGTCTTGCTACTTTTCCCCCCAAATGTATTTGTATTTTATTTATTTATATAGTGCACCTGGCCCTGGTGCATCCGGGCGCATCCCTTAGGTTACATGACATATAGAAAGCATAGCATACAGAGTAATATACAGTAAAGAAGAATCATAAATTACTGTCATGTGAAATTCTATGGTCTAATGAGCGAAAAAGGCGGTGATAAACAAGGCCCATCATCAAGCATAAATTATGTACAAGTACGTTAAGTAGACAGTAAATTACAAGGTATATACATAAGCAACTTTACATAGAACAGCCTTTTTAAACCAACAGTCCGCTCGTGTCTCCTACCCCATTTCTTCTATGAGTCTCTGAGGCTTCGTACGACTTCTCCGAGGTCGTCGGGGGCCACCTGGGGTTGGGGGTCCTGATCTATCTGGAGTGCACCAGTCTGTTCCTTCATCTTCAGACGCTTCGCCATCTCCTAGGTAGGGTTCGTCCATCATGTGTCTGTCCCTGGCTTCCTCGTTTGGTTCCCATGTTTCATTGAGTGGGGTCAACACTCTTTTGAATTGTGAGACATTCCGGGTTATTGAAGAGCGCCCTTCTCTTTCAGCTGTGACCATGTTGCCCTTTATTTTTGTTACCATCAACAGCTCCGGGGCGAACGTGGCATCTTCTTTGCTGCCCGTTACCTGGTGCCACGTTTGACTCCTGTGCTCTTCTGCGCCTGTCTGCCGTTTGCTTCATTTTCTCTTTCTCCTCCAGGTCTTTCTCTTTGGCTTGAAGCTCCAGTGGTATCAGAGGTTTGGGCGTCGGGTCCTCCGGTAGTCTTGTCTTCACCGGTCGCCGGAACATCAGGTGCAGACCCCTGTGGTGCTGTGTGGGGTGTGTTTGTATTCCCTCAGTAGCTGATATAAGGCCTGTTCAAATGGCTTGTTCATTATGGTGGGTATCTGCAGTGTCCTTTTAATGTTGGCCATGAACCTCTCTACAGTTCCATTTGCTTGAGGCCACCTTGGAGTAATTTTCTATGATGAAAGCCCATGTACCTGGCAATGTTGTGAAAGTCAGTGCTGGCGAAAGGCGGGCCATTGTCTGATTTTATCACTCTGGGAACTCCATATGCAGATAGCATGCGTTCCATGGCTGGGGTGATGCACGTGGCGGGCGTGCTCTCCACTATCTGTGCTTCTGGGAAGCGTGAGTGCTCATCGATCAATACCAGGACGTACGTGCCATCTCGCATAGGGCCAAACATGTCTGCTGCCAGTTCGTCCCAGACTCGGTCTGGCAGCTGGGACAATTGCAGAGGGTTTGGGCGTGGCGGAGGGGCGGGTTTTGCCCAAGTTGTGCATCCACCTACCAGTGACTCCACCAGGGTGTCCAGTTTTGGGAACCATACTTTTTGCCTCAGGAGTCATTTTGTTGCTGACACTCCTCTGTGTCCTTCGTGTGCCAGCTGTATAGTCTTTTCTCGAAGGGACTCAGGTATTACCACCTTGCAGCCCTTGAGGATGATGTGGTCTTCCACAATTGAGAGTTCATCTCTAACTTGGTCAATCCAGCGTATGTCGTCTCTTATTGATTCTGGTTCTTGTTTCACCTGTTGTTTCATGTACGCTTGTTTGTCCGTTTGTATGCAGTGCCTGACGTTCCGTAGAGCCGGGTCTTGTTCGGATTTCCTTACTACTTCATACCATTCTATGGGGAACGGCTGCAGGTGGTGTACCACGTAGTTGATGTTCGCATCGGCTATGGAAGGATGTGCCCTTGAGGGGTGTCGAGATAAGTAGTCAGCCGGATTGTCCTCCATTTCGGGGCGATGTTTGATGCTGAATTTTTAATCTTGTAGCCTCAACCCCCACCTTGCTATCCTCGGAGGCATCCTTGCTTTGGTATCGCCATAGATGGTGAGCAACACTTGATGGTCAGTGGTGACTGTGAATTCCTTCCTGTATAAGAACACGTGAAAGTATTCACAGGCCCACACCACTGCCAGGCTCTCTTTCTCGGCCTGGGAGTATGCCTGTTCCGTGAGCGTGAGGCTTCTGCTGGCATATGCCACTATGGATACTTTGGCAGGGTCCTCGGGGTCCTTCTGAGATAGGATGGCCCTAGTCCCAAGGGGCTTGCATCGACGATGACCTCGGTGTCCCTGTGCTTGTCAAAGTATACCATGTGTTCTGCCTTTGAAATGGTATTTCGGATGGACTCAAATGCTTGCTGGCATTCCACTGACCAGGTAAATGGTTGGTCTTTACGTGTGAGTAATCGTAGAGGGTTGCTCTCTGTTGCATAGTCTTTGAGATATCTGGAGTAGTAGCGCGAGAGTCCCAAAAAGGAGCGTAGTTCCGACGTGTTTGTGGGGGGCAGTGCCATGTTGAGTGCTGCAACCTTGTCTGGGTCTGGTCGCATGCTCTTGTCGGACAAAATGTGGCCAAAAAAACCTTAGGGATCCCTTGCCGAATTCACACTTGTCTTTGTTAAGTGTGAGGCCCGCGGCTTCCATGGCAGCACATACTCGGTACAGTGCAGTGTCGTGTTCTTCCTTGGTTTTTCCAAACACCAGCATGTCGTCAGAGTAATTTAGACAGTTCGGTATGTGACGGATAACTTTGTGGATCTCCCCCTGAAAGATCTCAGCGGCCGATGAAATGCCGAAGATGAGCCTCCTATATTGAAATAAACCCAAATGTGTTATGAATGTTGTGATGCATCTTGAATCAGGGCTTATTTCGATCTGATGCTATCCTTTTGTCAGGTCTAACTTTGAGAACACCTTGGCCCCATGGAGGAGGTGGATCATGTCGGTGATCCTTGGCACTTGGTATCTCTCCCTCTCGATGGCTACGTTGGCCCTCCTCATGTCCACGCATAGGTGTTTGGAGCCATCCGGGGATTTTTTTGGAACAGGGACAATGGGTGACACCCAAGGAGTTGGTCCCTGGACAGGCTCGATCACTTGCAGTTTTATTAATTTGTCCAGCTCATCCTCCACCTGCCTCTGGATGTTAATCGGTATTCCCCTGTAATGTTGCGCTACTGGCGGCACGTCTGGGTTGATGTGGAGGTGAACCATCCTGTTTTTCAGTTTGCCTAGTCCCTTAAACAGTTTCGGAAATGTATCATGAATCGCCTCTGGGTGGCAAAGTATTTGTGTGCCATCAATTGGTATAAGATGTCTATGACGCCCATGTCGACTGCTGTTTTGAAGCTCAGGATGCATCCACTGTTGGCCTCTGTCTTCAGGATGTGCAGGGGAATTTTGGCAGTGTGCGATTTATGTGCGCACCATGCCGTGATGGTGCCCTTGCATGGCAACAGTGTGGTCGCGCCGTAGGGGTAGATGTCCACCACGGCCTTGCGTATTTTCAGTTGACGAGATAGCGAGTTGTAGGCTTTGTTCGCTGATGATGTTCACGGTAGCGCCCGTGTCAATTAGGAATTCTAATGGTGTGTCTTTCACCTGCAGTGTGAGGATCGGGCTGTGTTGGGTGGCCATTGCGTTGTTGAGAGTCCAGACACATCCTTTCTTTCGTTGATCGTCCTCTGACGACGGGGTTTCAGTATTTGAGGGCGAGTGCATTTCTATGTATTGAACAAACCGCCTTCTCTGACTGCGTGTCCCTCCTTCCTGGGGTCCACTGTCCTCCTGGGCATATGAGCTCCTGTGCTCCTTGTCGTCCCTTTGTGAGGATTTGTGGTCCCACTCAGTCCTGCTACTTGTCGGGCTGTGGCGGGCGGTCCTTCGACGTTCTTGTGTCCTCTGCCTGTTGGGAACGGCTGGGGGGGGGCATTTTTACACACCACCCTAAAGTGGTCCATGCCGCCGCAAGCAGCGCATTGTTGACCCACGGCGTGGCACTCCCCCGTGTGCGGGTTCTCGTAGCCGCACCTATAGCATGCAGTGTCGGACCGTCCACTGCCTTGGCTCGTGGATGATTCTAGTTTGTTGCTGTGTCTGCGGGCGTCATGGGCTGTTGTAGATTTATTTTGCCCAGATTGTCTAATTGAGACTCAACAGCTGCTTCCATTCTGGTTAGGGCTAGTATTTCTTCCAGTGATCTCTGTTTTTGCAGCAGCTGTTTTCTGAAAGGTTGGGACAGACAACCTGCTATTATTTGTGACCTTGGGGCTTCCTCATTAGAGTAGCGATGAAATTTGCAGTATTTTTGTTTGATGCGCAAGCGCATTACGAAGTTGTCTAACGACTCGCCTTTTTCTTGTTGGGTGGAGTGGAACATGTGGTGTACGTAGTCGATGTTGGTGTGCGGTGCAAAGTATTCTGACAGTTTATGGTGTACTTCTTCATATGTTGCAGTGTCCCAATTAACCAGTTCTCCTGCTACGTCTCTCACGGCTGGCCCTATGGCCACTGATAATGTGTATTTCAGCCCGGCATCATCTGTGAGGCCCACTGCCCCTGCATGGAATTTGAAATCTCTTAGCCATGTAGCCCAATGGGGCCCAAGGTTTGTTGTGTCCCGCACATCGAAGGGGTTGGGCATGTGCATCACCTGTGTAGTCCCTCCTGCCGCCGGTGTATGATTGGCATTACCTTCTGCGGCTCTATCAGTGCCTGATGAGGATGCCTGATCAGTCATGATGAGGCTCTAGTGGTGTGGCTTGTGGTTTTCTTGGGCACGGGTTAGTTGTTTTGCTTATGTGTCTTTCTTTCTTGTAATGGGGCAGGGTGAGGTTTTCCATGCAAGGGTGTGCTGGCCGTCCGTGTTGGTGCGCCTTTGTCTTAATGTTTCTCAGGCAGGCAGGATCCATCTGCTGCCTCGATTATTGCGTTCAGTTTTTTTTTTTCTTCCACGTGGACAGGGCGCTTCCTGTGCACCGAGGGCTGCCCCTGCTGGTCTTGGCGTGCGATTCCTAGAGGCAGTCACGCGGCCTCTCCATCATTGATTGGCTCCTCCCCGTGTGTCCTGGAGGTTGCTACGCCACGGTCTTCCCAGCAACTGTTCGTCAGCTGGATGAGGGGCTGCGTGCCACGCAAACTCAGAGAGCTCCCCGCTCTCTTGTGGTGACTGTGGGTGGGGCTGCAGGCTAAACGTAACGGAGGAGTCCCAGCCGCTCATGTGCGGCCCAACTGGGGACTGTGTAGGCCCTCTTTGCGGTCTGTGGCACCGACGCGCTCAACTGCTCGACTGCAGCCCTCCGTGTGCACGGGGTTCCCAAGCCCGTCGTCGCCAGTGTAAACAATCTGGCTGGGCTTTTTCACTCGCCACATGCACTTGTACTCAAATAAAGAAGAGAGGACGAAGCTCACTTCAAACGTCCTGTTTATTTTCCGTCTTCCCGCAACTGCCCGCACCCAGCATGTCCTTCCCTAACCCCAACATTACTTCCCTGGGGAAGAGTCCGCAACGGCGGCCTTCCCACCGAACGATGTGGACGGGCCTCATTCAGGTCCATTGCCCCAATGCCTGACAGAGACAAAGAGTTCATGTTGAGCCATCCAGGCTTGGATGACTTGGTAGATAGTATTCATGGCTTGTGTGTCAGCTGTGCGGTCGCCGGTAATAGGGATGAGTATATGGGTGTCATCCGCGTAATTCGTGTAGGTTGCACCCAGATAATCTAAGATATCGAACAGTGGTTTCGTAAACACATTGTAGAGAGAGGAGGAAACGCATGATCCTTGTGGTACACTGCAAGGAACTGGTGAGGGTTTGGCAGCAGCAGTAGGGGAGAAGATCCTCATAGATCTGTTGTTCAGGAATGAACTGATCCAAGCAGTAGCTTTGTCTGAGAAGTGGGCAGCTTTTGTGAGGTGTCGACAGAGAATTTGGTGATTCACCAAATCGAAGGCTGCTGATAAATCCAGGAGGAGTAGAAGGTCCAGGTTTCCCTTGTCTTTTAGCTCTTCAATCTGGGTTTTTAGGTCAATAAGGGCAGTTTCGGTGCCGTGGATGGAAGCCGGATTGTCTGAGGCCCAAAAGTTTGTTAGTTTCCAGGTAGTCTTGGATCAGTAGGTAGGCTGCCAGATCCAGGATTTGTAGCAGGAAAGGCACAGTAGTGATAGGCCTGTAGTTTGTGGGTATACTTGCATTTGATGTAGGTTTTTTGAGAAGCGGGATAACCCACGCATCCTTCAAGTTATCTGGGTCAGGGCCTGTGCTAAAGGAAGAGTTTATAAAGGCAGTGATGAAAGGGGCAAAGTTATGTGAGGCTTCCTTGAAAATGGTGGCTGGACATAGATCACCCTGGCAATTGGAAGGTTTGAGATTGTTGATGATGTTTTCCACTTCAGTAATAAAAAGGGATGAGAAGCTGAATGGTTTATCAGTGTGAATGCTAGGTTTAGATTTATCATGCTGGGACTGTAATGCTGGTCAATTTGGAGACAAGTTTTTTTGTCATTCATTTTGGCTTGGATTGTGGCTATCTTGCCGAGGAGCGCCTTCTGAATATTGGCACACCAGGCACTATCTTTGGTATACGTATCGAGTGGGGTGGCCGGGGAGTCCAGTTCTTTTAAGACCTTAAACAACTCTTTAGTGTTTAATTTGGCTTGTAGGATTTGCTTGTTGTAGGTGTCTTTTTTGGCCTGGAGGATGACATCTTTGTAGTTCAAGGTGACTAAAGCAAGGCTAGCTTTGTTCATTTCAGAAGAATTGCTTTTCTAGCGAGCTTCAAGGTTACGTTTTTCATTACGTAGAGCTCTCAACTGTGGTGCAATGAGGTTGAAGGCTTTTACCATAGTCTGACTGAACGTGTCTACCAGGACAGTGGGATCAGTGCACGAAGAGGAGTATTCGTTGAGTAGGGAGCAGTTTTTCGCATGTTATGTCTCTCTTATTTGTAGTGCAAATTGTGGGCGCAATGTCTTGCGTAAAGCATACGTTTTTACTGGGATACTGAAGGTAATTAAGTGGTGGTCAGTCCAAGCACAAGGTTGGTTAGACTCAATATTGATTTCACAGTTAAAGTCAGCTAGCCAGTCCAGGGTTCTGCCCTTAATGTGTGTAGGTTAACTAATACGTTGAGTAAAGCCTAGGTTCGATAGTACGCTAGTAATATCATGTGCTGTGGCATCATTGGGATCTTGGAGACCAAGGTTAAAGTCACCTAATAAGATAATTTGCGATTTAGTGTTGGTGTTGTCAGCAAGGATGTAGGATATCTCTTCTGCAAAAGTAGATATAGGGCCAGGAGGCCTATAAATAAGGTGGAGTGTAATAGTTTGGTTAGCTGATATGGATAGTTTTGCTGAGAGCCTCTACGTTGATGGAGTCTGTTGTGCGGGGGAGATTCAAAGGCTAATCGAGTTTTTGTGTATGAAGGCAAAACCACCACCTTTAGTTTGGCTGGTGTTGCGATCGCTTCTAATGATGGTATATCCAGTGGGGATGGCCAGTGATAGAAGAGGTCCTGAGGCTGCATGGAACCAGGTTTCTATAATGGCGATGAAGTCGAGGTCATGTGTTGTGATCAGGTCGGCCATGTCAAGCGCCTGAGCAGTGAGGGACCTGGCATTGATCAATGCCCCCTTGATCATGGTTTTAAGTGGGGAGGAGGTACTGGTATTGAGTTTGGTGTTCTTGGTTGTGGTGGGAAATGGAGTGGCGAGGGCTCTTGCAGCATGTACTGTTGGGTTAGAGTGTGTAGTAGTGTGAGTAAGCCGGCGGTGGGAGACATGCCGGAATCTGGAACCAAGTCTAAAGGTTCCTGATGTGTACTGTACATGGTTGGTTGAGAGTAGGTTTAGTTGCAAAGTGTTCTAGCCAGAGGGCTGGTGAGTTGAGGTAGGGGTTGGTAGTAGGTGGTGAAGAGGCCAGCGTTGACTTGGTGTGGGACTGAGTGATATTAGGCATGGCAGAGATGTGCAGTTGTTCAAACAGGATAGCGGGCATGATGTAGCCAGGATGGGTAGTGTAAGGAAGCAGTGGGTGGGTGTGGGTCTTGGCAAATGTTAATTCTGAAGGTAAGGAACTGAGGTATAAGGTAAGTGACCAAGTCAAGGATGCTAATTTGAAAGTAAGCAGGGTGTGAGGAAGTTTGCAATGTAAGGTGTGTATTGCCAATACATAGTGGCGCACGCTAATGATATAGGGCTGGGGCAGGAGTGTATTGGCAGGCAAGATGCCTAGGTACGCAACCAGTCACTGAGGACTCAATTTCCCTTTGACTCTGTGTGCTAATAGTATGGGCACGGTGATGATGTGTAAGTGTTAGGTTGGGATAAGGTGGGCTGTTATCAAAATGTCTCCTGGGGCGAGAATGCAATATATAAGCACACAGTGACAAGCATGTGTAATAAGTGCAGGTTAGGACACAGTGGGCATGTTCAGGATAGTACCTTGTGCATAAGTAAGATATATGTCTGCCTTGGTCAACTAGACTGAGCAAGATCTGGTAAGTATGCTGGGCACAAGGTTGAGGCAGAATAAGACAGTTCAAAATAGCGCAAGGGACATTGTAGGTAAATATGTGTTCTGGTCATATCAAACGGTATATATCATGTGGATGATGCAAAATAAGGCATATACAAAGTACACAAGTAAAACACTGTGGGCTAGTTCAAAATGATACATAGGTCTGACCACAACGAGCAATAGGCGCAGATTGAAGCAAGGTAGGCTAGTTAAAAATGGCACGAGGAAGACAATGTATATATCATTAGATGAGACACAACAAGGTATATGCAGAGTACACAGGTAAATCACGGAAGGCTAGTCCAACGTAGTACATTGGTTTGACCGCAACGTGCAATAGGCGCAGGAAAAAAAAACAGGGTAGGCTAGTCCAAGATGGCGTGAATGTCTGCACACAGGATGCAACAGGCAGAGATTAAGACTAGGTAAATTGGGCCAAAAAAGTCACTCAAGTCTGGACACAGGGTATATGCACTGGTCAGTTAGGCAAAGGCAATACAGACGTATGCACTACCGTGGAATAACAGCTAGGTCGACCAGAATAGCGAGTGGATCAGAGCACAGAGTACAATCCCTAGTCAGTTATGCAAGACAATGCGAATGTGTGAATTAGTTGTAAGATAAAGACAAGTAAGCAGGTCCGAAGTGTAGCAAATGTCCGAGCACAATGTAGAGGCACTACTCATTCGGTCAATGCAATGCAATCAGTTACGGAGGAGGTGGGTTAGAGCCAGGTTGCGCTAGTTCTGGATACCGTTCGGGGGTAGAGTATAATAATGGCTTACAATGTTAAATTAGGAGGGTGATAGGTACTCACTAGTGGATGGAAAGATGAGAAGAACTCTGAAGGGATCACTGCAATGGCGGCCCGGCGGATACGGACAGGCACAGACAGGCTATGTGCCATATAACGGGTGCCTTGCAGCAGGGTGCCGGCTCACACCTTCCCGCGGGGCTGTGCATAAAATAAAGCGCGCTGCCCAATACGGCGCAGGTAGTGTTGCCAGGCAACCAGCAACACCTAAGGAGCGGCATCCATTTTGAGTAGGGCACGCGGTTTCCACGTCGGGGAATCACAGCGAGAGGGCCAATATGCAGACTTAGATGAAATAATAATGTTGGTGTAGCAGAAGGGCGGTCATCGAAGTAGCAGAGATCTTGATCCTGCTGGGTGCAGCTCGAATGTTCACGCGATTCCATACAATCTCATTAGTTTCCCCAAACCGCCCACCCCTCCCCCAATCTACTTTTTTGGTAACATTAATGGCAGATGGCATTTTAACACAAAGAAAAACAAACTGCAGGATCATTACAGATGTAGGAAACTCATTTATTAGAGTTCTGTCCAGGCGCTCTGGGCAAAATACATGCAAACTTTATAATGTGCATATAGATTGCATCAACAGAAGTGACTTCAAAGAAAAGGCGATTGCAAGGAGCATCATCAGTCTTTGATACTTGGAGGCACCATGCAAGTGACTTTAGAATAAGTTGCCATAAGTAAGCCAAGTGGCAAATAACTTTGTGGTGCAAAATATTTAAATTGCACTAATGTTATATATGGAACAACCCTATAGTTATCAGGCTTTTTGTATAATAGCATGATATATTAACATAAGCTATAAAGTGAATCATAATCCACTTATAGAGCTGCAGATAAGAGACAGTGGGCCTCATTAGGACTGTTGCGGTAAGGCAACAACAGCGGTGGTAGTGCTACCAGCGTCGTTTTTGCCATGCTGCAACATTCCGAGTTTGCTTGCGGGTGCCGCTCTGGACGCCTGGTCAGACCAGGCGTGCAGAGCAGCACCCGAGAGCAGACCTGGATGGTAGCAACGGTACCGTTCATAACGGTACCGCTGCTACCATCCTCCCCATTCCCATTGAGCCCTATGGGGGCTCAAATGTGAATGGGGACGTACCGGCTCTGGGTCCCGCGAAAGGAAATTACCAGGCCCTCCAAGGTCGGAATGGCCCGGTAAGTCCCCTTTTGCGGGACCCGGCAGAGGCGGCCCCGAGTTTGGGGGTAGCCATGCTACCTCCAAAATCGTAATGAGGCCCAGTGTGATTAAATGAGTTGACCAGGATCACATACTTTGGTTAAATTGTGAAACCTGGATGTGGACAATTTAAGTAACAGCACATCTTCCCAGGTTTAGTTGATATAGATATTTATTAAGGTTTTGCTATGCATTTCAGGTGCTTAAATAACACTTCATTTATAGCAATGCCTTGGGAGCAAACCACATTACATAAAAAACTAGCCTTTCATGGTAAACTATACACTATATACATTGTCATAGAAATATGTTTAGCATTAAGACTATGGGCCTCATTACAAGTTTGCCGGTCCTGGAACTACGGTACCGGTAAGCTTGCCTATACCGTAGTTCACGGACATCAATTGGGGGTCGCAGTTGCGACCCTGAGGTCTCCCTAGCTACCCCTGAGGTCTCCCTAGCTACCCCTGTGGACTCCCTTGCTACCCCTAGAAAAGAAATTCTTTTTTTTTACATTTTTTTTTTAATGTAAGCTCCTGGGCTGCGGTCAGTATCATGTGGCTCTTTATTTTTGGAGTGGCTGACTTTCTTATTCAGGCTTATTTAAAAAAAAAAAAAACAGGGTTCTACAAGTGTATCACTTTGAGCAGTGACGCTAAATAAGAACGAATAGAAATAACACATCATTTGTCTTTCTGGAATTCTATCCAATAATGCTAGACTCATAAAGGTTTATTTCCAGGCACACTTCAGGTGTTGATTCACTGATTTAGCCTGTTCTCAACTCAGCCTTTCACCCTTCTGAGGTCGATAAATGAGTACCAACACAGGCTGGGTGATATTGTATGTATATTTCATCTATATAAAGTGCTTAAGCGTAAGTGCTATATAATAACATATCATTATCATTTGGCCTTTGACGTCTGCTTGCATTCACAGTAATTTGGTAATATGGTCCTATACACACTGATATTTCAACGATACATATGGTGATCCATTCTTGTATGAAATGTATATAACATTATGGTGATATCGCGACCATATTTTTCATCGTGTACTTAGAAACAATATGGGATGTCCCTTCCTGTTTTGTCAAGGGGTGAAAGGTCATTTTCCATCGCTTTCCGTGACATCACTTCGAGGTGGGGGTTCAAATGACATTACGTCCTGTGATGTCATCAGAGGTCAACGGTCATGTGATGTCACTTGCGCTACTCCTGACATTTTGATGAAATGAAGTCCCTGCCGTAGTTCCCGGACCGGCAAACTACGAGTTGTGCTTACGGTGCCTTTCTGCCCATCAGGTTTGACCTGGCGGTCAGAGCGGCACCCGCGAATACAACATTTCGGATGCACCAGTACCATTCAAATGGCAATGGGGAGCATTTTTTTCTGGTCCCACGAATGGGCAAATAACAGGTCTGATGGGGCCCATTCGCGGGCACTGAAAATGTTCGGAAGTTTGGCGGCAGCCTGACCGTTTTACCGGCAAGGCTACCGCCAAACTTATAATGAGGCCCCATGGCATTAGTTTTATTCTCACCATCCTGCTTGCAAAGTTACAATAGCATCATGCAGAGCCAATCCTGATGATGCTGTGTGTGACCCACCAGCAGTTGCACCTCGCCAAGCCCCGCTCAAAGCAGCCCACTCCCTAAGATGGCCGCCGCCCGATTCTCTGCATCTTTGTTTATTTTGGCTTGCTAGCATCCATCAAGGACTGTATTTGCCCAACCACAGGAGACCGGAGGTGGAAGCCGGCCTACCAGTCGAAGGCCTACTGTACAAGGCCATCCCCTGTCCATGCCTGTGGGTGCCGGAAGGAACAAAGGAAGCAATCCTCTCCACTAGGGTAAGAAGCGCTCTAACTCTTGCCAGCTACTCGTGCAGCTCAGTCCCTGGCCGCTAACGCTTTCATATCACATCCCCACACCCGTCTCATATCAGAGGAGACAAAGCTAGCTCACGCCCTGTTTGTATTGCCTCCTAGTAAATATGAACTGGACCATCCCAATTCCAGTATTACTCTGGGATAGCGTCAACCCACACTAGTCCTGATTGTGCTGCCCCATTGCAAACTGGATTAGCCTAACCTAGCAACTGCATCATTTGTACCTACGTTACCCTAATGCTAACTGAATTAGCCTAACCTAGCAACTGCATTATTTGTACCTACGCTACCCCAATGCTAACTGAATTAGCCTAACCTAGCAACTGCATTATTTGTACCTACGCTACCCCAATGCTAACTGAATTAGCCTAACCTAGCAACTGCATTATTTGTACCTACGCTACCCCAATGCTAACTGAATTAGCCTAACCTAGCAACTGCATTATTTGTACCTACGCTACCCCACTGCAATTGGAATTAGCCCAGCAAAACAACTGTATTAATTGTACTTATGCTGCCCTACTGCAAACCAAACCAGCCAGACCCAGGATCTGTACTGCTGCCCCTCGGCAACATTGAATTAACCCTACCTAGTAATTATGTCACTTCCAATCGCCGCAAGTTAGACTACAAGACCGGATTGTACCGACCCACAGCTAAAACTGAACTAGCCCATCTTAATAACTCTATCTCCTGCAGACCTGCCTGGCCTGGTAACTACAACACCACCCTAGTTGCACGCGAACGCTTGTGTACCTGCTGCCTGGAAGCACTTAACTACCCACCTATGGCCGTGCTCACTAACGCCGTCAGACTGCTACCCTGCCTATTGACGTATTATCTATTACCTTACCTATGGGCCTGCAGGTACTCCCTATACACTAACTATGGACCACCACATACACAGTAGCCCTCTAGACCCCAACGAACCTTAACCATGGCTACTACACTGCCACACTCAGCCAACATCAAACCTACTGTCTTCCTACCAGACTTCAAACAAACCATCACTAAACCCATAACCAACATTCTCCTCCAAGGACAAACCTTCACACCCGAACAATGGATAAACATATTTGCACGGAAACCTACACCGTATATATCATGCCCCACTACTACCAGAAATGGTAGACTAGGCTATAGACTTATCAAAAGACATCTCAAATCCACGCCTAATCCCACACTAACAAATCACTACAAAACTGACCAGAACAAGGATATCACCAAAGCAGACCAGAATAAGGCCAACACCGCAAGCAACCTACAGCCTAGCCTTAGTTCTCAAGCCAAAAACATCAACCGCCAATCACCCCAGACAAATCCTACTACCACACTGAAAGGATGTCTCATCAATGCCATGTCACTAACAGCCAATGCGCTTGATATTAATGACCTCATAGTATCCAACGACCTTGACCTCCGAGCTATCATGGAGACGTGGCTCCACTCCGCCTCTGTTCCCCTCCTATCACTGGCCATCCCAGACCAATATACTATTATTAGGCAAGACAGAACTTCCTCCAAAGACAACGGCGTCACTATCATCGCCAAATCCGCTCTTGGCATCAGACAGGTTCCAAGCCAAACACTCCTATCTGCTGAACACCTTAAATTCATATTGCCTTTATCACCCTCACAAACCATCACAGCCCACCTGATTTACAGACCCCCCAGGCCCACTATCTTCCTTTGAAGAAGATGTACCACTCGTAATAACCAACAAGGCTAAATCAAGCTCACAAACCCTCCTACTCAGAGACTTTAACCTTGGGTTACATGACATCAACGACAAGAACGCAACAGAGATCAGTAATAGCTTAACCGACCTAGGCCTCACCCAACGACTTGCACAATCTACGCATTCCAAAGGGCGACAATTAGACTGGATTGCTGATTGCAACTGTAACACCTCTATCACTTCCAACCACCCTCTTGCCTGGACTGACCACCATTCCAACCTCTTCTCCATCCCTAGAAACTCCCCTAACCATGAGAAAACATTAGCCTTTGCAAGACTAGCAAGAAATACATGAAACTTAACAGCCCTCAACATACTCCCACTTCTACAACCCCTCCTACAGGCGAACATTGCCCTCAAGCCTAACGAGGACCCCACTCTTCTGGTCAACCTATACAATACTACCTTGCTAAATGCCATTAACAAAATAGCACCTCAAAGGCTTTGCAAAGCCAAACCGCTCGCCCACCTAAATACCTGGTTCACCCCGCAACTAAGAACACTGCGAAAAAACAAAAGAGCTGCTGAATCAAGTTGGAAAAATGTCCCATCAGTGCTGAACAAAGAAAACTTCCTATCAGCCTCTGCCACATACAAATCTGCCATTTTCTTATCTGACTCCTACAATGACCGTATTCAAAATGCCCAATCTAATACCAAGGAACTGTTTAACATTCTCAGAGAATTAGAATCACCAACACCTCCTCCAACTACTTGGTCTAAGGATACCACTTGGTGTCAGAACATCGAGAAGGCGCTTTCAGACAAAACCAAGCTCCTACAAAGGATAATTGAAACTAAATTTGCCTCACTTAGCGTCAAAACAGTTGAAGAAATAATACTAAGCCTAAAGCCATCCAGATGCATCGGCGACATCTGCCCTGCACCTATCATAAAAGAAACAGCGAAGGAGATTGCCCCATTTATTGCCTCACTAATCAATACCTCCTTCAAGTCCAATACCATCCCTACGATCCTCAAGGACGCATTGGTCATGCCACTCCTCAAGAAACATTCCCTCAACCCCAATAATCCCTTTAACTACAGACCCACCACCGCTGTACCCTTCCTCCTGAAGCTCATTGACAGAGCAGCCTATCTGCAGATCCAGCACCGCATGGAAAGTAATAACCTGCAAGGGCTGTGCCATTCCGGATTCTGTCCTAGGCACGGCACCGAAACAGCCGTTAGATCTAGTAACCCCAATTGAGAATATTAAAGACTCAGGAAACCTTGCCATCTTTCTCTTACTCGATTTATCAGCGGCTTTCGACCTGGTCGACCATAAAACCTTATGCAATAATCTTTGCTCAGCAGCCCACTTTTCCAACAATGCCATTACCTGGATCCAGCCATTTCTGAACAACAGAACAACCAGAGTGTTTGCACCCTCTGTCTCTGCACGCCCATCGACTGTCACATGTGGGGTCCCACAAGGCTCCTGTGTCTCTCCCACACTCGACAACAGATTCACAAAACCCCTGTTTGACAAACTTGACTGTCTGGGCATCTCTTGCACCAACTACGCTGATGACACACAAATTCTCATACAAATCACAGGCAACAATGACACAGACTCACTGCGACTCAATGACACTTACCTTATCAACCAAGTGTGGGCTGCGCAACACGGTCTCTGCCTAAACGACAACAACACTGAGCTTCTCCTACTGGGAACCCAAGCCAGACTCAATAAACTTGACAACAAATTCAACACCTTCAATATTGACGGCAACAGCATCAAAGTCTCAAAAGACGTCAAAACACTAGAATGTAGCTCTACTCCACCCTCTCACTAGGAAAACAAATGAATGCTACAGCATCTACCACTGCTTACACCTGTAAGCTCATCAACGCTTGCAGACCCTTCCTGATGACTGAAAATTGCATCACCCTGGCCAGGGCGCTTGTATTAACCAAGCTAGACTACTGCAATACATTCTACCAAGGCACTAGCCAGCATGATCTCAATAAACTACAGATCTATCAAAACAATGTGCTAAGAGCAGCAACCAATTTCCCCAGAAAACTGCACATCACTGAATTGAGACGTAGTGTTCACTGGCTTTCATTCAACCAAAGAATTAAATACAAGACTCTCTCCCTCATACACAAATGTATATACAACCAAGCACCTAAATACCTCTGCAACAAATTCAATCTCCACACCTCATCTAGACAAACTAGATCTTCCCACTCTAATTACCTAATCATACCAAGGTTCAAACTGCAAAAAGCAAGGGGCAAAAGTTTCCCGCTCCTCGCAGCCAAACCCTGGAATTAACTACTGTGATGCTGGAAATGCATCAGAGGGACAGGGCCTCTGAATCCTTGTCCTTTACTGCTTTTTATCGTGTGTTCTGTCGTGTTTTCTGCCCAAGAGTCCATGTGGGACTCCTGGCAGTGCAGCTCTCTCTTTTGGTTTGGTGAACAGACCCATGGGATACCCTTATGGCAGCCATGGGTAGGGGTACAACCCTGTACCCATAGTGTATGTTTTTGGGCACCTGTGGGTGGCCCACAGAGCAGGGTATGGGCTGGTGGCAGCTCCATGCTGAATTTTGACAGGTGCTCTGGGTGTCCTCCATTTTGGGATACCCAGGCTCTGCCATTGGGATCAGTTGATTCCTGATAGGAAACAAGATGGCCCCTGTGGCCTCTTGCTTTCTATTGCCTGTTTCTGTATTGTTTTCCCAAAGTCTTGGGAAGCCCTGACTCTGTCCCTTCCCCCTGACTGGCTGTTGGGTGGAAGTTCCATATATGGTGTTGTTGTGAAGGCCCAGCTAGACTGACTGGAGCCTTCCCAGTGACTGTATGTTGTGGGTACCTCCTGTGGGTGGGACCTGGGTGAATGAAGTGTGCGACCAATATACACTCCTTGTTGTGGTTGTCTGGTTTCTGGCATGAGAGACAAAGACTGAGACAGCCCTGCCCGAAACTGGCCTGAATGCAGTGTGTAGTGTTGAATGGCTGGGTACTTGTCCCAATCCACATTCCTTGTTGTGAGTGTCTGAAAGGGAGGAGTGTGGCCTGAATGCACTGTGTGCCTGATTGGCTGACTGACTGCATGAATGCCCTTCTGTATGATTGGCTGCTGAGTGTGTGCCAGCAGTGTGGATGAGAGACAGAATAGTATATCTGGGGACCTCTCACCACTGGTAATTGTTCAGAAGCGTTCTGGAGTTGAGTCTCCACTCTAAGAGTAACTGGAACTGCTGATCCTCGACGTCCAGCTGGAAGAAGAAGACTTGCTGTTGCATTTGCTTCGACCGATCCGAAGGCTGCCGAAATCGTCGAAGACTGACCCGAGGGAGGACCTGGTAAGGCGCCCTCTTCCCGTGCTCCGAGGGACCATCGAGCACCGCTCCATCTTTGCCGAAGCGCCCTGGAAGTCAGACCCTCGAAAGGCTGCCGACCTGAGACGGGACCGCCGAGGAGATCGAAGTGAAGCACCCGGACATCGCTGCCGTTGAAGTCCATTGCCGTCGACCAGGGTTCGCAGGTTTGTGTAACCGCTGGAGGCCCGTCGAAGTTGTGTTGCCCAGCCGTGGGAACCACTTGAAGCCGTGCCGCCGACGACCGGAGCCGTCCGCTCCTTGCCTAAGAACATTTGAATCGAAGGACTCCCTCGTCCGCACCGTCGACCGCTTTATCCTGCCGGAGAAAGTCGAGGACGACTAACGCGCCGAGGAGAAACCTACCGGTGGGTTTCCCGCCACCCGAAGACCACAAAGACTCGAACGGCTCGACGCCCTTGCTGGGCCTCCGTCTCCACAATCTTTGCGGTCCAGAACTATTGTCACCGAGGTGCCCCGCACGCCTCTGCCTTGCAGGACGCCGACGCTCCGACGCCGACGAGCACCGCTTGGACGAAGCTGCCGCCTCATCGACGCCGTTCTACCCTGTTTGTTGTCGGACGTTCGACGCCCCGTGTCTCCCGCTTGAAAGGAAAGGCATTCAAGAAGGGCCGTCGATTCCCCGACACCGAACGCCAAGTTCCTCGACGGACGTTCGATGCCCCGTGTCTCCCGCTTGAAAGGGAAGGCATTCAAGTAGGGCCGTCGATTCCCCGCCGCCGAACGCCGAGTTCCTCGACGCTTCTCGACGCCTCTCGACGATCTGTGACTACCGCTTGAAAGGGGGTCGCTCAAGAAGGATCTGTCGACGCCTCTTCAAAGAACTCGACTCCACCAGGTACATTGGGGGGGTAAAAACATTATAGGAGGGAATAAGACTTGCAGATCAATATATGGACTGGGCTTGTGCTATATCTTTATTTTACAGGTTGCCCAGGTGGGGGGATCTCCACACAGAACTGTGTCTAGTGGTAGGGGCCAGTATTCTGCCTATTGCTCAACCATCTTATTTTCTCTCCTCTCACTATTGCTGGTTTCACTCTATTGATCTGTGTGACATTGTTACAGTATTGTTGATGCACTTTAATGATATCTAATACAAAGGGTGGTACCACTTTAGAATTGTATATATTTGCCATTGTTGATTTTCCTAAGTACAAAGTGAGTTATTATGATAAGTGTACATAACCTTGAATATTAATTATATAAAGACTGTGCTCTAACCGATACAGTGTGTGGACATTCCTTTGTGGGGGCTTGGGGACTACACTGTACTTAAGAACCAGCCTGCATCACCTCCTGAGAAGCTAGGCCTTGATTGCTCGTCCATTGCTACCGTAATAGAGAATCTTGGCTGGGGTCTTCTGTGCCTCTCTTCTACCATATAGAGAGCAGAAGTACAGACACCCCCTACCGGTCCTTTACAACTACCACCCAACATCAGACTAGAACCCTCCATTCACAAATTCCGATACAAGGTCAAATCCTGGCTTACTCTGAAGTTGATTATCCCCCATGATTTTAATGTGTGTGAACTACTATGCCTGTTACTGTAAATATGCTACTGAAATTTAATTTGTAACTGATATTTTTTACCCAAAGAAATGTGCCCAGTTGCCTCAGGGCTCGGTGCGCTATATAAATAAAATACAATACAATTAGAAAATGCCCAGGGTTTGTGAACAGAATATACAAGCAGTGGCATACCCGAGAGGGGGTGAGAAGAGGGGGAAGACTGCCCCCCCGCCCCCTCCCAGGGGCTCTTCTGAGACAGACCAGGACCATACTTGCCAACCTGACAGATTTAGGCAGTTGGCTACTGCTTTTTAAGCAGTCCTACCGCCTACAGAATTGGGTGACAGATCCTACTGCTTTTTACAGTGGCAGGTAATTTATGTTACTCTAAGGCAGGCTCAAGACAAAACATGCAACACATGAATTAGTCTGTCTGTACAGTGGGCTGGTAAGTGATTACTTAGATTGGGCTCAAACCAATCAAATGACTCTGTCCTGCACTCTTGCCGGTACAACCCTTAGGTGAACAACCAGTGAAGGCAAGTGGCAGAGTGTAACACCATCACACAGCATCTGCCTATCAGACTGAGGGGTGTACCAGTCTCCATGACACTCAGTGTTCAATTTGCACTGCAGGAATACATATGTACTGCCTAGGCTGCTGGTACAGAGCAGTGGCAAATGTTGCCTACCAGCTCTGTGTGATTACCTTCTGTGTAATTGAATTTGGTGTTAACTTACCATTCAGAATTCAGATTTTCAACACATTCGTTACAGAAAGTCACAATTCTATTAAAGAAAATCTGAATTCTATGTCGCACTTTCCATAGGTTTAAAATAGAAAGTTTTAAAAGTCGATTCATTCGACCAATCTGCAGATCTCATAATGTCCTCTACTCTGGCTCCTATGTTATACGCTTTAGTAGCCATCGCTCCTCTAGTTGAATGAGCGCCATATCTCTCGATATCGATACCCACTTGTACCATCACCCATCTAAGCCATCTGGCTATGGCGGCCGGTCTAACCGCTTTAAATGGTTTACAAATTGCTATTAATAATTGTGACACCCCCGGGGGCCTTACTTCCCTCGTCATATTTTCATATGCTGTTAAGCATCTGACTGGACATAATTTTGGTTGGTTTGGAAAAGCCTCATAGGAAATAGATCTCAACCCCGTTTTGGTCCTCCTTGTTATGAGAAAAGTCACTCCGTTCGGAGATATACTTTTCCTGTTAATCTCCAGTGCTCTAACATCAGAAAATCTCTTATATGCTAAAAGACAGAAGAGCATGGCTAACTTGCCTGAAATTGCTTTATGTGTCAAATCCTGATTATCTGGCCATGATAGAAATAGTCTCAAAACCTTGTCTACATCCCATAACTGATTATATTTCTCGCTAGGGGGTCTGAGCATCTTTACCCCTCTCATAAGTCTACAGATTAATGAATGTTCCCCAATCGCTAAGCCTTCAACTCTAGGGTGCCCTGCAGATATCGCAGACCTGGCTGTGTTGATAGTTCTGTACGCCTTTCCTAGAGCTGCCATCTGGGCTAAAAAATTACCTACATGGACTACATCCGTTCCATCGGGATGGATATTGCTTTCCAAACACCAGCTACTCCATCTGGCCCATGCTGATCTATAAGCTTTGTGTGTCCCTGGGGCCCATGATTCGCTAATGATGTATTCAGCTTCATCCGATAGTCCTGGCCTAACCCAAGATCTCCTGAAATCGCCCACGTTAAGAGATTGAGTCCTCCTGACCTCACCAGTGGATGACTGAGGCCTCTGGGATCTCGAATGATGAATTCTGTGTTGGGTAAAGCTACTGGGTTCTGAAGAGTTAATTCCAGCAAGCTGGGAAACCACACCTGCCCTTTCCAGTCCGGCGTAACTAGGATTAGGGAGGCTCCCTGTCGTCTCACCTGAGCTAGCGTCCTCGTTATCATGCAGAACGGAGGAAATGCATAGTTCTTCTGTTGACCCCAGGATTGCAGGAATGCATCCGCCGCCTCTGCTTCTGGGTCCAGTCTCCAGCTGAAAAACCAGGGTAATTGCCTGTTTAGTCTCGATGCAAATAGGTCGATATGGCATGGACCCCATTGAGACATCAGTTTCTGAAACACCACCTCGTCCAGCTTCCAATCGCTGGCGTCTCTGAGGTATCTGGAGTTCCAATCGGCCACTTCGTTCTGCTGGCCCGGCAGATATTCCGCCGTCACTGAAACTCTTCTCTCCAGACAGAGTTCCCAGAAATCCTTTGTCAGTTCTGCTAGTAACCTGGATCTTGTCCCTCCCAGTCTGTTGATGTACCTGACTGCCGAGACATTGTCAATTTTTAGCAGAACGCAACATTGAACCCTCTCCTGGGTCCAGCATTTCACTGCAAAGGACCCTGCCAGTAATTCCAGGCAGTTGATGTGGAGACTTGTCTCTTGATCCGACCACCTGCCCCCTGTCGACAGGTTTCTGCATCGGGCTCCCCAGCCCCATCTGCTGACGTCGGATTCGATGATCAGGTCCGGGGATGAACCAAATATCGCTCTTTTGCTTTCCAGCCCTCTCAATTCTCTTTCCAGTAAGACCTTGTCTTCCCTGTTCATTACTATCCTTCTTGGTGGTTTCTACTGATGTGGTGTATCTAGAAAATCTATATAAAAGCCTTGAGCGGTTTGTATCACCCAAGAATCCCCCGATATGTTCAACCAATTTCTTAAAAATGGAGCTGTCCTCCCACCTACTACTGGGGTATTTAGACATGGGGATGTTATTCTCACCTGGGTTAGTCTGCTGACGTTCCCCTCGCCAGTTTCTCCCTCTTCCTCTACCTCTCGAGGGAAAGAAAGGTGTCTGTCTGCGCTCTTCCTGTTCTCTCCAATGAGCTCTGTCCTGATAGGAGTGATTGTATTGGAACCGGCCAGCCGAACGACCGCTGCCTCTGCTGGCCCGTCCAGAAATGTGCCTCTCGAACACTCTCTTGAGCAAGGGTTGAGCCTTGTCCAAGGCTGCGTAGGAGTTGACAAATTTGGTTTGCTCCTTGATAAAGGAGTCCCCAAACAGTTTTCCTTTTGCCGTTGAGGCAGATTCCGAGGAGGCCAGCTCACTTAATTTGGGGTCGATCTTCACCAACAAAGATCTCCTCCTTTCCGTGGTAATAGCATGATTGGCGTTCCCCAACATCCATATCGCCCTCTGGGTCCACCCGATTAGAATTGACGGGTCTATTGGCTCTCCTCTGACTTTGGTTTCCTCTCCCATCTGGAGAATCTTTGTGAGGGGTCCCGTCATATCTAGCATCTTATCCTGGCATGATCGCCAGGATCTATCCAGACCCTTCCTCACATCTTTTGTGTATGAAGGTTATCATCTTCTCGTCTATGGTGGGTGTATCTGCAGCACCCTCTGGGTGAGGTCTGGGGGATTCTGCCCTCATCTTGCTCCTAGCTTCTTTGGCTAGTGGTGCTCTCAGGCGTTTCTTTAAATTTGCTGCTATTCTTTTGGGCGGTTCCCATTCAGATGATCTGGGATGAATCAGTGCTTCTGGATCGAAATCATCGTCCTCTGCACCATCCTCTTCTGTTTCCTCATTCTTCCTTTTCTTCGGCGCTTTGTGGCCTTCACGCTCTGAAGAGGATATAGATAGAACTTCCTCCTCTTCAGAGTATTCCTCCTCCCAGTCGTCCTCCCCTCATCTGAGGTGTTTGAGGACCCTTCTCGTCCCCTGCTAGGCCCCGCTTTTCCTTTTCTCTTCCTTGTACCACCCTTCTTCTTCGGTGGTGTGCCCGGGGGGTGTGGGCTTCTTCCGCCCTGCTGGCTGCTTTACTGCCCCCTTTTGACTTTTTCTGTGCCTTAAGTCCCTTGATTTCCTCCAGGCCCTGCGAGAATCTGAGCCAGTCCTCCATCAGTGCTATTTGCTGAGGTCCATGTCCCAGTGAAGCCCCCAGGGCTTTATGGAGGACATCAGTCATTTCCGAGTGACTCCTCTTTTGGCTAATACTAGCCTTCCCCTCATCACTGGAGGAGCTCGTGGTTCGCGGCCTCTGGGGAATACAAGTGTCTGTATATAATATAGATATACCAGGGTTTTTGTACTTTATAACCTCTCTGTAAAGAGATTTAATACATATATATGAAATCTGTATCTATGTAGTATAGAAAACCTGGTTCGTAATTATTTATATATATATATATAATTCCAATTGACAGGTTTTACTTGGGACTGTGCCCGTATTATCGTGCGGTATCTGAGATGGCCTGCAGGGGCGCTGTCCAGTTCCTGACAGGACGTTACGCTCTAAAAGAATGATGCGTGCTGAGGCGGAATGTAAAGTTCTGGTAATAATGGATCTTTTGATCGTAAGAATCAGTCTGCACAACCTTCGTATCACTCGCTCCGTACACGAGAAACCTGAATGCCGAAATGGGAGAGAGAGCGCCGGCACTACGCGGTCCCGTCGCGCTCTCTTCCGTGTCACAGTGCCCTCTGTGTCGGGTCTGAAGAGCTGCGGCCGCCGGTGCACCAGTCCCGTCGCGGCCGCGACTCCCGAGAGCTGACTAACGCGACGCGGATATGCTCCGCCTGATCAAGCGCACACGTGTCGTGTTCCCAAAATAATATCTTAAGCCCGTATAAACACTCTCACTCACACATATAATAGAATGAAAAAGTACTTAACTCGCTGCCGAGCAGCAAAGAAAGAGGAGGAATGGAAAGAGGACAGGAGGTTTTATACATTGAGGACTTTGTTTATTGGTTACAGACTTATCACATGGTCAGTTCGAAGACCAATTGAAATGGACTACAAAAACTCATAAAAACATGGTTATTGTAGTTTTTATTAGTTTTGTATTCATGTTCATTGGTATTTGTTTTCCTTGCTGCTGAACAGTAAAGTTGAAGAGAAAGCATAATCCGAGCCTCCGGTCTTGAAATAGAATTATACATTTTTAACATTTGAACATCTTTCCATTTGGTGCTGTTTGATGGGTTGGGCATTTTAGAATGCTCCAGTGTTGCCAACAATGTATGTTTTGTATTTTCCTGTGATGTCATTGTTATGCAAATTATTATTTTTGAAACTTGTAAAAATCCTACATCTTTTTGGTCACAGAATGTTGGCAAGTCTCAAGTAGCTATGTGTAAACAGAGCATTACAATGTAAGCCATTAGGCACTGATGGAAAGGGGGCTATTAGCAGGGACTTTTGTCCCTTTAAAAAAGTGAGAAGGATGTTGCATGATTTATGTAATAACGACTATGGCTTTAAACCCAAATGGGGATTTCTTAGACTCACATTAATTGTGTGCTATGTGTTGTATTTATTTTATTGATTCGACCCTATACACTGTTCTCAGGTATTTTATTCTAATCTTTTGAACAACAGTTCAAACCCTGGGCGTTTTTATCTTGTGTGACTCACACTTGGGTATTTAATCACGTTGTTCTACTTATTTTCTTCAGGCTCTCAACTTTAGAACCAAACCCGAAGTTTGCACTGTTGCTCTGGCCAATGAGTTACTTTCTACCATATATTTGCACGTCTTGGCACCAGACACGCAACATAAGTCAGTATTATTCTTTAATAACTGTTCTCCCATGGTGGCCTTTATGCGACGCAATGGACGCCCTGTTCTTACGGATGCAAGATGCGCCCAGGACGTCACCCATGTACGTTTGACGTCACGCACAGTATACGTGCCCGCCCGTGTCAAAATGGCGACGGGGAGCACGCGCAGCGCTAGTTCCGTCCCGCTGAGGAAACGCTCTCCTCATACATGTAAGTTCTGCTGGATCCTGAGTGTGTAGTGATAATTTCGCTTTGTCTCTGAGTGCCGACATGTGGCTGGCCCTGTCCTTCCCTTTATCAGGCATTGCACATATCTGAACGTCGGGTGACTTGAAGAACTTGACAGAATACACGGCCAGTTCTGCGGCATTGTGTGGCGCCTGAGGCGGTTCGCGCGCTTTCTTTGACGGTTGGATTCCCGCCCTGAGGCTGAGGGAACGAGGCCCCCCAGCGGCTGCGTTTATGTTTGCTGCTGCGCTTTTCACCAGTTATAACGTGTGGGGGGGGAGTATACTATATGGGCTGTGGCCACACGTATAGTTTCCATGTGTTCTCTCTTAGTATCATGCTAGTATTTTCAGCTGTGGAATTTTATGGGGTTTTTTGAAATTGCAATCTATCGGGATCCGAGATCAGTTTGGCCTTTTGGGTCTGCTTCATTTGTGACAGGGGCCAACTATAATTCAGGTATTTTGCATCACAAAGTTATTTGCCACTTGGCTTACTTATGGCAACTTATTCTAAAGTCACTTCCACAGTGCCTCCAAGTATAAACGACTGATGATGGTTCTTGTAAGCTCCTTTTCTGTGAAGTCACTTCTCTTGGTACAATCCATATTTAAATTAGGAGGTTTGCATGTGGTTTGCCCCACAGAGCCTGGCCGGAGCCCTAATAGATGAGTTTCCTGCATCTGTCATGGTCCTGCAGTTTTATTTTTGTTGTTGTGTATGTGTTAAAATGCCACCTGCCACTAATATTACCAAAAAAAAAAATCATTGGGGGTGCAACTGATACCATATATAACCCTGTGCTCTGCAGGCCGCTCTGATGCGCTACCACATATAAAGTGTCCTGCAAAACCATTTTGTAAAGTTTGCCACCCTATCAATGAGGGTTCTGCCATTCGAGCAGGAGCACTCAGCAAACAGGTGTCTATGTCCAACCCCACTCTGGGCCACTACTGCCGCTGCAGCCAGGAGCGGTGCAGTGCAGGGACACCAGACAGTGCTGTGTGCTCTACCTTCAGCTCCAGTCCTTGCGCATTCTTTAGTGAATACGACTCGAGAAAGAAATGATCTGACTTTTTTTCTGAAGTCGCACTAGTAAATGCGCTCTAGGACTTAAGAAAGTAACATTCTAGCTGCTGTGCATGTGCCGCCCTACATCATATGGGGGAGGAATGATTGTATGTCAGTTTAGTCTCAATTTTCCATGGTGTATTGGGGGCGGGAAAAGTAGCAGAACTTTTTTCGTGGTTTGCCCCCCACTCTTGCAATGCTGGATACTCCCTGTTTGCAATTTCCCGGAATGGACAGATTTTCACGATTGCAATTTATTAGTATGCGTCATTAGCTGGGTCTTTTGGTTCTGTTCACTTGTGGCCAGCACTATCCACCCTCTAAGGTTCAAGAACGGACATCAGTGCATTCAATTACATGTATGTTCTGGGAGATGCTGATGTTTCATTTACAGGGCCCATGTAAATTCTAATACTAATGCAAAATGTGTATTTCTCTTGTCTTGCCTCTTCCATTGGTCTTCCTCTCCTGGTTACATTCTGTAACCTTGTGTTTACTTGATTATGTTGACTTTCTGAACATCTTTTTATGATTTTTATTTATTTACTACATTTATTATACGCCCAGACCCGGGGGTATCACGGCGTAGTTACAGACAATGGGGGAATGCAATCTTAGAAAGTACACAGAGGAAAACACAGGAATAACAGTCAGTAATATACAATAATATGCGAGGCAGTCAAGAATATACAGCAAAATGCAAAGCAGTCAGATATGTACAGTTAATTGGAGCGGATTAGTGCTCTCGTTCAGTTAGAACTTATTGAAGAGCCAAGTCTTCAGGAAGCTTTTGAATTTAGGCAAGGAGGTTTCGTTCATAATGTGGGTAGGTAGCGCATTCCAGTGTCTAGGTGCCAGTGTTTTGAAGCTACTACCCCCTGCTTTCTCGCTTTTGTATCTGGGGGTTTCGAGGTATGCGTTTTTGTTGGACCTGAGAAGTCTAGTCTGGGGCTTCATCGTGACTGTATTGTTGAGGTATTTGGGTTACTCCTTTGTCCTTTACTTACTTTCTAAAAACATCTTCATGGTGTGGAATCAAAATATTTCCCCATCTATATTCCTTCAAACAAGTATGGAATTCCTTAATTACAACAGGTGATAATACGCAAGACATCTCCAGCGCCTTCATGTGGTTTTATAAAGCTTTTTAACATAAACCCAAACATGGCATTCTACATAAATGGTACTCAGCCAAAATGTTCCTAGTCTCACATTTATTTAAGAATAATGTTCCCATACCTTTCCAAGACCTCTGTAGTCGTTTCAATTTAAATGAATCAGATTTTAAAACTTATTCCAGTTTCACTAAACTTATTAATAAAGCTATTCCTCATTATACACATAAAATTCCCTCAAAATATTTAGAACTAATTTTGTACTCTCACTCTACCACAGCATCCAAATTCTATTCCATTCTCAATTGTCACGACCCTCGCCCATAACCCCCTCTGGCAAACCCATTGGCCAGGTGGAGTCAGGACTCGGGCCTCTAGAGCCTGGCATCCTCTTCAAAAGCACTCATGGGACCAGTCCTGGCGCCTATGGCGCCAGGCTCATACACCATGAAAAACAATGTGCTTGGGAACTACTTTATTGTATTGTCAGCCAACATGGAGGCATCCACATAGCTTGGTTCTTAAGAACCAAGCTATGCGGTCTAGTGTTTTGGGTGTGGTAGCCTAGGGACTACTTTATCTGGACTATTTTGTTGGGGCTATTTAAACCACACCTCAGCAAGACAACACACTTCGCGTTACTTTGCAGCTTGCAACGTGACGCTCACCGTGTCCAGCTATTCCCTCGAACCTCGGAGAAGCAGAACCTGCAAGGAAACAAAAGGGAAATCATTAGCAGCAGCATCTTACCTGCAGTCTTCATCTTTAGCCACTCGCAGCTACTGAGAACAGCTTCCTCGAATCTGCACGCCTCCCGGACAGAACGACCTGAAAGAGGAAGATAGAGGCAACATTAAAGAAAGCAGTAGAGACATTTGCAAATTACAAACTGATCAAAAGGCTTACCTGGCTGGTCGCCTCTCGGCTGGCACCGTTCCGGACATTCCACTCGCGCTGAAGAACACTGCAACCTACAAGGAAGGAAAACACAGGTTAGCAAAGGCAAGACTTTGCAGCGCTGCGCATAACGCTTACTTACCGCATCATAGCGCTCTTAATGCGCCATCATTTATCAGCGGGGCTCAACCAATCCAGTTCGCCGCGCTGAAGCTCTGCATACCTAATGGAGAAAAAAGAGACATTTTAAACAAAGAAAGGCATGCAGGATAGCAAGAAAACTAAAGAACAGCAATAAGACCTACCTGAACAATATCAAACGGGCCAGCATTAGTGAAGTAACTGGACCGCACTCGCCCATGAAAGACAACGTGCCCCTGCAAAGAAGGCAGGACGGAGAGCACGCCTAATTCTATCACAAGGCAGAACCTTCCCCGCAGACCACATAAGGGGAAAGCTGAGAAGCATACCAGCGAGTAACCCGGCTGGGTGGCGTCCATGTGGATACCAGGTGAGCGTAACAGAACGCGAAGCCTACCATAACAAATCCACCTGGGCGTCATGGAGACATCAGAAATGGGCAATTGGCCCAATTACTAGGAGAGCTTCGTGCTGACGTTCATTCTGTCCGATAAGAGACTAATGCTCTCCTGAGAGACCTAATAGTGACCAAAGAACGCACTAAACAGATTAGCAGGCAGGACAGACGCCTCTAGCTAGAAGCAATCCAATGATGCAAAACCCTGCCATACCACCCACTCCGGTACAGATCACGTTACCTGGAACAGTGCCCCTGGCACCACCAGAAAGGATCTCAGGCGACCCACGGAAGTATGCGGCATTCATCAATCAGTGCCGCCTTCATTTTCTTTGTAGGCCTGGAGCATTTCCAAACGACAAAGCTCGGGTAGCTTTTGTTTTATCATACCTGAGTGGTAGTGCAGCAGATTGGTTGGTGCCGTTGGTAACCCATGACGATCCTATATTACATGACTTTGGGGGGTTCCAGAGAGAAATGGAAAAACTGTTTGATCGCCATACCCAGGAACAAGCAGTAGACAATGAACTCTTGTCCCTCCGACAGGGGAATCAGGACCTGTTAACGTACATTGCTACCTTCAACAGACTGGTTGCCGAAGCTGGGTGGCCAGAAAACAAAAGAACCACGTTATTCCATCGAGGCTTACGAGACGAATTAAAGGACGTTTTAGCCCAGGTGGTTGATCCACCCAGAGACTGTGTAGAATTCATAAATCTGGTTGTGCAGCTAGACCATTGCTTGCAGGACCGAAAGGTAGACCGGTCTAAGACGGACCCTCGGACCGTGTATGTTCGACCAAGGGAAAACACACCCAGTGTACCTGAAAATGCTGTAGAATCCATGGAGATTGGTGTTAAGAAAGGAGGAAGGCAATGAATATGTCAAGGGAAATGTGCACGGAATCGCACAGTGAACAACTTTGAATCTAACAACGTGCATACAATACCCAAGACTCGTGTATACTAAAACCCAGGAGTGCAAATAGAGTGAAACAATAATACCAATATATGAAAAGGGATGTGGGCTAAGCACTTAGAACCTCCTTATGACTGAAAGGAAAGTCGGCAAACTCCTTACCCACTATGCTATTACAGATACTGACAGCGCTAAGCCCACGTAGAGGGCAAGCAAGGACAGGATCTGTGAGCTGACACTCTGGAAGATACTGAATAAGGAACTTAGAAACAGTACTCACGAGGACCGGAAAGACCACTTGAATGTCAGTAAACCCACGGACCCAGTTGATCAAACTGGGACCCAGAAGGCTATAACAGCAATGGGTGGAGGATAACTAAATACATAAGAGCCAAGTCAAGGGGCAAGCAGGAAATGTGATTATAGAATAGAGAGGAAAACAAAAGGCATTCACACATGGGCTAGTTACAACTGCACGCCACACCTAATAATCAATGGGAAATAAATGCAGAAGTGCAAAGGAAAACATGGAATGGATCCCAATAGAAAGTAAGGATCAGGAGCAGGGAAATGATATCACAAAAGGAAACCTTTCCCACCCATCCAAGGAGAAAAGGCAGGAAGCTAAATCTATAAAGGGAAAGACTAATGCATTAAGTCTTTCAGTAGCAAAGGACAGCATCAAAGAAACAGAACACAGGCAAATTGGGCTGCATCAAAGGGTAGACCACAGAGAAAGGCTGCCTGCAGACAGAGGAAGACAGAAAGGGAAATCCAGAAAGCAGAAATCAATTAAGCACATACATTCGAAATCCAAGGCAGAGGAACAAGAAACAGAAACAGGAACTAGGAACTAGGCACAAAAGCTAGGAACCAGGAACAAGGGACCAGTCACAACAGGAACACTGCAACAATGACCAGCGCTGGACTGAACTAAACTGAGGCTTTTAAAGCTGCTTAACGAGCACACCTCTCAGGTGTGCCGCCTGCTGCACCTGCAGCCACAGGTGTTGCCTATCCTCCACCCAACCTTGTCCTGCAAGGGAGGAGGTGAAGCAGTGAGCCAGGCATTCTGGGAAACATAGTCATTAGATTAAAGTAGCATGCTGGCTGCCAAAAACCTGGAATGGATCCGGAAGGGTAGTAACTTGGAAAATAAGGTTTTAGCGCTCCCAATTCATCACAGCACTGTAGCATAAGGTTCGGAGGAAATGTCCAGTAGGGAATAAACCCCAAAACATGCCCCCAAGTGACGGTAACGGGAGCGAGCCGTGACACTATACCCCCTCCCGCGGCCGACTCCAGGCGGCCGTCACCCGCACAAAACATCTTCCTTCCATGACAGGAGTGCTTTATCTTCGGAGGGGGCACTGACGGAAACGATGACCCGCGGGCAAAAGCAGAGGGACTGGAATGAATAGAATCAGGCCGCAGTCTAGAAGAGCCATAGGCAGGTTTTCGGTGAGGAAGAGACTCATGGGTCGAAGAAAGGCATGAAGGACTTGCAGGACCCGAAGCAGAGTTGGAAGGTCCAGGAAGCTCAGTCACTGGGAGCGAACACTCATACATCATTGAGGAGGGAGGCAGGCTGGCGCAACATGCTTTAGACAATGGTAGATGCTCTGGTAGCCTCCCTGCCGAGAGCGGACACACAGGAGGTGAGAAAATAGCAGGACTCAGGAAATGTTCATGCTCAGAAAAAGAAGGTGGCGGCCGAGGTAGAGGTTCGGATGTTCTCCCATCATCCATCTGGGTAAAGGCCTGTGGTTGAGGGTGACCAAGGTTCGACTGCATCTGTTCCACGCCTTGGGGGCCTGGAAGTCCAATGGGTTGTACGAGGCTGGCACTCCTGGTGTCAGTCATGTAGCCACCTTGTTGCACATGGGATACAACGGCAGGGACGTTTGGCATACCGATAGGAGTGATAGACGCAGTACTTGGCACATCAGGCACACTCGCAGCAGGAGCAATAACAGGCACATCTTGAACTGCAGCAGTCATACCCTTCTTTTGGCTACTTGCACCCGACTGGTGCTGCAGCTGGGGGGCTGTGCCCGTCCCCTCCCTCAGGCTCATGTGGGATCCGGCAACAAGAAAGCTGTCAAGCGGCTGATCCAAACCGGCCCCCAAATGCGAACCGTCCAGCCCGCTATCCTGGTCGGCTACTTGTTCGGTGACTGGGCCATGGCGGATGGTATCCGTCTCCCTTTCGTAACACTCCAGGCAAGTCCAACGGCCTCGCATGTAAGGCCCTCCCGAGTCGTGATCCAGCTTGATGTTTCTGAAGAGAGAGCTGGCAGAAGTCTCAGACTCAGATGTTGCATATTCGGGAGGCGCTGATGCTACAGTCAAGCAGTTGGGAGAATCAACTTGTGTAAGAGGCAGGCATTCTGGTGATCCCCCTGAAGCATAAGAAGGGCAGGCTGGACATTCATCCGTAATAAATGGTTGGGATTCAGGAGGTAACTCTGAAGTAGAAGAATATGCAACATGATCAGACAGAGAAGACAGGTGCACCTCCGATATTGGCAGCAAGGCTGAGCAGGATGTAGGTCTCTCATGAACTGAAGCCAAACTAGCAGTAGGCTCTGGGACTGAAGACATGCACTCAGGATGTGCTACCGGAGGCTCCATGGCAGAAGGATAATCCGCTGGATGAGCCACTGTAGCCGAAAACAGGCATGCCAGAGAAAATTCTGAGGCTGAGGGCATGCAAGCTGGACCCGTCTCGTTAGCTGAAGACAAACTTGTCAAGGTCTTTGGCTCTGACCACGTACAAGGTGAAGGCTCTTGAGTGACTGGCAGACATAGCAATTGTTCATTGATTGAAGACACGTGTGTCAACGATGACTGCAGAGCCATGGACTGGATAATCGAAGAGTCAATGGTTGTAGGAGGACAGACTGAAGTCCCAGAAGTCGACAGACACATTTGTGGCTCAGGAATGGAAAGCACCTTTAGGGCGGTTGACTCCTTGGCACCAGTAACCAAAGACTGAGCTGTACCCATGCCGTCCCTCTCCTTATTGGATGACACAGAGTCTCTTCCTTTGTAGAAGTCAAAATCAACCAGAGGAATCACCATAGTAAAGTCTCTGTTAATCAGGATTTCGTCAAATGTCCATTCCTCTGTCTTAGCTTCAGAAAGTGGCATATTAACAATCAACAGTTCAGGAATCGCCTGCCGGGTCTTTGGTTCAGTATACTGTGGAAAGAGTCCATCAAAACAAGAATTCTGTACTGTCTTTGACTGTTCGTTGTTACAAAAATTGGCAGAAGGAGGAGCGAACACAGAGGTAGCATCGTTTTCCACATCAGCTTGAATGTCTACTTCAGTCTCAGCAGCTAGATCAAGGGCAGAACCTAAGCCTACAGTAGTGACTGATTCTGTGTATGCCACCATTGTGGATTGTGTTTGGAAATCAGAAGCATGTATGTGTTCAAGTTCAGAATTATGACAAACTGCTACACAGGAAATCTTAGGTAAAGGAGTGGCTTGTAAATCTTCAGCTAACAGCAATTCCTGACAAACGGTAGAACAATTGTCAGAACCTGTGCCCTGAATAAGTGCTGTGCTAGAAAAAGGACTTTCACTCCCAATAGATTTTTCATATTGACAAGTATCATGACCTACAAAAATCTCCGCACTCAGGGACTGAACAGTATTCACTTCATCAACGGATAAAGTTTGAGGTGTATTCAGAAAAGACTGTAAGGTGTTATTCTCCTCTTGTAAAGTAATGTTTTCTTGTTTTAACTCCTCAAGTTCAGCTTTTAGCATACCCCGCCTTAACTGTACATCCCTATCAGTAGGCACAGGGGAAGGCATGGTGGCATCAGGGCTGGATCCTGCCCTAGCCATCCGGATGTGCACTGATTGTACATTGTCATTTACTGCTTGCAGGTTTTGTGATCTATACTCTCTCTTACCGACTTTGTCTGTGTTTCCCTTAAGCAGACTATTGACATCAGACCTCTTGGCATTAGGGACTACAGTAAGTACTTGTGCAGAGGAGTAAGCTGTAGACTGAGGGCTGAAAACAGAAGATATGGAAGGAACTCCTCCATTCTTTATGTTTGAATCATGAAACTGTTCAATCTGAGATAAAGCACAACCGGAATCATGGGGTTCAACAACAGAGGTACTCGTGTGTAATAAATCTAGCAGTGTGTTGTTTTCCGCTGCTAAGGCTTGTGCGGACATAGAATCTGGGTCAAAATTAAAGACGGAACTAGGATCAGACAATGTACGATGGGCCATCCTGTGGGAGAAATACTTTGCACGTAAATACCCATTCGTGACAAGGAGTTCATTTAAGTCAGGATCAGTGATTTTATTGTCACAGGTAAACGTAAGGGAAGCTTTCTGTACAAACTTGTTAGTGGCCTTGCTGCCTTTCTTTCTTAAACTGGCCATATTCAAACGGGAATAACGGCTGGTCATTCTGTTAAGAAAGGAGGAAGGCAATGAATATGTCAAGGGAAATGTGCACGGAATCGCACAGTGAACAACTTCGAATCTAACAACGTGCATACAATACCCAAGACTTGTGTATACTAAAACCCAGGAGTGCAAATAGAGTGAAACAATAATACCAATATATGAAAAGGGATGTGGGCTAAGCACTTAGAACCTCCTTATGACTGAAAGGAAAGTCGGCAAACTCCTTACCCACTATGCTATTACAGATACTGACAGCGCTAAGCCCACGTAGAGGGCAAGCAAGGACAGGATCTGTGAGCTGACACTCTGGAAGATACTGAATAAGGAACTTAGAAACAGTACTCACGAGGACCGGAAAGACCACTTGAATGTCAGTAAACCCACAAACCCAGTTGATCAAACTGGGACCCAGAAGGCTATAACAGCAATGGGTGGAGGATAACTAAATACATAAGAGCCAAGTCAAGGGGCAAGTAGGAAATGTGATTATAGAATAGAGAGGAAAACAAAAGGCATTCACACATGGGCTAGTTACAACTGCACCCCACACCTAATAATCAATGGGAAATAAATGCAGAAGTGCAAAGGAAAACATGGAATGGATCCCAATAGAAAGTAAGGATCAGGAGCAGGGAAAATGATATCACAAAAGGAAACCTTTCCCACCCATCCAAGGAGAAAAGGCAGGAAGCTAAATCTATAAAGGGAAAGACTAATGCATTAAGTCTTTCAGTAGCAAAGGACAGCATCAAAGAAACAGAACACAGGCAAATTGGGCTGCATCAAAGGGTAGAGCACAGAGAAAGGCTGCCTGCAGACAGAGGAAGACAGAAAGGGAAATCCAGAAAGCAGAAATCAATTAAGCACATAAATTCGAAATCCAGGGCAGAGGAACAAGAAACAGAAACTAGGAACTAGGCACAAAAGCTAGGAACCAGGAACAAGGGACCAGTCACAACAGGAACACTGCAACAATGACCAGCGCTGGACTGAACTAAACTGAGGCTTTTAAAGCTGCTTAACGAGCACACCCCTCAGGTGTGCCGCCTGCTGCACCTGCAGCCACAGGTGTTGCCTATCCTCCACCCAACCTTGTCCTGCAAGGGAGGAGGTGAAGCAGTGAGCCAGGCATTCTGGGAAGCATAGTCATTAGATTAAAGTAGCATGCTGGCTGCCAAAAACCTGGAATGGATCCGGAAGGGAAGTAACTTGGAAAATAAGGTTTTAGCGCTCCCAATTCATCACAGCACTGTAGCATAAGGTTCGGAGGAAATGTCCAGTAGGGAATAAACTCCAAAACATGCCCCCAAGTGACGGGAACGGGAGCAAAGGGAGCGAGCCGTGACAATTGGAGGGATACGGCCTCCATTAACAAAACAAGAGCGGGACAAAAGAAGACAACAACCGCTTTGTTTGTATTGTGGGAAACCAGGACATTTCCTGAAGGACTGTCCAGTAAAAACCCCCAAGAAGAACAGTCGGGGCCACAGAGAAGGATGAAGCTAAGGAATCGGAAAACTACCAACCTCGACAAACGTAGAGGTCAGTTTGTCGAGTGAGAAGAAAGAGTTGCTGAACTCGCACTTTGCAATACCAGTGATCTTAATTAACCACCAGCAGTCGTCAAGAATGCATGCCGTTGAAGCATACATCGATAGCGGAGCAGTTGGAAATGATATTGATCAAGAACTGGCAGCAGAGATGGGGCTTCCTTTGTGTTCTAAGCCAACTATGGACAAGGTAACCACCGTGGATGGGACCGAAATCGCTTCCGGACCAGTAACCAGGTGCACAGCCAAGGTAACCTTGCTGTGCCAGGACGGACATCGGTTGTCTATTTCATTCGATCTCATCAAGGCACCTCAATTCAGGCTTATACTAGGGATGCCATGGTTGGTTGCTCACAACCCTTTGATAGACTGGCGAGCACGAAAATTAACCTTCCCCGGTGACTGCTTCCCTGCCTGATATTACCAAGAGGAGAAACCCGACGTCTGTATCCCGATGACTCCCGGAGCGACAGTATCAACCCTGGGAGCAAATAATACCTTGCGAAGTGAATACCATGATTTCCAGGATGTTTTCCGAAAGGACCAAGCCAATACATTGCCACCGCAAAGGCCCTATGACTGTCAGATCGACCTTGTTCCTGGTGCACAAATCCCTTTCGGCAGGATCTACACTCTCACAGAACCAGAAAACCTTCATTTGAAATCCTATTTAGACCAGAACCTTGCAAACGGATTTATCCATCCTTCGAAGTCCCCAGCAGCCAGTCCTTTGTTCTTCGTACTGAAAAAGGAAGGAGACTTGAGAACCTGACTACCGCGCAATGAACCAGATCACAGTGAAGAACCGCTACCCCTTGCCACTTATCCCTGAGATGCTAGACCAAGTTAAAGATGCCCAGATTTATACCAAATTGGACCTTCGAGGAGCGTACCACCTGGTCCGAGTCAGAAAAGGAGATGAGTGGAAAACCGCCTTCCGTACTAAGTACGGCTTGTTTGAATTTCAAGCCATGCCCTTCAGGTTATGCAACGCTCATGCGGCATTTCAGTATTTCATGAACGACGTCTTAAGATAGTTAATTGATGTGTGCGCCTTAGTGTACATAGACGACATCTTAGTATACTCAGCCTCGGAACAAGTTCATGTCAGGCACGTTCGTTCAGTCCTCACCAAGCTCCGTCAACATCGCTTGTTTGCGGGGACGCTGTTGCGCACGGACGGAAATAGCAGCTTCCGTGTGAGCTCCGGAAGTATCCAGGACCGAAAAGCCTAAATAATCCATTTATTCACTCCGGTTTGGTGCAATTCCTACACAGAACGTGGAGCTATACCTCTGGACAACCCACGTGAAATTTGGGCCCGAACGGTGAAGCTAGAGCCGAGTTGTGGACCCAGGAGTACCTCGAGGCGGCGAGAGGTGCGCCTGCCGCGGAGGGAAGGGAGGAGCCTGGTGCCGGAACAACTCGAGCGGTGGCAGTAACGGTCAGGGCTGTACGCCCAGGGAGGGAGAATTGCAGGCACCACGGTCGTCGCTGAGTGCCTGCGGACCCCACCCGCCAAAACCACAGCAGCGACACAGGTAAAGGGAGGAATCACCCTCCCCCCGGCCCATCGGCCCACAGCGGTGAAGGTAAGCCAGGCCTAGGCCTGGGCTGAAACCCGGAGCGGGGCCCTCCGCTTGGCTAGTGGGCGCTCCGAAGCTGCAGGAGAAAACGAGGGGGGCGGTCGTCCGACCCCCAACGAACATATACCGCTCCACCATATACAACAGAACATTGGAACGTGCGAACGGGGGTTGAGGGTTACCAAGCAGGCCACCCCCCTTCCCCGCTTAATCCACCACCGAATGGAGGGAATTATGGAAGATCGGGTCCCCGCCTGTACATCTTATTCCGGTCTCAGAACTACGAAGCAAGTGGCGAAGGCAGCTATAGGAAAGGGTACTCTTCCGAATACATGCCCCAGATCCGGAACGATGCCCAAAAATTTTGCCCATAAACGGAGCAGAGGGACTATGGATAAGTTTTACAACCACAATGCAGAAAGATGCCGAGCCTGAAAGGGAGGGAGAAACGCACGCACAAGCGGAACAGATTCCCTCTGCCTCCATAATGGATCCTCAGGCTGTTTTCCAAGCTATGCAGCAGGGTTTCGCAGCGTTGACAGACAAGCTGGATGGTATCACGGCCAGTGTCGCAAGTATAAAAACGCAACTTGACAAAACAGCTCGCATGACAGAGGCTGAGACAAGCATATCATACACAGAGGACGCTATGGAAACCCTGAAGACAACGGTGTCAACGATGGCCATCGAGCTAGGGACAGTAAAATCCAAGTGTGAAGATTTGGAAGCAAGATCCCGAAGAAATAAGGTCCGTATTATTGGGGTTCCGGAGGGGGCTATTAAGGGATCAATGGAGAAAGCGGTGGAGGACCTCCTGCGCACACTACTGGGGGAGCCGGGTTGGTCGCCTGTGTTTATGGTGGAAAGAGCACACAGGTCACTAGCTCCAAAGCCGAAACCCGGGGCATAACCCAGACCCATTATAGCGCGCATACTAAACTACAGGGATAGAGACCTGATCCTAAAAACAGCCAGGGAAAAACAAGAGCTGAAATGGGAAGCCAACACTATACGCATCTTTCCGGACTTCACCCTGGCGGTTCAACAGGAAAGAAAGCTATTCTCAGGAATCAAGAAAATGCTACGTGAGCGACAAGTACAATATGCAATGCTCTACCCCGCAAGGCTCAAAATTCAACATCAAAATAAATCATACTTCTTCACATTCCCGGAAGAAGCCACAAGCTTCATAGAGACATATATCCCCCCAAATAATGGGCAAACCTGAAAGAAGAGCTATCAAAACGTTCATAAGGCAACTCAGCCACTGCAGCGTACAAGAAGCCGGAAGGAATGGCAAATACTTAGGCTCTCTTGGGAACCCACACTGCAGAGGATGTAATCCAGGACTCAAAACACATGGAAAGCGTTCATCCGAAGACGTCAGAATAAATGAGTAACAAGCCTGAACTGGAGGTAACGCCTGTACATGATAATGGCTTCGGCACTGGAGACACCGCAGCCCCCCCTGTAGCAGGTGCTCATGTTGTTGTTGGGAGGGGAGGGGGGAAACTCAAAGGCACAGTTGATGTTTGGGGGACTGTGAGGGAGGGGGGCGGGACTGATGAGGGGAAGTTGGGTTCTTGTTATGGGATGAAGGTTGGTAACACAAAAAGCACACAGGTTCTAGGCACAGAAAATCTTAAGCATAAAGCAGAGCTACATTGGTGTAAAGGCACATACTAGCTCCCAATAGATAATGGCTAAACCAGACAAGGGCGGTATTAATGTGCTTAGTTGGAATGTAAGGTGGCTGGGCTCCAAGATCAAGAAAAGGAAGATTATGGCCTATCTTAACAGACAGGCCGCTAAGATAATCTTCCTCCAAGAGACCCACACAGGACCCACACAGGGCAAACAACTAATGCCAAACTGGGGGACTCACCAATATTTCACAACTTACTCCAGCAGAGCGAGAGGGGCTGAAATACTAATACATAAAACGCTGCCGTTCGTCTGTATCAAGGCCGAATGTGACCCAGATGGGAGGTTCGTTTTGCTGCACGGTAAGCTCTACGACAGGGAAATAGTATTCCTCAATATATATGGACCAAATATTGACCTACCAGACTTCTACTCCTCAGTATTTGACAAGCTAGCGAGATACCCTACGGCCCTGGTGCTATGCGGGGAAGACATCAACACAATTCTGGATGTACAATCAGATCGCTCATCGACACAAAATAGAACACTAACCAGGGCAGCACAGACAATACTTACACACATGGCAGATCTACAGTTAAAGGACATCTGGAGAACACTAAACACCGACAGGAAAGAATACACATACTACTCTACCGTCCACGACATACACTCCAGAATTGACCTATGGCTGATAGACACAGACAGCATGGCATGGGTAACAGATACACATATACACCCTAGGACCTACTCAGATCATTCTCCGATACAATTGACATTGCAAATCCCGGACAAGATCAGGGACCGACCACCTTGGAGATTCAAACCGGCGGCCCTAAGGGATCTAGTATATGAAGATTCTATGGCGCAATACATACAGGAATACTTCGAGATCAATGAACACTCGGTATCTAGTCAGGCTACACTATGGCAGGCATTTAAGGCATGCTTAAGAGGTCAGTCGATATCCATAGAGGGGGGATTTCTCAAGGAAATTCGGGCTAGACTGGCTAGGTTAGAAGCACAACTAACATCACTGCAGACCCAATATGCTCTATCCTCTTCCCCTCATCTGGGTACAGAAATAAAGACTAAGCTAGATGAGTTTAGAGAAGCAGCAGACCAAGAGATCAGATACTTCAACAGACCCACGGCGGCGCATAGATATGGAGAAGGGGAATGACCGGGGAAACTATTGGCCAGAATGGTGCGCAGGGAGAGAGGCCCCACGAACATACCTTGTATTCAACTAACAGATGGCATGATGTCCACAGATCAGGAGAAACTGAAAGAAACATTCTACATGTTCTATAAAGGATTATACTCTTCCCCCCCCAGTGTCCTGTCACAGAGGCTGAGATAGAACAATACCTCTCTCAGATACCGACAATGCTTATAGCGGATGTGACTAAGGAATCGCTGAAAGAACCGATAACAGTGGCGGAAATAGGTGCAGCAATGAAAGCTTTTCCCAACGGGAAAGCCCCGGGCTCTGATGGGCTGGGAGCTGAATTCTACAAAGAATTCAGTCAGCTACTAGCTCCCCGACTGCATGCTGTCTGGACGGAAGCACTGGAAAAGGGCGAACTTCCAGAAACCACTAGAGAAGCAATAATCACACTTTTGCTTAAATCAGGGAAACCTCCTGGAGAATGTGGATCGTACCGACCACTGTCCTTAATAAATACTGATGCCAAAATCCTAGCAAAAATACTAGCGACCAGACTCACACCATTTATGCCATATATGGTTCATGGGGACCAGGCCGGTTTTATACTGGGTAGATCCACAGCAACAAATATAAGAAGATGTCACCAAATAATAACCACGATCCCCCCCTGCCACTCAGGGTATAGCTGTCTCCCTTGACATGAGGAAGGCGTTTGACACAGTCTCCTGACCCTTTCTCTTTGGAGTACTACGGAACTATGGGTTCGGTCCAAAATTCATAAAATGGATCCGGATACTATACACAAGACCCTATGCAAGGATAAGAGTCAATGGATCCCTCACAGACATACTGGAATTGTTGGGTGGCACCAGACAGGGTTGCCCACTCTCCCCATTACTCTTCGCGCTGGTGATAGAACCTCTAGCAGACATACTCCGGTCACTATAACAGTACGTTCGGGCTAACACTAGAGGGCAAGCTCCATATTATAACGCTATACGCGGATGAAATTCTACTATATCTTAAGAATCCAGATCGCACACTTGGCAGTGTGCTGGCAGAAGTGGGAACGTTCGGGGAATACTCAGGGTTGCGCCTTAATCCCAATAAATCAGAGATATTCCCGCTCACAGACAACACCAAACAACCCCAAAACCTACATGGTCTTTTATGGAACCCGGTACATTTTGTTTATTTAGGAGCTCATATAGCCAGAACCCCCCAACTATCCCGTGCACTGAACTACACGACACACGCGGATGCACTGTGCCTCAAGATGAACCGTTGGAATGTGTTACCCATATCATTGGCCGGGAGGATAGCCTTGATAAAAATGGTGATATTGCCAAAACTCTTCTACCTTTTCAATACGGTCCCAGTGTGGCCAGGCCATGCCCTGTTTTCTAGAATTAACAGCGGCTGCATAGCATTTGTATGGGAAGGGCACCCCAGGCTGAGTTGGAGGGTATTAACAGACACAGACTCCAGAGGCGGGCTGATGGCACCAGATATGGAACTATACTACCTGGCAGCGCAGGCACACCACGCGGCTGGGTGGGCCACATGCTTTCTCAACCCCACCCCCTACGCCCCACACTGAGGGAGCGCGAGGCGACACTGGCTCTGCATGGGATAACAAAGCCCACCCCTAAACAGTACAACATGACAAACCCATCCAGGGTCACCACATGGTCCAGAATTGTTGACTTATTCGGACCCGGTAAACTATACCATCCAAGTATGCCAATATGGGGGGACCCACACACACCCTTCGCTATCAAGAGTGAAATGGTAATGCACTGGAGTGCTAGAGGTGTCACCCAGTGGGGGCAGCTGTTCCCAGATCATAGCTTTCTCCAGTGGGAGGACATTAAAGATGTAGTGGGGAACACAAACACACATAAACAGCACTACCATAGGGTGGCAGCCTTCGCACAACATATGTACCCAACATTCCCGAAGGAACCTGAGATAAACATGGCACTAGGTTATATATTCACGGGAGGGACCCCGAAAAAAACTGCCTCCACTCTTTACAAAACCATACTGCAAACACGCCCAGCTGTGACTCATGCGGCTAAGGGCAAGTGGGAACACGACCTGGGGCAGTCTATAGAAGACCAGGAATGGTCCAGGATCTGTGCAATGACCAAATGGATATCCTGTAATGCACGGTTCAAGCTGATTCATTTTAAAATAGTCCATAGGACACATTACACACCGTCCAGACTGAAGCAAATATATCCCGCCTTGGCTGGTACCTGTCCGAGATGTAACTCTGAGAATGCGAACATATCTCACATGCTATGGGATTGTGCCAAGTTGAGACAATACTGGTCAGAGGTTTGTGGGGCACTGGATAAGATGTCAGACCAACCGGTGAAATGGACACCACGGATCTGCAAGTTGGGGGCAGAAGGGAAAATGAACCCAACATGGCGGAAACTATTGAATCGAAGCCTGCTAATAGCGAAAAGAGTCATTTTAATGAGATGGAAGAATGCGCAGTCACCCACAATTGAAGACTGGAACAGAGACATGGTGTGGCTCAACGATACTGAAGAACTATACATAGACTCAGTCTTGGCCCCCTGTAGACCCAGAAACATTTGGTCCCGATATAAACAATATCTGGCGGAACTGGCAGACCTCGTAAACCTGAGCACTGAAGAGAATTGACCTGTATATGTATTTATGCTTAATTAATCGAATGGTATAAATGTACGTGCATAACCTGTGTGCAAATATAAATAAAAACATTGCTTGTTTGTAAAGCTTGAAAAATGCCTTTTTCACGTCACCAAAGTAGAATTTCTTGGTTTTATCCTTACTCCAGTTGGCATCAGAATGGACGTGCACAAGGTAGATGCCATTCTGAAATGGCCTTCACCGACGTCTCTGAAAGGGGTACAGAGCATGCTGGGCTTTGCTAACATCTACCGCCGGTTCATCCCAGACTTCTCTCAGGTTGTGCACCCAATCACAGTACTATTACGAAAAAACAATAAAAAGTTTGCTTGGACCGAAGAAGCAGAAGAAGCCTTTCAGGAACTTAAACAAAGGTTTACCTCCGCTCCAATCTTGCAACATCCTCGTCCAGACCTCCCTTATGTCTTTGAAACTGATGCGTCCAGTCTCGCAATGGGGGCTGTCCTTTCACAGAGAGACCCGGAAACCGGCCAGCTACATCCTGTGGCCTTCTGGTCAAAAAAAAAGTTCTCACCTCCAGAGATTAATTATGCCATCACGGACAAGGAACTCCTGGCTATCAAATCCGCCTTTAAAGCCTGGAGGCACTACCTTCTGGGGGCCAGACACACCATTACAGTCATCACAGACCACCAAAACCTGCAATATCTCAAAACAGCCAAGGCCCAGTCCTTGTGACAATTACGGTGGGCCCTTTTCTTCGCCGAATATGATTATGTAATCACATTTCAACCAGGAGTCAGAAACGGAAAGGCAGATGCCTTATCTCGCATGGGCATAGATGAAATAGTATATATAACTCCAGACCTAGTACCTATTATACCTGAAGACAAACTCTTGGGTGTCACGACAGCCTTAACACAAGCAGAACTACGAAAAGAAATCCAACGTACAATGAATCCTAATGCCTACCTCGCATGGCAAACTCAAGGAGAACAATATACCATCAAGGACCATCTACCCTTTTTTGGGATCGCCTATATGTACCCAAGAAGGAATTACAACAGCATATTATTTCAAACTATCATGATTCACTGATCGTAGGGCATCCTGGGATCGCCAAAACCCTAGTTAAGGTGAAAGAGAACGTTTGGTGGCCTACCTGGCGTAAGGACATCATTCAGTATATTCAGTCCTGCGGTGTCTGCGCACAAAATAAATCACAGAAACAAAAACTATCTGGTCTCCTACAACCATTGGACATTCCTCCAGTTCCATGGCACACTCCTTCCCTTGACTTCATCACTGATCTACCTCCAAGCCAAGGGTTCAACACCATCCTTGTAGTTGTGGACTTATTCTCGAAGATGGCCCATTTTATTCCTCTCAAAGGCCTCCCAGATGCAGCCACTTTAGCAAAAGTGTTCCTGGAGGGCGTGGTTAAGCTACATGGCTTCCCTTCGGTTCTGGTCTCTGATCGAGGCAGTCAGTTTATTTCAAACTTCTGGAAAAAATGTTGTGCAATGGCGCAGATCCACGTTTGGCTATCTACCAGTCACCATCCCCAAACGGACGGCCAAACCGAAAGAACCAATCAGACACTCGAGCAATATTTACGGTGCATGCTGCACCACGAACAAAGGAATTGGAAAGACCTACTATGGATAGCCGAATATACATATAACAATTCTTTCCATTCAAGCACGGGACAAATGCCCTTCTATACCCTTTACGGCAGACATCCACGTACCTCTGAACTAGACCTTCCAGCCAGCTTGGAAATGCCAGCGGTAAAGACTCTACACATAACCCTTACTCAGGCTTTCAAAAGGGCAAAGGAACACATTATTCATGCCAAAGAAAAACAAAAGAGATTCTCCGACCAACACCGGAAAAAGGCCCCTGATTATCAAGTAGGAGACAAAGTTTGGTTTGCCGCTAAATTCGTACCCATCAAGGGAACCCGGACCTTTCATCCCAGATTCTTAGGACCCTATACCATTAAGGCAATTATCAACCCAGCACCCGTAAAACTGGATTTACCACCTAATCTACACATCCACCCGGTATTCCATGTGTCCCTCCTGAAACCAATGCAACCGGCACATGGATTGGGACACCACCTAAGCCCATACTTGTTGAAGGAGAACCAGAATTCAAAGTCAAAGATATCTTGGACTCTAAATACTCTAGGACCAAGCTATATTATCTCATCGATTGGAAAAGATTTGGACCACAAGATAGATCCTGGGAGCCCAGTGAGAATATCCACGCACCACATCTAATCAGGAAATTCCATCGGAACTTCCCAATCGAACCAGGGCCAGACAGAAGGAACACCATGGGAGGGGCCTTAGAGGGGGGGTGCTATCACGACCCTCGCCCAAAACCCACTCTGGCAACCCCATTGGCCAGGTGGAGTCAGAACTCGGGCCTCTAGAGCCTGGCATCCTCTTCAAAAGCCCTCATGGGGCCAGTCCTGGCGCCTATGGCGCCAGGCTCATACACCATGAAAAACAATGTGCTTGTGAACTACTTTATTGTATTGTCAGCCAACATGGAGGCATCCACATAGCTTGGTTCCTAAGAACCAAGCTATGCGGTCTAGTGTTTTGGGTGTGGTAACCTAGGGACTACTTTACCTGGGCTGTTTTGTTGGGGCTATTTAAACCACATCCCAGCAAGACAACACGCTTCGCGTTACTTTGCAGCTTGCAACGTGACGCTCACTGTGTCCAGCTATTCCCTCGAACCTCGGAGAAGCAGAACCTGCAAGGAGACAAAAGGAACATCATTAGCAGCAGCATCTTACCTGCAGTCTTCATCTTTAAACACTCACAGCTACTGAGAACAGCTTCTTCGAATCTGCACGCCTCCCAGACAGAACAACCTGAAAGAGGAAGATAGAGGCAACATTAAAGAAAGCAGTAGAGACTTTTACAAATTACGAACTGCTCAAAAGGCTTACCTGGCTGGTCGCCTCTCGGCTGGCACCACTCCGGACTTTCCACTCGCGCTGAAGAACACCGCGACCTACAAGGAAGGAAAACACAGGTTAGCAAAGTCAAGACTTCGCAGCGCTGCGCATAGCGCTTACTTACCGCATTATAGCGCTCTTAATGTGCCTTTATCTACCAGCGGAGCTCAACCAAGCCAGTTCGCCACGCTGAAGCTCTGCATACCTAAGGGAGAAAAAAGAGACATTTTAAACAAAGAAAGGCATGCAGGATAGCAATAAAACTAAAGAACAGCAATAAGACCTACCTGAACAATATCAAACGGGCTGGCATCAGTGAAGTAACTGGACCACACTCGCCCATGAAAGACAACACACCCCTGCAAAGAAGGCAGAACGGAGAGCACGCCTAATTCTACCACAAGGCAGAACTTTCCCCGCAGACCACATCAGGGTAAAGCTGAGAAGCATATCAGCGAGTAACCTGGCTTAGTGGCGTCCCTGTGGATAACCGGTGAGCGTAACAGCAATCAGCCCACTGATACTACCGGTAAACTCTGTAACATGTTGGAATCTGATTGGAATTTACTAATCACTCAGAATTGTGGACTAAGATATGGCTACAATGCTTTTCCACCTCTGTTGCTGCAAATATCACTCAATCACACTACTTCAAATTACATAGAGCCTATCTTACGCCACAAAGGGTTGCCAAAATGTCTAACTCCAGTCAATGTGCATGCTGGACCTGCCAATTCCGCCTGCAGATTTCATTAATTCAATCTTTAACTGTAATTGTGTTTTTACATTTTGGACTCATATATGGAAATGCTTACAAAAAATGTTTTAGTTTCAGGAGCTTCTCATATTATGTAATGTCATGATTGGTGCTGTAAGCAAATCCCTATATGTCACATATTACTTTGTCTGATTTATAAACATTTCTGGTATATATTGCCTTCCATCATTGTGTCTAATTGGAAAAATGCTCAAAAATTAACAGAATTTATGGTGGAACTCTGTTTGCTCTTTTCACAGAATTGAAAAAATGCATGCCTTATCAACAAAAACTTTACCAAAGTTGCATAACAAATGGAATGCCTTTAATGATTACTTAACATAAAATGCTCCTTTTATTGCCTTTATTGCTCTTCCCTCTCTCTACTCTTCCCTTAACGTGTCATGTCTGTCGTCCCCTGTTTGTCCTGAACCATGCTATGGTTTTACTTAATATTTTTATGAAGTTTAGTATATCTAATATTGTATGTAGTTAACTACAGCATCATCAGTTGTAACAACTATGTTGTACCTCACTTTTCATGCAACTTGCTGTAATGTCTACTTAATTATACTTAACTTTCAATAAAAATCAATTAACTTAAAATAGGATATAGTTAACTGCATGTAAGATTGAAGCTGCACTAGAATAGTCTCATTACAATGTGTAAAGAAGTTAGATGCCCTTATACAAGTAGGTTTGCCACTCTGCCGCCGTCTCTGATGTTAGCACCTCCCCCTCCCACATTTCAAGGGTTAGCCCTCGCCTAAATATTAGCCTAAGTGCACCCCTGGATGTGCGCACTTGCCTTTTGTTAGGCAGAGCGGTGAGGGACACCTTTCACGAAACAGGCAGAGTTGGGTTTGTTCCGAAAAACATACTTGAACAAATGCAGTAAAACTTTTTAAAGCTGCTACTTTCAAGAAAGACTTCCATTGCCTCTCTGTATATTGCACTTTAAAATGTATTATTTGATAGATGGTCCCCACACTACACCATTGAGGGGGTAGAGGAGTGGGGGTGGTGGCACCTCCCATCACCACTTATGCTCCCCACGCCCCAAAATGTAGGTTTCTTTGCGCCCCTGGTACAATCACTGTGATGGAGTAGTGACAAGCTGCTCCACCAAAATAAGGTATGTGGGTAACTCGTCACGCGAGATCTCCGCACCTGGATGACACGCGAGAAGCGTGCTCTGAGGTGGAAGCGAGAGGGAGCTCGAGCAGACCAAGAAGGACGTGCCCCTGCGCTTCTTTTGCAGAGAGGCCTGCCGCCTCCATCCACCAGCGAGAAGCTGGTAAACAATGACTCCACAAAGCCAGCATAATTCAAAAGCCTATTCCCCAAGGCTGTTGGTTGCCCCATGTGACATGACCACACCAGCATACATAATTCCAGAGAAATGAGAGCAACTGCCTTGGTTTGTGCTGTAGTAGCCTGTTTGTTATCCCTGTAAATAAAGCACACCACTCAAAGCTGATCATGTCCAGTGTTCATTGAGCCACTACAGTCTATTTCATAGCTGCTGTTTGTAGACCGCGTGTCAATATTTCAACCTGTATACAGGGGAGCATCCAGCATTGCAAGAGTGGGGCGGTGAACCATGAAAAAGGTCTTGCTACTTTTCCCCCCAAATGTATTTGTATTTTATTTATTTATATAGTGCACCTGGCCCTGGTGCATCCGGGCGCATCCCTTAGGTTACATGACATATAGAAAGCATAGCATACAGAGTAATATACAGTAAAGAAGAATCATAAATTACTGTCATGTGAAATTCTATGGTCTAATGAGCGAAAAAGGCGGTGATAAACAAGGCCCATCATCAAGCATAAATTATGTACAAGTACGTTAAGTAGACAGTAAATTACAAGGTATATACATAAGCAACTTTACATAGAACAGCCTTTTTAAACCAACAGTCCGCTCGTGTCTCCTACCCCATTTCTTCTATGAGTCTCTGAGGCTTCGTACGACTTCTCCGAGGTCGTCGGGGGCCACCTGGGGTTGGGGGTCCTGATCTATCTGGAGTGCACCAGTCTGTTCCTTCATCTTCAGACGCTTCGCCATCTCCTAGGTAGGGTTCGTCCATCATGTGTCTGTCCCTGGCTTCCTCGTTTGGTTCCCATGTTTCATTGAGTGGGGTCAACACTCTTTTGAATTGTGAGACATTCCGGGTTATTGAAGAGCGCCCTTCTCTTTCAGCTGTGACCATGTTGCCCTTTATTTTTGTTACCATCAACAGCTCCGGGGCGAACGTGGCATCTTCTTTGCTGCCCGTTACCTGGTGCCACGTTTGACTCCTGTGCTCTTCTGCGCCTGTCTGCCGTTTGCTTCATTTTCTCTTTCTCCTCCAGGTCTTTCTCTTTGGCTTGAAGCTCCAGTGGTATCAGAGGTTTGGGCGTCGGGTCCTCCGGTAGTCTTGTCTTCACCGGTCGCCGGAACATCAGGTGCAGACCCCTGTGGTGCTGTGTGGGGTGTGTTTGTATTCCCTCAGTAGCTGATATAAGGCCTGTTCAAATGGCTTGTTCATTATGGTGGGTATCTGCAGTGTCCTTTTAATGTTGGCCATGAACCTCTCTACAGTTCCATTTGCTTGAGGCCACCTTGGAGTAATTTTCTATGATGAAAGCCCATGTACCTGGCAATGTTGTGAAAGTCAGTGCTGGCGAAAGGCGGGCCATTGTCTGATTTTATCACTCTGGGAACTCCATATGCAGATAGCATGCGTTCCATGGCTGGGGTGATGCACGTGGCGGGCGTGCTCTCCACTATCTGTGCTTCTGGGAAGCGTGAGTGCTCATCGATCAATACCAGGACGTACGTGCCATCTCGCATAGGGCCAAACATGTCTGCTGCCAGTTCGTCCCAGACTCGGTCTGGCAGCTGGGACAATTGCAGAGGGTTTGGCCGTGGCGGAGGGGCGGGTTTTGCCCAAGTTGTGCATCCACCTACCAGTGACTCCACCAGGGTGTCCAGTTTTGGGAACCATACTTTTTGCCTCAGGAGTCATTTTGTTGCTGACACTCCTCTGTGTCCTTCGTGTGCCAGCTGTATAGTCTTTTCTCGAAGGGACTCAGGTATTACCACCTTGCAGCCCTTGAGGATGATGTGGTCTTCCACAATTGAGAGTTCATCTCTAACTTGGTCAATCCAGCGTATGTCGTCTCTTATTGATTCTGGTTCTTGTTTCACCTGTTGTTTCATGTACGCTTGTTTGTCCGTTTGTATGCAGTGCCTGACGTTCCGTAGAGCCGGGTCTTGTTCGGATTTCCTTACTACTTCATACCATTCTATGGGGAACGGCTGCAGGTGGTGTACCACGTAGTTGATGTTCGCATCGGCTATGGAAGGATGTGCCCTTGAGGGGTGTCGAGATAAGTAGTCAGCCGGATTGTCCTCCATTTCGGGGCGATGTTTGATGCTGAATTTTTAATCTTGTAGCCTCAACCCCCACCTTGCTATCCTCGGAGGCATCCTTGCTTTGGTATCGCCATAGATGGTGAGCAACACTTGATGGTCAGTGGTGACTGTGAATTCCTTCCTGTATAAGAACACGTGAAAGTATTCACAGGCCCACACCACTGCCAGGCTCTCTTTCTCGGCCTGGGAGTATGCCTGTTCCGTGAGCGTGAGGCTTCTGCTGGCATATGCCACTATGGATACTTTGGCAGGGTCCTCGGGGTCCTTCTGAGATAGGATGGCCCTAGTCCCAAGGGGCTTGCATCGACGATGACCTCGGTGTCCCTGTGCTTGTCAAAGTATACCATGTGTTCTGCCTTTGAAATGGTATTTCGGATGGACTCGAATGCTTGCTGGCATTCCACTGACCAGGTAAATGGTTGGTCTTTACGTGTGAGTAATCGTAGAGGGTTGCTCTCTGTTGCATAGTCTTTGAGATATCTGGAGTAGTAGCGCGAGAGTCCCAAAAAGGAGCGTAGTTCCGACGTGTTTGTGGGGGGCAGTGCCATGTTGAGTGCTGCAACCTTGTCTGGGTCTGGTCGCATGCTCTTGTCGGACAAAATGTGGCCAAAAAAACCTTAGGGATCCCTTGCCGAATTCACACTTGTCTTTGTTAAGTGTGAGGCCCGCGGCTTCCATGGCAGCACATACTCGGTACAGTGGAGTGTCGTGTTCTTCCTTGGTTTTTCCAAACACCAGCATGTCGTCAGAGTAATTTAGACAGTTCGGTATGTGACGGATAACTTTGTGGATCTCCCCCTGAAAGATCTCAGCGGCCGATGAAATGCCGAAGATGAGCCTCCTATATTGAAATAAACCCAAATGTGTTATGAATGTTGTGATGCATCTTGAATCAGGGCTTATTTCGATCTGATGCTATCCTTTTGTCAGGTCTAACTTTGAGAACACCTTGGCCCCATGGAGGAGGTGGATCATGTCGGTGATCCTTGGCACTTGGTATCTCTCCCTCTCGATGGCTACGTTGGCCCTCCTCATGTCCACGCATAGGTGTTTGGAGCCATCCGGGGATTTTTTTGGAACAGGGACAATGGGTGACACCCAAGGAGTTGGTCCCTGGACAGGCTCGATCACTTGCAGTTTTATTAATTTGTCCAGCTCATCCTCCACCTGCCTCTGGATGTTAATCGGTATTCCCCTGTAATGTTGCGCTACTGGCGGCACGTCTGGGTTGATGTGGAGGTGAACCATCCTGTTTTTCAGTTTGCCTAGTCCCTTAAACAGTTTCGGAAATGTATCATGAATCGCCTCTGGGTGGCAAAGTATTTGTGTGCCATCAATTGGTATAAGATGTCTATGACGCCCATGTCGACTGCTGTTTTGAAGCTCAGGATGCATCCACTGTTGGCCTCTGTCTTCAGGATGTGCAGGGGAATTTTGGCAGTGTGCGATTTATGTGCGCACCATGCCGTGATGGTGCCCTTGCATGGCAACAGTGTGGTCGCGCCGTAGGGGTAGATGTCCACCACGGCCTTGCGTATTTTCAGTTGACGAGATAGCGAGTTGTAGGCTTTGTTCGCTGATGATGTTCACGGTAGCGCCCGTGTCAATTAGGAATTCTAATGGTGTGTCTTTCACCTGCAGTGTGAGGATCGGGCTGTGTTGGGTGGCCATTGCGTTGTTGAGAGTCCAGACACATCCTTTCTTTCGTTGATCGTCCTCTGACGACGGGGTTTCAGTATTTGAGGGCGAGTGCATTTCTATGTATTGAACAAACCGCCTTCTCTGACTGCGTGTCCCTCCTTCCTGGGGTCCACTGTCCTCCTGGGCATATGAGCTCCTGTGCTCCTTGTCGTCCCTTTGTGAGGATTTGTGGTCCCACTCAGTCCTGCTACTTGTCGGGCTGTGGCGGGCGGTCCTTCGACGTTCTTGTGTCCTCTGCCTGTTGGGAACGGCTGGGGGGGGGCATTTTTACACACCACCCTAAAGTGGTCCATGCCGCCGCAAGCAGCGCATTGTTGACCCACGGCGTGGCACTCCCCCGTGTGCGGGTTCTCGTAGCCGCACCTATAGCATGCAGTGTCGGACCGTCCACTGCCTTGGCTCGTGGATGATTCTAGTTTGTTGCTGTGACTGCGGGCGTCATGGGCTGTTGTAGATTTATTTTGCCCAGATTGTCTAATTGAGACTCAACAGCTGCTTCCATTCTGGTTAGGGCTAGTATTTCTTCCAGTGATCTCTGTTTTTGCTGCAGCTGTTTTCTGAAAGGTTGGGACAGACAACCTGCTATTATTTGTGACCTTGGGGCTTCCTCATTAGAGTAGCGATGAAATTTGCAGTATTTTTGTTTGATGCGCAAGCGCATTACGAAGTTGTCTAACGACTCGCCTTTTTCTTGTTGGGTGGAGTGGAACATGTGGTGTACGTAGTCGATGTTGGTGTGCGGTGCAAAGTATTCTGACAGTTTATGGTGTACTTCTTCATATGTTGCAGTGTCCCAATTAACCAGTTCTCCTGCTACGTCTCTCACGGCTGGCCCTATGGCCACTGATAATGTGTATTTCAGCCCGGCATCATCTGTGAGGCCCACTGCCCCTGCATGGAATTTGAAATCTCTTAGCCATGTAGCCCAATGGGGCCCAAGGTTTGTTGTGTCCCGCACATCGAAGGGGTTGGGCATGTGCATCACCTGTGTAGTCCCTCCTGCCGCCGGTGTATGATTGGCATTACCTTCTGCGGCTCTATCAGTGCCTGATGAGGATGCCTGATCAGTCATGATGAGGCTCTAGTGGTGTGGCTTGTGGTTTTCTTGGGCACGGGTTAGTTGTTTTGCTTATGTGTCTTTCTTTCTTGTAATGGGGCAGGGTGAGGTTTTCCATGCAAGGGTGTGCTGGCCGTCCGTGTTGGTGCGCCTTTGTCTTAATGTTTCTCAGGCAGGCAGGATCCATCTGCTGCCTCGATTATTGCGTTCAGTTTTTTTTTTTCTTCCACGTGGACAGGGCGCTTCCTGTGCACCGAGGGCTGCCCCTGCTGGTCTTGGCGTGCGATTCCTAGAGGCAGTCACGCGGCCTCTCCATCATTGATTGGCTCCTCCCCGTGTGTCCTGGAGGTTGCTACGCCACGGTCTTCCCAGCAACTGTTCGTCAGCTGGATGAGGGGCTGCGTGCCACGCAAACTCAGAGAGCTCCCCGCTCTCTTGTGGTGGCTGTGGGTGGGGCTGCAGGCTAAACGTAACGGAGGAGTCCCAGCCGCTCATGTGCGGCCCAACTGGGGACTGTGTAGGCCCTCTTTGCGGTCTGTGGCACCGACGCGCTCGACTGCAGCCCTCCGTGTGCACGGGGTTCCCAAGCCCGTCGTCGCCAGTGTAAACAATCTGGCTGGGCTTTTTCACTCGCCACATGCACTTGTACTCAAATAAAGAAGAGAGGACGAAGCTCACTTCAAACGTCCTGTTTATTTTCCGTCTTCCCGCAACTGCCCGCACCCAGCATGTCCTTCCCTAACCCCAACATTACTTCCCTGGGGAAGAGTCCGCAACGGCGGCCTTCCCACCGAACGATGTGGACGGGCCTCATTCAGGTCCATTGCCCCAATGCCTGACAGAGACAAAGAGTTCATGTTGAGCCATCCAGGCTTGGATGACTTGGTAGATAGTATTCATGGCTTGTGTGTCAGCTGTGCGGTCGCCGGTAATAGGGATGAGTATATGGGTGTCATCCGCGTAATTCGTGTAGGTTGCACCCAGATAATCTAAGATATCGAACAGTGGTTTCGTAAACACATTGTAGAGAGAGGAGGAAACGCATGATCCTTGTGGTACACTGCAAGGAACTGGTGAGGGTTTGGCAGCAGCAGTAGGGGAGAAGATCCTCATAGATCTGTTGTTCAGGAATGAACTGATCCAAGCAGTAGCTTTGTCTGAGAAGTGGGCAGCTTTTGTGAGGTGTCGACAGAGAATTTGGTGATTCACCAAATCGAAGGCTGCTGATAAATCCAGGAGGAGTAGAAGGTCCAGGTTTCCCTTGTCTTTTAGCTCTTCAATCTGGGTTTTTAGGTCAATAAGGGCAGTTTCGGTGCCGTGGATGGAAGCCGGATTGTCTGAGGCCCAAAAGTTTGTTAGTTTCCAGGTAGTCTTGGATCAGTAGGTAGGCTGCCAGATCCAGGATTTGTAGCAGGAAAGGCACAGTAGTGATAGGCCTGTAGTTTGTGGGTATACTTGCATTTGATGTAGGTTTTTTGAGAAGCGGGATAACCCACGCATCCTTCAAGTTATCTGGGTCAGGGCCTGTGCTAAAGGAAGAGTTTATAAAGGCAGTGATGAAAGGGGCAAAGTTATGTGAGGCTTCCTTGAAAATGGTGGCTGGACATAGATCACCCTGGCAATTGGAAGGTTTGAGATTGTTGATGATGTTTTCCACTTCAGTAATAAAAAGGGATGAGAAGCTGAATGGTTTATCAGTGTGAATGCTAGGTTTAGATTTATCATGCTGGGACTGTAATGCTGGTCAATTTGGAGACAAGTTTTTTTGTCATTCATTTTGGCTTGGATTGTGGCTATCTTGCCGAGGAGCGCCTTCTGAATATTGGCACACCAGGCACTATCTTTGGTATACGTATCGAGTGGGGTGGCCGGGGAGTCCAGTTCTTTTAAGACCTTAAACAACTCTTTAGTGTTTAATTTGGCTTGTAGGATTTGCTTGTTGTAGGTGTCTTTTTTGGCCTGGAGGATGACATCTTTGTAGTTCAAGGTGACTAAAGCAAGGCTAGCTTTGTTCATTTCAGAAGAATTGCTTTTCTAGCGAGCTTCAAGGTTACGTTTTTCATTACGTAGAGCTCTCAACTGTGGTGCAATGAGGTTGAAGGCTTTTACCATAGTCTGACTGAACGTGTCTACCAGGACAGTGGGATCAGTGCACGAAGAGGAGTATTCGTTGAGTAGGGAGCAGTTTTTCGCATGTTATGTCTCTCTTATTTGTAGTGCAAATTGTGGGCGCAATGTCTTGCGTAAAGCATACGTTTTTACTGGGATACTGAAGGTAATTAAGTGGTGGTCAGTCCAAGCACAAGGTTGGTTAGACTCAATATTGATTTCACAGTTAAAGTCAGCTAGCCAGTCCAGGGTTCTGCCCTTAATGTGTGTAGGTTAACTAATACGTTGAGTAAAGCCTAGGTTCGATAGTACGCTAGTAATATCATGTGCTGTGGCATCATTGGGATCTTGGAGACTAAGGTTAAAGTCACCTAATAAGATAATTTGCGATTTAGTGTTGGTGTTGTCAGCAAGGATGTAGGATATCTCTTCTGCAAAAGTAGATATAGGGCCAGGAGGCCTATAAATAAGGTGGAGTGTAATAGTTTGGTTAGCTGATATGGATAGTTTTGCTGAGAGCCTCTACGTTGATGGAGTCTGTTGTGCGGGGGAGATTCAAAGGCTAATCGAGTTTTTGTGTATGAAGGCAAAACCACCACCTTTAGTTTGGCTGGTGTTGCGATCGCTTCTAATGATGGTATATCCAGTGGGGATGGCCAGTGATAGAAGAGGTCCTGAGGCTGCATGGAACCAGGTTTCTATAATGGCGATGAAGTCGAGGTCATGTGTTGTGATCAGGTCGGCCATGTCAAGCGCCTGAGCAGTGAGGGACCTGGCATTGATCAATGCCCCCTTGATCATGGTTTTAAGTGGGGAGGAGGTACTGGTATTGAGTTTGGTGTTCTTGGTTGTGGTGGGAAATGGAGTGGCGAGGGCTCTTGCAGCATGTACTGTTGGGTTAGAGTGTGTAGTAGTGTGAGTAAGCCGGCGGTGGGAGACATGCCGGAATCTGGAACCAAGTCTAAAGGTTCCTGATGTGTACTGTACATGGTTGGTTGAGAGTAGGTTTAGTTGCAAAGTGTTCTAGCCAGAGGGCTGGTGAGTTGAGGTAGGGGTTGGTAGTAGGTGGTGAAGAGGCCAGCGTTGACTTGGTGTGGGACTGAGTGATATTAGGCATGGCAGAGATGTGCAGTTGTTCAAACAGGATAGCGGGCATGATGTAGCCAGGATGGGTAGTGTAAGGAAGCAGTGGGTGGGTGTGGGTCTTGGCAAATGTTAATTCTGAAGGTAAGGAACTGAGGTATAAGGTAAGTGACCAAGTCAAGGATGCTAATTTGAAAGTAAGCAGGGTGTGAGGAAGTTTGCAATGTAAGGTGTGTATTGCCAATACATAGTGGCGCACGCTAATGATATAGGGCTGGGGCAGGAGTGTATTGGCAGGCAAGATGCCTAGGTACGCAACCAGTCACTGAGGACTCAATTTCCCTTTGACTCTGTGTGCTAATAGTATGGGCACGGTGATGATGTGTAAGTGTTAGGTTGGGATAAGGTGGGCTGTTATCAAAATGTCTCCTGGGGCGAGAATGCAATATATAAGCACACAGTGACAAGCATGTGTAATAAGTGCAGGTTAGGACACAGTGGGCATGTTCAGGATAGTACCTTGTGCATAAGTAAGATATATGTCTGCCTTGGTCAACTAGACTGAGCAAGATCTGGTAAGTATGCTGGGCACAAGGTTGAGGCAGAATAAAACAGTTCAAAATAGCGCAAGGGACATTGTAGGTAAATATGTGTTCTGGTCATATCAAACGGTATATATCATGTGGATGATGCAAAATAAGGCATATACAAAGTACACAAGTAAAACACTGTGGGCTAGTTCAAAATGATACATAGGTCTGACCACAACGAGCAATAGGCGCAGATTGAAGCAAGGTAGGCTAGTTAAAAATGGCACGAGGAAGACAATGTATATATCATTAGATGAGACACAACAAGGTATATGCAGAGTACACAGGTAAATCACGGAAGGCTAGTCCAACGTAGTACATTGGTTTGACCGCAACGTGCAATAGGCGCAGGAAAAAAAACAGGGTAGGCTAGTCCAAGATGGCGTGAATGTCTGCACACAGGATGCAACAGGCAGAGATTAAGACTAGGTAAATTGGGCCAAAAAAGTCACTCAAGTCTGGACACAGGGTATATGCACTGGTCAGTTAGGCAAAGGCAATACAGACGTATGCACTACCGCGGAATAACAGCTACGTCGACCAGAATAGCGAGTGGATCAGAGCACAGAGTACAATCCCTAGTCAGTTATGCAAGACAATGCGAATGTGTGAATTAGTTGTAAGATAAAGACAAGTAAGCAGGTCCGAAGTGTAGCAAATGTCCGAGCACAATGTAGAGGCACTACTCATTCGGTCAATGCAATGCAATCAGTTACGGAGGAGGTGGGTTAGAGCCAGGTTGCGCTAGTTCTGGATACCGTTCGGGGGTAGAGTATAATAATGGCTTACAATGTTAAATTAGGAGGGTGATAGGTACTCACTAGTGGATGGAAAGATGAGAAGAACTCTGAAGGGATCACTGCAATGGCGGCCCGGCGGATACGGACAGGCACAGACAGGCTATGTGCCATATAACGGGTGCCTTGCAGCAGGGTGCCGGCTCACACCTTCCCGCGGGGCTGTGCATAAAATAAAGCGCGCTGCCCAATACGGCGCAGGTAGTGTTGCCAGGCAACCAGCAACACCTAAGGAGCGGCATCCATTTTGAGTAGGGCACGCGGTTTCCACGTCGGGGAATCACAGCGAGAGGGCCAATATGCAGACTTAGATGAAATAATAATGTTGGTGTAGCAGAAGGGCGGTCATCGAAGTAGCAGAGATCTTGATCCTGCTGGGTGCAGCTCGAATGTTCACGCGATTCCATACAATCTCATTAGTTTCCCCAAACCGCCCACCCCTCCCCCAATCTACTTTTTTGGTAACATTAATGGCAGATGGCATTTTAACACAAAGAAAAACAAACTGCAGGATCATTACAGATGTAGGAAACTCATTTATTAGAGTTCTGTCCAGGCGCTCTGGGCAAAATACATGCAAACTTTATAATGTGCATATAGATTGCATCAACAGAAGTGACTTCAAAGAAAAGGCGATTGCAAGGAGCATCATCAGTCTTTGATACTTGGAGGCACCATGCAAGTGACTTTAGAATAAGTTGCCATAAGTAAGCCAAGTGGCAAATAACTTTGTGGTGCAAAATATTTAAATTGCACTAATGTTATATATGGAACAACCCTATAGTTATCAGGCTTTTTGTATAATAGCATGATATATTAACATAAGCTATAAAGTGAATCATAATCCACTTATAGAGCTGCAGATAAGAGACAGTGGGCCTCATTAGGACTGTTGCGGTAAGGCAACAACAGCGGTGGTAGTGCTACCAGCGCCGTTTTTGCCATGCTGCAACATTCCGAGTTTGCTTGCGGGTGCCGCTCTGGACGCCTGGTCAGACCAGGCGTGCAGAGCAGCACCCGAGAGCAGACCTGGATGGTAGCAACGGTACCGTTCATAACGGTACCGCTGCTACCATCCTCCCCATTCCCATTGAGCCCTATGGGGGCTCAAATGGGAATGGGGACGTACCGGCTCTGGGTCCCGCGAAAGGAAATTACCAGGCCCTCCAAGGTCGGAATGGCCCGGTAAGTCCCCTTTTGCGGGACCCGGCAGAGGCGGCCCCGAGTTTGGGGGTAGCCATGCCCTTATTAAGGGCATGGCTACCTCCAAAATCGTAATGAGGCCCAGTGTGATTAAATGAGTTGACCAGGATCACATACTTTGGTTAAATTGTGAAACCTGGATGTGGACAATTTAAGTAACAGCACATCTTCCCAGGTTTAGTTGATATAGATATTTATTAAGGTTTTGCTATGCATTTCAGGTGCTTAAATAACACTTCATTTATAGCAATGCCTTGGGAGCAAACCACATTACATAAAAAACTAGCCTTTCATGGTAAACTATACACTATATACATTGTCATAGAAATATGTTTAGCATTAAGACTATGGGCCTCATTACAAGTTTGCCGGTCCTGGAACTACGGTACCGGTAAGCTTGCCTATACCGTAGTTCACGGACATCAATTGGGGGTCGCAGTTGCGACCCTGAGGTCTCCCTAGCTACCCCTGAGGTCTCCCTAGCTACCCCTGTGGACTCCCTTGCTACCCCTAGAAAAGAAATTCTTTTTTTTTACATTTTTTTTTTAATGTAAGCTCCTGGGCTGCGGTCAGTATCATGTGGCTCTTTATTTTTGGAGTGGCTGACTTTCTTATTCAGGCTTATTTAAAAAAAAAAAAAACAGGGTTCTACAAGTGTATCACTTTGAGCAGTGACGCTAAATAAGAACGAATAGAAATAACACATCATTTGTCTTTCTGGAATTCTATCCAATAATGCTAGACTCATAAAGGTTTATTTCCAGGCACACTTCAGGTGTTGATTCACTGATTTAGCCTGTTCTCAACTCAGCCTTTCACCCTTCTGAGGTCGATAAATGAGTACCAACACAGGCTGGGTGATATTGTATGTATATTTCATCTATATAAAGTGCTTAAGCGTAAGTGCTATATAATAACATATCATTATCATTTGGCCTTTGACGTCTGCTTGCATTCACAGTAATTTGGTAATATGGTCCTATACACACTGATATTTCAACGATACATATGGTGATCCATTCTTGTATGAAATGTATATAACATTATGGTGATATCGCGACCATATTTTTCATCGTGTACTTAGAAACAATATGGGATGTCCCTTCCTGTTTTGTCAAGGGGTGAAAGGTCATTTTCCATCGCTTTCCGTGACATCACTTCGAGGTGGGGGTTCAAATGACATTACGTCCTGTGATGTCATCAGAGGTCAACGGTCATGTGATGTCACTTGCGCTACTCCTGACATTTTGATGAAATGAAGTCCCTGCCGTAGTTCCCGGACCGGCAAACTACGAGTTGTGCTTACGGTGCCTTTCTGCCCATCAGGTTTGACCTGGCGGTCAGAGCGGCACCCGCGAATACAACATTTCGGATGCACCAGTACCATTCAAATGGCAATGGGGAGCATTTTTTTCTGGTCCCACGAATGGGCAAATAACAGGTCTGATGGGGCCCATTCGCGGGCACTGAAAATGTTCGGAAGTTTGGCGGCAGCCTGACCGTTTTACCGGCAAGGCTACCGCCAAACTTATAATGAGGCCCCATGGCATTAGTTTTATTCTCACCATCCTGCTTGCAAAGTTACAATAGCATCATGCAGAGCCAATCCTGATGATGCTGTGTGTGACCCACCAGCAGTTGCACCTCGCCAAGCCCCGCTCAAAGCAGCCCACTCCCTAAGATGGCCGCCGCCCGATTCTCTGCATCTTTGTTTATTTTGGCTTGCTAGCATCCATCAAGGACTGTATTTGCCCAACCACAGGAGACCGGAGGTGGAAGCCGGCCTACCAGTCGAAGGCCTACTGTACAAGGCCATCCCCTGTCCATGCCTGTGGGTGCCGGAAGGAACAAAGGAAGCAATCCTCTCCACTAGGGTAAGAAGCGCTCTAACTCTTGCCAGCTACTCGTGCAGCTCAGTCCCTGGCCGCTAACGCTTTCATATCACATCCCCACACCCGTCTCATATCAGAGGAGACAAAGCTAGCTCACGCCCTGTTTGTATTGCCTCCTAGTAAATATGAACTGGACCATCCCAATTCCAGTATTACTCTGGGATAGCGTCAACCCACACTAGTCCTGATTGTGCTGCCCCATTGCAAACTGGATTAGCCTAACCTAGCAACTGCATCATTTGTACCTACGTTACCCTAATGCTAACTGAATTAGCCTAACCTAGCAACTGCATTATTTGTACCTACGCTACCCCAATGCTAACTGAATTAGCCTAACCTAGCAACTGCATTATTTGTACCTACGCTACCCCAATGCTAACTGAATTAGCCTAACCTAGCAACTGCATTATTTGTACCTACGCTACCCCAATGCTAACTGAATTAGCCTAACCTAGCAACTGCATTATTTGTACCTACGCTACCCCACTGCAATTGGAATTAGCCCAGCAAAACAACTGTATTAATTGTACTTATGCTGCCCTACTGCAAACCAAACCAGCCAGACCCAGGATCTGTACTGCTGCCCCTCGGCAACATTGAATTAACCCTACCTAGTAATTATGTCACTTCCAATCGCCGCAAGTTAGACTACAAGACCGGATTGTACCGACCCACAGCTAAAACTGAACTAGCCCATCTTAATAACTCTATCTCCTGCAGACCTGCCTGGCCTGGTAACTACAACACCACCCTAGTTGCACGCGAACGCTTGTGTACCTGCTGCCTGGAAGCACTTAACTACCCACCTATGGCCGTGCTCACTAACGCCGTCAGACTGCTACCCTGCCTATTGACGTATTATCTATTACCTTACCTATGGGCCTGCAGGTACTCCCTATACACTAACTATGGACCACCACATACACAGTAGCCCTCTAGACCCCAACGAACCTTAACCATGGCTACTACACTGCCACACTCAGCCAACATCAAACCTACTGTCTTCCTACCAGACTTCAAACAAACCATCACTAAACCCATAACCAACATTCTCCTCCAAGGACAAACCTTCACACCCGAACAATGGATAAACATATTTGCACGGAAACCTACACCGTATATATCATGCCCCACTACTACCAGAAATGGTAGACTAGGCTATAGACTTATCAAAAGACATCTCAAATCCACGCCTAATCCCACACTAACAAATCACTACAAAACTGACCAGAACAAGGATATCACCAAAGCAGACCAGAATAAGGCCAACACCGCAAGCAACCTACAGCCTAGCCTTAGTTCTCAAGCCAAAAACATCAACCGCCAATCACCCCAGACAAATCCTACTACCACACTGAAAGGATGTCTCATCAATGCCATGTCACTAACAGCCAATGCGCTTGATATTAATGACCTCATAGTATCCAACGACCTTGACCTCCGAGCTATCATGGAGACGTGGCTCCACTCCGCCTCTGTTCCCCTCCTATCACTGGCCATCCCAGACCAATATACTATTATTAGGCAAGACAGAACTTCCTCCAAAGACAACGGCGTCACTATCATCGCCAAATCCGCTCTTGGCATCAGACAGGTTCCAAGCCAAACACTCCTATCTGCTGAACACCTTAAATTCATATTGCCTTTATCACCCTCACAAACCATCACAGCCCACCTGATTTACAGACCCCCCAGGCCCACTATCTTCCTTTGAAGAAGATGTACCACTCGTAATAACCAACAAGGCTAAATCAAGCTCACAAACCCTCCTACTCAGAGACTTTAACCTTGGGTTACATGACATCAACGACAAGAACGCAACAGAGATCAGTAATAGCTTAACCGACCTAGGCCTCACCCAACGACTTGCACAATCTACGCATTCCAAAGGGCGACAATTAGACTGGATTGCTGATTGCAACTGTAACACCTCTATCACTTCCAACCACCCTCTTGCCTGGACTGACCACCATTCCAACCTCTTCTCCATCCCTAGAAACTCCCCTAACCATGAGAAAACATTAGCCTTTGCAAGACTAGCAAGAAATACATGAAACTTAACAGCCCTCAACATACTCCCACTTCTACAACCCCTCCTACAGGCGAACATTGCCCTCAAGCCTAACGAGGACCCCACTCTTCTGGTCAACCTATACAATACTACCTTGCTAAATGCCATTAACAAAATAGCACCTCAAAGGCTTTGCAAAGCCAAACCGCTCGCCCACCTAAATACCTGGTTCACCCCGCAACTAAGAACACTGCGAAAAAACAAAAGAGCTGCTGAATCAAGTTGGAAAAATGTCCCATCAGTGCTGAACAAAGAAAACTTCCTATCAGCCTCTGCCACATACAAATCTGCCATTTTCTTATCTGACTCCTACAATGACCGTATTCAAAATGCCCAATCTAATACCAAGGAACTGTTTAACATTCTCAGAGAATTAGAATCACCAACACCTCCTCCAACTACTTGGTCTAAGGATACCACTTGGTGTCAGAACATCGAGAAGGCGCTTTCAGACAAAACCAAGCTCCTACAAAGGATAATTGAAACTAAATTTGCCTCACTTAGCGTCAAAACAGTTGAAGAAATAATACTAAGCCTAAAGCCATCCAGATGCATCGGCGACATCTGCCCTGCACCTATCATAAAAGAAACAGCGAAGGAGATTGCCCCATTTATTGCCTCACTAATCAATACCTCCTTCAAGTCCAATACCATCCCTACGATCCTCAAGGACGCATTGGTCATGCCACTCCTCAAGAAACATTCCCTCAACCCCAATAATCCCTTTAACTACAGACCCACCACCGCTGTACCCTTCCTCCTGAAGCTCATTGACAGAGCAGCCTATCTGCAGATCCAGCACCGCATGGAAAGTAATAACCTGCAAGGGCTGTGCCATTCCGGATTCTGTCCTAGGCACGGCACCGAAACAGCCGTTAGATCTAGTAACCCCAATTGAGAATATTAAAGACTCAGGAAACCTTGCCATCTTTCTCTTACTCGATTTATCAGCGGCTTTCGACCTGGTCGACCATAAAACCTTATGCAATAATCTTTGCTCAGCAGCCCACTTTTCCAACAATGCCATTACCTGGATCCAGCCATTTCTGAACAACAGAACAACCAGAGTGTTTGCACCCTCTGTCTCTGCACGCCCATCGACTGTCACATGTGGGGTCCCACAAGGCTCCTGTGTCTCTCCCACACTCGACAACAGATTCACAAAACCCCTGTTTGACAAACTTGACTGTCTGGGCATCTCTTGCACCAACTACGCTGATGACACACAAATTCTCATACAAATCACAGGCAACAATGACACAGACTCACTGCGACTCAATGACACTTACCTTATCAACCAAGTGTGGGCTGCGCAACACGGTCTCTGCCTAAACGACAACAACACTGAGCTTCTCCTACTGGGAACCCAAGCCAGACTCAATAAACTTGACAACAAATTCAACACCTTCAATATTGACGGCAACAGCATCAAAGTCTCAAAAGACGTCAAAACACTAGAATGTAGCTCTACTCCACCCTCTCACTAGGAAAACAAATGAATGCTACAGCATCTACCACTGCTTACACCTGTAAGCTCATCAACGCTTGCAGACCCTTCCTGATGACTGAAAATTGCATCACCCTGGCCAGGGCGCTTGTATTAACCAAGCTAGACTACTGCAATACATTCTACCAAGGCACTAGCCAGCATGATCTCAATAAACTACAGATCTATCAAAACAATGTGCTAAGAGCAGCAACCAATTTCCCCAGAAAACTGCACATCACTGAATTGAGACGTAGTGTTCACTGGCTTTCATTCAACCAAAGAATTAAATACAAGACTCTCTCCCTCATACACAAATGTATATACAACCAAGCACCTAAATACCTCTGCAACAAATTCAATCTCCACACCTCATCTAGACAAACTAGATCTTCCCACTCTAATTACCTAATCATACCAAGGTTCAAACTGCAAAAAGCAAGGGGCAAAAGTTTCCCGCTCCTCGCAGCCAAACCCTGGAATTAACTACTGTGATGCTGGAAATGCATCAGAGGGACAGGGCCTCTGAATCCTTGTCCTTTACTGCTTTTTATCGTGTGTTCTGTCGTGTTTTCTGCCCAAGAGTCCATGTGGGACTCCTGGCAGTGCAGCTCTCTCTTTTGGTTTGGTGAACAGACCCATGGGATACCCTTATGGCAGCCATGGGTAGGGGTACAACCCTGTACCCATAGTGTATGTTTTTGGGCACCTGTGGGTGGCCCACAGAGCAGGGTATGGGCTGGTGGCAGCTCCATGCTGAATTTTGACAGGTGCTCTGGGTGTCCTCCATTTTGGGATACCCAGGCTCTGCCATTGGGATCAGTTGATTCCTGATAGGAAACAAGATGGCCCCTGTGGCCTCTTGCTTTCTATTGCCTGTTTCTGTATTGTTTTCCCAAAGTCTTGGGAAGCCCTGACTCTGTCCCTTCCCCCTGACTGGCTGTTGGGTGGAAGTTCCATATATGGTGTTGTTGTGAAGGCCCAGCTAGACTGACTGGAGCCTTCCCAGTGACTGTATGTTGTGGGTACCTCCTGTGGGTGGGACCTGGGTGAATGAAGTGTGCGACCAATATACACTCCTTGTTGTGGTTGTCTGGTTTCTGGCATGAGAGACAAAGACTGAGACAGCCCTGCCCGAAACTGGCCTGAATGCAGTGTGTAGTGTTGAATGGCTGGGTACTTGTCCCAATCCACATTCCTTGTTGTGAGTGTCTGAAAGGGAGGAGTGTGGCCTGAATGCACTGTGTGCCTGATTGGCTGACTGACTGCATGAATGCCCTTCTGTATGATTGGCTGCTGAGTGTGTGCCAGCAGTGTGGATGAGAGACAGAATAGTATATCTGGGGACCTCTCACCACTGGTAATTGTTCAGAAGCGTTCTGGAGTTGAGTCTCCACTCTAAGAGTAACTGGAACTGCTGATCCTCGACGTCCAGCTGGAAGAAGAAGACTTGCTGTTGCATTTGCTTCGACCGATCCGAAGGCTGCCGAAATCGTCGAAGACTGACCCGAGGGAGGACCTGGTAAGGCGCCCTCTTCCCGTGCTCCGAGGGACCATCGAGCACCGCTCCATCTTTGCCGAAGCGCCCTGGAAGTCAGACCCTCGAAAGGCTGCCGACCTGAGACGGGACCGCCGAGGAGATCGAAGTGAAGCACCCGGACATCGCTGCCGTTGAAGTCCATTGCCGTCGACCAGGGTTCGCAGGTTTGTGTAACCGCTGGAGGCCCGTCGAAGTTGTGTTGCCCAGCCGTGGGAACCACTTGAAGCCGTGCCGCCGACGACCGGAGCCGTCCGCTCCTTGCCTAAGAACATTTGAATCGAAGGACTCCCTCGTCCGCACCGTCGACCGCTTTATCCTGCCGGAGAAAGTCGAGGACGACTAACGCGCCGAGGAGAAACCTACCGGTGGGTTTCCCGCCACCCGAAGACCACAAAGACTCGAACGGCTCGACGCCCTTGCTGGGCCTCCGTCTCCACAATCTTTGCGGTCCAGAACTATTGTCACCGAGGTGCCCCGCACGCCTCTGCCTTGCAGGACGCCGACGCTCCGACGCCGACGAGCACCGCTTGGACGAAGCTGCCGCCTCATCGACGCCGTTCTACCCTGTTTGTTGTCGGACGTTCGACGCCCCGTGTCTCCCGCTTGAAAGGAAAGGCATTCAAGAAGGGCCGTCGATTCCCCGACACCGAACGCCAAGTTCCTCGACGGACGTTCGATGCCCCGTGTCTCCCGCTTGAAAGGGAAGGCATTCAAGTAGGGCCGTCGATTCCCCGCCGCCGAACGCCGAGTTCCTCGACGCTTCTCGACGCCTCTCGACGATCTGTGACTACCGCTTGAAAGGGGGTCGCTCAAGAAGGATCTGTCGACGCCTCTTCAAAGAACTCGACTCCACCAGGTACATTGGGGGGGTAAAAACATTATAGGAGGGAATAAGACTTGCAGATCAATATATGGACTGGGCTTGTGCTATATCTTTATTTTACAGGTTGCCCAGGTGGGGGGATCTCCACACAGAACTGTGTCTAGTGGTAGGGGCCAGTATTCTGCCTATTGCTCAACCATCTTATTTTCTCTCCTCTCACTATTGCTGGTTTCACTCTATTGATCTGTGTGACATTGTTACAGTATTGTTGATGCACTTTAATGATATCTAATACAAAGGGTGGTACCACTTTAGAATTGTATATATTTGCCATTGTTGATTTTCCTAAGTACAAAGTGAGTTATTATGATAAGTGTACATAACCTTGAATATTAATTATATAAAGACTGTGCTCTAACCGATACAGTGTGTGGACATTCCTTTGTGGGGGCTTGGGGACTACACTGTACTTAAGAACCAGCCTGCATCACCTCCTGAGAAGCTAGGCCTTGATTGCTCGTCCATTGCTACCGTAATAGAGAATCTTGGCTGGGGTCTTCTGTGCCTCTCTTCTACCATATAGAGAGCAGAAGTACAGACACCCCCTACCGGTCCTTTACAACTACCACCCAACATCAGACTAGAACCCTCCATTCACAAATTCCGATACAAGGTCAAATCCTGGCTTACTCTGAAGTTGATTATCCCCCATGATTTTAATGTGTGTGAACTACTATGCCTGTTACTGTAAATATGCTACTGAAATTTAATTTGTAACTGATATTTTTTACCCAAAGAAATGTGCCCAGTTGCCTCAGGGCTCGGTGCGCTATATAAATAAAATACAATACAATTAGAAAATGCCCAGGGTTTGTGAACAGAATATACAAGCAGTGGCATACCCGAGAGGGGGTGAGAAGAGGGGGAAGACTGCCCCCCCGCCCCCTCCCAGGGGCTCTTCTGAGACAGACCAGGACCATACTTGCCAACCTGACAGATTTAGGCAGTTGGCTACTGCTTTTTAAGCAGTCCTACCGCCTACAGAATTGGGTGACAGATCCTACTGCTTTTTACAGTGGCAGGTAATTTATGTTACTCTAAGGCAGGCTCAAGACAAAACATGCAACACATGAATTAGTCTGTCTGTACAGTGGGCTGGTAAGTGATTACTTAGATTGGGCTCAAACCAATCAAATGACTCTGTCCTGCACTCTTGCCGGTACAACCCTTAGGTGAACAACCAGTGAAGGCAAGTGGCAGAGTGTAACACCATCACACAGCATCTGCCTATCAGACTGAGGGGTGTACCAGTCTCCATGACACTCAGTGTTCAATTTGCACTGCAGGAATACATATGTACTGCCTAGGCTGCTGGTACAGAGCAGTGGCAAATGTTGCCTACCAGCTCTGTGTGATTACCTTCTGTGTAATTGAATTTGGTGTTAACTTACCATTCAGAATTCAGATTTTCAACACATTCGTTACAGAAAGTCACAATTCTATTAAAGAAAATCTGAATTCTATGTCGCACTTTCCATAGGTTTAAAATAGAAAGTTTTAAAAGTCGATTCATTCGACCAATCTGCAGATCTCATAATGTCCTCTACTCTGGCTCCTATGTTATACGCTTTAGTAGCCATCGCTCCTCTAGTTGAATGAGCGCCATATCTCTCGATATCGATACCCACTTGTACCATCACCCATCTAAGCCATCTGGCTATGGCGGCCGGTCTAACCGCTTTAAATGGTTTACAAATTGCTATTAATAATTGTGACACCCCCGGGGGCCTTACTTCCCTCGTCATATTTTCATATGCTGTTAAGCATCTGACTGGACATAATTTTGGTTGGTTTGGAAAAGCCTCATAGGAAATAGATCTCAACCCCGTTTTGGTCCTCCTTGTTATGAGAAAAGTCACTCCGTTCGGAGATATACTTTTCCTGTTAATCTCCAGTGCTCTAACATCAGAAAATCTCTTATATGCTAAAAGACAGAAGAGCATGGCTAACTTGCCTGAAATTGCTTTATGTGTCAAATCCTGATTATCTGGCCATGATAGAAATAGTCTCAAAACCTTGTCTACATCCCATAACTGATTATATTTCTCGCTAGGGGGTCTGAGCATCTTTACCCCTCTCATAAGTCTACAGATTAATGAATGTTCCCCAATCGCTAAGCCTTCAACTCTAGGGTGCCCTGCAGATATCGCAGACCTGGCTGTGTTGATAGTTCTGTACGCCTTTCCTAGAGCTGCCATCTGGGCTAAAAAATTACCTACATGGACTACATCCGTTCCATCGGGATGGATATTGCTTTCCAAACACCAGCTACTCCATCTGGCCCATGCTGATCTATAAGCTTTGTGTGTCCCTGGGGCCCATGATTCGCTAATGATGTATTCAGCTTCATCCGATAGTCCTGGCCTAACCCAAGATCTCCTGAAATCGCCCACGTTAAGAGATTGAGTCCTCCTGACCTCACCAGTGGATGACTGAGGCCTCTGGGATCTCGAATGATGAATTCTGTGTTGGGTAAAGCTACTGGGTTCTGAAGAGTTAATTCCAGCAAGCTGGGAAACCACACCTGCCCTTTCCAGTCCGGCGTAACTAGGATTAGGGATGCTCCCTGTCGTCTCACCTGAGCTAGCGTCCTCGTTATCATGCAGAACGGAGGAAATGCATAGTTCTTCTGTTGACCCCAGGATTGCAGGAATGCATCCGCCGCCTCTGCTTCTGGGTCCAGTCTCCAGCTGAAAAACCAGGGTAATTGCCTGTTTAGTCTCGATGCAAATAGGTCGATATGGCATGGACCCCATTGAGACATCAGTTTCTGAAACACCACCTCGTCCAGCTTCCAATCGCTGGCGTCTCTGAGGTATCTGGAGTTCCAATCGGCCACTTCGTTCTGCTGGCCCGGCAGATATTCCGCCGTCACTGAAACTCTTCTCTCCAGACAGAGTTCCCAGAAATCCTTTGTCAGTTCTGCTAGTAACCTGGATCTTGTCCCTCCCAGTCTGTTGATGTACCTGACTGCCGAGACATTGTCAATTTTTAGCAGAACGCAACATTGAACCCTCTCCTGGGTCCAGCATTTCACTGCAAAGGACCCTGCCAGTAATTCCAGGCAGTTGATGTGGAGACTTGTCTCTTGATCCGACCACCTGCCCCCTGTCGACAGGTTTCTGCATCGGGCTCCCCAGCCCCATCTGCTGACGTCGGATTCGATGATCAGGTCCGGGGATGAACCAAATATCGCTCTTTTGCTTTCCAGCCCTCTCAATTCTCTTTCCAGTAAGACCTTGTCTTCCCTGTTCATTACTATCCTTCTTGGTGGTTTCTACTGATGTGGTGTATCTAGAAAATCTATATAAAAGCCTTGAGCGGTTTGTATCACCCAAGAATCCCCCGATATGTTCAACCAATTTCTTAAAAATGGAGCTGTCCTCCCACCTACTACTGGGGTATTTAGACATGGGGATGTTATTCTCACCTGGGTTAGTCTGCTGACGTTCCCCTCGCCAGTTTCTCCCTCTTCCTCTACCTCTCGAGGGAAAGAAAGGTGTCTGTCTGCGCTCTTCCTGTTCTCTCCAATGAGCTCTGTCCTGATAGGAGTGATTGTATTGGAACCGGCCAGCCGAACGACCGCTGCCTCTGCTGGCCCGTCCAGAAATGTGCCTCTCGAACACTCTCTTGAGCAAGGGTTGAGCCTTGTCCAAGGCTGCGTAGGAGTTGACAAATTTGGTTTGCTCCTTGATAAAGGAGTCCCCAAACAGTTTTCCTTTTGCCGTTGAGGCAGATTCCGAGGAGGCCAGCTCACTTAATTTGGGGTCGATCTTCACCAACAAAGATCTCCTCCTTTCCGTGGTAATAGCATGATTGGCGTTCCCCAACATCCATATCGCCCTCTGGGTCCACCCGATTAGAATTGACGGGTCTATTGGCTCTCCTCTGACTTTGGTTTCCTCTCCCATCTGGAGAATCTTTGTGAGGGGTCCCGTCATATCTAGCATCTTATCCTGGCATGATCGCCAGGATCTATCCAGACCCTTCCTCACATCTTTTGTGTATGAAGGTTATCATCTTCTCGTCTATGGTGGGTGTATCTGCAGCACCCTCTGGGTGAGGTCTGGGGGATTCTGCCCTCATCTTGCTCCTAGCTTCTTTGGCTAGTGGTGCTCTCAGGCGTTTCTTTAAATTTGCTGCTATTCTTTTGGGCGGTTCCCATTCAGATGATCTGGGATGAATCAGTGCTTCTGGATCGAAATCATCGTCCTCTGCACCATCCTCTTCTGTTTCCTCATTCTTCCTTTTCTTCGGCGCTTTGTGGCCTTCACGCTCTGAAGAGGATATAGATAGAACTTCCTCCTCTTCAGAGTATTCCTCCTCCCAGTCGTCCTCCCCTCATCTGAGGTGTTTGAGGACCCTTCTCGTCCCCTGCTAGGCCCCGCTTTTCCTTTTCTCTTCCTTGTACCACCCTTCTTCTTCGGTGGTGTGCCCGGGGGGTGTGGGCTTCTTCCGCCCTGCTGGCTGCTTTACTGCCCCCTTTTGACTTTTTCTGTGCCTTAAGTCCCTTGATTTCCTCCAGGCCCTGCGAGAATCTGAGCCAGTCCTCCATCAGCGCTATTTGCTGAGGTCCATGTCCCAGTGAAGCCCCCAGGGCTTTATGGAGGACATCAGTCATTTCCGAGTGACTCCTCTTTTGGCTAATACTAGCCTTCCCCTCATCACTGGAGGAGCTCGTGGTTCGCGGCCTCTGGGGAATACAAGTGTCTGTATATAATATAGATATACCAGGGTTTTTGTACTTTATAACCTCTCTGTAAAGAGATTTAATACATATATATGAAATCTGTATCTATGTAGTATAGAAAACCTGGTTCGTAATTATTTATATATATATATAATTCCAATTGACAGGTTTTACTTGGGACTGTGCCCGTATTATCGTGCGGTATCTGAGATGGCCTGCAGGGGCGCTGTCCAGTTCCTGACAGGACGTTACGCTCTAAAAGAATGATGCGTGCTGAGGCGGAATGTAAAGTTCTGGTAATAATGGATCTTTTGATCGTAAGAATCAGTCTGCACAACCTTCGTATCACTCGCTCCGTACACGAGAAACCTGAATGCCGAAATGGGAGAGAGAGCGCCGGCACTACGCGGTCCCGTCGCGCTCTCTCTTCCGTGTCACAGTGCCCTCTGTGTCGGGTCTGAAGAGCTGCGGCCGCCGGTGCACCAGTCCCGTCGCGGCCGCGACTCCCGAGAGCTGACTAACGCGACGCGGATATGCTCCGCCTGATCAAGCGCACACGTGTCGTGTTCCCAAAATAATATCTTAAGCCCGTATAAACACTCTCACTCACACATATAATAGAATGAAAAAGTACTTAACTCGCTGCCGAGCAGCAAAGAAAGAGGAGGAATGGAAAGAGGACAGGAGGTTTTATACATTGAGGACTTTGTTTATTGGTTACAGACTTATCACATGGTCAGTTCGAAGACCAATTGAAATGGACTACAAAAACTCATAAAAACATGGTTATTGTAGTTTTTATTAGTTTTGTATTCATGTTCATTGGTATTTGTTTTCCTTGCTGCTGAACAGTAAAGTTGAAGAGAAAGCATAATCCGAGCCTCCGGTCTTGAAATAGAATTATACATTTTTAACATTTGAACATCTTTCCATTTGGTGCTGTTTGATGGGTTGGGCATTTTAGAATGCTCCAGTGTTGCCAACAATGTATGTTTTGTATTTTCCTGTGATGTCATTGTTATGCAAATTATTATTTTTGAAACTTGTAAAAATCCTACATCTTTTTGGTCACAGAATGTTGGCAAGTCTCAAGTAGCTATGTGTAAACAGAGCATTACAATGTAAGCCATTAGGCACTGATGGAAAGGGGGCTATTAGCAGGGACTTTTGTCCCTTTAAAAAAGTGAGAAGGATGCATAATGTTGCATGATTTATGTAATAACGACTATGGCTTTAAACCCAAATGGGGATTTCTTAGACTCACATTAATTGTGTGCTATGTGTTGTATTTATTTTATTGATTCGACCCTATACACTGTTCTCAGGTATTTTATTCTAATCTTTTGAACAACAGTTCAAACCCTGGGCGTTTTTATCTTGTGTGACTCACACTTGGGTATTTAATCACGTTGTTCTACTTATTTTCTTCAGGCTCTCAACTTTAGAACCAAACCCGAAGTTTGCACTGTTGCTCTGGCCAATGAGTTACTTTCTACCATATATTTGCACGTCTTGGCACCAGACACGCAACATAAGTCAGTATTATTCTTTAATAACTGTTCTCCCATGGTGGCCTTTATGCGACGCAATGGACGCCCTGTTCTTACGGATGCAAGATGCGCCCAGGACGTCACCCATGTACGTTTGACGTCACGCACAGTATACGTGCCCGCCCGTGTCAAAATGGCGACGGGGAGCACGCGCAGCGCTAGTTCCGTCCCGCTGAGGAAACGCTCTCCTCATACATGTAAGTTCTGCTGGATCCTGAGTGTGTAGTGATAATTTCGCTTTGTCTCTGAGTGCCGACATGTGGCTGGCCCTGTCCTTCCCTTTATCAGGCATTGCACATATCTGAACGTCGGGTGACTTGAAGAACTTGACAGAATACACGGCCAGTTCTGCGGCATTGTGTGGCGCCTGAGGCGGTTCGCGCGCTTTCTTTGACGGTTGGATTCCCGCCCTGAGGCTGAGGGAACGAGGCCCCCCAGCGGCTGCGTTTATGTTTGCTGCTGCGCTTTTCACCAGTTATAACGTGTGGGGGGGGAGTATACTATATGGGCTGTGGCCACACGTATAGTTTCCATGTGTTCTCTCTTAGTATCATGCTAGTATTTTCAGCTGTGGAATTTTATGGGGTTTTTTGAAATTGCAATCTATCGGGATCCGAGATCAGTTTGGCCTTTTGGGTCTGCTTCATTTGTGACAGGGGCCAACTATAATTCAGGTATTTTGCATCACAAAGTTATTTGCCACTTGGCTTACTTATGGCAACTTATTCTAAAGTCACTTCCACAGTGCCTCCAAGTATAAACGACTGATGATGGTTCTTGTAAGCTCCTTTTCTGTGAAGTCACTTCTCTTGGTACAATCCATATTTAAATTAGGAGGTTTGCATGTGGTTTGCCCCACAGAGCCTGGCCGGAGCCCTAATAGATGAGTTTCCTGCATCTGTCATGGTCCTGCAGTTTTATTTTTGTTGTTGTGTATGTGTTAAAATGCCACCTGCCACTAATATTACCAAAAAAAAAAATCATTGGGGGTGCAACTGATACCATATATAACCCTGTGCTCTGCAGGCCGCTCTGATGCGCTACCACATATAAAGTGTCCTGCAAAACCATTTTGTAAAGTTTGCCACCCTATCAATGAGGGTTCTGCCATTCGAGCAGGAGCACTCAGCAAACAGGTGTCTATGTCCAACCCCACTCTGGGCCACTACTGCCGCTGCAGCCAGGAGCGGTGCAGTGCAGGGACACCAGACAGTGCTGTGTGCTCTACCTTCAGCTCCAGTCCTTGCGCATTCTTTAGTGAATACGACTCGAGAAAGAAATGATCTGACTTTTTTTCTGAAGTCGCACTAGTAAATGCGCTCTAGGACTTAAGAAAGTAACATTCTAGCTGCTGTGCATGTGCCGCCCTACATCATATGGGGGAGGAATGATTGTATGTCAGTTTAGTCTCAATTTTCCATGGTGTATTGGGGGCGGGAAAAGTAGCAGAACTTTTTTCGTGGTTTGCCCCCCCACTCTTGCAATGCTGGATACTCCCTGTTTGCAATTTCCCGGAATGGACAGATTTTCACGATTGCAATTTATTAGTATGCGTCATTAGCTGGGTCTTTTGGTTCTGTTCACTTGTGGCCAGCACTATCCACCCTCTAAGGTTCAAGAACGGACATCAGTGCATTCAATTACATGTATGTTCTGGGAGATGCTGATGTTTCATTTACAGGGCCCATGTAAATTCTAATACTAATGCAAAATGTGTATTTCTCTTGTCTTGCCTCTTCCATTGGTCTTCCTCTCCTGGTTACATTCTGTAACCTTGTGTTTACTTGATTATGTTGACTTTCTGAACATCTTTTTATGATTTTTATTTATTTACTACATTTATTATACGCCCAGACCCGGGGGTATCACGGCGTAGTTACAGACAATGGGGGAATGCAATCTTAGAAAGTACACAGAGGAAAACACAGGAATAACAGTCAGTAATATACAATAATATGCGAGGCAGTCAAGAATATACAGCAAAATGCAAAGCAGTCAGATATGTACAGTTAATTGGAGCGGATTAGTGCTCTCGTTCAGTTAGAACTTATTGAAGAGCCAAGTCTTCAGGAAGCTTTTGAATTTAGGCAAGGAGGTTTCGTTCATAATGTGGGTAGGTAGCGCATTCCAGTGTCTAGGTGCCAGTGTTTTGAAGCTACTACCCCCTGCTTTCTCTCTTTTGTATCTGGGGGTTTCGAGGTATGCGTTTTTGTTGGACCTGAGAAGTCTAGTCTGGGGCTTCATCGTGACTGTATTGTTGAGGTATTTGGGTTACTCCTTTGTCCTTTACTTACTTTCTAAAAACATCTTCATGGTGTGGAATCAAAATATTTCCCCATCTATATTCCTTCAAACAAGTATGGAATTCCTTAATTACAACAGGTGATAATACGCAAGACATCTCCAGCGCCTTCATGTGGTTTTATAAAGCTTTTTAACATAAACCCAAACATGGCATTCTACATAAATGGTACTCAGCCAAAATGTTCCTAGTCTCACATTTATTTAAGAATAATGTTCCCATACCTTTCCAAGACCTCTGTAGTCGTTTCAATTTAAATGAATCAGATTTTAAAACTTATTCCAGTTTCACTAAACTTATTAATAAAGCTATTCCTCATTATACACATAAAATTCCCTCAAAATATTTAGAACTAATTTTGTACTCTCACTCTACCACAGCATCCAAATTCTATTCCATTCTCAATTGTCACGACCCTCGCCCATAACCCCCTCTGGCAAACCCATTGGCCAGGTGGAGTCAGGACTCGGGCCTCTAGAGCCTGGCATCCTCTTCAAAAGCACTCATGGGACCAGTCCTGGCGCCTATGGCGCCAGGCTCATACACCATGAAAAACAATGTGCTTGGGAACTACTTTATTGTATTGTCAGCCAACATGGAGGCATCCACATAGCTTGGTTCTTAAGAACCAAGCTATGCGGTCTAGTGTTTTGGGTGTGGTAGCCTAGGGACTACTTTATCTGGACTATTTTGTTGGGGCTATTTAAACCACACCTCAGCAAGACAACACACTTCGCGTTACTTTGCAGCTTGCAACGTGACGCTCACCGTGTCCAGCTATTCCCTCGAACCTCGGAGAAGCAGAACCTGCAAGGAAACAAAAGGGAAATCATTAGCAGCAGCATCTTACCTGCAGTCTTCATCTTTAGCCACTCGCAGCTACTGAGAACAGCTTCCTCGAATCTGCACGCCTCCCGGACAGAACGACCTGAAAGAGGAAGATAGAGGCAACATTAAAGAAAGCAGTAGAGACATTTGCAAATTACAAACTGATCAAAAGGCTTACCTGGCTGGTCGCCTCTCGGCTGGCACCGTTCCGGACATTCCACTCGCGCTGAAGAACACTGCAACCTACAAGGAAGGAAAACACAGGTTAGCAAAGGCAAGACTTTGCAGCGCTGCGCATAACGCTTACTTACCGCATCATAGCGCTCTTAATGCGCCATCATTTATCAGCGGGGCTCAACCAATCCAGTTCGCCGCGCTGAAGCTCTGCATACCTAATGGAGAAAAAAGAGACATTTTAAACAAAGAAAGGCATGCAGGATAGCAAGAAAACTAAAGAACAGCAATAAGACCTACCTGAACAATATCAAACGGGCCAGCATTAGTGAAGTAACTGGACCGCACTCGCCCATGAAAGACAACGTGCCCCTGCAAAGAAGGCAGGACGGAGAGCACGCCTAATTCTATCACAAGGCAGAACCTTCCCCGCAGACCACATAAGGGGAAAGCTGAGAAGCATACCAGCGAGTAACCCGGCTGGGTGGCGTCCATGTGGATACCAGGTGAGCGTAACAGAACGCGAAGCCTACCATAACAAATCCACCTGGGCGTCATGGAGACATCAGAAATGGGCAATTGGCCCAATTACTAGGAGAGCTTCGTGCTGACGTTCATTCTGTCCGATAAGAGACTAATGCTCTCCTGAGAGACCTAATAGTGACCAAAGAACGCACTAAACAGATTAGCAGGCAGGACAGACGCCTCTAGCTAGAAGCAATCCAATGATGCAAAACCCTGCCATACCACCCACTCCGGTACAGATCACGTTACCTGGAACAGTGCCCCTGGCACCACCAGAAAGGATCTCAGGCGACCCACGGAAGTATGCGGCATTCATCAATCAGTGCCGCCTTCATTTTCTTTGTAGGCCTGGAGCATTTCCAAACGACAAAGCTCGGGTAGCTTTTGTTTTATCATACCCGAGTGGTAGTGCAGCAGATTGGTTGGTGCCGTTGGTAACCCATGACGATCCTATATTACATGACTTTGGGGGGTTCCAGAGAGAAATGGAAAAACTGTTTGATCGCCATACCCAGGAACAAGCAGTAGACAATGAACTCTTGTCCCTCCGACAGGGGAATCAGGACCTGTTAACGTACATTGCTACCTTCAACAGACTGGTTGCCGAAGCTGGGTGGCCAGAAAACAAAAGAACCACGTTATTCCATCGAGGCTTACGAGACGAATTAAAGGACGTTTTAGCCCAGGTGGTTGATCCACCCAGAGACTGTGTAGAATTCATAAATCTGGTTGTGCAGCTAGACCATTGCTTGCAGGACCGAAAGGTAGACCGGTCTAAGACGGACCCTCGGACCGTGTATGTTCGACCAAGGGAAAACACACCCAGTGTACCTGAAAATGCTGTAGAATCCATGGAGATTGGTGTTAAGAAAGGAGGAAGGCAATGAATATGTCAAGGGAAATGTGCACGGAATCGCACAGTGAACAACTTTGAATCTAACAACGTGCATACAATACCCAAGACTCGTGTATACTAAAACCCAGGAGTGCAAATAGAGTGAAACAATAATACCAATATATGAAAAGGGATGTGGGCTAAGCACTTAGAACCTCCTTATGACTGAAAGGAAAGTCAGCAAACTCCTTACCCACTATGCTATTACAGATACTGACAGCGCTAAGCCCACGTAGAGGGCAAGCAAGGACAGGATCTGTGAGCTGACACTCTGGAAGATACTGAATAAGGAACTTAGAAACAGTACTCACGAGGACCGGAAAGACCACTTGAATGTCAGTAAACCCACGGACCCAGTTGATCAAACTGGGACCCAGAAGGCTATAACAGCAATGGGTGGAGGATAACTAAATACATAAGAGCCAAGTCAAGGGGCAAGCAGGAAATGTGATTATAGAATAGAGAGGAAAACAAAAGGCATTCACACATGGGCTAGTTACAACTGCACGCCACACCTAATAATCAATGGGAAATAAATGCAGAAGTGCAAAGGAAAACATGGAATGGATCCCAATAGAAAGTAAGGATCAGGAGCAGGGAAATGATATCACAAAAGGAAACCTTTCCCACCCATCCAAGGAGAAAAGGCAGGAAGCTAAATCTATAAAGGGAAAGACTAATGCATTAAGTCTTTCAGTAGCAAAGGACAGCATCAAAGAAACAGAACACAGGCAAATTGGGCTGCATCAAAGGGTAGACCACAGAGAAAGGCTGCCTGCAGACAGAGGAAGACAGAAAGGGAAATCCAGAAAGCAGAAATCAATTAAGCACATACATTCGAAATCCAAGGCAGAGGAACAAGAAACAGAAACAGGAACTAGGAACTAGGCACAAAAGCTAGGAACCAGGAACAAGGGACCAGTCACAACAGGAACACTGCAACAATGACCAGCGCTGGACTGAACTAAACTGAGGCTTTTAAAGCTGCTTAACGAGCACACCTCTCAGGTGTGCCGCCTGCTGCACCTGCAGCCACAGGTGTTGCCTATCCTCCACCCAACCTTGTCCTGCAAGGGAGGAGGTGAAGCAGTGAGCCAGGCATTCTGGGAAGCATAGTCATTAGATTAAAGTAGCATGCTGGCTGCCAAAAACCTGGAATGGATCCGGAAGGGTAGTAACTTGGAAAATAAGGTTTTAGCGCTCCCAATTCATCACAGCACTGTAGCATAAGGTTCGGAGGAAATGTCCAGTAGGGAATAAACCCCAAAACATGCCCCCAAGTGACGGTAACGGGAGCGAGCCGTGACACTATACCCCCTCCCGCGGCCGACTCCAGGCGGCCGTCACCCGCACAAAACATCTTCCTTCCATGACAGGAGTGCTTTATCTTCGGAGGGGGCACTGACGGAAACGATGACCCGCGGGCAAAAGCAGAGGGACTGGAATGAATAGAATCAGGCCGCAGTCTAGAAGAGCCATAGGCAGGTTTTCGGTGAGGAAGAGACTCATGGGTCGAAGAAAGGCATGAAGGACTTGCAGGACCCGAAGCAGAGTTGGAAGGTCCAGGAAGCTCAGTCACTGGGAGCGAACACTCATACATCATTGAGGAGGGAGGCAGGCTGGCGCAACATGCTTTAGACAATGGTAGATGCTCTGGTAGCCTCCCTGCCGAGAGCGGACACACAGGAGGTGAGAAAATAGCAGGACTCAGGAAATGTTCATGCTCAGAAAAAGAAGGTGGCGGCCGAGGTAGAGGTTCGGATGTTCTCCCATCATCCATCTGGGTAAAGGCCTGTGGTTGAGGGTGACCAAGGTTCGACTGCATCTGTTCCACGCCTTGGGGGCCTGGAAGTCCAATGGGTTGTACGAGGCTGGCACTCCTGGTGTCAGTCATGTAGCCACCTTGTTGCACATGGGATACAACGGCAGGGACGTTTGGCATACCGATAGGAGTGATAGACGCAGTACTTGGCACATCAGGCACACTCGCAGCAGGAGCAATAACAGGCACATCTTGAACTGCAGCAGTCATACCCTTCTTTTGGCTACTTGCACCCGACTGGTGCTGCAGCTGGGGGGCTGTGCCCGTCCCCTCCCTCAGGCTCATGTGGGATCCGGCAACAAGAAAGCTGTCAAGCGGCTGATCCAAACCGGCCCCCAAATGCGAACCGTCCAGCCCGCTATCCTGGTCGGCTACTTGTTCGGTGACTGGGCCATGGCGGATGGTATCCGTCTCCCTTTCGTAACACTCCAGGCAAGTCCAACGGCCTCGCATGTAAGGCCCTCCCGAGTCGTGATCCAGCTTGATGTTTCTGAAGAGAGAGCTGGCAGAAGTCTCAGACTCAGATGTTGCATATTCGGGAGGCGCTGATGCTACAGTCAAGCAGTTGGGAGAATCAACTTGTGTAAGAGGCAGGCATTCTGGTGATCCCCCTGAAGCATAAGAAGGGCAGGCTGGACATTCATCCGTAATAAATGGTTGGGATTCAGGAGGTAACTCTGAAGTAGAAGAATATGCAACATGATCAGACAGAGAAGACAGGTGCACCTCCGATATTGGCAGCAAGGCTGAGCAGGATGTAGGTCTCTCATGAACTGAAGCCAAACTAGCAGTAGGCTCTGGGACTGAAGACATGCACTCAGGATGTGCTACCGGAGGCTCCATGGCAGAAGGATAATCCGCTGGATGAGCCACTGTAGCCGAAAACAGGCATGCCAGAGAAAATTCTGAGGCTGAGGGCATGCAAGCTGGACCCGTCTCGTTAGCTGAAGACAAACTTGTCAAGGTCTTTGGCTCTGACCACGTACAAGGTGAAGGCTCTTGAGTGACTGGCAGACATAGCAATTGTTCATTGATTGAAGACACGTGTGTCAACGATGACTGCAGAGCCATGGACTGGATAATCGAAGAGTCAATGGTTGTAGGAGGACAGACTGAAGTCCCAGAAGTCGACAGACACATTTGTGGCTCAGGAATGGAAAGCACCTTTAGGGCGGTTGACTCCTTGGCACCAGTAACCAAAGACTGAGCTGTACCCATGCCGTCCCTCTCCTTATTGGATGACACAGAGTCTCTTCCTTTGTAGAAGTCAAAATCAACCAGAGGAATCACCATAGTAAAGTCTCTGTTAATCAGGATTTCGTCAAATGTCCATTCCTCTGTCTTAGCTTCAGAAAGTGGCATATTAACAATCAACAGTTCAGGAATCGCCTGCCGGGTCTTTGGTTCAGTATACTGTGGAAAGAGTCCATCAAAACAAGAATTCTGTACTGTCTTTGACTGTTCGTTGTTACAAAAATTGGCAGAAGGAGGAGCGAACACAGAGGTAGCATCGTTTTCCACATCAGCTTGAATGTCTACTTCAGTCTCAGCAGCTAGATCAAGGGCAGAACCTAAGCCTACAGTAGTGACTGATTCTGTGTATGCCACCATTGTGGATTGTGTTTGGAAATCAGAAGCATGTATGTGTTCAAGTTCAGAATTATGACAAACTGCTACACAGGAAATCTTAGGTAAAGGAGTGGCTTGTAAATCTTCAGCTAACAGCAATTCCTGACAAACGGTAGAACAATTGTCAGAACCTGTGCCCTGAATAAGTGCTGTGCTAGAAAAAGGACTTTCACTCCCAATAGATTTTTCATATTGACAAGTATCATGACCTACAAAAATCTCCGCACTCAGGGACTGAACAGTATTCACTTCATCAACGGATAAAGTTTGAGGTGTATTCAGAAAAGACTGTAAGGTGTTATTCTCCTCTTGTAAAGTAATGTTTTCTTGTTTTAACTCCTCAAGTTCAGCTTTTAGCATACCCCGCCTTAACTGTACATCCCTATCAGTAGGCACAGGGGAAGGCATGGTGGCATCAGGGCTGGATCCTGCCCTAGCCATCCGGATGTGCACTGATTGTACATTGTCATTTACTGCTTGCAGGTTTTGTGATCTATACTCTCTCTTACCGACTTTGTCTGTGTTTCCCTTAAGCAGACTATTGACATCAGACCTCTTGGCATTAGGGACTACAGTAAGTACTTGTGCAGAGGAGTAAGCTGTAGACTGAGGGCTGAAAACAGAAGATATGGAAGGAACTCCTCCATTCTTTATGTTTGAATCATGAAACTGTTCAATCTGAGATAAAGCACAACCGGAATCATGGGGTTCAACAACAGAGGTACTCGTGTGTAATAAATCTAGCAGTGTGTTGTTTTCCGCTGCTAAGGCTTGTGCGGACATAGAATCTGGGTCAAAATTAAAGACGGAACTAGGATCAGACAATGTACGATGGGCCATCCTGTGGGAGAAATACTTTGCACGTAAATACCCATTCGTGACAAGGAGTTCATTTAAGTCAGGATCAGTGATTTTATTGTCACAGGTAAACGTAAGGGAAGCTTTCTGTACAAACTTGTTAGTGGCCTTGCTGCCTTTCTTTCTTAAACTGGCCATATTCAAACGGGAATAACGGCTGGTCATTCTGTTAAGAAAGGAGGAAGGCAATGAATATGTCAAGGGAAATGTGCACGGAATCGCACAGTGAACAACTTCGAATCTAACAACGTGCATACAATACCCAAGACTTGTGTATACTAAAACCCAGGAGTGCAAATAGAGTGAAACAATAATACCAATATATGAAAAGGGATGTGGGCTAAGCACTTAGAACCTCCTTATGACTGAAAGGAAAGTCGGCAAACTCCTTACCCACTATGCTATTACAGATACTGACAGCGCTAAGCCCACGTAGAGGGCAAGCAAGGACAGGATCTGTGAGCTGACACTCTGGAAGATACTGAATAAGGAACTTAGAAACAGTACTCACGAGGACCGGAAAGACCACTTGAATGTCAGTAAACCCACAAACCCAGTTGATCAAACTGGGACCCAGAAGGCTATAACAGCAATGGGTGGAGGATAACTAAATACATAAGAGCCAAGTCAAGGGGCAAGTAGGAAATGTGATTATAGAATAGAGAGGAAAACAAAAGGCATTCACACATGGGCTAGTTACAACTGCACCCCACACCTAATAATCAATGGGAAATAAATGCAGAAGTGCAAAGGAAAACATGGAATGGATCCCAATAGAAAGTAAGGATCAGGAGCAGGGAAAATGATATCACAAAAGGAAACCTTTCCCACCCATCCAAGGAGAAAAGGCAGGAAGCTAAATCTATAAAGGGAAAGACTAATGCATTAAGTCTTTCAGTAGCAAAGGACAGCATCAAAGAAACAGAACACAGGCAAATTGGGCTGCATCAAAGGGTAGAGTACAGAGAAAGGCTGCCTGCAGACAGAGGAAGACAGAAAGGGAAATCCAGAAAGCAGAAATCAATTAAGCACATAAATTCGAAATCCAGGGCAGAGGAACAAGAAACAGAAACTAGGAACTAGGCACAAAAGCTAGGAACCAGGAACAAGGGACCAGTCACAACAGGAACACTGCAACAATGACCAGCGCTGGACTGAACTAAACTGAGGCTTTTAAAGCTGCTTAACGAGCACACCCCTCAGGTGTGCCGCCTGCTGCACCTGCAGCCACAGGTGTTGCCTATCCTCCACCCAACCTTGTCCTGCAAGGGAGGAGGTGAAGCAGTGAGCCAGGCATTCTGGGAAGCATAGTCATTAGATTAAAGTAGCATGCTGGCTGCCAAAAACCTGGAATGGATCCGGAAGGGAAGTAACTTGGAAAATAAGGTTTTAGCGCTCCCAATTCATCACAGCACTGTAGCATAAGGTTCGGAGGAAATGTCCAGTAGGGAATAAACTCCAAAACATGCCCCCAAGTGACGGGAACGGGAGCAAAGGGAGCGAGCCGTGACAATTGGAGGGATACGGCCTCCATTAACAAAACAAGAGCGGGACAAAAGAAGACAACAACCGCTTTGTTTGTATTGTGGGAAACCAGGACATTTCCTGAAGGACTGTCCAGTAAAAACCCCCAAGAAGAACAGTCGGGGCCACAGAGAAGGATGAAGCTAAGGAATCGGAAAACTACCAACCTCGACAAACGTAGAGGTCAGTTTGTCGAGTGAGAAGAAAGAGTTGCTGAACTCGCACTTTGCAATACCAGTGATCTTAATTAACCACCAGCAGTCGTCAAGAATGCATGCCGTTGAAGCATACATCGATAGCGGAGCAGTTGGAAATGATATTGATCAAGAACTGGCAGCAGAGATGGGGCTTCCTTTGTGTTCTAAGCCAACTATGGACAAGGTAACCACCGTGGATGGGACAGAAATCGCTTCCGGACCAGTAACCAGGTGCACAGCCAAGGTAACCTTGCTGTGCCAGGACGGACATCGGTAGTCTATTTCATTCGATCTCATCAAGGCACCTCAATTCAGGCTTATACTAGGGATGCCATGGTTGGTTGCTCACAACCCTTTGATAGACTGGCGAGCACGAAAATTAACCTTCCCCGGTGACTGCTTCCCTGCCTGATATTACCAAGAGGAGAAACCCGACGTCTGTATCCCGATGACTCCCGGAGCGACAGTATCAACCCTGGGAGCAAATAATACCTTGCGAAGTGAATACCATGATTTCCAGGATGTTTTCCGAAAGGACCAAGCCAATACATTGCCACCGCAAAGGCCCTATGACTGTCAGATCGACCTTGTTCCTGGTGCACAAATCCCTTTCGGCAGGATCTACACTCTCACAGAACCAGAAAACCTTCATTTGAAATCCTATTTAGACCAGAACCTTGCAAACGGATTTATCCATCCTTCGAAGTCCCCAGCAGCCAGTCCTTTGTTCTTCGTACTGAAAAAGGAAGGAGACTTGAGAACCTGACTACCGCGCAATGAACCAGATCACAGTGAAGAACCGCTACCCCTTGCCACTTATCCCTGAGATGCTAGACCAAGTTAAAGATGCCCAGATTTATACCAAATTGGACCTTCGAGGAGCGTACCACCTGGTCCGAGTCAGAAAAGGAGATGAGTGGAAAACCGCCTTCCGTACTAAGTACGGCTTGTTTGAATTTCAAGCCATGCCCTTCAGGTTATGCAACGCTCATGCGGCATTTCAGTATTTCATGAACGACGTCTTAAGATAGTTAATTGATGTGTGCGCCTTAGTGTACATAGACGACATCTTAGTATACTCAGCCTCGGAACAAGTTCATGTCAGGCACGTTCGTTCAGTCCTCACCAAGCTCCGTCAACATCGCTTGTTTGCGGGGACGCTGTTGCGCACGGACGGAAATAGCAGCTTCCGTGTGAGCTCCGGAAGTATCCAGGGCCGAAAAGCCTAAATAATCCATTTATTCACTCCGGTTTGGTGCAATTCCTACACAGAACGTGGAGCTATACCTCTGGACAACCCACGTGAAATTTGGGCCCGAACGGTGAAGCTAGAGCCGAGTTGTGGACCCAGGAGTACCTCGAGGCGGCGAGAGGTGCGCCTGCCGCGGAGGGAAGGGAGGAGCCTGGTGCCGGAACAACTCGAGCGGTGGCAGTAACGGTCAGGGCTGTACGCCCAGGGAGGGAGAATTGCAGGCACCACGGTCGTCGCTGAGTGCCTGCGGACCCCACCCGCCAAAACCACAGCAGCGACACAGGTAAAGGGAGGAATCACCCTCCCCCCGGCCCATCGGCCCACAGCGGTGAAGGTAAGCCAGGCCTAGGCCTGGGCTGAAACCCGGAGCGGGGCCCTCCGCTTGGCTAGTGGGCGCTCCGAAGCTGCAGGAGAAAACGAGGGGGGCGGTCGTCCGACCCCCAACGAACATATACCGCTCCACCATATACAACAGAACATTGGAACGTGCGAACGGGGGTTGAGGGTTACCAAGCAGGCCACCCCCCTTCCCCGCTTAATCCACCACCGAATGGAGGGAATTATGGAAGATCGGGTCCCCGCCTGTACATCTTATTCCGGTCTCAGAACTACGAAGCAAGTGGCGAAGGCAGCTATAGGAAAGGGTACTCTTCCGAATACATGCCCCAGATCCGGAACGATGCCCAAAAATTTTGCCCATAAACGGAGCAGAGGGACTATGGATAAGTTTTACAACCACAATGCAGAAAGATGCCGAGCCTGAAAGGGAGGGAGAAACGCACGCACAAGCGGAACAGATTCCCTCTGCCTCCATAATGGATCCTCAGGCTGTTTTCCAAGCTATGCAGCAGGGTTTCGCAGCGTTGACAGACAAGCTGGATGGTATCACGGCCAGTGTCGCAAGTATAAAAACGCAACTTGACAAAACAGCTCGCATGACAGAGGCTGAGACAAGCATATCATACACAGAGGACGCTATGGAAACCCTGAAGACAACGGTGTCAACGATGGCCATCGAGCTAGGGACAGTAAAATCCAAGTGTGAAGATTTGGAAGCAAGATCCCGAAGAAATAAGGTCCGTATTATTGGGGTTCCGGAGGGGGCTATTAAGGGATCAATGGAGAAAGCGGTGGAGGACCTCCTGCGCACACTACTGGGGGAGCCGGGTTGGTCGCCTGTGTTTATGGTGGAAAGAGCACACAGGTCACTAGCTCCAAAGCCGAAACCCGGGGCATAACCCAGACCCATTATAGCGCGCATACTAAACTACAGGGATAGAGACCTGATCCTAAAAACAGCCAGGGAAAAACAAGAGCTGAAATGGGAAGCCAACACTATACGCATCTTTCCGGACTTCACCCTGGCGGTTCAACAGGAAAGAAAGCTATTCTCAGGAATCAAGAAAATGCTACGTGAGCGACAAGTACAATATGCAATGCTCTACCCCGCAAGGCTCAAAATTCAACATCAAAATAAATCATACTTCTTCACATTCCCGGAAGAAGCCACAAGCTTCATAGAGACATATATCCCCCCAAATAATGGGCAAACCTGAAAGAAGAGCTATCAAAACGTTCATAAGGCAACTCAGCCACTGCAGCGTACAAGAAGCCGGAAGGAATGGCAAATACTTAGGCTCTCTTGGGAACCCACACTGCAGAGGATGTAATCCAGGACTCAAAACACATGGAAAGCGTTCATCCGAAGACGTCAGAATAAATGAGTAACAAGCCTGAACTGGAGGTAACGCCTGTACATGATAATGGCTTCGGCACTGGAGACACCGCAGCCCCCCCTGTAGCAGGTGCTCATGTTGTTGTTGGGAGGGGAGGGGGGAAACTCAAAGGCACAGTTGATGTTTGGGGGACTGTGAGGGAGGGGGGCGGGACTGATGAGGGGAAGTTGGGTTCTTGTTATGGGATGAAGGTTGGTAACACAAAAAGCACACAGGTTCTAGGCACAGAAAATCTTAAGCATAAAGCAGAGCTACATTGGTGTAAAGGCACATACTAGCTCCCAATAGATAATGGCTAAACCAGACAAGGGCGGTATTAATGTGCTTAGTTGGAATGTAAGGTGGCTGGGCTCCAAGATCAAGAAAAGGAAGATTATGGCCTATCTTAACAGACAGGCCGCTAAGATAATCTTCCTCCAAGAGACCCACACAGGACCCACACAGGGCAAACAACTAATGCCAAACTGGGGGACTCACCAATATTTCACAACTTACTCCAGCAGAGCGAGAGGGGCTGAAATACTAATACATAAAACGCTGCCGTTCGTCTGTATCAAGGCCGAATGTGACCCAGATGGGAGGTTCGTTTTGCTGCACGGTAAGCTCTACGACAGGGAAATAGTATTCCTCAATATATATGGACCAAATATTGACCTACCAGACTTCTACTCCTCAGTATTTGACAAGCTAGCGAGATACCCTACGGCCCTGGTGCTATGCGGGGAAGACATCAACACAATTCTGGATGTACAATCAGATCGCTCATCGACACAAAATAGAACACTAACCAGGGCAGCACAGACAATACTTACACACATGGCAGATCTACAGTTAAAGGACATCTGGAGAACACTAAACACCGACAGGAAAGAATACACATACTACTCTACCGTCCACGACATACACTCCAGAATTGACCTATGGCTGATAGACACAGACAGCATGGCATGGGTAACAGATACACATATACACCCTAGGACCTACTCAGATCATTCTCCGATACAATTGACATTGCAAATCCCGGACAAGATCAGGGACCGACCACCTTGGAGATTCAAACCGGCGGCCCTAAGGGATCTAGTATATGAAGATTCTATGGCGCAATACATACAGGAATACTTCGAGATCAATGAACACTCGGTATCTAGTCAGGCTACACTATGGCAGGCATTTAAGGCATGCTTAAGAGGTCAGTCGATATCCATAGAGGGGGGATTTCTCAAGGAAATTCGGGCTAGACTGGCTAGGTTAGAAGCACAACTAACATCACTGCAGACCCAATATGCTCTATCCTCTTCCCCTCATCTGGGTACAGAAATAAAGACTAAGCTAGATGAGTTTAGAGAAGCAGCAGACCAAGAGATCAGATACTTCAACAGACCCACGGCGGCGCATAGATATGGAGAAGGGGAATGACCGGGGAAACTATTGGCCAGAATGGTGCGCAGGGAGAGAGGCCCCACGAACATACCTTGTATTCAACTAACAGATGGCATGATGTCCACAGATCAGGAGAAACTGAAAGAAACATTCTACATGTTCTATAAAGGATTATACTCTTCCCCCCCCAGTGTCCTGTCACAGAGGCTGAGATAGAACAATACCTCTCTCAGATACCGACAATGCTTATAGCGGATGTGACTAAGGAATCGCTGAAAGAACCGATAACAGTGGCGGAAATAGGTGCAGCAATGAAAGCTTTTCCCAACGGGAAAGCCCCGGGCTCTGATGGGCTGGGAGCTGAATTCTACAAAGAATTCAGTCAGCTACTAGCTCCCCGACTGCATGCTGTCTGGACGGAAGCACTGGAAAAGGGCGAACTTCCAGAAACCACTAGAGAAGCAATAATCACACTTTTGCTTAAATCAGGGAAACCTCCTGGAGAATGTGGATCGTACCGACCACTGTCCTTAATAAATACTGATGCCAAAATCCTAGCAAAAATACTAGCGACCAGACTCACACCATTTATGCCATATATGGTTCATGGGGACCAGGCCGGTTTTATACTGGGTAGATCCACAGCAACAAATATAAGAAGATGTCACCAAATAATAACCACGATCCCCCCCTGCCACTCAGGGTATAGCTGTCTCCCTTGACATGAGGAAGGCGTTTGACACAGTCTCCTGACCCTTTCTCTTTGGAGTACTACGGAACTATGGGTTCGGTCCAAAATTCATAAAATGGATCCGGATACTATACACAAGACCCTACGCAAGGATAAGAGTCAATGGATCCCTCACAGACATACTGGAATTGTTGGGTGGCACCAGACAGGGTTGCCCACTCTCCCCATTACTCTTCGCGCTGGTGATAGAACCTCTAGCAGACATACTCCGGTCACTATACAGTACGTTCGGGCTAACACTAGAGGGCAAGCTCCATATTATAACGCTATACGCGGATGAAATTCTACTATATCTTAAGAATCCAGATCGCACACTTGGCAGTGTGCTGGCAGAAGTGGGAACGTTCGGGGAATACTCAGGGTTGCGCCTTAATCCCAATAAATCAGAGATATTCCCGCTCACAGACAACACCAAACAACCCCAAAACCTACATGGTCTTTTATGGAACCCGGTACATTTTGTTTATTTAGGAGCTCATATAGCCAGAACCCCCCAACTATCCCGTGCACTGAACTACACGACACACGCGGATGCACTGTGCCTCAAGATGAACCGTTGGAATGTGTTACCCATATCATTGGCCGGGAGGATAGCCTTGATAAAAATGGTGATATTGCCAAAACTCTTCTACCTTTTCAATACGGTCCCAGTGTGGCCAGGCCATGCCCTGTTTTCTAGAATTAACAGCGGCTGCATAGCATTTGTATGGGAAGGGCACCCCAGGCTGAGTTGGAGGGTATTAACAGACACAGACTCCAGAGGCGGGCTGATGGCACCAGATATGGAACTATACTACCTAGCAGCGCAGGCACACCACGCGGCTGGGTGGGCCACATGCTTTCTCAACCCCACCCCCTACGCCCCACACTGAGGGAGCGCGAGGCGACACTGGCTCTGCATGGGATAACAAAGCCCACCCCTAAACAGTACAACATGACAAACCCATCCAGGGTCACCACATGGTCCAGAATTGTTGACTTATTCGGACCCGGTAAACTATACCATCCAAGTATGCCAATATGGGGGGACCCACACACACCCTTCGCTATCAAGAGTGAAATGGTAATGCACTGGAGTGCTAGAGGTGTCACCCAGTGGGGGCAGCTGTTCCCAGATCATAGCTTTCTCCAGTGGGAGGACATTAAAGATGTAGTGGGGAACACAAACACACATAAACAGCACTACCATAGGGTGGCAGCCTTCGCACAACATATGTACCCAACATTCCCGAAGGAACCTGAGATAAACATGGCACTAGGTTATATATTCACGGGAGGGACCCCGAAAATAACTGCCTCCACTCTTTACAAAACCATACTGCAAACACGCCCAGCTGTGACTCATGCGGCTAAGGGCAAGTGGGAACACGACCTGGGGCAGTCTATAGAAGACCAGGAATGGTCCAGGATCTGTGCAATGACCAAATGGATATCCTGTAATGCACGGTTCAAGCTGATTCATTTTAAAATAGTCCATAGGACACATTACACACCGTCCAGACTGAAGCAAATATATCCCGCCTTGGCTGGTACCTGTCCGAGATGTAACTCTGAGAATGCGAACATATCTCGCATGCTATGGGATTGTGCCAAGTTGAGACAATACTGGTCAGAGGTTTGTGGGGCACTGGATAAGATGTCAGACCAACCGGTGAAATGGACACCACGGATCTGCAAGTTGGGGGCAGAAGGGAAAATGAACCCAACATGGCGGAAACTATTGAATCGAAGCCTGCTAATAGCGAAAAGAGTCATTTTAATGAGATGGAAGAATGCGCAGTCACCCACAATTGAAGACTGGAACAGAGACATGGTGTGGCTCAACGATACTGAAGAACTATACATAGACTCAGTCTTGGCCCCCTGTAGACCCAGAAACATTTGGTCCCGATATAAACAATATCTGGCGGAACTGGCAGACCTCGAAAACCTGAGCACTGAAGAGAATTGACCTGTATATGTATTTATGCTTAATTAATCGAATGGTATAAATGTACGTGCATAACCTGTGTGCAAATATAAATAAAAACATTGCTTGTTTGTAAAGCTTGAAAAATGCCTTTTTCACGTCACCAAAGTAGAATTTCTTGGTTTTATCCTTACTCCAGTTGGCATCAGAATGGACGTGCACAAGGTAGATGCCATTCTGAAATGGCCTTCACCGACGTCTCTGAAAGGGGTACAGAGCATGCTGGGCTTTGCTAACATCTACCGCCGGTTCATCCCAGACTTCTCTCAGGTTGTGCACCCAATCACAGTACTATTACGAAAAAACAATAAAAAGTTTGCTTGGACCGAAGAAGCAGAAGAAGCCTTTCAGGAACTTAAACAAAGGTTTACCTCCGCTCCAATCTTGCAACATCCTCGTCCAGACCTCCCTTATGTCTTTGAAACTGATGCGTCCAGTCTCGCAATGGGGGCTGTCCTTTCACAGAGAGACCCGGAAACCGGCCAGCTACATCCTGTGGCCTTCTGGTCAAAAAAAAAGTTCTCACCTCCAGAGATTAATTATGCCATCACGGACAAGGAACTCCTGGCTATCAAATCCGCCTTTAAAGCCTGGAGGCACTACCTTCTGGGGGCCAGACACACCATTACAGTCATCACAGACCACCAAAACCTGCAATATCTCAAAACAGCCAAGGCCCAGTCCTTGTGACAATTACGGTGGGCCCTTTTCTTCGCCGAATATGATTATGTAATCACATTTCAACCAGGAGTCAGAAACGGAAAGGCAGATGCCTTATCTCGCATGGGCATAGATGAAATAGTATATATAACTCCAGACCTAGTACCTATTATACCTGAAGACAAACTCTTGGGTGTCACGACAGCCTTAACACAAGCAGAACTACGAAAAGAAATCCAACGTACAATGAATCCTAATGCCTACCTCGCATGGCAAACTCAAGGAGAACAATATACCATCAAGGACCATCTACCCTTTTTTGGGATCGCCTATATGTACCCAAGAAGGAATTACAACAGCATATTATTTCAAACTATCATGATTCACTGATCGTAGGGCATCCTGGGATCGCCAAAACCCTAGTTAAGGTGAAAGAGAACGTTTGGTGGCCTACCTGGCGTAAGGACATCATTCAGTATATTCAGTCCTGCGGTGTCTGCGCACAAAATAAATCACAGAAACAAAAACTATCTGGTCTCCTACAACCATTGGACATTCCTCCAGTTCCATGGCACACTCCTTCCCTTGACTTCATCACTGATCTACCTCCAAGCCAAGGGTTCAACACCATCCTTGTAGTTGTGGACTTATTCTCGAAGATGGCCCATTTTATTCCTCTCAAAGGCCTCCCAGATGCAGCCACTTTAGCAAAAGTGTTCCTGGAGGGCGTGGTTAAGCTACATGGCTTCCCTTCGGTTCTGGTCTCTGATCGAGGCAGTCAGTTTATTTCAAACTTCTGGAAAAAATGTTGTGCAATGGCGCAGATCCACGTTTGGCTATCTACCAGTCACCATCCCCAAACGGACGGCCAAACCGAAAGAACCAATCAGACACTCGAGCAATATTTACGGTGCATGCTGCACCACGAACAAAGGAATTGGAAAGACCTACTATGGATAGCCGAATATACATATAACAATTCTTTCCATTCAAGCACGGGACAAATGCCCTTCTATACCCTTTACGGCAGACATCCACGTACCTCTGAACTAGACCTTCCAGCCAGCTTGGAAATGCCAGCGGTAAAGACTCTACACATAACCCTTACTCAGGCTTTCAAAAGGGCAAAGGAACACATTATTCATGCCAAAGAAAAACAAAAGAGATTCTCCGACCAACACCGGAAAAAGGCCCCTGATTATCAAGTAGGAGACAAAGTTTGGTTTGCCGCTAAATTCGTACCCATCAAGGGAACCCGGACCTTTCATCCCAGATTCTTAGGACCCTATACCATTAAGGCAATTATCAACCCAGCACCCGTAAAACTGGATTTACCACCTAATCTACACATCCACCCGGTATTCCATGTGTCCCTCCTGAAACCAATGCAACCGGCACATGGATTGGGACACCACCTAAGCCCATACTTGTTGAAGGAGAACCAGAATTCAAAGTCAAAGATATCTTGGACTCTAAATACTCTAGGACCAAGCTATATTATCTCATCGATTGGAAAAGATTTGGACCACAAGATAGATCCTGGGAGCCCAGTGAGAATATCCACGCACCACATCTAATCAGGAAATTCCATCGGAACTTCCCAATCGAACCAGGGCCAGACAGAAGGAACACCATGGGAGGGGCCTTAGAGGGGGGGTGCTATCACGACCCTCGCCCAAAACCCACTCTGGCAACCCCATTGGCCAGGTGGAGTCAGAACTCGGGCCTCTAGAGCCTGGCATCCTCTTCAAAAGCCCTCATGGGGCCAGTCCTGGCGCCTATGGCGCCAGGCTCATACACCATGAAAAACAATGTGCTTGTGAACTACTTTATTGTATTGTCAGCCAACATGGAGGCATCCACATAGCTTGGTTCCTAAGAACCAAGCTATGCGGTCTAGTGTTTTGGGTGTGGTAACCTAGGGACTACTTTACCTGGGCTGTTTTGTTGGGGCTATTTAAACCACATCCCAGCAAGACAACACGCTTCGCGTTACTTTGCAGCTTGCAACGTGACGCTCACTGTGTCCAGCTATTCCCTCGAACCTCGGAGAAGCAGAACCTGCAAGGAGACAAAAGGAACATCATTAGCAGCAGCATCTTACCTGCAGTCTTCATCTTTAAACACTCACAGCTACTGAGAACAGCTTCTTCGAATCTGCACGCCTCCCAGACAGAACAACCTGAAAGAGGAAGATAGAGGCAACATTAAAGAAAGCAGTAGAGACTTTTACAAATTACGAACTGCTCAAAAGGCTTACCTGGCTGGTCGCCTCTCGGCTGGCACCACTCCGGACTTTCCACTCGCGCTGAAGAACACCGCGACCTACAAGGAAGGAAAACACAGGTTAGCAAAGTCAAGACTTCGCAGCGCTGCGCATAGCGCTTACTTACCGCATTATAGCGCTCTTAATGTGCCATCATCTACCAGCGGAGCTCAACCAAGCCAGTTCGCCACGCTGAAGCTCTGCATACCTAAGGGAGAAAAAAGAGACATTTTAAACAAAGAAAGGCATGCAGGATAGCAATAAAACTAAAGAACAGCAATAAGACCTACCTGAACAATATCAAACGGGCTGGCATCAGTGAAGTAACTGGACCACACTCGCCCATGAAAGACAACACACCCCTGCAAAGAAGGCAGAACGGAGAGCACGCCTAATTCTACCACAAGGCAGAACTTTCCCCGCAGACCACATCAGGGTAAAGCTGAGAAGCATATCAGCGAGTAACCTGGCTTAGTGGCGTCCCTGTGGATAACCGGTGAGCGTAACAGCAATCAGCCCACTGATACTACCGGTAAACTCTGTAACATGTTGGAATCTGATTGGAATTTACTAATCACTCAGAATTGTGGACTAAGATATGGCTACAATGCTTTTCCACCTCTGTTGCTGCAAATATCACTCAATCACACTACTTCAAATTACATAGAGCCTATCTTACGCCACAAAGGGTTGCCAAAATGTCTAACTCCAGTCAATGTGCATGCTGGACCTGCCAATTCCGCCTGCAGATTTCATTCATTCAATCTTTAACTGTAATTGTGTTTTTACATTTTGGACTCATATATGGAAATGCTTACAAAAAATGTTTTAGTTTCAGGAGCTTCTCATATTATGTAATGTCATGATTGGTGCTGTAAGCAAATCCCTATATGTCACATATTACTTTGTCTGATTTATTAACTTTTCTGGTATATATTGCCTTCCATCATTGTGTCTAATTGGAAAAATGCTCAAAAATTAACAGAATTTATGGTGGAACTCTGTTTGCTCTTTTCACAGAATTGAAAAAATGCATGCCTTATCAACAAAAACTTTACCAAAGTTGCATAACAAATGGAATGCCTTTAATGATTACTTAACATAAAATGCTCCTTTTATTGCCTTTATTGCTCTTCCCTCTCTCTACTCTTCCCTTAACGTGTCATGTCTGTCGTCCCCTGTTTGTCCTGAACCATGCTATGGTTTTACTTAATATTTTTATGAAGTTTAGTATATCTAATATTGTATGTAGTTAACTACAGCATCATCAGTTGTAACAACTATGTTGTACCTCACTTTTCATGCAACTTGCTGTAATGTCTACTTAATTATACTTAACTTTCAATAAAAATCAATTAACTTAAAATAGGATATAGTTAACTGCTTGTAAGATTGAAGCTGCACTAGAATAGTCTCATTACAATGTGTAAAGAAGTTAGATGCCCTTATACAAGTAGGTTTGCCACTCTGCCGCCGTCTCTGATGTTAGCACCTCCCCCTCCCACATTTCAAGGGTTAGCCCTCGCCTAAATATTAGCCTAAGTGCACCCCTGGATGTGCGCACTTGCCTTTTGTTAGGCAGAGCGGTGAGGGACACCTTTCACGAAACAGGCAGAGTTGGGTTTGTTCCGAAAAACATACTTGAACAAATGCAGTAAAACTTTTTAAAGCTGCTACTTTCAAGAAAGACTTCCATTGCCTCTCTGTATATTGCACTTTAAAATGTATTATTTGATAGATGGTCCCCACACTACACCATTGAGGGGGTAGAGGAGTGGGGGTGGTGGCACCTCCCATCACCACTTATGCTCCCCACGCCCCAAAATGTAGGTTTCTTTGCGCCCCTGGTACAATAACTGTGATGGAGTAGGGGCAAGCTGCTCCAACAACATAAGGTATATGGGGAACTCATCACACGAGATCTCCGTGCCTGGATGACACGCGAGAAGCGTGCTCGGAGGCGAAAGCGAGAGGGAGCTCGAGTGGACCAAGAAGGACGTGCCCCTGCGCTTCTCTTGCAGAGAGGCCTGCCGCCTCCATCCACCAGCTAGAAGCTGGTAAATATTGACTCCACAAAGCCAGCATCATTGAAAAGCCTATTCCCCAAGGCTGTTGGTTGCCCCATGAGACATAACCACACCAGCAGACATAATTCCAGAGATGTGAGAGCAACTGCCTTGGTTTGTACTGTAGTACCCTGTTTGTTAGCCCTGTAAATAAAGCACACAACTCAAAGCTGATTGTGTCCAGTGTTCATTGAGACACTACAGTCTATTTCATAGCTGCTGTTTGTAGACCGCGTGTCAATGTTTCAACCTGGTATACAGGGGGGCATCCAGCATTGCAAGAGTGGGGCGGTTAACCATGAAAAAGGTCTTGCTACTTTTCCCCCAAATGTATTTGTATTTTATTTATTTATATAGCGCACCTGGCCCTGGGGCTTCCGGGCGCATCACTTAGGTTACATGACAAATTGGAAGCATAGCATACAGGGTAATATACAGTAAAGAAGAATCATAAATTACCATCCTGTGAAATTCTATGGTCTAATGAGTGAAAAAGCCCGTGATAAACAAGGCCCATCATCAAGCATAAATGATGTACAAGTAAGTTAAGTAGACAGTAAATTACAATGTATATACATAAGTAACTTTGCATAGAACGGCCGAGAATGCAGGTCGTGGTTGGAGGGTATGTTAGTGCCGGGACAGGTCTTGGGCAGACAGCTGTGCTTTGGCCTTGCTCTTGAAGGCAGGGAAAGAAGGTTCAGTTCTGAGAGGGTTTGGAAGTGAGTTCCAAGGTTTCGCAGCCAGGACTGGGAAGCTGACCCCACCTGCTGTTTGTAACTTAAAGCGAGGTATAGAGAGGCAATTGGCCTGGGCAGTTCTGCGGATTCTGTTGAAGGTGTGGTAAGTGAATCCGCAAATCTGCAGGCCAAGTAGTCGGCGCTTGGTTGGCCAGGCATTTGTGCATCAAAGCAAGTGTGTTGAGTGAAACTCTTTGTGATACTGTAAGCCAACGAAGGCTCCGCCTGGTGTCAGAGACGTGAATTTTATGTGATTCATCAAGTCGAACGCTGCTGATAAATCCAGGAGGATTAGAAGGGCCAGGTCTTCAATCTGGGTTTTTAGGTCAATAAGGGCGGTTTCAGTGCCGTGCCGAGAGTGGAAGCTAGATTGTCTGAGGCCCAAAAGTTTGTTCGTTTCCAGGTAGTCTTGTATCTGTAGGTAGGCTGCCTGATCCAAGATTTGTAGCAGGAAAGGCACAGTAGTGATAGGCCTGTAGTTTGTGGGTATACATGTAGGTTTTTTGAGAAGCGGGACAACCCACACATCCTTCAAGTTATCTGGGTCAGTGCCTGTGCTAAATGAAGAGTTTATAAAGGCAGTGATGAAAGGGGCTAAGTTATGTGATGCCTCCTTGATAATGGTGGCTGGACATAGATCACCCTGGCAATTGGAAGGTTTGAGATTGTTGATGATGTTTTCCACTTGAGTGGTAGAAAGGGGTGAGAAGCTGAATGGTTTGAGTGTGAATGCTAGGTTTAGATCTATCATGCTGGGACATGTAATGCTGGTCAATCTGGAGACAAGTTTTTTGTCATTAATTTTGGCTTGGAGTGTGGCTATCTTGCTGAGGAGCGCCTTCTGAATATTGAAACATCAGGCACTATCTTTGGTACACGTATCGACTGGTGTGGTCAGGGATTCCAGTTCTTTTAAGATCTTTAACAATTCTTTAATGTTTGATTTGGTTTGTAGGATTCGCTTGTTGTAGGTGTCTTTTTTGGTCTGGAGGATGGCGTCTTTGTAGTTCAAGGTGGCTAAAGCAAGGCTAGCTTGTTCATTTCAGAACGATTGCTTTTCCAGCAGGCTTCAAGGTTCTGTTTTTCTTTACGTAGAGCACAACTGTGGTGTGACCTAAGAGGTGAGGTGAGCATGCGGTTTGGGTTTCCTAGATCTAATAGGTGCAATGAGGTTGAGGGCTTTTAGCATAGTCTGACTGAACGTGTCTACTAGGACAGTGGGATCAGTGCACGAAGAGGAGTATTCGTTGAGTATGAAGGAGAAGTGGGAGCAGTTTTTTGCATGTTATGTCTCTTATTTCTAGTAAGAATTACGGGCACAATGTCTTGCGTAACGCATACGATTTTTACTGCGATCCTGAAGGTAATTAAGTGGTGGTCAGTCCAAGCACAAGGTTGGTTAGACTCAGTATTGATTTCACAGTTAAACTCAGCTAGCCAGTCCAGGGTTCTGCCCTTAATGTGTGTAGGTTCATTAATACGTTGAGTAAAGCCTAAATTCTTGGAGACCAAGGTTAAAGTCACCTAATAAGATAATTTGCGATTTATTTTTGGTGTTGTCAGCAAGGATTACAACTGAGTGTAGCCCCAGAGTGGACCTTAAGCAAATAGGTTCCTAAGAACCGCCTGTCCGAAAGTCGCATCAGATCTAGAGCCGGCATCCAAACAGTAATGCTTGCAGAAAGCTGAGGGAGAGGCCCAGGTGGCCGCCCTGCATATGACTTGCCAAGGGACATGGCGCTGGAATGCAATGACTGTTGCCTTTGCCCTGACTGCGTGGGCATGCATGTTGGCCGGGAGCAGCTTGTGCTGGCCTTCATACGCTTCTTTGGTGGCAGAGACCATCCAGCTGGATATGGAAGCCTTAGAGGCCTGTTAGCCTGGTCTTGACCCTCCCAAACCAGACCAGGGCATCTGATTTGCAGAAGCCCTTGGTCCTGTCCAAGTAAAATATCAGGGCACGCCAGACATCCAGGCAGTGCAGCACTGTCTGTGCTTCGTCCTTGGGATTGGGAAAAAACATAGGAAGAACTATCCTCTCGTTCAAGTGGAAAGCAGACGAAACCTTGGCCAGAAATGCCAGGTGAGTCCGCAGGACTACTTTGTCCTTGTGAAAGGTAGTATATGGTACTGGGGCGACCAGCCCTGGATTTTGCTGACTCTACGAGCCTAGGTGAGGCCAACTAGTAATGCCATCTTGATGTTGACTAGCCTGATGTCCACGGACGCCAATAATTAAAAATGAACCTGAGGTTTCTGACTGAAAGGGGTGCAGTGGGCGCGGGTCCTAATGAAAGCGGCTAAGGGATAGTTTGGGGAAGGAGAGCAGTTTTCCCACGGATTAGGATTTCGTTTTTACCGGGATTGAGGAGCAAGTGATTGTTCGTCATCTAGAGGTCAATGTCTGAGAGGCAGGATGCCAGGTCTGGGTGGGGTGAGGCGAGGGGGTTAGTAATCTTGACGATAATCACGGTGTTGTCAGCACAGTTGAAACAGATGAGGTTGTGAGAACAGAGGGGCGGAAGGTAGAGGTTAAAGAGGACGTGGGAGGGGTAGGGCGAGGCTTCGTGGGGGACTGGGTGCGGGGAGAGGAGAAAGGATGGCGAAAGAAGATACGGGAGCAGTCTGCAGTTCTTTGCAGGTCGTCCCAGATAGAGACCAGGGAGGATTCAGTTGCATGCAGGAGTCTGAAGCCAGAGTGGGCATTATCAAGAAGGCTGTGGGCCTCAGTGAAGAGGCTGAGCTGGGAGTAATTATAAGTTACTCACCGTAGTGACTAACATACTCTTAGTCCATAGTCCCCTTTCCTCCATACTGTATGGGCGTCCCTTCCAAGGGACGGGAGACGGAACCTTCTTACCCTTTAAATTTAGTGGTGCGCGGGGTGCGGCCCAGGAATCCACCCTCCAGCGGCAAACATCAGTCCCCATTGATGCATTGATAATAGATTTAACATTGCCTAATGACACCGGTATTATTAGGGGGGAGGTTGGTGTGATGTATGGAGGAAAGGGGACTATGGACTAAGATTATGTTAGTCACTACGGTGAGTAACTTATAATGACTCTTACATCCTGTCCCCTTTCCTCCATACTCTATGGGCAATTACAATTGTCAGCAAGGATGTAGGATATGTCTTCTGCAAAGGTAGATATAGGGCCAGGAGGCCTATAAATAAGGTGGAGTGTAATAGTTTGGTTAGGTGATATGGCTAGTTTTGCTGAGAGTAACTACGCTGATGGAGTCTGTTGTGTGGGGGAGATTCAAAGTTTTTGTGCATGAAGGCAATACCACCACCTTTAGTTTGGCTGGTGTTGCGATTGCTTCTAATGATGGTATATCCAGTGGGGATGGCCAGTGATAGAAGAGGTCCTGAGGCTGCATGGAACCAGGTTCCATAATGGCGCACCTGCCAAGTACCTTCAAGTACTGTTGGCTGTGGTCTGGCCTGCGCGTTTTCCTGGAACAGGAGTTGCTGTTGTCACGGACGTTTGCCTCACAGCAGGAGGACGTCTTTCGCAGTCGCACCAAGGACTGCCTGACCTCTCGTGTGTACAGGACAAAGGTGACTGTCTGGTTGAGTCCCCGGACTGTTATCCATTAGGGAAGGGAAGGGCGGCTTGTGGGAGGTGTTGATTGTGGGAGGTGTGGTCATTTATCAGTAGTGGAAGGGAAGGGAAAAGCAGCTTGTGGGAGGTGTTGATTGTGGGAGGTGTGGTCATTTATCAGTAAGGGAAGGGAAAAGCAGATTGTGGGAGGTGTTGATTGTGGGAGGTGTGGTCATTCATTAGTATTGTATTTTTTTTTTATTTTTTTCCTAGGCTTCCCCGTATCAGGAAGTTCCGCCCCTAAATTGCGTGACGTGCACGCCGTATAGGAAGAGTGTACTTAACCCTGCCCACCCGCGCACCCGCGCCGCGCACCTGCCAAGTACCTTCAAGTACTGTTGGCTGTTCGCGGTTTGCGTGGAGCGCGGAGTGGGCTCGGTAGTATATTCTCCTTAAGCACGAATCTAGTCAATCATCCTGGTGTGCAGCTACCCCCGTGTGTGCACACCGCAAAGGTACTCTTCAAGTACTAGTGTACTGAAAATAGAAATCGTTATTGAATGATAGACTGATAGACTGTTAATTTTGAGTGGCTAGTTGTAAGTACTGCTTAGCCCCTTGTCCAAATAGACTGAGGTTAAGTTTCAAACGTTGCACTGGTGGAAATTACCTGTTATAGGGTGGAAGAAATCAGCTTAAGTTATTACCCATATCAAGTTTCAAATTCCCCTGTGTCTAAATATGGTGAATGGTTTAAGAAGTGGGCGGAAGCTTACAGGGTTGGATGCTTCGGTGGTCGCAAATATGGAATTACCCACCGAAGGAGTGTTATGTGAGGACTTACAGAATCATAGTGCTATCTTAGCTGAGGTAGTTAACCTTGAATGTAGTGAACACAGTATAGTTAATATTCCTATGGTAAGGAGTATTAACGAAGGAGATGATGTATTACTTGACACACACAACGACCATCAGCGGAGTGGTAGGGCTTCTATCACGCTTGCATCTTCCCCGATTAAATTTAATGTTAAAGAGATAAATGTCTGTCCCGTACTGAGTAAACAGTGTCTGATAGTCTCAGAAATGGATGAAAGGATGAGGAAAAAATTAGGTACCGGGAATTTAGCTAAAAATATGCTGGGAGATTTTGTGGGATGTATTTACCCATGCATCCGAGCCCTACCTCAAAACTGTGCAGTACTGACATGAAAACATCATGATGGCCAGAGCTTCCCAGAAAATGCACAGGGAAATGCAGGAAGAATAGGCTGCCACCCATTTTTGCCGATGTTATGGGCACAGAAGGACGCTGCCTAAAACCACCATTGGACTACCCGCACAGTAGTCTGAAACCATTCGGAATGGCAATGCTGATTGCCAAATGCAACCTAGAATTGTGGGGAATTCATTTCTTAAATCCCAAAAATGGGTGCAGTACCAGTACTCGCCACTATCCAAAAGCCGGCGTTTTAAAACCACTCTGTTTCCCTGAAGGCAAGTCAAAATGCCTATTTTCAAACATTGCAATATGTGCAAAATATTCACTGAACACCAGCAGACATTTGGTAGAATGGAGTTTTGTGTGCCTACAAAATCTGGGAAATGAAGAGCCCAGAACAATGCTTATAACAAGAATGGCTGCGCTGTGGATTTCAGCAGTTTAAGTTGCACTGGATTGAAAGACACTAAAAAAAAATCTAAATGTTTAAATTGACTGAGTGACCTACTTTTGAGTGTCACATAGGTTGCAATTGTTTAAATGTCATAGTTTTGCACTTAGAATCAGCATTCTAGCTGCATGTGTAAAATTGCAAGTTAATTTAAAAAGCAACAAATAACATGACAGTAGCTGAAAGTCTGGCTTAAGGAACTTGATTCTGCCTGGCAACTACCCCCATCAGGAGTGAAATTTGAGTCACCACTGTGTTCCCAGGCCAACCTTCCTTTTGCTGCCCACACTAAGGATATGCCATCTATCTGATAATTGAATTACCTGTGCTCTGCAAGAGAGTGAACAAAGCCCTCTTCACTCAGGCAAAGGTTTTTATTACCGCAGTCGTAAAATGTAGCTTCCTCTTGGCAGGAGCTGGGAGGAGCACTGCCTGTGAGAGCAAGCTGGCTTGGCAGAAACTGGAAAGACTGGTTTCTATACCATGTGACCTGGGAAACCACACCCCTTTGGAGCCAGAACATAACTTTAAAAAGATGAATAACTCATAGAGCGGACATGTGAAAATTTTATAAATGACACCATAATTCTTGTGATTTTTCTGCCCACATTTTAAGAGGTTTTTCGACCCGGTGGCATGTTCAGGGGGGTTTTAGCGGAAAAATGGATATTACTCTAACTGTATGCATGTTAAAAATCTGAAACTTCTTCAGTTAATGTCCATACTCCCTGCACACATGTATGTAAAGTTGGGTCAATGTCAGAAATTGAAAAATCAGTTAAAAAGTGAAATATGTGCCAGTTCTGAATGCAAGCTCCCAGGAAGAGCAGAGTTTGAACAGGGTATACCTCCTGTAATGCATGATGGGTGCATATGATTTTAAAACAATATGTACCTCTGCAAATATGTATTTGTCTCAAATCTAGATTTGTGTGTAAGTTGACAGGAGGAGTGGACTTTCTGCAGGCTGTAAAATGACATCACTCTGACCCAACCTAATCAAATGATAAATGGAAGTTTGACCAATTAGAAGCTGAGAGAGAGGTAGGGTCAGTGATGCTAGAACACACCCACATTCTAAACACATAAAAGCAGACAGACAGGACAGATAGAGACCTTCAATTCCATTTGCTGCAACGCACTCTGCCGGACCATACAACATCCAGAGATCCAGACTTCAAATTCATCAATCTATCCAGAACTAAGAGACCAGACCAGAGAGAAAGCAGTGCTGTACTAAGAGACCAGACCAGAGAGACCCAGACCAGCAGAGAGAGTGACCAGAGCCCAGTCTAAAACCCTGACCAGATCCGTGATGAGGCCCATTTAATTCAAGGATATAGTGTGAGTACCCAGCAGAACTGTGTAGAACCAATCTCTTAGTTTAAATTCATCTAATTCAATCTATTTAACCTAAGTAGAACTGCCTCCTAGCTGTCACCTGTCATTTCTAGTTGCAAGCTGCACTTGTCATTTTGAGCTTTTGAAATTTGCAAACCCAAAAACGACCTTTATTAAATCACTCATATCTCCGTGACCGTTTGGGCTAGAGACTTGCAGTAACTTTCCTCTGATAGCTTAGAATCGTAGCTTTGAATCGCACCAAGAACCGCAATCGCGGAACACGCATCCGCGAATTTTACCGCGATTTGCAATTTCTTCACATGTAAAAACTGCTGCTGTTTGCTTTCCATTTGCCAGAAATTCGTTTAACCTGCTAACTATCCCTGCATCATTGCCAGTGTGAGCCTGGACTAATATTAACTAGATACCACTCACCCTGAACCTCTGAAAGGGAATTAAAAACATTTCCAGCATATTTCTAATTCATTGCCAGCACATATCAAAGCAATTTGGGCCTGTGTTTTCAAAACTCCTATCTGTTTTCTGTGGTCTAAGCTTGCTGGATTGAACTGATTACATTGATTGCATTTCTGAGAACTGTGTGCTTTCCTCCCATTTCCTTGCATTGCGTAAAGAGGGAGGGAGTGAATAGCCAGAGAAAAGTGATTACATTGTTTGGTTGAAATCATATTGAGTATTTTCTATACTGCATTTCATTCATTCAACCTTGCATTTCCTTGAATCCTATAAAGCATTCTCTACCACATTATACTTCTGTACCTATTTACCAGTGTGCTACCTTATCCATTTCTTGTCAACTCCTTATTGATTATAGAGAAGCGTGTTAGTGCCAGATTCTCCGTTGTTGATCTTTATCATATCAGATTAAGTGTGCTATTCAATTATTAATTTATTATAAGGTGTGATCTATATATATATTTTAAATTATCAAATAAACCTTTTAAACTTGCAAAACAGAACTACTTATTGGCTCAGTGGGGTCAGGGGGATTCCAAGAGAGGGGTGTTATATAGGGGTAGTCATCCAGAACGCATGAACTGGACCTAAAGATATATCAATAAGGGTTTTCATTCAGTATTATAGACTAGGCGTTGACTTAGCTGTAGTGTTGAATTGAATCCTCTTACAATTTGAATGATTGTTCTATTCTTGGTCCGACCATTGAGGCCGAAGTGGGTAGAAGAATGAGATTTTCCCTGGGGCCATCGACACCGGTATCAAATAGAATGGGAGGTAGAGAGGATGTACATATTCACAGTTTACCATTGGAAAGTAAGTATAGGTTCCAATCCCCGTTAAAGGAGATGACTGGAGGTAACAAAGAGGAGGTGGATAATGAGGAAGGGTGTATAGAGAGAAAGAGATTACCGATCGATACAGCACATTCCTGGACTACCAGTAACTCATTTACTAATCCTATAGAACAAATTGAGCAATTTGTAGAAAGTGTAGACTCTCAGCCTAAGTCAGGGACTCGTGTGGTAACGGAGCAGGATGAAATCCTGGATTTACATGCCCGGGATGTACCAGGTTTGGTGAAGATTTCACAGTAATAACCAGGATCCTAGACCTGCTGGATAAGGGCCATGAAAGAACACATTTTGAAATGGCAGAATTAAGAACGACTATGACAGGTATGCTATGTAAGATCAATAAACTAGAGGGGCTGTTATTTGCATGCGATGTGATATCTTCCCTGACAAAGGAAAATAAAAAAGGAGTAAACTCTAAGGATAGTTATACTCAAACCCCTGGAGACGCAAGAATGGTAAATGCAACATATAGAACCTTTGCTGAACTAGCTGCAGTACCCAAAGAGAATTTGCAGAAACTGGAAGTAGTATCAAATAAATCAGTCATGGATTCCCTGGAAGTTTTGACAAGTGTAATGCAACAGATGCAAGCTGATATTATTGAAGTAAAACAATCCTTTGTGGTTGGGAGTACAAATGAGACTGCAGATTTATGTCAACTGCATATGGGTGCGATACCGGAGAGAGGGCGATTGGATAGTCCATCAGCACTTCTGGACTTAATTGACCTAACTGATAATGATTTAGAAAAAAGGGAAGTGGATATGTGGAACCCGGGATCAGACTGTGAATATGAGAAGAAGGATGTGGTACTGACGAGGAGGGAAAAAAGAATTATGGCCCGAGCACAGAAGAGGGAGGCGAGGACCAATAAGTCTAGAAATACTAAAAAAAGAAACAAACAAAGACGCAATTAGGTGATCTTTTTGTAGACCTAAGAAAAAAAATAATGATCTTCATCAATTAGATGAAGAATCCAAGGCTCATTTGAATATCAAAGTTGAGGATCAAAGAGAGGTACCTGAAATTTACAAAAAATGTATAAAAAAAAAACATCTTCAGATGATGCAGGATATGACTGTGGAGGGTATTAGTAATGAACCTTATCTGCTTTCCCAAAAAAAGGGGTGTGATGCCCCAGTTGGTAAGAAAGCATTAGAAGGACAAACTGCCTTGTCACAGTTTTATCCAGTAAAGAATAAAAAAACAGAGAAGAAAAGCAAAAAGGTGGTCCAAGATCATAGACGCTGTTCAGCAGATGCAGAGAGTAATGAATTGGATGATAAAGAAAACATGGGAGGGGTGAATATTGGTGATGGTGTGGATGGAGACGAGGTGACCTTGAAAGAAGTAGCAATTGGACTAGAGAACAAGTACAATCCCAAGCCTAAACCCCTAGAGGGGGATGGTATCTCCAAAGCTGAAATAGCTGATGAAGAAGAGCAGAGGGAAAACGAACTGACGAATGTAGAAGGCCGAATGAGGTCCGATTCGACAAAAAGATGTGATGAAGAGAGATTGGATGCACGAATTCCATTAATTATGGGTTGGGAAAATGATGTGCGGAAAAATGGTAAAATAAGTTTAAATAGAACTTATATGCTGAAAACGTTCCGAGCCATCCCTCCATTAAGAACCTTATGTTCAGATGATATGGACTGGATAAGACTTGCTACCAATTATAATCATTGCATGTTATGTGGGTTCCAATCGATGATAATTATGAAAATGGTGTGGGAACAGAGAGAAAATTTTATTGCATTTGGCATTACCCCGCACATATTTTTGAATACAAAAGATGCTGAGGAATATTTAGAAATTCCTCTTGCAATTGAAGCTATAAAAGAGATACCGGTACAAAGTACCTCACAGCTAAACATTAGTGAAGATACTGTGAAACAATTGTTAGCGCTTGTGGCAGCACTAAATGGAATTTCAGCGGTGGGTGGTGCTACAAATGGGCCTGCAACAAAAACAAATGAAGATGCGTCAGCGTAGCATGGCTCCTCTTGTGGTCACTTCATGGAATTGTTGTGGATTATCGAATTTCTATCATTGGTATGGTAAATTCGACTTAAAGAAATGTTCAGAAATTATTTTGCTGCAAGAGACGATGCATACGTCTATGTTCAATGTTGCTGGATACACCTGCTATTCTATGGATGCGACTAGAGGCCCAAAGGGTAGGCCCTCAGGTGGAATAGCCATACTCGTTAATAACAGATGTAAATTTGATGTCTCTTTGTTATACAAAGATGAAAGTATTGTAGCAATTCAAATGAATCCAGATAAAACCCAGGACTTAGTGCTGGTGTTCATTTGCATATATTGGAACAAAGTTCGAATAACATGGGATAAGATTGTGGATACTATTGATGGAATTCTAGAGATTTGTTTGTGCGCATAGGTCGTGCAGGGATTATACTGGGTGGGGACTTTAATTCCTCGTGCTAAGTATGCGAAAGAGAAAAGGAAAAAATAGAGCTCCGGCTTCATGGAAACATGGCCAGAAGTGGGTGGAACATCTTTTAGGACGGAATCTTCAACTTGTGGAGCCTGAGGGTGGTCTTGACCCGATCTCATGGAAACGTGGTGATCATAATTCTTACATAGATCATTTTTTCATATCTTCCATCTTACGTAAGCAGTGTGAACCCACACGAATTTTGGATCTTGGGTATGGGGATCACTCTGCCATATGCATCAATCTGAAGATTCATAATTGGAGTGTTTACTCTGAACCAGCTTTAAGTTTGATAGAGGTTGATATGCCTGTCATATCGATAAGATGGAGTAGGAAGATTTGTTTAAGACTAATTAACATGATCAAGGAGGATGCTCGTTTCAGATATTTTAGTCTCAATCCAAGGCCATTCGATAATTGACTAGAAGTGGAACTGAATAGTTGTATTCAGGCTCAGTTGATACGTATTGCCAAGGAGAACGTGATATATCCTGATGCACTGAGGCATAAGCATATGTTTGATCTGAGAATTTATAAATTAAAGATTGAAAAAAATATAAAAATAAGGAATTTAATTAGAATGAACCTTGGTTATGCTACTTATCAAGTAGAAAAGAAACGGATAATCCTATTTTATAAGAATCAGATCAGAGACCTCAGGCAGACAACTGCCATAAGAGATAATCAGCATATGATGTATAACATCTTGTCTCAAGATATTAGGAATACTTGGTCTCTAAACAGAACTATATCTGCACCAGCTCTTTCAATGGAGCCTTCGATTCTGCCATCAACATGGGTACAATATTTTACTAAAAAATTTGAATTGCCAAATAGATTTGTCAGTGAACAAAATGTTGACTTTTCGGAACATATTATGGAGTTGTGTCCGTTATAACTAAACTGAAGGATTCTAAGGCATGTGGTCCGGATGGGATCCCGGCATGTGTGGTAAAGATGGACCCGATGTTCTGGGCTGAAATTTTTAAATCAAAATTTGAAATGATATTTAGTACAAAAAAAATTCCTAGTTCATGGTATTCGGCCATTATTGTGCCGATTTATAAGAAAGGTCCCATAACCGATCCGCAGAATTTTAGACCAATTGCGCTTATGGATACCTCATATAAAATCTTCTCTCAATTAATCCTAAAAGAATTACAGAATTATTTGTTCAGCAATGATGTATTATCTAAATTCCAAATTGGGTTTCGCAAAGATATGGGGTGCACTCTTAATGTGACCATACTTGCGTATGTGCAGTGTCAAACTAGCAAGGGGGGAAGAGGGAAGGTATATATGGCTGCACTTGACTTGAATTCAGCATTCGATACAGTAATTAGATCTAAACTATGGGAGATCATGAAATATCTGGGGATCCCGGTACACTTAATCTATACCTCTCTTATATGGATATTATTTGGAAGGATGGAATAAATTATCCTGTCTGCCTGGGTGACTTAAAACTGAATTGTATCTACTTCGCAGATGACTTATTGATTCTCGATAGAACGCCTTTTGGGCTACAGAATAAGTTGGATGTATTATTCTTGTTTGCTGAAGATCATAATCTAAAAATAAATCAAACCAAATCCAAAATTTTAATATTCAATGATGGAAACAAAAGAATAAAGAAATTTTCTTGGTCAATTGGGTCTACAGAACTCGAGGTGGTGAATGACATACGATACCTCGGATACACCCTGACCGATCAGAACTCCAAAAGATGGTGGGAGTTATTGCTTAAGGAAAAAATGAAACCTCTCACTGCTCAGATGTGTATCCTTTACAGAAAATATTGCAAGTTGTCGATAATACCGATAAGACAATTCTATCTGTTGAAAATTGAGCCAATTATTTTGTATATTCTTGATTTATGCACTGTTGAGATTGATGACATATTGGACAGGCTTCAGGGCGCATTGTGGAAAAGGGTGTTCTGTCTAGCAAAAACCATACCTAATGATATAATCAGACATGAGCTTCATCTCTTGCCGCTCTCTGTGAAAAGAAATTGGAGGTTGCTTAACAACTATAGAAAAATGCTGAGTCCCACTAGAAACTCACTTTACGTAGATTTACATGAAATTATTAAATTGGAAACAATACCTGTTCTGCGTAAATTTGTAAGGAAAATGGAGACAATCTTGGAAGAGTCAAATATTTCAAAGGAAGATTTAATTTTGTGTCTGCCACGTAATAAGCGTAAATTCCAGCGATCAAACTGGTGTTTGCAATCTGATCGCATTGGCAGATATAAAGCATTTAAGGAATATGCTATGTTTAGAAGAAAAATGGGGGATATGCCTAGATACCTTATACAATTTCCTTGTCAGGCTGCAAAAAAACTTTACATGTGCTTTCGATTAAACCAGTTCCCGACATTGGATCGAATAGGTAGATGGTGTTGGAAATCAGAAGATTTGAGAACATGAGCTTAGAATGTAGATTCTGTAAGAATGACGGATCTGTGGAGACCCTCAAACATTTAGTGCAGAATTGTGTTTATTTTAATAATATCAGAACGGTCCATTTGGGAAAACATTGGAAATCTGGGATGGAATGTTCGAGCCTCTTTTTTTGGTCCAAGTGTATGTGGGGGAATAGCATTAATCTTCTAATTGGTTTAACTAATTTTCTTGAAGTTGTAATGCAAAAGATTACCAGGTTAAATGAATTGGATTGATACCCCAAAGGTGGTTATAAGAATGTCTTATCCGGAATTGAATTTTAGTGATGAATGCTGTATAACTGCGACTATTGTGGAATGAAATGAAATGTTTTAACAAAGATGCATTTTTAAATTTTGTAATATTGTAAAGGTTCCTAATGAATCAAACACAATAAAATAAAAATAAAAATAATGGCGATGAAGTCGAGGTCATGTGTTGTGATCAGGTGGGCCATGTCAAGCGCATGAGCAGTGAGGAACCTGGCATTGATCAATGCCCCCTTGATCATGGTTTTAAGTGGGGAGGAGGTACTGGTATTGGGTTTGGTGTTCTTGGTTGTGGTGGGTAATGGAGGGGCTACGGCTCTTGCGGCATGTACTGTTGGGTTTGAGTTTGTAGTAGTGCGAGTAAGGCAGCGATGGGAGACATGCCGGAATCTGGAACCAAGTTTAAGGTTCCTGATGTGTACTGTACATGGTTGGTTGGGAGTAGGTTTAGTTGCAAAGTATTCTAGACAGAGGGCTGGTGAGTTGAGGTAGGGGTTGGTAGTAGGTGGTGAAGAGGCCAGCGCTGACTTGGAGTGGGACTGAGTGATATTAGGCATGGCAGAGATGTGCAGTTGTTCAATCAGGTTAGCAGACATGATTTACCCAGGATGGGTAGTGTAAGGAAGCAAGGAAGCAGTGGGTGGGTGTGGGTCTTGGCAAATGTTAATTCTGAAGGTAAGGCACTGAGGTATAAGGTAAGTGTCCAAGTCAAGGATACTAATTTGAAAGTAAGGCAGGGTGTGAGGAGGTTTGCAATGTAAGGTGTGTATTGCCAGTACATAGTGGCGCACGCTAATGATATAGGGCTGGGGCAGGAGTGTATTGGCAGGTAAGATGCCTAGGTATGCGACCAGTTGCTGAGGACTCAATTTCCCCTTGACTCTGTGTGCAAATAGTATGGGTGCGGTGATGATGTGTGAGCGTTAGGTTAGGATAAGGTGGGCTGTTATCAAAATGTCTCCTGGGGCGGGGATGCAATATATAAGCACACAGTGACAAGCATGTGTAATAAGTGCAGGTTAGGACACAGTGGGCATGTTCAGGATAGCACCTTGTGCATAAGTAAGATATATCTGCATTGGTCAACTAGACCGAGCAAGGCCTGGCAAGTATGCTGGGCATAAGGTTGAGACAGAATAAGACAGTTCAAAATAGCGCAAAGGACATTGTACGTAAATATGTGTGCTGGTCATATCAAATGGTATATATAATTTGGATGGTGCAAAACAAGGCATACACAAAGTGCACAAGTAAAACCCTGTGGGCTACTTCAAAATGATACATAGGTCTGACCACAACGAGCAATAGGCGCAGATTGAAGCAAGGTAGGCTAGTTAAAAATGGCGCGAGGAAGACAATGTATATATCATTAGATGAGACACAACAAGGTATATGCAGAGTACGCAGGTAAATAACGGAAGGCTAGTCCAACGTAGCACATTGGTTTGACCGCAACGTGCAATAGCCGCAGGGGAAAGAAATCCGGGTAGGCTAGTCCAAGATGGCACGAATGTCTGCACACAGGATGCAACAGGCAGAGATTAAGACAAGGTAAATTGGGCCAAAAGAGGCACATAAGTCTGGACATAGGGTGTATGCACTGGTCAGTTAGGCAAAGGCAATACAGAAGTATGCACTAATGAGGAAGAACAGCTAGGTGGACCAGAATAGCGAGTGGATCAGAGCACAGAGTACAATCCCTAGTCATTTAGGCAAGACAATGCGAATATGTGCAATAGTTGCAAGATAAAGACAAGTAGGCAGGTCCGAAGTGTAGCAAATGTCCGAGCACAATGTAGAGGCACTACTCATTCGGTCAATGCAATGCAATCAAGTACGGGGGAGGTGGTTTAGAGCCAGGGTGGGCTAGTTCTGGATAGCGTTCGGGGGTACAGTATAATAATGGTTTACAATGTTAAATTAGGAGGGTGATAGGTACTCACTGGTGGATGGGAAGATGAGAAGAACTCCGAAGGGATCACTGCAATGGCGGCCGGCGGACACGGACAGGCACAGACAGGCTACATGCCTTATAATGGGTGCCTTGCAGCAGGGTGCCGGCTCACGCCTTCCAGCGGGGCTGTGCACAAAATAAAGCGCGCTGCCCAATACGGCACAGGTGCCAGCAACACCTAAGAAGCGGTGGCCATTTTGAGCAGGGCACGCGGTTTCCACGTCGGGGAAACACGGCGAGAGGGCCAATATGCAGATTCATATTAAATAATAATGTTGGTGTAGCAGAAGGGCGGTCATCGAGGTAGCAGAGATCTTGATCCTGCTGGATGCAGCTCGGATGTTCACGCGATCCCATACAATCTCATTAGTGCCCACAAACTGCCCACTCCAGCCCCAATCTACTTTTTTGGTAACGTTAGTGGCAGATGGCATTTTAACACAGCAAAAAAAACTGCAGGGTCATTACAGAAGTAGGAAACTCATTTATTAGAGTTCTGCCCAGGCACTCTGGGCAACATACATGCAAACTTCCTAATTTGCATATAGATTGCATCAACAGAAGTGGCTTCAAAGAAAAGGCGATTGCAAGGAGCATCATCAGTCTTTGATACTTGGAGGCACCATGCAAGTGACTTTAGAATAAGTTGCCATAAGTAAGCCAAGTGGCAAATAACTTTGTGGTGCAAAATATTTAAAATGCACTAATGTTATATATGGAGCAACCCTTAGGTATAAGGCTTTTTGTATGATAGCATGATATATTAACTTGTAGAGCTGCAGATAAGAGACAGTGGGCCTCATTAGGACTGTTGTTGTAAGGCAACAACGGCGCCGGTAGTGCTACCAGCCCCGTTGTTGCAATGCCGCAACATTACGAGTTTGCTCGCGGGTGCCGCTGTGGACGCCTGGTCAGACCAGGTGTGCAGAGTGACACCCGCGAGCAGACCAGGATGGTAGCAACGGTACCGTTCATAATGGTACCGCTGCTACCATCCTCCCCATTCCCATTGAGCCCTATGGCCCCTATGGAGGCTCAAATGGAAATGGGAACGTACCGGCTCCGGGTCCATGAAAGGGAATTACCGCGCCCTCCAAGATCGGAATGGCCCGGTAAGTCTCCTTTTGCGGGACCCAGAGCCGGACCCGAGTTTGGGGGTAGTCCTGCCCTTATTAAGGGCATGGATACCTCCAAACTCGTAATGAGGCCCAATGTGATTAAATGAGTTTACCAGGATCACACACTTTGGTTAAATTGTGAAACCTGGATGTGGACAATTTAAGTAACAGCACATCTTCCCAGGTTTAGTTGATATAGATATTTATTCAGGTTTTGCTTTGCATATCATTTATAGCAATGCCTTGGAAGCAAACCACATTACATTAAAAACTAGCCTTTCATGGTAAACTATACACTTTATACATTGTCATAGAAATATTTTGAGCATTAAGAATATGGGCCTCATTACAAGTTTGCCGGTCCAGGGACTACGGTAACAGTAAGCTTGCCGGTACCATAGTTCAGAGGTGCCATTTGGGGGTCGCAGTTGGGACCCCTGAGGTCTGTCTTCCTTGCTACCCCTGTGGACTCTCTTGCTAACCCTAGAAAAAAAAGAATCTTTTTTTTTACTTTTTTTTTATGTATGCTCCTGGGCTGTGGTTAGTGTCATGTGGCTCTTTATTTTTGGAGTGTCTGACTTTCTTGTTCAGGCCTAAAAAAAACGGCGTTCTACAAGTGTATCACTTTGAGCTGTGACGCTAAATGAGAACGAATAGAAATAACACATCATTTGTTTTCCTGGAGTTCTATCCGATAATTGCTAGACTCATAAAGGTTTATTTCCAGGCACACTTCTGGTGTTGAGTCACTGATTTAGCCTGTTCTTAAACACTTCAACTCAGCCTTTCACCCTTCTTAGGTCGATAAATGAGTACCAACACAGGTTGGGTATATTTGATCTACATAAAAAGCTTAAGCGTAAGTGCTATATAATAACATATCATTAGGCCTTGGACGTCTGCTTGCATTCACAGTAATTTGGTAATATGGTCCTATGCACACTGATATTTTAACAATACATATGGTGATCCATTCTTGTATGAAATGTATATAACATTATAGTGATATCTCAACCATATTTTTCATAGTGTACTTAGGAACAATATGTGATGACCCTTCCTGTTTTGTGAAGGGGTGAAAGGTTGTGGTCCATCGCTTTCTGTGATGTCACTTAGAGGTGGGGGGTCAAATGACATCACTTCCTGTGATGTCATCAGAGGTCAACGGTCATGTGATATCACTTCCGCTACCCCAGGCATTTTGGTGAAATGACGTCCCTGCCTTTTTTCCCGGAAAAGCAAACTACGAGATGTTCTTGCGGGTGCCTTTCTGCCCGCCAGGTTTGACCTGGCCGGCAGAGTGGCACCTGCGAGCACAGCATGTCGGATGCACCGGCACCATTGTGAATGCTGCCGGTGCCTCCGTCCTCCCCATTCCCATTGAGGCCTATGGGGCCCGAGAAGGGGCAAATACCAGGTCCGACGGGGCAGGAATGCCCAAGTAACTGCCCAATCGCGGGCACTGAAAATGTTCGGAAGTTTGGCGGCAGCCTGACGGTTTTACCAGCAAGGCTACTCCCAAATTTATAATGTGGCCCTATGGCTTTAGTTTTATTCTCACCATCCTGCTTGCAAAGTCACAATAGCATCATGCAGAGCCAACCCCGAAGCCGCTGTGTGTGACCCAACAGCAGTTGCACCTCGCCAATCCCCGCTTGAAGCGGCCCGCTCCCTAAGATGGCCGCCGCCCGATTCTCTGCATCTTTGTTTATTTTGGTTGGCTAGCAATCATTACGGACTGTATTTCCCCAACCACAGGAGACCGGAGGCAGAAGCCGGCCTACCAGTCGAAGGCCGACTGTACAAGGCCATCCCCTGTCCTTGCCTGTCGGTGCCGGGAGGAACAAAGGAAGCAATCCTCTTCACTGGGGTAAGAAGCCCTCTAACTCTTGCCGGCTACTCATGTAGCTCAGTCCCTGGATGGTAACTCTGTTATATCACATCCCCATGCCTGTCTCATATCAGAGGAGACAAAGCTAGCTCACGCCCTGTTTATATTGCTTCCCAGTAAATGTGAACTGGACCATCCCAATTCCAGTATTACTCTGGGATAGCATCAACCCACACGAGTCCTGATTGTGCTGCCCCATTGCAAACTGAATTACCCTAACTTAGCAACTGCATTATTTGTACCTATGCTACCCCAATGCTAACTGAATTAGCCTAACCTAGCAACTGCATTATTTGTACCCATGCTACTCCAATGCTAACTGAATTAGCCTAACCTAGCAACTGCATTATTTGTACATATGCTACTCCAATGCTAACTGAATTAGCCTAACCTAGCAACTGCATTATTTGTACCTATGCTACCCCACTGCAAATGGAATTAGCCCAGCCAAACAACTGTATTAATTGTACTTATGCTGCCCTACTGCAAACGGAACTAGCCAGACCCAGCATCTGTGCTGCTGCCCCTCGGCAAAATTGAATTAACCCTACCTAGTAATTATATCACTTCCAATCGCATCAGATCTAGAGCCGGCATCCAAACAGTAATGCTTGCAAAAAGCTGAGGGAGAGGCCCAGGTGGCCGCCCTGCATATGACTTGCCAAGGGACATGACGCTGGAATGCAATGGTCGTTGCCTTTGCCCTGACTGCGTGGGCATGCATGTTGGCCGGCAGGAGCTTGTGCTGGCCCTCATACGCTTCTTTGGTGGCAGAGACCATCCAGCAGGATATGGAAGCCTTAGAGGCCTGTTAGCCTGGTCTTGAGCCTCCGAAACCAGACCAGGGCATCTGTTTTGCAGAAGCCCTTGGTCCTGTCCAAGTAAAATATCAGGGCACGCCAGACATCCAGGTAGTGCAGCACTGTCTGTGCTTTGTCCTTGGGATTGGGAAAAAACATAGGAAGAACTATTCTCTCGTTCAACATGCTGTACTTCTAACATGGCCTTTAAACACAGAACGCTGTCTACAAGCTTTTACGTCAGACGTATCACGTTCTATAAAGAGGCCACGCACATGCGGCCCCGCACGTCTCAACGCTACTGATTGCTGTGGCTAGACATGTGCTCCGTTGTTTGCCTTCGCTGAACTCTGTTACTTCCTGGTTCCCTGACCCTCGCTTCCTCCTCCTATCTTCCCTTCCTCCTTATCCTGTATCCCGGAATCCGTGTACCCGCCTCCGAGTACTCCTCCTTCGTTCCTGGGCTTCCTGGAGTTTCCTATCGACCCTGGACGAAGAACGCTGAATGAACGCTGGAACCCGAAGGCGCGCGTATGGGCTTGTCCAAAACCCGAACCGTACGCAAGAATACTCCTTCCAAGAAATCCAGCAAGCATCAAACGCAGGTGAGAAAGGGGGAAACCTGTGACAGATTGAGACACCACCTAACTGAAGTCGACACGAACATGGAGGCGGCCATTCAAGATCTTATGCGCGGCATGCAAGAACTAACGACCGAAGTACAAAATCTAAAGGCAGAGAATGCCGCATTAAAACAATTAGTCTTGTCCTGTGATTCTGCTACGAAAGAAAGCGTACTATTGGGCGGCATTGTTGACAAAAACGATGGGTCTGCAAAAGACCTTTGTGGATTCCTGTACTCCAGTTTAGTCCACTTTACTTTCAAGCCCTATTATTTCTCTACTTCCAGGTCTAAGGTGGGCTTTATTATTTTGCATCTCTCCGGGAATGTATTTACCTGGGCCACACCTTTATTTAATGCCAGAGATGCCCTCCTGGATGACTATGACGGATTCATTCAGGCTCTTAAGACCATGTTTGACCGCCCAGAACAGGTCTATAGTGCTCAGGAACGTCTCCTCGATTTCCAACAAGGCTCTCAGGACATGCTTACGTATGTAACTCGCTTTAAACAATTGGCTTAAGAAGCGGACTGGTCCTCGAAAAAGAGTGAAGCAAGCTTCTGAAGAGGGCTAAATGAAGACATCAAGGATGAACTAGCCAGAGTACTTCAACCAAGTTCATTACAAGCCCTTATGGATCTCGCTTTGCAGAGCGATTTCCGCAATCAGGAAAGGAAGGCAGAGAAAAGGAAGACCAAGATGCCCATCCAGAAAATCCCTGTAGAGCCCTCCTCGAAGCCTGATTCTATTCCTGCCCCTTGTAACGAAGCCGAACCCATGCAACGAGGGGCTTTTCGTGGACCCATATCTCCCCAAGAAAGGATGCGAAGGATCCAAACGGGGTTATGTATGTATTGTGCCTCGGACAAACATTTAGTGAGAGAGTGTCCCTTAGCCCCCCTATGGCGTTCAGGAAACACCAGCTCCCGATCCTAAATGGAGCACAGTTTCGGGAGAGAGATGTTTGCTCCACATCTATTCCATCCTTGAACTCTCCTGGACAAAACAATCTGGTAATATTACAGGCCTTTGTATCGCCATCCAAGAAGGAAACCTACCCCATTTTGGCATTGGTGGATTGTGGAGCCATGGGGATATTCATAGATCAAGATTGGGTCTTTAAACAATACATTCCATATGAAACCCGAGATATCATGCAATCCGTAGAAGCAATCAATGGAAGACCCCTTTCTTCAGGACCCATAACCCTTCAAACCAAGGAAATTGAGCTAGCAATAAACCACCATCGAGAGAAGATAAAGTTTGACATTATAAAGTCTGCCCATTACCCAATGGTTTTGGGTATGCCCTGGCTACAGAAACACAACCCATACATCAGTTGGGCAGCAGATTCCTTGTTCCTGGGTTCCGAACATTGCATGTATCATTGCTTACTCCTGGATTCCACCCCGACACCTTTGGAAGGAACCTCAGCAGACCATCAAGGCCCGCTCACAGTCTCAAATATCATCCAGGTTCCTAAAGTCTATCAGGAATACACCGATGTGTTCTCTTCTGCCATAGTTCAAGCCTTACCTCCTCATAGAACAGAAGACTGTGCTATTGATACTGAACCTTCAGCTGTGATTTCCTTTGGAAGGATGTTCATCTTATCCGAACCTGAGAAAAGGGCCCTCTGTGAATACTTAGATACTAACCTTGAAAATGGCACCATACGACCATCCAAATCTCCAGCCGGAGCCTCGCTGTTTTTTGTTCCAAAAAAGGATACCAATGAGCTCAGACCTTGTCTTGATTATCGTGGCTTAAATCAGTGCACCCTGAAAGATCGCTATCCATTGCCCTTGATCTCAGACATCCTGGAAGCAGTAAGAGGAGCCGTAATCTTCACTAAATTGGATCTCAGAGGTGCCTACCATCTGATCCGTATTGGAGAAGGAGACGAATGGAAGACAGCCTTTAGAACACCCTTTGGTCACTTTGAGTACTTGGTCATGCCCTTCGGACTGGCAAATGCCCCAGCAGTTTTCCAACGCTTCATGGATCGGGTGTTTTCAGATATGTTATTCCTCTTCGTCATAGTGTATCTGGACGATATCTTAATATTCTCTAAGGACCATCTTAAGCATGAGGAGCATGTTAAGGCAGTGTTACAACGGCTACGTGAACACAAGCTCGTGGCTAAACCCAAACAGTGTCTTTTCCATGTCTCTACTGTTCACTATCTAGGATTTGTCCTTAGCCCAGAAGGTATTGGAATGGATCACTCCAAGGTAAGAGCTATACTATCCTGGCCTGTTGCGACTATCGTGAAACAAATCCAATCCCTCCTGGGGCTTGCTAACTTTTACTGGAAATTCAGACCTTCCTTTTCCGAGATAGTGCAACCGATCATTGCTTTGTTGAAAAAAGATACTCCCTTTCTTTGGACAACAGCCCAAGAGGAGGCATTCCAAGGGTTGAAGACAGAGTTTACACAAGCTCCCATCCTGGCTCAACTTGACACCAATCGACCTTTGCTAGAGGAAACAGACACCTCTAACTACGCCATTGGAGCAGTTCTAAAACAGGAGTTCGAGGACAACCTGGAACATCCCAATGCGTATCTTTCATGGACACTGACTCCCAGTGAAACCCATTATTCTGTTTTGGAAAAGGAACTGTTAGCCATTCGTCAAGCCTTCACAGAGTGGCGTCATCTACTTCTAGGAGCAAAACATCCTGTCCAGGTCCCCACGGACCATCAGAATCTTCAAGTTTTACATACTCTGGAATGTGGAAATAGCCGTCAAGCCTGTTGGGCCTTCTTCTTTGCCCAGTACAAGTTCCAGATCCATCATGTCCCTGGAACACAGAATATAATTGCTGACGCCTTATCCCGACGTCCCGACTATGAAACTCTTGAAGACCGGCCATTCCCTAAGATGTTTCCCCATACGATATTTGTAGCTCAAGCAATCACCCTCCTGGACGATGTTCGGATACAAACCCAGTCCTCTGAGCCATGGAAGGAATATTCAGGAAAGAATCAATGGAATCTGAGAACAAAGGACAGATATCTCTTCAAGGACAAGAGTCTAGTCATCCCCACACAGAAACTACAGCAAAGGATAATAACCCTCTGCCACGATACCCTTCACTCCGGACTTCGTGGCATCACAAACACCCTTCGTCTAATACAAAGACAGTTTTGGTGGCCAAGAATGAAGACTGACATACGATTGTACATCCAAGCTTGTGCAGTCTGCAGTCAAAACAAACATGATAACAAAAGACCCGTGGGTCTCCTACTTCTGCCCACACTGCCAACAAAGCCCTGGGAGATTATTGCCACGGACTTCATTGTGGAATTACCACCTTCCAGGGGGTACACGACTATCATGGTCACCATAGATTTATTCACTCATATGGCTCATTTTACACCATTAGATAAACTACCATCTTCCTCAGAACTTGCTGGAATCTTCCTGGAACACATATTCCGACTTCATGGACTCTCTTCCAAGATCATATCAGACAGAGGGCCTCAATACATCTCTCAATTTTGGAAACACCTTTGCCGGATACTGGGAATCCAATGTGCCCTCTCTTCAGGGTATCATCCACAGACTAATGGGGCTACTGAACGTGTGAATCAAACCCTGGAACAATATCTTCATTGCTTCACTACCAAGGTCCAGGACGATTGGTCACTTCTAATACCTGTGGCGGAATTCGCCTACAACAATTCGGATCACTCAGCTGTCAAGACCAGCCCTTTTTTTTGCAGCCAAGGATTTCACCCTTCGGTGCTACCTTCCGTCCTCCCACATCCTACACCTGTCCTACAGTTGATTCCTGGATCGAATCTCTCATCAATGTACAGAAGGAAGCCAAAGAGCACTTAGAAAGGGCCCGAACTAATGCCAAGCATTATGCGGATTCCAAAAGAAGACCAGGTCCCTCCTACGCAGTAGGAGATAAGGTCTGGCTGTCCTCGAAACTACTGCCCCGACATCTACGACCGAATAAACGGGCTCCCCGGTACTATGGGCCCTTTTCCATAAAAGAAATCATTAACCCAGTGGCCTACTGACTCAAATGACCAGACTCCTGCAAGAAAATTCACCCCGTTTTTCATACGTCTCTAATGAAACCATACATCCAGTCCTCCCGGACTACCCTCCGGCCCAATCCTGTACTTGTCAATGATCAACTGGAATATGAAGTTTCCAGAATATGTGACTCTAGATACAAACGTGGTCAGCTTCAGTACCTGGTTGAATGGAAAGGATACCCTCCCAGTGAACGCACTTGGGAACCAATCTCAAACCTAAACACCCCCAGAATACTCAGAAGGTACCATCTCATTCACCCGGGCAAACCCGGTGGGACAGGTTTTCGGAGGAGGCATGCTGTCATGAACCATCGGACGCGCCCCTTTTGGACTTTCTGGTCCCTGACACATCGGGGCTTACACTCTGCTGTACTTCCAAAATGGCCTTTAAACACAGAATGCTGTCTACCAGCTTTTACGTCACACGTAACACGTTCTATAAAGAGGCCACGCCCCGCGGCCCCGTGCGTTTCAACACTACTGATTGCTGTGGCTAGACGTGTGCTCCGTAGTTCGCCTTCGCTGACCTCTGTTACTTCCTGGTTCCCGGATCCTCGCTTCCTCCTATCTTCCCTTCCTCCTTATCCTGTATCCCGGAATCTATGTACCCGCCTCCGAGTACTCCTCCTTTGCTCCTGGACTTCCTGGAGTTTCCTATCAGCCCTGGACGAAGAACGCTGATCGAACGCTGGAACCCGAAGAGGCGCGTACGGGGTTGTACAAAACCTGAACCGTACGCAAGAAGACTCCTTCCAAGAAATCCAGCAAGCATCAAACACAGGTGAGAAAGGGGGAAACCTGTGACACACTGAGATGTGGCTCCACTCCGTCTCAGGTCCCCGTCTAGCACTGGCCATCCCAGACCAATACACTATTATTAGGCAAGACAGAACTTCCTCCAAAGGCAGCGGCGTTGCTATCATCGCCAAATCTGCTCTTGGCATCAGGCAGGTTCCAAGCCAAACACTCCTATGCGCTGAACACCTTACATCCACATTGCCTTTATCACCCTCGTAAAGCATCACAGCCCACCTGATTTACAGACCCCCAGGCCCACTATCTTCCTTTGAAGAAGATGTATCACTCCTAAAAACCAACAAGGCTAAACCAAGCTCACAAACCCTCCTACTCGGAGACTTTAACCTTGGGTTACATGACATCAACGACAGGAACGCAACAGAGATCAGCAATAGCTTAACCGACCTAGGCCTCACCCAATGACTTGCACAATCTACCGATTCGAAAGGGCGACAATTAGATTGGATCGCCGATTGCAACTTTCCCACCTCTATCACTTCCAACAACCCTCTCACCTGGACTGACCATCATGCCATCCTCTTCTCCATCCCTAGAAACTCCCCTAACCATGAGAAAACATTAGCCCCCCCAAGAAATACACAAAACGTAACGGCCCTCAACCTACTCCCGCTTCTACAACCCCTCCTATAGGTGGACATTGCCCTCGAGCCTAACGAGGACCCCGCTCTTCTGGTCAACCTATACAATAGTAATTTGCTAAATGCCATTGACAAAATACACCTCAAAAGCTTTGCAAAGCCAAACCGCTCGCCCACCTAAATACCTGGTTCACCCCACAACTAAGAACACTGCGGAAAAACAACAGAGCTGCGGAATCAAGTTGAAAAAATGTCCCATCAGCGCTGAAAAAAGAAAACTTCCTATCAGCCTCTGCCAGGTACAAATATGCCATTTTCTTAGCCAAATCTGACTCCTACAACCACTGCATTCAAAATGCCAAATCTAATACCAAGGAACTGTTTAACATTCTCAGAGAATTAGAATCACCAACACCTCCTCCAACTACTTGCTCTAAGCACACCACTTGATGTCAGAACATCCAGAAGGCGCTGTCAGACAAAATTGAGCTCCTACAAAGGAGAACTTAACCTAAAAAATCTAACTTAACCAACAACCCTCCTGTACCCACAGCAATTACAGCACTTCCTGCCCAACTTGACTGATTCAAATTCGCCTTACTTAGCGTCAAAGAAGTTGAGGAAATAATACTAAACCTGAAACCTTCCAGATGAATGGGCGACATCTGCCCTGCACCTATCATAAAAGAAACAGCGAAGGAGATCGCCCCATTTATCACCTCACTAATCAACGCCTCCTTCAAGTCCAATTCCATCCCTATAAACCTCAAGGACGCATGGGTCATGTCACTTCTCAAGAAACCTTCCCTGGGACCCCAATAATCCCTCTAACTACAGACCCATCACCACCGTACCCTTTCTCCTGAAGATCATTGACAGAGCAGCCTATCTGCAGATCCAGCACCACCTGGAAAGTAATAACCTGCTAGGGCTACGCCAATTCCGGATTCCGTCCTAGGCACGGCACCGAAACAGCCCTGATAGATCTAGTAACCCAAATTGAGAATTATAAAGACTCAGGCAACCTTGCCATCCTTCTCTTACTCGATTTATCAGCGGCTTTTGACCTGGTCGACCATAAAACCTTATGCAATCATCTCTCCTCAGCAGCCCAATTTTCCAACGACCCCATTACCTGGATCCAGTCATTTCTGAATAACAGAACAACCAAAGTGTTTGCACCCTCTGTCTCTGCACCCCCATCGACTGTCACATGTGGGGTCCCACAAGGCGCTTGTATCTGCCCCACACTCTACAAAATTTTCACAAAGCCCCTCATTGACAAACTTGACCGTCTGGGCATCTCTTACACCAACTTTGCCGACGACACACAAATTTGCATACAAATTGCAGGCAACCATGACACAGACTCACACGACTCAATGACACTTAGCTTATCATCCAATCTTGGATGGCGCAACACAGTCTCTGCCTAAACGACGACAAGACTGAGCTTCTCCTAGTGGGAACCCAAGCCAGACTCAATAAACTTGACAACAAATTCAACACCTTCAATATTGACGACAACAGCATCAAAGTCTCAAAAGACATCAAAACACTAGGCTTGTACCTCGACTCCACCCTCTTACTAGGAAAACAAATGACTGCTACAGCATCTACCACCTCTTACACCTGTAAGCTCATCAACGCTTGCAGACCCTTCCTGATGACTGAAAATTGCATCACCCTGGCCAGGGCGCTTGTATTAATCAACCTAGAATACTAAAATGCACTCTACCTAGGCACTAACCAGCATAATCTTAGTAAACTACAGATCTATCAAAACAATGCACTAAGAGCAGCAACCAATTTCCCCACAAAACTGCACATCACTGAATTGAGATGTAGTGTTCACTGGCTTTCAATCAACCAAAGAATTAAATTCAAGACTCTCCCTCATACACAAATGTATACACAACCAAGCACCTAAATACCCTTGTGACAAATTCAATCTCCACACCTCATCTAGACGAACTAGATCTTCCCACTCTAATTACCTACTCATACCAAGGTTCAAACTGCAAAAAGCAGGGGGCAAAAGCTTCCCGCTCCTCGCAGCCAAACCCTGGAATGCACTACCACCCAACATCAGACTAGACTAGAACCCTCCATCCACAAATTCTGATACAAGGTCAAATCCTGGCTTACTCTGAACGAAAATTAATCCACAGCGTTTGCCAGTCTCTGTGAACACACCAACTGCCCATACTGCATACATTCCGGGTTTTATGTTAAGTTGATTATCCCCCATGATTGTAATGTGTGTGAACTACTATGTCTGTTACTGTAAATATGCTACTGCAATTTAATTTGTAACTGACATTTTTACCCATAGCTCTCAACTCACACGCTTTTGGCGGTTGTCACCAGCCTCGTTAAGAGCTGACTCACCCGCCAAGCCTCCTGCATGCCAAGTCATTTCAATGGGCCCTCACCCGCCACAAACAAAATCGGGTGTTATCACCCGCCTTTGCCACACAAACAGTTGAGAGCTATGTTTTTACCCAAAGAAATGTGTCCAGTTGCTTCAGGGCTCGGTGCGCTATATAAATAAAATACAATACCATGAATGTGAGCCTAAGAAATCCCCATTTGGATTTAAAGCCATAGTCGTTATTACATAAATCATGCAACATTATGCACCCTTCTCACTTTTCTAAAGGGACAAAAGTCCCTGCTAATAGCCCGCCTCCTCGTCCCCCCTCTCATCAGTGCCTAACGGCTCACATTGTAATGCTCTGTTTACTGCCTTTGTGACATATTCAACTGGATGAACCTCAACCATCTCAAAATCAACCCAGGCAAAACAGAGATAATGATTGTTTCAAAAAAGTGAGGAGACATAAACCGCATCCCCTGGCCAATAGAGCTCGACACCACACCAGAACCATCATCAACTGTAAAAAACCTAGGGGTCCTGATGGATAACAATCTCACTCTAGAGCCACAAGTAAACTCGGTAATCAAGAAATGTTTCTTCCTCCTGCGAGCAGCAAAAAGGATCCTACCGTTCCTGTCGTTCGCCAACAAAACACTTACCATCATTGATCTGATCATGTCCAGAGTAGACTATGCCAACAGCCTATACCTGGGCATGCCCGAACGACTTCTAAAAAAACTGCAACGCATAGAAAATACAGCAGCCAGACTCCTCCTCAAGCTACCCCGAAGAGAACACATCACACCTGTGCTAAAAATACTACACTGGCTACCACTAAAACAACAAATAAAGTTCAAGTCCATGTGCATCACGCAGAGAGCAATACACAAACAAGGCGCAGAATTCCTAAGCGACAAAATACGCCTACATCAACCAACAAGAACACTAAGATCAAGCATCGACATACGCCTGGAACCAAAACCCTACAACAGAAAAAAACTCAGAGGATCCTCTTTCTCCCACCAGGCACCCAAAACCTGGAATGACCTACCTAAGAATATACGGAACACAACAAACCATCTAGCATTCAGGAAACTCCTCAAATCATGGCCCTTCACAGGGTAACCACAACGGAGACGCAGCAGAACGATGGAAATAACTCCAATCCCGGCCACTCTCAATCTGGACAAACACTCAGACCAAAGAACTAAACACCCGACAGAGCATAAGATATCATGGAAATAGCCACAAAGGAAGGCTCCAGAGACGGAACACATACTTAGACACAGACGAAAGTCCTCAAGTGACTCGCCCACTTGCACGTACCGGACGCACCATATCCAGACCGGCAGACGCATCTAGATAGAATTGAGAATATTAGCATGGACACACCTGGATGGAGTTGTGGACATTGGCATGCGTCGCATCTAGAGGAAACTTTGAATGCTAGCATGCCCGCCCTTAGATGGAGTTGTGAATATTAGCATGTCTACATTTGGACAGAATTGAGAATGTCAGCCTGCATCGCACCTTGATAGGACCATGAGCGTTGGCATGCCCACACCTAGGTGAAAGCTGAAGACTAGCCCAGGCCACACCTGGAATTGTGGACATTAGCCTGCGTCGTATCTAGATGGGATTAATTGAAGGATAGCAAGCCCGCGCCTGGATGAAACTTGAGTGTTGGCGTGTGCCACACTTGGAATTGTGAACACCAGCCAGCGCCGCATCCGGATGGGGTTGCGAATGATAGCATGCCCACACCTGGACAGATTTCAGGACGCTAGCTTGCGCGGCATCTGGACGGGACTGTGAATTGTTGGCTTGCCCACACCCAGATAGAATTCTGGACATTGGCCTGCGCCGCATCCGGATAGAGTTGTGGGGACCAGCTGGTGCCACACTGGGACAGAACCGCAATGGTAGCATGCCAAAGGTCAGGTAACCCACTAACCAATATAAGCTCAAACTCTGCATACTTATCTCACTCAAACTCACACAACCATCTCGCACAAGCCGCACGCACTTCACAACACTGCAACAACAGATAAACCGGACCAACAGCACACACGGCCTATCACAGACCCGATACCAGCACCAAAGCTCAGCATCTGGTGTATACCGAGTTGAAGCTTCCAACAGAACACCACTCCTCTCACTATCCTACTCCCTCTTCACCTTACTAACCCACCCCACCTTATCATTTACAGATCCGCCAGAGCGCCTGGGGACCAATTCCATTGGTGACGGTGCACGGTACCATAGCTCTCAACCATTTGTCTCGCAAAGGCGGGTGAAATCACCCGATTTTGTTTCTGGCGGGTGAGACGTCCATTGGAATGAATGGGCGTGCAGGAGGCTTGGCGGGTGAGTCAGCCCTTTGCAAAGCGGGTGACACCCGCCAAAAGCGGGTGAGTTCAGAGCTATGCGGTACAAATACCTTCAACATTTAACACATAGCAATGTGAGAGCCCCTCTGATGCTCAGCTCTCCTTGGAACTTGTCTTGGCAGCAGGACACTCTCCCGTTCTGAAAGGGTAAGGTGTCTTGCTGCCAGGACAATGAGCGTTCTGAGCAGGAATTGTGTGCTATGTGTTGTATTTATATTGATTCGACCCTACAGACTGTTCTCAGGTATTTTATTCTAATCTTTTGAACAACAGTTCGAACCCTGGGCATGTTTAACTTGTGTGACTCACACTTGGATATTTAATTACGTTATTTCAGGCTCTCAACTTTAGAACCAAACCCGAGGTTTGCACTGTAGCTCTCGGCAATGAGTTACTTTCTACCATATATTTGCACGTCTTGGCACCAGAAACGCAACATAAGTCATTATTATTCTTTAACAACTGTTCTCACATGGTGGCCTTTAGGTAGCGACTAGTTCCCATCCGAGAAAAGGACCATAGCAACGGCCCGCCCCCTCGTTGTCACGTGACCTCTGATGTCATTCGTGTGCTTTCCAGAGCAGAGAAGCGGTTCCGGAGCACGTTCAGTAAGCGGGCTGGGGCTGAGCGGGAATTTTGAACGCTCTGGCTGCCGCCGGTGCAAGTGCAACCAGACCCTGCCAGCCTTTTGGCTAGCAGCGTTTGGGGTTGGCATTTCAACACCGGGAACATTTCTAGGAGGCCCTGGAGCGTCCTGAGCGGCAAGGCTCTGGCTGCCAGGCTTCAGGAACAGCAGCAACCCATGTGCTTTTGGCTGGCTGTAAATTGGAATTTTCTTCCGGATACGGTGAACGTTCCTGCAAGACACCCGATTTAGACGGGGGAGCAGGAAATTACATTTACTTTAAAAATCATGCTCAGCTATTCAACATGAAAGGTATGGAGGGCTAAGAAAAGGAATAGGGAGACAGTGTATGCTTGTGTTTAACTGATCAACCGGGGTTAATAGAGTGATTTAATGTTTTATGAGGGTGTGATTATTAGGATGCGTGGTTTTAGAGGGGGTTGGCTGGGGCTATCTGCGTGTGATTCGGGATGGCACACAGACATCTGTTGCAAGGGGGAAGGGGCATCTTGCTATTTGGAAGAAGGATCAGGCATTATGTTATTGGACTAGAGGGAGGGATTGGGCATCTTGCTGGGGTCTGAATGGTTGGATAGGGGCATGCTGGTGTAGGTCTTGTGGGATGAGCCACTTTTGCGTGGCTCTGGAGAAAGGGGCACATTGGTGTGGGTCTGGAGGGATGGATAGGACATAGTGGTGTGGGTCTGGGTGAGGGATAGGGACAGTGGTGTGGGTTGGGGTACATTGGTGTGGGTCTGGGGAGGGATGGAGGACATGGGTGTGTTTCTGGAGGGAGAGATGGGGCACAGTGGGTCTGGAGGGTGGCATGGGTCATCTAGGTGTGGGTTGGGAAGTGGAACGGGGCATCCTGGTGTGGCTCTGGAGGGAGGTGGTGGGGCACTTTGGTGTGGCTCTGGAGGGAAGTGGTGGGGCACATTGGTGTGGATCTGGGTGGAGGGATGGTGCACATGGGTGTGTTTCTGGAGGGAGAGATGGGGCACAGCAGGTCTGAAGGGTGGCATGGGTCATCTAGGTGTGGGTTGCGAAGTTGAATGGGGCATCTTGGTGTGGCTCTGGGGGGAGGTGGTGGGGGCACATTGGCGTGGATCTGGGCGGAGGGATGGTGCACATGCGTCTTTCTGGAGGGAGAGATGGGGCACAGTGGGTCTGGAGGGTGGCATGGGTCATCTAGGTGTGTGTTGGGAAGTGGGATGGGGCATCTTGGTGTGGCTCTGGAAGGGAGGTGGTGGGGGCACATTGGTGTGGATCTGGAGGGAGGTGGTGGGGGCACATTGGTGTGGATCTGGGTGGAGGGATGGTACACATGGGTGTGTTTCTGGAGGGAGAGATGGGGCACAGTGGGTCTGGACGGTGGCATGGGTCATCTAGGTGTGGGTTGGGAAGTGGGACGGGGTATTTTGGTGTGGCTCTGGAGGGAGGTGGTGGGGGCACATTGGTGTGGCTCTCGAGGGAGGTGGTCGGACACATTGGTGTGGATCTTGGCGGAGGGATGGTGCACATGGGTGTTTTTCTGGTGGGAGAGATGGGGCACAGTGGGTCTGGTGGGTAGCATGGGTCATCTAGTTGTGGGTTAGGAAGTTGGACGGGGCAAATTGGTGTGGCTCTGGAGGGAGGTGGTGGGGCACATTGGTGTGGCTCTGGAGGGAGGTGGATGGGGCACATGGGCGTGTTTCTGGAGGGATAGATGGGGCACAGTGGATCTGGAGGGTGGCATGGGTCATCTAGGTGTGGTTTGGGTAGTGGAACGGGGCATTTTGGTGTGGCTCTGGAGGGAGGTGATGGGGCACATTGGTGTGGATCTTGGCGGAGGGATGGTGCACATGGGTGTGTTTCTGGAGGGAGAGATGGGGGAACAGTGTGTCTGGAGGGTGGCATGGGTCATCTAGGTGTGGGTTGGGAAGTGGAACGGGGCATCCTGGTGTGGCTCTGGAGGGAGGTGGTGGGGCACTTTGGTGTGGCTCTGGAGGGAAGTGGTGGGGCACATTGGTGTGGATCTGGGTGGAGGGATGGTGCACATGGGTGTGTTTCTGGAGGGAGAGATGGGGCACAGCAGGTCTGAAGGGTGGCATGGGTCATCTAGGTGTGGGTTGCGAAGTTGAATGGGGCATCTTGGTGTGGCTCTGGGGGGAGGTGGTGGGGGCACATTGGCGTGGATCTGGGCGGAGGGATGGTGCACATGCGTCTTTCTGGAGGGAGAGATGGGGCACAATGGGTCTGGAGGGTGGCATGGGTCATCTAGGTGTGTGTTGGGAAGTGGGATGGGGCATCTTGGTGTGGCTCTGGAAGGGAGGTGGTGGGGGCACATTGGTGTGGATCTGGAGGGAGGTGGTGGGGGCACATTGGTGTGGATCTGGGTGGAGGGATGGTACACATGGGTGTGTTTCTGGAGGGAGAGATGGGGCACAGTGGGTCTGGACGGTGGCATGGGTCATCTAGGTGTGGGTTGGGAAGTGGGACGGGGTATTTTGGTGTGGCTCTGGAGGGAGGTGGTGGGGGCACATTGGTGTGGCTCTCGAGGGAGGTGGTCGGACACATTGGTGTGGATCTTGGCGGAGGGATGGTGCACATGGGTGTTTTTCTGGTGGGAGAGATGGGGCACAGTGGGTCTGGTGGGTAGCATGGGTCATCTAGTTGTGGGTTAGGAAGTTGGACGGGGCAAATTGGTGTGGCTCTGGAGGGAGGTGGTGGGGCACATTGGTGTGGCTCTGGAGGGAGGTGGATGGGGCACATGGGCGTGTTTCTGGAGGGATAGATGGGGCACAGTGGATCTGGAGGGTGGCATGGGTCATCTAGGTGTGGTTTGGGAAGTGGAACGGGGCATTTTGGTGTGGCTCTGGAGGGAGGTGATGGGGCACATTGGTGTGGATCTTGGCGGAGGGATGGTGCACATGGGTGTGTTTCTGGAGGGAGAGATGGGGGAACAGTGTGTCTGGAGGGTGGCATGGGTCATCTAGGTGTGGGTTGGGAAGTGGAACGGGGCATTTTGGTGTGGCTCTGGAGGGAGGTGGTGGGGGCACATTGGTGTGGCTCTGGAGGGAGGTGGTGGGGCACATTGGTGTGGATCTTGGCGGAAGGATTGTGCACATGGGTATGTTTCTGGAGGGAGAGATGGGGAACAGTGGGTCTGGTGGGTAGCATGGGTGATCTAGGTGTGGGTTAGGAAGTTGGACGGGGCATCTTGGTGTGGCTCTGGAGGGAGGTGGTGGGGGCACATGGGTGTGTTTCTGGAGGGAGAGATGGGGCACAGCGGGTCTGGAGGGTGGCATGGGTCATCTAGGTGTGGGTTGCGAAGTTGGATGGGGCATCCTGGTGTGGCTCTGGGGGGAGGTGGTGGGGGCACATTGGCGTGGATCTGGGCAGAGGGATGGTGCACATGCGTGTTTCTGGAGGGAGAGATGGGGCACAGTGGGTCTGGAGGGTGGCATGGGTCATCTAGGTGTGTGTTGGGAAGTGGGATGGGGCATCTTGGTGTGGCTCTGGAGGGAGGTGGTGGGGGCACATTGGTGTGGATCTGGAGGGAGGTGGTGGGGGCACATTGGTGTGGATCTGGGTGGAGGGATGGAGCACATGGGTGTGTTTCTGAAAGGAGAGATGGGGCACAGTGTGTCTGGAGGGTGGCATGGGTCATCTAGGTATGGGTTGGGAAGTGGGACGGGGCATTTTGGTGTGGCTCTCGAGGGAGGTGGTGGGGGCACATTGGTGTGGCTCTGGCGGGAGGTGGTGGGGCACATTGGTGTGTATCTTGGCGGAGGGATGTTGCACATGGGTGTGTTTCTGGAGGGAGAGATGGGGCACAGCGGGTCTGGTGGGTAGCATGGGTCATCTAGGTGTGGGTTAGGAAGTTGGACGGGGCATCTTGGTGTGGCTCTGGAGGGAGGTGGTGGGGCACATTGGTGTGGCTCTGGGGGGAGGTGGATGGGGCACATGGGCGTGTTTCTGGAGGGAGAGATGGGGCACAGTGTGTCTGGAGGGTGGCATGTGTCATCTAGGTGTGGATTGGGAAGTGGGACGGGGCATTTTGGTGTGGCTCTGGAGGAAGGTGGTGGGGGAACATTGGTGTGGCTCTGGAGGGAGGTGGTGGGGCACATTGGTGTGGATCTTGGTGGAAGGATGGTGCACATGGGTGTGTTTCTGGAGGAAGAGATGGGGCACAGTGGGTCTGGTGGGTAGCATGGGTCATCTAGGTGTGGGTTAGGATGTTGGGCGGGGCATCTTGGTGTGGCTCTGGAGGGAGGTTGTGGGGCACATGGGTTTGTTTCTGGAGGGAGAGATGGGGCACAGTGTGTCTGGAGGGTGGCATGGGTCATCTAGGTGTGGGTTGGGAAGTGGGACGGGGTATTTTGGTGTGGCTCTGGAGGGAGGTGGTGGGGGCACATTGGTGTGGCTCTCGAGGGAGGTGGTCGGGAACATTGGTGTGGATATTGGTGGAGGGATGGTGCACATGGGTGTGTTTCTGGAGGGAGAGATGGGGCACAGTGGGTCTGGTGAGTAGCATGGGTCATCTAGGTGTGGGTTAGGAAGTTGGACGGGGCATCTTGGTGTGGCTCTGGAGGGAGGTGGTGGGGCACATTGGTGTGGCTCTGGGGGGAGGTGGATGGGGCACATGGGCGTGTTTCTGGAGGGAGAGATGGGGCACAGTGTGTCTGGAGGGTGGCATGTGTCATCTAGGTGTGGATTGGGAAGTGGGACGGGGCATTTTGGTGTGGCTCTGGAGGAAGGTGGTGGGGGAACATTGGTGTGGCTCTGGAGGGAGGTGGTGGGGCACATTGGTGTGGATCTTGGTGGAAGGATGGTGCACATGGGTGTGTTTCTGGAGGAAGAGATGGGGCACAGTGGGTCTGGTGGGTAGCATGGGTCATCTAGGTGTGGGTTAGGATGTTGGGCGGGGCATCTTGGTGTGGCTCTGGAGGGAGGTTGTGGGGCACATGGGTTTGTTTCTGGAGGGAGAGATGGGGCACAGTGTGTCTGGAGGGTGGCATGGGTCATCTAGGTGTGGGTTGGGAAGTGGGACGGGGTATTTTGGTGTGGCTCTGGAGGGAGGTGGTGGGGGCACATTGGTGTGGCTCTCGAGGGAGGTGGTCGGGAACATTGGTGTGGATCTTGGTGGAGGGATGGTGCACATGGGTGTGTTTCTGGAGGGAGAGATGGGGCACAGTGGGTCTGGTGAGTAGCATGGGTCATCTAGGTGTGGGTTAGGAAGTTGGACGGGGCACATTGGTGTGGCTCTGGAGGGAGGTGGTGGGTACATTGGTGTGGCTCTGGAGGGAGGTGGATGGGGCACATGGGCGTGTTTCTGGAGGGAGAGATGGGGCACAGTGGATCTGGAGGGTGGCATGGGTCATCTAGGTGTGGGTTGGGAAGTGGAACGGGGCATTTTGGTGTGGCTCTGGAGGGAGGTGGTGGGGGACATCGGTGTGGCTCTGGAGGGAGGTGATGGGGCACATTGGTGTGGATCTTGGCGGAGGGATGGTGCACATGGGTCTGTTTCTGGAGGGAGAGATGGGGGAACAGTGTGTCTGGAGGGTGGCATGGGTCATCTACGTGTGGGTTGGGAAGTGGAACGGGGCATTTTGGTGTGGCTCTGGAGGGAGGTGGTGGGGGCACATGGGTGTGACTCTGGAGGGAGGTGGTGAGGCACATTGGTGTGGATCTTGGCGGAAGGAATGTGCACATGGGTATGTTTCTGGAGGGAGAGATGGGGAACAGTGGGTCTGGTGGGTAGCATGGGTCATCTAGGTGTGGGTTAGGAAGTTGGACGGGGCATCTTGTTATGGCTCTGGAGGGATGTGGTGGGGGCACATGGGTGTGTTTCTGGAGGGAGAGATGGGGCACAGTGGGTCTGGAGGGTGGCATGGGTCATCTAGGTGTGGGTTGCGAAGTTGGATGGGGCATCTTGGTGTGGCTCTGGGGGGAGGTGGTGGGGGCACATTGGCGTGGATCTGGGCGGAGGGATGGTGCACATGCGTGTTTCTGGAGAGAGAGATGGGGCACAGTGGGTCTGGAGGGTGGCATGGGTCATCTAGGTGTGTGTTGGGAAGTGGGATGGGGCATCTTGGTGTGGCTCTGGAGGGAGGTGGTGGGGGCACATTGGTGTGGATCTGGAGGGAGGTGGTGGGGGCACATTGGTGTGGATCTGGGTGGAGGGATGGTACACATGGGTGTGTTTCTGGAGGGAGAAATGGGGCACAGTGGGTCTGGACGGTGGCATGGGTCATCTAGGTGTGGGTTGGGAAGTGGAACTGGGCATTTTGGTGTGGCTCTGGGGGGAGGTGGTGGGGGCACATTGGTGGGGCTCTGGAGGGAGGTGTTGGGGCACATTGGTGTGGATCCTGGCGGAAGGATTGTGCACATGGGTATGTTTCTGGAGGGAGAGATGGGGAACAGTGGGTCTGGTGGGTAGCATGGGTCTTTCAGGGGTGGGGGTTAAGAAGTTGGACGGGGCATCTTGGTGTGGCTCTGGAGGGAGGTGGTGGGGGCACATGGGTGTGTTTCTGGAGGGAGAGATGGGGCACAGTGGGTCTGGAGGGTGGCATGGGTCATCTAGGTGTGGGTTGCGAAGTTGGATGGGGCATCTTGGTGTGGCTCTGGGGGGAGGTGGTGGGGGCACATTGGCGTGGATCTGGGCGGAGGGATGGTGCACATGCGTCTTTCTGGAGGGAGAGATGGGGCACAGTGGGTCTGGAGGGTGGCATGGGTCATCTAGGTGTGTGTTGGGAAGTGGGATGGGGCATCTTGGTGTGGCTCTGGAGGGAGGTGGTGGGGGCACATTGGTGTGGATCTGGGTGGAGGGATGGTACACATGGGTGTGTTTCTGGAGGGAGAGATGGGGCACAGTGGGTCTGGACGGTGGCATGGGTCATGTAGGTGTGGGTTGGGAAGTGGGACGGGGTATTTTGGTGTGGCTCTGGAGGGAGGTGGTGGGGGCACATTGGTGTGGCTCTCGAGGGAGGTGGTCGAGCACATTGGTGTGGATCTTGGCGGAGGGATGGTGCACGTGGGTGTGTTTCTGGAGGGAGAGATGGGGCACAGTGGGTCTGGTGGGTAGCATGGGTCATCTAGGTGTGGGTTAGGAAGTTGGACGGGGCACATTGGTGTGGCTCTGGAGGGAGGTGGTGGGGCACATTGGTGTGGCTCTGGAGGGAGGTGGATGGGGCACATGGGCGTGTTTCTGGAGGGAAAGATGGGGCACAGGGAGTCTGGTGGGTAGCATGGGTGATCTAGGTGTGGGTTAGGAAGTTGGACGGGGCATCTTGGTGTGGCTCTGGAGGGAGGTGGTGGGGGCACATGGGTGTGTTTCTGGAGGGAGAGATGGGGCACAGCGGGTCTGGAGGGTGGCATGGGTCATCTAGGTGTGGGTTGGGAAGTGGAACGGGGCATTTTGGTGTGGCTCTGGGGGGAGCTGGTGGGGGCACATTGGTGTGGCTCTGGAGGGAGGTGTTGGGGCACATTGGTGTGGATCTTGGCGGAAGGATTGTGCACATGGGTATGTTTCTGGAAGGAGAGCTGGGGAACAGTGGGTCTGGTGGGTAGCATGGGTCATCTAGGTGTGGGTTAGGAAGTTGGACGGGGCATCTTGGTGTGGCTCTGGAGGGAGGTGGTGGGGGCACATGGGTGTGTTTCTGGAGGGAGAGATGGGGCACAGCGGGTCTGGAGGGTGGCATGGGTCATCTAGGTGTGGGTTGCGAAGTTGGATGGGGCATCTTGGTGTGGCTCTGGGGGGAGGTGGTGGGGGCACATTGGCGTGGATCTGGGCAGGAGGATGGTGCACATGCATGTTTCTGGAGGAAGAGATGGGGCACAGTGGGTCTGGAGGGTGGCATGGGTCATCTAGGTGTGTGTTGGGAAGTGGGATGGGGCATCTTGGTGTGGCTCTGGAGGGAGGTGGTGGGGGCACATTGGTGTGGATCTGGAGGGAGGTGGTGGGGGCACATTGGTGTGGATCTGGGTGGAGGGATAGTGCACATGGGTGCGTTTCTGAAGGGAGAGATGGGGCACGGTGTGTCTGGAGGGTGGCATGGGTCATCTAGGTATGGTTTGGGAAGTTGGACGGGGCATTTTGGTATGGCTCTGGAGGGTGGTGGTGGGGGCATATTGGTGTGGCTCTGGCGGGAGGTGGTGGGGCACATTGGTGTGGATCTTGGCGGAGGGATGTTGCACATGGGTGTGTTTCTGGAGGGAGAGATGGGGCACAGCGGGTCTGGTGGGTAGCATGGGTCATCTAGGTGTGGGTTAGGAAGTTGGACGGGGCATCTTAATGTGGCTCTGGAGGGAGGTGGTGGGGCACATTGGTGTGGCTCTGGGGGGAGGTGGATGGGGCACATGGGCGTGTTTCTGGAGGGAGAGATGGGGCACAGTGTGTCTGGAGGGTGGCATGGGTCATCTAGGTGTGGATTGGGAAGTGGGACGGGGCATTTTGCTGTGGCTCTGGAGGGAGGTGGTGGGGGCACATTGGTGTGGCTCTGGAGGGAGGTGGTGGGGCACATTGGTGTGGATCTTGGCGGAAGGATGGTGCACATGGGTGTGTTTCTGGAGGGAGAGATGGGGCACAGTGGGTCTGGTGGTTAGCATGGGTCATCTAGGTGTGGGTTAGGATGTTGGGCGGGGCATCTTGGTGTGGCTCTGGAGGGAGGTGGTGGGGCACATGGGTTTGTTTCTGGAGGGAGAGATGGGGCACAGTGTGTCTGGAGGGTGGCATGGGTCATCTAGGTGTGGGTTAGGAAGTGGAACGGGGCATTTTGGTGTGGCTCTGGAGGGAGGTGGTGGGGGCACATCGGTGTGGCTCTGGAGGGAGGTGATGGGGCACATTGGTGTGGATCTTGGCGGAGGGATGGTGCACATGGGTGTGTTTCTGGAGGGAGAGATGGGGGAACAGTGTGTCTGGAGGGTGGCATGGGTCATCTAGGTGTGGGTTGGGAAGTGGGATGGGGCATCTTGGTGTGGCTCTGGAGGGAGGTGGTGGGGGCACATTGGTGTGGATCTGGAGGGAGGTGGAGGGGGCACATTGGTGTGGATCTGGGTGGAGGGATGGTACACATGGGTGTGTTTCTGGAGGGAGAGATGGGGCACAGTGGGTCTGGACGGTGGCATGGGTCATCTAGGTGTGGGATGGGAAGTGGAACGGGGCATTTGGGTGTGGCTCTGGGGGGAGGTGGTGGGGGCACATTGGTGTGGCTCTGGAGGGAGGTGTTGGGGCACATTGGTGTGGATCTTGGTGGAAGGATTGTGCACATGGGTATGTTTCTGGAGGGAGAGATGGGGAACAGTGGGTCTGGTGGGTAGCATGGGTCATCTAGGTGTGGGTTGCGAAGTTGGATGGGGCATCTTGGTGTGGCTCTGGGGGGAGGTGGTGGGGGCACATTGGCGTGGATCTGGGCGGAGGGATGGTGCACATGCGTCTTTCTGGAGGGAGAGATGGGGCACAGTGGGTCTGGAGGGTGGCATGGGTCATCTAGGTGTGTATTGGGAAGTGGGATGGGGCATCTTGGTGTGGCTCTGGAGGGAGGTGGTGGGGGCACATTGGTGTGGATCTGGAGGGAGGTGGTGGGGGCACATTGGTGTGGATCTGGGTGGAGGGATGGTACACATGGGTGTGTTTCTGGAGGGAGAGATGGGGCACAGTGGGTCTGGACGGTGGCATGGGTCATCTAGGTGTGGGTTGGGAAGTGGGACGGGGTATTTTGGTGTGGCTCTGGAGGGAGGTGGTGGGGGCACATTGGTGTGGCTCTCGAGGGAGGTGGTCGGGCACATTGGTGTGGATCTTGGCGGAGGGATGGTGCACATGGGTGTGTTTCTGGAGGGAGAGATGGGGCACAGTGGGTCTGGTGGGTAGCATGGGTCATCTAGGTGTGGGTTAGGAAATTGGACGGGGCACATTGGTGTGGCTCTGGAGGGAGGTGGATGGGGCACATGGGCGTGTTTCTGGAGGGAGAGATGGGGCACAGTGGATCTGGAGGGTGGCATGGGTCATCTAGGTGTGGGTTGGGAAGTGGAACGGGGCATTTTGGTGTGGCTCTGGAGGGAGATGGTGGGGGCACATTGGTGTGGCTCTGGAGGGAGGTGGTGGGGCACATTGGTGTGGATCTTGGCGGAAGGATTGTGCACATGGGTATGTTTCTGGAGGGAGAGATGGGGAACAGTGGGTCTGGTGGGTAGCATGGGTGATCTAGGTGTGGGTTAGGAAGTTGGACGGGGCATCTTCGTGTGGCTCTGGAGGGAGGTGGTGGGGGCACATGGGTGTGTTTCTGGAGGGAGAGATGGGGCACAGCGGGTCTGGAGGGTGGCATGGGTCATCTAGGTGTGGGTTGCGAAGTTGGATGGGGCATCTTGGTGTGGCTCTGGGGGGAGGTGGTGGGGGCACATTGGCGTGGATCTGGGCAGAGGGATGGTGCACATGGGTGTGTTTCTGGAGGGAGAGATGGGGCACAGTGGGTCTGGACGGTGGCATGGGTCATCTAGGTGTGGGTTGGGAAGTGGAACGGGGCATTTTGGTGTGGCTCTGGAGGGAGGTGGTGGGGGCACATTGGTGTGACTCTGGAGGGTGGTGGTGAGGCACATTGGTGTGGATCTTGGCGGAAGGATTGTGCACATGGGTATGTTTCTGGAGGGAGAGATGGGGAACAGTGGGTCTGGTGGGTAGCATGGGTCATCTAGGTGTGGGTTAGGAAGTTGGACGGGGCATCTTGCTATGGCTCTGGAGGGAGGTGGTGGGGGCACATGGGTGTGTTTCTGGAGGGAGAGATGGGGCACAGTGGGTCTGGAGGGTGGCATGGGTCATCTAGGTGTGGGTTGCGAAGTTGGATGGGGCATCTTGGTGTGGCTCTGGGGGGAGGTGGTGGGGGCACATTGGCGTGGATCTGGGCGGAGGGATGGTGCACATGCGTCTTTCTGGAGGGAGAGATGGGGCACAGTGTGTCTGGAGGGTGGCATGGGTCATCTAGGTATGGTTTGGGAAGTTGGACGGGGCATTTTGGTATGGCTCTGGAGGGAGGTGGTGGGGGCACATTGGTGTGGCTCTGGCGGGAGGTGGTGGGGCACATTGGTGTGTATCTTGGCGGAGGGATGTTGCACATGGGTGTGTTTCTGGAGGGAGAGATGGGGCACAGCGGGTCTGGTGGGTAGCATGGGTCATCTAGGTGTGGGTTAGGAAGTTGGACGGGGCATCTTGGTGTGGCTCTGGAGGGAGGTGGTGGGGCACATTGGTGTGGCTCTGGGGGGAGGTGGATGGGGCACATGGGCGTGTTTCTCGAGGGAGAGATGGGGCACAGTGTGTCTGGAGGGTGGCATGTGTCATCTAGGTGTGGATTGGGAAGTGGGACGGGGCATTTTGGTGTGGCTCTGGAGGAAGGTGGTGGGGGAACATTGGTGTGGCTCTGGAGGGAGGTGGTGGGGCACATTGGTGTGGATCTTGGTGGAAGGATGGTGCACATGGGTGTGTTTCTGGAGGAAGAGATGGGGCACAGTGGGTCTGGTGGGTAGCATGGGTCATCTAGGTGTGGGTTAGGATGTTGGGCGGGGCATCTTGGTGTGGCTCTGGAGGGAGGTTGTGGGGCACATGGGTTTGTTTCTGGAGGGAGAGATGGGGCACAGTGTGTCTGGAGGGTGGCATGGGTCATCTAGGTGTGGGTTGGGAAGTGGGACGGGGTATTTTGGTGTGGCTCTGGAGGGAGGTGGTGGGGGCACATTGGTGTGGCTCTCGAGGGAGGTGGTCGGGAACATTGGTGTGGATATTGGTGGAGGGATGGTGCACATGGGTGTGTTTCTGGAGGGAGAGATGGGGCACAGTGGGTCTGGTGAGTAGCATGGGTCATCTAGGTGTGGGTTAGGAAGTTGGACGGGGCATCTTGGTGTGGCTCTGGAGGGAGGTGGTGGGGCACATTGGTGTGGCTCTGGGGGGAGGTGGATGGGGCACATGGGCGTGTTTCTGGAGGGAGAGATGGGGCACAGTGTGTCTGGAGGGTGGCATGTGTCATCTAGGTGTGGATTGGGAAGTGGGACGGGGCATTTTGGTGTGGCTCTGGAGGAAGGTGGTGGGGGAACATTGGTGTGGCTCTGGAGGGAGGTGGTGGGGCACATTGGTGTGGATCTTGGTGGAAGGATGGTGCACATGGGTGTGTTTCTGGAGGAAGAGATGGGGCACAGTGGGTCTGGTGGGTAGCATGGGTCATCTAGGTGTGGGTTAGGATGTTGGGCGGGGCATCTTGGTGTGGCTCTGGAGGGAGGTTGTGGGGCACATGGGTTTGTTTCTGGAGGGAGAGATGGGGCACAGTGTGTCTGGAGGGTGGCATGGGTCATCTAGGTGTGGGTTGGGAAGTGGGACGGGGTATTTTGGTGTGGCTCTGGAGGGAGGTGGTGGGGGCACATTGGTGTGGCTCTCGAGGGAGGTGGTCGGGAACATTGGTGTGGATCTTGGTGGAGGGATGGTGCACATGGGTGTGTTTCTGGAGGGAGAGATGGGGCACAGTGGGTCTGGTGAGTAGCATGGGTCATCTAGGTGTGGGTTAGGAAGTTGGACGGGGCACATTGGTGTGGCTCTGGAGGGAGGTGGTGGGTACATTGGTGTGGCTCTGGAGGGAGGTGGATGGGGCACATGGGCGTGTTTCTGGAGGGAGAGATGGGGCACAGTGGATCTGGAGGGTGGCATGGGTCATCTAGGTGTGGGTTGGGAAGTGGAACGGGGCATTTTGGTGTGGCTCTGGAGGGAGGTGGTGGGGGACATCGGTGTGGCTCTGGAGGGAGGTGATGGGGCACATTGGTGTGGATCTTGGCGGAGGGATGGTGCACATGGGTCTGTTTCTGGAGGGAGAGATGGGGGAACAGTGTGTCTGGAGGGTGGCATGGGTCATCTACGTGTGGGTTGGGAAGTGGAACGGGGCATTTTGGTGTGGCTCTGGAGGGAGGTGGTGGGGGCACATGGGTGTGACTCTGGAGGGAGGTGGTGAGGCACATTGGTGTGGATCTTGGCGGAAGGAATGTGCACATGGGTATGTTTCTGGAGGGAGAGATGGGGAACAGTGGGTCTGGTGGGTAGCATGGGTCATCTAGGTGTGGGTTAGGAAGTTGGACGGGGCATCTTGTTATGGCTCTGGAGGGATGTGGTGGGGGCACATGGGTGTGTTTCTGGAGGGAGAGATGGGGCACAGTGGGTCTGGAGGGTGGCATGGGTCATCTAGGTGTGGGTTGCGAAGTTGGATGGGGCATCTTGGTGTGGCTCTGGGGGGAGGTGGTGGGGGCACATTGGCGTGGATCTGGGCGGAGGGATGGTGCACATGCGTGTTTCTGGAGAGAGAGATGGGGCACAGTGGGTCTGGAGGGTGGCATGGGTCATCTAGGTGTGTGTTGGGAAGTGGGATGGGGCATCTTGGTGTGGCTCTGGAGGGAGGTGGTGGGGGCACATTGGTGTGGATCTGGAGGGAGGTGGTGGGGGCACATTGGTGTGGATCTGGGTGGAGGGATGGTACACATGGGTGTGTTTCTGGAGGGAGAAATGGGGCACAGTGGGTCTGGACGGTGGCATGGGTCATCTAGGTGTGGGTTGGGAAGTGGAACTGGGCATTTTGGTGTGGCTCTGGGGGGAGGTGGTGGGGGCACATTGGTGGGGCTCTGGAGGGAGGTGTTGGGGCACATTGGTGTGGATCCTGGCGGAAGGATTGTGCACATGGGTATGTTTCTGGAGGGAGAGATGGGGAACAGTGGGTCTGGTGGGTAGCATGGGTCATCTAGGTGTGGGTTAGGAAGTTGGACGGGGCATCTTGGTGTGGCTCTGGAGGGAGGTGGTGGGGGCACATGGGTGTGTTTCTGGAGGGAGAGATGGGGCACAGCGGGTCTGGAGGGTGGCATGGGTCATCTAGGTGTGGGTTGCGAAGTTGGATGGGGCATCTTGGTGTGGCTCTGGGGGGAGGTGGTGGGGGCACATTGGCGTGGATCTGGGCGGAGGGATGGTGCACATGCGTCTTTCTGGAGGGAGAGATGGGGCACAGTGGGTCTGGAGGGTGGCATGGGTCATCTAGGTGTGTGTTGGGAAGTGGGATGGGGCATCTTGGTGTGGCTCTGGAGGGAGGTGGTGGGGGCACATTGGTGTGGATCTGGATGGAGGGATGGTACACATGGGTGTGTTTCTGGAGGGAGAGATGGGGCACAGTGGGTCTGGACGGTGGCATGGGTCATGTAGGTGTGGGTTGGGAAGTGGGACGGGGTATTTTGGTGTGGCTCTGGAGGGAGGTGGTGGGGGCACATTGGTGTGGCTCTCGAGGGAGGTGGTCGAGCACATTGGTGTGGATCTTGGCGGAGGGATGGTGCACGTGGGTGTGTTTCTGGAGGGAGAGATGGGGCACAGTGGGTCTGGTGGGTAGCATGGGTCATCTAGGTGTGGGTTAGGAAGTTGGACGGGGCACATTGGTGTGGCTCTGGAGGGAGGTGGTGGGGCACATTGGTGTGGCTCTGGAGGGAGGTGGATGGGGCACATGGGCGTGTTTCTGGAGGGAAAGATGGGGCACAGGGAGTCTGGTGGGTAGCATGGGTGATCTAGGTGTGGGTTAGGAAGTTGGACGGGGCATCTTGGTGTGGCTCTGGAGGGAGGTGGTGGGGGCACATGGGTGTGTTTCTGGAGGGAGAGATGGGGCACAGCGGGTCTGGAGGGTGGCATGGGTCATCTAGGTGTGGGTTGGGAAGTGGAACGGGGCATTTTGGTGTGGCTCTGGGGGGAGCTGGTGGGGGCACATTGGTGTGGCTCTGGAGGGAGGTGTTGGGGCACATTGGTGTGGATCTTGGCGGAAGGATTGTGCACATGGGTATGTTTCTGGAAGGAGAGCTGGGGAACAGTGGGTCTGGTGGGTAGCATGGGTCATCTAGGTGTGGGTTAGGAAGTTGGACGGGGCATCTTGGTGTGGCTCTGGAGGGAGGTGGTGGGGGCACATGGGTGTGTTTCTGGAGGGAGAGATGGGGCACAGCGGGTCTGGAGGGTGGCATGGGTCATCTAGGTGTGGGTTGCGAAGTTGGATGGGGCATCTTGGTGTGGCTCTGGGGGGAGGTGGTGGGGGCACATTGGCGTGGATCTGGGCAGGAGGATGGTGCACATGCATGTTTCTGGAGGAAGAGATGGGGCACAGTGGGTCTGGAGGGTGGCATGGGTCATCTAGGTGTGTGTTGGGAAGTGGGATGGGGCATCTTGGTGTGGCTCTGGAGGGAGGTGGTGGGGGCACATTGGTGTGGATCTGGAGGGAGGTGGTGGGGGCACATTGGTGTGGATCTGGGTGGAGGGATAGTGCACATGGGTGCGTTTCTGAAGGGAGAAATGGGGCACGGTGTGTCTGGAGGGTGGCATGGGTCATCTAGGTATGGTTTGGGAAGTTGGACGGGGCATTTTGGTATGGCTCTGGAGGGAGGTGGTGGGGGCATATTGGTGTGGCTCTGGCGGGAGGTGGTGGGGCACATTGGTGTGGATCTTGGCAGAGGGATGTTGCACATGGGTGTGTTTCTGGAGGGAGAGATGGGGCACAGCGGGTCTGGTGGGTAGCATGGGTCATCTAGGTGTGGGTTAGGAAGTTGGACGGGGCATCTTAATGTGGCTCTGGAGGGAGGTGGTGGGGCACATTGGTGTGGCTCTGGGGGGAGGTGGATGGGGCACATGGGCGTGTTTCTGGAGGGAGAGATGGGGCACAGTGTGTCTGGAGGGTGGCATGGGTCATCTAGGTGTGGATTGGGAAGTGGGACGGGGCATTTTGCTGTGGCTCTGGAGGGAGGTGGTGGGGGCACATTGGTGTGGCTCTGGAGGGAGGTGGTGGGGCACATTGGTGTGGATCTTGGCGGAAGGATGGTGCACATGGGTGTGTTTCTGGAGGGAGAGATGGGGCACAGTGGGTCTGGTGGTTAGCATGGGTCATCTAGGTGTGGGTTAGGATGTTGGGCGGGGCATCTTGGTGTGGCTCTGGAGGGAGGTGGTGGGGCACATGGGTTTGTTTCTGGAGGGAGAGATGGGGCACAGTGTGTCTGGAGGGTGGCATGGGTCATCTAGGTGTGGGTTAGGAAGTGGAACGGGGCATTTTGGTGTGGCTCTGGAGGGAGGTGGTGGGGGCACATCGGTGTGGCTCTGGAGGGAGGTGAAGGGGCACATTGGTGTGGATCTTGGCGGAGGGATGGTGCACATGGGTGTGTTTCTGGAGGGAGAGATGGGGGAACAGTGGGTCTGGAGGGTGGCATGGGTCATCTAGGTGTGTATTGGGAAGTGGGATGGGGCATCTTGGTGTGGCTCTGGAGGGAGGTGGTGGGGGCACATTGGTGTGGATCTGGAGGGAGGTGGTGGGGGCACATTGGTGTGGATCTGGGTGGAGGGATGGTACACATGGGTGTATTTCTGGAGGGAGAGATGGGGCACAGTGGGTCTGGACGGTGGCATGGGTCATCTAGGTGTGGGTTGGGAAGTGGGACGGGGTATTTTGGTGTGGCTCTGGAGGGAGGTGGTGGGGGCACATTGGTGTGGCTCTCGAGGGAGGTGGTCGGGCACATTGGTGTGGATCTTGGCGGAGGGATGGTGCACATGGGTGTGTTTCTGGAGGGAGAGATGGGGCACAGTGGGTCTGGTGGGTAGCATGGGTCATCTAGGTGTGGGTTAGGAAATTGGACGGGGCACATTGGTGTGGCTCTGGAGGGAGGTGGATGGGGCACATGGGCGTGTTTCTGGAGGGAGAGATGGGGCACAGTGGATCTGGAGGGTGGCATGGGTCATCTAGGTGTGGGTTGGGAAGTGGAACGGGGCATTTTGGTGTGGCTCTGGAGGGAGATGGTGGGGGCACATTGGTGTGGCTCTGGAGGGAGGTGGTGGGGCACATTGGTGTGGATCTTGGCGGAAGGATTGTGCACATGGGTATGTTTCTGGAGGGAGAGATGGGGAACAGTGGGTCTGGTGGGTAGCATGGGTGATCTAGGTGTGGGTTAGGAAGTTGGACGGGGCATCTTCGTGTGGCTCTGGAGGGAGGTGGTGGGGGCACATGGGTGTGTTTCTGGAGGGAGAGATGGGGCACAGCGGGTCTGGAGGGTGGCATGGGTCATCTAGGTGTGGGTTGCGAAGTTGGATGGGGCATCTTGGTGTGGCTCTGGGGGGAGGTGGTGGGGGCACATTGGCGTGGATCTGGGCAGAGGGATGGTGCACATGGGTGTGTTTCTGGAGGGAGAGATGGGGCACAGTGGGTCTGGACGGTGGCATGGGTCATCTAGGTGTGGGTTGGGAAGTGGAACGGGGCATTTTGGTGTGGCTCTGGAGGGAGGTGGTGGGGGCACATTGGTGTGACTCTGGAGGGTGGTGGTGAGGCACATTGGTGTGGATCTTGGCGGAAGGATTGTGCACATGGGTATGTTTCTGGAGGGAGAGATGGGGAACAGTGGGTCTGGTGGGTAGCATGGGTCATCTAGGTGTGGGTTAGGAAGTTGGACGGGGCATCTTGCTATGGCTCTGGAGGGAGGTGGTGGGGGCACATGGGTGTGTTTCTGGAGGGAGAGATGGGGCACAGTGGGTCTGGAGGGTGGCATGGGTCATCTAGGTGTGGGTTGCGAAGTTGGATGGGGCATCTTGGTGTGGCTCTGGGGGGAGGTGGTGGGGGCACATTGGCGTGGATCTGGGCGGAGGGATGGTGCACATGCGTCTTTCTGGAGGGAGAGATGGGGCACAGTGTGTCTGGAGGGTGGCATGGGTCATCTAGGTATGGTTTGGGAAGTTGGACGGGGCATTTTGGTATGGCTCTGGAGGGAGGTGGTGGGGGCACATTGGTGTGGCTCTGGCGGGAGGTGGTGGGGCACATTGGTGTGGATCTTGGCGGAGGGATGTTGCACATGGGTGTGTTTCTGGAGGGAGAGATGGGGCACAGCGGGTCTGGTGGGTAGCATGGGTCATCTAGGTGTGGGTTAGGAAGTTGGACGGGGCATCTTGGTGTGGCTCTGGAGGGAGGTGGTGGGGCACATTGGTGTGGCTCTGGGGGGAGGTGGATGGGGCACATGGGCGTGTTTCTGGAGGGAGAGATGGGGCACAGTGTGTCTGGAGGGTGGCATGGGTCATCTAGGTGTGGATTGGGAAGTGGGACCGGGCATTTTGGTGTGGCTCTGGAGGGAGGTGGTGGGGGCACATTGGTGTGGCTCTGGAGGGAGGTGGTGGGGCACATTGGTGTGGATCTTGGCGGAAGGATGGTGCACATGGGTGTGTTTCTGGAGGGAGAGATGGGGCACAGTGGGTCTGGTGGTTAGCATGGGTCATCTAGGTGTGGGTTAGGATGTTGGGCGGGGCATCTTGGTGTGGCCCTGGAGGGAGGTGGTGGGGCACATGGGTTTGTTTCTGGAGGGAGAGATTGGGCACAGTGTGTCTGGAGGGTGGCATGGGTCATCTAGGTGTGGGTTGGGAAGTGGGACGGGGTATTTTGGTGTGGCTCTGGAGGGAGGTGGTGGGGGCACATTGGTGTGGCTCTCGAGGGAGGTGGTCGGGCACATTGGTGTGGATCTTGGCGGAGGGATGGTGCACATGGGTGTGTTTCTGGAGGGAGAGATGGGGCACAGTGGGTCTGGTGGGTAGCATGGGTCATCTAGGTGTGGGTTAGGAAGTTGGACGGGGCACATTGGTGTGGCTCTGGAGGGAGGTGGTGGGGCACATTGGTGTGGCTCTGGAGGGAGGTGGATGGGGCACATGGGTGTGTTTCTGGCGGGAGAGATGGGGGAACAGTGTGTCTGGAGGGTGGCATGGGTCATCTAGGTGTGGGTTGGGAAGTCGGATGGGGCATCTTGGTGTGGCTCTGGAGGGAGGTGGTGGGGGCACATTGGTGTGGATCTGGAGGGAGGTGGAGGGGGCACATTGGTGTGGATCTGGGTGGAGGGATGGTACACATGGGTGTGTTTCTGGAGGGAGAGATGGGGCACAGTGGGTCTGGACGGTGGCATGGGTCATCTAGGTGTGGGTTGGGAAGTGGAACGGGGCATTTGGGTGTGGCTCTGGGGGGATGTGGTGGGGGCACTTTGGTGTGGCTCTGGAGGGAGGTGTTGGGGCACATTGGTGTGGATCTTGGCGGAAGGATTGTGCACATGGGTATGTTTCTGGAGGGAGAGATGGGGAACAGCGGGTCTGGAGGGTAGCATGGGTCATCTAGGTGTGGGTTGGGAAGTGGGACGGGGTATTTTGGTGTGGCTCTGGAGGGAGGTGGTGGGGGCACATTAGTGTGGCTCTCGAGGGAGGTGGTCGGGCACATTGGTGTGGATCTTGGCGGAGGGATGGTGCACATGGGTGTGTTTCTGAGGGAGAGATGGGGCACAGTGGGTCTGGTGGGTAGCATGTGTCATCTAGGTGTGGGTTAGGAAGTTGGACGGGGCACATTGGTGTGGCTCTGGAGGGAGGTGGTGGGGCACATTGGTGTGGCTCTGGAGGGAGGTGGATGGGGCACATGGGCGTGTTTCTGGAGGGAGAGATGGGGCACAGTGGATCTGGAGGGTGGCATGGGTCATCTAGGTGTGGGTTGGGAAGTGGAACGGGGCATTTTGGTGTGGCTCTGGAGGGAGGTGGTGGGGGCACATTGGTGTGGCTCTGGAGGGAGGTGGTGGGGCACATTGGTGTGGATCTTGGCGGAAGGATTGTGCACATGGGTATGTTTCTGGAGGGAGAGATGGGGAACAGTGGGTCTGGTGGGTAGCATGGGTGATCTAGGTGTGGGTTAGGAAGTTGGACGGGGCATCTTGGTGTGGCTCTGGAGGGAGGTGGTGGGGGCACATGGGTGTGTTTCTGGAGGGAGAGATGGGGCACAGCGGGTCTGGAGGGTGGCATGGGTCATCTAGGTGTGGGTTGCGAAGTTGGATGGGGCATCTTGGTGTGGCTCTGGGGGGAGGTGGTGGGGGCACATTGGCGTGGATCTGGGCAGAGGGATGGTGCACATGGGTGTGTTTCTGGAGGGAGAGATGGGGCACAGTGGGTCTGGACGGTGGCATGGGTCATCTAGGTGTGGGTTGGGAAGTGGGACGGCATCTTGTTGTCGCTCTGGAGGGAGGTGGTCGGGTCCCATTGGTGTGGCTCTGGAGGGAGGTGGTGGGGGCACATTGGTTTGTTTCTGGAGGGAGGTGGTGGGGCACATTGGTATGGCTCTGGAGGGAGGTGGATGGGGCACATGGGCGTTATTCTGGAGGGAGAGATGGGGCACAGTGGGTCTGGAGGGTGGCATGGGTCATCTAGGTGTGTGTTGGGAAGTGGGATGGGGCATCTTGGTGTGGCTCTGGAGGGAGGTGGTGGGGGCACATTGGTGTGGATCTGGAGGGAGGTGGTGGCGGCACATTGGTGTGGATCTGGGTGGAGGGATGGTGCACATGGGTGTGTTTCTGAAGGGAGAGATGGGGCACAGTGTGTCTGGAGGGTGGCATGGGTCATCTAGGTATGGGTTGGGAAGTGGGACAGGGCATTTTGGTGTGGCTCTCGAGGGAGGTGGTGGGGGCACAATGGTGTGGCTCTGGCGGGAGGTGGTGGGGCACATTGGTGTGGATGTTGGCGGAGGGATGTTGCACATGGGTGTGTTTCTGGAGGGAGAGATGGGGCACAGCGGGTCTGGTGGGTAGCATGGGTCATCTAGGTGTGGGTTAGGAAGTTGGACGGGGCATCTTGGTGTGGCTCTGGAGGAAGGTGGTGGGGGAACATTGGTGTGGCTCTGGAGGGAGGTGGTGGGGCACATTGGTGTGGATCTTGGTGGAAGGATGGTGCACATGGGTGTGTTTCTGGAGGAAGAGATGGGGCACAGTGGGTCTGGTGGGTAGCATGGGTCATCTAGGTGTGGGTTAGGATGTTGGGCGGGGCATCTTGGTGTGGCTCTGGAGGGAGGTTGTGGGGCACATGGGTTTGTTTCTGGAGGGAGAGATGGGGCACAGTGTGTCTGGAGGGTGGCATGGGTCATCTAGGTGTGGGTTGGGAAGTGGGACGGGGTATTTTGGTGTGGCTCTGGAGGGAGGTGGTGGGGGCACATTGGTGTGGCTCTCGAGGGAGGTGGTCGGGAACATTGGTGTGGATCTTGGTGGAGGGATGGTGCACATGGGTGTGTTTCTGGAGGGAGAGATGGGGGAACAGTGTGTCTGGAGGGTGGCATGGGTCATCTATGTGTGGGTTGGGAAGTGGAACGGGGCATTTTGGTGTGGCTCTGGAGGGAGGTGGTGGGGGACATCGGTGTGGCTCTGGAGGGAGGTGATGGGGCACATTGGTGTGGATCTTGGCGGAGGGATGGTGCACATGGGTCTGTTTCTGGAGGGAGAGATGGGGGAACAGTGTGTCTGGAGGGTGGCATGGGTCATCTACGTGTGGGTTGGGAAGTGGAACGGGGCATTTTGGTGTGGCTCTGGAGGGAGGTGGTGGGGGCACATGGGTGTGACTCTGGAGGGAGGTGGTGAGGCACATTGGTGTGGATCTTGGCCGAAGGATTGTGCACATGGGTATGTTTCTGGAGGGAGAGATGGGGAACAGTGGGTCTGGTGGGTAGCATGGGTCATCTAGGTGTGGGTTAGGAAGTTGGACGGGGCATCTTGGTGTGGCTCTGGGGGGAGGTGGTGGGGGCACATTGGCGTGGATCTGGGCGGAGGGATGGTGCACATGCGTGTTTCTGGAGGGAGAGATGGGGCACAGTGGGTCTGGAGGGTGGCATGGGTCATCTAGGTGTGTGTTGGGAAGTGGGATGGGGCATCTTGGTGTGGCTCTGGAGGGAGGTGGTGGGGGCACATTGGTGTGGATCTGGAGAGAGGTGGTGGGGGCACATTGGTGTGGATCTGGGTGGAGGGATGGTACACATGGGTGTGTTTCTGGAGGGAGAGATGGGGCACAGTGGGTCTGGACGGTGGCATGGGTCATCTAGGTGTGGGTTGGGAAGTGGAACTGGGCATTTTGGTGTGGCTCTGGGGGGAGGTGGTGGGGGCACATTGGTGTGGCTCTGGAGGGAGGTGTTGGGGTACATTGGTGTGGATCCTGGCGGAAGGATTGTGCACATGGGTATGTTTCTGGAGGGAGAGATGGGGAACAGTGGGTCTGGTGGGTAGCATGGGTCATCTAGGTGTGGGTTAGGAAGTTGGACTGGGCATCTTGGTGTGGCTCTGGAGGGAGGTGGTGGGGGCACATGGGTGTGTTTCTGGAGGGAGAGATGGGGCACAGCGGGTCTGGAGGGTGGCATGGGTCATCTAGGTGTGGGTTGCGAAGTTGGATGGGGCATCTTGGTGTGGCTCTGGGGGGAGGTGGTGGGGGCACATTGGCGTGGATCTGGGCGGAGGGATGGTGCACATGCGTCTTTCTGGAGGGAGAGATGGGGCACAGTGGGTCTGGAGGGTCGCATGGGTCATCTAGGTGTGTGTTGGGAAGTGGGATGGGGCATCTTGGTGTGGCTCTGGAGGGAGGTGGTGGGGGCACATTGGTGTGGATCTGGGTGGAGGGATGGTACACATGGGTGTGTTTCTGGAGGGAGAGATGGGGCACAGTGGGTCTGGACGGTGGCATGGGTCATGTAGGTGTGGGTTGGGAAGTGGGACGGGGTATTTTGGTGTGGCTCTGGAGGGAGGTGGTCGAGCACATTGGTGTGGATCTTGGCGGAGGGATGGTGCACGTGGGTGTGTTTCTGGAGGGAGAGATGGGGCACAGTGGGTCTGGTGGGTAGCATGGGTCATCTAGGTGTGGGTTAGGAAGTTGGACGGGGCACATTGGTGTGGCTCTGGAGGGAGGTGGTGGGGCACATTGGTGTGGCTCTGGAGGGAGGTGGATGGGGCACATTGGTGTGGCTCTGGAGGGAGGTGTTGGGGCACATTGGTGTGGATCTTGGCGGAAGGATTGTGCACATGGGTATGTTTCTGGAAGGAGAGCTGGGGAACAGTGGGTCTGGTGGGTAGCATGGGTCATCTAGGTGTGGGTTAGGAAGTTGGACGGGGCATCTTGGTGTGGCTCTGGAGGGAGGTGGTGGGGGCACATGGGTGTGTTTCTGGAGGGAGAGATGGGGCACAGCGGGTCTGGAGGGTGGCATGGGTCATCTAGGTGTGGGTTGCGAAGTTGGATGGGGCATCTTGGTGTGGCTCTGGGGGGAGGTGGTGGGGGCACATTGGCGTGGATCTGGGCAGGAGGATGGTGCACATGCATGTTTCTGGAGGAAGAGATGGGGCACAGTGGGTCTGGAGGGTGGCCTGGGTCATCTAGGTGTGTGGGAAGTGGGATGGGGCATCTTGGTGTGGCTCTGGAGGGAGGTGGTGGGGGCACATTGGTGTGGATCTGGAGGGAGGTGGTGGGGGCACATTGGTGTGGATCTGGGTGGAGGGATAGTGCACATGGGTGCGTTTCTGAAGGGAGAGATGGGGCACGGTGTGTCTGGAGGGTGGCATGGGTCATCTAGGTATGGTTTGGGAAGTTGGACGGGGCATTTTGGTATGGCTCTGGAGGGAGGTGGTGGGGGCATATTGGTGTGGCTCTGGTGGGAGGTGGTGGGGCACATTGGTGTGGATCTTGGCGGAGGGATGTTGCACATGGGTGTGTTTCTGGAGGGAGAGATGGGGCACAGCGGGTCTGGTGGGTAGCATGGGTCATCTAGGTGTGGGTTAGGAAGTTGGACGGGGCATCTTAGTGTGGCTCTGGAGGGAGGTGGTGGGGCACATTGGTGTGGCTCTGGGGGGAGGTGGATGGGGCACATGGGCGTGTTTCTGGAGGGAGAGATGGGGCACAGTGTGTCTGGAGGGTGGCATGGGTCATCTAGGTGTGGATTGGGAAGTGGGACGGGGCATTTTGCTGTGGCTCTGGAGGGAGGTGGTGGGGGCACATTGGTGTGGCTCTGGAGGGAGGTGGTGCGGCACATTGGTGTGGATCTTGGCGGAAGGATGGTGCACATGGGTGTGTTTCTGGAGGGAGAGATGGGGCACAGTGGGTCTGGTGGTTAGCATGGGTCATCTAGGTGTGGGTTAGGATGTTGGGCGGGGCATCTTGGTGTGGCTCTGGAGGGAGGTGGTGGGGCACATGGGTTTGTTTCTGGAGGGAGAGATGGGGCACAGTGTGTCTGGAGGGTGGCATGGGTCATCTAAGTGTGGGTTAGGAAGTGGAACGGGGCATTTTGGTGTGGCTCTGGAGGGAGGTGGTGGGGGCACATCGGTGTGGCTCTGGAGGGAGGTGATGGGGGCACATTGGTGTGGCTCTGGAGGGAGGTGGTGCGGCACATTGGTGTGGATCTTGGCGGAGGGATGGTGCACATGGGTGTGTTTCTGGAGGGAGAGATGGGGGAACAGTGTGTCTGGAGGGTGGCATGGGTCATCTAGGTGTGGGTTGGGAAGTGGGATGGGGCATCTTGGTGTGGCTCTGGGGGGAGGTGGTGGGGGCACATTGGCGTGGATCTGGGCGGAGGGATGGTGCACATGCGTCTTTCTGGAGGGAGAGATGGGGCACAGTGGGTCTGGAGGGTGGCATGGGTCATCTAGGTGTGTATTGGGAAGTGGGATGGGGCATTTGGGTGTGGCTCTGGGGGGAGGTGGTGGGGGCGCATTGGTGTGGCTCTGGAGGGAGGTGTTGGGGCACATTGATGTGGATCTTGGTGGAAGGATTGTGCACATGGGTATGTTTCTGGAGGGAGAGATGGGGAACAGTGGGTCTGGTGGGTAGCATGGGTCATCTAGGTGTGGGTTGCGAAGTTGGATGGGGCATCTTGGTGTGGCTCTGGGGGGAGGTGGTGGGGGCACATTGGCGTGGATCTGGGCGGAGGGATGGTGCACATGCGTCTTTCTGGAGGGAGAGATGGGGCACAGTGGGTCTGGAGGGTGGCATGGGTCATCTAGGTGTGTATTGGGAAGTGGGATGGGGCATCTTGGTGTGGCTCTGGAGGGAGGTGGTGGGGGCACATTGGTGTGGATCTGGAGTGAGGTGGTGGGGGCACATTGGTGTGGATCTGGGTGGAGGGATGGTACACATGGGTGTGTTTCTGGAGGGAGAGATGGGGCACAGTGTGTCTGGAGGGTGGCATGGGTCATCTAGGTGTGGGTTGGGAAGTGGGACGGGGTATTTTGGTGTGGCTCTGGAGGGAGGTGGTGGGGGCACATTGGTGTGGCTCTCGAGGGAGGTGGTCGGGCACATTGGTGTGGATCTTGGCGGAGGGATGGTGCACATGGGTGTGTTTCTGGAGGGAGAGATGGGGCACAGTGGGTCTGGTGGGTAGCATGGGTCATCTAGGTGTGGGTTAGGAAATTGGACGGGGCACATTGGTGTGGCTCTGGAGGGAGGTGGATGGGGCACATGGGCGTGTTTCTGGAGGGAGAGATGGGGCACAGTGGATCTGGAGGGTGGCATGGGTCATCTAGGTGTGGGTTGGGAAGTGGAACGGGGCATTTTGGTGTGGCTCTGGAGGCAGGTGGTGGGGGCACATTGGTGTGGCTCTGGAGGGAGGTGGTGGGGCACATTTGTGTGGATCTTGGCGGAAGGATTGTGCACATGGGTATGTTTCTGGAGGGAGAGATGGGGAACAGTGGGTCTGGTGGGTAGCATGGGTGATCTAGGTGTGGGTTAGGAAGTTGGACGGGGCATCTTCGTGTGGCTCTGGAGGGAGGTGGTGGGGGCACATGGGTGTGTTTCTGGAGGGAGAGATGGGGCACAGCGGGTCTGGAGGGTGGCATGGGTCATCTAGGTGTGGGTTGCGAAGTTGGATGGGGCATCTTGGTGTGGCTCTGGGGGGAGGTGGTGGGGGCACATTGGCGTGGATCTGGGCAGAGGGATGGTGCACATGGGTGTGTTTCTGGAGGGAGAGATGGGGCACAGTGGGTCTGGACGGTGGCATGGGTCATCTAGGTGTGGGTTGGGAAGTGGAACGGGGCATTTTGGTGTGGCTCTGGAGGGAGGTGGTGGGGGCACATTGGTGTGACTCTGGAGGGTGGTGGTGAGGCACATTGGTGTGGATCTTGGCGGAAGGATTGTGCACATGGGTATGTTTCTGGAGGGAGAGATGGGGAACAGTGGGTCTGGTGGGTAGCATGGGTCATCTAGGTGTGGGTTAGGAAGTTGGACGGGGCATCTTGCTATGGCTCTGGAGGGAGGTGGTGGGGGCACATGGGTGTGTTTCTGGAGGGAGAGATGGGGCACAGTGGGTCTGGAGGGTGGCATGGGTCATCTAGGTGTGGGTTGCGAAGTTGGATGGGGCATCTTGGTGTGGCTCTGGGGGGAGGTGGTGGGGGCACATTGGCGTGGATCTGGGCGGAGGGATGGTGCACATGCGTCTTTCTGGAGGGAGAGATGGGGCACAGTGTGTCTGGAGGGTGGCATGGGTCATCTAGGTATGGTTTGGGAAGTTGGACGGGGCATTTTGGTATGGCTCTGGAGGGAGGTGGTGGGGGCACATTGGTGTGGCTCTGGCGGGAGGTGGTGGGGCACATTGGTGTGGATCTTGGCGGAGGGATGTTGCACATGGGTGTGTTTCTGGAGGGAGAGATGGGGCACAGCGGGTCTGGTGGGTAGCATGGGTCATCTAGGTGTGGGTTAGGAAGTTGGACGGGGCATCTTGGTGTGGCTCTGGAGGGAGGTGGTGGGGCACATTGGTGTGGCTCTGGGGGGAGGTGGATGGGGCACATGGGCGTGTTTCTGGAGGGAGAGATGGGGCACAGTGTGTCTGGAGGGTGGCATGGGTCATCTAGGTGTGGATTGGGAAGTGGGACCGGGCATTTTGGTGTGGCTCTGGAGGGAGGTGGTGGGGGCACATTGGTGTGGCTCTGGAGGGAGGTGGTGGGGCACATTGGTGTGGATCTTGGCGGAAGGATGGTGCACATGGGTGTGTTTCTGGAGGGAGAGATGGGGCACAGTGGGTCTGGTGGTTAGCATGGGTCATCTAGGTGTGGGTTAGGATGTTGGGCGGGGCATCTTGGTGTGGCCCTGGAGGGAGGTGGTGGGGCACATGGGTTTGTTTCTGGAGGGAGAGATTGGGCACAGTGTGTCTGGAGGGTGGCATGGGTCATCTAGGTGTGGGTTGGGAAGTGGGACGGGGTATTTTGGTGTGGCTCTGGAGGGAGGTGGTGGGGGCACATTGGTGTGGCTCTCGAGGGAGGTGGTCGGGCACATTGGTGTGGATCTTGGCGGAGGGATGGTGCACATGGGTGTGTTTCTGGAGGGAGAGATGGGGCACAGTGGGTCTGGTGGGTAGCATGGGTCATCTAGGTGTGGGTTAGGAAGTTGGACGGGGCACATTGGTGTGGCTCTGGAGGTAGTTGGATGGGGCACATTGGTGTGGCTCTGGAGGGAGGTGGATGGGGCACATGGGTGTGTTTCTGGCGGGAGAGATGGGGGAACAGTGTGTCTGGAGGGTGGCATGGGTCATCTAGGTGTGGGTTGGGAAGTGGGATGGGGCATCTTGGTGTGGCTCTGGAGGGAGGTGGTGGGGGCACATTGGTGTGGATCTGGAGGGAGGTGGAGGGGGCACATTGGTGTGGATCTGGGTGGAGGGATGGTACACATGGGTGTGTTTCTGGAGGGAGAGATGGGGCACAGTGGGTCTGGACGGTGGCATGGGTCATCTAGGTGTGGGTTGGGAAGTGGAACGGGGCATTTGGGTGTGGCTCTGGGGGGATGTGGTGGGGGCACTTTGGTGTGGCTCTGGAGGGAGGTGTTGGGGCACATTGGTGTGGATCTTGGCGGAAGGATTGTGCACATGGGTATGTTTCTAGAGGGAGAGATGGGGAACAGCGGGTCTGGAGGGTAGCATGGGTCATCTAGGTGTGGGTTGGGAAGTGGGACGGGGTATTTTGGTGTGGCTCTGGAGGGAGGTGGTGGGGGCACATTAGTGTGGCTCTCGAGGGAGCTGGTCGGGCACATTGGTGTGGATCTTGGCGGAGGGATGGTGCACATGGGTGTGTTTCTGAGGGAGAGATGGGGCACAGTGGGTCTGGTGGGTAGCATGTGTCATCTAGGTGTGGGTTAGGAAGTTGGACGGGGCACATTGGTGTGGCTCTGGAGGGAGGTGGTGGGGCACATTGGTGTGGCTCTGGAGGGAGGTGGATGGGGCACATGGGCGTGTTTCTGGAGGGAGAGATGGGGCACAGTGGATCTGGAGGGTGGCATGGGTCATCTAGGTGTGGGTTGGGAAGTGGAACGGGGCATTTTGGTGTGGCTCTGGAGGGAGGTGGTGGGGGCACATTGGTGTGGCTCTGGAGGGAGGTGGTGGGGCACATTGGTGTGGACCTTGGCGGAAGGATTGTGCACATGGGTATGTTTCTGGAGGGAGAGATGGGGAACAGTGGGTCTGGTGGGTAGCATGGGTGATCTAGGTGTGGGTTAGGAAGTTGGACGGGGCATCTTGGTGTGGCTCTGGAGGGAGGTGGTGGGGGCACATGGGTGTGTTTCTGGAGGGAGAGATGGGGCACAGCGGGTCTGGAGGGTGGCATGGGTCATCTAGGTGTGGGTTGCGAAGTTGGATGGGGCATCTTGGTGTGGCTCTGGGGGGAGGTGGTGGGGGCACATTGGCGTGGATCTGGGCAGAGGGATGGTGCACATGGGTGTGTTTCTGGAGGGAGAGATGGGGCACAGTGGGTCTGGACGGTGGCATGGGTCATCTAGGTGTGGGTTGGGAAGTGGGACGGCATCTTGTTGTCGCTCTGGAGGGAGGTGGTCGGGTCCCATTGGTGTGGCTCTGGAGGGAGGTGGTGTGGGCACATTGGTTTGTTTCTGGAGGGAGGTGGTGGGGCACATTGGTATGGCTCTGGAGGGAGGTGGATGGGGCACATGGGCGTTATTCTGGAGGGAGAGATGGGGCACAGTGGGTCTGGAGGGTGGCATGGGTCATCTAGGTGTGTGTTGGGAAGTGGGATGGGGCATCTTGGTGTGGCTCTGGAGGGAGGTGGTGGGGGCACATTGGTGTGGATCTGGAGGGAGGTGGTGGCGGCACATTGGTGTGGATCTGGGTGGAGGGATGGTGCACATGGGTGTGTTTCTGAAGGGAGAGATGGGGCACAGTGTGTCTGGAGGGTGGCATGGGTCATCTAGGTATGGGTTGGGAAGTGGGACAGGGCATTTTGGTGTGGCTCTCGAGGGAGGTGGTGGGGGCACAATGGTGTGGCTCTGGCGGGAGGTGGTGGGGCACATTAGTGTGGATGTTGGCGGAGGGATGTTGCACATGGGTGTGTTTCTGGAGGGAGAGATGGGGCACAGCGGGTCTGGTGGGTAGCATGGGTCATCTAGGTGTGGGTTAGGAAGTTGGACGGGGCATCTTGGTGTGGCTCTGGAGGGAGGTGGTGGGGCACATTGGTGTGGCTCTGGGGGGAGGTGGATGGGGCACATAGGCGTGTTTCTGGAGGGAGAGATGGGGCACAGTGTGTCTGGAGGGTGGCATGTGTCATCTAGGTGTGGATTGGGAAGTGGGACGGGGCATTTTGGTGTGGCTCTCGAGGGAGGTGGTGGGGGCACATTGGTGTGGCTCTGGCGGGAGGTGGTGGGGCACATTGGTGTGTATCTTGGCGGAGGGATGTTGCACATGGGTGTGTTTCTGGAGGGAGAGATGGGGCACAGCGGGTCTGGTGGGTAGCATGGGTCATCTAGGTGTGGGTTAGGAAGTTGGACGGGGCATCTTGGTGTGGCTCTGGAGGGAGGTGGTGGGGCACATTGGTGTGGCTCTGGGGGGAGGTGGATGGGGCACATGGGCGTGTTTCTGGAGGGAGAGATGGGGCACAGTGTGTCTGGAGGGTGGCATGTGTCATCTAGGTGTGGATTGGGAAGTGGGACGGGGCATTTTGGTGTGGCTCTGGAGGAAGGTGGTGGGGGAACATTGGTGTGGCTCTGGAGGGAGGTGGTGGGGCACATTGGTGTGGATCTTGGTGGAAGGATGGTGCACATGGGTGTGTTTCTGGAGGAAGAGATGGGGCACAGTGGGTCTGGTGGGTAGCATGGGTCATCTAGGTGTGGGCTAGGATGTTGGGCGGGGCATCTTGGTGTGGCTCTGGAGGGAGGTTGTGGGGCACATGGGTTTGTTTCTGGAGGGAGAGATGGGGCACAGTGTGTCTGGAGGGTGGCATGGGTCATCTAGGTGTGGGTTGGGAAGTGGGACGGGGTATTTTGGTGTGGCTCTGGAGGGAGGTGGTGGGGGCACATTGGTGTGGCTCTCGAGGGAGGTGGTCGGGAACATTGGTGTGGATCTTGGTGGAGGGATGGTGCACATGGGTGTGTTTCTGGAGGGAGAGATGGGGCACAGTGGGTCTGGTGAGTAGCATGGGTCATCTAGGTGTGGGTTAGGAAGTTGGACGGGGCACATTGGTGTGGCTCTGGAGGGAGGTGGTGGGTACATTGGTGTGGCTCTGGAGGGAGGTGGATGGGGCACATGGGCGTGTTTCTGGAGGGAGAGATGGGGCACAGTGGATCTGGAGGGTGGCATGGGTCATCTAGGTGTGGGTTGGGAAGTGGAACGGGGCATTTTGGTGTGGCTCTGGAGGGAGGTGGTGGGGGACATCGGTGTGGCTCTGGAGGGAGGTGATGGGGCACATTGGTGTGGATCTTGGCGGAGGGATGGTGCACATGGGTCTGTTTCTGGAGGGAGAGATGGGGGAACAGTGTGTCTGGAGGGTGGCATGGGTCATCTAGGTGTGGGTTGCGAAGTTGGATGGGGCATCTTGGTGTGGCTCTGGGGGGAGGTGGTGGGGGCACATTGGCGTGGATCTGGGCAGGAGGATGGTGCACATGCATGTTTCTGGAGGAAGAGATGGGGCACAGTGGGTCTGGAGGGTGGCCTGGGTCATCTAGGTGTGTGGGAAGTTGGATGGGGCATCTTGGTGTGGCTCTGGAGGGAGGTGGTGGGGGCACATTGGTGTGGATCTGGAGGGAGGTGGTGGGGGCACATTGGTGTGGATCTGGGTGGAGGGATAGTGCACATGGGTGCGTTTCTGAAGGGAGAGATGATGCACGGTGTGTCTGGAGGGTGGCATGGGTCATCTAGGTATGGTTTGGGAAGTTGGACGGGGCATTTTGGTATGGCTCTGGAGGGAGGTGGTGGGGGCATATTGGTGTGGCTCTGGTGGGAGGTGGTGGGGCACATTGGTGTGGATCTTGGCGGAGGGATGTTGCACATGGGTGTGTTTCTGGAGGGAGAGATGGGGCACAGCGGGTCTGGTGGGTAGCATGGGTCATCTAGGTGTGGGTTAGGAAGTTGGACGGGGCATCTTAGTGTGGCTCTGGAGGGAGGTGGTGGGGCACATTGGTGTGGCTCTGGGGGGAGGTGGATGGGGCACATGGGCGTGTTTCTGGAGGGAGAGATGGGGCACAGTGTGTCTGGAGGGTGGCATGGGTCATCTAGGTGTGGATTGGGAAGTGGGACGGGGCATTTTGCTGTGGCTCTGGAGGGAGGTGGTGGGGGCACATTGGTGTGGCTCTGGAGGGAGGTGGTGCGGCACATTGGTGTGGATCTTGGCGGAAGGATGGTGCACATGGGTGTGTTTCTGGAGGGAGAGATGGGGCACAGTGGGTCTGGTGGTTAGCATGGGTCATCTAGGTGTGGGTTAGGATGTTGGGCGGGGCATCTTGGTGTGGCTCTGGAGGGAGGTGGTGGGGCACATGGGTTTGTTTCTGGAGGGAGAGATGGGGCACAGTGTGTCTGGAGGGTGGCATGGGTCATCTAAGTGTGGGTTAGGAAGTGGAACGGGGCATTTTGGTGTGGCTCTGGAGGGAGGTGGTGGGGGCACATCGGTGTGGCTCTGGAGGGAGGTGATGGGGCACATTGGTGTGGATCTTGGCGGAGGGATGGTGCACATGGGTGTGTTTCTGGAGGGAGAGATGGGGGAACAGTGTGTCTGGAGGGTGGCATGGGTCATCTAGGTGTGGGTTGGGAAGTGGGATGGGGCATCTTGGTGTGGCTCTGGGGGGAGGTGGTGGGGGCACATTGGCGTGGATCTGGGCGGAGGGATGATGCACATGCGTCTTTCTGGAGGGAGAGATGGGGCACAGTGGGTCTGGAGGGTGGCATGGGTCATCTAGGTGTGTATTGGGAAGTGGGATGGCGCATTTGGGTGTGGCTCTGGGGGGAGGTGGTGGGGGCGCATTGGTGTGGCTCTGGAGGGAGGTGTTGGGGCACATTGATGTGGATCTTGGTGGAAGGATTGTGCACATGGGTATGTTTCTGGAGGGAGAGATGGGGAACAGTGGGTCTGGTGGGTAGCATGGGTCATCTAGGTGTGGGTTGCGAAGTTGGATGGGGCATCTTGGTGTGGCTCTGGGGGGAGGTGGTGGGGGCACATTGGCGTGGATCTGGGCGGAGGGATGGTGCACATGCGTCTTTCTGGAGGGAGAGATGGGGCACAGTGGGTCTGGAGGGTGGCATGGGTCATCTAGGTGTGTATTGGGAAGTGGGATGGGGCATCTTGGTGTGGCTCTGGAGGGAGGTGGTGGGGGCACATTGGTGTGGATCTGGAGTGAGGTGGTGGGGGCACATTGGTGTGGATCTGGGTGGAGGGATGGTACACATGGGTGTGTTTCTGGAGGGAGAGATGGGGCACAGTGTGTCTGGAGGGTGGCATGGGTCATCTAGGTGTGGGTTGGGAAGTGGGACGGGGTATTTTGGTGTGGCTCTGGAGGGAGGTGGTGGGGGCACATTGGTGTGGCTCTCGAGGGAGGTGGTCGGGCACATTGGTGTGGATCTTGGCGGAGGGATGGTGCACATGGGTGTGTTTCTGGAGGGAGAGATGGGGCACAGTGGGTCTGGTGGGTAGCATGGGTCATCTAGGTGTGGGTTAGGAAATTGGACGGGGCACATTGGTGTGGCTCTGGAGGGAGGTGGATGGGGCACATGGGCGTGTTTCTGGAGGGAGAGATGGGGCACAGTGGATCTGGAGGGTGGCATGGGTCATCTAGGTGTGGGTTGGGAAGTGGAACGGGGCATTTTGGTGTGGCTCTGGAGGCAGGTGGTGGGGGCACATTGGTGTGGCTCTGGAGGGAGGTGGTGGGGCACATTGGTGTGGATCTTGGCGGAAGGATTGTGCACATGGGTATGTTTCTGGAGGGAGAGATGGGGAACAGTGGGTCTGGTGGGTAGCATGGGTGATCTAGGTGTGGGTTAGGAAGTTGGACGGGGCATCTTCGTGTGGCTCTGGAGGGAGGTGGTGGGGGCACATGGGTGTGTTTCTGGAGGGAGAGATGGGGCACAGCGGGTCTGGAGGGTGGCATGGGTCATCTAGGTGTGGGTTGCGAAGTTGGATGGGGCATCTTGGTGTGGCTCTGGGGGGAGGTGGTGGGGGCACATTGGCGTGGATCTGGGCAGAGGGATGGTGCACATGGGTGTGTTTCTGGAGGGAGAGATGGGGCACAGTGGGTCTGGACGGTGGCATGGGTCATCTAGGTGTGGGTTGGGAAGTGGAACGGGGCATTTTGGTGTGGCTCTGGAGGGAGGTGGTGGGGGCACATGGGTGTGTTTCTGGAGGGAGAGATGGGGCACAGTGGGTCTGGAGGGTGGCATGGGTCATCTAGGTGTGGGTTGCGAAGTTGGATGGGGCATCTTGGTGTGGCTCTGGGGGGAGGTGGTGGGGGCACATTGGCGTGGATCTGGGCGGAGGGATGGTGCACATGCGTCTTTCTGGAGGGAGAGATGGGGCACAGTGTGTCTGGAGGGTGGCATGGGTCATCTAGGTATGGTTTGGGAAGTTGGACTGGGCATTTTGGTATGGCTCTGGAGGGAGGTGGTGGGGGCACATTGGTGTGGCTCTGGCGGGAGGTGGTGGGGCACATTGGTGTGGATCTTGGCGGAGGGATGTTGCACATGGGTGTGTTTCTGGAGGGAGAGATGGGGCACAGCGGGTCTGGTGGGTAGCATGGGTCATCTAGGTGTGGGTTAGGAAGTTGGACGGGGCATCTTGGTGTGGCTCTGGAGGGAGGTGGTGGGGCACATTGGTGTGGCTCTGGGGGGAGGTGGATGGGGCACATGGGCGTGTTTCTGGAGGGAGAGATGGGGCACAGTGTGTCTGGAGGGTGGCATGGGTCATCTAGGTGTGGATTGGGAAGTGGGACCGGGCATTTTGGTGTGGCTCTAGAGGGAGGTGGTGGGGGCACATTGGTGTGGCTCTGGAGGGAGGTGGTGGGGCACATTGGTGTGGATCTTGGCGGAAGGATGGTGCACATGGGTGTGTTTCTGGAGGGAGAGATGGGGCACAGTGGGTCTGGTGGTTAGCATGGGTCATCTAGGTGTGGGTTAGGATGTTGGGCGGGGCATCTTGGTGTGGCCCTGGAGGGAGGTGGTGGGGCACATGGGTTTGTTTCTGGAGGGAGAGATTGGGCACAGTGTGTCTGGAGGGTGGCATGGGTCATCTAGGTGTGGGTTGGGAAGTGGGACGGGGTATTTTGGTGTGGCTCTGGAGGGAGGTGGTGGGGGCACATTGGTGTGGCTCTCGAGGGAGGTGGTCGGGCACATTGGTGTGGATCTTGGCGGAGGGATGGTGCACATGGGTGTGTTTCTGGAGGGAGAGATGGGGCACAGTGGGTCTGGTGGGTAGCATGGGTCATCTAGGTGTGGGTTAGGAAGTTGGACGGGGCACATTGGTGTGGCTCTGGAGGTAGGTGGATGGGGCACATTGGTGTGGCTCTGGAGGGAGGTGGATGGGGCACATGGGTGTGTTTCTGGCGGGAGAGATGGGGGAACAGTGTGTCTGGAGGGTGGCATGGGTCATCTAGGTGTGGGTTGGGAAGTGGGATGGGGCATCTTGGTGTGGCTCTGGAGGGAGGTGGTGGGGGCACATTGGTGTGGATCTGGAGGGAGGTGGAGGGGGCACATTGGTGTGGATCTGGGTGGAGGGATGGTACACATGGGTGTGTTTCTGGAGGGAGAGATGGGGCACAGTGGGTCTGGACGGTGGCATGGGTCATCTAGGTGTGGGTTGGGAAGTGGAACGGGGCATTTGGGTGTGGCTCTGGGGGGATGTGGTGGGGGCACTTTGGTGTGGCTCTGGAGGGAGGTGTTGGGGCACATTGGTGTGGATCTTGGCGGAAGGATTGTGCACATGGGTATGTTTCTGGAGGGAGAGATGGGGAACAGCGGGTCTGGAGGGTAGCATGGGTCATCTAGGTGTGGGTTGGGAAGTGGGACGGGGTATTTTGGTGTGGCTCTGGAGGGAGGTGGTGGGGGCACATTAGTGTGGCTCTCGAGGGAGGTGGTCGGGCACATTGGTGTGGATCTTGGCGGAGGGATGGTGCACATGGGTGTGTTTCTGAGGGAGAGATGGGGCACAGTGGGTCTGGTGGGTAGCATGTGTCATCTAGGTGTGGGTTAGGAAGTTGGACGGGGCACATTGGTGTGGCTCTGGAGGGAGGTGGTGGGGCACATTGGTGTGGCTCTGGAGGGAGGTGGATGGGGCACATGGGCGTGTTTCTGGAGGGAGAGATGGGGCACAGTGGATCTGGAGGGTGGCATGGGTCATCTAGGTGTGGGTTGGGAAGTGGAACGGGGCATTTTGGTGTGGCTCTGGAGGGAGGTGGTGGGGGCACATTGGTGTGGCTCTGGAGGGAGGTGGTGGGGCACATTGGTGTGGACCTTGGCGGAAGGATTGTGCACATGGGTATGTTTCTGGAGGGAGAGATGGGGAACAGTGGGTCTGGTGGGTAGCATGGGTGATCTAGGTGTGGGTTAGGAAGTTGGACGGGGCATCTTGGTGTGGCTCTGGAGGGAGGTGGTGGGGGCACATGGGTGTGTTTCTGGAGGGAGAGATGGGGCACAGCGGGTCTGGAGGGTGGCATGGGTCATCTAGGTGTGGGTTGCGAAGTTGGATGGGGCATCTTGGTGTGGCTCTGGGGGGAGGTGGTGGGGGCACATTGGCGTGGATCTGGGCAGAGGGATGGTGCACATGGGTGTGTTTCTGGAGGGAGAGATGGGGCACAGTGGGTCTGGACGGTGGCATGGGTCATCTAGGTGTGGGTTGGGAAGTGGGACGGCATCTTGTTGTCGCTCTGGAGAGAGGTGGTCGGGTCCCATTGGTGTGGCTCTGGAGGGAGGTGGTGTGGGCACATTGGTTTGTTTCTGGAGGGAGGTGGTGGGGCACATTGGTATGGCTCTGGAGGGAGGTGGATGGGGCACATGGGCGTTATTCTGGAGGGAGAGATGGGGCACAGTGGGTCTGGAGGGTGGCATGGGTCATCTAGGTGTGTGTTGGGAAGTGGGATGGGGCATCTTGGTGTGGCTCTGGAGGGAGGTGGTGGGGGCACATTGGTGTGGATCTGGAGGGAGGTGGTGGCGGCACATTGGTGTGGATCTGGGTGGAGGGATGGTGCACATGGGTGTGTTTCTGAAGGGAGAGATGGGGCACAGTGTGTCTGGAGGGTGGCATGGGTCATCTAGGTGTGGGTTAGGAAGTTGGACGGGGCATCTTGGTGTGGCTCTGGAGGGAGGTGGTGGGGCACATTGGTGTGGCTCTGGGGGGAGGTGGATGGGGCACATAGGCGTGTTTCTGGAGGGAGAGATGGGGCACAGTGTGTCTGGAGGGTGGCATGTGTCATCTAGGTGTGGATTGGGAAGTGGGACGGGGCATTTTGGTGTGGCTCTCGAGGGAGGTGGTGGGGGCACATTGGTGTGGCTCTGGCGGGAGCTGGTGGGGCACATTGGTGTGTATCTTGGCGGAGGGATGTTGCACATGGGTGTGTTTCTGGAGGGAGAGATGGGGCACAGCGGGTCTGGTGGGTAGCATGGGTCATCTAGGTGTGGGTTAGGAAGTTGGACGGGGCATCTTGGTGTGGCTCTGGAGGGAGGTGGTGGGGCACATTGGTGTGGCTCTGGGGGGAGGTGGATGGGGCACATGGGCGTGTTTCTGGAGGGAGAGATGGGGCACAGTGTGTCTGGAGGGTGGCATGTGTCATCTAGGTGTGGATTGGGAAGTGGGACGGGGCATTTTGGTGTGGCTCTGGAGGAAGGTGGTGGCGGAACATTGGTGTGGCTCTGGAGGGAGGTGGTGGGGCACATTGGTGTGGATCTTGGTGGAAGGATGGTGCACATGGGTGTGTTTCTGGAGGAAGAGATGGGGCACAGTGGGTCTGGTGGGTAGCATGGGTCATCTAGGTGTGGGCTAGGATGTTGGGCGGGGCATCTTGGTGTGGCTCTGGAGGGAGGTTGTGGGGCACATGGGTTTGTTTCTGGAGGGAGAGATGGGGCACAGTGTGTCTGGAGGGTGGCATGGGTCATCTAGGTGTGGGTTGGGAAGTGGGACGGGGTATTTTGGTGTGGCTCTGGAGGGAGGTGGTGGGGGCACATTGGTGTGGCTCTCGAGGGAGGTGGTCGGGAACATTGGTGTGGATCTTGGTGGAGGGATGGTGCACATGGGTGTGTTTCTGGAGGGAGAGATGGGGCACAGTGGGTCTGGTGAGTAGCATGGGTCATCTAGGTGTGGGTTAGGAAGTTGGACGGGGCACATTGGTGTGGCTCTGGAGGGAGGTGGTGGGTACATTGGTGTGGCTCTGGAGGGAGGTGGATGGGGCACATGGGCGTGTTTCTGGAGGGAGAGATGGGGCACAGTGGATCTGGAGGGTGGCATGGGTCATCTAGGTGTGGGTTGGGAAGTGGAACGGGGCATTTTGGTGTGGCTCTGGAGGGAGGTGGTGGGGGACATCGGTGTGGCTCTGGAGGGAGGTGATGGGGCACATTGGTGTGGATCTTGGCGGAGGGATGGTGCACATGGGTCTGTTTCTGGAGGGAGAGATGGGGGAACAGTGTGTCTGGAGGGTGGCATGGGTCATCTACGTGTGGGTTGGGAAGTGGAACGGGGCATTTTGGTGTGGCTCTGGAGGGAGGTGGTGGGGGCACATGGGTGTGACTCTGGAGGGAGGTGGTGAGGCACATTGGTGTGGATCTTGGCCGAAGGATTGTGCACATGGGTATGTTTCTGGAGGGAGAGATGGGGAACAGTGGGTCTGGTGGGTAGCATGGGTCATCTAGGTGTGGGTTAGGAAGTTGGACGGGGCATCTTGGTATGGCTCTGGAGGGATGTGGTGGGGGCACATGGGTGTGTTTCTGGAGGGAGAGATGGGGCACAGTGGGTCTGGAGGGTGGCATGGGTCATCTAGGTGTGGGTTGCGAAGTTGGATGGGGCATCTTGGTGTGGCTCTGGGGGGAGGTGGTGGGGGCACATTGGCGTGGATCTGGGCGGAGGGATGGTGCACATGCGTGTTTCTGGAGGGAGAGATGGGGCACAGTGGGTCTGGAGGGTGGCATGGGTCATCTAGGTGTGTGTTGGGAAGTGGGATGGGGCATCTTGGTGTGGCTCTGGAGGGAGGTGGTGGGGGCACATTGGTGTGGATCTGGAGAGAGGTGGTGGGGGCACATTGGTGTGGATCTTGGTGGAGGGATGGTACACATGGGTGTGTTTCTGGAGGGAGAGATGGGGCACAGTGGGTCTGGACGGTGGCATGGGTCATCTAGGTGTGGGTTGGGAAGTGGAACTGGGCATTTTGGTGTGGCTCTGGGGGGAGGTGGTGGGGGCACATTGGTGTGGCTCTGGAGGGAGGTGTTGGGGTACATTGGTGTGGATCCTGGCGGAAGGATTGTGCACATGGGTATGTTTCTGGAGGGAGAGATGGGGAACAGTGGGTCTGGTGGGTAGCATGGGTCATCTAGGTGTGGGTTAGGAAGTTGGACTGGGCATCTTGGTGTGGCTCTGGAGGGAGGTGGTGGGGGCACATGGGTGTGTTTCTGGAGGGAGAGATGGGGCACAGCGGGTCTGGAGGGTGGCATGGGTCATCTAGGTGTGGGTTGCGAAGTTGGATGGGGCATCTTGGTGTGGCTCTGGGGGGAGGTGGTGGGGGCACATTGGCGTGGATCTGGGCGGAGGGATGGTGCACATGCGTCTTTCTGGAGGGAGAGATGGGGCACAGTGGGTCTGGAGGGTGGCATGGGTCATCTAGGTGTGTGTTGGGAAGTGGGATGGGGCATCTTGGTGTGGCTCTGGAGGGAGGTGGTGGGGGCACATTGGTGTGGATCTGGGTGGAGGGATGGTACACATGGGTGTGTTTCTGGAGGGAGAGATGGGGCACAGTGGGTCTGGACGGTGGCATGGGTCATGTAGGTGTGGGTTGGGAAGTGGGACGGGGTATTTTGGTGTGGCTCTGGAGGGAGGTGGTCGAGCACATTGGTGTGGATCTTGGCGGAGGGATGGTGCACGTGGGTGTGTTTCTGGAGGGAGAGATGGGGCACAGTGGGTCTGGTGGGTAGCATGGGTCATCTAGGTGTGGGTTAGGAAGTTGGACGGGGCACATTGGTGTGGCTCTGGAGGGAGGTGGTGGGGCACATTGGTGTGGCTCTGGAGGGAGGTGGATGGGGCACATGGGTATGTTTCTGGAGGGAGAGATGGGGAACAGTGGGTCTGGTGGGTAGCATGGGTGATCTAGGTGTGGGTTAGGAAGTTGGACGGGGCATCTTGGTGTGGCTCTGGAGGGAGGTGGTGGGGGCACATGGGTGTGTTTCTGGAGGGAGAGATGGGGCACAGCGGGTCTGGAGGGTGGCATGGGTCATCTAGGTGTGGGTTGGGAAGTGGAACGGGGCATTTTGGTGTGGCTCTGGGGGGAGCTGGTGGGGGCACATTGGTGTGGCTCTCGAGGGAGGTGTTGGGGCACATTGGTGTGGATCTTGGCGGAAGGATTGTACACATGGGTATGTTTCTGGAAGGAGAGCTGGGGAACAGTGGGTCTGGTGGGTAGCATGGGTCATCTAGGTGTGGGTTAGGAAGTTGGACGGGGCATCTTGGTGTGGCTCTGGAGGGAGGTGGTGGGGGCACATGGGTGTGTTTCTGGAGGGAGAGATGGGGCACAGCGGGTCTGGAGGGTGGCATGGGTCATCTAGGTGTGGGTTGCGAAGTTGGATGGGGCATCTTGGTGTGGCTCTGGGGGGAGGTGGTGGGGGCACATTGGCGTGGATCTGGGCAGGAGGATGGTGCACATGCATGTTTCTGGAGGAAGAGATGGGGCACAGTGGGTCTGGAGGGTGGCCTGGGTCATCTAGGTGTGTGGGAAGTGGGATGGGGCATCTTGGTGTGGCTCTGGAGGGAGGTGGTGGGGGCACATTGGTGTGGATCTGGAGGGAGGTGGTGGGGGCACATTGGTGTGGATCTTGGCGGAGGGATGTTGCACATGGGTGTGTTTCTGGAGGGAGAGATGGGGCACAGCGGGTCTGGTGGGTAGCATGGGTCATCTAGGTGTGGGTTAGGAAGTTGGACGGGGCATCTTAGTGTGGCTCTGGAGGGAGGTGGTGGGGCACATTGGTGTGGCTCTGGGGGGAGGTGGATGGGGCACATGGGCGTGTTTCTGGAGGGAGAGATGGGGCACAGTGTGTCTGGAGGGTGGCATGGGTCATCTAGGTGTGGATTGGGAAGTGGGACGGGGCATTTTGCTGTGGCTCTGGAGGGAGGTGGTGGGGGCACATTGGTGTGGCTCTGGAGGGAGGTGGTGCGGCACATTGGTGTGGATCTTGGCGGAAGGATGGTGCACATGGGTGTGTTTCTGGAGGTAGAGATGGGGCACAGTGGGTCTGGTGGTTAGCATGGGTCATCTAGGTGTGGGTTAGGATGTTGGGCGGGGCATCTTGGTGTGGCTCTGGAGGGAGGTGGTGGGGCACATGGGTTTGTTTCTGGAGGGAGAGATGGGGCACAGTGTGTCTGGAGGGTGGCATGGGTCATCTAAGTGTGGGTTAGGAAGTGGAACGGGGCATTTTGGTGTGGCTCTGGAGGGAGGTGGTGGGGGCACATCGGTGTGGCTCTGGAGGGAGGTGATGGGGCACATTGGTGTGGATCTTGGCGGAGGGATGGTGCACATGGGTGTGTTTCTGGAGGGAGAGATGGGGGAACAGTGTGTCTGGAGGGTGGCATGGGTCATCTAGGTGTGGGTTGGGAAGTGGGATGGGGCATCTTGGTGTGGCTCTGGAGGGAGGTGGTGGGGGCACATTGGTGTGGATCTGGAGGGAGGTGGAGGGGGCACATTGGTGTGGATCTGGGTGGAGGGATGGTACACATGGGTGTGTTTCTGGAGGGAGAGATGGGGCACAGTGTGTCTGGACGGTGGCATGGGTCATCTAGGTGTGGGATGGGAAGTGGAACGGGGCATTTGGGTGTGGCTCTGGGGGGAGGTGGTGGGGGCGCATTGGTGTGGCTCTGGAGGGAGGTGTTGGGGCACATTGATGTGGATCTTGGTGGAAGGATTGTGCACATGGGTATGTTTCTGGAGGGAGAGATGGGGAACAGTGGGTCTGGTGGGTAGCATGGGTCATCTAGGTGTGGGTTGCGAAGTTGGATGGGGCATCTTGGTGTGGCTCTGGGGGGAGGTGGTGGGGGCACATTGGCGTGGATCTGGGCGGAGGGATGGTGCACATGCGTCTTTCTGGAGGGAGAGATGGGGCACAGTGGGTCTGGAGGGTGGCATGGGTCATCTAGGTGTGTATTGGGAAGTGGGATGGGGCATCTTGGTGTGGCTCTGGAGGGAGGTGGTGGGGGCACATTGGTGTGGATCTGGAGTGAGGTGGTGGGGGCACATTGGTGTGGATCTGGGTGGAGGGATGGTACACATGGGTGTGTTTCTGGAGGGAGAGATGGGGCACAGTGTGTCTGGAGGGTGGCATGGGTCATCTAGGTGTGGGTTGGGAAGTGGGACGGGGTATTTTGGTGTGGCTCTGGAGGGAGGTGGTGGGGGCACATTGGTGTGGCTCTCGAGGGAGGTGGTCGGGCACATTGGTGTGGATCTTGGCGGAGGGATGGTGCACATGGGTGTGTTTCTGGAGGGAGAGATGGGGCACAGTGGGTCTGGTGGGTAGCATGGGTCATCTAGGTGTGGGTTAGGAAATTGGACGGGGCACATTGGTGTGGCTCTGGAGGGAGGTGGATGGGGCACATGGGCGTGTTTCTGGAGGGAGAGATGGGGCACAGTGGATCTGGAGGGTGGCATGGGTCATCTAGGTGTGGGTTGGGAAGTGGAACGGGGCATTTTGGTGTGGCTCTGGAGGCAGGTGGTGGGGGCACATTGGTGTGGCTCTGGAGGGAGGTGGTGGGGCACATTGGTGTGGATCTTGGCGGAAGGATTGTGCACATGGGTATGTTTCTGGAGGGAGAGATGGGGAACAGTGGGTCTGGTGGGTAGCATGGGTGATCTAGGTGTGGGTTAGGAAGTTGGACGGGGCATCTTCGTGTGGCTCTGGAGGGAGGTGGTGGGGGCACATGGGTGTGTTTCTGGAGGGAGAGATGGGGCACAGCGGGTCTGGAGGGTGGCATGGGTCATCTAGGTGTGGGTTGCGAAGTTGGATGGGGCATCTTGGTGTGGCTCTGGGGGGAGGTGGTGGGGGCACATTGGCGTGGATCTGGGCAGAGGGATGGTGCACATGGGTGTGTTTCTGGAGGGAGAGATGGGGCACAGTGGGTCTGGACGGTGGCATGGGTCATCTAGGTGTGGGTTGGGAAGTGGAACGGGGCATTTTGGTGTGGCTCTGGAGGGAGGTGGTGGGGGCACATTGGTGTGACTCTGGAGGGTGGTGGTGAGGCACATTGGTGTGGATCTTGGCGGAAGGATTGTGCACATGGTTATGTTTCTGGAGGGAGAGATGGGGAACAGTGGGTCTGGTGGGTAGCATGGGTCATCTAGGTGTGGGTTAGGAAGTTGGACGGGGCATCTTGCTATGGCTCTGGAGGGAGGTGGTGGGGGCACATGGGTGTGTTTCTGGAGGGAGAGATGGGGCACAGTGGGTCTGGAGGGTGGCATGGGTCATCTAGGTGTGGGTTGCGAAGTTGGATGGGGCATCTTGGTGTGGCTCTGGGGGGAGGTGGTGGGGGCACATTGGCGTGGATCTGGGCGGAGGGATGGTGCACATGCGTCTTTCTGGAGGGAGAGATGGGGCACAGTGTGTCTGGAGGGTGGCATGGGTCATCTAGGTATGGTTTGGGAAGTTGGACGGGGCATTTTGGTATGGCTCTGGAGGGAGGTGGTGGGGGCACATTGGTGTGGCTCTGGCGGGAGGTGGTGGGGCACATTGGTGTGGATCTTGGCGGAGGGATGTTGCACATGGGTGTGTTTCTGGAGGGAGAGATGGGGCACAGCGGGTCTGGTGGGTAGCATGGGTCATCTAGGTGTGGGTTAGGAAGTTGGACGGGGCATCTTGGTGTGGCTCTGGAGGGAGGTGGTGGGGCACATTGGTGTGGCTCTGGGGGGAGGTGGATGGGGCACATGGGCGTGTTTCTGGAGGGAGAGATGGGGCACAGTGTGTCTGGAGGGTGGCATGGGTCATCTAGGTGTGGATTGGGAAGTGGGACCGGGCATTTTGGTGTGGCTCTGGAGGGAGGTGCTGGGGGCACATTGGTGTGGCTCTGGAGGGAGGTGGTGGGGCACATTGGTGTGGATCTTGGCGGAAGGATGGTGCACATGGGTGTGTTTCTGGAGGGAGAGATGGGGCACAGTGGGTCTGGTGGTTAGCATGGGTCATCTAGGTGTGGGTTAGGATGTTGGGCGGGGCATCTTGGTGTGGCCCTGGAGGGAGGTGGTGGGGCACATGGGTTTGTTTCTGGAGGGAGAGATGGGGCACAGTGTGTCTGGAGGGTGGCATGGGTCATCTAGGTGTGGGTTGGGAAGTGGGACGGGGTATTTTGGTGTGGCTCTGGAGGGAGGTGGTGGGGGCACATTGGTGTGGCTCTCGAGGGAGGTGGTCGGGCACATTGGTGTGGATCTTGGCGGAGGGATGGTGCACATGGGTGTGTTTCTGGAGGGAGAGATGGGGCACAGTGGGTCTGGTGGGTAGCATGGGTCATCTAGGTGTGGGTTAGGAAGTTGGACGGGGCACATTGGTGTGGCTCTGGAGGGAGGTGGTGGGGCACATTGGTGTGGCTCTGGAGGGAGGTGGATGGGGCACATGGGTGTGTTTCTGGAGGGAGAGATGGGGGAACAGTGTTTCTGGAGGGTGGCATGGGTCATCTAGGTGTGGGTTGGGAAGTGGGATGGGGCATCTTGGTGTGGCTCTGGAGGGAGGTGGTGGGGGCACATTGGTGTGGATCTGGAGGGAGGTGGAGGGGGCACATTGGTGTGGATCTGGGTGGAGGGATGGTACACATGGGTGTGTTTCTGGAGGGAGAGATGGGGCACAGTGGGTCTGGACGGTGGCATGGGTCATCTAGGTGTGGGTTGGGAAGTGGAACGGGGCATTTGGGTGTGGCTCTGGGGGGATGTGGTGGGGGCACATTGGTGTGGCTCTGGAGGGAGGTGTTGGGGCACATTGGTGTGGATCTTGGCGGAAGGATTGTGCACATGGGTATGTTTCTGGAGGGAGAGATGGGGAACAGCGGGTCTGGAGGGTAGCATGGGTCATCTAGGTGTGGGTTGGGAAGTGGGACGGGGTATTTTGGTGTGGTTCTGGAGGGAGGTGGTGGGGGCACATTAGTGTGGCTCTCGAGGGAGGTGGTCGGGCACATTGGTGTGGATCTTGGCGGAGGGATGGTGCACATGGGTGTGTTTCTGGAGGGAGAGATGGGGCACAGTGGGTCTGGTGGGTAGCATGGGTCATCTAGGTGTGGGTTAGGAAGTTGGACGGGGCACATTGGTGTGGCTCTGGAGGGAGGCGGTGGGGCACATTGGTGTGGCTCTGGAGGGAGGTGGATGGGGCACATGGGCGTGTTTCTGGAGGGAGAGATGGGGAACAGTGGGTCTGGTGGGTAGCATGGGTGATCTAGGTGTGGGTTAGGAAGTTGGACGGGGCATTTTGGTGTGGCTCTGGAGGGAGGTGGTGGGGGCACATGGGTGTGTTTCTGGAGGGAGAGATGGGGCACAGCGGGTCTGGAGGGTGGCATGGGTCATCTAGGTGTGGATTGGGAAGTGGGACCAGGCATTTTGGTGTGGCTCTGGAGGGAAGTGGTGGGGGCACATTGGTGTGGCTCTGGAGGGAGGTGGTGGGGCACATTGGTGTGGATCTTGGCGGAAGGATGGTGCACATGGGTGTGTTTCTGGAGGGAGAGATGGGGCACAGTGGGTCTGGTGGTTAGCATGGGTCATCTAGGTGTGGGTTAGGATGTTGGGCGGGGCATCTTGGTGTGGCCCTGGAGGGAGGTGGTGGGGCACATGGGTTTGTTTCTGGAGGGAGAGATGGGGCACAGTGTGTCTGGAGGGTGGCATGGGTCATCTAGGTGTGGGTTGGGAAGTGGGACGGGGTATTTTGGTGTGGCTCTGGAGGGAGGTGGTGGGGGCACATTGGTGTGGCTCTCGAGGGAGGTGGTCGGGCACATTGGTGTGGATCTTGGCGGAGGGATGGTGCACATGGGTGTGTTTCTGGAGGGAGAGATGGGGCACAGCGGGTCTGGTGGGTAGCATGGGTCATCTAGGTGTGGGTTAGGAAGTTGGACGGGGCATCTTGGTGTGGCTCTGGAGGGAGGTGGTGGGGCACATTGGTGTGGCTCTGGGGGGAGGTGGATGGGGCACATGGGCGTGTTTCTGGAGGGAGAGATGGGGCACAGTGTGTCTGGAGGGTGGCATGGGTCATCTAGGTGTGGATTGGGAAGTGGGACCGGGCATTTTGGTGTGGCTCTGGAGGGAGGTGGTGGGGGCACATTGGTGTGGCTCTGGAGGGAGGTGGTGGGGCACATTGGTGTGGATCTTGGCGGAAGGATGGTGCACATGGGTGTGTTTCTGGAGGGAGAGATGGGGCACAGTGGGTCTGGTGGTTAGCATGGGTTATCTAGGTGTGGGTTAGGATGTTGGGCGGGGCATCTTGGTGTGGCCCTGGAGGGAGGTGGTGGGGCACATGGGTTTGTTTCTGGAGAGAGAGATGGGGCACAGTGTGTCTGGAGGGTGGCATGGGTCATCTAGGTGTGGGTTGGGAAGTGGGACGGGGTATTTTGGTGTGGCTCTGGAGGGAGGTGGTGGGGGCACATTGGTGTGGCTCTCGAGGGAGGTGGTCGGGCACATTGGTGTGGATCTTGGCGGAGGGATGGTGCACATGGGTGTGTTTCTGGAGGGAGAGATGGGGCACAGTGGGTCTGGTGGGTAGCATGGGTCATCTAGGTGTGGGTTAGGAAGTTGGACGGGGCACATTGGTGTGGCTCTGGAGGGAGGTGGTGGGGCACATTGGTGTGGCTCTGGAGGGAGGTGGATGGGGCACATGGGTGTGTTTCTGGAGGGAGAGATGGGGGAACAGTGTGTCTGGAGGGTGGCATGGGTCATCTAGGTGTGGGTTGGGAAGTGGGATGGGGCATCTTGGTGTGGCTCTGGAGGGAGGTGGTGGGGGCACATTGGTGTGGATCTGGAGGGAGGTGGAGGGGGCACATTGGTGTGGATCTGGGTGGAGGGATGGTACACATGGGTGTGTTTCTGGAGGGAGAGATGGGGCACAGTGGGTCTGGACGGTGGCATGGGTCATCTAGGTGTGGGTTGGGAAGTGGAACGGGGCATTTGGGTGTGGCTCTGGGGGGATGTGGTGGGGGCACATTGGTGTGGCTCTGGAGGGAGGTGTTGGGGCACATTGGTGTGGATCTTGGCGGAGGGATGGTGCACATGGGTGTGTTTCTGGAGGGAGAGATGGGGCACAGTGGGTCTGGTGGGTAGCATGGGTCATCTAGGTGTGGGTTAGGAAGTTGGACGGGGCACATTGGTGTGGCTCTGGAGGGAGGTGGTGGGGCACATTGGTGTGGCTCTGGAGGGCGGTGGATGGGGCACATGGGCGTGTTTCTGGAGGGAGAGATGGGGAACAGTGGGTCTGGTGGGTAGCATGGGTGATCTAGGTGTGGGTTAGGAAGTTGGACGGGGCATTTTGGTGTGGCTCTGGAGGGAGGTGGTGGGGGCACATGGGTGTGTTTCTGGAGGGAGAGATGGGGCACAGCGGGTCTGGAGGGTGGCATGGGTCATCTAGGTGTGGGTTGCGAAGTTGGATGGGGCATCTTGGTGTGGCTCTGGGGGGAGGTGGTGGGGGCACATTGGCGTGGATCTGGGCAGAGGGATGGTGCACATGGGTGTGTTTCTGGAGGGAGAGATGGGGCACAGTGGGTCTGGACGGTGGCATGGGTCATCTAGGTGTGGGTTGGGAAGTGGGACGGCATCTTGTTGTGGCTCTGGAGGGAGGTGGTCGGGTCCCATTGGTGTGGCTCTGGAGGGAGGTGGTGGGGGCACATTGGTTTGTTTCTGGAGGGAGGTGGTGGGGCACATTGGTATGGCTCTGGAGGGAGGTGGATGGGGCACATGGGCGTTATTCTGGAGGGAGAGATGGGGCACAGTGGGTCTGGAGGGTGGCATGGGTCATCTAGGTGTGGGTTGGGAAGTTGGACTGGGCATCTTGGTGTGGCTCTGTAGGGAGGTGTTGGGGGCACATTGGTGTGGGTTTGATGAGAGGGATGGTGACATTGGTCTGGGGAGGGATGACCGCATATTGATGTGAGTCTGGAAGGAGGGGACGGGGCACATTGGTGTGGGTCTGGGCGGATGGGGGCATACTAGGATTTGTGGTTTTAGAGGGGGTTGGCTGGGGCTATCTGCATGTGATTCAGGATCGGCACATGGGCATCTGATGCAAGGGGCATCTTGCTATGTGGAGGGAGGATGGTATATTATGGTATTGGTCTAGAGGGAGGGATGGGGCATCTTGGTGTGGATCTGAGAGGAAGGGATGGTGCACATGGGTGTGGGTCTGTAGGGAGGGATGGGGACATTGCTTTGGGTATGAAGGGAGGCAAAGGACACATTGATGTGCATCTGGAGGGAGGGATGGGGCACATTGGTGTGGGTCTGGAGGGAAGGATTGGGGCTCATTCGTCGGAGGACGGATAGGGGCATCTTTCTGTGTGGAGGGAGCATGGGCCATCATGGTATATGTCTTGAGGAAGGGATTGTGCATCATGGAGTCTGGATCGGAGGGGGCATTGTTGATATGGAATGGGCATATGATGGGGGCATGTCAGGGAATGGTGGAGCATGTGGGTCAGGGCTGGAGCGCTCCGGTGGGAAGGAAGGGGGCATCTGGGTGTGAATGGAGGGATGGGGTATGTTTGTCTGGAGAGAAGTATGTTGGTTTATTGGAGTGGTGGGAGCATGTGTGTGTCGAAGGGATGGGGTAATCGGGTGTGGGTATAGAGAGAGGGCGAATGGCGCCATCTGAATGTGGAGGTAGAGATGAAGCATATGGGTGTGGCTCTGAGGGGTGGAACATCTTGGTGTAGGTATGGAGGGACGGATGTTGGTGTCTTTGTGGGTTCGGATGGAGGGATGGTGGCATGTAGGTCAGGAGGGAGGTGGCATTTGAATCTGGAACGTGTTTGGAAGGAGAAATGGGGCATTTGAGTGTGAATGGTTTCTGCTTGTGGGTGTGGGCATAAAGGATCATTAACAGAGGAGCAGCGGGAGGGAGAGCCGTGCGCCCGACCTCGGTTGCATCCCAGACGTGCACACCCACAGCCCGGGGCACCTCTCGCAGAGCGGTCCGGTGCGCGTGGTCAACCAGCCCCCTCTCCTCACTGAGCCCGCATCTGCGCTGGCCGGGGGGCGCACACTCCTCTCTCTGACCTGCCAGCGGCTGGGCATTGGTGGGGACACCCCGGTCACCAGGGAAGCCCTGACTGGGGGCAGCCGGGAGCCGAGGGAAACCTGACTGCTCTCGAGGGGTGCCTCCCCAGGCAGACAGGCACCCGGGCAAGCCAGGCATGAGCCATGGTGCAGCTGGCTCACTTGACGGTGGGCGCCAAGGTTCCAGCCGCCCACATCTGTGTGTGAGCAATGGCCAGGCCCGCTGGCACAGTGGGTGACCTTCCCTCTTGCCCAGGTACCTGGAGCTGGGTCCTATGCGGCCGGGCTGGCGTTTGAAGACTCTAGTGGTCCCACCCGACCCCCTGTCTGTGCTGTCTCTAGCCTGCCTCATTGTCCATCTCCCAGCCCCCCTCCCAAAAGGGAAGTGGAAGGGGTCGGGAACGGATGAGTGGATCGGGCCGTGTGGGCAGGTGGCAGAGCGGCCTACCTCCACCCCCCTGGGAAGCGCTGTGCTGCTGCAGCTGGCGGTCAGGCTGAGCACCTGGATTATTATTTTTTATTTTTTTGAAACCACAATGGTTTCGGCCGAGCTAGACAGGGAGCTGGGCTGTCCTGCCACAGCCAGCGCTGCCTCCCCCAACCTCTCCTGCACCGGCAGGGTCAGGCCGACGTCTAGGACAAAAAAAGTTGCCTGTGGCTCTTGGCGGTGGATCACTCGACTCGTGCATCGATGAAGAACGCAGCTAGCTGCGAGAATTAGTGTGAATTGCAGGACACATTGATCAACACTTTGAACGCACCATGTGGCCCTGGGTTTTTCCCGGGACTACGCCTGTCTGAGGGTCGCTTGTACATCAATCGCCCCGGGGTTCACTCCCAGGGGCGTGGCTGGGGCTGTCGCAGGGACCCCATTCCATTCGTCCCCCTAAGGTCAGACCCCGATCAGCACTGTCGCTGGATCCTTGGATCTGGCGCGCAAGCTCATTGCCGACGCGTCCTGGTTTCCCCAGTTTCCCCACCTCATGCTGGCTTTGGGAGGGCCGGGTGGCCGACGCGCCCCGGACGTGGTGGCGGCGGCAGCAGGCTTTAAAAAAGCCTGGCGCACCTTCACCCTACCCCGGGGCACCTGGCTGTGCTGTGTGTGGCTGTCTTTGGTGTCCCACGGCTGCCGGCGCAGGATGACCATGGAGCACGGACCTCGTGACCATGTGGGCTTTGGTCACAGATTGGAACAGAATACACTCGCCTGCGCCAAGGGCTGGGGCAACCCCCCATACGGGCCCGAGGCCAGCTGTCCTGAGCTTTGTGCTCCCCGACCACGGCCTCAGATCAGACACGGTGACCTGCTGAATTTAAGCATATTACTAAGCAGAGGAAAAGGAACTAACCAAGATTCCCTCAGTAACGGCCAGTGAAAAGGGAAGAGCCCAGCGCCGAATCCCCATTCAGCAGCAGGCGTGGGAAATGTGGCGTACAGAAGACCGACTCCCCGGCATCACTCAGGGGGCTCAAGTCCTTCTGATCAAGTGTCCCCATGCGGATGGTGTTAGGCCGATTGCGGCCTGTTGCACACCGGGATTAGGTCTTCTTGGAGTCAGGTTACTTGGGAATGCAGCCCAAAGCGTGTGGTAAACTCTGTCTAAGGCTAAATACGGGCGCGAGACTGGTGACCAACAAGTACCTTAAGGGAAAGTTGAAGAGAGTTCAAGAGGATGTGAAACAGTTGAGCGGTAAACTGGTGGGGTCTGTGGAGTCCACCCACAGGATTCAACACGGCAGGCAGGTTGGTCACCTGGAACGGTGGAGGCCCTTGCGGGTCTGCGGCCCGGGCAAATCCAGCCCCAGCAGTTTGCATTTGGGAAGGCCCCAGGGGGCAGGTGGCTCTCTGCTCCAGCAGAGTGTTACAGGCCCCTGACAGCAGTTTTGCTGTGTCCACGGGGCTGAGGGAGATAGACCACCACCGGGCCCTTACCTGGCAACTGTCCTGGCCCCTCTTGGGGGTTGCTAGAGTGGCCACGGGAGACGGGGCTCCCGATGTGACTGTGGTGGACTGCCCTCAATACACCCCAACCACGTCGTGCTGCCGGGCGGGGAGGTCCACAAAGGGCGCCAGGGGTCAGTTAACCACCCGACCTGTCTGGAAACACTGACTAAGAATATAATGCCTGCCCGAGTCAGAGGGATGACTGAAACCCTGTGATGTAATGATGTGGAGGGCCGGTGCCCGGCGATTGCAGTGGCATCCTGTCGCGGTGGGCTCTCCACCGACCCGTCTCCCCCGCTCTGTCAGAGATGATGCATGAGCGTGTGTCATAGGACCCAAAAGATGGTGAACTCGGCCTGGTGGAGGTCCGTAGCGTTCCTGATGTGTAAATCGGTCATCCGACCTGGGTATAGGGGCAAAAGACTAATCGAATGATATGATATAGTAGCTGGTTCTCTCCGAAGTTTCACTCAAGATAGCTGGCGCACGGAAACCCCAGTTTTATCTAGCAAAGCGAATGATTAGAGGTCTTGGGGCCAAAATTATCTCAACCTGCTCTCAAGCATTAAATGGGTATGAAGCCCGGCTTGCTGGCGTGGAGCCGGGTATTGTATGAAAGTGTTCAGTGGGCAACTTTTGGTAAGCAGAACAGGCGCTGCGGGATGAACCGCACCCGGGGTTAAGGCGCATGATGCAGATGCTCATCAGTCCCCAGAAACGGTGTTGATTGATACAGACAGCAGGATGGTGGCCATGGTAGTCGGAATCCGCTAAGGGGTGTGTAACAACTCACCTGTCGAATCAACTAGCCCTGAAAATGGATGGCCCTGGAGCATCAGGCCCATACCAGGCCGGCGTTGAAAGCCGCGGGGGCTAAGTCAGGCGAGTAGGAGGGCTGCTGCAGTACGCACAGAAGCCCGGGGCGAGGGCCCGAGTGGAGCCGCCGCAGGTGCAGATCTTGATTGTAGTAGCAAATATTAAAACGAGAACTTTGAAGAATAAAGTGGAGAAGGGTTCCATGTGAACAGAAGTTGAACATGGGTCAGTCAGTCCTAAGGGATGGGCGAGCGCCGTTCGGAATGGATGGGCTATGGCCTCCATTGCCCTCAGCCGATCGACAGGAAGTCGGGTTCAGATCCCCAAATCCAGAGTGGCAGGGACGGGCGCCCTTGCGGCATCCAGTGCGGCAATGCAAATGATCCCAGAGAAGCCGGCGGGAGCCGCACAGTTTTTTTTTTTTTTTTGGGAAAAAACAATTTTTATTTTATATAACACACAATTCTTGGGACTTCCATCATCAGATTCAGCGTCAGAGTGTTACAATCAGCATTGTCCAGTCTCATGAAACTCCTTACCTCCTAACTTGAGCCAATATGTCCATGTCATCATCCTGTGATTTTTCAGGCGGGTTTATCGCCGTCTCTTTATCCGTTTTATCATCGCTCTGTTCAGACTGGGGGGGCCACTCATGGTAGCCACCAGCTGCCTCCATTCAATTAGGGGTCCTACCTCCTCCTCCCCTCCCCTACAAACCGTGTCCCACCAAACAGCCGTTTCTGCCTCTGCCCATTTTAAGAGGTCAGCCCACCACAACTCTATCCTCGGCCTCTGGGCTGCCTTCCAGCACATTGCTATCCTTCGTTTGGCCAGGACATATGCTAGATCTTTCATTTTGCTTATGTGCCTTAAGTTACGTGGCCTAGGGAATCCCGCCAGCATGCATGCCCAGGCCGACTCCACCTACAGTGTAATACCGCTTCCTGCTAAGCGTGTCCCCAGCTCAGGGCAGGCCCAAAACATGTGGAGTAGCCCAGCCTCCTCCACCCCACACCTAGGGCATTTCTGAGTCGTATGGCCACCAAACCTAGCGATCTTACTGGGGGTGAGCTATGCTCTATGTGTGACATATAGTTGGATCTGCTGGAGCCTTGCCTTCCGGGACACTTTTTTATGATATCTTTGGGCCCTTTTCCAGAGCCCATCCGACATGGGCTCTCCCACCTCATCCTCCCAAAGTTGTCTGTTGGGTCAAGTCCTTCCCCACCTTGGACCCCAACAGCTCGTATATGCAGGAAATCTCATGCCCACCCTCTGAAATATCATATATAGCCTCCATGGTGGCATCCGGTTGTCCGGTGAGCACCTCTGTTGGCCACTTCACTCGTACTCTCTTGACAATTCTGGTGTAAGTTATGTACTGCCCTTTATGCACCTCAGTATCTTCGATCAGGTTCGGGAACTCTAATGCCTCCCCTTCCAGCCATATGTCTCCCAGGGTGGCCAGGCCCACTGGTATCCCAGTACTTGCGGACCCCTTGTATCAGCTGGGGATCCTCTCCACATAGTGCTGCAAGCGACACCTGCATAGAGTACGGAACCAGGTGTCCCGCAATCTGCCACGTTCTGTGCCATATCTCCCATCCCAGTACCAGCAGCCCCGCCATCCCCCGGACCCTCGACTTGGACAGCCACACCACTTCTTTGTGAAAGAAGGGGAGCAGTTCCCTGCACAGCAGCCTGGTTTCTGCCGTCTCCTCGCCAGACAGCCATCTTGCTACATACTGCAGCTGCCCTGCCAGATAGTATAGCTCAAAATTGGGCAGGTTGATCCCTCCCCTATCACACGAGTTCTGTAGTTTCCAGAGGGCCACCCTGTTCCTGGAGTTGCCCCAGATGAAGCTCCTACACAGGCTATGGAGGCTAGCGAAAAAGCGCCTCGGGATCCCATGCGGGATGTTAACAAAGAAATGCAACAGTCTGGGCAAAACTACCATTTTTAGCATAGCAGCCCTCCCCACCATAGCCAGGGGTAACCTGGACCAGAATCCCATGCTGTTCTTAATTCCTTCTACTGCTTTAACCGTGTTGCGTGCATGTTCTTCTGCCATATGGTATATGTCAATTCCGAGATATCGGAACGACTTTGTGTGCCAGGGTAATCGGCAACACTGGCAGACTCCTGGGCAAGACAAGCTTGTATCTCCCCAGAGGGAACACGCTAGACTTTTTGGGGTTAACCGCTATGCCAGAGAGAACGGCAAATTGCTCCATCATGTCCAGAATATATTGCATTTTCTCTTCTGGGTAGCGTAAATATAACAGTATGTCGTCCGCATATAAAGAAACAACTTGCATGCCATCCGCAGTGCGAATACCTATCTCCTCGTATTGCTGTCTCAGGCAGGTGGCCAATGGCTCCAGTGCCCATATGTATAACATGGGCGACCACGGGCAGCCCTGTCTAGTGCCTCTGCTTAGTTACCATTTGTCCGAAATGATAGCACCCGTTTTGACCCTGGCGATCGGGGAGCTGTATAACATTGTCACCCACCTGAGGTACCCCGGTTCCATTCCATAGCCCTTAAAGGTCACGATCAACTAGGGCCTTTTCACTGGCTCGAAGGCCTTGACCGCGTCTAGTGAAACTATTGCCAGTTCACCTGGGTCATTTTTTGTCTGGTCAAGGATGTGATGCAGTCTTCTGAGATTATCGGTTATGTTCCTGACATAGCCCGTTTGGTCGGCGTGTATCAGTTTACCAATGACAGCCTTAAGCCTATTTGCCAGTACAGCAGTGAGGATTTTACTAACCTGATTGAGCATCGATAAGGGCCTGTACGACCCACAATCAGTGATAGGCTTGCCCGGCTTCAGAAGCGGGATAATCACCGCCTCTCGCAGGGTCTCTGGTAGCCTGCCTTGCTCATACGACTAGTTAAGCATGGCCATCAGCGGGGGAAGCAACTCTTGTTCATAGGTTTTATAAAATTCACTTGGAAGCCCATCAGACCCGGGGGCCTTACAGGTGGGCAAGTAGCGAACCACTAGTTCGAGTTCTTCCATCGTAATATCTACGTCTGCGCGTTCTGCCTCATCTAAGGTGGGTAGGCCCATGTCCTCCAATCTTACCCGAATTTCATGGTCTCTAGGGCTACCTGGGTCCTCATAAAGATGTTTATAGAATCTCAGGAACTCCTCATTCACCCCCTCCTGGGTATTCTGAGTCCACCCTCCCTGGCCTTTAATTTCCCTGATCACCGTTTAAGGCGTCTCACTCTTGTATAGCCTGGCCAGCAACCTGCCGGCTTATCTCCCCCTGCGTGCTGTCTCTCCACGTATTTCTTATAGCTTAGTTTACATAACCTGTCCCAGCAGTCCCCACTGGCCTGTTGTAATTGCCTTCTCCTGTCTCTGTCCTCATCAGCGGTGCCTTCCGTACGCATCCTGCCCTCCAACTCCTCCTCAATTCCCTTCCACTCTGCTCTATGCCCCCCTGGAACCCCCTAGACTTCGAAATGGCAACCCCCCGCAAAATCACCTTAAACGCCTCCCAAACAGTTCCCATAGAGCTTACACTACCAGTATTTATCTCAAAGTACTCAGTGATCGCCTCTCTTAAATCCTCCCTGAATCCCGGGTCCTGCAGAGCCTCGGCACTGAGTTTGCAAGTGGGAATCCGTGCCATGGGAGGTTGATGCCGCCACTCCAGGACCAGGGGGGAGTGGTCCAAAAGCACCCTAGCTTTGTATTCCGCACCTTCCATCTCTCCTGCCAACTCTGTGGAGGCGAACACATAGTCTAATCTTGTGTGAAGGGCGTGTGGTGCTGTATAGTGCGAGTATTGTCTATCCACTGGATGCAACTGCCTCCAGACATCCACTAGGTCGAAGTCCCTCGGGAGGGCCTGCAGCACTTTTGCTGCTGGGGTTGGTTTGTCTTACTATCCGATCTGTCAACATTAGGGTTAAGTACACAGTTAAAATCACCTCCCCAAATAATCCCACCACCCAGCAGAGGGCCGACTCTACCGTACAGGGTCCTAAAGTGAGCCGCTGTGTCCTGGTTAGGGGCATATAAATTTACAATACACACTTCTCGATTTTCCAATATACCCTTCACAACAGTCAATCTGCCATCTGGGTCACCCGTGACCTGAAGCAGCTGAAATGGCACCTGCGGCGCCACCCAGATGATAACTCCTCTAGCGTAGGCCGAGTATGTGGATCCCACCAGGCACCCCCTCCACTTCTTCTTAACCACCTCCAATTTCTCCCTAGTGAGGTGGGTCTCTTGCAATAATGCTATGTCGGTCCTCATCCTTTTCAGATACATCATCACCTTGTTACGTTTCAGATAGCTGTTGAGGCCCCTGACATTCCAGGTAACCACTGTAAGGCACCCTGGCGCCATCACCATGATATCCCGTCTCTTAAGGGTCACATTTTGGCTCAATACCCTTTCCCTCCCATCAAACTTCCCTCCAACCCCCTTCCCAACTCCCCATCCCCCAATTTCAAACCACTGCACACCCCTCTCACCCTCCCACCTCCCCCACTTCGTCTACCCCAACCCCAACAAGTGCCCAGCTCCATCCCTGGATCTCGGGCCCCCCTGCGTTTGGTTCTGCCCTAAAAGGCCCCAGCCCAGAACCCAGCAGGGTGTCACCGAACTACCAGTGACCTAACTAAACTATTCGCTATGGGGGTGTGAGGTCATGCTCCATATAGCTCCTATATCTATATCAAGGTTTCCAGTGCCACTGTCTCATATTTATAATTGTAGCTCTGAACACACTCCTCTGCCGGTATATGCAATGCTATATTCAAGTCCCATTGTCATGAGCTCTAGCACCTAGGGCGCTTTTCCGACGCATGTTACTTATCTCCACCTTCTGCTCCCTGGATGTCCGGTTCCTGGGGGCAGCTCTGCGCATCTAACCATTGTGATGCTGGAAATGCATCAGAGGGACAGGGCCTCTGAATCCTTGTCCTTTACTGCTTTTTATCGTGTGTTCTGTCATGTTTTCTGCCCAGGAGTCCATGTGGCACTCCTGGCAGTGCAGCTCTCTCTTTTGGTTTGGTGAACAGACCCATGGGATACCCTTATGGCACCCATGGGTAGGGGTACAACCCTGTGCCCCTAGTGTATGTTTTTGGGCACCTGTGGGTGGCCCACAGAGCAGGGTATGGGCTGGTGGCAGCTCCATGCTGAATTTGACAGGTGCTCTGGGTGTCCTCCATTTTGGGATACCCAGGCCCTGCCATTGGGATCAGTTGATTCCTGATAGGAAACAAGATGGCCCCTGTGGCCTCTTGCTTTCTATTGCCTGTTACCTTGTTTTCCCAAAGTCCTGGGAAGCCCTGACTCTGTCCCTTCCCCCTGACTGGCTGTTGGGTGGAAGTTCCATATATGGTGTTGTTGTGAAGGCCCAGCTAGACTGACTGGAGCCTTCCCAGTGACTGTATGTTGTGGGTACCTCCTGTGGGTGGGACCTGGGTGAATGGAGTGTGTGACCAATATACACTCCTTGTTGTGGTTGTCTGGTTTCTGGCATGAGAGACAAAGACTGAGACAGCCCTGCCCGAAACTGGCCTGAATGCAGTGTGTAGTGTTGAATGGCTGGGTACTTGTCCCAATCCACATTCCTTGTTGTGAGTGTCTGAAAGGGAGGAGTGTGGCCTGAACATAGCTCTCAACCATTTGTGTCGCAAAGGCGGGTGAAAACACCTGATTTTATTTTTGGCGGGTGAGAGGCCCATTGAAACAAATGGGCGTGCTGGAGGCTTGGCGGTGAGTCAGCTGTTTACAAGGCGGGTGACACCCGCCAAAAGCGTGTGAGTTGAGAGCTATGCCTGAATGCACTGTGTGCCGCCTGATTGGCTGACTGAATGAATGCCCTTCTGTATGATTGGCTGCTGAGTGTGTGCCAGCAGTGTGGATGAGAGACAGAATAGTATATCTGGGGACCTCTCACCACTGTTCGGGGGTTCAGGAACGTTCAGAAGCGTTCAGACGCGTTCTGGAGCTGAGTCTCCACTCTAAGAGTAACTGGAACTGCTGATCCTCGACGTCCAGCTGGAAGAAGAAGACTTGCTGTGGCATTTGCTTCGACCGATCCGAAGACTGACCCGAGAGAGGACCTGGTAAGGCGCCCTCTTCCCGTGCTCCGAGGGACCATCGAGCACTGCTCCATCTTCGCCGAAGCGCCCTGGAAGACAGACCCTCGAAAGGCTGCCGACCCGAGACAGGAACGCCGAGGAGATCGAAGTGAAGCACCCGGACATCGCCGCCGTCGAAGTCCATTGCCATCGACCAGGGTTCGCAGGTTTGTGTAACCGCTAGAGGCCCGTCGAAGTTGTGTTGCCCAGTCGTGGGAACCACTTGACTCCGTGCCGCCGACGACCGGAGCCGTCCGCTCCTTTGCCTAAGAACATTTGAATCGAAGGACTACCTCGTCCGCACCGTCGACCGCTTTATCCGGCCGGAGAAAGTCGAGGACGACCAACGCGCCGAGGAGAAACCTGCCGGTGGGTTTCCCGCCACCCGAAGACCACAAAGACTCGAACGACTCGACGCCCTTGCTGGGCCTCTGTCTCCACAATCTTTGCGGTCCAGAACTATTGTCACCGAGGTGCCCCACACGCCTCTGCCTTGCAGGACGCCGACGCTCCGACGCCGACGAGCACCGCTCGGACGAAGCTGCCGCCTCATCGACGCCATTCTACCTTGTTTCTCGACGGACGTTCGACGCCCCGTGCCTCCCGCTTGAAAGGGAAGGCATTCAAGAAGGGCCGTCGATTCCCCGTCGCCGAACACCGAGTTCCCCGACGTTTCTCGACGCCTCTCGACGATCCGTGACTCCCGCTTGAAAGGGGGTCGCTCAAGAAGGATCTGTCGACGCCTCTTCGAAGAACTCGACTCCACCAGGTACATTGGGGGGGTAAAAACATTATAGGAGGGAATAAGACTTGCAGAACAATATATGGACTGGGCTTGTGCTATATCTTTATTTTACAGGTTGCCCAGGTGGGGGGGATCTCCACACAGAACTGTGCCTAGTGGTAGGGGCCTGTATTCTGCCTATTGCTCAACCATCTTATTTTCTCTCCTTTCTCTATTGCTGGTTTCACTCTATTGATCTGTGTGACATTGTTACAGTATTGTTGATGCACTTTAATAAGATCTAATACAAAGGGTGGTACCACTTTAGAATTGTATATATATTTGCCATTGTTGATTTTCCTGAGTACAAAGTGAGTTATTAATATAAGTGTACATAACCTTGACTATTGATTATATAAAGACTGTGTTCTAACCAATACAGTGTGTGGACATTCCTTTGTGGGGGCTTGGGGTACACTGTACTTAAGAACCAGCCTGCATCACCTCCTGAGAAGCTAGGCCTTGATTGCTCGTCCATTGCTACCGTATTAGAGAATCTTGGCTGGGGTCCTCTGTGCCTCTCCTCTACCATATAGGGAGCAGAAGTACAGACACCCCCCCCACCGGTCGTTCTTTACAACCATCCTATGGCGTCCTCTGGGGTGTCAAAAAACAAGGTTCTGCTCTTGTAGAAAACCTTCAGTTTAGCTGGAAAAAGCAGCATGTACCTATGGCCTGCATCCCGCAATCTTCTTTTCACGGACCCAAAGTTCATGCGGCTGCGCTGTACTTGCAAGGTCTAATCCGGGTATGCCGATATGTTCGCAGCACCTCTTTGTATCGTGCCGCCCTTCCGAAAGTGTTCAAGGATTTTTTTCCCGGTCCCGGTAGTTTAGGATCTTCGCTATCACCGGCCTAGGGGGGGGGGTAGGGTTCCCTGGCGGTGGCTTCCTCATCAGGGCCCTGTGTGCCCTCTCTACAGCGAACCCCTAGGACAGAGCTCCCCCGGTTATCTCCTGTAATAGCATAGACTCACCGCTCCAACTTTGAGCTCAAAGTACAGCTTTCAATTCACTGATTGCCAGGTCCAGTTTGGTCTCCAAGGCCACTTTCAGGTCCGCAATCGCCGCAAGTACCTCCTGGTTGCCCATAATGTCTGGGCCCCCAGCGGGGGTCCTGTCTTTCTTCCTGGTCCCTTCTGCACCTGGTGGTGTTTTGGCAAAATCGTCCAGTGTGGGCTGCTTGCCTTTCTGTCTGATGGGTTTGTTGGACATCTTGTTGCGTCAGGGTAAAGTGAGTCGGCCCCAAAACGTGCTGTCCTCTTTTAGAACATGCTAAATTGCCCAAAATGTCTAGACCCGGCCTGATCGTTTCAGGGGTGTCCTCCAGCGACCTCCCCTATTTCTAGAATGGACTGTGTCCTCCCATGTACCCATGTGGGTTCATTCAGCCTTCACAGGACTAAGGACCCTGCCCCAGTCGATCTAGCTCCCCGGGCTGTCTGCCTGGCGCTGGTGTGGCTCTGCGGGCTCCGGTGGCCACTCTTGCTGGTCCCCACTTTCATGGGGCAACCCCGTACACCTTCATCTGCAGTTACCTCTTGCGGCCACCTCGGGCACGTTGTCTGCGTCTCTTTGTTCCCACTTCAGGCGGCTGCAAGTCTCTGTGTTTCTGTCTAAGCCTGTCTGTGCCGCTCAGGTGGCTGGATCAGCATTCGTAAATCAATCATAGGCATGTCTTGTTCTTCGTTGTGCTATTGTGTTAACTAGCCTCCATAGGATGGTTTAGTGGAGTTTGTTGCAGGTTGGGTCGCCGATGTGTGCCTGCGCCTCTTCGTCTCACGGTGCGGCGCTGGGTTTATTGTATCATGGGCATTTCAGCTTATCAGCTGTCTGTGAGCAGCAACAGTGCTCTTTTCGCTCCTCCCATCACCTCATTAAAGGAGACGGACGCTCCCAGCGTCGCCTCCCTCTGATCTATCCACTTGGTGCACAGCGTACCGGGCCGCTCCCTGCGTCTATATACACGCGCGCATTGGCGCCATTTTGAATGCGCTATCCAAGCTCCGCATCGCAGCCCATTCAAAGAATTGCTTGGCAACGTGATAGTTAGTTCAATATAAGTCAGTAGTGCTCTGGTCGCCACCGGTTCATTCTAGTTACTGGTTCCACATTCCACCATGCAATAGTTCCATGTTTGCAGGGTCAGCGCTCTGCATGACCCTGCCCTGTGCTGCAATTGCAAGATCAACTCCCTTGTCCCCGGTGGATGCGTGAACTTATACACGTTGCAAAGGGTAATATGATTAAGCTGGCATCTGTTTTGCTAGGAGCTGCTATCTCATCTAATCAGGGTCCCCCTGTGTGCCTCCGTCAGATCTCAGGCAACCCTTAGGCTGTGCTCGGCTTTATTATCAGTGAAACTTGATTGCATCCGTTTCAGGGTCTTCCTGTGTGGCACTCCGTATACTAAGCTGGCCCTGTACATCCGTGTTATTGCGTTACCTTCAGTCCGGATGGCCGCAACACGGAGCCTGCAGCCGTGGACACCATGCGCGACCCGAAAAGCTGCCCTGTCATAGGCCTGTCTAATGACCAAGTCTCCACTGCGGCTGCAAGCGAAACCGCCCATAATGCTTGGACGGCTCACACGCCGTCACTTCGCTACAGCTGCTTGTGGGCACGCCGGTGCCTCGTATGTGTTGCGCCTACACTGTCGAGTATTGCAGTGTATATTGTACTGTCACTTATTCACGGGTGAGCAGCCTTGTAGTCTATCACGCATACACGCGGACTGCTTGGGGTTCCAGTCCCGTTTCGTCGCGCACCGGGCACGCGCTTTTCAATCACGGCACTGTTCGTTTGCCGTTTTACTCCGACGCCGGGCTTCTCCCCCGGGTCCCGCGCTGTGGCCACATGGGGTCTTCACAGCTCTGCTCTACTCGCGGCCCCTTCTGGCAGACCCGATCTGAGCGCAGCTCTCTCTCCTACAACGGGCTGCTCGTGAGTCAGCTGTCCTCCACATCTCTTTGTTGTTGGCGGATCGCCATTTTAGATTCCTCACAAGCGCACCGCCACAAAATTCTTCCGGCTGATTTTGCTCGCATCACAGCACTGATCCTCGCCATCTCCAGCTCCAGTTGGGCAGTGTCAGTTCATGAACTCGGGCAAACGATGTATTCAGACCAGGATGGTTTTAATGTGTCACATTTTCTCTGATCATTTCAGGATCATCAGGAGCCTCCTTGGAAACACGTCCTCCTACATGGCTCTGTAGCCACGCCCCCAGCCGCACAGAGAGTTCTTTTCTTTGTGAGGGGCAGGGCACCCTGGAATGGGTTTGCCCCGAGAAAGGGGCCCAAGCTTTGCAAAGCGTCGCTGTTCCGGCGGCGTCCGGTGAGCTCCCGCTGGTCCTTAAAAATCTGGGTGAGATTTTGTAAATCTCGCGCCAGGCCGTACCCATATCCACAGCATGTCTCCAAGGCGGACAACCTCTGTCATGTCAGAACAATGTAGGTACGGGAAGTCAGCCTCTGGATGCGAGCCGGTCCCTTCCTGGGGATCACCCCAGCTGCAGTGTTCGCCAATCTTGTTCTTCCTCTGGGGGTTCAGGGCCGGCATTCTGCCTCGGCGACACCTAGCAGCTGACTTGGAACTGGTGCAGACCAGGGGAATCTGACTGTTTAATTAAAACAAAGCATTGCGAAGGCCTGTGGAGGGTGTTGACGCAATGTGATTTCTGCCAAGTGCTCCTAATGTGAAAGTGAAGAAATTCAATGAAGCGTGGGTAAACGGATGGGGTAACTATGACCTTTAAGGTATCCACATGCCTCATCATCTTTCTGAGATTCCCACTGTCCCTATCTACTATCTAGCGAAGCCACAGCCAAGGGAACAAGCTTGGCAGAATCGTCGGGGAAAGAAGACCCGGTTGAGTTTGACTCTAGTCTGGCACTGTGAAGAGACATGAGGTAGGATAAGTGGGAGGCCCTCGGGCTGCTGGTGAAATACCACTACTCTTATTGTTTTTCCACTTACCCGGTGAGGCGGGGGGCGAGCCCCATGGGGCTCTCGCTTCTGGCTCCAAGCACCCGGCACCTGCGGGCACGACAAGCTCCGGGGACAGTGGCAGGTGGGGAGTTTGACTGGGGTGGTACACCCTGTCAAAGGATAACGCAGGTGTCCTAAGGCGAACTCAAGGAGGACAGAAACCTCCCGCGGAGCAGACGGGCAAAAGCTAGCTTGATCTCGATTTTTCAGTATGAATATAGACCGTGAAAGAAGGGCTTCACGATCCTGCTGACTTTTTGGGTTTCAAGCAGGAGGTATCAGAAAAGTTACCACAGGGATAACTGGCTTGTGGCGGCCAAGCCTTCATAGCGACGTCGCTTTTTGATCCTTCGATGTCGACTCTTCCTATCATTGTGAAACAGATTTCACCAAGCATTGGATTGTTTACCCACTAATAGGGAACGTGAGGTGGATTTGGACCGTTGTGAGACAGGTTAGTTTTACCCTACTGATGATGTGTTGTTGCAATAGTAATCCTGTTCAGTACGAGAGGAACCGCAGGTTCAGACATTTGGTGTGCATGCTTGGCTGAGGAGCCAATGGGGTGAAGCTACCATCTGTGGGATTATGACTGAACGCCTCTACGTCCAAAATCCCCCCCTCCACCCCAGACCGTGATACTGCAGCGCTGTCGAGCATCAGTTATCTTAGGACAGCCGGCCTTGGGGCCGGTGTGTAGAGCCGCTTGCCTCAGGACTTGAGTGTGGACAGAATGGGGGCCACCTCTCACCCATAGTGCACCGCATGTTTGTGGGAATCTGGTGCTAAATCCTTCATCGACAACCTGATTCTGGTTCAGGGTTTCGTAAGTAGCAGAGCAGCTACGTCGCTGCGATCTATTGGAAGTCATCCTCTGAGCCAAGCTTTTGTTGCAAGGCGGCAGCACCGCCAAGGCTTCTCCATCCTTCCTCCTGGGGCATGCGGGGTGCACAGGAAAATACCACCCACCATAGGGGCGCACCTGCGGGGGTGTGCGGGCTGGGCGGGGAGCACTCTTCTCACCTTTCCTGGTCAGCCTGGCAGACCAGATGGCCTTGTGCCCGGGCCTTCGAGGTGGTGCCTTAAGCCCCCAAACAGGGCAGGGGAAGAGAGGGTGCAGCCACCCCAGGGCGCGGGGTTGTAGCTAAAGCCTGTGCCCCTGGAAAGTTGCGTTGGGCAGGCCCGGCTGGCCACTGGACTACCTGGCCTGGTAGTAGACCCAGGTGGCCCAAGTTGTGGCTGGTGGACCAGATGCCCGAGTTGCGGCTGACTCCTGCATTTGTCTCCGGTCGGGTTCCGTACGCTTAATAGTCGGCGTGGAAGTGTCTCCCCGGCCCGAGAGCACTGAGTTGGTGCCTTAAACCCAGGGCGGGGAAGAGAGGCAGCAGCTTAAGCACCCACCCCAGAGCACGCTGGGTGGTACCTTAAGCCTGTGCCCCTGGGCGGTGGGGGCAGGTACGGCCGTTGGGCCATCTGGCCCGGGGAGTAGGCCCAGATGGCCCGAGTTGTGGTTGCCACGGCTGACTCCTGCATTTGTCTACGGTTGGGATGGAAGTGCCACCTTGCGGCCTTCAGGGCAGCCGTGGCGCAATTACCGGCTTTAGTTCAATGGCGTTTGTGGGTTGCTCCCGGTCCTCTGGCAAGTATCAACCAGTTGTGGTCAGGTCCAAGACGAGGTGCGTGTGTCAAGGGGCGCCCTGAGCGGGTCCCTTTCCTCCGCGTGGGGGTAAATGCTCTCGCAGTGGCCGGCCCTGAGTTCCACAGTGTTTGTGGGTTAGTCCTGGAGGGAAAGGCTCTAATGTTGTGAGAGCAGCTCAGGCCAGAGCTCCAGGGTGAAAGCCCCCGGACCCAGTGGTAGTCGCATCGCTCCCCACAGGGAAAAGCTCTAAAGGGGCCCTGCTAAAGCTCCAGGGTGGCTGGCGGCGGGGGTGTCCTGGCCTTGGGTGCCTGTCTCACGTCTGGGTTGACTGTCCGCAAGCCTGGTGGTGATCGTGGGGAGCCCTGTCCCTCTCTGGAGGGTAAAGCTTTAATGTGGCGGGCAAAGCTCTAAAGCGGCCCGGGCCAGAGCTCCACGGTGGCTGGGGCTGCTGCCCCCACTGGCCTTGGGTGCCAGCCTTGTGCGTGTGGGTGGAGTCCCCAAGCCTTGCGGTAGTTGCGAGGAGCCCTGGAAGGGGAAGCTCTAAATGGGCCCTGCTAAAGCTCCAGGATGGCTGGGGGGGTGCTGGTCCCCCCCAAGCACCCAGCCTTGGGTATCTGTCTCACATGTGGGGCGACTGTCCCTCCCCAGAGAGATAAGCTCCAGGGTGGATCAAAAACCTCTTATGTGGAGGGGGGGGAGAAAAACTCTAAGGTGGCCTTGCCAGAGCTCGAGGATGACGATTGGTGCTGGCCCAGGCCTTTGGGCACCTGCCGGTGCCCTGTCCTTTGTCAGGTGGGGGGGCCAAAGGCCCTTCCCATCCATGCCCATTGGAATGCTTTGACCTACCAGATGGCCGCTCTCCGAGCCCGGCCATCTGGTTATTGGCCAGAGGAATGTCTGCAAGGACCAGGTGGCTTGGCTGCTCTGGAAGTTCTGATGGGCGTCAGTTTAAAATGTTTCTCCAGTTGGGTCTCTAAGGAGCCTGAGGCTTTTGCCGAGAGGTCCCGCTCTTTCACTCTGGGTACACAGATGACGAAACTTAGTCTCCTTCCTCCGGATTACTATAGACTGGGTGAGAGGGACCTGTCTGCGCTCCTCTTGGTTCTCGTTGCCCAACCCGGGCTCTATGGTGAAAACCCGGGCCAGCCGGCGCCTGCGTGACCAACCTGTCCACCCGACACGCACACGTCTAGGGATGCTCTTTGGCGCTCGGGTCCTGCAGACAGCCCAAGAGGGTGCCAGCAGCCACGGTAACTCCAGCTCCAATAGCATATATTAAAGTTGCTGCAGTTAAAAAGCTTGTAGTTGGATTTTGGGATTGAGCTGGCGGTCCGCCGTGAGGCGAGCTACCACTGCCTGTCCCAGCCCTTGCCTGAGCGTCCTGGGGGTCTGAAGCGTTTACTTTGAAAAACGTAGTGTTCAAAGCAGGCTGGTCACCTGAATACTTAAGCTAGGAATAATGTAATAGGACACTGGTTCTATTTTGTTGTTTTTCGGAACTGGTGCCGTGATTAAGAGGGACGGCCGGGGGCATTCGTATTGTGCTGCTAGAGGTAACATTCTTGGACCAACGCAAGACGAAACAAAGTGAAAGCATTAGCCAATAATGTTTTCATTTATCTACTGTTGTTTTTGGTTGTTGGTCTTCAGGTCTGCCACTCTGCCAAATTCCCCTAGGAGTGCTGTTAACTTCCCGAGGGAAGTGTCCATGTCTGTTAGCACGACTAGGAGGTCGTCGGCAAAGGCCATTGCCTTATGGCCTTCCCCACCGAATGTAATCTCTTTTATTCCCCTCTCCTGTCTAATTCTAGCTAGGAAGGGTTCGAGAAAGTTTGCGTACAGGAATGGTGACCTGGGCAGCCCTGCTTAGTAACCCTAGTGATCCTTATCGCCTGGGAGACATGCCTATTGATAGCCAGCCTGATAAGTGGTCGTCCATAGTTGACTTTGACCAGGTGGACAAGTCCCGGGCCAAACCCCATAACCATCATCGTAGCAAACAAGAATGACCATTTGACTCAGCCAAATGCCTTCTCTGCATCTAGTGCTAACACTCCCTGCCCTCAGGACTGCTCTGTTTGACTTCTTTATCAGGTGGGATATTCGCCTAATGTTGACAAACGTTCGTCGCCCCTTGACAAAGCCTGCTTGATCCGGGTGGATCAGGTCAGTGATTACTTTATCCATTCTAGATGTTAGAATTTTTTGTAAAGATTTTGGCATCAAGGTTTATTAGGGCAGTAGGGCGGTAGGCTACAGAGGGTTTGTTTCTTGTTTGGCTTAGGGAAGAGGATTACCTTGGCCTCCTCCATGGACTGGGAGATGCGGCCCGTATCGGAGAAGGAGTTGAACAGGGATGCCATTAACGGGACTAATGTGGTATGGAATGCTTTATAGAATGTGGCAGGGTACCCGTCGGGCCTAGGGCTTTATTTGGTTGTAGCGATTGGATCGCTGCATGCACCTCGTCTTAGGTAATCGTCCATTCTAAAGCGTCACGGTGGCTCTGTTCTAATCTTTTTAGCCAGCAAGATTTTAAGAAGGCCTTTTGGAGATCACTCTCCGGTGCCTCCGCAGAGTAGATGCTTGTATAGAACTCTGTGAACGCCTGAAGGATCTCTTCTGTACGTGTGGTTTCCTGTCCCTCCACCATCTGAATGTGGCGTATTGTACCTGCCGCCTCCTTCTGCTTAACCTACCTGGCTAAGAGCAGGCCTGTCTTGTTTGCTGGAGGTAATACTTCTGCCTCAAGAATCGGAGCGATTTTACTGCTTGTATAGCTAGAAGGATATTGATTTGCCCTTTGATATGCCTATACTCCCTCCTGATCATTACCCCCCCTATCTGTCTCCGTTAACCCCTGTTTGGCTCGATATGCCTGCTTTGCTATGAGCACCCCCCGCATGGTTGCCTTAAAGGCGTCCCATACTACATGTTCCTGCACCTCCTGGGTCTTATTTTCCCCAAAGAAGTTGCGGATGGACTTGTGTATCTCGTCGCAAATTACTGCATCAGCAGATGTCAGGGGAACCGCCACTTCCAGAGGCCCCCCCCCCCTCCCATTGGATTTCTAGCTGCAGGGGAGTGTGGTCGGGCAAGGCTATGGTTTCCCTTTCTATGATCCGTACTTGGCAGAGCAGTGTCTCAATATGTAATCAATTCTTGAGAATGTTCGGTGCACATGTGAGTAGTATACCCCTTGGAGTCCCCTTTTAGTTCATGCCATGTATCTGCTAATGCTATTCTGTTATGCTAGCCTGTAGTTTACTAGATGGGCCTTCAGATGTGGGTGTCCTGTCTGCGCTTCTGTCCGTGGATGGGCGCCACGGCAAGTTAAAATCCCGTCAGTATTAGCTGGCTCGTTGTTAACTGGTTTAGCTTCTCCAAAACCCCCTGCAAGTATTCTTCCTGCCCTGAGTTGGGGGCGTACACTGTGGCGATTGTGAGAGGCCACCCCCCATTGTAGCTGGACGAAGAGGAATCTACCTTCCTTGTCGACTTTTGTGCCTATTATTTCGATGTCAGGTAGGTGTCTAAATGCTATGAGGACACCTCAAGCTTTGCTCTTGTCGTTGGCCTACAGAACCTGGGGTTATCCTCAACTTCATTCGGTATCTGTCTTGCTTATGGATATCGGTCCCCTGAAGCGTCACAATGTTGGGCTTGGTATCCTGGAGGAGGTTCTCCAGTTTCTGTCTCTTTAGTCAGTGTGTTTAGTCCTCTAACATTGAGTTTTAGTATTTGGATCCCTACCCATACCCCGTTACGTTCTGAGAGTAACAATGTCGAAACGATCCCCCTCCGGCTGGACTCGGCTCAACTTCCCCAAGCCGTAACGTCGTCCTAGGTTGCTTGTTCTCGTTCACATCCCAGAGAATAACTGTGCGGGGAAAGCCATTCCTCTGCTCTCCCCTGTTTCCAAGATCCGTCACCCCCTAACCCACCGTCTCCCGGAGCCGACCCTTAGGCTGACATTCCCTGTGTAACCCCACCGAGTCTTAACCCTTGTCTCGTGATTTCCCCCACCCCCCCTCTGCTGTTAAGTGGACAGCCTATTCAGCCTGGGGCTTCGGTTGCTATCCCCCCCCGGACCCTGCAATTGTTTGTGTCTCGGCTCTGACCTCTCTACTCTTCTCCACTCCCATGGCTTCTCTTGGTGGCTTTCATGTTCTGGCCTCCTATTAGGTCCTCCCCCTGCATCCCCTTCTTCTTCAATATTCCCTCATCCAACGTAGTGATGTGGTGTTGGCACCCTTCCCACTTGAAGACCATTCCAAAGGGGAATGTCAACCTGGATCTTATCTGGGCTTTGGTAAGGGCTTTGGTCACCAGGCCCATTTGCCTCCTCATTGATAGTATGGATTTGGCCAGGTCCTGGAAAAGTTTTGACGGCGCTGTTCACTTTTATCAGGGTTGCTTTCCTTGCCGCTTGGAGGATCCATTTGTTTCGGTCGTATCGCTGTAAAGCCATCGCCACTTCTCTTGGCCTGGCCCCGGGTTCTTCTCGCTGCGGACCATCTATCTGAGAATTTCTCCCCCAGCCATGCCCAGCAAATCTTTGAACACATGCTGCATTGTTTCCCTGAGGTCAGCATCGCTCACACATTCTGGCAGCCCCTTCACCCTGATGTTGGACCTTCCCGAGCGGTTCTCCAAGTCCTTGGCTTGGAGCTCCAGGTTGTGTCGCTACCGCCTGCAGCTTCGCTAATACATCTATCTTCCGGGTGTTTTAAGTGAGTTCTTGAATTGTGTTTCATTTGTATCAATTCAACTGTCGCCTTTGATTTCCTGCAGGGATTGTGCAAGTTCTGTGTGTATTAGGCTTAATTGTGTCTGAAGGGTAGCAGTCATTTGGTCACTGAATGCCTTAAAGCACTGTTGCAGCACCTTGCTCGTGACCTCTTGCCCCTGTGGTAGCGTCGGGGGCTCCTCCAACTGCTGCCTCTCTGTCACCCATGGATCCTCTTCCTCCGGGGCTTCCACCTCATTTCTACATAGCTTTTGGAGGGTCCCTTCTGTTTTCTTGAGATCTTGGTCCCTGAGGGGCCTTGTTTTGGCCTCCTTGGCCTTGTTGCGCAACATTGCCTGCTGATGGCGAGTGCCTGCCTGCACCTTACTGTAGGGGGCTTCTTCCCAGGCCTCTGAGGTTCCTCTTGACCCCGGGGTATTGGCCAGTTGTTCTGTAGGAAGGGGATGCTTTTCTCTCCCTCCTGTGCGCAGCGGGGGTCTAGCTCCCCTTTAGAGCCTGGGTTGGTTGCCCCCTGGGGGCTGTGGGGCTAATACGCTCAAAGGTGAAAGTGGTTATGGTCGCAGTGTCACACTGGCCTGGAGCCCAGGAGCTTCTTGAATTTCTTCCCGGGGGGCCCCCGTGCTCCCACCATTCCTGAGCCTCTAAGTATGCTCTTGAACCCATGGAGGTTCCTTCTCGGTTAATCTTGCATGGCAGGGTTAGTTTTCATAAGGGTGGGTGGTGGAGCGAAGCAGCGCTCTCCTGCAGAGTCAAATGCTGAGGGTTGGGGACACGTGCCGTCCCCACCCCTCGCCCCGGGTTCCTTCCCTGGCCGTTAGCGGGGGGATGCTGCAGGAGACTTAGTGCTGTCACCCTTCTATTACTGCAGTTTGCCTCTGATGTTGCTGAATGGTATGGGCATGGGCCTTTGCTGGGGTCCGGGTATGCTGCGGGTCTCCTGCCATAGGGGGGGGTCTCCTTCCAAGTGTAGGTTATGGTGCGCTGGTGCAGATGCTTTCATAAACCTCCATGTCCGTTGTTTGGGAGAGGAGTGTCTTGCGTGCGCCTGCTTCATGGCTGCCAACTCCCTTAATTATGCCTACTTACCCTGCGCCTCATGGGGGCCCTGTGCCGCGTGGTTCGTGGAGGCCCTGCGCTGCGTGGAGCCGGGCTTGCTGTATGGGGCAGAGGCAGGCGCAGGATTTCAGGGGAATACTACCCGCTCCCTCTCATTTGTAGCTGGGTGTCCGGGCTGCGCCGGCTCTGCTGTATTGCCAGTGGATCCACGGTGGTCCGCTCACACTCCCCAGTCTCGCCTATGTTGCCTTGGCTGAATGGGCACCCTGCGTCTTCTGCACCACCCGCGTGGGTTCTCTGATCGCCTCTGGGCTGACTGACAGTCCCCACACAGGCATCGCTGCTGGCGGTCTCAGGTCCACTAACTCTGCCCCCAAACGCTGCAGTTGAAGTTTTCTTGGGGACCGCTCGCTTCACGGGTCGTCCCCTTTGCTTTTGCTGCCGTGGGGTCTTGTAACGCAGCTTATTGCTCCTTTTTCGGATGGCCAGGGAGGAGCGCGCTCCTCACGGAAGGGTGGTCGCGGGGGCAATTTTGGAATCTTCTTATGAAGCTTTTTGAACCTTCGTCTTCCCTTTCTTGAGTAATCTTTCTTCCACACTTCTCAATCCATTTTTCGTCCAGGATGTGGCACAGAGGGGGTGCTGGTCTCCAACGCTGATGATGCGGCTTGGATGCACAACTCTGGCAGCGTCAGTGCTTATTACTAGACTTATCTGCCGCCTTTGATACCGTTGACCATGCCGCCTTGCTCGTCTGGGCCGACCTTTCTGGTGCCGTACTTTCATGGTTTTCTTTGCTTTCCTCTAACCGAACAGTCAATTTCCACCCCCCCCCCCCCCCTTTTCACTCTGTACCGTCTGCCTTGAGATATGGATTCCCTCAGGTTTCCTCCATCTTCCAGGTTTTGTTTAACATGTACATGTAACCTCTTACCAAGCTTATCTGCTCTCACGGCTTCCACTGTTATACTTAACAGATCACACAGTTCCTGGCCCGTTTAGATCTCTCTCTTGTCGAGACAGCGACCAGATTTAGGTCCTGTCTCGAAGCTGTGGGTGCATGGATGTGTAATGGCTGCTTCAAGGGGAGAAAATGAGGTGTTGGTGGTGGGCCCTCCTTCCTCTACTGCCTTTTGGACCCCCTCTTTTTGCCATCTTTAGGGGTAAATATGTCATCTGAGATTCCGCAGACAGAAAAGCTAAGTCTAGTATGTCAAAGGGGCCATCTTCAACTGAAAACCCCATAGTAAGGTTCTTTGTTTACTCCTTTCTCAGTTACGTGCCCCTGTGGTGTCCTTACTTGTTATGTCCTCATGGAACACTGCAACGCCCCATTTCTGGCACAAACTGGCTACTTCTTATGGCACCTTCAGGTCCTGCAGAACTCTGCAGCCAGAGTAGCGACTTACACACCTAGTTGTGCTCACATTACTCCATGTGTGCACCATCTTCATTGGCTACCCATGGCCAAGCCCATTCAGGTCAAGGGCTAATGTCTAGTACATCATGCCTTTTATGGAACTGGGGCAGAATGTCTGCAGGCTAAATTCTGTTTGTACATTTGTGCTCGGCCACTCCGCTTGGAATGCCTGATATTAAATATTGACAATCTGCCTTGTACATATAAATCCATTATACATCCATATAAAAGTGCTGTGTGCAAATGCGTCATAAAGTCAAAGCGGAACCATATTACTTCAAGGCAAATTGTAACTATTGCAAATGCCTGACTAAAGTGCCAAGAGTATAACGGATTCAAAAAATGCCAGGTGCGTTTGAAAAACGTGTCAAGTGTTTCTGAGTTCCTTCCACTCTAATCGTATTTTTAATTTTAGGCAGTGTGAGTTGCTTTTCATGTTATTTTAACTCACTGGGCCGCATTGCGAGTTTAGAGGTAGCCATGGTGCTATTAGCGCCATGGCTGCCTCCAAACTCTGGTCCGGGTTCCTTGAATGAGGAATTACCCAGGCCATTCCAACCTTGGAGGATTCGGTAATTCCTCATTCAAAAAACCCATCCCCATTTCCATTTGAGCCCCCAAGGGCTCAATGGGAATGGTCCCCTTGCGGGACCCGCAAAGGACGTCTGGTCTGACCTGACGTTCCGAGGGGGGTCCCGCAAGGGAACCTCGTAATAGGGTGGATTGGATTTACCGGCGCTGTTAAACCCATTCCGCCCACCTTGTAATGAGGCCCACTGTCCTATAAATCCATATTTCGAGTGACATTTTTTACTTGCAAATATTCTGAGACCTTTAGTTGTCTATAGTTTACCTGTACTTATTCACACTACAGCACCATTATGAAAAGCAAATAATTTATAGATCGATAATTGCGTCACAAACCTCCGGCACTGTGTATCATCGTTCCCCTGCTGAAGGTGTGAAGTCGTAATATCTGTTGAGCCCTTACAGGAAATATTGTGACAAAAGATTGTGAACATTTGCAATAATAAAGTTTACTTTTTCTTTTATCCAATTCTTGCAGCGACTCATGTGCAGTTATGAGAACTGTTTTTCCATAAATGTTTCACTATTCAGCTTCTTTTTCCTTCCAATCCCCCAGGTAAAGCAGGTTCACTCCATATGGCTCCACCAATTTGATCTTTGGTTTACAATTGTATATGTATTATTCGTTGCTTTACAGTGTAAGCACTTGTCATAATAAAAACACTTCAGTTCCCAATTGTCTATTTCTTTAAGCTAATGTGTTATTTGTTTTTAACCCCTTAACTGCCAATGCCTCCCACCCCCCCCCGCGCTTTATTTACATGTGATATCTCCCTCAAATTTGGCCCCCTTTCTTCCCACATGTAGGTGATCATAACGCCACCTAGGAATCCTAGTTTGCTGTATGGGGGTGAGAGAAAATAACCGAAAACGGAGCACATTTCGTGTTTTTCAGACAATGCCAATAAAATTATGTACAAAGAGGCCTGTGGGTGTTTCCTTGTAAGAGCTAGGAACAAATGATTTGCTGTGCTGAATTTGCCATTTTCCAGGCTTTCAAGAACAGGTTGAACCAAAAAAATAAGGTTACCATCAATTTTGTGAGAGCTATGCAGGTTTACCCCCCCCCCCAATAGTCCATGCGGGGACGGAATGGAAGAGGAGGGTAGGAAAGCTGAAAGGGAAGACCAAGGCATACATTTCTGAAAAGAAGACAAAATTCCAAGTTTAGGAAAGGGTGATTTGTGCAGGTGAGGCAACATCTATGTAGGGAAAATGCCCATAGTTTGGGGAACGATTTGAAAAATTACAGTTAAAAAAGGTATGTGCTGGACATGGTTGGACCTGTAAGGTAATGGCTTCTATGAATATTTAGAAAAGCAGTGCCCCGCTACATTCCCCTGACTTTTCCAGTTAGGAAATCGCATGTACCATAAGCCAAAAACTGAGCCATAGTACACAGGAATTTTATGCTGACGCTTAGCATGTGTAAATAAGGAAAATAAATGTGAGGAATGGCAAGCATACCATTTTTGAAAGAGCACAGGCAGCCCTTTTGAAGGGTAGGTGACTGAAGCAGGTTACAAAAGCATACAGTGCTTAAATCGGCAACTACATGTAGTTCACATTTGGGAAATTAAAGGGTTGTGTAACAAAGTGCAATAGCAAATGTATGAAAATGTTAAACCAAGAGAAAACAACAAATGTCCTACTATCCTACATACCCCCACATGTACTTACGAAAACTGTACCTCATGTGTCGGTGCAACTACCTGGGTGCAAATGGAAAGGGCTAAACCACTGGTAACCCAAGCGTTTCAGGAGAGCAGACTCCCGTAGGAACCCACAGAGGTCTGACTTGTGCCAATTGCCCTAGAATTTATTACCCAAAAGCCCAGCAAAGTCTGAAATTTAGGGAAAATAAACACAATTTTCAGACATTTCCAACCTGGAAACTACTGAAACATACCGCCAACACATGGCCTACCTTCCCAAAGGTGTCTGGATGAAAACAGTACCTCGTGTGGGTGTACCTACCTGGGTGAAAAAGTGTTAACCATCCCCAAGTCCAACGGCACTCCCAAGGAGCACCAGCAGGGTCTCCATCCGTTCCCTGAGGGGAAATTCTGTAATGCTGTCTACCCAGAGCTCCAGGATGGTCTGCGGTGATGTCACCGGCCTTGGATGACTCTACCATGTGGGTCCACCATCCCCAAGTGCAGCAGGACTCTCAGGGAGCTCCGGCAGGTTCCCTGACCTTTCCCAGAGGGAGAAGCTGTAACACAGGCCAGCCAGAACACCAGGATAGTTTGTTCCTGGCCTTGGGCAGCTGTCTCCCATATGGAGTGACCATCTCCAAGTGCAGCGGCTGTCCCAGGGAGCACTGACAGGGTCACCTACCCTGAGGGAGTGGCACCCCTCTGGTGCTTCCTGGAACCGCTGTTGGGCTGCGGGATGGTCAACCCACATGGGAGACAGCCGCCCAAGGCCGGGCACTTTACCTGCAACCATCTTGGAGCTCTGGCTCGCCTATGTTACAGCTTTCCCCCACCAGGGAGCCCCGGCAGTGTGCCAAAACCTCCACGAAGGGAAAAGCTGTAATGTAGCCGAGCCAAAACTCGAGGACGGCTGGCGGTGATGTCCCCGGCCTTCGGCATCTGTCTCCCATGTGAGTCCACCATCCTCAAGTGCAGTGAGAGCGACCTACCCCAAAATCTGATATTTAAAAAAATGGGTACAAAACATTTGGAAAAAATGCAACTACTTCAGGTTCAATTTAAACACATAGATCCATAATTATGCCAATTATGCTAAGATATTTCACACTTTGGTCCAATTAAATGGTTATAATAAATCTTGAATATGATAAATATGTAAGAACCATGAACTGATAACTCGAGTAATAAAATAAATGAAAATAAGGCCTACTTTAACAATATAAATACTTTCATGGAATATAAACGACTTAAAATATGAAACTGTCAATGAAAAGAATTACATATTAAGTACAACAATGAACTGAGTGGCAGCATAAAAAAGGAGAGAACTGTGACCATGTTTCTAGGTGGACATATGGGAATGGAGCTACGAGACCCTGGAGGGGCCTGTACTTTCAGAAAGATAATAGCCAGTATATAAGGTATTCCCAAGGCGTATACCCTATACACTTTATCCTTTGCCAGGTTCCAGTCTGTAATTCAAGACCTGGTAGAGTTTTGAAGAATGAACAACTCTGCATTGGAAGGTCAAAAGTTTTGTGGGTATCGTCTTTGATCCCACTAAAAGTACATTTGAATACACAGTCTGCAGGATGGACTGTGGAAAAGACCTACTTGAGCTTGTGTATGCAATGAAGTTGGCATATGAGGAGGTTCAAGGTTGGCAGAGTTATTGCGCAGCTGCCTGCAGGAGGCACCATGATGGGGTCAGGCAGCTACCATGACAGCGCTGCTTGACTTCAAGTTGGCAGCTGACAATTTATAACTGATAAGAATCACTAGATCTGAAGATGGCGAGTTACTCAGAAGAGCGAATCACTTTGTCACGTACACACAAGGAGTTGGGCACATTAATGAACACCTTTCCTTTTCCAGCATAAAAAGGGGCAGGACTATACAGGGAGGCTTTGGTAGAAGGCCTAGTGTGGGAGTTTAGAAACAAGCGTTGCAGTAAAGAGCAGAGTAAAAGAGGAAGAAGGAAGGCGAAGGGAGTTGAAGGAGAGTAAGACTTGAGGTGGATGGGAGAGGAAGGTGAAGATGGGACAAAAGAAGGGAAAGTGGAGAGCAGCGTAAAAAGGAGAAAACTAGCAATGGGGGAAAAGCAGAGATGCAAGGTGAGACACAAGAGAAAGGAAGAAATTACTTGGAGAACAGTTTAAAAGGTACAGACAAAATCGGTGTAGGAAGAGGGCCACCGATGGAGGAACATTTTTGGAAAGCTACTGAGGAAGAAAAGGAAGGTGGAGGAAGGAAGAAGTGCAGAAGGTGGACCCTGAAAATAAGGTAAATGCTGTGGACGAAAGCATGTGTCCATTAAGTATTATGCTAGCTGGTGCCTGGTTGTACATCTTAACCTAATACCTAGCCCATCAAAAGTAGAGAGGGGTATTGGAAAGATGAGGGGGAGTGCAGAACCCTGGGTAAACCAACTTGACCGTGGTTTAACTCTCCACCAAGCTGAGTGGGCCTGTCTTCGGTTTCTGGCCCTGCCGATGCATCACATCATCGGTTTCTGGCCCCTGGAAGGGCCTATCTTTGTCCTCAAGCCCAGGAGTGCCAGCGCATCTTCAAGCCCGGGACAAACAAATGGTCTTTCTGGCCAGGAGAGCAAACAAATCTTTATGCCCAATAGGGCCAAAGCGTCGTCAATCCGAGGAGGATCAACCCATGCTCATATAGAGCACTAGAGGGGGACTAACTGAAGCATTCCCACTTGGCAATACAACTCTAGTTGAGTAATATTAGAATACGGAAAGTGGCCATGGGATTAAAGTCCTCTAGAAGAAAGGGGGACTCCTTACAGTGTTAGGAATGTCAGCAGACAGAATCTTATGGGTGTGGAATGTGAAAAGAGAACACTAGAAGAGAATGCAAGGCAAGTTGTATGGTGGTTGGTGTAAGGGGGAGGACAGAGAGAGTTGTTACAGCATAAAAATGAACTTAAAAGAAATTAAGTCACACATGCTGGCTGTGTTCTGGTTCACTTCCTTAACTGGTGATGAGTTGCGGCAATGACAAAGAGCCTGCACTTGCCATTGAGTGTGGTTGCCCTGGCTGAACAGGTACAGGGTTAGTTGCACAGTCAAAATGGTAGCTCAGTGGGACTCTCCAGGCATGTATTGGGGATTATCTGGGCTGTTCGTGAGCCTATGAGGACACAGGAAGCACCCTAGCAGCATAGCCGTGCATGCAGACGACAGAACATGTGATCCAAGGACGCATTGTCCGGTGTTGCAAGTTGTTACCTGGCAATTTTAGACATGATAAGTAGTTGACATGTCTGTTGCTTAGCTATGTAACAAGCTGAAGGCCTTCACTGCGCTCCGTGCTGTGCCTGTCGCACGTGCACTGTAGCGACCGAAAGAAACACTTGCACACATAAAGAAGGGAGCATGCCGTAGCACAATTGGCTGTTACTCTGAGAGGTGTTTTTTCATTGCACTTTAAAAGGGAGATTACAGACATTTGTCCCTGTGAACAAGGTGACAAATACCAAGAGCACAAAAATAGGGAAGCAACAGAAATGAATGCAAAGATTATGGGAAATATACCAGGCACTGGGTTATTCCTAGGTTATTAAATCGAAAGAAAGATTCCAGAAGCATATGTTAGCAGTATATGGTCCTAATTATTTGAGTAAAAAGAAAGAGGCACTGTTTCTTTGTCGAGGTTGGGCTGGACAACAATTTCTTAAAACTAGCTGAATGCATCAAGATGGGCAACCAGCTTGATGTATGCATAGCCAAGATGGACAAGCATTACAAGGTGAAGGGGAATAACATTTTGGCTTGTTATCAATTTTCCATCAGACAACAGAAATGTTGTGAGACCATTGAGGAGTTTGTTACAGCACTGTGAGGGTTGGCTATAAAGTGTTGTTTTGAACATTATCAGAAAGAGGACATTCGGGACAAGTTGATGATCAACAGGAGATCAATTGGTCCACTCGTCTAATGGGAACTAGCCCACTCACACTGAAGTAGCTAGAGAAACGGCCCTCTGACCTAGAGAGGCAGAAAAGTTGAAGGGCCGTTTCTCTAATGGGGAAATAGCTGCTTCAGTCTGAGTGGGCTAGTTCCCATTAGATGAGAGGACCTTTCTGCCTCTGCAGGTCGGAGGGCCGCTTCTCTAATGGGAAATAGCTGCTTCAGTATGAATGGGCTAGTTCCCATTAGACGAGAGGACCTTTCTGCCTTTCCAGGTCGGAGGGCCCCTTCTCTAATGGGAAATAGCTGCTTCAGTCTGAGTGGGCTAGTTCCCGTTAGACGAGAGGACCTTTCTGCCTCTGCAGGTCGGAGGGCCGCTTCTCTAATAGGAAATAGCTGCTTCAGTGTGAATGGGCTAGTTCCCATTAGACGAGAGGACATTTCTGCCTTTCCAGGTCGGAGGGCCGTTTCTCTAATGGGAAATAGCTGCTCCAGTGTGAGTGGGCTAGTTCCCATTAGACAAGAGGACCTTTCTGCCTCTGCAGGTCGGAGGGCCGCTTCTCTAATGGAAAATAGCTGCTTCAGTCTGAGTGGGCTAGTTCCCATTAGCCGAGAGGACCTTTCTGCCTCTGCAGGTCGGAGGGCCGCTTCTCTAATGGAAAATAGCTGCTTCAGTCTGAGTGGGCTAGTTCCCATTAGCCGAGAGGACCTTTCTGCCTTTCCAGGTCGGAGGGCCCTTTCTCTAATGGGAAATAACTGCTTCAGTCTGAGTGGGCTAGTTCCCATTAGACGAGAGGAACTTTCTGCCTCTGCAGGTCGGAGGGCCGCTTCTCTAATGGGAAATAGCTGCTTAAGTGTGAATGGGCTAGTTCCCATTAGACGAGAGGACCTTTCTGCCTTTCCAGGTCGGAGGGCCCTTTCTCTAATGGGAAATAGCTGCTTCAGTCTGAGTGGGCTAGTTCCCATTAGACGAGAGGACCTTTCTGCCTCTGCAGGTCGGAGGGCCGCTTCTCTAATGGGAAATAGCTGCTTCAGTGTGAGTGGGCTAGTTCCCATTAGACGAGAGGACCTTTCTGCCTTTCCAGGTCGGAGGGCCGTTTCTCTAATGGAAAATAGCTGCTTCAGTGTGAGTGGGCTAGTTCCCATTAGCCGAGAGGACCTTTCTGCCTTTCCAGGTCGGAGGGCCGTTTCTCTAATGGGAAATAGCTGCTTCAGTGTGAGTGGGCTAGTTCCCATTAGCCGAGAGGACCTTTCTGCCTTTCCAGGTCGGAGGGCCGTTTCTCTAATGGGAAATAGCTGCTTCAGTGTGAATGGGCTAGTTCCCATTAGCCGAGAGGACCTTTCTGCCTTTCCAGGTCAGAGGGCCAGTTCTCTAATGGGAAATAGCTGCTTCAGTGTGAGTGGGCTAGTTCCATCTAGAAGAGAAGACCTTTCTGCCTCTGCAGGTCGGAGGACCGTTTCTCTAATGGGAAATAGCTGCTTCAGTGTGAGTGGGCTAGTTCCCATTAGCCGAGAGGACCTTTCTGCCTTTCCAGGTCGGAGGGCCGTTTCTCTAATGGGAAATAGCTGCTTCAGTGTGAGTGGGCTAGTTCCCATTAGCCGAGAGGACCTTTCTGCCTTTCAAGGTCGGAGGGCCGTTTCTCTAATGGGAAATAGCTGCTTCAGTGTGAGTGGGCTAGTTCCCATTAGACGAGAGGACCTTTCTGCCTCTGCAGGTCGGAGGGCCGCTTCTCTAATGGGAAATAGCTGCTTCAGTGTGAATGGGCTAGTTCCCATTATTATGCAGGACTTGGCCACTAGGGGCAAAAAGGGCCATTTTTCTAATGGGAACTAGCCTTCTCAGTGTGAGTAGGCTAGTTCCCATTATTATGCAGGACTTGGCCACTAGGGGAGCAAAAAGGGCCATTTATCTAATGGGAACTAGCCTTCTTTGTGTGAGTGGGCTAGTTCCCATTATTATGCAGGACTTGGCCACTAGGGGCAAAAAGGGCCACTTCTCTAATGGGAAATAGCAGGACTTGGCCACTAGGGGCAAAAAGGGCCATTTCTCTAATGGGAACTAGCCTTCTCTATGTGAGTGGGCTAGTTCCCATTATTATGCAGGACTTGGCCACTAGGGGAGCAAAAAGGGCCATTTCTCTAATGGGAACTAGCCTTCTTTGTGTGAGTGGGCTAGTTCCCATTATTATGCAGGACTTGGCCACTAGGGCCAAAAAGGGCCACTTCTCTAATTGGAAATAGCAGGACTTGGCCACTAGGGGCAAAAAGGGCCATTTCTCTAATGGGAACTAGCCTTCTCTGTGTGAGTGGGCTAGTTCCCATTATTATGCAGGACTTGGCCACTAGGGGAGCAAAAAGGGCCATTTGTCTAATGGGAACTAGCTTTCTCTGTGTGAGTGGGCTAGTTCCCATTATTATGCAGGACTTGGCCACTAGGGGCAAAAAGGGCCATTTCTCTAATGGGAACTAGCCTTCTCAGTGTGAGTAGGCTAGTTCGCATTATTATGCAGGACTTGGCCACTAGGGGAGCAAAAAGGGCCACTTCTCTAATGGGAACTAGCCCTCTCAGTTTGAGTAGGCTAGTTCCCATTATTATGCAGTACTTGGCCACTAGGGGCAAAAGGGCCATTTCTCTAATGGGAACTAGCCTTCTCTGTGTGATTGGGCTAGTTCCCATTATTATGCAGGACTTGGCCACTAGGGGAGCAAAAAGGGCCATTTCTCTAATCGGAACTAGCCTTCTCTGTGTGAGTGGGCTAGTTCCTATTTTTATGCAGGACTTAGCCACTAGGGGGCAAAAAAGGGCCATTTCTTTAATGGGAACTAGCTCACTCACACTGAAGCAGCTATTTCCCATCTGAGAAATGGCCCTAACAACCGATGGTCCGTTTCTCGGATGGGAACTAGTATCAACCGTGGCCTTTATGCGACGCAATGGACGCCCTGTTCTTACGGATGCAAGATGCGCCTAGGACGTCACCCATGTACGTTTGACGTCACGCACAGTATACGTGCCTGCCCGTGTCAAAATGGCGACGGCGAGCACGCGCAGCGCTAGTTCCGTCCCGCTGAGGAAACGCTCTCCTCATACATGTAAGTTCTGCTGGATCCTGAGTGTGTAGTGGTAATTTCGCTTTGCCTCTGAGTGCCGACATGTGGCTGGCCCTGTCCTTCCCTTTATCAGGCATTGCACATATATGAACATCGGGTGGCTTGAAGAGCTTGACGTTATACACTGCCAATGCGCCTGAGGCGGTTCGCGCGTTTTCTTTGACGGTTGGATTCCCGCCCTAAGACTGAGGGAACGAGGCCCCCCAGCAGCTGCTTTTATGTTTGCAGCTGCTCTCCAGCCCTGCGGTGGCGCTTTTCATCATAGTAATAACGTGTGGGGAGTCTATATAGGGGCGGTGGCCACACGGGTAGTTTCCACGTATTCTTATAGGGGCGGTGGCCACACGGGCAGTTTCCACGTGTTCTTATAGGGGCGGTGGCCACACGGGTATGGCCACATGGGTAGTTTCCGCATGTTCTTATAGGGGCTGTGGCCACACGGGTAGTTTCCACGTGTTCTTATAGGGGCGGTGGCCACGCGGGCAGTTTCCACGTGTTCTTATAGGGGCTGTGGCCACACGGGTAGTTTCCACGTGTTCTTATAGGGGCGGTGGCCACGCGGGCAGTTTCCACGTGTTCTTATAGGGGCTGTGGCCACACGGGTAGTTTCCACGTGTTCGTATAGGGGCTGTGGCCACACGGGTAGTTTCCACGTATTCTTATAGGGGCTGTGGCCACACGGATAGTTTCCACATGTTCTTATAGGGGCGGTGGCCACACGGGTAGTCTCCACGTATTCTTATACGGGCAGTTTCCACGTGTTCTTTCTTACTATCGTTCGAGTATTTTCAGCTGTGTAATTTTGTTTTTTTTTAAATTGCAATCTATCTGGATCCGATATCTGTTGGGCCTTTTGGGTCTGCTTCATTTGTGACGGGCCAACTACAAATCAGGCATTTTTTTGCATCACAAAGTTATTTGCCACGTTTCTTACTTATGGCAACTTATTCTAAAGTCACTTCCACAGGGCCTCCAAGTATAAAAGTCTGATGATGGTTCTTGTAAGCTCCTTTTCTGTGAAGTCACTTCTCTTGGTGCAATCCATATGCAAATGAGAAGGTTTGCATGTGTTTTGCCCTACAGCGCCCGGTCAGAGCTCTAATAGATGAGTTTCCTGCATCTGTAATGGTCCTGCAGTTTTATTTTTGTCGTTGTGTACGTGTTAAAATGTCATCTGCCACTAATGTTACCAAAGAAGTTGATTGGGGGGTGCAAATGATGCCATATGGAATCACATGCACTGCAGGGCGCTCGGATGTGCTACCAGACACAGTGTCCTGCAAAACCATTTTGTAAAGTTTGCCACCCTAACAATAAGGGTGCTGCCGTTCGAGCAGGAGCACGCAGCAAACAGGTGTCCATGTGCCACCCCGCTCTGACCCACTACAGCCGCTGCAGCCAGGAGCGGTGTAGTGCAGGGACACCAGACAGTGCTGTGTGCTCTGCCTTCAGCCCAGTCATTCAGTATCTGACTTTTATTCTGAGGTTGCACTAGTGAATGCGCTCAGGGACTTAACGTTCTAGCTGCTGTGCATGTGCCGCCCTACATCATATGGGGGGGAGGAATGATTCTATGTCAGTTTAGTCTTCATTTTATAAAATGTATTTGGGGGGGGGGGAAAGTAGCAGAACTTTTTCTTGGCTCGCCCTACACTCTTGCAATGCTGGATACTCCCTTTTTCCAAGTCCCGGAAAGGACAGATTTTCACGTTTGCAATTTATTGGTATGAGTCATTAGCTGGGTTTTTGGGTTCTGTTTGGCTTGTGGCCAGCACTAGCCACCCTCTAAGGTTCAAGAACGGACATCAGTGCATGCACATAGCTCTCAATCATTTGTGTTGGAAAGGCGGGTGAAATCGCCCGATTTTGTTTTTGGCGGGTGAGACGCCGATTGGAATGAATGGGCGTGCAGGAGGCTTGGCGGGTGAGTCAGCCCTTTACAAGGCGGGTGACACCCGCCAAAAGCGTGTGAGTTGAGAGCTATGCATGCAATTACATGTATGTTCTAGGAGATGCTGATGTTTCATTTACAGGGCCCATGTAAATTCTAATACCAATGCAAAATGTGTATTTCTCTTGTCTTGCCTCTTACGTTGGTTGTGTTTACTTGATCTTGTTGACTTTCTGAACATGATTTTGATTGATTTCTTAACACATGTCTGACCTAATTTAACAGCCTTGAAAATAGACCTCAGTATAGGTTGAATTACGTCTTGGCTGTCGCACACAAACAACAATATACATATCTAAACACCCCCTTAATGTATTTCCAGTTACTCAACCTAAAACCATCAGCCTAGACAACTCTGCACTTTGGATGACCACATGACTTTGAAGAAGTACCTAAAAACCTGGCTGTTGACTAAAACACAGAGGACCAGGCAGATGCAGAAAAGGGCAATTCCTGTTTGGACCAGGAGGATCCAGGGCCCGGGCCCCTGCTCAGACAGCAGGTAAGCATGCACCAACATGTGTTACTCCCTGTGTCCCCACAGGCCACCCCCACCCCCTCTGCTCCCCCTGTGCTGTTCCCTTGTGCCCCCTCACCCTTCTCGCACATATCTGTTGCCTCTTTTGCTTGATTCTTCTACCCTGCTCTCCCCAGCCCACTTCTGCAGGAGTCTGTCCTGATACATTCTGGTTTCACCATCACCTTCTTGTGGCCAATGCTGGATTTCACTTTTATGGACTAAATTGATTCACGGTGCGTCACCCTTTCTTAACTCTCATGATGGACTTCCTTTGCATATTGTACTTATGGTGGCCCTGAATCATGCTGTTCCCATATTCATCTTGTATCCTGGCTTGCAACACTGTGTTACTACTGACTTCTGCAATTGTATTTGCTCTCCCCGCTTCCTTCTCCACTCTGCTTCCTGTCTGTTCTTTCCTCCTCTCCCTTTCTCCCTTTTCATATCTCCCCCCTCCCATTACTTTGTTCTATGCACTTACTCTATTAGAATTGTCCCTGGACCTAGTGATAGTAACCCCGTCAGTCTTGTCCCCCATCCCCTCCCCCAACCCCCAGCACTATCTGAAATGTCATCAGGCCTAGTACGATAGTCGCCTTCCTTCCCATACTTACTGTTCATGGCCTGTAAGAATGTCATTGTATTTTCCCTTATTCCCTCCCTTGCCTTGAAGCTCTTTGAAACACTGTGTGTATAGGCGCTATATAAATAAACTATCATAACAATACCTCTTTTCAAGCACATGCCCAGGGTGGGACGAGTACAGTTAAAACACACTCAAATGATCAGTTTCCATTAAAACCACAGGAAAGTGCAACGCAGACCACCTGGCTGGATACAAATCCTCAGCCAGCGACCATTGCTGTCTCACTCCCCCCGCACCCCCAATAAGCCGCTTAGCGTTTCCTCCTGCCACATTACAATACACAGTCTCGCTGCACCAGCTGAATTCTGGCTTGTACAGCTCAACAGCTCAAATCCAGCAGAGCTCATTCTGCTCATCTCTGCACCACTTCTACCATTCCACCATACAAGCCCCTCACACACTCCAGGCCCAGCTCTCTTCTGGCATACTTTACTGGTAAGGAGTCAAGCAAGAAATAACAGATGGTGGTCATCTCTGGAAATACACACCCCAAGTGTCCTCACCAGAAACTGCTTAGAAACATGCCAGCACACAGAAAAAATGGGTTCTTCCAATTTACACTAATCAACACAACAGGGGTCACACTTGCCTCACTCCGCCTTATCACACTAACGTTTACTGCCCAGCCTCCCTTCCTGCAAAACCATGTGACCAGAGACTGCTAACATGGCAGAAGCCCCACTACATAAGACCACTTTACCTTACAATACATCAATTGGTAAAGAGTATGACCATCTATGGAAGATGACCCTGCATCAGCTTCCCACTGAGACATCACTTGGCCTCCCGCTGCCAACTCTGGAATGACCTTAGCCCTGCCCTGCCACTGAGTTGCCTAACAATACTTCCTTTTTCAAGAATGGCCTAAAGACTGATTTGTCCTAAGAAGAGTCTGACCCCCACATTTCCATTGCCCCTCTCTTCCCCCTCCAAGGACACATTAAATTACCCCACCTTCAGAGAACTAACACCCCAGGCCTGCCACCGTGGACACTGCAACTTTATCACCTCCTTGGAAAGCAGCAGATAGGTTACCGGGAAAGGAGTATTTCCAAAAGGCCACCTTCTTACAACTATAACTCCTCGCCATTGGAATTGGTGACTCTTGATGTTTTGCCCTCTCAATCACAGCCTACCTGTAGACCAACGTTTACGCGGTCTAGTTAATTACCAGATATTCATTGTAGCAAATTGACCTTAGGGCGTTACACATGTGCCCAAAAGAACACAACTCCAAAAGCCGAACCTGTTGACTTTGCCAGTGCTTGTTGTATATCATTCCAGTGATGGTGGTTAAGAAGCTGGGAGTTAATCTTATTGCCTCACTTTCGATGGATCCCAAGGCAGTTTGTAAAATGGGCCAATTCCTCCTGAAAGTATTCTGTAAGGTGCTATCATTTCTACCAATCCATTTGCATCCTCTGGTAGTTGACTTACTAGTTACCAGCCGTATTAATTATTGCAATACCCTGTTTTTGGTTTAACCTACTTGCGATGCTTGTTTAGTTGTCATTCCTAAACGTCATCCTTCTAGGGTAGGTGCTGTGCATTTTCAATTTCTGCAGGTAAATTGTGGAACAATCTATCTGTTGGCCTTACATGCATTGAGAACCACCTCCAATTTCAACCTTCCTTAAAAACAGTTATTTAGGCTGCAGTTTGCAAATGCCTACTGTGTGTGTCCTCACGCCAAAATGCCCTTTTGGCTGAACGTGCACAGTATAAATTCGGCTAGCATAAGATAACACAGCTGAAGCATAATGTGCTTGGCATGGGAACGACATGATGCAGTGGGTCCACCTTGCCCTTCATCCTCCTAAAGTCAATAAACTGAATACCTCGAGTGGGTAGTAATAGTGACACAGATCATTAAAGTGCTTAGAAAGCATGAAGCGCTATATCATTGACCAAATTATTATTTGTTAAACATTTTTAGTAGCCCAAGACGCTAAACCCAGAGTCTTTCAAATTGCGACTCGCTGGGACCATCAATTCAGTCAATGTTTGTGAATCCCCTTCCTCAGTTTCGAGACTGCTTGACACAACCATCAAACCCCATATGCCTGAGACCCCATACCATATACCCAAGTGTGTCCCGGCCCCTACATATAGGTGTCATGTCTGTCACACTCTAGAGCTACTTGGAATCGACACCTGTTAAGGATTCTAATCGGGCGACACACACCAGACCAGGACTCTTGATACTGGCCTATGCTGCAGCGTACAATGAAAACACTTTAACTTTATTTTACTAAGGATTCAGATTGAGATGGCACCTGAGCCGTCTCACACCCCCGTTACAAATACCCCGGGCCACAATGAACCAGGCCGGTGGATGGTATTATTTATTTTCGAAAATCCAAATGAAATCACACAAATGTAATATTGGGCAGCAATCCCCAGTGGGGTGATAATTACACTGTAAAATGATAGAATGCACTTAGTTTGACCTTCTAATATAACGTACTCAAAGCACAAGTGACGGAGAGCAAGATTGCTTTTCTAGTAAATAGCGCCCCAGTTAAGATTTCCCCCTGCAAGCCCCTATTAACCAAATTTTGAGTGGATAGAAAGGAGCAGTGAGGTGTCAGGTATACTAGGCAGCAAACAGAATTAAAATCCGAGCAGATTTAAAAACCTTTGCAATTGCACAAAATGGCACTCAGAATTAGTAAATATTTGTTTTATATGTGTGGTTGAATAAAGGACGTAAATATGAGTATAGCACCATCACAGATTTAAGAACACTAGCAGACTACAAGCAATGTCCTAAAAGGCATACAATTCAGAAAATAAACTTGAAAATGAAAAACACAGTGCAGCCAAATCACACACATAGAAATTGCATTTGCTAATTTACATGGGTTTAAATGTCAAAACGGTTTGAAAAACGTGTGAAATAGACAAAATTAGAATTCCGTTTTTATGCTGGGTGACAGAAGCACATCACGGATAATATGAAAGCAGTGGACAAAGAAATTCGGTTTGGAAAGGGAAGGACAGGTTTCACTTAAACTAGATTTTTATGACTAGAAAAGAAGCGCCACCTGTGAAAAGAAAGGTTAAGCTGCAGTTGTAACCCCTTCACGTTGTGTGCCTCTTTTAAGGAGAATTAATTTATTTAATCAAAACATTACTAAGGACTTGTACAAGGACAGAAATGTGTGAAAGAATCGCACTAACACTTGAAAATCAAGGACAGGATGCTCAAAGGATTCTGACAGTTTTAAGGATTTCTGCTAAGGCAGTTAAGAGATTTCTATGAGATTTGACCTAATATAATGTAACAGAGCAGGGGATGCAGTTTGTGTTTGGGAAGGGGAAATACTCGCAACAAGCACTTGACTTGGGTATTTTGGACAGCGAACCGAGTTTCTCGACAGCGAGGCAATATCTGGTCACTGGTCACAGCGGCGTGCTCTCCTAGAAGAAACAGCTGGGCAAAGGTCTGGTCACAGCACAGCAGCACCTCAGCTGGATAGAGCGAGTAGCAGGGCAAGCAGGCAGCACTGGGTAATCCCAATGAGGATTCGGCCACCTTTCCCCTTTCTCCATGGGTTATTGGGATTTTTAGTGGGGCTTTTCCTGGATCAATGCTCCTGCCTGGCTAGGGTAAGCTATGCTCTGGCCTGGCAATGGAATCGGGATTCTTGCAGCATGACTATGGAATATCTGCATACGCAGCAGCTGGAAAATTCAGAAGAGAGTGTCTGTCTTTGTGAGAGACTACCTTTTATATAAGGCAGATGACATCACAGGATTATACTTTGGGAGCAGGCTTTGGCTGGACATGCCTCTTACAGCTGGATAGGTCAACCTATGTATGTTGCCTCCTCCCTAGAAGCAGATTGGACTAAAGGAGGGGACTCAACTTTATGGGGCATGTTTTTATGATGTACAGAGCCACCCCACAGTCACTTTTGCCAAAATCAGTTATGACACAAAAATTCACCTTTTTACAGTTGTGGCACTTTTGAAAATCACATAGGCAGATTACATATTGCACACAGCATTTCAACTCCCACGTTTAAACGGTATCATTTAGCCCTTCTAATAATCTTTCGCAATATTTGGTGGGAAATATTTCACTTAAAATTCTATAATTCTATATATGTGTACCTATTATCACAGAGCATGTTTGCATTCAATTTCAAAGTTATAGCATGTGCACCTTTCCAATGTATTACATTTTTCTGCCGTTGCATCCCATACATGCTACGGAAAGCCACAATTTCTTGTTTTAATGACACAAAAATTACATTTAAACTGTTAAACTTTTGAATTCCTGCGTTTGCAGAAATAAGTCTTAAAGTTTATTTATTCAGACAGTCTTATGCCCCAAATGGCCGGCATTGTCTTCCAAATAAGGACATTTTTTTCAACCCACAGCCAACTGTCAGGCACTAGCCCTGTGTTGCCATGGATACGTCTTTGACGCTCGTTAGTTCGAGAGGAGGGGATTGCTGCTAAAATGTTGCTCCTATGTGTCGCAGAAATCCATTGTACCTGGCTGGAACACTGCCACAGAGTCTGATGAGGGTGTGAGATGCTTCACCCTTGCCTATTCATATGTCCCAGATGCTGGTACACTTGGTGGAAGGTAGATCCTGTAGTCAGTCCTTTGAAGCCAGGGCCTAAACACCTGTCCTGCTGGTTTCACAGTACATTTTTTCTTTATTATTTTTTTTCCTGACCCAGAAAGCAAAACTGTTGGAACTAAAGATCCTATATGTGTCTTAAAACAAACTCCCATCACATTTCTATGCAAGGACAGGGCCTTAATTCAACATTTCACTTTTAAACAGATAGGGCCTCATTACACGGATGGCAGTGAAACATGACGCTATTAGCGCCATGGTTCATGCCGGTAAAATACCGGCACCGCCTTGGTGGAAAGGGGAATTACCGCCCCATTCCAAGGTTGGCGGGGCGGGAATTCCCCCTTCCACCATTGCCCTTCCCCATTCCCATTTTTGCCCCATAGGGCTCTATAGGAATGGGGAAGGCGCTAATTACGGTACTGCAAATTGCGGTACCGTAATTAGCTCCACTGGTCCCTTTGCGGGTTGGTTTTTAACACCTGCAAAAAGCAGGCGTTAAATTCCCCAACCCGCAAAGGGACCTTGTAGTAAGGCGGTAAGGATTTACCGGTAAAATACCGGTAAACCCTTACCGCCATCCGTGTAATGAGGCCCATAGTTTCTTGTTTGTTAAAAAAACACCAATTTACACATTTTCCTTGGCTGTCATTTTACAATGCGGCTTTTCCTGGCACCTTTATCCTGAGCTTTTCCATGGCCATAGTCAATTTCTACTACACAGGAATCTGTTCAAAGCAAGGGTCCAATGAAACTGCCATGAGCCAAGAGAGAGCTTCTTATGAAGGGTTTATATGTGTCCTTTTTTTGCAAAAAGGAAAGCGTTTTGCATGCAGCTTGAAGTGATGTTATCTTGCCTGACACAGCCTGTCTTTCAATGAGAAATGCCCCCTTTTTGCTGGAGCACAACCTGAATATGGAGGGACCTAGCTGGGTCTCACTGGATCAGAACTGTGTACTGTTGAACAGATGGAAAAAGACCATCAGGGCGCAGTCATTTTAAAAGGCAGAATATTTTTTTTTCTTAGTGAAATAGTTTTGAGCTGGCAGCATAGCAGTGCTGCCTTTGAATTCTTTTCTTTGGTGCCATTGAAGAAAATCTCTGGGTGTTCTGTTTCATCTTGCCCCATGTGCGGCTGGTAAGATGGCACAGCCATTGTTTTGGAGACTGCAAAGCGTAGTTTTAATGCAAGGCGATAGTGCTCAACAGAGCCAGCACAACCATTCTGCTGGTGACTGCTGAGATGTAGTTTGGTTAGGTAGGGGAGTTCTGCTGGGCTGGTCAATGTACCCCGCAGATCCCCCCCCCTTCTTCCCCGAGACCTCTTGTTGAGGGAAAGTAGGGCAAAGTGTGGTTCATTCTTTTTTTCCATCGGCGAGCGGTACGCCACAATCCTCCCTTTTGTCTTCCGTTGCAGTGTGGAGCGACACCCCCTTTTCTGGTCTCCGGTGAAGTTCTCCTTTGTCTACGAAGGACGGAATTGGTACTAACTGGTGGATAGATAGACAGATTACAACATTTTCCCACTGATAGTCTTCCCGGAAGGTTGACATCAGTGGGACAAACGGACATTACATTCATTAAAGTACTTGCACCATATCAGCAATAATTCCTTAAGGCAGAGATAACTTTCAACATTTACACCATGTTTAGTGATCCCTTTTTGCAATGGTAGTGAAAAAAAGTACTCCCTGTTAGAAATACCTAATCTATTCCCTTCTGGTTCTTCTTTTTCTTGTTCTCATTCTACAGATGTCTCCTCTATTTGACCTTCCTTGGGTTCCTCGATCAACTGCAAAGGGTTCCTGGGGTGACAACGCTTTAACTGATTAATGTGCACCCATTTCTATTCTGTCAGCTCTCCTTTGGGGATGCAGATTCTGTAGGCAACAGGTAAAATTGTATCTACAATTTCAAACGGACCGCGCCAGGAGTGGAGACATTTTCCCTCCTTAGTCTGGTTCCTTTGAAAATTGTACAAGTAGATCTGTCTCCTACTTGGTATTCCTTTTTTAAGTCATATTGAGTCTTCATCCCCTCTGCTGATTTTTCCAGATTCAGCTGAGCGTACGCAAAAGCATGCTGAAGGTGTTTTCTTAGATTCTCAGCATATTCATGAGTTGTGGAGGCGTTGATCAGTGTCTGCTCTTGTGTTCTATAGAGTAGTTGCTGAGATAGCACCATCCTTCGCCCAGTCATTAGCTCAAATGGAGACATTTTAGTCGCAGAAGATGGTGTAGATCTTATGGCCATCAGGACAAGTGGTAATTGGTTGTCCCAACTTGGCCCAGAATCTGCCACAAACTTTTTTAGAATGCTCACAATTGTTTAATTGTACTCCTCCACTAGAGGACTGGCGGTATGAAATATGAAGTTTCCTTTTTAGCCCAAGTATCTCCCACATCTTTGTCTTCACTTTGCTGGTGAAGTGACTCCTTGATCTGACTCGATCCTTTGGGGTAGGCCAACACGCAAGAAGATGGGGTTGTTCATCAGGACAGCTGTTGTTTCTGCCCGGCAATTTGGGGCTGGCTCGACATTCCACCCATTTGGTGTACAAGCATGTTACTGTTAACATGTACTTGTTCCCCCTAGAGGAGCGAATCATGGGCCCAATGAAATCTACTAGTAAATCTAACCAAAGCAGTGCCATCTCCCTCTTCTGGAGGGGAGCTCGGTGTCTGAAATTGTGCACAACAGGACACCCCTTCAAATATTGGTCAAGGTCCTGCCCCATGTGTGGCCACAATGCAACCTCCCACAAGATTCCTTGAGTAGTATGAAACCCTCGATGACAGGCTTTGGAATGAGGTAGGTACCACCCATTGGTCACAACTAGAGATGTATCTCCTTGCCAGCAACCCGTCTTGGGTTCAGAACATTTTGGGACACTTCATCAACACCCTGAGGTCCTCTTTCCCAATGTAATTGGTTTCTGTCAAAGGAAAGTTCTCAGGGTCCTCAATGTGTTGATAAAATTTCCCAATAATCAGATCCCCTTTTTGTGCCATGATTAAATCAGCATCTGGGGTCTCCTTAAACCACTGGGCAGTTCATTGTGAGCAAGTGTCTAGGACCTGGTAACCGTAGTGACCTGGATTTCCCCAAACAGATACTCCACCTCAAGGAGATCCCCTTGGATGGCTCTGGTTTTGGCCATCTGATCAGCTAGGCCATTTCCAGTTTTGTCTGGCCCGTCTATTCTGGAATGACCCTTAATCTTTTTCCAATAGATGGTCCCAGATCATCAATATTTTGTATTAGCTTGCCATGTTTAAGTGGTTTGTTATCAGCACACAGCATGCCTGGTTTTCCAATTTACTAGGTGCTACAAGAACCCTTTCCGGACATAATCTGAATCTGTGATTATGACCAGTTTGTGGGTTTGGTGTTGGACGGCAGTGATGATGGCCTGATGAACTGCCATCAACTCTGCCACCTGACTACTGAAGGGACCGATTTTGTACCCAGCTGAGGGTTCCGGGGCATCATTCACTTAGGCATTCCCAACGCCGGCCACCAGTTCCTTTTCCCTGTTATCAACATGGTAGGAGCACCCGTCCACATAGACTGTGGGCCTTCCCTCGCACTTGTCTTCTTCATAGACTTTGTGCAAGGAATTCAGGTATGCCTCCATGTTGTCCTGGAGTTTGAGACTTTCGTCCTCAAGACGGTTTTCTCTGGCCCAATCATGCAAGTCATCCAGACCTTGCGAGAGGGGACTCTTCTTGTTTTGTCCATATCTGACCTCCACAGAAAAGCCTTGCATGGACAGAATCCAGGAAGTAATTCTGGAATTACTCACATTTCCTGCCCGGATTCTGTTGCTTTGGAGAGATTGCAAAGGCTGGTGTTGAGTCTCCTCTGTGTTCCCCCCCCCCTGGGTGAACGGGCGGTAATTTTTCAATGCCCACACCGTTGCCAGGAGTGCCTTCTCACAATCGTTACATTTTTTTCTCCGCACAGGATAAAGTCTTGCTTGCATAGGAGACGAGTTTATTGACCTTGTCATACTTTTGATATAATACTGCTGTCAAGCATGTATTCGAGAACCCTGTCTCCAAGAATAACTCCTTGTTTTTGACAGGGTAGGCTAGACAAGGCACTTGTGAGAGACTTCTTTTGCGTGTTTTTCTGCCTCGGCTTGTTCTGGATCCCACCCCCTTTCAACAGAAGGATCGGGGGTCTTTTCATCTCTGCATAATCCTCAATGAACTTCCTATACTGTAAATAGTCAGTCCAAGGAGGCTTCTTAGCTCATGTTGTTTTAGTTTTCTTTATTAAAATTTTTTAAATTTGTTTATTGGCATTTCGTAATCTGAAACAATGTGCAAGCAGCAATGAAGGGGTAAGACGGAAGCGCTGAGTGCTACATAAAACAGAATACTGCCAGTTATCGATGCAACTTAATGTTGCGACATTATTTGAGCAATATTAACTACATAAACAATATGCATATAAATCCCCTCCCGTTTCTGCGCCTAAATAAATGGATCCGTAAGTGCTCTGAATTTTAGCGCTCTTGCAGCACTTTGAGGGTTCTTAGGATGTTGACGCATAATAGCCGCTCACTCCAATCTACAGGTTTTCGCAAGGAGAGCGCGGCGGTGGTAGGTGGGATGGGGGCTTTCCGGTGGGTGATGAGAGTTTTTTTGGCCATGAAGAGAATTAGTCTTATCAGTTTGCGTGTGAGAGCCTCAACGCGCCATCTCAGGCTGAACTAGGAAGAGCCCCCATTAATTTTGCTTATCTGAGTGGGCATGTCGTTCCAGTAACTAGCAATCTTAGGGCCTTGCCAGAGAATATGCCCGAACGTACCCGAGGTGTCACAACCTCTCCAGCATTTATTCATGCGCTGGCGATCCCCATTCTAAATAGAGTGGAGGGAGTGTGGTACAGCCGCTGTACTATTTTTAAACTGGATCTCTCTATTATGGATGGTAGCAGAGATTAGAGGTATAGCAGCGAAGTACCCTAGTATATCCGCCGTCTCTATTGGGGCCCCCAAGTCCTCTGACCAAATGTGTGCAAGCGTGGAAAGCCGCCGCTGATTGCTAGGGATTGCCATTTGATAAAACCTGCGTATGCGCGGGAAGGAGTCCATGAAGTGCTCCATTTCTGCCTCACAGGAGGCAGGGGACTCGTGGTCCCGGGAGAGTGCTGTGTAGCGCCTTAGCGTGGTGTAGATACTGTGATAAATGAGCCAATCGCCCTGCCCCAGGCCCAGTTTAACACGAGCGTCATGGAACGCCAGCAACCCTGCACCCTCCTGTATGTCCATTATCCTAACGTCAGACCAATCCCGATTTTGTTTGGGGTGTAGAATGCCTTCATGCCTGTAGGATAGAATTGCCCTTATACTAGACCATGGGGGTGCCAACTTTATTTGAATCCCCTGTGCAGACTTAAGTCTGTGCCATTGGGGAAGTGTGGGCCCTAATATGGGATGTGCCTGTATAGTGAGTGGAAGTTTCCTAGGTGGGATGGCCAAAAATTCAATGGGGTTAAGAGGTTTCATCAAGGCAATCTCCATAGACCTCCAGCTAGAATGATCTGATGTGTCGAGCCATCGTTTCACCCAGCACAACTGAGCCGCCTGATAGTACGCCCTGAAGAAGGGGGCTGCCAACCCGCCGTTGAGCTTGGTGGCCTGGAGGGTTTGGAGTCAAATTCTCGCTTTCTTCCCTCTCCAGATAAATTTAGAAATTGCTTTATCTAACTCCTTAAAGGATGCGTCTTGAATGGAAACTATTGCTTGCACAGCTTGCCTTTGCTTCAGAATTAGGGCCATGGACCTAAGGGGCTTGTCACCATCCGTATAATACGCCTGGGACCAGCTGGTGAATGTCTTTTGGGCCCTGTTGGCTGAAAGTTGTGCGATTTCTGCACGAAGTATGTTAAGCTCGCGTTTTAGAGGTTTACTTCTGTTTTTTATGGGAGATCTCAACTTTGGCTAGTTCTTCTGGAAGGCAGGTTTCTTTTCCCCAAGTGTTGAGTTTGTGCGCCCAGCTCGAAATGCAGAGTCCCCTCATGTAAGCTTTAAACGCATCCCAGCATTTGTGAGCAGCGAAGCCGTGACCTAAATTTGAATCCCATAAGCGCCTGGACTCTTCTGCCAGCCTATCCACAAGATTGGGGTATTGGAGCATGCACAAATTGAGCCGCCATGGAGGTGGCTGGTGATGTACATTAGGGAGGGAGATTTTTAAACTGACCGGGGCGTGATCCGAAATAGTGGTCGGGAGGATCACACACTCTTTTATCAGATAGCGGGCAGTAGCAGGAATGAGCCAGAAATCAAGCCGCGAGTAGGAGTCGTAAGTGAGTTTGCTCCTGTGAGTCCCTCCAAATATCTATCATGCAGAGGGGTCCTGCATCAATGTCCTGAGGGCGATCCTCTTTTTAAGTGGTTTATCGCTTCCCACTGTATCCCCGAAGCGGTCTAGGGTAAGATTGAAATCACCTCCAATAAATGTAAGGTTTCCCAAGTATTGCGCACAAGTCGCAAACAGATGTGTGAAAAAATTTGGAGAGTGCGATGTAGGCGTGTAAACATTCAGCAGGGTGAATGTGTTGGAATAGGCAACCCTGGACGAGAATGTATCTACCCTCTTTGTCGTTGATTGTGTGTGCCACCTGGAAGGGGACCCGTTTGTTGATTAATATTGAAACCCTTCTTTTCGCGTGGTGAGGAGAGTCGAAGGCAAAGCCCACCCACCCTCCTTGCAGTTTCTTTGCCACAGTACCGTCCAAATGAGTTTCCTGAAGGAAATGTCACCCTGGAGATCCCTCATACTGTTGAGCAACCTTCTACGCTTGATGGGGTGCCCCAACCCTTGGATGTCAAGCGTTAGCAAGTGAATGATGGATGTCATCGAGATTGCGGATTAATGTGTATGGTCTGCGGCAAACCGGGATACCAAGACCCAGCACGAAACAAAATAATTGAGCCCCAAAAATGCATCCCCAGGAAGAGCAACACAAATTGACTCCACCATGAGTCAAATCTAACTAACAACCAAACCAAAAATTCCCAACACAGGGACGACCCTCCCTGCCGTCAAGCCCAAACAAAAGGCCAAAGTGACTCTAATAGGAGCCTTTAATAACCCTTAACTAACCCTAGAATTGCAAACGTTGGGACAGCCTAACTTGCACGTGACCCCAACAGAAGGCACATGTGCCTAAGCAGAGGGTATCTGAGTGACACTACACTATGTGCCTACCCCCCCTCGTACCACCCGACACCGGGTGAGTCTTGCTGGCAGAGAAGCCTGGTAGTACAGATGGTGATGCTCCATGTCGGGGGTGGCTGTTACAGCGCGTGTTTGCTTGAACTTGCAATGGATATGGATGTTTTCCAAAAGGATCCAGCATTCCTTAGTGACCCAGAGTGGGGCCCATAAACATTGAGCAAGAGTGCAAAGATTATGTGTGATCTATCGTGCAGGGATGGGCCTTTAGCGCTTTGGTCCCCGACCTCTTGGGCGTCTGTTGATTTTGAACCATTTCCCCAGAGGTCTGCGACCCTTAAACATTGGAAGGCTGCCGGGGGCCCATGCGCTAGGGATCGACTGAAGGTCGGGCAAAATCAGCAGATATGTCTTGTTTCTGGAGGAATCGCCAAGCTGCTTCAGGGTCCTCAAAGCTATGCCATTGCTTATCAATTTGGACACACCAAGTGGCTGGAAATGTCAGGTATCTGTGTCTTTCAAGGCCTCAAAGATCGGACTGAATTCTTTACGACGCCTTGAAACATCCAGCGAGTAGTCGTTGAATATATGTATGTCCGCAGTTCCGACCTTGATGTGGCCAGCTGCCCTATATGCTTTGAGGATCTGCGTCTTATGCTGGAAGTTGAGCAATCGCATGGTCACAATACACAGATGCTGATCCGGCGATGGTTTGGGAATGGGAGCCCTGTGGATTCTCTCGATTGTGAGTTCCAGGGGATTCTCTATTTTGAGAGTATCATGTAGGTAGCCTTGCATGTATGACTCCAGGCTCGCCCCTTCCACATTTTCAGGCAGCCCGACCAGACAGAGGTTATTCCGGCGTGAACGATTTTCTTGGTCGTCGATCCTCTCGCCCAATCTCTGCACCTCCCTTATGACCCCGTCAAGGTCAGCGCCAGTAGTTGTATAATTGTCGTCTAACGTGCTAATCTGCTGCTCATTATCGGTGATGCGTTCAGCCTGCGCTGATAGGCGGGATTGGGCCTCCTGTAGGTCCCTCTTAATGTCCAGGACAGTATTGTTCGTTTCTTCCGTCCTTTGACCCAATAATACGCATCTCCGCCAGGATGGTCTGTATTTGTGTTTGAACATCCACCTCAGACTTGCTTCCATTCGACCTCCAGGGTTAGTTGGATGTGTCCTGTGCCGGGGCCCGGGTACCTCTTTGCATGCCCCACTGACCTTGCGTACCTGGTCTTTCCCCAGGCTAGGGTTGGGCCTGATATACCGGTTGTCTTGGATCTGTGCTCTATGGGGGGGTATCAGTTTATTAGCCTTTGGCGGAGGTCCCTGCTCCCCGCCTGGCTGATGATGCTTGCATCCGCTTCTAAATTGACTGTTTCGCTTAGTGCTATGATTGCGGCCTGTGACCTTGAGCCGGGGAGTTTTGCTGGGGTAAAGTGCATCTGCCCGCCAGCAGGGTGGACTGACCGAATCCCGCAAGGCCAGCAGATGGTTGACAGGCCCAGGGGCCGGGACCGGGACCTGGTGGCGCTTGGCAACCGCGTGATCTGGGCAGCATAAAAGGCTGGTCTCCTGGTGTCTTCCAGCATGTACTGAATTGGGTTGAGATGAGCCACTGTAAGTCACTCGCCTGGGGTTGAGCTGCGCCCCCTTCCACAGTATGCCACCCCGGATGGTCCAGCACAGAAAGATTGGGGGCCCCCCCCGACAGGGAACACCGCCCTTGGTCCCACGCACCGATGGATCGTGCAGAGTCAGATCAGGGAGCTGCTCCCAGAGATGGCGCGCTGGTACTGGATGCGTGGAAGCGTGAGGAGAACCGGCAGCACCGGGGAGGCCGCTGTATGCCGCTGTAGGTAGATTGAAGGTAAATTGCAGCTCCAGTGCACCAAGTCACACCCCCCCCAGCCCGACTTGTGAAGCAAGCAGTCTCCGTGACCGACACAAAGTGGCTTCGGCACTGCAACGGGCAAGCCTCGCACTTCTGCAGCAGATCGTGAGGTTGTCGAAAGTCCGGCCGGCGGGCGTGTGGGGCTCGCCGTGGGTGCTCACTGCTAAATGCACCCCTGCCACTCCTGCCCTCGGCCCCCGACGATGGCGTCGGGGGGGGGGGGTCCCGGTCACCAGATAATAGCGATATGCAGCCGCCCGCCGACCAGTGCCAACATGTAATCGGGGCCTGCTTGCAGTCTGAAAAGGCGAGCGGGAGGTACCAGATGTGCCTTTCCGCAATCGTTCAGCAAGTCAAAAGCAGCGGATCCCCCGCCGCGGTGGTGCCCAATGAGTGGGAGCTAAGAATTTGGCAGGCTTTTGCAGAACGGAGTCTTCTCCTCCTCAGAGCCCCTGCAAGCCATCCACTCCTGTGAAGACTGAAAAATGTCTCAGGAGCGCACCAGGGGCAAGTCAGCCCTGGACGGTGTCAGGAATCCTAAATTCAATGACCAGGAGATGGCCATACCTGTGGAGGAGGCCCACCAGGAAGAGATATACAGTCCCCTCAGCGCAAGACAAGTGGGCAGCGTCGAGCGCAGATCTGGCAGGAAATCAGCCAGAGGGTGTCTGCAGTGGGGCACGTGCCCCATGATGAGGACTGCCGCAAGTGGCTAAATGCCTTGCGGGACCGAGTACTTTGGCTACTCTCCCAGCACAGGAGTGCAAGCATGGGGACTGGAGGAGGGCCTCCACCATCACCACCCGAGTTCACACCCTGGGAGGAAAAGATGACTACGCTCATCGATATGAGCACCATGGAGGGAGTCGGAGGAGCAGAGGCTGGCACCGGCACCCAGCAAGCTGCAGGTGAGCCCCTCCGCCCCCCAAAAATGCATGCACCTGTAAGGGCCACACATACAGACCATAAGTGAATGAATGTGCATGCAATGTGCGTGAGGCACTGCAGACACCCATAACTGACCCCTTGTACCATTGTACCATAGCGCCCCCTAGACTCCCCTGTACGTGCACTGCATCAATACAAGGGCCAGGGGACAGACGTCCATGGCGATGGCGCAGCTACGTGATGTGAGTGTACATGAAAAACCCCCCAGCAACATGGGCACCGTGCATCGCCAGCAGGCTTCCGTCCCTCCACGGTGACACGTTCCACCAATCACAACATGGGGAGTGAACAAAATGCAATTGCAATGCATGATTGATACTGTGTACAAATCCACTTGAAGGTATGATATGCATGATACTTATTTAGACTGCCCGGGACTCATACCACACCCTATCTACCCCACAGGGACACAGCGATCACCACAGGCAGACAATGACGGTGAGGAGGCTACAACACCACAGCGCCCGAGGCAGCGCGCTTCTACCAGCACCACCACCCTGCAAAGGGGCTGCCCGGAAACAACACGTTGCTGGACCATCCCACGTCACCACACCGTAGCCCAACCAGACGGGTGCCGCACCTACAAGGCGACAGAGGGACAGCGCCTCATTCACCACAAACCACCATGCAAACACTGGTTGTTGTGGGAGCCACCATTGGGTCTGAGCCTGATGAGGGCAGACAGCAACAGCTGCACGACAACCTAAACTGTTGACCTCACCCAACTGCAGTGACACACAAGGTATGGCCACACCGCAGGGAAGCCCAGAGCCAGTTGCAAGGGATGCACACACCCCAGGTGTGCGTGTGCATTGTGATTGCACACCAGAGCTAGACGTCGATACACCATCCTATGGTACCCCAGAGGATAGGCACTTGGACCGCAACAGTCTCATCCAAGGTGTCAACATGTGCCCTGTTAGGAAAGCTTCTCTTTACTGCACCTTTCCTTCCATCTTTATGGAACCCCCAAACCTTTTGCTTTTATTTTTCAATCTGACCTGTACTTTTTGCAGCACAGTGAAGCATTAAGCTTCGCTGTACTGGCCTTTGCTCGCATGTTATGGGGAAACTGATATATCCTTAAGGCTATCAGTACTGGGAAACAGTGTTTCCCTTAGTCTTGTGACTCAGTTGCTACTTGTGGTTACTTTTGTATCACATGTGGTAACTTTTTATCATTGCACACAGCAGCTTACATTGCAGTGCAATGGGGTTCATTTTTGTTTTGCCCTAGACTAACTCAAAGGATTTTTTGGTTATTCTGAGGTGCTTAAAAGATGGGCTGGTAGCAGCAGTGACTTTTCCCCACTTTTTGGGGAATTTCATTTTAGCTTAACCGTGTTTACCGCGTTTGGCTACTTACTGTGGCTACTGGCCAAACATGGCCATGCCACAAGGTTTTATGCCCATTCTTTCTGTATCTTGTTGTTTAGCCTTCTTCCTGGCCTCAGAGGTCAGAAAGAGCCTTGTAAGGACTTCCAGTGCCCGGGAAAGCAACAGCTTTTGGCGGCCTATTGGAGGGCTTTGTGTGTTTGCAGGCAGGATGTGGGCTGGGTCAGTCTGACCGTAATACACATCCTAGTTTCTCTGTGTCTGAGTGGTATGCATGAGTGTTCCTGCCAGTGATCTTGATTGAACCACTATGGGCATGGGGGTGTGTGTGTGTGTGTGTGTGTGTGGGTGTGGGTGTGGGTGTGTGTGGGCTAGTTCTGCCATTGGCTAGTGGGCGTTTCGACTCCTACCTGGCTTTTAGGATAAGAAGGAGCCCCTGCATGCAATTCAGAGATCCTGGAAGAACCTGAAGGAGCCAAGAATCCGTCCAGCTGAGGAGACCTGCAAAGAAACCTGTAACCTGTCTGAAGGGGGCCTGGCAACCAACTTCTGCTGCAGTCCTGGTGGAGCCCTGTCTGTCTCTTGATCTCCAGTAGGCCTGCGAAGGTGCTGTGACCCCTAGATTGGAGGGACCATCCATTCCCGAAGCCTACTCGGTGGCCAACGCAAATAACGCCTTCGGAAGTGCCTGGGAATCGTCCTGTGGCTGATCAGCTTCGTTTTTTGGGCTACCGAGTTATCTTCGTTGCTGTTCCGAGTATCCGCCTGAAACTTGGCACACCCTCAGCTGCCACTGCAACAACACCCTCGGCGTCCTAGCACCGTCCTAGCACCAAGGGGACCCGAGAAATAGCAGAAAGTCTGACCGGCTACTGAGTCCTGCTGCATTGCTGTGCATGGTTCGAAACCGGCTTTTCTGACCCGCCTCCTGTCCCGAGAAGGGCACTGCATAGTTTGTTTCTGCATTTCTTCACCAACAGTCCTTGCACCAGCAAAAGGTCTAACCGGAGAATCACTCAAACCTGCAACCTGTGAAAATCGTGGACCGTGGAATTCGGCAGGAAAAGCAAGCCAGGACACCCTGCCTTTTGTTCTGGAAAGTCTTGGGAAGATTCGGAGTGAAGGGGGTAAGTTATTGAGCTTTTAACATACCCCTACACTCCATTGTAAGTCAGTGGACTTGCAATACTCTTTATCTTAAACCTATTGGCTTTGCCAATACTTGCCTTGGCAAGACTTCTAACTGTTGGGGGGAATTTTGGACACTGTCTATCTTGAACCCTGGCTCTTAAGAATCCATCACTGGACCCCAGAGACCCTACCTACATTTTCACCTGCCTCCTGAGTGCTGTATCATTGTATCCTGAACAACAGGGCACAAGGCCCCAGGAAACTTGGGGTTGGACAATATTAGTTAGAGGTTACCTCTCTGTGGACCTTTTTTGTGTTCAATACTCATCTAGACATTCCCTTGTAGGAGTATCTTGAGTTGTATTATGCACTTGAACCTGTGACTGTAGATATGTATTTTAGTTTGATGGTATTGGTTGATAAGTCTACATGCTTGTGTTCATTTTTCTTATTGTGTATTTGGCCATCATTAAATAACTGTATTTTTATACATCCCGTCCAAGGGTAATTTGTGACTCGCATTGTGTGACCTCATTGTGGACCCTTTGCGATCTCAGCCCTCTGAAGGTCTTAGCCTAGACCGCCTGTCACTGCTTCCGTAAACTGGTTTGGCTCCAGCTTCCCAGAGTTGCCCCTGTCACAATATAAGTTGGCCTTCTATACATCTGTCCACCAGGCCAGAGTATAGGAAATCGGTCTTAACATCCCCTTTGAGCCCCCCTTCCAGGCAGCGCATAGCTGTCAGCCCGGTCCCCGTCACACCCGAAGTACCATTGATCACGGGAGCTGCCGTGATGGCATGTCTGGATGTTATTGAGGCCAAACAGGCGAAAATCGTGTCCATGGCCAAAGTGCACAGCCGCCACATCAAGGCCATCAGCGGTGCCATACGGGATGCCACTAAGTCCATGGCCCGAGACAACGCGCGGACCCGGAAAGTGGTGGAGGGATGCACCGCGGCACTGACAGGTTTCAGGCAAAGGGTACAGGAGTTGTGCGAGGGACTATCTGCGTATGCAGAGCAGACAAGGGAAACAATCTTCTGCGCCAGCAGCTGCAGGTCACCATAGCCATCCCATCAACATCTACTACGCCCACGGAGGGGTCCCTGGAGCCTTCACCTAGGTGGCGTTCAATGCTCCACCAGAGACCCCCCTCACCAGAGGGGCCTGGATTTGGAAAGTGCCAGCACCCATCATAGATGGACATGGCAGTTTTTGCGGGCCCTGAGAACATGCACCTACCTGCACTATTTTTGGGAGTTCACTGGGGGTGAGGAGGGATTGTGTGCTGGGGAGTTCACTGGGGGAAGGGGGGAATTGTCAAACATTTAAGAAATCATGTTCAAAATTCATGCAAAGCATGGACATTCATGATTGTGGTCATGTGTTCTTTATTGTACACATGATATGTGCTACATGTACCCATCAACTGTATCTGAGACAATTATCAAATTATCAATCAAGTCCTGTCTGGCCAACCTGCCCTCCCGTACTCCATCCCTATGTCCACCAGCTTCAGGCACATCATCATCTTGACTTCCATCCCCAGGTGGATGCACATTGGCATTGGGGGTGGTGGGGGGGGCAGTGGCTCATTCCTGCAACAGCAAATATTGTGCAGCATGGCACATGTTAGGACGGGTTAGCAGATTTTTCAAGTTGCATATGTCAATGCTTCTCTCATACGGATAGGCACCAATAGCATGCCTTCAGCAGTCCAAATGCCCTCTCAACGAAGATGTGTACGTCCATGCGCAGTGTTGTATGCCCGCTCAGCTTGAGTGTGTGGCTGATGCACAGGGGTCATGAGCCATGTGTACTGGGGACCTCGTGAATCACCTGCAGGAGAGGGAATGCAGGTATGAGGAGAAGGTTGGGTCAGTCAGTGCACAAGGCTCAGTAATTGGTGACATTGGCAACAGAATCAATGTTGTGTTGAAGAGGTCCTGCTATCTCATTGCTGTGTTGTCATGTACACTGTGTCTTGCAGGACTGAGGGTGACATGCAGCTGTGTTTCGATCTATGTGCGAGTCTTCATGTGTATCACACTCATGTGGTACATGTGCACTACTTGTCATATGGTCACTTCCATTGTGGGGTGTGTGGTGCAAAGGGCAGCATCAGATCGATGGACTACTTTTATTTTTTTTAACACATTTTTTTTTTATAAACAACACTCCAAACATTGCAACCAATTAGGACTCGTGTGATAGTTTAACAACATTACATTACTAAATGCACTCTTCGGTCCTCCCCCCTCAACCCCCCACCCTTTTAACTCGAGCCCCTATATCCGTGTCATCAACCTGTTCATCTTCAGGCGTGTCTATTACTATAATTTCTTCCGTATCGTCTTTACTGTGGTCGGTCTGGGAGGGGACCACCATTGAGGCCACCAATTGTCTCCATGCTATTAGGGGTCCTACCTCCTCCTCACCTCCTCTACTAACTGCGTCGTACCAGACAGCTGTTTCCGCCTCTGCCCATTTCATGAGGTCTGCCCACTATATCCCGATTCTAGGCCGATGGGCTGCTTTCCAGCTCATTGCAATCCTCTGTTTGGCTAGGATGTAGGCCAGGTCCTTCATCTTACTGACATGCCTCAGGTTACGTGGTCTGGGGAAACCCCCAAGCATGCATGCCCAGGCTGACTCCACGTTCAATGTGATCCCTTTTCCTGTTAAGCATACCTTCAACTCTGTTCAAAACCTTCCCACCTCCGGGCAAGCCCAAAACATATGTAACGTCCCAGACGCCTCTTCCCCACACTTAGGGCATCTCTATCACCGGACCACCAAACCTGGCTACTTTACTGGGGGTCAGATATGCCCTATGGGTAACATATAATTGTATCTGCTGGAGTCTTGCGTTTCGGGACACCTTCTTATGATACCTTTGGGCTCTATCGCATTGCCCATCCGACATGGGTTCTCCCACCTCCTCTTCCCAATCTCGCCTCAGCTGGAGCAGCTCCTTCCCCACCTTGGACCCCAGTAGCTCATATGCATGATATTTCATGCCCCCCCCCCGAAATATCATACATTGTCTCGATGGTAGCATCAGAAGGGTCTGCTATCAAGTACTGCCGTAGGCCATCTTTCTCGCACTCGTTTGATTCTTTCATGGGTAATGTGTTGGCCCCTATGCACCCCAGTGTTCTATATTAGCTTCTGAAAGTCTAATGCCTCCCCATCCTGCCATATGTCTCCCAGGGTAGCCAGGCCCATCGGTTCCCAAAATCTATGGACCCCTTTTATCATCTGAGAGTCCCGTCCACATAGCACCACTAGCGGCACCTGTGTAGAGATCGTAGCTGAATATCCCACCATCTGCCATGCTCTGTACCACATTTCCCAGCCAGGCACCAGCAGTCTCGCCATTCCCCGTACGTTTGTTTTAGGTAACCACAGTGTCTCTCTGAGGAAGTAGGGAGCAGCATCTTTACCTAACAACCCGGCCTCAGCCGACTCCTCATCAGACAACCACCTAGCCACATATTGCATCTGTCCTGCCAGGTAATATAACTCAAAATCCGGCAGATTTATACCCCCTCTGTCACACGAATTTTGTAGTTTCCAGAGGGCCACCCTATTTCTGGAGTTCTGCCATAGAAACCCTCTGTACAGGCTATGGAGTTTGGCAAAAAAACACATAGGGATCACATACGGGATGGTTACAAAAAAGTGTAACAATCTGGGGAGGGCCACCATCTTAATCACAGCCGCTCTCCCTATCATAGCCAGAGGTAGCCTGGACCAAAATGCCATGCTATTTTTAATGCCATCAACAGCTTTTTCCTTGTTATGTTTGTATTCTTCTCCTACCGTGTGGTATATAGCGATGCCTAGGTATCGCAACGTCACGGTCTGCCAGGGTATTGGCAAAACCGGGAGGTCCTGCGGTAGGACGCCTTTGCACCTCCCCAGGGGGAACACACTGGACTTCTTGGGGTTCACTGCTATGCCCGAGAGGGTAGCGTAACGCTCCATCACCTCCAGGACATATTGTAGGTTCTCCTCTGGGAAGCGCAGATATAAAAGTATATCATCAGCATACAATGATATAAAATGCGTTCCCATCACAGTCTGGATCCCTATTTCCTCGTATTGTTGTCGGAGGCAAACTGCCGGTGGTTCTAATGCTAGGATGTACAGCATGGGCGACCAGGGGCAACCCCGTCTAGTACCTCTGCTAAGTTGCCACTTTTCTGAAATTGTGGCGCCCGTTTTAACCCTTGCAATTGGAGAACTGTATAACATCTTGACCCACCTCGGGTACCAACAATGGCGGGAGCAACTCTTTGTTTATATGTTTTGTTGAATTCGCTGGGCAGTCCATCCGACCCCGGAGTTTTGCATGTGCTGAATCAGTCTCTAGTTCATCAGAGGTGATTGGAGCATCCAGGTCTGCCTGTTCCAGATTGTTCCAAGGAGGGCAATCCTATGTCTTCTATTGTATCCTGGATCCCTTGATCCATATCCTCCCCTACGTCCTCATACAGATGTTTATAGTATCTAAGAAACTCCTCATTAACGCCCTCTTGGCTATCCCAGATCTGGCCCCCATGTCCCTGATTTCCCTGATCACTGGTTGTGATGTTTCGTTTTTATATAGGCAGGCCAGCAATTTGCCTGGCTTGTCTCCTCCCGCATGTTGCCTTTCCGCGTATTTCTTATAGCTCAGCTTACATAGTCTGTCCCAGTGCTCACTGTAGGCTTGTTGCAGCAACTCTACCCTTACCCCCTCCTCCCGGGAAATGTCCCCCTTATGCATTATCTCTTCCAACTCCCTTTCCGTTTCCTACAACTCCTGTGCTATACCCCCCTGGAGCCCTCTGGATTTTGATATGGCTACACCCCTCAAGCCATCACAGCACTCTATGCGTTTCCACTGCTTTTCATGCTTCCGTAGGTGTACTGCAGGCAAACGCACCAAGGATTAAGCACGTCAATAACCCAGGATCAATGTCGGATCCGCGGGAGCCATCCAGAGACATGTCCACTCATGCGGCCATGTAGCCACGCCGCCCTGGATCGATGGACTACTTACTGCTAGCACCACACTTGTGTCTAGATGGATCAGGTCTGTCCCTTGTCGCTGGATGAGGGGACCCTTGTATCTGCATGTGCATGCGACTTGTTGTTCGGCCATGTGTCATTGGTATTCCCTTTGGGTGGTGTTGTATTTGCCGATTTGTCACTATTATGTACACTTATCCAGGCATGTGATTGGCCAATCAGGACTCAGGGATGTACATTGTCGTGGATCGAGCAACTTGTGTGTAGTGTTGTTGTGGATGTGCCTACTTTCGGGCATCATTACCATGACGGTTGGGTGGCCAGGGTGGGATGTCTATGGTGTGTCAGGGCAACACTGCGACACACAGGATGTATTTTGGTAGTTGGTCTTCCATATCTGACTGTTCTCCCACGTGTCTTTGCCATACTGACTGGCTGTGTTCTGATGTGTTACACGTGTCCCAGGGTTCTCGTGCAAGATGCATGCATGGGAAAGTTGCAATACTAGTGCGGTCTAGGTCTTCTGCTGGCATTCATGGATTTCACTATGTCTCCACCCCCCATCAGATGTCATTTGACATGCATTTTGGACTTCATTTGTACTCACCCAGCATCCGTGTGTTGAGGCCTCAGTGCCTTTGCATGTACACTGGCAGGGTACTATTGCGCAGGTTCATGGAGTCGTGGGTGCATCCTGGATAGCGGGCACAGCAGTGGCTGAGGGTTAGGTCAGGTCTACATGTCCTCTGCACATTCATGGAATGCTAATTTTTGCGGTTTCTGTACGCTGCATCGTGTACCCTGGGTGCTACTAGTGGTACATGTGTGCAGTCCACGGCTGCTATGACATTCATGACTTGTCCAATGGCATGGCACTGGCCTTTCAGCTGGCCACAATTGTGCATGTGTGGCTGCCAATGCAATGTGCTCATTAACATGGAGCTGCAGTGCATCCAGCACCTGTCCCAGCATGTCACTGCGGGTGGACTGGGACATTGGCATTCATCATGGCAACGGTGTGTTGGTAGCTGCCAGTCCCAAGGTATTGTGGCACGGACGGACGGTGGCACTGAGTGCTGATAGCCATACGGCTGCCTATGTCTGCCTGGATTGTGTCCAGCAACTGTGTGATGGTTGCCATGCATGTCCAGCATATTCTCGGTCACCAACTGCCCATCAGTCAGGGCTCAGGGTGTTGGCCTGCCCCTGGGGATGGCTGTCAGCCTTGCTGGTGATACTCTCTTCCTCCTCCCCACCACCCCCTGTGCTCCCAGGGCCCTGGCCTGGTTGGCTGGCCTCTGTAGCTCCAGGCGCAGCAAGTATATGCCCACATCAAGGCTCCCGGCTCCAAATGGCAGCATGGTGTTTGGAAGTGTTGTGCATGGGTGGGTCCTTTGTAGGTCTCTGGTTTGCAATGGTTTCACCTGGGCACTTTTTGCTGTCTCCTGTGTTCTTTTACCTCCAGCATTTGGCTAGGGGTATTTTTGGCAGATTTTCTGCCGGTTTTCTGGCGCTAATAGCGGCTACACCGGACTCGTGATGGCTCTGCAATAGCGCAAATGGGTGCCGGCGCTATTACAGCCGGCGCTAGCTGTAATAGCGCCGGCGGTATTTGTACTTGTGATCCGGCTGTTGTGCTCACCTGATATCCCCGGGGGCATCTGGAAGGCTCTGAGATATGGAACCCTGGATGCGTAGTTGCCCAGTGCTGAATAATGAATCTGCAATAGGGAGGATTTTGGTCTCTAAAGGGTGAATCTCCCACCTCCTCCTGACCCATTCCCTTCCCACTGGGTTCTCTTCTCACCTTAGTTATTTGTAGGGTGAGCTATCCGTCCTGCATTTCTTGTGCAAGGGCGCTTAACGTTTGTTGGCAAGCTGCCCGAGTTGCTTTACTGGTGCAGTACACCTTTCTTGGGCCCATGCCTGCTGTGACCCCGAAGCTGCTGGTAGGCAGGTAGGTTTATTCATTCTTTGTTCTGTTTATGATGGGAATTTGTTTATTTGTATTTGTTTTATTTGTAACGCGCACTGTCGGGCCCGGAGGCATCAGGGCGCAACTTAGGACATGGTTACATAACGAGCATACATAGATTCAAATGTGGGTACAGTGCAAAGTATTCAGAACATACAGAAATATACATCATTTACAGAGGAGATTGGAGCAGGCGTTTTACTGGGACAGGGCCCTCATGTACATACGACATCTAAGTTTCAAAGCTGATTGAAAAGCCAGGATTTCGTTTTGGATTTGAAGGCACTAAAGCATTCTTCTGGTCTGATGGTGAGGGGAAGGGCATTCCAAAGCTTGGAGGCTAAAACGGGGAAGCTTGATCCACCCGTTTTTTGTAATTTGAACCTAGGGATGGTTAAACAGTGGGTCTGGGCGGTTCTTTGAGGGCGGGTAGGCGCGTGGCGGGATAGCCGGCTGCAGAGATACGGGGGGGATTGGTTGGCTAGGCATTTGTGGGTGAGGCCTAAAGCTTTCAGTGAAATTCTCTGTTTGACCGGTAGCCAGTGTAGATTGGATCTAGATTCCGAGATGTGGTGGTTTTGCGGGTGTTTAGGGCAGCTCTAATGGTGTTGTTCTGGGAGATTAGCAATTTGTTCAGATTCACTTGGCTGGTTCCTAGGTAGAGGGCGCTACCATAGTCTATTTTAGCCATGATGAGGGTTCTGGCCAGTGTGACCGAGTTTGGGGTGGTCAGAAATGGCCTGCAGGCTGCAATGAGTTTGCAGGTGTATGCTGAGGCAGATCTGACTGCATTTGTTTGTCGGGAAAGGGATAAGGTGGCGTCAAGGTAGACGCCTAAGATTTTAGTGTCTTTCGAAACTTGGATGGTGTTGCCATCGATGACAAACGATTGGTAGGCCGGCTCAAGTTTACTAAGGCGTTGCGTGGTGCCCAAGATGAGGAGCTCAGTCTTGTCATCATTGAGGCATAGCTGGTGTTGTGCCATCCAAGCCTGGATGACCAGGTAGACGTCATTCAGGGCCTTGGTGTCAGGTAGTCACCGGTGATGGGAATGAGTATCTGGGTGTCATCTGCGTAATTCGTGTAGGAGACACCCAGGTAGTCAAGTACATCAAAGAGTGGTTTTGTAAAAACATTATAGAGTGTTGGCGACACGCAAGAGCCCTGGGGGGCGCCGCAGTGAATAGGGGAAGGATCTGCAGCTGCAGATTGAGAAAAGACCCGCATAGATCTGTTGCTCAAGAATGATTTGATCCAGGCCGTAGCTGATGGAGAGAAATGGGCAGCAGAGTGTCAGATGCTTGCATAAGATTTGGTGGTTGACCAAATCGAATGCCGCAGAGAGGTCAAGTAGAAGTAACAGGGCAAGTTTGCCATTGTCCTTTAAGACTTCAATTTGAATTTTTAGGTCTAGTAGAGCTGTCTCTGTTCCGTGTCTGGGGCGGAAGCCAGATTGTCTAAGACCTAGAAGATTATTGGCTTCCAAGTACTCTTGGATTTGCAAGTATGCTGCGCGGTCAAGGATTTTTAGCAGGAACGGGACAGTAGTAATGGGTCTGTAGTTGGTGGGTATGCTCGGGTCAAAGGCGGGTTTTTTGAGCAGGGGGATCACCCATCCGTCCTTAAGGTTGTCAGGGACAGTTCCTGTTTTAGAGGAGGCATTGATGAAGGAAGTGATGAATGGGGCCAAGTCGTGGGCAGATTCCTTAATGATTGGTGCAGGGCAGGGATCACCCTGGCAGTTGGAAGGTTTGATCCTCAGGATAATGTTTTCCACCTCCGCAGTGGTGAGAAGGCGAACCGTTTGAGATTAGGCAAGTCAGGGGAGAGGGCCCCAGCTAAGGTAGGATGGCGATTGTCCAATTTCAGTGTGTCTTGTTTAGCTAGGATTTTAGCTTGAAGTGTGGTGATTTTATTCAGTAACGCTGCCTGAATGTTAGCACACCATTTGCTATCTTTAATGCAGGTGTCAGGCGGGGTAACGGGAGTTTCAAGCTCTTTTAGGATTTTAAAGAGTTCCTTAGAGTTGGAGTCAGCTTGCAAGATGCGATTATTAAGGGACTCTTTTTTTTCGCCTCTATAATGGCTGCTTTGTAGGTGAGCGATGCCAGGAAAAAGTCTTGGTGCGCGTCAGAAGGGTGACTTTTCCAACGATTTTCGGCACAGCATTTGATTTTGCGGAGTACTCTTAACTGTGGAGTGAACCAAGAGTTAAGGTGTGCCCATGGTTTGGCCTTCCTCAGTTTAATGGGGGCAATAGAGTCTATAACTGTGAGCATGCTACAGTTATAGATGTCAGCTAGGGTGGTGGGGTCATTACAGGAGTCAGTGGCTGCTTTAAGCGCATGGAGTAGCAGAGGGAGAAGTTTCTCCTTGGTTATGTCCTTTTTATTTCTGGTCGGGAGGGCAGGCGCTATCAAGGTTGGGATACGGGGGGAAGCTTCAATATTAACAGCGACGATGTGGTGGTCTGACCATAAGCAAGGGGTGTTGGCCAGGACGTTGATATTGCAGTTAGAGCTGGCTAGCCAGTCTAGGGTCCTGCCTTTAGAGTGCGTGGGCTCTTGGATGTGCACGGTGAAGCCAGAATTAGAAAGGGCGTTTTCCAAGTCTAGTGCTAAGGGATCTTTGGGGTCGCCAAGTCCCAGGTTGAGGTCTCCAAGGATGATAATTTGTGAGTTAGTTTTTGCATTATCAAGGAGAAGGGTTGAAATTTCACCGACAAAGGAGGGTGCAGGGCCTGGGGGCCTGTAGATTAGGTGGATTGTGGCTGTTTGATTAGGTGTAAGTGCGAGTTTGACTGATAAATGTTCAGCGGACTCGAGTTTAGTGTTGGTCGATACTCTTAAATCCAGAATGGTTTTGTGGATGATGGCTAGGCCACCACCTCTGGTGTGGGAAGCCGAGGTGCGGTCACATCTCATGATGCTGAAGCCGGGTGGTATGGCAAGGGACAAGGAGGGACCGGATGCGGTATGAAGCCAAGTTTCAGCTATGGCAATGAAGTCAAGATCTAAGGTCTGCTATATCCAGAGCGTGCGCTGGGAGGGATCTGGCGTTGATGAGGGCACCCTTGATAATCGGCAGTTTCACCTCTGTATAGGGGGGTTTGCCATTGGTAAGTGCAGTGGGTGAGCATGATGGTGTGTCGTGTTTGCTTGGGGAGGTTACTACAGGTGGGGCGTATGCAGAATCTGGTGCCTAATCTTTTGTTTCTGAGAGATAAGGAACACGGTTGATTCGGAGTGGGTTTACTAGCGAAGTGTTCCAGCCAGAGGGCTGGGTCATTGAAGTATGGGTTAATGTCAGTGTTGAGGTGTTGGAGGCCTAGGGTAGGTGTCATAAGGTCCATTCTGGGGGTCGCCATGCACAGGGTCGGGGGGGGCAAGACTACGGAGCGGTAAGGTGTCTGATGGCTGAAGGTGTGTTGGCCGTACCGAATGTGTGCGAGGCTGGGTGATAATTGCTGCTTCGGAGGGCAGAATGTGGTACAGTCTAAGGAGCGCCCTGAAGAGCATGGTGGGTGTGCACCTAGGGGGAAGTATGTCACAGCAATAGGCAAGTTCGATTATGCTGGGCCGGGCAAAATCAACAGTAGGCAGGTTTACTTTAGCTAGGGCAGTGCACAATCAACAGTAAGCAAGTTTACTTTTGGCTAAGGCAGTGTGCAAGCAAATAGGTGCAAATAGGGAATAGAGGTCACCTGGATTCAAAATCACATTGGTAGCTAAAAATACAGTGTGCGGTTATAGTGTCAGGCGAGCGAAAACAGGCTACTATGAGTGCAAGTCGCTAATGTGACTGTTAATCATGGCAGTTTCAAGCGATCAAGATACAGTTAGGTAAGCAGGCAATTGAGGGCGATTAGCAAAACAGTTTTGGGATAGTCCAGCAATGAGTGCTTTTTGCACACTAAATGTCATTTCCTAGAGTGCCACCGGCAAATGTGGTAGTAGGCAGTCGTGGGTGCATGTGACTAGGCATTACATCATGGTAGTAGTGCAGTATGAGCGTAGAAGTTACCTGGTGAGTGACAGTCGGGGGGTCTGGCAGACGGCAGACACAAACAGGCATAGAAACAGGGGACAGCCTTGTTGCAATGGGCCTTGGGAGAAATGGGCCAGCTTCGCCTGCCGGCGCCCAATGGGAGGACAAATAAGTAAAGGCAGCCAATCAGGATGGCTTGCTGGGGCCTCAGTGGGCACTGAAGGCAGACATCAGAATGTCTTTATCTCTTTCTTTTCAGGTGCAAAGGTCTTGATGCTGGCGTGCCGGATGGAGAGGCATGGTTCTAGGTAAGAGAAAGCGTGAAGCGCAGCACCTTTATTGTCTTTTAAAGCTAACCTGTGTTTTCTTCTTCTCACAGGCCGCTGTGGTGCTGCGAGTGGATGAGAGCGTGATGAAAAACAGGCCCCCGGAATCCGTTAAAGTAAGTACAGCGCTGTGCTGTTGTTTAATATTGAAATCAAACCTGAATATGTCTCTTTTCCTTTGCAGATGTTGCTGTGGTGCTCCGGATTGGAGTGTGGCGTAGCGCGATGGAATTCAGGTAAGACTGATGGAAATCGATGTTTTGGAAGCATGCCTTCTAATATTGTGTTTCCCTTTATTCCGGTCACAATGTCCGAACAGCAGCTGTGGGAGTGGTTCGCCGGAAGTCCTTAAGCTAGTACTCACAGGTGAGTGATGTTTCTTCTTCTCTCGGTTTCCACAGATTGCAGCCCAGTTGAGATGCTGAGTGCTGGATGGTCTTTTCTCAGGTAAGACAGAATAATCTTGTTCTTGCAGGATTACAGGAAGATGCTGAAGACCAGGAGCTGGACACAGTGAGTGTCACGCTGCTGGTTTCAGAATAACACAAAGCGTGTTCTGCAGTCAGGGTGTGGTTTATATAGCCCAGCAAAGTAGTTCCACGGAAAGTAGTTCCAGGCCTGCCACACACACTAGGCCGCATGGCTTGGTTCACTGGACTGTGTGGGTTCTTCCATGTTGGATTTAAAGGCCATGTACATAAATGGGACCTAGTTTGGACAGTCCTTCCTTCCTACATATGAGCCTGGTGCCAAGGCACCAGGACTGTGTCCAGGAGCCCTTTTGCAGTGGTTTTAAGGCTCAAAGGGTTCTAGTGGGAGCCTGCTTGTGGCACAACTTGTGCCCCCTCACAGTGGTCATGACACCGGCGGAGCAGTATTGGCGCTAATACCGTTACCGCCGGATTTGAGGGTTACCGCCTGTTATGCTCACCTGGTATCCACGGGGACGCCACCCAGCCAGTTGGTCGTTGGTGCCCTTCCCAATGATTCCCTGGTGTGGTCTCGGCGTCAATCGGATTCCGCCTGGAAATGAAGACTATATTAGGACTGGGCGACCAAGGTAAGTTTACCCCCCCACCTCCCTTGTGTTTCCAGCCCCTCCAGGTTCTCTTCTCACCTGGTTGTCTGAATCGGTGGGCTCTCCGTCCTGCTCTCTGGGCAGGAGTGCCTTGTCTTTTGTGGGCACGGGCAGTCCAGTTACTTCACTGACTGCTGCCCTTGTAGTGTCTTTCAGGTAGGTCTTATTGCGATTGATGGCATCGTAATTCTTGCATGCCTTTTCTCTGTTCTAAATGTCTCTTTTTTTTTGTATCTCCCTAGGAGCGCGGAGTGTCCGCTTGGAGAACTGGATATGCTGGTTTTCAGCGGGAGATGATGGCGCGCTATAGCGCTATGATGCGGTAAGGAGGCGCTTTGCGTAGAGCAGCGATGTCTTGTCCTCACTGACCTGTGCTTTTCTCTTTTCGTAGGTCGCGGTGAGTTCCCAGTGCAGATGGAGTTCTGGAGCTATGCCGGCCGAAAAGCAACCAACCAGGTAAGTCTTTAAGCACTTTGTGGTTGTAATGTCTCCACTACCTCCTTTAATGATGTCTTTCTCCTTTTCTCAGGTCCTTCGATCCTGGCGGTGAACTCCACCAACAGAGCTGCCCAGGAGCTGCGAGCAGTGAAGGATGATGAATACAGGTAAGATTCTGCTGCTAACGATGTTCTTGGTTTTTCTGCAGGTCCGGAATTCACCAGGCTCGTGAGAAAGCTGGACACGGTGAGCGTCACTTTGCTAGAAGCAAAGTAACGCGAAGAGTGTCTTGTTCGGGTGTGGTTTAAATAGCCACTGTAAAGTAGTCCAGGTAAAGTAGTCCCTAGGCCACCACACCCAAAACACTAGACTGCATAGCTTTGTTCTAGGGACCAAGCTATGTGGATGCCTCCATGTTGGCTGAAAGCCTAAATAAAGTAGTTCCTCAAGCAGATGTCTTTCCTCACTGATGAACCTGGTGCCAAAGGCGCCAGGACTGGCCCCAAGAGGGCCTGAGAAGTGGATGCCAGGCCTTATTAGTGATCCGAGCCCTGATTCCACCTGGCCAATGGGCTTGCCAGTGGGGATCAGGGTTGAGGGTCGTGACAGTGCCAAACTCATGATGAGGCCCTAAGTCTAGAATTTGATCATCCAAAGACTTTACTAGCTTCAAATCTCAGATTTTATTAATTTAAGCTGTGGAACTGCATGTAGCAGACATAGAATATTGGATCTGTTGAGAATCAACCCATCGTCGATATTTTTTGTTCTTTCGAGCTGAATTCTGTTTATGGAGATCTGTCTTCGTGGGCCAATAAAGATAGGAAGTTTCAAGTCATTCATAACATTAGGCTGTCTTAAGTGACTCATCTCTCGCTGTGTTTGTGAACTATTTAGTGATGTTGACATAAGCCACTTCATCCTCCGCTCTTGAATGAATAATCTCAATTATGCCGTCACTCGATGTATGTAGATTGGAATCTGATACATCCTCACATGTTAGCTCAACATGTTGCAACTCTCTCAAGCTTCCCTCTTCATATTGATCAATGATGATCACTGAACTATCGCTCTCATGCATATAGATGCTACTCTCAACATCTTGTTCTATTTCTGTGTGATGGATAAATTGAGGAGTGCTTCATGTTGGATTTGATCATGAAGATGGCTTTCGTTAATTTGATGGTCACTTGATAGATCGCTCATACAGGGAGCAGTTTCAGTAGCCAATCTTATTTTGTTGCATAAAGATGTCCTTTGTAGGTTGTTGTTTCGCTATCATCTTGTGTGAAATATTTCTCAAAAATGCTCTTGAGACTTTGTTGCTATTTATTTATTTTTTTGCTGCTTTTTTTAATCACATTTCTGATTTGTCTTAAGCATGTTCTTGGGGGCAAAAATATCAACGGTCTCTTGCAGTTTCTTATCTTTCGCACGAGTTTGAGATTTCTCAGGAAGTGTTAGTCGTGCGCCTTCGAGTCTGGGCAGATTGATGGGCATACTTTCATGTGGTTGTTCATTCATCATTTCAACCAGATCTTCATGAATTGACTGGAGACTGGCCGTTGATTTAATTTTCACCATATTTGATGTTACTTGGTCAGGAGGCAGAGGAGTTGAAAGTTGCTCGGTCACAAGATTACTCAGGAGGGAGTCCAAATGATTCTCCTTCATCTTCGCAGGTATAATTTCTTTTTATCTTCTTATTGGCATGAAGGATCTCAAGTATCGCATTGGTCATTTCGGCTTTCTCCATCCGGTCATTTCTTGCAATCTTAAATTGTCTTGTCTGCCACATTGCACTAGCCTCTGCTTCCAAGTTAATCCGTTCCTGGATTCTATTCATGAATGTTTCTGCATAGGTTTGTTTTGAATGCACTAGGACCAATAGGTGGCCTGATCTTTCATGGCCTCTGTAAAGACTAGAGAGGGGTGTCTGTACTTCCACTCTCTCTATGGTAGAGGAGAGGCACAGAGGACCCCAGCCAAGATTCTCTATTATTGGTAAGTGGTCGAGCAATCAAGGCCTAGCTTCTCAGGAGGTGATGCAGGCTAGTTCTTAAGTACAGTGTAGTCCCCAAGCCCCCACAAAGGAATGTCCGCACACTGTATCGGTTAAAACAGTCTTTATATAATTAATATTGAAGGTTATGTACACTATCACAATAACTCACTTTGTGCTCAGAAAATCAACAATGGTAAATATATAGAGTTCTACAGTGGTACCACAAATATCAGATCTCATTAAAGTGCATCAACTTTACTGTCAAAATGTCACACAGATCAATAAAGAGGACACCAGCAATAGAGAGAGGAAGGAAAGCAAGATGGTTGAACAATTGGCAGAATACTGGTCGCTACCGTTAAACACAGCTCTGTGTGGAGATCAACCCCCACATCCCACACCTGGGCAACCTGTAAAGCAAGAATGTATCACAAGCCCAGTCCATATATTGTTCTACAAGTCTTATTTCCCTCTACAATAGTTCTACAGCCCCAATGTACCTGGAATTGTAGCGTTCGTCGTCTGGGAATTGAGTGCCCTCCCTTTAAGGCAGGAGTCACGGGTCGTCGAACGTCCAGAGAACAGGGTGAACTACGGCGGTGAAGTGGCAGCTTCGTTCCTAGTGGTGCTCGTCGACGACGGAGCGTTGGCGTCCTGCAAGGAAGAGGAGTGTGGGGCACCTCAGTGACGATAGTTCTGGACCGCAAAGAGAGGATGAAGAACTGTGGCCCAGCAAGGGTGTCGAGGAGTCGGCATCTCTGTGGTCTGTAGGTGGTGGGAAACCCACCGGCAGATGCTCGTCGATGGTCTGGCCTTCTCCAGCAGGATAAAGCGGGCGGCGATGCAGACGAGAACGTCCTTGGATCAAATGAACTTTTTAAGCAAATGGGAGCGCAGCTGCTCCAGTCGGTGACGGCGGTCGTTGACAGAGGCGGACAACAGTCCGGGCGCTTCTCCTTGTGATTCTGCAGCAGTCCCTGTCTCGACAGCCTGTCGAAGGTTTGTCTACCAGGGAGCTTTGGCAAAGATCTGCTGATGCACGATGGTCCCTTGTAGCTCGGGAAGAGGGCGCCAGTTTTCAGATTGTGAAGGAGAGCAACAGCAATTCTTCTCTTCCAGCAGGGCTTCAAGGTTAAGCTTCAGTTACTCCAGTTACTCGTTGTAGTGGACTTCAGCTTCTGAACACGAATTCTAGCAGTGAGAGGCCCCCAGATATACTAGTTGATCTCCCATTCATTCTGCTGGGTCAAACTCAGGTAACCAATTGGTCAAAAGGGCATTCATGCATGCAGGGTCTGTGCACCAAAACAAAAACGGGAAGAGCTGCACTGCCAGGACTCCCACATGGATTCCTGGGCAGAAAACAATACAGAGCACAATGAATCCCTCCAATGTATTTCCAGCATCACACCTTATGGCACTCATGTGTGGGGGTACACCCCTGTTCCCCTAGTGTATGTTTTTGGGCACCTGTGTGTGGCCCACAGAGCAGGGTATGGGCTGGTGGCAACTCCTTGCTGAATTTGACATGTGCTCTGAGTATTTTGGGATACCCAGGCCCTGCCATTGGAATCAATTGATTCCTGATAGAAAACAAAGATGGCCCCTGTGGCCTCTTGCTTTCTTTTGCCTGTTACCTTGTTTTCCCAAGGTCCTGGGAAGCCCTGACTCTGTCCCTTCCAGCTGACTGGCCGTTAGGTGGAAGTTCCAAATATGGTGTTGTGAAGTCCAGTCCAGACTGGCTGGAGCATTCCCAGCGACTGTATGTTGTGGGTACACCATGTGGGTGGGACCTGGGTGAATGGAGTGGGTGACCAATATGCATATTGTTGTGGTTGTCTGGTTTCTGGTATGAGAGAGAAAGACTGAGACAGCCCTGCCCGAAACTGGCCTGAATGCAGTGTGTCGTGTTGAATGGCTGGGTATTTGTCCCAATCCACATTCCTTGTTGTGAGTGTCTGAGAGGGAGGAGGATGGCCTAAATGCACTGTGTGCCTGATTGGCTGACTGACTGCATGAATGCCCTTCTGTATGATTGGCTGCTGAGTGTGACTCAGCAGTGTGAATGAGGGACAGGATAGTCAGGTGAGCTAGTATAGACCTCTCACCACTGGAAATTGTTCAGAAGCTGTGTCTACACTTGAAGAGTAACTGGAACTGCTGATCCTCGACACCGAACTGGAAGAAGAAGACTTGCTGTTGCATTTGCTTCGACCTGATCTGAAAGCTGCCAAATTCGTTGAAGACTGATCCGAGAGAGGACCTGGTAAGGCGCCCTCTTCCTGTGTTCTGAGGGACCATCAAGCACCGCTGACCTTTGCCGACCCTCGAAAGGCTGCTGACCAGAGATGGGACCGCCGAGGAGATCGAAGTGAAGCACCCGGACTTCGCCAAGTCCATTGCCGTCGACCAGGGTTTGCAGGTTTGTATAACTGCTGGAGGCCAGTCGAAGTTGTGTTGCCCCAGAAGAGGGGACCGCTTGGCGCCGTACCACTGACGACTGGAGCCGCCTGCTCCTTTGCCTAAGAACATTTGAATCGAAGGACTCCCTTGTTCGCACCGACGACTGCTTTATCCTGCCGGAGAGAGTCGAGGCTGCCGACGCGCCGAAGAGAATCCGCCGGTGGGTTTCCCGCTACCTGAAGGCCACAAAGACTTCGACTTGACGCCCTTGCTGGGCCACAGTTCTTCTGAAACTCTTTGCGGTGCAGAACTGTCAACGCCGAGTTGCCCCGCACACCTCATCCTCGCAGGACGTTGCTGACGAGCACCGCCTGGATCGACGCCGTGGTCTCGGCACCCTCGAACTTCTCATCAACGCCAAGTTCACCTTCTTCGCCTCTCAACGATCCGTGACTCATGCTTGAAAGGGTGTCACTCCAGAAGGATCCATCGATGCTTCTTCGAAGAACTCTGCTCCACCAGGTACATTGGGGGAGTGAAAACATTATAGGAGGAAATATGACTATTGAGCAATATATGGACTGGGCTTGTGCTATATCTTTATTTTACAGGTTGCCCAGGTGGGGGGGATTCCCACACAGAGCTGTGTTTAGGTAACTGACTCAGTATTCTGCCTATTGTTTCAACCATCTCGCTTTCCCCTCTTCTCTCTATTGCTGGTTTCTGTTTTATTGATCTGTGTGACATTTGAACAGTATAGTTGATGCACTTTAATGAGATCTGATAATATTGGTGGTACCACTTTAGAATGGTGTATATTTTTGCCATTGTTGATTTCTGAGTACAATTATTGTGATAGTGTACATACCTTTTTGAATATTAATTATATAAAGACTGTGTTTTCAGTAATACAGTGTGTGGACATTCCTTTGTGGGGGCTTGGGGACTACACTGTACTTAAGAACCAGCCTGCATCACCTCCTGAGAAGCTAGGTCTTGATTGCTCTTCCATTGCTACCTTATAGAGAATCTTGGCTGGGGTCCTCTGTGCCTCTCCTCTACCATATAGAGAGCAGAAGTACAGACACCCCCCCTCCAGTCTTTACAGCCTGTGCACCATCCTAGACATTTCCCAGGTCAATCTTTTCCTACCCCCCTACCCCAAAAGAAATTCAAGATGTTCACGCCCGGCCAGATATGGTCCTCCTCGCAGATGGGCGATTGTCTCAGCGTGGTGGACCTTCAGGATGTGTACATGCATATTCTGATCTGGAGCCCACACAGGAGATATCTCTGTTTCTCTGTGGGAGAGGAGCACTTTCAGTTTCAAGTGCTTCCTTTTGGCCTCAGCTCGGCACCGTGTGTCTTTACGAAGATGATGTCGGTGATCGTGGCCTTGGCCTATCTTCGTCTGCAGGGTATCCATGTGTATCCGTATTTGGATGACTGGCTCTTATGCAGCCATTGCCTGTTGAAAGCTCCCTGCAATCTTCAGTCTCTCCTCCAGCTCCTGTTCCACCTCAGGCTGTCGGAAAACTGGTGGAAATCTTCCATGATGGTCTCTCAGGACTTGATTTTCCTGGGTTTTCGTTGGAACACAAAGTGTACCTGACGGGGACAGAATGGCGGATCTGTTGGCCACGTGTCAGATGTTTGCGCAGTTGGAGAGCACGTCGGCCTGGTGATTCCAGAGGCTGCTGGGCCTCATGGCCTCATGCGTTTTGGCTCTTTCTCTTGCTCATCTCGAGATGAGGCAGACTCGGATGAGGCAGTCTTCGGAGTTATTGGCTTCAGGCTGTTGATCCGGGCTCCAAGTTGATAACGATTCTGGCTTCCAGGAGAGCGGACCTGGACTGGTGGGCGTCTCTCTCAGCAACCTGTCGGTGGGGGCAGGTTTTCAGGACCCAGCCCCGACGTTAATGGCCAAGACAGACTCCTCTCTTCTGGGGTGGGGTGCGACGTTGGATCTTCTTCAGGTCTCTGATCTTTGGTCGCCTCAGGACAAGCTCCTCCACATAAATCATCTGGAGCGTCTGGCGATCTTTCTAGTGCTCAAGGCGTTCAAACCGATCATTGCCAACAAGGTGGTCCGCATTTGCACGGACAATGCGGTGTCGATAAGCAAGGGGGCACCAAATCTCCCCCTCTCGTGGACCTATCCATCCAGGTTTGGGAATGGGTGGTTCGTCATGGTGTCTGGCTATTTGCAGTACACATCCCGGGCCAGCTGAATGCCACAGCAGATGCCCTCAGTCGGCGGACGATAGTCGGCTACGAGTGGGAGCTGAAGGCTGAGGTCCTCTCATGGATTTTCCTGCGCTGGGGCAATCCGGAAGTGGACCTCTTTGCTACGGCGGCAAACAAGAAGCTTCCTCTGCTCATCTTCCACAGCCAGAGGATCCTCTTCGTGGTTGAATCGCTGCACACTGCTGTAGTGGTTCGGGTAGCCACCTGAAGAGCCTCTCCTGTTTTAAAGGAGCGCAGCTTTTATTCACCGTCGCTGCTGCTGGCTTCATCCCTGTGTGGTGCAGACCCTTCCAGACGTCGTCCTTCTTGCTGAAGCTCCAGGAACCGTGGGTCTGCAGGAAACCTGGAGTCGGTGGGTGTTGGGGAGAATTCTAATTTATGGCTAATTTCCCTCACCTAGTGAGTCCCCCAGCAGCTTTGATGGACTTCTGGAGTTTATTTTTTTCCACTTAGTAAGAGTGAGAGCTTTTCCCCCACTCTTACCTGTGTTTTGCCGTGTTTCTATCTGTTTTTTGTGATTGTGGACAAGTACACCACTTCAGTAGCCCCCTTCTTTTTGTGTCGCACAGCACCTTCAGTGCCTTGGCACAGGGTTGTCTTTGAGACTTCCCTCGACTCCATTTCTGAGGCGACTACTTTCCCCCAGAAAAGGAAAAAGTTACCATTAACTTTACTTACTCATTTAACCACAGATCCAGTACACCACATCTTCCATGGAGTACTGGAAAGGGTTAATTCGTATCCCTTTTTATCTGTACCTCCTAGAGCATTGTTTCGCTCTTTTAACATTTAGACTTGGCTGGTGACAGGGTAGATACCACTAACTTTTCTACTGCGATTATATTAGATAAACGTGGTACTGTTCTTGGCTATTAGCCTCGAACATAAACCCGCTTGACCAAATTGTCTTTCCTTTGGCTCCGGTTGGGTTTATTCGCCATTAGTCCTTCTTGTGTTTTACTTTGTGCGGCAAACTAGGTTCTCCTTCTTTGTTCACTGTGTTTTGGCGGGCTTCTGCTCAGAGGCCCTCCTCAAGGCGCCTGGGTGTCTAGGTGGGATGAATGTGAGGGAGGGGTGTCGTCACCCCCTGCACAGGGTATCCTAGGAAATCCAAGTCGCACTTTGTCATGATTGGCCAGGGTAGTTCTCCGGGCTGGACAACCGCCCTGCTGGGTGATTGACAGGCAGGCTGTGTGAATGGGGGTTTTTCACATAAAAGGAAGGTCTCTTGGGCTAGAAGTCAGAGTTGCCACTGGAACTACAAGGAACCGAAGAGAAGCAGAGAGAATGATGGCTGCTGCAACTACCCCATCCTGGTGAAGCCCTACTGCAGTCCTGAGCTATCTGCCCTTCAACGACTTAGAGAAGATCCAGTCCTGAGTCATATTTCCTTGAGCTTGGTGGGGATAACCAGCTCATCTTCTACAGCCAGAGGATCCTCTTCCTTGGTCGAAATCGCTGCACGCTGCTGTAGTGGTCCGGATAGCCATCTGAAGAGCCTCTCCAAGGAGCGCACCTTTTATTCCTTGTAGCTGCTGCCGGCTTCATCCCTGTGTGGTGCAGACCCCCTTCAGACGTCCTCCTTCACAACGGAGCTCCAGGAATCGTGGGTCTGCGGGAAACCAACAGGAACAACTGCCAGGGCACCAGCTGCACCATTGGAACAAGGTATTGTGTTCTGCTGAGGAAACTGGCTGAATCCCTTTTTCTTCATTTCCAAGGCTTGCACTTGTCTTCCCTCCTTCTTATAACTTTTTTGCTTCCGAACATTGACAATATCAAAGTACTTTTGGCTACGTTGAATCGTGAACTGTGACTGTGTGATCTTCGGCAATAGGCTCTGGTGTCTTTCGATCCTGGCTCCGGCCCTTTGACTTTTGAACTCCTGTCTCTTAGTGTTTCTTGATTGTCTGCCTGACCAAAATATTGCCTGTGATTTCTGCCTCCAACTCCCTCTGGGTATCTCAGGTGCTAAGTGTGTTTTTGCTCCGGTAGCTTTTCATGTCACGGATACATGTTTATTTAGTAGACCGAACTGTCAAAAAGTGATCGCAATTGTGTTTGTGGTAACACGTTTTGTTCCTAACACCGGTTCATTCAAACACAGGGTACTTACCTTGAGACATACTATACAAAGTGAATTAGTTAGTTTTAGTATATTTACCATGTAGTTTTTATTGAAGTTTAATAGAAGTGTTGTGTTTATAACGAATGGTTTAACAATAAATGTACTTATATTTTTCTACTTGAAACCTTGAGTCAGTGTTTGCTTGAGTCACAGTAAATGTGGTCCCTTTGTGTAATCTCTGCTACTGCTCATATACTCTTGAGATAAACCTCGCTGCTCCGCCACTGCTACCACTCTGACATAGTAGTGCAGGCTTGTACCAAAGGTAAAACTTGTATTGCCTCCTGTAGTCTCAATTGTGTGTAGTGGTCCCTAAGGGCACTGCACGGGATTCTGCTTAACAGTGGGAAGCCTAAAAGACAACCCTGTGTCACTGTACTGAAGGTGCTGTGTAACACACAAAAGAAGGGGGCTACTGAAGTGGTGTACTCCAGAGTCTGCAATCACAAAAACAGATAGAAACACACAGCAAAACACAGGTAAGAGTGGGGGAAAAGCTCTCACTCTCACTCTTACCAAGTGGAAAAAAATAAACTCCAGAAGTCCAGCAAAGCTGCTGGGGGACTCACTCGGTGAGGGAAATTAGCCATAGATGAGAATTCTCCTAACGCTCGCCCCCCCCGACTAAGGGACAGGAGGATTTAATCCACTCTTGGACGGATCTCATACCTCTCGTCGGTTATAAACATCCTAGAGAGATTATCAGCATTTTGGTGGGGACTTCCTGCTCTGTGCTCAATGGAAAAATCAAATCCTTGCAGGCAGATTGACCATCTGAGTAACTTTGGGTTTTCCCTCTTCATTTGCATCAGCCATCTCAAGGGTTGGTGGTCAGTCTGAATAGTGAAGGTAGATCCATGCAAGTATGGTCTTAACCTATTCAGTGACCATACAATAGCAAAACATTCTCGTTCTATTGTTGCCACCTTGTCTCAGGATCCTTTAACTTCCTGCTGATGAAACAAATGGGGTGTTCCCTACCTTTCTCATCCAGTTGACTAAGGACTGCACCTATACCTACTTTAGACGCATCAGTTTGTACAATGAAGGGTTGGTGGTAGTCAGGAGCTCTTAGGACCTGAGCTTGACAAAAGGCTTTCTTCAGACCTTCAAAAGCTTGATTGCACTCCCCATTCCACTTGACCTTTTTAGGAAATTTGGGAGAGGAGATTACATTCAATGGAGAAGCTATGGTCCCATATTTCTCTATGAAGTTCCTGTAATACCAAGTGAGACCTAGGAAGGCGCACACTTGGGTTTGAGGTGGCCCAGTTTTGTACAGCTTGTACTTTGCTAGGCAATGGCCTTATTTCACCTCCTCCTACTTCATGTCCAAGGTAGACGACTGTACTCTGACCAATTTGGCATTTGCTTGCCTTTATGGTTAGATGGGCCTGTTCCAGAGCCTGCATTACATATCCTAGGTGTTCAATATGTTCTTTACGTGTAGGGCTGAACACTGCAATGTCATCCAAGTATGCCATGCAGAAGTCTTCCATCCCATTCAGAACTTGATTGACCACCCTCTGAAATGTAGCCGGTGCATTCTTTAGTCCAAAAGGCATTACCTTGAATTGGTAGAGGCCAGCTGGGGTGGAGAATGCAGTTTTCTACTTGGCATGGTCTGTCAGGGCTATTTGCCAATAGCCTGATGTTAGGTCAAATCTGCTGAGGTACTTGGCTGCACCAAGTTTGTCCACCAGCTCATCTGTCCTAGGCAAAGAATGCGCATCAGTCTTGGTTACTGCACTCTATAGTCCACGCAGAATCTCAACTCCTTGGATCCTGCCTTTGGTACAATCACAACTAGGCTAGACCATGGGCTAGTAGAGGGCTCTACAACCCCGAGATCAAGCATCTTGTTGAACTCATTCCTTTTATGGGTTCTTACATTGTCTGACATTCTGTAACCCCTGCTTTTGACAGGCAAACAGTCACCAGTGAGTATATCATGTTGGCCCCAGCGTGAAAGTGAGAACAGGGAGGCAAACTGATTCAACAGCAACTTGCACGCATCCTGCTGGTCAGATGTGAGACTGGAAGAGAGATTAACTCCTTTCACTTGCTCATCTAAAGGTAAGCCTCTGAGGAGGTCAGGCAGAGGTTCACTCTCCTCCCCCTGAGCTGAAGCTAGAAGCAAAGCTCTAAGGTCGAGAGAGATAAGCCTTCAAATGGTTGGTGTGAAAGACTCTGGGAGCCTCCTTAGGATTGCCTAAGTTCACCAGATAGTTCACCTCTCCAAGTTTACACACAACTTTGAAGGGTCCTATCCATTTGTCCTGCATGGCCCTCTGCCTTGTTGGGACCATAAAAAGAACAAGCTGGTCTTGAGTAAACTAAACCATGTTAGCCTTCTGGTCATGCCAATGCTTGACCAGAGTTTGACCAGCCTTCAAGTTATCACTGGCCTCTGCCATCATGTGTGACATTCTCCTCCGGAGACCTATCACATAGTCAGTCACTCTGTCTGGCTTGGGGGAAGGAGCACTTTCCAACCCCTCCTTAATCGGGGCCAATGGACCCCTGACTGGATGGCCATAGAGAAGTTGGAAGGGACTGTAACCTCCTCCCTCCTGAGGGTCTTCTCTATATGCAAAGAGAAAGCATGGCAGTAGAAGGTTCCACTTTCTTTTAAGGGGTTCTTCTAAAGCACCTATCATGCTCTTCATAGTTCTGTTAAACCTCTCCACCAACCCATTGGTTTGGGGATGGTAGGCAGTTAAGAACTTGTAGGTGACTCCACAGGTTTTCCACATGGCTTGCATGTAGTGGGACATAAAATGTGATCCCCTGTCAGATATTACCTCCTAGGAAAGCCTACTCTGGTAAAAATACCAAGTAGGGCCTTAGCCACAGCCTGAGCCGTAACAGTCATCATAGATATTACAGATAACAAGGGGGGAGGGTCTTGGGAGACTCTCTGCTAGACATGAGTCCTGGTTACAAGAGCCTTACCCAGAGTCTTTAGCTCACTAACAAGGACCCCCCTTGTTATCCTCATAGGTATTGCTTCAGGATACCTAGTGGCATGATGCACTAGAACCAGGATACACCTGTTGCCTGAAGATTTGGGAGGATCAAGGGGACCAAGAAAGTCAATCCCTACCCTCTCAAAAGGAACTCCCATCACTGGGAGAGGCACCAAGGGTGCCACATTCTTGGCTCTACTCTTGCCGAGGGTTGGCAAGTTTTCAGCTCCTGCTAAATTTGTCTACTTCTGACCCCATCTTAGGCCAGTAGAAGTAAAGAGAGAGCCTTTCCTTGGTCTCCTTAAAACTTAAGTGACCAGCCGAAGGTATCTCGTGGTCTAACTGCAGGAACTGGAGTCAGTGCACTAGAGGTACTACAAGTCTTTTGCAGTCTCCAGGGGTTGACTCAGTCGGCTCACTGTAGAAGAAGCCATCTTCCCAGTGCAGCCGATACTTTCCAGGCTCTTTCCCATCGAGCAGACAAACTGCCTGTAGGCGAAGACCTTCAAGAGTAGGACACTCTCTGTCCTCTGCTGAAGTCTGCCCTATTGGGGTCCACCTTCTGCCAGTAAAGACTGCAGCTCGGGATGTTCAATAGATTCAAGATCCCCAACCAGGGTAAGATCTTCTTCTAGATCTGATTCCTCAGTATCTAGTTGAACCATACAGGGTTGAACCTCACACTCAGCTTTAGCTGGTGGAGGAGTCACAGATGTGACTTTGGACAGTCTTGGAGATGTCCTTCTGGGCACAGGAGTGCTTGCTGGTTTCTTGCTGGTAGACTTAGGTTTCCCCTTTGTCTTTCCTTGTCCTGCAATAGCAGTAAGTATGTCCTGTGGACTTGGGGTGATAGTTTCCTCTATCATGTCCCCAGGAGAACCTCTCAAGGTTCTCTCCCTTGCAGACCTTGTGAGCTCCTGCTTCCTTCTGTTGGGGGTCTAGGGGTAATAGACACAAGAGTTTTAAGGTCACTACCTAGCAGAACCCTCCCGTGTACGTTATTTTGCACACTTACAGGTATTCTGACACTCGTGTCATTACACTGGATGAGAGCTGGTAAGTGGGGAACCATTTGCACAGGGCCTCCAGCTAACTTGGTTAGGTGTTTGGGTGCCTTAGCAACATCCTCCACCTTGAAAAAACATTCATCAACTACAGTTATGCTGGCTACAGTGTCTCTGATGGCAGGGGTTTCCTGACCATTCACAAGAACACTATCTTTATAATACTCTTTAGTATTATCTGGGATTGAGTTATAGACATCTGTTGTTCCCAAGGACAATAAAGAAACACTAGCTGAGACTCTCATGGGCTCATCAGCTAGTAACTGAAAGTTTCCACTGGCTATAGGCACTTCATCCACCTGGGAGAAGGCTAAGGAGACAGTGTGGACCCCTCAAGGTTTACCCTTACACCTGGGATCTCCTTTCACATGGTCAGTTAACCCATAAACAAAGCATTTTCCAAATGCTTTCTGGAATGGGGGTTTGTTCTGACCTCTATCTGGTTTGGGACCAGATGGTACACTAGCCTGATTCGGTTTCCCTTGTGGCTTACCATGGTTATGTTTGTGGCCCTCTTTTGGATTGGAATAATTTGAATTCTTTGTTGTCTTTCTTTGACTGCTTCCCCTCGTTCTTTTTCAGAGTTGCCCCAGGATCCTTGTGAGTAGCCCTGTTGGCAACCCACAAGTCAGCAGCCTTAGCTAACTTCTTAGGATCCATCTCCTTTGAATCAGCCAAGTGCTATCTAAGCTCAGGAAAGCAGACATTAAAAATAGACTCCAACATTACAAGATTCCTCAAACCTTCATAAGTGTTTACCTTGTAACCCTTAACCCAACCATCTAAGTTTTTCAAACATTCACACACCCAGGTAGCCCAAGGGGTACCATCATGCTTTTTAAGGGTTCTAAACCTCTTAGAAAACTGGTAAGGGGTCTTCCCAAATCTAGCTATTAATGCTAGCTTCACACACTCCCAATCCTGCTTATCCCCCTCCCCCAACTCCATTACAGCATCACTTGCAACAGGGGGAAGCCTAGAGAAAAGCCAAGGAATCAACCGGTTCCCTGAGATACTTTGAATCCCATGATTGTACTCGAACGTTGCTAACTAATCCAAAACATTAAGTTTAGTCTCATACATACCAATCATCTCCTTTGGCATACGGGGTCTCTCAGGGTTGGAAGACATAGAAGACTCTGGTAGAGATGCAAAAAGAAATTTTCTTTATTTCTAGTTCATGGTTCAGCTCCATTTCTCTGAGCCTTAACTCTTGATGTTTCATGGCAGTTTGTGCATCAATACGTTTCACTTCCAATTCAAGTCTCATTTTCTCAAGTGCCATAAACTCAGGAGTAAGTGTAGGACCTGTGGGGGTCCCTGTGGACAGAGGTTGTGCTTTCTGAGCAGGCAAAGGAGTTGTAGGGTTTCCTAGCAAGGACTCAGCTACTTCTTCACAATTAACACTCTCAGAATCAGAAACATCAAATTCCACATTTGCTGGAGGGGTGTGCCCTTATGACCCACTCTCCAGACTTTGTTTTCCTATTAACTTTGCAACCAGTTCAGATTTGTTTCCTTTACCAGAGAGGTTCCTTTCTCTACACACGGTTCTCAGCACCTCAGCAGTATAGTTTGAGACCCTCTTCACTGTAGTTTTCCATATTTGACATAATTTAGCAGTTAACTAGAATTAGTGGTGTTTAGCGTTGTGGTTAGTTGAACCCAAGCAATAGCAGCACTCTAAGTGTAATCACTCTACTTCCAAATCCTCACCGCAGTACACCAGTGTTAGGCAGAATCCTTTGCAGTTCCCTTGGGGACCACCACAATTAAGTCTACAAGTGGTAATACAAGTTCACCTTTGGTACAAGCCTGTACTACTATGTTAAAGGGGTAGCAGTAGCGGAACAGCCAGGCTTATCTCAATAGTATATGAGCAGTAGCAGATATTACACAACACAAAGGGACCACAATTACTGTGACTCAAGCAAACACCGACTCAAGGCTTCAGGTAAAAAGTATAAGTACACTTATTTTTAAACCATCTGTAAAACACAACACTTCTATAAATTCAAAACCACATGAAAAATACACTACAAGCAAAGTCTCTTGGCACAGAATAACTCAAGGTAAGTACCTTCTGTTTTGGCGGACCGGTGTTGTGAAACAAAATATGTTAATGGGAATACATATGGGATCACTTTTTGACAGCTCGGTTGTATTAAAGAAACGTGTATCTGCGGCAAGGGATGTTACCGGGACAAAAACGCAATTAGCACCTGGGATAACAAGGGAGAGTTTGGGGCAAAAATCATATGCAATACCTTTGTCAAGGCAGACAATCCGAGAACACTCGCTGACAGAAATGCAAAACTCAAAAGGCCGGAGCCAGTGTCAAGTGGAACTGGGTTCCTGTTGTCGAGGATCACAGTCAGACAGTTCTAGATTCAACGTTGCCAGTAGTACTTGGATATTGTCTTTAGAGGAAGCAAAAGTTAAAAGGAGGAGGGAAGACAAGGGCAAGCCTTGGAGGAGGAGAAAATGGATTCACCCTAGTTCCTCAAGCAGAACACAGTACCTTATTCAATGAAGAAGTTGGTGCCAGGGCAGTTGTTCCTGTTGGTTTCCTGCAGACCCATGGCTCCTGGAGCTTCGGCAAGGACGACATCTGGAGGGGTCTGTACCACACAGGGATGAAGCCAGCAGCAGCAACGGTGAATAAAAGGTGCGCTCCTTTAAAACAGGAGAGGCTCTTTAGATGGCTATCCGGACCACTAAAGCAGTGTGCAGCGATTTCGACCACAAAGAGGATCCTCTGGCTGTGGAAGAGGAGCTGGTTGACCCCACTAAGCTCAAGGGAAGAAGACTCTGGACTGGATCTTCTCTGGTCGTCGAAGGATAGATGGCTCAAGACTGCAGCAGGGCTTCACCCGGACGGGGTAGTTGCAGCAGCCGACTTCTTCTCTGCTTCTCTTCTGTTACTTGTAGTTCCAGTGGCGACTCTGACTTCCGTCCCAAGAGTCCTGCCTTTTATGCGAAACCCCCCAAGCCCCCATTCACACAGCCTGGCTGGCAATCATGCAGCAGGTGGGTTGTCCAACCCGGACAACCACCTCAGCCAATCATGGCAAAGTGCGACTTGGGTTTCCTAGGATACCCTGTGCAGGGGGTGACTACACCCCTCCCTCATATTCAGCCCAACTAGACACCAAGGTGCCTAGAGGAGGGCTTCTTGGCAGAAGCCCACCAAAAGACGGTGAACAAAGAAGGCAAACCTGGTATGCCGTGCAAAGTAAAACATAAGAAGGACTTTCTTTTTAAAAAAAACTTTATTTTTGGTATTTAACACACCATACAAATACACACCCACATTAGGGTGGACTTTAACTTTGCGCCGCCGCTTTGAGCCCTCCTAAACAACCCCCCCCCCACCCGCCTCCCGCACCCGTTACACCCAAACAGTGTCATCGAGGGGAATCTTCCTCTCCCTCCTGATCCATGACTAGAGGAAAATTTGGTCAGGACTGAGATTGCCTCAAAGATGTGCCGCTTCGTTCATCAAGAATATTGTCAGTGGGCCCCATATGTCGGGTGGACGAGCATGTTGTGGAAGGTGCTTTATAAAGTCTGATTCTACATCTTGGTAGTAGAGTAAGTCCTTACGCCAGGCTGCGTAGGATGGTGGGGGACCTCGGCCCCATGCCATAGCGACTCTCCTACGGGCAAGTGTCAGCAGAACACCAGTCAACTTCTTTGATGGGGCGGATAGTAGCCTCGTCATACCTAGCAACGCTGCTGTTTGCCTCGGATGTATTGCTTCTCCTACAATCGCCGTTGTCGTGTCCAACACTCGGTTCCAAAAGGGAGCCACTTCAGGACACTCCCAGGACAGATGGACACAGTTTGCGGATAATAATCCGCACCTCTTGCACTCCGCTTGCGTGTCAGGGTGATGTTTGTTGATTTTTTCAGGTGTGTAATAGGTTTGGTGGAGGAAATTAAAGTGGATGAGTTTGAGACGTGAATTGAGTGCGATCTTCTGCGTCTGATTCAGAATGTAGCCCCAATCCTCCTCTGAAATGACTGTGTTCAGTGCCTTTTCCCATCTGGTTTTTGCCCCTGTATTGGTGGGGGTCGCGCTCGGGATTAATGCTCTGTATATTTGCGACACCAGCCTGCCGTCACCTCGTGCCTGAATAACGTCATGCAGCAATTGCCAGGTTGCCGGTTGACACGGGAAGTGCGGCAGAAGGGTCTGCAGGGTGTATCGAGTCCGAAAATAGAGGAATATGTCCAGTGCAGTGTTGCCCCCTTTCATTTTCGCTTGGTCTGGGGTTAGGAAGCCCTCCTCAGTAAAAAGGTCCCCTAGGGATTGTATGTGCAGCTTGTCGGCCCACTGGTGAAAGACTGTTTTTGAAGTTAGGGGGATTCCAAGAATGAACTTGGCTGGCAAAAGTGGAGAGTACCTTGTTTGCATCCCAAGCTTATGGGTTAGGGTCTTCCAGGCCTTGTACGTCACAAGCACCACATTCATCGTGGGGGAAGGCACGGGAATCCTGCCAAAGACCACTGCAGTCAGGAGGTTGGGAGTCGCCCGGGCGCGTTCCACTTGTACATGAGGGCGGACTGCTTGCGTTGCATACCAGTGGCTGAGGTATTGTGCCTGAGCTGCCCAGAAGTATTTCTCCAAGTCCGGAAGGGTTAGCCCCCCGTTGGACACGGGAAGTGTCAATATTGAGTGTGCCACTCTGGCTGGTTTGCCCGCCCAGAGCAACTCAAGGACCAAGCTTTTCAGTCTTTTCAGGAAGGTCTGCGGTAGTAACAGAGGAATGTTGTTGAAGAGATACAGAAGTTTAGGCAGGACCACCATCTTGACCAGGGAGGCCCTCCCCCAGAGCATTAGTGGAAGTGAATTCCAGCGTGAGACCTTGTCTTGAAGGGACTTGACCACTTCCTCGTAATTATCACGAAACACCTCTTGCTGATCCAGAGACAGCTGCACCCCCAGGTACCGAACCCTGGTGGACTTCCATGTGAGATTGAATTCGTCTGCAAACTGCTTTGTGGCACGAGTCAGTGGAAAGACGACTGATTTAGCATGATTGATTTTTAAACCAGAGGCCGCCCCAAACTTGATGACTTCCCTCATGACTGGGTTCAGGTTAACTTTAGCGTCTCGTATGAAGAGCGCCACGTCGTCGGCGTATAGGGAAACGATGAGCCTGTGTGGGCCGATGAGACCCCTCTGTTGTTGGAGCTCTCGAAGGTTGGAGGCTAGTGGTTCCATTACTAGGGCGAATATTAAAGCTGAAAGTGGGCAGCCTTGTCTTGTACCCCGCTGCAGGTTTATTGAAGCTGATTTTGCGGTGCCTACAATATTAGCTTGTTGCTTGGTGTACAGGAGCGAGACAAGCTTGATGAAACGGGCACCCAGTCCCATCCTGGTGAGAACCATGAACATAAACGGCCACTCCACTGAACCAAATACTTTTTCGGCTTCTAGCAGGACCGCAATTGCCTGATCTGTGGGATCTAGTGCCTCGATGATTCCGAACATTCTCCGGATGCCGAAGGTCGTATTGCGGCCTGGTATAAATCCGGCTTGGTCTGCTAGTGCAAGGGCAGGCATCAACCTATTGGCTAGAACCTTGGCGAGTATTTTATTGTCGAGGTTGAGCAGGGAGATAGGGCGGTACGAAGCACAATCTTCTGGTGGTTTTCCTGGCTTATGCAAAAGTATGACATTAGCTTCACAAGAGGAGTGAGGGAGAGTCCCCACTTCAGCGCTTCTTCGTACACAGCCGCCAGGAGAGGAACCAGGGTATCTGCAAAGGCTTTATAGAATTCTCCCGTTAGGCTGTCAAGAGGGTAGGGTCTTTATGGCCGCTCTATTCTCGTCCTGTGAGATCAGCTCATTCAGTGGTTCACGCAGATGTTGTTCGACCCAGTAGAGCTGTGTCTTCTAGATATTCCAGTGGGGCATTTGAGTCTTTTGGGAGTTTAGCACTGTAGAGATCCTGGTAGAATCGACTGAATTCCTCTGCAATCTTTTCGTCAGTGTGGAACACCTCGCCTTGCTTGGTTCGGATCCTTTCGATTTGGGACTGTTTTTTGTCGGCTCTGATTAGATTCGCCAGGAGGGCACCTGGTTTTTGGCCCTCGCCGTATTGACAGACTTGGCTGGGGCGGCTTAAAAATTGGACCTCCCGATCTGCTGCGGCATTGAATTTTTGCAGTTCTATTTTCAGGGCCGCAGCGGACTCCGGGTCGGCCATGTTCGTGTTCTGGGTTTCAAGATGCTTTAATTTGTCTTCGCTGGTTTTGAGCTTGCTCCCCATGAGTTTGAGGATACCATTTTCTTTGGTGTGGCATACCCCTCTAATGAAACATTTTAAAGACTCCCAGATGGTGCCTGCAGAGGGGACCAAGCCCAGGTTGGCCTCAAGAAACACGTCCATCTCTTCCCTCAATTCAGAGGCGAAGACTTCATCACGTAGCGAGCCCCCTTTTAAAGTGCCAGCGCTGTAATGGCGGTGTGGGGTTGGATGGCATGAGTTTAAGGAAAAGTGGTGAGTGGTCTGAGAGCGTTCTCGGGTGGATACAACACCGGCCACATGTCGGGGGGCCATTTTTTGAGGTGAAGAAATAGTCGATCCGGGAGCTTGTGTTGTGGACTGCAGAATGGAAGGTGAATTCTCGCAGCTCCCCATTAGAGACTCTCCATATGTCTTGAAGATCAAACGCTTTGCAAATTTCCTTTATTTGGAGACAGGCCTTAGAGGGCGGTTGTTGTGAGGCCTTTGATTTATCTCTTGTAGGGTCCAAAGCCGTGTTCATGTCCCCACCCCAGATAATTGTTGCGGGGTCGTGAGTGGAGAGCTGAGTTAGCACCCAACTGAAATTGTCGGGGCCGGCAACATTCGACGCATATGAATTAATGAAAGTCATTTTCTGACCTGCGATGATGCCACACACTAGAATCACTCTTCCTTCGTTGTCTTTTGCCGTATGAAGTAGCCTGAAACTAAGCCTCCTGTGTATGAGAATCGCGACTCCTCTCGAGTATGTGGAGAAGGATGAGAAGTATCTGTGACAACCCCAGCTCTTGGCCCACTGATGATCCTTCCCTGGGGTGAGATGAGTCTCTTGGATCAAAGCCACGTCCACTTTGTGGGGGCGTCTGAGGTAATGCAGAATTTTTCTGGTTTTAGCGGGGATATTGCCGCCTCTTATATTCCACGTCAAGACATTGAATGGGTGATTTAGTTTTTATATGGGGCCATTTTGCCATTTCAGTGGACTGCGATGGACTAGTTATACTCGGACTGGTGCCAGGGTCAATGCTCAATGGCGGGGAGCCCGGCTGAGGCGACGGTGCTGATGATGGGCCAGGAGCAGGTGAGGAGCAGGATGGTCGGGATCTTGAGGCGCCGAACTTTCCCAATGAACTCTGAGGGCTCGAACCGCGGGCTAACCCCAACAGGCCCGAGCCGTTACTCTTTGAAGGGTGGGCAACCCCCAACTGGCCCACCGAGAGGTCCCTCATGAACCAACAAACAACCAAAATAACCCCTGGAGCCACCATGCCGAGGGCTGAAACTTCACCTCGGCGGAGCAAACTCCACTTGGAACAAAACAACTTAACAGTGGCTGTGCTAGGGGCGCTCGGGGCTTCCCAAGTGACCCCAACGGTCGATGTGCTAGGGGCACCAGGGGCTTCCCTGGTGAGTCAGCCCCGACTTACGTATAGTGTATGTGATCCGGTGTATTCAGCAACGTGACTATGCCTACAACGAACTGTGTGGTTCCACTGTTTTATGGAGGATTCCTGAGGTTTCTGTCCCTTTGAGGTCTTGGCCGAGCCTGGTTCTGTACTGGACAACCCAGTTGATCCAAAAAAAGTATTGGCTTCTTCCGGGGATTGAAAGAAGTGAACTTTCCCCTCGTGAAGTATTCTAAGCCTTGCGGGGAATAGCATTGAATAAGTTAATTGACTGTTTCTAAGTCTCTGTTTAACATTGGCGAATGTTTTCCGCTGAGCCTGGACCGCCGGGGAGAAGTCGGGATAAAAGTGGATTGTGTCCCCCTCATGCAGTAGTTCGCCTTTTTCTCTGGCCAGCCGAAGGATGGAATCGCGATCCCTGTAGTTAAGAAGTCTCGCTACGATTGGCCTGGGTGGCAAGCCTGGGGCCGGTCTGGACGAGGGTACCCTGTGTGCTCTCTGAATTATGAAGGTTTGGGATAAAGCGTCACAACCAAATAGGGATATGCAAAGGGACTCCACAAAGTCCTCCATTTTCCCTTGCACTTGGTGTTCTCTCACTCCCACTATCCGTAGGTTGTTCCTTCTCGATCGGCCCTCCAATGTGAGTGAAATCCTCACATTTATCAATAATAGATTTCGTTTGCCCTTCAAGTTGCGAGACTTTGTCAGGGTTGAGGAGTTATCATCGAGATGAGACACCCTTTGTTCCATTTCATTCATGCGTTCAGTGTGTGAGTCCATACGATGTTGCATCAAGTCTACTTTGGAAGCTAGACCATCCATTTTGCTATTCAGGCTACCGATGCCGCTCTGCAAGTCCAGCAGGATGTTTTTGATTTCAGATGGATTAATTGATTCCTCTTCTTGGTTTGGACATGCTGACGAAGGCGCCTGGTCTTCCTGAATGAGGGGTGCTTTTGGGGTTGAGCCCTGTCAAAGTTTAGTTTCCTCTGGGATTTATCGTGTTTTCCCATCTTGACTGAGGGTTTGGAGGGGGCTGGTGGGACGCGGTCCGCCCTGCCCAGGGTGCTCCAGGGGCTCTTCACTAAAAAGGATTTCTTGTAGTGTCCTGAGAGTACTGGTCCCGAGAACCAGATGGGGCGAAGAGTCACCTCAAAAAACAAAGCTCTTGCTCTTGCCAAGTTCTGTTCCCTCCTGATTGGGAAGAAAGGTGGGGGAGGGTCTCCTGGAACGGGACCCCCGCGTCAGAGGTGATGCAGCGTGCGGCCCCGGGGGGGCCCGTGCTTGTATCAGCGGGTATTTTGAAATATTTATTAAGGGTTTATATTCTTGGAAGAGGATGGAGGACCCCCGATATTGCTTGGGTGTCGCTTCGGGACTCTGTTCTGATTTGGCGTTCAACTCGCCATGCAGCCGTTGTCAACTGGAGCGTTGGGGCCAGGAGAAGGTGGGCCGCCTATGGGCTGGCGAAATGTGGTCCCCCGCGGCAATCAGGCGGGCCTGCCCCCTGAGGAGCACAGCCGGAGGGGGGGGGGGGGGCCGGAGCCCGTGTCCACCCGAAACAGGGGTGGCCACGACCTCTCTCCCGCTCCTTACCTCCACACGTGGCCGTCCGCTCGTACTCCGGGCTGTCCGGATCGTGTCTGCGCTTCGGCCCTCCCGGATTTCACCGGACCGCTCTGATCCCCGCCGCCTCCGACGAATCGCTGGATTCTGGTGCGTATTGTCCGATCTTCGGATGGGGGTGGGGGGTGGGGATGGGGCGACGGCGGTAGTTAGCCTCGCACCCAGCCTCCCGGCCTCCGGTGACTGGGTCCCGGCGGGAACACAGGATCCTTTGCTGCTCTGTTGGGGGGCGTCTCTGTTACTCCTCACTTGTTGAGCACGCCAGGTCTCAGTGCAGGAAGTCTCCGGGCTTCTGCAGGGGGGCGTCAGCGGCCGCACTCTAGCCCGCGCCCAGTAGGCCTGCAGGACGCGGCTTGGCCTCCAGACCCTGCCGGCTGTGTAATGTCTTGGAGCGGCCGATTTTCTTCCAAATTTCGCGTGCAGGCAGCTGGGGTTCGTTGTTTTACCGGGGACGTGGAATGAATACGTGGAAATACCGAAAACAGCAAGGATTATGCAGGATTGATGCGGGGCTGATCGGGAGCCTAAACCAAGGCGGCCATCTTGGTTGGCCCTCTAGCGCCCTCTATACACAAGAAGGACTTTAAGAAAAAAGAAATGGCTAATAAACCCAATCAGAGCCAAAAGAAAGAGTATTTGGTCAAGTGGGTTTATGTTCCAGTCTAATATAATAGCCTAAAACAATACCACGTTTATATAGTATAATCGCGGTAGATACCACTGCCACCAGCTAAATCTAAATGTTAAAAAGTCTCTAGGAGCTACAGATAAAAAGGACTTAGGATTAACCCTTTCCAGTACTCCATGTAAGATGGGATGTACTGGATCTGTGGTTAAATGACTATGTAAAGTTAATGGCAACTTTACCCTTTTCTGGGTGACAGTAGTAAGCCCCAGAAATGGAGTCAGTGGGAAGCCTAAATGACAACCCTGTGTCACTGCACTGAAGGTGCTGTGTAACGCACAAAAGAAATGGGCTACTGAAGTGGTGTACTCCAGAGTCCACAATCACAAAAACAGATGGAATACAAAACAAATATTGATATTGGGGCTACTTACACAGGTAAGAGTGGGGGAAAAAGAGGCACACTCTTACCAAGTGGAAAAAATAAACTCAAAAAAATCCAGCAAAACTGCTGGGGGACTCACTAGGTGAGGGAAAATAGCCATAGAATGAGAATTCTCCCTAAAAGGAGTATAACCAGGTTACTCACCGTAGTGACCACCTTACTCTTAGTCCATCGTCCCCTTTCCTCCATATGCCCGCGCGCCGCCCCCCCCCCCTCTAATAAGGTTCCTCTGTTATCGCTAAAACGCTAAAAGGTCTCTGACCTGGCAATAGAAAAGGACTGATGGGTGAGGCTTGGGGCGGAGCTGAGATGGGCAGGGGTTACGGCGACGTTCCAGGCCCCGCCTAGAAAGAGAACATTTTTGCATTTTTTTTTTTTACAAAGGGCTCCGGCCCACAGGATGGAGGAATGTCCCATAAGTATGGCGGAAAGGGGACTATTGACTAGGAGTAAGGCGGTCACTACGGTAAGTAACCTGGTTATTTTATTTTGCAAAGAGGTGCAGTGATTATTTTACCGTTTGGATTATTTTTATCGTTTGGGTTGCTATTTTCTTTCAAAATTGGTGACCCCCGACGTGATACAAGCATCTCTGTGAAGTCGGGAGTGTCCCATACGTGCATCCTGGGGTGTGGCACCCATCTGCAGTAACCAGTTCCGTGCACAATTTGAAGAGGTTTGCAGGTGCCGTGTTACAGAAGGGCCGTCAGCTTCTTGGAGTGAGGTGCTGCTCCCAGATTGGGCAAGCCGTTTATGGGACCCCGTATCAGAGGTGCTTGGGAGAACGCATAAATGTAAGTGCACCTTTGAGGGAGACGAGAACAGGAGGAGAGTGTTTGTGTAGAGGATGGGTACACAACATACAGCCCGCGGGCCAAGTGCGGCCTGTGATGATGTTGCATGCGGCCCGGCAGGGTTGAAGACTTTCCTAATGGAAGGCGGCCCGCAAGCAGCAACGGTTGCCCTCCATTAAGAAAGTCTTTGTTTTCCGTGCCGGGTCGTGAAAAAAAAACTGCCCCTCATTGGCTCAGTCAGCACACACTACGTGACTCCTGTGAGTCGCGTAGTGTGTGTGTGTATGTTAAGCCAATGGGGGGGGGGGGCAACAGTGCGGCTGACGTGGCCAATAAGGCTTGATGCTGGCAAGCATTTTAGCCTTGCCACGCCAGCTGCACAAGAAGTCATCCCCCCTGCCTGGCTGCACGCACGTCTTCTCTCTGCTCTGCAGCTTGTGCGCCCGCCTGGTGAGTTCATAAAAAATGCTTTGTGAACAACAGCCGGGTGGGTGGGCAGCAGCATGGCAGGCTTTACCGAGCCCCCAGTTTCACAGAGGGAAGCTGGGGCTCGGTGACCTAATCTGCCCTGGCAGGGGCGCCGAGTGCAGGGATCTGGGGGGCCCGGGCCCCCACCCCCGGCAGAATGGAGTCGGGGCTGAGCCCCCATCCCGCAGAGAGGAGATGCAGTATGGATGGCCCTTTGTGTCCATCCATACTGTGTCTCTCTCTCTGGCGGCCTGGGTAAAAGCGGGGGAGAAACGATGTTTAGAAATTGTGGGACAGATGCAAAGCAGGAGGCTCTTGCTTTGCATCTGTCCCTCAATTTCTAAAAATCGTTTTGGGTTGGGTGTATTTGTACATCTGTGCACCCCTCTTGGCAAGAGGGGTGAATAGATGTAGAGGTACACCCAACCCAGAAGGATTTTTAGAAATGGAGGTACAGATGCAAAGCAAGGGAAGGAGGGATGGGGTAGGGAGAGGGCAAATGAGCCTGTTTGCATGTCTCTGGGTGTGCACGTGGTGAGGGTGAATGCTATGGGCGGGGAGCGGAGGCGTATGAGCCAGCACTTTCTAGTAGAGCTGCCATATTTGAAATGGGGCAATGCTGGTACTCCTCAGCTCACTATACTCTTGATAGGATAGTAGTGCTGTAACAGGGCTTCTATAATTGTTGAATCTTCTCAGCGATACTATGCTTTGGTTGAGATAATTCTAATTCATCTTACTGGGGCTGCTATACTTTTGATGGGACAACATCAGCACCTCTCAGTTCAGCTTCTACGCTCTTAGACAAGGCCCCAGCACTTCTCAACAAATGTATTTCCTTTTATTTTAATTGGTTATTTATAATGCGTGTACTATCCAGAGGTTTCTAAGCGCGTTCCGAGGGAGCGAACCTGTGTTGCGCGTTCCGAGGGAGTGAACCTGTGTTGCGCGTTCCGAAGGAGCGAACCTGTGTTGCTCTGTGTCGTCTTGCTTCCAAGGCGATCACGTTGCCCCTGAGCTAACCTTCCGATACTCTAAAAGATCTGAAGTACATTTAATGATACAGAACCAGAACTATTGAGCAAGTCTGTCATCAGAATAACTGAACACTGTCGTGGTTATACAAGAGCTCATATATTTAAAGGGATGGACAAGTTATCACCCCTGCACACACATTGAATGAATATAGTATGGATTGAGAAAACTGGAGTGACAATTCAGAGTGTTTTAACAGAAATATAATTGTCTTCCCAGATGGGAGACTGACTCCATTAATATACACGGGGTCACTGAGATGACCAAGAGTGAAACTGAAGAAGTGAGCATGTGATCCGGGGATTTGCGGCCCTATAACTGCCCCCCCCCCCCCCCCCTGGGAAATTCATAAGTCGGCTCCCCTGTGCCCTGGGCTCCTTGCTCCTTTCCCCAAACAACATAGTGTTTGCTTGAGGGGTGGGTGTCTTGGGGCATAGTGTTTGCATGATGGGTCGGTGTCATGGGGCATAGCGTTTGGTTGAGGGGTGGGTGCCTTGGGGCATAGTGTTTGGTTGAGGGATGGGTGTCTTGGGGCATAGTGTTTGAATGAGGGGTGGGTGCCTTGGGGCATAGTGTGCGCTTGAGGGGTGGGAGCCATGGGGCATAGTGTTGCACTCTAAGAGTGAACCCAAAAAGAAAGCTAAAACAGGCACAGTTAGGAGATGTACATCCTTTGCTTTTTGTGGAAACCTGACTCAACGAAGGCCATACTCCTCTTGGGCGATCCAAACAGCAAAGTATAGCAGTCCAAAATAATGGAATGTCCAATCAAGTGTCAATAAAATGTATATCATTTAATTAAACATGATATGCAATAACTAAATAGAAATAAAATAACAATGGGAAATGTGTAGTACAAAATATAAGTTTGAAATACAAATATGCATTACACCTCAAAAACATTTTTTTTCCATGTGTTTAAATAAGAATTGGGGGTTGAAAAAGCCTCCTGCGACGCCACGCCCCATCGTGCCTACCGCCCTACCCACATTTACTTTTCGGCCCACTATAGCCATCATGTAAGGTACTTTCGGCCCTCTGTCAAAATCAGTTGTGCACCCCTGGTGTAGAGTGAGGTGATGGTGAGTGTGTGGTTTGTGAAAGGTCATGTGGCATTATATAGTGGTTTCATATATACTGAGATGGCCATAGGGATCTCGTCGGCTGAGAGGAAAGGTAGAAAGGTGACGTCACGGTACATATTGCGAGGAAACGAGAAGAGAGGGGAAACTGAATCTTCTTCGTTGAGGAGGAAAGACAGAGCTGCAAATAAATTAGAGGTGAGTTCCAGTATATGGAGGGGCTGAGACCCATCCACTCAGCAAAATGGGAGTGTGAGTGAATAAATTCCCCTCTTCCCGATTCAAGGGGATAGAGGAAGTGTCTAAACCATTGTGCAAATAAATGTGATTTTTTTGTGTTTTAGGCCCATTATATGGCAGGCCTGGGATCCCTTTGGCAGGCATAAGATGGTTAATGAGGTAAATTACCTTGTCTCGAAGAGGAGACTGAGGAAGGGTCTAAACCATTGTGTAAACATTTATTATTGATTTGTGATTTAAGGTGTTTTTGGAGTTGTTATAGTGTGGATTGGTAGTGTTTGAGTTATGTGCAGAAGAGGTGTGATGTGATAAGTGTGAGTTGAAGAGAACAGGGAGGGGTAACAGGGATTGCAGGCAGCATTGGTAGGGGGCAGGTAGATCAGCAGCACTGGATCGTATCTAGGAAACAAAAGATTATTACAAGTGCAGATTTGATGTAACTGAGTTCCCTTACCCCACTGGAATACATGTGTACGGCAGTCCCGCTGTACTGGGAGAAAATTATGAAATATCATACAGAGTGCATTGCTGATATGAGAGGGATGTACAGGCTGTGGCCCAAAAACAACAAATAATAAAGATGTTCTGGGCAACGTTTGCAAATATAGTTGCAAAATATAAGGGAAGGAAGTTGAAGAATAGGGTATTTTCGAGCTTTGGAGAATGGTTGAAGATTTGGAAGATGTCCCCCCGGACCCTAAATGGGGAGAATGTGTAATACCAGCACCCTGTGTGACTCCAGAACCTAGTGTAGCCCCTGCCTCCTGTGATACACCTACAATCCCCACAGCCCGCCACCCTCACAGGGTTGTTACCCTATGCAAGCAGCCACAGGTTATACTTATACTAATGCCCCATGCAGCCACACGACAGAGGGCCCCAACCTATGAAAACATCATGCAGCCCCCAGCAGAAAATACCATGTGCAACCCATTAGTTATGGAAACCGAGAACATGGCACAACGAGATTTAGAAACAGTGCTGCGAAGGACAGAGGCAGAGCTTGCATGAGTAAAGAAAGAAATGTGAAGAGCGCCAATAGATACTGATGAATGTAGAGTGAGTGATATTTGCTTTAGGATTGACAGTACCGTGATTAGGGGTGTGCATGTTGAAAAGAAGGGTGAGGGTCACAACAATAAGAGGTATGGAGAGGGATTCCCACGGGTGGGCAGTTTAGACTATGAGTCAATCAGATCAGACTGATGCAGGAGGAGCAGCAGAGGAGGAGGAATGGGGCACAGATAAGGAACATGGAGATGAGATGCTGCCTAAGGTGACACTGAGAGTAGAACGTTTGTGGGGTCCAAGATTGAGAGTGGGACCAGGTCGCATGGCGGTGGTGTAGGGGAAGCGGATGGGGAAAAGATCACTGGCTAAGCAGGTGTAAACACTGTTTCCATTGTTACATAAAGGTCCCGGCAGAGCACAGTGGGTGGCCTGGCCACACATTGATGCAAACAATTTGACAAAGCACTGCCATCACTTGTAGCAGGGGCAGGTAAATGGATATATGCATTTGAAAAATAGACAGCTGGTATTACACTAGCAATAGGAGACATGAAAAGTTAAGTTTGTTTGCCGCATTATTAGGAGACCAAGCAGATGATATTTGGAAAAGAGCAGGGTATCCAGGGGTACGAATGGGTGATGACAACCATGAGGGGGGTATTTTAATAATTGTCGGGCTAATGTGTGGGCTGCCCTAAGAGCAGCATATCCTGCTACACTGTACATACATTCAATAATGGCACAGACTATGAAAGAGGATGAAGACCTGGCAAAATATATACCACAGATTCAAGAGATGTGGAGGGCTGAGACAAGGGAACCATGGGATATGACTATAGCAATATTCTATCAGATGCTAAAGAAAGGGTTCCCAAAGGTAGTGCAGACAGATTTGGATAAGGTAGTGGGGATCGAGGCTAAGGAATGGGCAGAGATTCAGGCAATTATAGTACATCGTTGCAGGTGAAGACAGGAGAAGCAGAAGGAAGTGGTTGACAATGCACAGAAGGCTGAACCGAAGTTAGTACAAAATTAATTAGTGAAATTGAGCGTTGATTACGGGCCCACTTGTAGTGCAGGTAGAACCGCAAATGGCACAGGTGGAAACGAGAATGTTGCCAGAGTGGACAGGAGAGTATGATGGCTATCCAGACAATAGAAGATACCAGGGAGGCTACCAAAGAGGTAGAGGGGGATTCGATAGGAGGTAGATCTGGAGGGATGGGGCTGAGATTTGGTGGACCAGGACTGTACTGATCATGTGGGAGAATGGGCCATTTTGCGCACAAGTGTAGAAGTAGGCAAGCGGATGAGCATGATCCCCCACGCATATCCCAGCAGACTGATGTCCCCGATCACATATCCATAGCAGTATGGATGAAGCCTCCAAGTGCCCCATATGGTGCGGTGCCCGTACAGGTGCCCCAGCAGGGCCAGTAGCCCCAATATCAATATTTGTGCCAGACCACCACAGATGCAACTTCCAGTTGCCAATAGCACGCTAGTTAATGCGGAGCAAAAGCCACAACAACCAGCGCTACAAATATAGGATCAAAAAGCTTTGCTGCCTGGCACAGTGACACTGTATACAGGGCAAGGATCGAACACATTCCCAGATTAGGACAGCCCATAGAGAGCTCTGGCGTGCCCAGTCCTATAAGTCGCTGCCGACCCGGAAAAGGAACCCCTGGTAGGTGTGGAGATAGGCAACAAATCATTTGTTTTCATGGTTCACACCGGCGCAACAAAATCATGCGTAAATTAAGGGGCTTCCACTTATGAGGAAAGTAAATGGACATGCAAGGATTCTCTGGGCAATACATTTGGTTTCATTTACAGAAGACTTGCCAATTAAGTTAGGTAACCAAGAGGTGTTTTACTGTTCTCAACCGCAACAACGGTGAACATTTTAGGGAGGGATCTGTTAAGTAAGCTAAATATGACAATTTCATTTTCGGAAGAAGGGGTGGTGTGCTTCACACTAGGAATTATTTATGCAAGGGTCCTGGTGATAACACAAGCATTGTACAGTGATGGTGCCATGAGAGGAATACCTTTGCACCCGGATTTGTTTATGTATGGAGTGACCATGTTGTTAAGTGCCAGGTATCAGAAAAAAGCCATGGAGGGTACAGTCTGAATTTTTGTTTAGGCCAGCAGTGCCCCAATATCATTCTCCAGGTACTATTAAGATTTGGAGGGTGTGCTGATTGCGAACAGTACAATAAGGTTGATCGAGGCTGACAAAGAGGGCGATGAGTGGTGCACAGTTTTGTTTTTGATCCGGCTCAACCACTGATTGGGGTGTCGGGTGGGAAGTTGTTTGAGGATGCTGATAATATCAGTGAAATAATACTAGAGGTATGTGTGTGTATATATATATATATATGTGAAATATTGATCCAGCATAGGAATGTCCTTTGTCCTGTATCCTGTATGTATTGGCAAATTTCATGTCTGCACACCTAAAGGCGGACCAGTTACAGGTCCTAAGTACTTTATAGGCTGATAACCGCCATGACGTAGGGCTCTTGAAGAGCATAGGAGCAGCATGCATCTAGCTTGAAGAGCATAGGTGCAGTGTTACCTAGGGTGCAATAGTATCCATTGTCAAGGGAAGTAGATGAGACAATTGTGGTGTGTGACAGCAGGGCATTATAGTGCCCTTAGTGTCTCCATGTAACACAGGGATATACCCTGTCAGAAAAGCAAGATGGTCAAGTTGGAGGATGATACAGGACCTACATCCATTGAATAACATTGTGGAAGCAGAGTTCCCAGTTGTGCATGATCCTTTGAATATGCCAACTGAGGCCATACAATTTACTGTCATTGATTTCTTTTCCATTCCATTGCACACCGATTCTACTGTGCACTGTGTTTACCTATCATGGGCAAAGTTCCCAACACACCAGACTTCCTAAGGGGTTCTGCAAGCCCCCTGAGCATTTTTAACAGAGTACTAGGCATGGATCCCAGAAATATACATGTACCGAGTATGGTCATTCAATATGTAGATGACCTTCTAGTGTGCAGCACAACAGAAGACCTAAGTAGAGCAGATTCATTTACACTGCCTACACTGCTTGCAGACAAAGGATACAAAGAACACAAGGATAACATGCAATACTGTCAGAAAGAGGTAGTGTATTTGGGACACATAATATCATCTGTAGGGAAAAAGTAACCCCTGAAAGAGCAACTGCAGTACAGAACACACCGCAGCCCACTAAAGTTAAAGAAATGCAGAAGGTTTTGGGTTTGTGTAACTATTGTAGAGCATGGATTTTTGACCATTCTAGTTACATACAACCTTTACTGCAGGGACTCAAAGAAGCATAGGGAAGGAATAGATCCCTCACATGGACAGGCAAAATGATAACATGTTTCCAGGAACTCAAAAATGTCATAAGTAAGTACTGGCAACCCCAGATTACATGAAAGCATTGTATTTGTTCTCACAATGCAATGGACAAATAATGGCGGGTGTATGGGCTCAGCACACTTAACTAGGACGGAAACCACTAGCATATTACAGTGGCATAATAAATTCAGTGATGCAGGGTCCCTTGTGAAAATGCATTGGCCGCTGCGGCCTTTGCCATTGAAAAGGCTTCACACATCACTATGGGCTACTGAGTGGCATTATATGTAGAGCATGTAGTATTCGCAATCCTTGAAAGATCTTAATCCGCTTTAACCACATAAAGGGCCTCTGCGTATGAAGTGATTTTTGTCAAGCCTGTCAATTCATATTGTGCGATGCCGCACAGTGAGCCCTGCCACGTTTATTACAATACCTGTTGAGGAAGTGCATGAATGCGTTACCTATGAAGGCCCTGAAGATGATTTAATATGAGCAGGGGAGGTTGCACTTGAGGAAGGGGAGGTCCTTCTCATTGATGGGTCATTGACGATTGATCAGGAGAATGGCCAGAGATACACATGTGCTGCAGTGGTACACCTTGTAGATGGGGAATATGAGGTTGTAGTTAAAAAAAGATTTCCAACACACTATTTGGCTCAGGCAACAGAACTGATTGCATTAATTGAGGCCTCCTAAGGGAGCCTACTGACTATTTATTCTAATTCTGCATAGATTACCACCACCGTACATTCACGGTTGTCCAGATGGAAAAGAAGGGGCTATCAGAGGTCGGACTGCACACCCGTACAGCATGCAGCCTTGTTAGAGAGATTGATTTATGCCTTGTTCCATCCAACACTATTAGCGGTTTTTAAATGTGCCCCCACCCCACCTAAAATTCAGACGCTGTTTCTCTTGGCAATGATTCAGCAGAAAAGGCCGCCAAAGAACTTTGGCGCCAGGCTCATAACCATCATGAAGACCAACATTAGAATGGGACTATTTACTTGGGACTATTTAACTTCGGGGGGTTTCAGCCAACATGGAGGCACACACATAGCTCAGTTACAAGGAACTGAGCTATGCGGTCTAGTCTTTTGGGTGTGGCAGGCCTGGGACTACTTTACCTGGACTACTTTACCTGGACTACTTTACCTGAGACTATTTTTAAACCGCACCCAAACAGCAGAACACACTTTGTGTTATTCTGCTGTGGGCAGCGTAATGCTCACCGTGTCCAGTTATTTGATGCCAGCTTACTTGAAACCAAGGACCTGCAGAGAGAGAGAAAGAACACTACAAACTTACCTGGAATAGTATCCTGTCTTCAATCCATCGCCGATTTTAGTTCCACTGACCTGAATGTACAAACTCCATCATCCGGCACCGCATGCATCCTGGAATATCATAACCTGGAAAGAGGAGGAAGAAAGACAGCAGTAATGAGCGTTTACTCACGTTTCCTCCCGAAAGAAGAAAGCCGCACAATTCCTACCCGGGTGGTTATCTCCTGGTCAGTATCATCGCTGGAACATTACGGCAAGGAACATCACAACCTGCAAGGAGGGAAAAGACACAGGTTAGCAATATAAAAGGCGAAACGGCGCAGTACATTGCGCATTACTCACCAGACAGCATCATGCACACCGCGCTTTCGCCTACCGGCCATGCTCATCTTCAAACTGCATGACAACACCAAAATACCTTTCCATACCTAAAAGGAAAGAAGCAAGACATTATTATTCGAACTAAGAGGAACATAAGAACTGCATATAAAGACTGTAAAGCAGCAAACCTACGGAGTCGCAGCAGGCCTGGATTCCCACAGGGGGGCTTGCACCAGTGAAGTAACTTGGTCGCTGCTCGCCCCACACATCTACGCACCCCTGCCATGAGGAGCAGGACGGAGAATCCACCTTTTACAATATTAAGGTGAGGAGAAGGCCCAAGGGGGAGGAAGGAGTTGAGGCCAACGGAGGTGGGAAAACATAAAGACAATCTGGTATTGAATCCAGCTCTCCTATATTGCAGACCCATCTTTAACCAGAGGCCTTACCAAGGGACCGGGAGAGATTTTGAGAGTGAAAATCATCCAACCAGGGCTGGGTGGCGTCCCTGTGGATACCAGGTGAGCGTAACAGCGGCACATTGCCCCGTCTCACTGGGCTTTCTGGGAAATTCACACTGACTGCGTGGATATGCTTAACAGGTGCAATAATTACTGTTACCTTATTGTTGTAGTGTGTCGTGTTCCCGTTGGGTTGAGGCTGGTCCCTGCGCATAACCTCATGCAGCATCAGCAGTCACATTTCTGGTACACAAGGTTTTTACTAGCTGGGAGGTGTGTGAGGTCCTGAAATCTGATAATGGAACTCTCCTTATTAACAAACTGTTCAAGGAAATAGTCTCCCTATTGGGGATAAAGCACAAACTGTGCGCAATATATATCATCCTCAGGCCAACGCGATTGCAGAAAAGATGAACGGACTACTGAAGAGTTAACTGTCTAAATTATGTACAACATTATGGAGGAACTGGTGGCACTCTCTCGCTCTGGCTTTGTTTAGCATGAGAACACGGTCCAGTAAAGGATGCACATGCCTCTTACTCCTACACGCACAGCATCAGATGCTCACAGGGCAGCAGGAGTTTTTGGGGAGGAGTTTTAGGGATGTTTTTGGGAGTTAACAAGGAGTATAAAAGTTTTTTTCTCGCCAGATTGCTCCTGAAGAGAAGAAACCGTTGAAGCATCTCCGACTGATGAACTGAACTTGGCGGTGCCTCAGCTGTATCCAGGGGCCAGGTCTTCTTGAGGAATTTTGTCCACTGCTGGAATGAGCAGAGGTTCCAGGGGCCTTATACAGTTGTCTTTGATACACCCTTTACAGTTAGGGTGAAGAAGTTGCGGTACTGGGTCCACATAGCTGATGTTCACAAAGCACCCAAGGGCCGCTCCACCTTCTCATGAGAACTGTCACATTATTGAGTGATATTAAAGTAAACTTTCCTTTTGATATTGCAGTTGATCAATCCTTATACTATGATGAAGATTGTGCATTTTTCTGCATGGTTGTCTGGTTTGTCTCTCCCTCTGCAGGTTCCACACTACAGGCATTGTGTAATACATATGGTATGTTGTGTATGTGGTTTTCTTTCTGGAGTAGGTGTAGTGTTTTTGTGTGGTTATTTTATATGGTTGGGGGCATATAAATGGAATGGGAATGAAACAGATGTATCTTTGGGGATAACACAAACGAGGAGGGAAACAGGGTACAGCCAATATAAAGGGGTAATCATTTACACTGTTGCTGATGTGCACCACCCGGAATCAGTCAACATGTGGTATAATCACATGCACAAAGTAGTGAGGAAGAGGTCAAACGAGAGCTGCTATGTATGGTCTTTGATACCTCATGTGACGGGCGCAGCCAAATTGTTTATACCTCAAGAAATGCTGCTTCTTATAGCCCAGTGTTTGGTGACTTGGCCCTGTGCAGAGTACCAAGTCTTTTCCAAGAGCAGACTGTGCAAGCGTTAATAATGGACAGAGAGGATGAAGAATGTTCTAAGAAGAAAGAACAAGCCCGCTGTATAATAAGACCATTGCTGAAGAAGGAAGGAATGTTGTTTTCCAACAATAGATGCGTGGGAGGAGTATGAGGTGTGCAGTGGAGGGCTTAGAGGGGTTTCCGGAAGATGTAGTGACTCTTTCGTGAATCAGAACTGTGGAGGAAATGGGGAAATTAAGTGACCAAAATTGACATGGATGGAGTTAAGTGAAATGGTTTTCAAAAGAGCAAAGGCCAGCAGAGTATTCCTTTTGCTTCAGATCAAATGGCACTATACCTATATTCGTTGTAATAAGACACTCTTTATCCCTGGCATGACTGAAGGCAATGCAGCTTTGATGGATCTGTACTGGGTGCACGGACAATATGTGTACCTACACCTCTTGCCATCATGGAGCGCAGTATGGTCACTGACCACCTTGCACTCAGCAGTTCCTGATGCCCATTTGACTGTTATAAATGTGCTGCCCCCAGACCAACTAAGCCCCCATTTGACAAGCGTGCCTGTCACTCAATAAGATTACATTACCTATACAAAGACTCCTCCGATTAACATAAGGAGATCCCAGATCAATACAGACTGTTTACTAAAACTGAGTTTTTTCACCTCCCTACTGGTGCCAAGTTTCCAGACACAGCAAAAGCCAAGTGGCTGCAGAACACAAGGTGGGAGATGCTTTAGCTGGCGAATCAGACAGAGCAGGGTCTTAATTCGATAAAGATTGAGTTACCAGCAATCAGGCTTATGACCCTCCAGAACAGATATGTTCTAGATTTGCACACGGCTATGGAAGGGGGCATGGGCAAGAAAATTGGCTTATCTCGCTGTACATATTTCCCCTCCAAATGATGCGGGCAATGGTTCTTAGGGGCCCTTCACAATCTGAGGATTGCAATGGCGGAAGAAATGGGGGTGAACCCTGATGATGTTTTCGTGGTTAGAAATAGTTGTAAAATTGTTGGTTCCCATTGTTGTTTTCCTGCCTGTCCTTTTTTGTTCATGTCAGATGATCCTGAGATGCTGCACAAAGATGTTGCCAATGAGTTCTATTATGATGCTGTCAATAACAGGAGGTAGAGCTGCTCCTCTCACTAAACACAAGTACTCTCAGATTGAGATATGGGATGGGGTTGTAAGACCAAGGATGGTGAAAATGGAGCACGCTCTGCAACGTTCTGGGTACCTTGGCCACACCCCAACCAGACCCAGAGAACTACATGGAGTGCTGGGTTGATTTAGCAGGAGACAGAGGGTTTTGCTTTATGATGGGTACCCCAGAAGAATATGCTAGGGGGGGAGCTTACGTCATTTGTGTAGGGTGTGAGTACCCAAGGATGATGACTATAGAACGAAGGAGGCAGCAAGGTTAATTAATGGAGTATTAACTAAAGGGGAACTATTTGGATGTAGGTACAGTGTACTAGCCAGGCAAAAAGGTTAAGGTTGAGAAAAAACAATGAGCACATTCTATCGTGGGAGCAGACTGAGGTTTGTGCAGCAGAAGGCACATGTATTGTTTTTAGTTAGGTCTGATACCTATTAGATACTCACATATATCAACACAGAAGGAGAAACACATGTACTACTGTTGCAGTTGCAGAGCTTATAGCTAGGGCAGTATTATAGGGCCTGTCCTTGGGTGTTATATTCAAAGTTATGGTCCGAAGCGAGGTGTGCAGGAAGAGCATAAACAGGTGGAAGATGGAGTCAGACAGGTACTGTGGTAGAAATGAGGACAGTGTGTTAACATGGCAGGAGTGTTGCCATATTGGATGTTAAGGCCTAGTAAACAATGAACAGAATAGAATGCATACCCTGATGTGGAGCTGCAGCCAGGGGTGTTGCTAGGTCTGGAAAGGATCTGGGGCTATGCTAATGTCGGGACTTGGGGCTAGCTAGCCTTTTGGATGTAGCCCCTCAGCATGTTTCAAGGACTGCAACCAAAAGACCTGGGACTATAGCCCCCCAGCCCACCCCTAGTGAAACCTCTGACTGCAGCTCCCTGTAGCTGAGCTCCAATACAAATCCCCATTTTCGTTCCCCAGAAGAGAAGCCAATGTCAGCAGCCCTGCAGTGCACAGATTAACACTAATTGCATCCAGCTGCAAGGCCTGAATGTGGTGGGAATGAAATGTGAGCTGCTGGGAGAGCTGGCAGAAATGCGCCCTTTGAAGGACACATTCATGGGAATAGGGCGTAAGGTTTTGTGTTACCAATGGGTAAGGAGAAGATTTAGAGCACTACTGCACTCCCCAGTTGGGTTGCTATGTTCTTTACAATAGTAAGGACTTTTTCTGCACACGTAAGTCTATAACCAAAATCATGGCACCTTTGTGTCAGCTTCTTTCTTTGACACCCTTACAGTGTGCACTGAAGCACTGTATTGGAGAAGAGTCTGCAATGTATACACTGAAACAATTTACTGGAGTAGAGTCTGCAGTGTATGCACTGAAGCACTGTATTAGAGGAGAAACAGTAATGTGTGCACTGAAGTACTGCACCGGAGGAGAGTTAGCAATGTATACAGTGAAGCACTGCACTGGAGGAGAGTCAGCAATGTATACACTGAAAAATAGCACCGGAGGAGAGTCAGCAATGTATACACTAAAAAATAGCACCGGAGGAGAGTCAGCAATGTATACACTGAAAAATAGCACCGGAGGACAGTCAGCAATGTATACACTGAAAAATAGCACCGGAGGAGAGTCAGCAATGTATACACTGAAAAATAGCACCGGAGGAGAGTCAGCAATGTACACAGTGAAGTTCTAACTTGAGGAGAGTCAGCAATATATACACTCGCACATTTTTGCAAATGCATTTTTCAAGTGCTGTTTTCTAGCCTCACCTTCTGGCCGGAAGGACATCCCAAGGGAATTATCCTGGTACGGATCTTCTTTCAGCACAAGAGAACTATTGTATCGATTGCTACCTATTTTCATTTGCTTCAGGAGCCCCTTCTATTTATATCATCTTTCTTTGTTGGCTTCTTACAGTGACTTCTCTGCCGGCTCATCCCACCTTCCCAGAAGCACCCACAAATAGCTGGACGCCCGCGCATTCGCGCAAGTGCATTTTTTAAGTGCTGTTTGCTGGATCGCTACAGCACACGTTCATACTACTCCGATAGCACCCCTTTTACAGCTGTGTTCAAACTGTGCTTTCCTGCAGTACTTGCTGGACGCACACGCGAAATTAACTAGTCCTCGCGTGTCTCTGTGCTAACGATGTGCAAGTTAGTTGAAGAAGTCACGGAAGGCATAGTAGCATAACCCTCGGATTTCAGTCCAAGCCTTGGCTCTCTTTCTGTTGCCATACCTGAGGAATTCCCTGCCCGACTCAGAGTCGCACTCTAGTCCAGCACCCACCCTCCAACGCCCTAAGATGTCCTCATGGCACAGATCCTCAACTCCTGTGAATGTACAAGGCCTGAGCCTGACCGGCTGACTGAGGTGTGTATTTTTAGTCTACATACAGTTTGTGTGGAGCGCCTGGATTGTTGCTCCACATGTCCGACATTGAAGCTCTGTGCCATTGAACAAACCTGTAAATGTGCATGACGGACAGAAGCTAGTACGGCGCTGCCGTAGAGTATGTCCATCGAAAATAATTACCCGCCCCGCCCTAGTGTCAAAAACCAGGAAATTAACCACATATTTTCCCAAACTTTTCACCCACTCGTAAACATGATAAACTACTAGCTGCAAATGCCCTGATGTCTGATTTAAACATCTCTCTGTGTCTAGGCACAAAGCTTGTTAACAACCTATTTAGCACTTAGACTTTGTTAGCAGCCCCTTCTCTCGCTAAGACTCCGAGTGCCCTCAACTCGGACTGTCCACCGTTCTCAACTGCTAGGTCTCCTTGCCTGATTAGAAAGCCTGATGATTCCAATGCCACTGTTATAGTAGAGTTATCTAAGTGCCCCCCTGTTTTCACTAATCTAGCAGTAACAATGGCACAGATTCACTGTGCTGAGATGGAGTATTCCCCCCTCCATCCGATATCGGATAATCCTCTAGTTATGCCAGCTGAAATTATGGACATTGAGTTCCTAGGCCCAGATCTGAATTCCTCTATTCCCTCCCTCCCACCAGCTCCCCATTCCCCCTCTGGCTCCTTGTCCGGTGTTTGCAGCATCACTCAGCAGTGTCTCCAAGTTAAAAGTGAATCCTGTCTTGAGCCCCTCCACATGTGTTACTCAGTACCAATGTCCACTTCTAGTTTGTCTTTATCTTCTGGGGGTATGACCGGGTCTGCAGTATCTATAGTTGTCGCAACCCTCTTTCATAGACCTAGCCCTAAGGAGGGAGCTAGTCCGACTGACCGACAATACCGCAATATTTAGCGGTAAGTCTGTAGACTCAGCTGCTTGTCCTGAAGCTCTCCCTATACAAGTAAGAGCTACCCTTGACACTGACGACATTAGTAACTCCAGTATGTCTTCTGACAACATTTTCATGGCCTTTGAATGCCTCTTAAGGACGTTGATTGAGAAATGCAAAAGGATGATATGATATGGCATTTATAACACGCCTATACACAAGTGTTTCAAGGCGCGACGAGGCAAGGGGGGAACAAAGGGAGGACAGACAGCTATCCTACTAAGCCAGGTGTCATTCAGATCGCGCACGTGCATGGGAAGGGAGAGGGGAAGTGCAGTACATGGGAAGTGGAATAAATATGACACATAACAGCCAGTTAGTGGCAAGTGCAAGGGCCAGAGATCAATGGGTGCAGAGATTTCAGTCCTGGAGAGATACGATCCCTGGGCTTGAGGCCAAGGACAAGTCTTGCAGTCCTGTTCTGGATAAGTTGCTGAGGGCGGAGAGTGGAGGCAGCCAGATTTAGATAGAGGCTGTTACAGTAGTCCAGCTTGGAGAGGACCAGGGCTCTGGAGACAGTGAGCTTCTGGGGAAGGAGAGGAAAGGAAGAATACCTCTAAAGAGGTGCAGCTGGTAGTGTGACTTCTTAGAGACGTCAGAGATGTGAAGAGAGAAGGAGAGTGCAGAGTTGAAGATGACCCCGAGGTTCTTAGCCTTGCAGGTGGGAGTGGGAGGAGGGCCAAGAGAGGCCGGCCAGAGAGGTGCTGGGAAGAAGGGAGTGGGTGTGCTGATGAGTAGAATCTCGGTCTTGCTGGCATTAAGGCAGAGGTCGTTGGAGGCACACCATTCCTGGATGGCAGACAGTCAGAGATGAGATGAGGGGAGGAGAGGAGGAGGCCGAGGGTAGCCTGAAAATGAGCTGGGTATCATCCGCATAGCACTGAAAGTTGGGACAGAGCGGCGATGCGGTGGGCAAGGAGTGCCAGGTATTGGTTGAACAGCCAGGGAGAGAGGTTAGATCCCAGGGGGACACCACAGGTAGAGAAAAAGATGTCGTAGGACCCAAGTTGGACCTGGGAGGAAAGAAGTCAGCCACGCCAGAGCCTGACCACTGATACCCAGGTTATCACGGAGACGGTTGAGCAGGATGGCATGGTTGACAGTGTCAAAGGCAGAAGAGAGATCGAGCAAGATAAGAACGCAAGGGGTGTTAGAGTCAAGGTTGGTGAGCAGGTCTTCACATATGTTCAGTAGAGCAGTTTCCGTGCTTCTGGCAGCTCTAAAGCCAGACTGATGGTCATGAAGACACCCAACAGATTCAGTGTGGAGATTGAGCTGGGAGATGGCCAGTTTCTCCAAGAGCTTACCCAGGAACGGAGTTATGTAAATTGGGCGATAGCTAGCCGGGCAGGAGGGGTCGGCAGAGGGTTTCTTAAGAAGAGGGTGCACAAGAGTGCTTCAGGAGGGCAGGGAAGACTCCACTGGCGAAGGAGTGATTGCAGAAATCTGCCAGGGCAGATGCCAGGGAGTCGATGTAATCCTTGATAGTTTTGGAGGAACAGGGGTGAACCTGTTTCGACAAGACTTTCATAGATCCGACTTGTCTAAAACCCGTGTCTGGAGAGAAAAGGGGAAAGGCAGAGAAGGAGGGAGGAGGGGTGGCTGCAGGAGGGCCAGAGGAAGAGCAGGGAATAGCGGGAGGGGGTGAGAGAGGGAGAGTGAGGACAGGATGTCCTGAGATGGAGAATAAGCTCGACATCTAATCCATCCTCCTTCATAAAAATATTAATAGAGACAGGAAACCTGTTAAAGACCAATGTTCTGATACTGATGCTTTAGTGAATATACTCAAACAAGTTCCTAGTAAAGCCTCATTCACTGCAGTGACAATGCCCACCCCTCACTCTTACGGCTGCTCTGGTCGGTAAACAGAAAAAGAAAGTAATTTCTCAGTCTTTCATGTACGCTAAAAGATCTAGAACAAGCAAAAATGCCTGTGTAATACCTGAACCTAGTGTGATCGGCAGGGCAATTGTCTCTGAAATCAAGGTGTGCCCAGCCGCTTATACTGTTACGCAGCTCGACTGGTCGAGCCATGTAACTTGAATGGTGAATAACGATGTGTCTACCCATGGGGATTGCCTCGCTGTGAGAGCATCTTTACCTCCCTGCTCTTCCACTGTGGGTATGGTAGTGGCGTCCCAATCAGGCAAAGCTTAATTGACAGACATGTGGACTCCTGTAATCCCATTCTGGCTATTTCCGTCAACTTGCAACCTATAAATGATCCAACTGCAGGGATAATTCATAGGGCTCTACAACTTCGATCAATACCAACAAAGACCATCAGCTTCCACCCCTTAACTGTGAAGCAGTATTAAGTCTGTTCCACTCAATAGCTCCACTTAGAGTGATCAAATTGGATGACATTAATATAGTGATCAAACTGAACACATTGCTAATAATATATTGAACATTTGGTTCAAATCTGAATCTATGCTTGGTTATGTAGTGACTCACGAAGATGCTCTTTTTAAACTAGATTACCTGTGTAAAATTACATAGATGCCGTCAATTAAACCTAGACCGAGTTTAGCAACAAGCTTAGCTGATAACATCAAGCTGAGAAGTGCCCCTCTAAGAAATAGCGATACAATGTGTCATCCTAAAATCGCTATGTGTCTCTCATCCTCTTGCTGCCAACACGCTTGCAAATATGTCAGGCAATTTACGTGCTGTCTCTTGCTCGGACCGAATGCTAGTGGAGTAACCCAATCCCGTTCACCGCTGAAAAACTCTGTCACTGCACTGCAGTCGCAAGGGCCCCCTAGATCTGCAACTGGCTCAGATGATGGCTACTGGCAATGGCTGCCAACTATATTCAAAGCTCACTTCACCACGATGTCTCGATGACATCAAGATCCTATGCTCATGGAACATGTGCGGTTCAGTTCACCTCTTTACTAACTACGGCCTCATATCCAATATCTCCATTGTTGCTTTACAAGAAACCTGGCACACCCAACAAATAGAATTTGATGGGCGTGTTACTTTATGACAGCTCGCCACCAAAGGCCCGATCGGCCGGCCTAAAAGTGACCTATTGATCTCTGTAAGAGCACCATGGTCAATAGTTGAGCTAGTCGGCTCGACTTCAGTGGTGCAAGTAGTTAAACTTCAACACCATCTCCAGAGAATTATTCTTATCAATCTATATGATCCACCTAAATATATAGCCACCAACAGTAGAACAGATCCTAAAAACCTATCATCATCAGCTGCCGATATGGATAGTGGGGGATTTTAACTCCTACTTAGAACTCTTCAAGCTAGATCAATTTGAAACCCCAGCTTCTGTGCCTACCAGCTTGACAGTCCGTATCAACCATACAGCTAACGCATGGGTAACTTTTCAAAGCCTACGGATTCACACGTCTCAACGGCCTCTGTACATGCAACGCTCATATGGCACATGCTCGTGTGTGCGGTAAAAGTGCGTCTACTATCAACTATATTTTTGTGAACCAGAGAGGAATGTGTTTGGTTAAGGATGCGACCATCTCCCACAGTGATTGCTTATCACCAACTTAGAGGGCCCATCTATTATTAGACCCTAGGACTTAAATGGTGACATTTATGGAAACCCTACGGGCATTCGAATCTGCTGGAATGTCAAACTTAACCAAGGCAAGTGCCGTCTCGGAGAGTATTTTTCCAACATCTATAGCCCAATTTGCTGCCCCGTGCCCCCATGCCACCTCTCAAATAGTCAGCTTAAAGAATCTATTAATGAACGCAGGAAGTACAAAAGTGTTGTCGAACAAGGTTATCAATAAGTGGCTGAACATTGATCCCACGATTGCAGAAGCTAAGAAGCAACTGCGAGCTAAAATTGCGGCAGTACTATATACATGTCTGTGTTCCTATACACTATATGAGATAAATCGATATGTTATAGTGGCCAAACTAAACTATAGAAAATGGTTAAAGGAATAAAAACAAAACTGTGAAGTAGAAAATTTGAAAGAAATTGCCCATCCAGCCAAAAAAAAAACAGTACAGTGATCTGACGCGTACTGCGTGACAAGGAAAAACAGGTAATACCTATTAACATTGTGACTGAGCCAGACTGGGTGAATAACATTGCATGAACTTTAGGTTTGGTGGGCCTCATTACAAGTATGGAGGTAGCCATGCTGCTATTAGCAGCATGGCTACCCATACCGGGTACCGGAATGCGGAAGTACCGGGCCATTCCGTCCTTGGAGGGCCCGGTAATTCCCCTTCCCGGGAACCGAGACCCGGTACATTCAAGCCCTTATAGGGGGCCGTTGTTTGCATCCTCGTAATGGGGCGGTAGAGGGATAACGGGGCCGGCATCCCTACCGGCCCCATTATCCCTCAACGGCATACCTAATAATGAGGCCCTATGTCCCCAACTGAAGCTAATCTCCCCATTCAAATTACCCCATGGGTCTGTCCAGCTACTATTCAGGACATTAGAACCATTATCGAATGCTTAAATAACTCTAGGGCCGCCGGGCCCGATTGGGATCTGTAATTCTCCTGTTAAACTATCTCCTGGTACGTGGGCACATGCGTTGCACCTACTTTTTGTTCATATAGGAACTCATGGTTTTATACCTGATACGTGGTGTGAAAGCCATATATTAACGCTGCATAAAAAGGGGCCTTGGAAATCTATAGGATGTTAGCCATGTTGGACATTCCAGCTAAAATGTTTGCCAAGGTCTTACTGCTAGAGCTGACTCAATGGATCGCCGGAAATCACGTTCTACCCCCAAATCAAATGGGTTTCATTGAAAAAGCATCTACCTCCCATAACCAACTTATCCTTGTATCTTCCTTTGAACATGCTTGGACACGTAGAGCGAGCGCAGTATACTGTGTGTTTCTTCATTTCTCAGCAGCATTTGATTCAGTCATGCGGAACAAGGCGTGGCAAAAGTTGGCCAGCTGGCACATCCCTTCTGGCCTCCTCAGGATGCTCATGTTGCTTTATACTGATACAACAATCAGGATTAGAGTCGATGCAGAGGGAAAATTGTCAACCTCGATGCCCACACACTGCGGGGTGAAGCAAGGGTGTATTGTTGCTGCAACGCTTTTTAATTTATACTTAGCAGATTTACGTGAGGCCTTTTGTAATCTAAATACATGCCCGGTGAAAGTGGGCCTTCACCTGACCAGTTGGCTCGCATACGCTGACATGCTCCTCTTAATGGATCATACCCCCAAAGGGCTCCAATGTTTGATCGCAGCGCTGGGGGCATACGCAGAACTGAACAGTCTATCAGTAAATATTGGGAAAAGTAAGACCATGATATTTTCTCACACTCATCGTAAGAATATATCATGCAAGCTAAATGATACTCTTCTTGAATGTGTGACTACCTATAAATATGTAGGTCTACATGTTCAGAACAATCTGAAATGGCCCATGCATTGTTCAGAAACCAAAGCCAAATTTAAAACCATAGTTGCAACAAAAAAACGTTAGTAAACCCATCAGCTTCTACCAATCACTAACCTAAACCTACCAACAACCAAAACATCCCTCCCTTTGAATTCTCCCTAGTCAGCATCACCAAAGACCTGCATATCATCTTGAGCCTAAAACCATCCAAGTGCCAAGGGGACCCATGTCCACCATCAGTCATCAGAGATTGCGCACACCAACTCGCCCCTTCATCACCAACCTCATAAATGCCTCATTCCATAACAACTGTGTCCCAACGGACCTAAAAAAAATGCCTGGGTTCTACTACTACTAAAAAAACGTCAGTTGACCCCAACATCCCAACTAATTACCGCCCCATCACAACCGTCCCGTTTCTTCGACAGAGTTGCCTATCTCCAAATTCAGAAATATCTGGACGATGACAACATTCTGAGACTCAGGCAATCGGGCTTCTGCCCGAAACACGGGACAGAAACGTCCCTTTTGGACCTAATAGTCCAAATGGATGACCTGAAAGATAAAGGGAAGCTCACCTTGCTCCTACTTTTAGACCTCTCAGCTGCCTTTGATTTGGTGGACCACAATATCCTCTGCAATCACCTCAGTACAGCCACTCAATTCTCACCGAATGCCACCATCTGGATTAGGTCCTTCCTTTCTGACCGGACCATGAGGGTCTTCTCAACCAAAGCAGAGGCACCACCCACCCTGGTCACATGTGGAGTACCGCAAGGTTCTTGCGTGTCTCCCACCTTGTATAACATATTCACAAAGCTACTGTTTGACCGTTTGATGGCCTGGGCGTCACATACACCAACTATGCAGATGACACCCAGGTCCTCATACCTATCACAGGAGATCATGCCACAGACACCCAAACACTCAACGCCATCTACCGCACCATACAGGCCTGGATGGCACACCACAGGCTATGTTTCTTGACAACAAGACTGAGTTGCACTTCATAGGATCTTAACTCAGGCTTGCCACACTCAGTACTGCGCTTCAAACCTTTAACATTGACTGCAACACTATCACAACTTCCAACCAGGTTAAAACACTGGGGGTTTACTTAGACTCCTCCCTCACATTAACAAAAGAAGTGAATGCCACCGCTTCTGCCACCTCATACAGATGCAAACTCATCAACTCCTGCAGACCCTTTCTCTCTCCTGACAGCTGCATCACGCTGGCCAGAGCACTGATCCTAACCCGCTTAGACTACTGCAATGCACTATACGCTGGCACCTCAACATTCACAAACTCCAGGTGCTTCAAAACAACGCCATCAGAGCAGCGCTAATCATCCCCAGATCTGCACACATCTCAGCAACCATGCTAACACTTCACTGGTTCAAAACGCTCACGCTAACGTTCAAGTTTATCCACAGGTTTGCCCCGGCCTACCTGGCAGACAGAATCTCCCCTGTCCACCAGACCCACTAGAGCTGCCTACAAGAACCGCCTTGTCACCCCCAAATACAAGCTACAAAAAACTGGGGGCAGTAGCTTCCCCACACAAGCCAGCAAACTCTGGAATACCCTCCCAACACAACTGAGAGCCCCAGAATCCTTCTGGATCTTCCGTAAGCAGCTAAAAACCCACCTTGTCATACACAAACTTCATTTGTAAGTCGCACTCTGACCCAACGCGTGTAAATAACTGCATATGTACATATCTGTATTTTTATACCTGTATTTTAGAGTACATCTCCGTAGTTCTATACATGTATTTTAGAGCATATGAAAATGTTCAAAACAGCCAAATGTAGAATTGTAAATATATATATGCACACTTGTAACCTTGGCAACAAATGTATAACTCTATGTAAGAAGCACCCAGATGCCTTTGGGCTTGGGGTGCTATACAAGCATCATAAATAAATAAAAAGGTTGTGAATGCCATAAATTATGTTATTCTGCAAAAGTTATCCCAATCCTCTATTATGGTATCGAGATATGGGGACACCACTATTTAGTAGAAATGAAAAGCTTTGAAGGCTCCCTATTGTGTAAATTGTTCAGAATGCCTCAAGCTCTGTCCATAAAGTATCTGACTTAGATTTTCAGATTACATCATGCACAACCTTACACTTAGAGTCGTCATGTTCTATGAACACTTGCGTGTCCTACACAACGGCCTGGGACGTTGTGATGGCCTGGGCGTCACATACACCAACTATGCAGATGACACCCAGGTCCTCATACCTATCACAGGAGATCATGCCACAGACACCCAAACACTCAACGCCATCTACCGCACCATACAGGCCTGGATGGCACACCACAGGCTATGTTTCTTGACAACAAGACTGAGTTGCACTTCATAGGATCTTAACTCAGGCTTGCCACACTCAGTACTGCGCTTCAAACCTTTAACATTGACTGCAACACTATCACAACTTCCAACCAGGTTAAAACACTGGGGGTTTACTTAGACTCCTCCCTCACATTAACAAAAGAAGTGAATGCCACCGCTTCTGCCACCTCATACAGATGCAAACTCATCAACTCCTGCAGACTCTTTCTCTCTCCTGACAGCTGCATCACGCTGGCCAGAGCACTGATCCTAACCCGCTTAGACTACTGCAATGCACTATACGCTGGCACCTCAACATACAACATTCACAAACTCCAGGTGCTTCAAAACAACGCCATCAGAGCAGCGCTAATCATCCCCAGATCTGCACACATCTCAGCAACCATGCTAACACTTCACTGGTTCAAAACGCTCACGCTAACGTTCAAGTTTATCCACAGGTTTGCCCCGGCCTACCTGGCAGACAGAATCTCCCCTGTCCACCAGACCCACTAGAGCTGCCTACAAGAACCGCCTTGTCACCCCCAAATACAAGCTACAAAAAACTGGGGGCAGTAGCTTCCCCACACAAGCCAGCAAACTCTGGAATACCCTCCCAACACAACTGAGAGCCCCAGAATCCTTCTGGATCTTCCGTAAGCAGCTAAAAACCCACCTTGTCATACACAAACTTCATTTGTAAGTCGCACTCTGACCCAACGCGTGTAAATAACTGCATATGTACATATCTGTATTTTTATACCTGTATTTTAGAGTACATCTCCGTAGTTCTATACATGTATTTTAGAGCATATGAAAATGTTCAAAACAGCCAAATGTAGAATTGTAAATATATATATGCACACTTGTAACCTTGGCAACAAATGTATAACTCTATGTAAGAAGCACCCAGATGCCTTTGGGCTTGGGGTGCTATACAAGCATCATAAATAAATAAAAAGGTTGTGAATGCCATAAATTATGTTATTCTGCAAAAGTTATCCCAATCCTCTATTATGGTATCGAGATATGGGGACACCACTATTTAGTAGAAATGAAAAGCTTTGAAGGCTCCCTATTGTGTAAATTGTTCAGAATGCCTCAAGCTCTGTCCATAAAGTATCTGACTTAGATTTTCAGATTACATCATGCACAACCTTACACTTAGAGTCGTCATGTTCTATGAACACTTGCGTGTCCTACACAACGGTACAATGATGGTGTGCTTCTTGCGTGCATTCCTGGAGCTTAAAAACTGCAAATCTATAGGTACTCTGGGCGCTACTCTAGCACTCTATACTGAGTGGCATGTTGGTTGTTTAAACCGCTCCAGATGTGTATTTAGCAAAAGAATCGACTGAAACAAGCCTTGATTAAGCTTAGTAGGGAACAGAACTTAGTGAATCTCTACACGAAAAAGCAACAGTGGTCCATATTGTCAGTATCTAATCGCATGACAACACCTATTGTGGCATACCCTAAAAGTGCTATATTGAGACAATGGGCCTCATTACGACCCTGGCGCTGACGGAATGAAGGGGGCCGGTACGGGACCAGACATCTTTCCCGGGTTCCGTGAGGGGAAGAGGGAGGTAACAACGGGACACTTGTAATGTGCCCATTGTTACCTCCATCCCCATTCCCATAATGGGAATGGGGAATGGTTCTTGCAAGGAGGAATTACCGGGTCCTCCTATGTCGGAATGACCCAGTTATTCCTCATTGCAGGAACCCGGTACATACATACATATATACACTGAATCACTGCACTGGCTCTCGAGTTTGCAATCTATACACTTCTGCACTGCATTAGAGGATTGTCAGCAATGTTCACAATGAAGTTTTGAAATGCAGGAACATGAGTAATGTATACATTGAAGCGCTGCACTGGAGGAACGTCAGCAAGGTGTACATTGAAGCACTGCACTGGAAGAAAATCAGCAATGTATACCCTAAAGCACTGCAATGGAGGTGAGCCGGCAATTTATACACTGAAGCTACCAGGACAGAATAGATAACACCCATACTCCTACGTCCCGTCCCCTTTCCTCCTTACTTTTGGGACATTCCGTCCAGTGGGATGGGACCGGAGCACTTTTGTAAAAAAAAAAAGCATCAAATTGAAAAATGTGTCCTTCTCTTTTAACACGGGGTACCGCATGCGGCTGTAACTCTGCCCTCATTAGCTCTGTCCGCGCATCGCCCTCCAGTCCTTTTTTCCGTGTGGTCGGGGCTGGACACACTTACATCACCGGGAAAACCTTTTTCTTTTCCTGTTGTCCTTCTCTCCTTCTCCGGTTCTGCGGTCGCGTAGTCCAGGTGTGTACCAACAGAACTGAGAGGCCTGTTAAGGTCTTGTCTGTGAGGTGGATTCCTCAACTTTCCCACGCTCGCGGCTTTAGCGGTTATGTTGAGGGGCACAGGGAGAGGTCGCTGACCATAACTCCTCTGTTACCGGCTTTGCCAAGGTTCCTCTTTTGAGGCTAATCCAAGGGACAGGATGTCCAGTAGACATTCAAGGCCCATAGTACCGGCTCTGCTGAGGATCCTTGTATCAAGGCTACATTTTCGATCAAGTCCCCTGACCAGGCTGTGGAGATGCCTGCCTCCTCCACACATGTGACGCAGTTCTCCTCAGATGTTAACAAAATGGCGGGCCTTCCCGCGTGGTCTGTGGTAGCCATTTTGGATTCTTCCCTTACAACCACGCTAACGACAACGGGTGCTGGGAACCTTTTTTTTTTTTTTTTTTTTGGGTCGAAACTGTTTTCACAGGTCAGTGCGAACCCGTTCCGCCCTTCTTATGACGAGCGCACTCAGATGCCACCACCGCATACGGTCTCGCTTCCTGGCAGCCTCTTCATTAGAGGGTGTTTTTATTGTTTTTTTTTTTTTTGTTTAGAAGTTTCAGAGACTTATGCACTCTGACCCCATGAGGGAGTACTTTAAGGACCTTTCTTGTAGTTCTGTCACCAGGGTTGCCCTTGAGGTGCCCCAAGGGCCTAACAGGCGCACTGGAGATTCCTCTGAGGGTTCTGACGGATCTGCCAGTACCGGACATTGTTCTGAGGTTCACCATCACAGTGCTAAAGTTAAGCCCAGTTCGGCTGGGTGCTGGGATACCAGGGTTCACCCTGAGGTCTCTGTTTCTGGATCTTTCCCCACTGTAACCTGTTTGAAACCTGAGTTTCCTCTTGTGGAGGCTAAAGTCTGTACTGAGTCCTGACTCAAGGCCCTTTTTAAGGGAGCTTTACTTGCCAGGTTGAAACCTGCGGTTCCTCTTGTGGAGGCTAAAGTCTGTACTGAGTCCCGACTCGAGGTCCCTTTTGAGGGAGCTTTACGTACCAGGTTGACACCTGAGGTTCCTTTTGAGGAGGCTAAAGTCTATATCGACAGATCTGAGAGGCCTTCTCAGAGGGTCTTGTCGGTGAGGTATTGTCCTCAACCGTTCCACGCTCGGGGTTGTGGTGGTACCGGTTCTGTTGAGACAAAGAGGGGGGACACAGACCGCATTCCCTCCTGGTACCGGCTTGTCTGAAGTTCCTCCATTGAGACTAATTTTGAGACTGGTTCGAAGATGTTGACTAAACATCTGAGACCATCTAGTACCGGCTCTGCCGAGGATCTTTGTATGGCTAAAGTGCTCTCTTGAGGAGGCAATTGCCTCAGCTGTATATGTGACGCAGTTCTCTTCAGGTGGTGACAAAATGGCGACCTAACCTGCGTAGCCTACGGCGGTCATTTTAGGATACCTCCCTTACAACTACGGTCACAACGTCTGGTGCTGGGAGCTTTCCTTTCAGCAATAGTAACCCATTCCGCCCTTCTTTGACCGGCGTACGTGGGGTCTGCTGCCTCATACTGTCTCGCACTCTCCTGCTTTTACTACACTGATCTATGTTTACCCGGCCGGTGGTGGACCCTCCTGGCAACCATCCTCCTTGTGTTCGGGGGGTAGGTCTCTTACGAGCGGTTTCTTCCACTTCAACAGCTAAGCCCTCAGCTGAGGATGAGTTTTTTTGGGGAACTTTCAGATGCTTGTGCACTCTGAACCTATGAAGACGTATTTCAAGTGTCTTTTCACTCCTGTTCCACCCCAGCGCCGGCTGCTCCAATTTGGTTTTTCTTTTAAAATCTGAGGCGGTAGGCGTGGAGGACCAGTCTTCTGTTCCCGCCTCGTTAGGGTGAGGACGGCGAAGAGCAGCTCTGCTCGGTGAGAGCATTCCATGACCGGGAGCGGCTTGTGTAGCTGTTACCAGGGATTCCCCTGAGGTGCCTCAAGGGCCTAATAGGCGCACCAGAGTGTTCTCTGAGGGCCCCTCAGAGGACCTGCCAAAACTGCACGTGGTTCCGAGGTTCACCATTTGGGTGCTAAGGTTCAGCTCAGTTAATCTTTGGCTCTGGATACCGAGGTTCGCCATGAGGTCTCCATTTCTGGAGCTTTCCACACTGATACCGGGGTACGCCCTGAGGTCTCCGTTTCTGGTGCTTGTCACCCCGAGCCACTGCTCAAGGCCCCTCTTGAGGGAGCTATATGTCCTGGGTTAAAACCCAAGGTTCCTCTAAATACAGTACCAGCGGAGTTGAGGGATCATCTAAGGGTCCTGTCGGTAGGATACATTCCTCAACCGTCCCATGTTTGGGGTTGGGGTGGTACCGATTCTGTCCAGGGGGCAAAGAAGGTGATCAGCAGCAGGCCTTCCAGTACTGGCTCTACCGAGGTTCCTCCATTGGAGACTAATTCTGGGTCAGTTCCTAGGATGTCCACTAAACATCCTAGATCTGCCAGCACCGGCTCGGCCGAGGATCCTTGTTTCAAGTTTAAGTGTTTCTTAAGTCCCCTGACTCCCCTGAGGGGACAGTTGCCTAATTTCTCCTATGACGCAGTTCTCTTTAGGTGTTGACTAAATAGAGGCCCAGCCTCCTTGGTCCACGGAGGCCATTTTGGATACCTCCCTTACACCAACTTTCATGTCGACTGGTGCTGGGAGCATACTTTTTGGGGCTGAGCTGTTTTTTTCCACGCTATGTGGACAACAAGGACCTGTTTGTTGGTCCTGGCGACAGCTTAAGCTAAGGCCCCTTGTACACAGAGGTTAGGATCTCAGACTCAGTCCTTCTCTGGGATAAGGGGATTTCAGGGTCACCGTGCGCACTGATCTGAAACTCCTGTTGGTAGCCCTGCCTTAAGTGGCAGCGGAAAGGTGGTTGGTTTTTCTCTCAGCCATCAGCCTCTTCTACAGGGACAGGTAATCTGCCTGCAGACAAATCGCCAAATGACATTTTTTGTCAGTCACAATGCACTTCGGTGGGAGGACGAATCTTGTCTCATCTGGAGGCATGGCAAACCATCACCGAAGACTGGTGGGGTTTGTCCATCGTTTAGGTGGATTTCGCTTGCCCTTTCCTCCTACCCCACTCTCCAAACCTCTCTTCTGGCAGATCGGGATGCCCTCCCTCAGAGCAGAGGTACAGAAACTTCTATGCCTCAGAGCGGTGGAACCTGTTCTCATGGAGCAAGGGAGGGGCTAGTACTGCTGTCCTTTTGCAGTGCTCAACTAGGTTGGCCTGCGCACTATCTTTGATCTTTTTGAGAGAAATTCAAGTTGAACACGCCCTGCCAAATAAAGTCATCTCTTTGGAAGGGCGATTGGCTCAGTGTGGTGGTCTTCCAGGATGCGTAAATGCACATTCTGTCTTGGAGCCTGCATATGAAATATCTGTGGTTCTCTGGAGCCCGCATATGAAATATCTGCAGTTCTCAGTGGGGGCAGAACACTTCAGATTCGGGTACTCCTTTTGGTCTCGGCTTAGCGAGACTCACCAGAAACTCGGTCTCCCAATAACGGATCTTCTTCCAAGGTTCCCCATTTGGGGCTAAGGCTGACCCCAGTTCTGCTTTGGATACCAAGGTTCGCCCTGAGGCTTCTCCATCTGGAGCTAAGTGTACTGAGTCTTGGCCTGAGGCCCCTCTCGATGTGGCTATAAGACCAGGGTTAAACCAGGGTCCCCTGCTTGGGGCTAAATCGGTAACCAACAGAATTGAGTCCCTCATCGAGGGTCTTGGCTGTAAGGTATATCCCTAAGTCTTTCCGTGTGCGTGGCCGTGGTGATACCAGTTCTGTTGAGGGGTTGAAAGAAGACGGTCACATACCACAGACCTTCCAGTACTGGCTCTGCTGAGGATCCTCCACTAGAGGCTAATTCTGAGGAAGCCTCTGACGTGTCGAATAACACCCTAGATCTGCCAGTACCGGCTTTGCCGAGGTTCCTTGTTTCAAGGCTAGGATGGCATGCAAGGCCCCTGACTCCCTTAGGGAGACTATTGCTTCACTTGCTCCTGTGACGCAGTTTGCCCCTGGTGTGTGATAATGGCGGGCCAACCTCCGCGGGCCACGGTGGCCATTTTGAATAGCTCCGTTAAGGAGAGGCTTTACATCAACAAGCAGGGCGACGCAGACTCTCCTTTCCTTGTGGATCTTGTCATACAAATTTGGGCTGGGCCATCCAGTATATTGTTTGGCTCCAGGCTCCACACATCCCGGGTCACCTCAATGTGACTGCAGTTTAATTCAGTCACCAGTCGGCATCGGTTACCGGTGTGAGATGTATAGCAATATCATCTCCAACTTTTTCCAGCAATGGGGCACGCTAGAGGTGGTCTTCCTTGCAGTTTGTGGGTCAACATGAAAGCTTGTGCTTTCCCCTCATTCCCTCCTATCTATTGGTCGCTCTGTAAGCACATCAAACCTTTGCCAAAGCAGCTACGTGGGCTTTCCCACCAGCTTTTGGTAAGCATTACTGCTTAGATCTAGGCTCCAGAGCCGATGCTCAATTCGGCCAGGCTGTTCTTAAAACCTTTTTCAGTAAGGAGGTTCCATCCACCTGCACTTCCTGTAAGGAGTGCTTAGTAATCTCCCAAAAGTATGGAGGAAAGGGGACGGGAAATAGGAGTATAACAAAGTTACTCACCATAGTGTCTATCTTACTCCTAGTCCATAGTCCCCTTTCCTCCATACGCCTGCCCGCTATCCCCTCTAATAAGTATCCTCTATTATTGCTTAAAGGTCTCAGATCTGATGATAGAAAAGGACTGAAGGGCGATTTGCAGGACAGAGCTAAGGAGGGCAGGGTTATGGCAGCGTGTGGTACCCCACGTTAAAAGAGAAGGACACATTTTTCAATGTGATGCTTTTTCTTTTACAAAAGTGCTCCGGTCCCGTCCCACTGGACGGAATGTCCCAAAAGTATGGTGGAAAGGGGACTATGTAAGATAGTCACTACGGTAACTTTGTTATTGGTTTCTATACCACATGGCATGTGGGCAGATTTGGTGGTATTCGTCTTTGGACCCAGCGTGTACACCTAAAAATAAAAGGTTAAGAAACCCTTTCAAATGATAGAAAAATAAATGTGTCCCATAACTGAGAAAAAGGGAAAAGACAGTCAATTTCACTTCCCAGCAGGCTCGCATCATTATTTGCCTCCACACCAGGGACAACCACAACCTTGATTTCAAGGTGAAGCAGCAGCACCCAGCATGATTCCGACATCGACCCCTATATCAATGACAACAAACACGTTCCTATCAAGGAGGAGGAGCAGACAGTCAACTCCAGCACCCTGCAGTATTCTGGCATCACCCGCCACCACACCAGGTACAACCACCAGCCCGATATCAATGAGGAAGATCAGACAGTCCCCTGCAGCACACAGCAGGCTTCCAGCATCATCCACCACGATACTAGGGACAACCACCATCCTGATATCAATTAGGAAGATCAGACAGTCCCCTGCAGCACCCAGCAGGCTTCCAGCATCATCCACCACGATACTAGGGAAAACCACCAACCTGATATCAATGAGGAAGAGCAGACAGTCAACTCCAGCACCCAGCAGGCTTCCAGAAGCATCCACCACCACACTAGGGTCAACCAATAGTTAAACATCAAGCAGGATGAACAGCACCTAGCATGCTTTAGGCACCATCCACCTTCACACCAGTGAAAACCCCAACCCGAATATCATGGACGATTATCAGGAAGCCACATTCATAATAGAGCATACTTCCATCATCCACCACCTCCTCATCAGTGGCAACCACCAGCTAATTATCAATGCATAAGTGCAGCCGGTCAACTCTAGCTCCTGAGAGGCTTCTACCATCATCCACCTCCACACCAGGGACAACAACCAGCTGAATAACAAGTAGGGGGCAAAACAGAAAGGTGATGGCTGGAAGGTTTTGAATTAATCATAACCACGGGCAAAGCTCTGGGCACCCCTCCAGACCATCATTCTTCAGCCTGCCAAGCCATTACAGAAGGGGAAAAACCATATTCAAATCAGGCTTGGTCCTACCCAAAAGGGGCAGTCCAGCCCGAACTGCTAGGTCACATCCCTTCTGCACGAGACCACAAGCATCCCCAGACATGTTTCAGCCTTGTTGGGCGTCATCAATGAGGAGTAGGTTGGGTCTCTAGGCCCGGCAGACTTGGGACCCACGTCTGGGCATACCCGTCCCACTTGGGGTGACTTTGGCAAAACAGAAAGGTGATGGCTGGAAGGTTTTGATTTAATCATAACCACGAGCAAAGCTCTGGGCAACCCTCCAGACCATCGTTTTTCAGCCTGCCAAGCGATTACAGAAGGGGAAAAATGGCTGGACCCCTTTTGCAATGGCGCAGACGGGCTAAAAAACGGTGGTGTGGAAGGTTGCCCAGAGCAACGCCAGTGGTTCCGATTAATTAAAAACCTTCCACCCATCACTTTTTTGGTAGCAAGTAGGGGGAACAGCACCCAGCATGCTTCTGGTATCATCCATGTCCACACCAACGATGAGCACCAGCTTGTTATTAAGGAGGAGAAACAGACCGTTACCACATTAGCAAAGAATGCTTCTGGCATCAAACTCCACATTGCAATCTCAAGGAGGAAGTCTAGCACCATGCATTCCTCCGGCATCATCTGTGTCCACACCATGGACATGCACCTGTGTGATATCAATGTAGGAGATTATTAGGGGAGAGGTGAGTTTCCAAATTTAAGGACACATTTCAAAGTAACTTGAAGCGAGATAATTTAAAATAAAACATTTTCAAACTGTAATATCCTGTGTCCACCACACTAAATTCTACACTACGCATGTTGCCGTCTTGGCCTGCCTCTAAGGATGCAGCTGAGGCTTCAAACGCCGTCCATGGAGAGTGGTCTGGCTATAGGTATTTTGAGAAGAGCTTAGGTAATGCTTCTGAGCCAAATCCTTAAGGAGTCACAGTCTCTAATGCACATGTGCACCATCTGGACCTATTTTCAGAGGCCCTGCTCTGGGACATGGCTGGAAAACAAGAGCATGCCTTGACAGGTTGACCGTCTGTTTTCTGAAAGACCAGACAACACAACAAACAAGTATGTAATTCTAGACTGCTGCTATGGGAGAGAAGAGATACCTTTTGGGATCAACTATTTGCTGAAGACTCTTACAAATAGACGCTCCTGCCATCAGGAGCAGCAACGACAGCTTCACTACTGGTTGCTCCTGCATCTTGAACTCTTGAAGAGCACTGCCTGGGTACCCTAGAGTGAGCAAACTGAAGTTAGCGGCTGCCTTGGTGATTGGCATACATGGATCTTCATGCAACAAAAATAATTAAGCATGTTCCCCTTATACTTCCCGTCACAAGTTTGCCAATTCTTCATATGATTCTGTTATTGATCCAGTTCTTTAACTCTCTGAGGTTCCCTGTTTTTGGTGAGAGTGCCCAGGATCATGGGTGTACATTGATGTCTCCATTTATAGATGGATATTACCGAGAAGGGGACTTCATCATTGGGGGTCTCATCGCTCTTAATACTAAGTTGAACGCACCTATTAAAGAATTTCAAAGGAGACCAATACATAAGACATGTAATATGTGAGTACATTTCTGATAACCTCTCTAATCATCATCATCTCAAATATTCTGACTGTGAACGCTCTTAACTCAAAATGTGTTAACAATCCCTTTCAATGAGACTGATCTTTACCCTAAGTGTAAGAAAAACTGGGTCTCTCTTCTATCTTTTTTTTTTAGATAACCACTTTTTCTGTCTTCTGCCCCCTGCCTACACTTTCCATAAGAATCTCTAAGTTCATTCAATCAGAAAGCCGTTTTTAATACAGCCCCGGATGCCATTAACACATAACGTTAATTATAAGGACAATACCCTTGTTTTTAACAGATAAAAGGAGGTCGATCTAAATGTATTTCTGATTTCCCCTTTCCATAGCAATATGTTGTAACCACTCTTCTCCTTGTCTGGCTCACATGGCAGCAATAATGCCTTTGTCTAACAATGCATGCACTGTGATAATAGACTTGCTCACTTCACGTTCAATTCTGCATTTCTCATATTATGACAGTTTAACTCGCTCTGGTTAACTGTTTCCTAGGTTCTGGGCTTTAATAAGGTGAGGCACTTTTACAGTATTTTTAAAGCAATTAACCTCCCCAGCGTAGCAGAGCAATTTGTAATGTGTTAATATGCTAGTAGCATCAAATGCTTTTCCCAGTATTACTTTTTGTATCTATATATTAGTGTCCATACTCCTAAAATGCTGCATATTCATGCAATACTGTCCCCCCAGGAGTTTCTCACCTATATCATGGTACACCTAGCATCATTTTCCCTTTTGGCATGACAGTGCTATGCTGTGTCGTATTGTGATTTGGACTGTACCCCTTATAAGCAGTATGTGTATTTATATGTTATTTGTCATTGTGTGGACTTGTCCCTTATATGCAGTGTGTTAAATTATGCGTTATATTGTGAAATTAAATGTGTGTGACATCCTGTGTCATATTGTGATAGACTCCATCCCTTATATGCAGGGTGTGACATGCTATGCCATATCATGTAGTGGACTCTGTACCCCTTCTATGCAGTGTGTGAACTGCCATGCCATATTGTGTGATGGACTGCATCCATTATATGAAGTGTGTGAGATGCTGTGTCATATCAGGAGATTGACTGTGTTTCCTGTACATGCAGTGTGTGATATGCTGTGTGATATTTTGAGATCTAATGCCCCTCTACTCACACTGTGTGAGAGGCTTTCTCATATCAGAAGATTGACTGTGCACCCCTTACATGCTGTGTGTAATATTTTAAGATGTAATGTCCCCTCACTTACTGTGTGTGAGATGCTGTGTCATATCAGGAGATTGACTGTGCACCCCTTACATGCAGTGTGTGATATGCAGTGTGATAATATTGAGATCTAATGCCCCTGTACTCACAGTGTGTGAGATGCTTTCTCATATCAGGAGATTGACTGTGTACCCCTTATGTGCATGGTGTGAGAAGCTAGTGATATTGAGATATGGAATGCCCACTTTCATCCTTTGTGTAAGATGCTGTTCCTTCCTGCGACATGACCTTTACGTTGCATGGGATACTGCATAGTTCTGTGGTATAAAAATAACCTACATGAAAACACGGAATGTATGTCATGATGTGCCATATTATACAATGGAATAGACCCCATTGATGGAGGCATGATATTCAGATTTAGACTGTAAAATAGAATTGAAATGATGCAGCGTAACCTAGTGATTCTGGCGAGGTGTCTATTGATATGTTTGTAACCCTACTGGCTCTCCTCTCCAACTTCTCCTCTCGTCACCAGGAACCTGGAACATGGAGAAGTTCCGATTTTCTGGGTTCCATGAGAATGCCACACATCTCCCTTCCTCACAGGAGAAACATGCATAATATTCAACGGGGAAATAGTAACTTTATCACTTAAATTGTAACTTTATAACTAGAATAGAAATCACACAATTACAACATAACAAAGGTATGAAGGATTAACAACTTAATAAAGTGGTTTCTGACTTCCGACAACCACAACTGGCCAGTGTTGAGAAGAACAGGATTTGCCCATCAACACCAGCATAAGTATTATATTGGATTCTCTACTCTAAAGCTACAGGTGGAAACTTAATTGTTCTTAGTTTACATATTCACTCAGATAGGTAGGTCTCAAGCTCTTCTTCTGGGTCTGTTTTTTCATGGAGTTGTTTAAGTGTGTGTATTCTTTTGCATGTCATTGTTACTCTTTCCCTTGCCTACCATCCTTAACTTGTAGTCATCCCTCATGGTGCTCAAACCATCTGCACAACCTCTAACTGGGGTGGGACATTTGCTCTTACTCACCCTATTCATGTTTCACTCCCTTCCATCAGAGGTTTTAAATGCTCCATGTAGTACCTTTGTTACTTTATTAGGTTCAGACAACTCAAACCCTGACTTTGTAAACCAGGAGGTAGTTTGATACATACCCACTCACCTACCCATCTTTTGCTGCCTTTTGTATATCATATGCCATTTTGTTCCTTTCCTGCCTTTCTCTAATACGCTCATGAACAATGTCTAATTGCACCTTACTAAAACTGTCCCTATACCAACAGGGCATACCCATACATTAGGCTTTCTACCACTAAGCATCTCAAACGGAGATACTCTTATAACAGAATGAGGTGTAAATCTGTAGGCAACTACTGTGCCATTGACTGTCTTCTTCCAATTATTTCCCTCTGATATTGCACCTTGAATGCTTTGCTTGATTACACGATTGAATCTTTCCCCCAGCCCATTCACCTCAGGGTGGTAAATCAAAATGGTACAATGGTCTATGCCATTTTCCTTTTGAAACAATTCCATCTCTTTTGAGACCAACTGGATACCGTTGTCCATCAATAAAATGGTGGGATATCTCTCCGTTTTAAATGTTGTTCGTAGAAACTGAATAATTTCTTTTGTGAAAATATTCTGTACCTAACATACTTCTACCCATCTGGACAGAAGATCGCTGAAACCCATGCAATGCGCTTGAGTACCTTCACTCCTTACAGGACCCACAATGTCAGATCCCACCCTTTCTCACAGTATTGTAGGAATTGTGATAACCATCATAGGATTAGGCCTGCTAAAACATTGTTTTGCTGACTATTCACATGTATCACATTCTCTAATCAACCTCTCAACTTGTATGTCCATACCTGGCCAGCAATAATCCTGCCTAACCAATTATTTTGTTTTTGACATCCCTTGGTGTCCTTAATGTTAATTTATTTATTTTAGTTCTTTGTATACAGGAGGAAAAATGCTCTTTGGATCACAAAAGACTGTACAATAGATAGGTATTCAGATTTCATGGGAAGCAGTGAGCTTCTTAAATTGGGGTGAATTTGAGGGACATTCTCATCTGGTTGTGGAGGGGAGTAAATGGAACAGTCACCAGGGACAGTACATAAGTGGATATACATAGATTAAGGACAATGAACATTGGACATTTTTAAGTGCAGCAAGGCGAAACAGCCATCTGTGTTCGGGTTGTGACCATGATGGATGAAGTGCAATAGTGGAGACAGAGGCAGGTTTGAGACAGGCAGGTTAGAGGAGAGGGACACATTTAGCTAGCAGGCAGATGAGAGGAAGGTTAAGAGGGTAATTCAGCAGTGAGGAGGTAGGCTTTTAGTTTGGTTTTGAACAAATCTGTGTGGACGGTTTCTTGGATGTCCGGTGGAAGAGAATTCAATGCCAGTGGATTAAGAAATTATGAAGAGCGGAAGCGGGAAGAAGCACAGGGAGGGTGAGGAGCCACAAGGATATTTGACGTGGCAGGGCGGAGATTACGAGAAAGCTTGTAGAGTTGGATAAAGAGGATACAGTGGTGCCTTACCATGGATATATATGTGAACCAGGAGGAGACATTTAAATTTGGCCCTGAGGAAGTGAGGAAGTACTACTCCCAATCATGTGCTACTCACCTGACAACCAATAATCCTGCCTAACCAATTGTTTTGTTTTTCACATGCTTTGGTGTCTTTCATGTGCTACTGTCAATATTCTTTCTCTTACACCCTCTGGTAGGATAATCTGGTCACCCCTCTGAACAAATCCTCTGTCTACATGCAGCTCATTGCATACAATGTTTATCGCTTCACTTTGAAACTCTTGACATACATTCTCATCCATCCTACCACTCTCTAACACTTCTTTTTAATTTCTTTTACATTTCATCGGAATCCACAGCTCTGTCCCATTTTTCTTTGGATACAACTTGTTGCCCTTCATCATCTTCCTGATCATCTATTGGGTTTGTCATTCTTGACAATCGGCTGCTTTATTTTTAATTCCAGTTCCAAGTTTGTTCTTATAATATCGTAACCCACTTCCTTATTCAGAACAAGACCTTGGGCCTCATTCCGAGATTGGAGGTAGTCATGGCGCTATTTGCAAGTCACCATGGCGCTATGGCAAGTCACCATTGAAAAAAAAAACATTCCCATTTGAGCCCGCATAGGGCTCAATGGGAATGGGGAAGTAGCTAATAACGGTACAGCAATTTGCGGTACCATTATTAGCTCTGAAGTCCCTTAACGGGTCCCGTCCTTAACACCTGGTCAGACCAGGCGTTAAGGAAGGGGTCCGCTAAGTGACCTCGTAGTAGGGCGGGAAGGGATTACCAGCACTGGTCTCCTTACCGGTGCCCGGTATCCCTTACCGCCCTACTCGGAATGAGGCCCCTTGTCTAACCTTTTTTGTGTTAATATCACCTTCAGGGGTTTGTGATCGAAGCGAAGCACAAAAGGAGTTCCCCAAAGAAATGGTCAGAGTAATTGACTTCCGATTCTCTTAGAACTCTATATGCAAAGGCTATTGTTTGTTCACTTTTAGCTCCTCTCTACCAAAGCACTGCACCTACCCATTGCTCACTGGCATCTGTAATTATTTTGTATTGTATTTGGTTATTTATATAGCACTCTTTCTCCATTTGTATGGCCTCAATGTACTTTGTGGCTGGAACGCCCTCAGTGACCGTAGTTGATGGGGTTGAGGTTCTAAGAGTTTAGACTAAGAGATGCTTGTGTGCATTTTCACTGGTTTGGGGCTTAGGTGGCTAGGCTCCATTAAGCAGCCCAAAGGTCAGGCATGTGGGTGGGCGCTGTTTGTGCTTTAGGATAGAGTCCTATTGTTGAAGATTCGATGTGTGCCCAGCTATACCAAATTTTCTTTCGTTGGTAGTCACTGTATGCTAGTGGTAGAGGTGTTGAGGTACGTCAGGGGTTTTAGTGTGGATGGCTATGTGCGCTGTTAGACCGGAATGACATAGCCATAGCTGCATTCTAATGTTCATGGATGTTTGGACATGCCTTTGGCCTGTGTGTAAGGTATACATAGAGTAGACTTTAATGTAGTTTGGATGCAGCATTCTTTTTTCTTTGTCGACTGTGGACGGCATGGTCTCATTGTGGTCTCTCTGGAGCGAAGGTCTGACCAGCGAGGGCGAGAGAGGCATATTGTGGTGTGCATCAGCGAATGCTGCCGGCTTTCCTGGTGTATTTATCGGGTAGGAGTGTTGTTGTGCATGGGGCGATAGTTTGTCAAGGTCAGCGGATGCGAGTGCTGCTGTTATCCGTGTTGTAATAGGATGAGGAGTAAGGTTTGTTGCGGTGTGCCTCCACAAATTTTGCTGGCTTCCCTGTGGTGTGTATCGGGTCAGAGTGCTGTTGTGTGCATGGGGGCGATGGTTTGTCAAGGTGAGCTACTGCGGACGCTGCTGGCATCTGTGCTGTACTTTGTGTATGTTGGGTTCAGCAATGTAGTTTAGAGAGGGGGAGGGGTTCAAGAGGACATTGGGAAAAGCCAGGTTTTGAGGGCCTTTCAGAATTTCAGGTGGTTCTTCTTTCTGGAGGGATTGTAGCTATTTATTGCTGGTGTTTTATTCGATGCACATTTGACTCTCTGGAACTAATTTTTGCATTCTGCATTGCACACAAAGTTTTAAACTTTCTTGACTGATTTCCTCGTATTTTAAGTTCCACTGGCAAATCTAGGAATGAATTTGGCCTAGTATTTCGCCATCCCAAAAAATAACTGCTCTTTCTTTTGTGGACTGTGAAAACTATTAATACTTTTGAGGAGTTCAATTCCGGGTTTCACACCATATTTAGAATTTTAAAGTCCTAAATGTTGCATTGTTTTCCTTGTGGAGTTTGCACTTTTCCTTGCTCAATGTCATACCTGCTGCCCTTAGAACATTCAATGGTTTCAGCTGCCTGCTATTGTGTTCTTCTAAATTCCTACCAAATATTTGCACATAATCTTGGCAACATATAATCCCTTGTTCGTTATGGAAAAGTTGATACATGATCCGCTGGAACACAGGTGCTGCCTATACTAAACCAAAGGTCATACGCACACCTTGGAATAATCCTTCTGGAGTTATGAATGCAATGACATTTTTTGAAGAGGGCTGTAGCTTGATTCAATGGTACACCGATGTTAAGTGTAACCTGGAGAACCTCAGCCTCTCCTATTGTGTCCAACATTTCAGTGATGTTAGGTAGAGTGTGCCTATTCGGCACAATGCATTTGTTCACAAACCACAACTCAATGCATAGTACAGGTTGTGGATGGCGTAGCTCCCTTGAGCTCCTTTATAGCCTCCAGTCTTCTTGCAAAACACCCTTGGTGTGCACGGCTACTCAGTGGGAATGTTAGCAGTGAATTAGGTATACGGCGCCAGTGAAAAGATGCAGCGTAACACAGTGGTTCCGGTGAGGAGTTTGATATATGGTTGACCTCACTGGCTCTCCTCTCACTCTGCTCTTCTCTCTCTCTCTCGTCACCTGGTAGCTAGAACATAGAGAAGTTCTGATGTTCCAGGTTCCATGAGAACGCCACAAGGCTCTCTCTGCTTTCCACATGGCTTTTGATGGCTGCTTCCCTTTTCTCAATTCAGACCTTTTTACAGCTCTTTTACACATTTATTTGTATGTTCGACTTCTTTAGCAACTCAAAGCACTTCTTCCAGAGAGGGATTTCCTTAGGCCCATAATGCTTCTCTCACTTTGCTATCATGGCACTCCAGCATAAACTGATCATGAAGACGTCCCACAAGGTTGTTCCCTGAAATAACGTGACTTCCTTAGGTTCGCAGGTAAGTCCAGATATCATCACATACAAAGCACAATACAACACATCTCCCTTTCTTCCAGATATCATCACATACAAAGCACAATACAACACATCTCCCTTCCTTCCAGATATCATCACATACAAAGCACAATACAACACATCTCCCTTCTTCACATACAACATACACTCCTCACATACTCAAATGCTCACGGGTAATCACACACTACTAACAATCGCACAGTGTGCCTTATGTAACGAGAGGCGCAACTCTGTATAAGTAACACGGGAGGTGCCCCCCATTCAACTCTGAATCCGATATACAGAAGGCACCCCCCTTTCTGCTCTTGCTGATATTATATAACAGCAACTCTTATATGGCGGAAGGCACACCCCCCTTCTACTATGGCGGGATTGGACCACGCCACCGACACGCACCTTTCACAGAGTGCAAACACACTCTTATCTATCCTAGCTACCCAGGTTGGTGCAACAATGCACAACCACTAAATATGTACAGTGTCCCCCTACTCTGGCTGACACATACAATTGCCACGACCACACTCACAAGGCGGGCGGCATAAATCTCACCTATCTACTGTGGTTGGCATCACTTATGATGCAACCACTCTCACGCAGCGGAAGTCACACACCCCCCCATCCCTACAACCACACTTCACCATCTACCATGTCGGTACTAGACACGGAAATATTAAATATATATCTAACAATTTTCTATCCATGTTAAATATTAAGCTCTACAAATCGTGGCACATACATTTTATTTTCATTGCTCAAAGTCCATGGTTGTAAAACAACTTCTATAGCTGCAATTCCTCAAAACAGTTAAGTCTAGAGCAATGCATAACCCTCAATTTACACGTCACATGCCACTTTTAAAAAAAAAAATAATCCGTTTGACCTTGCCACATTCTTAAGACCTAAAAGTCCATAGCTAAAATAGCTCTAATTTGAGATTCCTCAAAGCGGTTATTCTAAAAATCTATGCTAATCCAGGTGTCATTAAATGCTATCACACTCACACCTTCTATTACAATCACACCTACTGCTATCAACACACATTTGAAACAATTGCCTCATCAATGTACTCGCTGCACCTTTCCCCATCTAAACTGTGGACATACACCACACACGCCACACCAAATGTGCCCATTAACATTCCACATTGGCATGCAATGTTACTTGCTTCTCTTCAACTTTTTATTTTTTTTATAACCAGCAAGCAATATTGCCCTAGGTGCTTGCATCTCCTTAACCTTTTGATAAGCTGCTGCCGCTCATCAAAACACCAGAAATAAAAGGATATAACCAGGAAGATCTCAGCATCTTGCCTGCACGGTGCCTTGCAGCTGGTGTCACCCTTCTTTCTTCTCCAGCCTTGCCTGCACGGTGCCTTGCAGCTGGTGTCACCCTTCTTTCTTCTCCAGCCTTGCCTGCACGGTGCCTTGCAGCTGGTGTCACCCTTCTTTCTTCTCTTGCCTTGCCTGCACGGTGCCTTGCAGCTGGTGTCACCCTTCTTTCTTCTCCAGCCTTGCCTGCACGGTGCCTTGCAGCTGGTGTCACCCTTCTTTCTTCTCCAGCCTTGCCTGCACGGTGCCTTGCAGCTGGTGTCACCCTTCTTTCTTCTCCTGCCTTGCCTGCACGGTGCCTTGCAGCTGGTGTCACCCTTCTTTCTTCTCTTGCCTTGCCTGCACGGTGCCTTGCAGCTGGTGTCACCCTTCTTTCTTCTCCAGCCTTGCCTGCACGGTGCCTTGCAGATGGTGTCACCCTTCTTTCTTCTCCAGCCTTGCCTGCACGGTGCCTTGCAGCTGGTGTCACCCTTCTTTCTTCTCCTGCCTTGCCTGCACGGTGCCTTGCAGCTGGTGTCACCCTTCTTTCTTCTCCAGCCTTGCCTGCACGGTGCCTTGCAGATGGTGTCACCCTTCTTTCTTCTCCAGCCTTGCCTGCACGGTGCCTTGCAGCTGGTGTCACCCTTCTTTCTTCTCCAGCCTTGCCTGCACGGTGCCTTGCAGCTGGTGTCACCCTTCTTTCTTCTCCAGCCTTGCCTGCACGGTGCCTTGCAGCTGGCGTCACCCTTCTTTCTCCTCCAGCCTTGACTGCACGGTGCCTTGCAGCTGGTGTCACCCTTCTTTCTTCTCCAGCCTTGCCTGCACGGTGCCTTGCAGCCCGTGTCAACCTTCTTTCTTCTCCAGCCTTGCCTGCACGGTGCCTTGCAGCCCGTGTCACCCTTCTTTCTTCTCCAGCCTTGCCTGCACGGTGCCTTGCAGCCGGGGTCACCCTTCTTTCTTCTCCAGCCTTGCCTGCACGGTGCCTTGCAGCCGGGGTCACCCTTCTTTCTTCTCCAGCCTTGCCTGCACGGTGCCTTGCAGCCGGGGTCACCCTTCTTTCTTCTCCAGCCTTGCCTGCACGGTGCCTTGCAGCTGGTGTCACCCTTCTTTCTCCTCCAGCCTTGCCTGCACGGTGCCTTGCAGCTGGTGTCACCCTTCTTTCTTCTCCAGCCTTGCCTGCACGGTGCCTTGCAGCTGGTGTCACCCTTCTTTCTCCTCCAGCCTTGCCTGCACGGTGCCTTGCAGCTGGTGTCACCCTTCTTTCTTCTCCAGCCTTGCCTGCACGGTGCCTTGCAGCTGGTGTCACCCTTCTTTCTCCTCCAGCCTTGCCTGCACGGTGCCTTGCAGCTGGTGTCACCCTTCTTTCTCCTCCAGCCTTGCCTGCACGGTGCCTTGCAGCTGGTGTCACCCTTCTTTCTTCTCCAGCCTTGCCTGCACGGTGCCTTGCAGCTGGTGTCACCCTTCTTTCTCCTCCAGCCTTGCCTGCACGGTGCCTTGCAGCTGGTGTCACCCTGCTTTCTTCTCCAGCCTGGCCTGCACGGTGCCTTGCAGCTGGTGTCACCCTGCTTTCTTCTCCAGCCTGGCCTGCACGGTGCCTTGCAGCTGGTGTCACCCTTCTTTCTTCTCCAGCCTTGCCTGCACGGTGCCTTGCAGCTGGTGTCACCCTTCTTTCTTCTCCTGCCTTGCCTGCACGGTGCCTTGCAGCTGGTGTCACCCTTCTTTCTTCTCCAGCCTTGCCTGCACGGTGCCTTGCAGCCGGTGTCACCCTTCTTTCTCCTCCAGCCTTGCCTGCACGGTGCCTTGCAGCCGGGGTCACCCTTCTTTCTTCTCCAGCCTTGCCTGCACGGTGCCTTGCAGCCGGGGTCACCCTTCTTTCTCCTCCAGCCTTGCCTGCACGGTGCCTTGCAGCCGGGGTCACCCTTCTTTCTTCTCCAGCCTTGCCTGCACGGTGCCTTGCAGCCGGTGTCACCCTTCTTTCTTCTCCAGCCTTGCCTGCACGGTGCCTTGCAGCCGGTGTCACCCTTCTTTCTTCTCCAGCCTTGCCTGCACGGTGCCTTGCAGACGGTGTCACCCTTCTTTCTTCTCCAGCCTTGCCTGCACGGTGCCTTGCAGCCGGTGTCACCCTTCTTTCTTCTCCAGCCTTGCCTGCACGGTGCCTTGCAGCCGGGGTCACCCTTCTTTCTTCTCCAGCCTTGCCTGCACGGTGCCTTGCAGCCGGTGTCACCCTTCTTTCTCCTCCAGCCTTGCCTGCACGGTGCCTTGCAGCCGGGGTCACCCTTCTTTCTCCTCCAGCCTTGCCTGCACGGTGCCTTGCAGCCGGTGTCACCCTTCTTTCTTCTCCAGCCTTGCCTGCACGGTGCCTTGCAGCCGGTGTCACCCTTCTTTCTTCTCCAGCCTTGCCTGCACGGTGCCTTGCAGCCGGGGTCACCCTTCTTTCTTCTCCAGCCTTGCCTGCACGGTGCCTTGCAGCCGGGGTCACCCTTCTTTCTTCTCCAGCCTTGCCTGCACGGTGCCTTGCAGCCGGGGTCACCCTTCTTTCTTCTCCAGCCTTGCCTGCACGGTGCCTTGCAGCTGGTGTCACCCTTCTGCCGGACCCTTGCAGCCGGCAATGCAGATTAATCACACAGTCCCTTATTCTGCTCGCCTCTTCTCGCCTCTTCTCGCCTCTTCTCGCCTCTTCTTGCTCCTGATGCGCCGCGCCAGTAGACGCTCCTCCAAACTTTCCAGCGGTTTCCGCCTCCTCTGGAGTTGCGCATTTCAGGGCGTAGAACTTCTCACTTGTCCTTCCACCACATGTTACCCAGGTAGGCATGTCATGGCTGTATTTCGTCCTGATGGGATAAATCCTGCACCTGCATCCTTTGTCCCTCAAAGATTCAGGGTACCCTTCAGCGCTTTGCATAGCAAAAGTCATGCGCGCCCAACAAAGACATCCTCTCTTGCCCTCCTGAGTGGGACCTCTCCTTCCTGTGAGTGAACGTCACAGCGGGCCACGTCCCTCACGCGCAGGAGGGTTCTTTACTGCAACACGCCAGACATTTCTCAGCGCCCACTTTTCTCCACTTCACACAGAAGAATGCTGTTGCCGCATTGCATTCCATCAAATCGCCAGCCCCATCCGCACGCAGATGACGTCACCATTGGTCCCGCAACCACAAAGCACAGCGGAGATCCATGTTGCCAACAGACGCCCGGGCACTGTCCGACATACAAAGACCAGGTGAGATGTGTGGGCACTGTCTATACTACCGCTTATTTTGCAAGAACCTGCACAATTGCCCACCTCAGCTGGTGGCATTTATCTGCTCCCCTTGGAAAGTCAGTTGCATGCTCTGGTCACTCTGACATGTTTATTAACCCCATACTAGGTCCTCCTGCCGCCTCCTCTCTGCTTGTGTGTGTTTAGATGAGGAAAGGGTGCAGTGGACTGACATATGAAAATGATACTCCTAGGACCGGGTTAGCCTCTCCCTCTTTCCTGTCCCTGATCCTCCTGTTGGGGGCACAGCTCCCCCTAATCCTTGCTCAGCACTTTCAAAATGTTCTGCAGCTCTCACTCTTCTCTGCAGACCTCCCTATTTATTTTGCCTAGGGTATCATAAGGCTTCAGCTCCCCTTTCCTTGGCCCTGGGTATCATAAGGCTTCAGCTCCCCTTTCCTTGGCCCTGGGTATCATAAGGCTTCAGCTCCCCTTTCCTTGGCCCTGGGTATCATAAGGCTTCAGCTCCCCTTTCCTTGGCTCTGGGTATCATAAGGCTTCAGCTCCCCTTTCCTTGGCCCTGGGTATCATAAGGCTTCAGCTCCCCTTTCCTTGGCCCTGGGTATCATAAGGCTTCAGCTCCCCTTTCCTTGGCCCTGGGTATCATAAGGCTTCAGCTCCCCTTTCCTTGGCTCTGGGTATCATAAGGCTTCAGCTCCCCTTTCCTTGGCCCTGGGTATCATAAGGCTTCAGCTCCCCTTTCCTTGGCCCTGGGTATCATAAGGCTTCAGCTCCCCTTTCCTTGGCTCTGGGTATCATAAGGCTTCAGCTCCCCTTTCCTTGGTCCTGGGTATCATAAGGCTTCAGCTCCCCTTTCCTTGGCCCTGGGTATCATAAGGCTTCAGCTCCCCTTTCCTAAGGCTTCAGCTCCCCTTCCTTGGCCCTGGGTGACTGGACTTACTTTTGTGGGGGCAGTGGTTCCTTTACTTCTTCTCTGCCCCCTCTGCAGCAGACTGGTCACCTTTATCTTCTCTTTTCCCAAGTAGGTACTTTACCTTTACTTGAAGAAAGACCATCCTCATCACCAGTGAAATAACGTGACTTCCTTAGGTTCGCAGGTAAATTACAGTTACTTTAATATATAAACTCAGGTTAAATTGTGTAAATTCAGTAGGAACAGATACTAGGAACATACACTGGCTCTCATCGCCCAGGCAGGGCTTAGACCCCTCACCACAAGCATTCCCTCCCTCACACCATAACATTCCATCTTACATCACATGCTGCTACATCCACCACCAAGCACAATACAACAGGAAGTAGCTAATCCTCTGAGTGCAGTAATGTATGTTCAGCTGATTCTCCGTGCTCTTGCACTCTTTTCCCAAAGTGGTATTGTTCTAAAATTATACACATTTTCTTGTGGTAGTGTTTGTCTTGCATTTGTGTGCATTCCTCGTACTCTGTCAACCCTTGTAAGTCCTCCTGACTTGAACTAGGTAGATTTGTTGACTGTTCATGGCCATAGTGTCCTAGACAGTCTATTAGTAGAGACCTTTTATGCTCCCTTGAATAATTGGACCATGTACTGCCTGTTCATAATGATCAAGGCGTGTTTTCCATCACTTCCAAGGCATTTGAGGATCTCATTGTGTGTCTAGGAAATGTTTGAAGGTGGTACCCCTTGCATTGGGAGACAGAGTGTGGCCTTGTTTGTAATTTAGGCAAAACCTAGTTTTCTTTTAGATGGGCCTTGATTGGGTGAATGTCTTTGTACCATGGTGCCTCTTGATTTCCATTATAGCAGCTTGGGCTGTGTTCGTGCTTATTATCCTTTACTGCACCCTCTTCTATTATTATTCTTTTTGTAATTTAGGTAATATTCTGTTATAGTTCCATCTCCTTGTTTTCTTCTCTTTATTGTTTTCTTGCTGTTGAGGAGAAAACGTTTGATGAGAGGTGGCCGGTGCAGACACTGCTTCTATCATCTGCGTAGAGTTCGCCACAGTGAACACGTTGCTAGGCAACGTGAGTGAACCTGTTACTTGTTATGGGGCATCAATGAGAGTGTAGGGTCCTTTCTTTTAGGAGACTAGCATTGACATAAACAAAGTGTCGGCACGTGGCACACCAAGGATGTAGGCCAAAAAACACATTGACCCCGAGGAAAACTTCACAATTATGTGTCCAGACTGCTTCTAATTTCTAATGCGTCTGAATTTCCTACCTAGCGCAGACGGAACAGGCATACAGCAGGTCGTGGGCAGTGCAGCTCTCTTGAGCTCCTTTCCAGCCGCTGGACTGCTTGCACAGCAGGCGTGGGGTGCACGACACTCAATTAGGCACTCACTGCCAGTGAAATGATGCAGCGTAACACAGCGATTCAGGGAAAGAGTTCATTGATAAATGGTTGACCACATCAACTCGCCTCTCCAACTGCTCTTCTCTCTCTTGTCACCTGGAACCTGAGAATGCCACAAGTATAGACTGCTGTCACACTCTCCAATAGATACTGTGCCATGTCATGTCTGCTTGTTATCATTTGATTGGGAAACTGTTCCATATGGTAGCTCTCTGTGTGCTTATTACATGCAGTGTATGGGGTACTGTTCCGTATAGGGAGACAGTATGGATCCTTTACATGAAATGTAATAAATACAATGCCATACCAGGAATGTGACACGGATCACTTACATGGAGTGTATGAGATACTGTGCCATGCTTTGAGATGGGTTAGGTCCTTATATGGAGTGTACAAGACACTTTGATATTCTGAAACATGGCATGGATTCTTTTCATGGAGTGTATGAGACACGGTGACCTTCAGCTCAATGGCAATGATCCCTTACAAGGAACGTATGAATGGAATGTATCCCTTCCATGGAATGTGTAAGAATGTAGGTGATATTCTGTGAGATGACATGATCCCTTACCTGGAATGTATGAGATAGTCTGGGATTCTGACATGTCCTAGACTCTGTACCATTTTGTGAAGTTGGCCCTCTTGTATGGAGAGTATTAGATACTGTGGGGCGGAACATATGCCTTAGAAGGGGGGTATGGAATGCTGCACTATTTTCTGAGATGGGATGGGTCTCCTTTGTGGAGTTTATGAGAAACTGCTACAAGTCTGATTTGCTGTGTCTGACTTGTGCCTTTTTCTGTGATGACATGGGGCCCTCACATGGAGTGTGTGAAGTACTCTGCAATTCAATGAGACAGTAAGGAGGCCTTATGAGACGTGGGATACTGTAGCATTCTGTGAGATGGGATGTGTTAATTACATGAATGGAATTCTATATTGTGACATTCTATTAGATGGCATGGGTAACGTACATGGAATAGATGAGGTACTGTAACATTCTGTGAGATGGGATGTGTTAATTACATGAATGGAATTCTATATTGTGACATTCTGTTAGATGGGATGGGTAACTGACATGGAATAGACGAGGTACGGTAATATTCTCTTAGATGGGATGGGTACCTTACATTAATGGAATTCTATACTGTGACATTCTGTGTAGATGGAACCCTTACATCAATTGCATTTGCACCTGGGGAAGGGCCATTGGTCAATCAGATGGCTGGAATATACATACTCCTACGTCCCGTCCCCTTTCCTGCATACTTATGGGACATCTCTCTGTCCTGTGGGATGGGACCGGAGCACTTTGTAAAAAGCATCCAAAAATGTTTTTTCCAAAATGTGTCATTCCTCTCTTTCTTGCGCGGGGCCCGGCACGCGGCCGTAACCCCGCCCACCTTGGCTCTGCCCCGCCCATCGCCCATCAGTCCTTTTCTCTGCTCGTTCGGGACTGGACGCACTTGCATCCGCGGAAGATTTTCTTCCTTTTTTCCTCTCTGGCTCTCGCTAGCGATCGTGTATTAGTCTGTCTATGTCGTTCAAACTAGACTTTGCAGATTGTTCATCGTGTCACCGACGCTTCGCGAGGGTGGATCACCATCCGCTTTGTTTACAGTGTTTGGGTCCGGATCACCGTTGGGACTCCTGTTTTTACTGTGGTTCCCTTTCGGTCCGGGCTCTTCAGCGTTGGTTGGAGCGGTGGGAGGAGGTGTTCCGACAAACTCCTCCTTCGAATTTTCAAGTGTTCATGGACGAAAAGAAGAGACGCCCGGTAAGTTCTTTACTTTTCAGAGACCCCGGCCAGGAGACACCTTTCCAGGTTCCTTCCCGGCCGGGAGGGGCGTTGATCGCTCTGTCACCAGGGTTCCCCTGAGGTGCTCGTAGGCCTAATAATTATACCAGAGTTTTCTCAGAGTGTCTCCGTAAGAAGCCTGTGGATAACGGAGTACACTCCGAGGCCCCTCCTGTGGGGGCTGCTTGTAGACCCAGTTCTACTGAGTCGTGTGGTACCGGAGCTTGCTCTGAGGCACCTCTGTCGGCTTCCCTCAAAAATAAGACCGGGGTTCGCCCTGAGGCCTCTGCGGGGCTTGGTGTTACCGAACGGATGTTCGAGGCCTGCGCCACTAAGGCTGTTACCGGACCTGGGTCCGAGATCCCTCACACAGAGGCTAAAGTTACCAACATTTCGGAGAGGCCTGGCAAGGCCTTATCAGTGAAGGTTGTTTCTCACTGTTCCCGCTCTTGTGGCAACGCCAGATCTGTTGAGGGGGCAAAGAAGGAAAGTTCTTCTTTTACTGGCAATGCAAAGTCCTTCCTGGGAAGGCTAATTTGGTGATTGGTATGTCGCAGAAACATTCAAGGCCACATAGTACCGGCTCTGGCGAGGTTCCTTATGTTAAGGCTAAAGTTAAGACCCCTGATCCATCGACGGGGACCCCTGCCTCACTTCCTCACGTGCCACACTTCCCCTCAGGTGATGACAAAATGGCGCCCCTTCCTGCCACGACCGCGGCGGCCATTTTGGGTGCTACCCCTACAACTATGCCATCGGCGTCAGGTGTAGGGCTTGGTTCCGTGGGTGAACATAGGGTTCCTTGTGCGCCTCCTTATCAGCCAGTTTATGATTGGAACGCTCGGATGCCCCTTCCGCACAATGTTTCGTTGCCTGCGGGGTCGGCACCTTTGATTTATGTGGATACGTCAGTGGAGGGACCGGTGTGGCACCCTTCCCCGTTACGTTCCTGGAATTGTCCTCCTCATGAGAGGCCTCCTCTGGTTCCAAAACAGTCCCACAGTCCCCGGAGGATGCCTTTTTCAGCAAATTTTAGACGCTCATGCGTACCGATCCTATGAGGGAATATTTCAAAGGGTTTTTTAGGGAGATATGTCCGCCCGCGCTTCTAGCTCCATCCGTTCCTCCGGTTGTTCCACCCACGCCTCCCTTGCCTACGGTGCCTTCCCAGACTCTTCCGCCTTTGCCCCCATTGTCCACCGTGGACAAGGCAGCGGCCGACACGGTTCAGCAGGATCCTGACCTGTCGGATGATGCGCAAGGCGATCAGGACAACAAGGACCTGTCCCGCTCTATCAGAGCTTTTCATGACTGGGTACTGGACATGATGTGCTTCTTTGATGTTCCGGTGCCCGAGGCACCCGCTCCGCATGAGGGCGTGCTTTCTGGGGCGTTCACCCTGTCTCGTTCGGAGCGTACCGGCCTGTTCTTGCAGAAGGATGTTCTGGCCGTGGTCTGCAGGGTCTGGGAAAAGCCACACTCTGGACTTTTCGTCAATAAGAAAATTGATGCACGATCCAGGCTACATCCTTCGGAAGAGGTGGCCCTGTCGTCTTGTCCGCCCCCCTTCTCCACAGTGGTGGCTACGGCCACTTTGCAGTCCAGGCCTGCAGCATCCTCTTCCACGACAGCTACTCAGGTTCTGGGAAAGGAGGATAAGCTCCTTGACTCCCTTGGGAGAAAGATTTTCGCCAACTCGGCCTTGCAGCTCAGGCAGGCCAATGCCGAACTGGTGTTAGCGGGGGCTAATATGCGGATGTGGAAAGGTCTGTCGGAGTTTGAGGAGTTCATTCCGGTCGAGAAGTTGGAAGACTTCAAAGCGGGATTATCCGACACCAGGGTCTTGGCCCAGGATCTCCTGGAGGCTGCGGCTCATCACGTAGACACCTCGGCTCAGGGCCTTATGCTGGGGGTTGATACCTCACGGCAGGCGTGGCTGCATGCTACTAAATTCTCGAAAAGAAGTGCAGGACAAGGTGTTAGACCTTCCGTTTGATGGTAAGGAGCTCTTTCATTCTACAACAGATGTAGAGCTGACCAAGACGAAGGATAGCACTCGGACAGCTAAGTCCTTGTCGGTGCTTGTTAAAGCCCCTTTCAAAACCCAGATACCATTGTTGCAAAGCCGACCCTACTCTGGCTTTAGGGGCTTCCTAGACCGGAAATCTCGCAGAGTGGATACCCCTTTGGGGAATAACCGCCGGAAGCAACAACGGACTCGGTCTTTCTCCCGCTCCTCAGCCGCCTCCTCAGGTTCAGGTGGCAACACCATCGAGAAGCCTACAAAATGAGGTTTCTCCGTGCTCGCACGAGACCCGGTGGGAGGAAGCATTGTGTCTCATTGGGAGGAGTGGCAGACCATCACCGAAAACAGATGGGTCTTGTCAGTCGCTCGGGTGGGCTTCCGCTTACCCCTAACCCCTACCTCACCTTTCAACCCTCCTTTTCAGCTGTCGGGCTCGCCCTCCCTCAAAGCCGAGGTTCAGAAACTTCTGGACCTCAGAGCTGTAGAACCAGTTCCCCTTGGGGAGCGAGGGGAGGGCTTCTACTCCCGGCTTTTTACGGTGCCCAAACCCAACCAGGCTGGCCTGCGCACCATCCTAGACCTTTCCCAGTTCAATCTTTTCCTACCCCAAGAGAAATTCAAGATGATCACGCCCGGACAGATACGGTCCTCCTTGCAGATGGGCGATTGGCTCAGCGTGGTGGATATTCAGGATGCATACATGCATATTCTGATTTGGAATCCACACAGGAGATACCTCTGTTTCTCTTTGGGAGAGGAGCACTTCCAGTTTTGAGTGCTTTCTTTCGGCCTCAGCTCTGTGCCGCATGTCTTCCCGAAGATGATGTAGGTGATTGTGGCCTATCTTCGTCTGCAGGGTATCCATGTGTATCCGTATTTGGACGACTGGCTCTTACGCAGTCCTTGCTCGCTGAAAGCAGCGGGCAATCTTCAGTCTCTCCTTCAGCGCCTGTTCCATCTTGTGCTGTCAGTGAACTGGCGGAAACCTTCCATGACGGTCTCGTAGGACTTGATTTTCCTGGGTTTTCGCTGGAACACGATCGACTGCAGAGTGTACCTGACTGAGGATAGAATGGCGGATCTGTTAGCCACGTGTCAGATGTTTGCGCAGTCGGAGAGCATTTCGGCCTGGTGGTTCCAGAGGCGTCTGGGCCTCATGGCCTTGTGCGTGTTGGCTCTTCCTCTTGCTCGTCTCAAGATGAGGCGGACTCAGATGGCTCTTCAGAGTTCTTGGCGTCAGGCTGTGGACCCGGATTCCAAGCTGATAATGATTCCGGCTTCCATGAGAGTGGACCTGGAATGGTGGTCATCTCTCAGCAACCTGTCAGTGGGTGCGGGGTTTCAGGACCCAGCCCCTACAGTGATGATCATGACGGACTCCTCCCTCCTGGGGTGGGGTGCGACGTTAGATCCTCTTCAGGTCTCGGATATCTGGTCGCCTCAGGACAAGCTCTTATCATTCATTTAGAGCTTCTGGCGATCTTCCTAGTGCTCAGGGTGTTCAGACCGATCATAGCCAACAAGGTGGTCCGCATACGCATGGACAATGCATTACTTCAACAAGCAAGGGGGAACCAAGTCTCCCCCTCTCGTGGACCTGTCCATCCAGATTTGGGAGTGGGCTGTGCTTCATGGTGTTTGGCTGCTTGCAGTGCACATCCCGGGCCAGCTGAATGTCACAGCGGATGACCTCAGCCGGGGGACAGTGGTCAGCTACGAGTGGAAGTTGAAGGCGGAGGTCCTCTCATGGATTTTCCTGCGTTGGGGCACACCGGAGGTGGACCTCTTCGCTACAGCGGTAAACAAGAAGCTTCCTCAGGATGCCTCCAGAGGGGCTGGGAGCCTGCTCTCTGGGGAATGCTCCGAGATTCCATGGCACAAGATGAGAGCTTACGCCTTCCCGACTCTGCCTCCTAGTTCATCGAGCAATTTGGAAGCTGAAGAACTAGCTGAACTCTTCCCTTCTACTCATAGCCCCGTGGTGGCCGGCCAGGTTTTGGTTCTCGGAACTTCAACACCTGTCAGTGTATCCGCCGATCAGGTTACCAGTGACCCCTGATCTTCTTCATCAGGGGGAACAGCAGATGTGGCACCCCTCCCCACAATCGCTCAACTTGGCGGCCTGGTGCCTGAGTTCAAGTCTTTAGAACATCTTAACTTGTCTGCGGATAACATGCGTATTATCCAGGCAGCCAGAAAACCCTCGACTAGGTCCCAGAAAAGAAGCAAATGGCTCAGGTTCTGTCATTGGTGTTTAAACAGGCAGTTGACCCAAGGGAGGGCTACAGTTGGCACGGCTTTGTCCTTTGTATCCTTCTTAGCAGAGTCGGGTGTCCATGTTCTGTCATGCAGAACTTACCTTACAGTGGTTTCCGCTTACCTTTCTACAGACCAATGCTCTTACTCCCTGAGTAACCCAGTGGTTAAGAGGCATTTTGCAGGCTTGACACGCCTCTATACTCCAACTCGTAGTCCGCACCCGTCGTGGGATCTAAATGTAGTCCTGATGGCATTGTGTCATAAGTCTTTCGAGCCAATTGCCACGGTGGACCTCAAGTACCTGTCCTGGAAAGTGTCCTTTTTGGATGCCATTACGTCAGCAAGGCGGGTGAGTGAGCTCCAGGCCTTGTCGGTCGAGCATCCCTTTTTGGTCTTTCACAAGGATAAGGTAGTCCTATGGACGAATCCTGCTTTCCTGCCGAAGCCGGTAACTGAATTCCATCTGAATCAGTCGATCTCCCTGCCGGTCTTTTTTCCGAACCCTACCTCGGAGGCAGAAAGGGTTCTGCATTGCCTCGATGTCAGAAGGGCTCTTAAATTCTATCTGGACAGAACTTCCAAGCTCAGGAGTTCTTCTCAACTGTTTGTGACTTTTGGTAACCCTCAGGATAAGCAGTCGTCTAAGGCGACTATTTCTCAGTGGATCGCCGCCTGCATTACGGAGTCTTTCACCGTCCAAGCGCTGAAACCTCCTAAGGGTATTCATGCACACCTGGTGCGGGACAAGGCAGCCGCGGTTGCTTTTCAGAAATGTGTCCCCTGGGAGTCCATCGCTAGGGCAGCTACTGGGGCCGCCCCATCTGCTTTTTTGTAAGCATTATTGTCTTGACATGTGCTCAAGAGCTGATGCTCAGTTTGGTCAGGCTGTGCTGAAGAACCTTTTTCAGTAAGGGGTATTTCCATCCACCCGTAGTTCCTGTTAGGAGTGCTTGGGAATCTCCCATAAGTATGGAGGAAAGGGGACGGGACGTAGGAGTATAACCAGGTTACTCACCGTAGTGACCACCTTACTCCTAGTCCATAGTCCCCTTTCCTCCATACGCCTGCCCGCCGTCCCCTCTAATAAGGTTCCTCTGTTATTGCTAATAGGTCTCTGACCTGGCGATAGGAAAGGACTGATGGGTGATGCGCGGGGCAGAGCCAAGGTGGACGGGGTTACGGCCGCGTGCCGGGCCCCACCTAAGAAAGAGAGGAAGGACACATTTTTTAAAAAACATTTTTGGATGCTTTTTACAAAGTGCTACGGTCCCGTCACACAGGACGGAGAGATGTCCCATAAGTATGGCGGAAAGGGGACTATGGACTAGGAGTAAGGTGGTCACTACGGTGAGTAACCTGGTTATTTTCCATGCGCTGTTTCAGCCACCCGAGCCCCCCGCCCACATGGCACCACTTTTTATCTTTTTTTAAGTGGAGAGGCAACCGTGATCTTTCCCCTTCTGTAATGACTTGGCAGTCTGAAAACCGATGGTCTGGATGGTTTCCCAGAGCTGTGCCCGTGGTTATGATTTATTAAAAACCTTCCAGCCATTAACCCTTGGTTTTGTGCTAGTTTACAACAGAACATGTCTTTTGCAACAATTGTGTTTCTGTTTAAAACGATAGCTAATATCATTCATTTTTCCACTGCCTTGCTATACAGCCACGTACTTGACAACCTAAAAAGTTCTCTTGGATGCATCAGAAACAAGGCCTGATAAAAAATGGCAGAGACATTAAAACAACATGGCAAATATCAGAAACCTTCACATTATTTGTATTCTCGCAGCCTGCAGTTCCCTTTACGTTTAGGGTGTCACTTTTGCATATTAACATTTCCCCCTCTTGTTAATTTATTAACTCCACCCCCCCTTCTCTTCTTGTCAAAAGGAGTTTTCAGGACACACAATTTACTGACATTATGCAAATCTCGATATTTGTCTGGGCTGCATGGTAAGAAACAGCAATGCCCATCCCCTGTACAATCAACATAAGTTTCAATGCAATTCTTTGCGTCATTCAGGCGATCGAAATCTGATCCAGGTGGTTCAATCGGATATTCTAGTCTAACCATGCTATGTGGATGTTCACCAGTCCATTGTTCTGTGTATGAACATTTTGCAAAAGGGGAAGGTCATTGACAGGTTTCAGTGTAAGTGACATCATAGGCATTGTTTTCAACATTATCTTCTTGGAGCATCCCACAATTAGTTGACAAGTGGAGAAAAGAACAAGCAGCAAAACGAGATTGAAAATATTCCTCATCCATGAGGGCACCCATAAAAAAACAATCATTTTCTTTCTCCATTGTGGTGCATAAATTGTGTATTGCCTGGGTAAGAGTTCCATTGTCTGAGTCGTTGGAAAGTATATAAGTACAACAGAAACTGCCCAGTTTTGCACAAACCCTGCCCTCCATTGCAGTTTGTAGATCTAAAATATAGCAGTTTTGAACAGTGCTCAGCCTAATTGCTCTCAGTTCTTCCCTTATGGCATTCCGCCCATGTTTGGTTTTATTAGCCAATTATATCAATTCCCTCATGGTGATTTGGAGCCATTTGGTGTTTGCTGCTGTTTGTATCCTAGGAGCGAAAATTGAGGCAAAACGCGTTTCTGCTTTGTTCAATAATCTATATTCATTAGGTTTGTTGTTGAGCTTACTACTGTAGTCCTGAGACAGGTAGTTGCTACAGCTGTGACGTTGTAGGCCCAAAGGGCACCGACCCGCTGATGCATTAAGTACACCGCCTTGGTTATTGGGTGTTTGCTGTATTGTTAATATCTGGGACTATTAACATGGGTGCTGTAGTGTTGCCACAGAACATATTCCTCTCCAGGATGGCAGCAATTGCATATAAGCCATCCCACTACACACCCAGAAAATGTCCATGAGTTCTGCTGTACCCTCTTGGATGTTAGGGAGATCGACCGTCATGTTACACTGCTTGTTGGTTCCCACAAACACACTGCCATTGTCTCTGAAACACAAAGAGAAATGTGTAAGTTCCATTATCTTTGCCACGGTTTATATTGATCTATCCAGGTCCAGCTTGTGGCATATTTTTCCAGACAGGAAAAGATGTTTCATTTATTTGTAGTACTGCATTCTTTGGTAAACTAAACATCCCCCCTGATTTGCACCCAATCAGTCCTTAGACCCATTAATTTCTGTAAAAAATAGCACATTTTATCTGTAATGGAGTTATTTTTCTGCAGTGAAGCTGCTCTGTTCTAATTCATCAGAATTTAGGAACGTGGGTGGTACCATAAAAATAACCCATTCTTCTCCTCACCATTTCTTTGATAGCTAAGTATCACAGTCTTTGAACTATTTCGCTGTGTCATCTTTTTCAATTTTATGTTATATTCATATACTGTTGTGTTAACTCCTACCCACTGTACTTGAACCTTGTGTCCATGAATCAGCCCTCGCACCCTACATAAGGCCAGCTGCACTAAATACTGTACCACCTTTGGTGGTAGTTCTTGTGGTATAAACAATCCAGGAGTGGCTGTTGCATGGCGATCAATGAACAAACAAAACCAGGTCCCCCCAATTTCTTTCTCCCCACCGCCCTCATGTGGCAGTATCACATGTTGTCATATTCATGGTGATGTACATCCTTAGATCTACCTAAAATTACTTTTGGGATAATCATTGAGACACTAATATTCACTGATACATTTGCAATGTTAATCTCATTTTTGGAACCACCCCTAGAAAGAAACCCTATGAATTCGACCATGAAGAAAGATAAAAACATAAAACAGTAGAGAAGAACAATATAAGGCATGTACTTTGTAATATATGTCTTTGGAGACTGTGAAGAAGCGTTAATATCCAACCGCTCAAATGGGCAAATTGTTTTCAAAAAGGTTAAAGGAATGTCACTCATCTCATTATTCCCCCCTCTTCAACCTCCTGTTGATGGTGCAGGAAGATGGAGCTCTTCTCTTTCCTGACATCACTGATGTGTACCAATGGCTTCTTGCTGACGACTTTGACCGCTGTGGGTATGGCTTAGAATACGTTGTACGGTGCCATGAGTTTCAGCAAAGTTCCCGGACCTAAACACAATTGCCTAGGAAGAGCTGTAGTGGCTGTAGCTCAGACCATTTTTGCTGTTGCTGCGATGAGCTGGTCACTGGTGGAGCATGCTCTGTTTGGTGGGGCCCAATCTGGAGAGATAACGACCTGACAGATTGTGTTAGTTCCCTAAGATATACCCCAAATTCATCAAATTCATCACCTACGATTTCAGCAGGATTATGTGCATCAGAGGCTGTGCGTGTGGGTCTGAGGGGTGTATGCTGCTTCCTACCAGTGACAATCTCATGCTGTGTAAGGTGATGATCAGAACCAGGCTGGTTTCTTAGTACGAACAAGGCGAGCAGCAGACAGTGTAGACAGCTCTTGCGCAAAGTATTGCATAACTTGGCAAGTCTTAGTTTCAATAATCCATTTAGGTGCTCCACTAATCCATTGGCTTGGGGTGCTAATTTTTAATTTTTTTTAATTATTTTCAAATAAAACACAGAACTTGGAGTTAACAGTCCCCCCTTTCCCCAACTCCCTCCCTCCTCCCCCCACCCACACCCGGAAGCTCTCCATGAAGTCTTACAATTAGGGAGTATCTCATGCCCTGAAGATTTTGGAAATTTTGATATTCTGGGGACACCATTGATCCATATAGTCTGAATGCAGATCATTTTGGACCGATCCCTGTTCCTTTGTAAATGATTGAGCCCTGAATTGTGTGCGTTATCTTTTCCATAGACATTTGGGACCATACATTCAGGATCCAGGTGAAAATTAGTGGAGGGTAACACTTTTTCCCGTTTTGGGCTATTACTGCCCATGCCGCAATAAACAGTCCCATGAAGCTCCTCCAGTGTGCCTTTGTGAATTTCCTGGCAACAATGTCCTTCATTCTGCAAAGCAAGACCCTCTCCCCCAACTGCTCTACATTCGGAAACATTATCCCTATCTCAGCTTTTATCTCAGTCCGTAACTTCTTATTCCTCGGACAGTCCCACCATATGTGTTTCCATGTACCCACTGCATCACATCGCCTCCAACACTTGTTTGATGTTTGTGGGAACATTGCATGTAGTCTCTCTGGCGTGTAGTGCCATTGCATCATAACTTTTACCCACATCTCCCTCATTTGAATTGAGCGCGTCAATTTTGGAATGTCAATCCACAGTTCCTCCAATTGTTTTTTGGGGATATCCTCCCAGTGTCCTCCCCCCATTTGCCCATGTAGGTCCACTGCACTTCTTCATATTGGGAGTTTATATGGTTGTATAGTGATGAGATTAGCCTATTTGTCCCCAAGTTGGTTACCAGAAAATGTTTGAAGGTAGTGAGACCCCTAGTTGACGCTCTAGTGACTTCCGGCGTAGTCGGCCAATACTTGAGTTGCTCGTATCTATACCAAGCCTCCTTCTGTAAGGTTTAGTAGAAGTTTACATGCTTCTAATGATCTAATTTCTCCGTCCTTAAGCATCTCCCCTATTTTTGTACACCCCGCCTCATCCCACTTCTCGGAGGCCCCCGTTCCATTCCCGGCGGAAATTGGGCGTTCCGACAAATAGGTGTGAAGGGAGCATCCACCGTTGTCATGATTCCCCTTCGTGTTTGCTAATCCCAGGCCTCTATCGTGGTTCTCATGATTACACTGATGGTGAGGTTCGGATGCCTGTTGTTTAGCTTTCCAAAGGAGTTCCGACAAAGGGGACCTGGCAACTGCCCTATCTTGCATTACCCAGATTGTGGATCATTCTGCAGCCATTCCCTGAGCACCCTCCACTGCGGAGCGTGGAAATATTTTTGGAAGTGGGGAAGAGGCAACCCCCTGTTCGTGTAGGTGCTGTGAGAACCGCTCTGGTGACTCACGGGGATTTCTTTTTCCAAATAAAGGCTGATAAAGCCTTAGCAAGTGCCCTGAAGAAAGAACTGGGGACCCCAATTGGGAGCGCCTGAAGGTAGTATAATAGCCTCGGATGGATGTTCATTTTTACCGATTGAATTCTGCACCACCATGAAATGTTAGGGGATTCCATCTCTCCAGATCCCTTCTTATGTGAGCAAGGAGTGGGGGGTAATTCCGCTCGTACAGGAGCTCGACCCTCGGTGTTAGGATTATTCCCAGATACTTAATCCCTTTGTCTGCAATTTTAAGTCCGAGTGAAGTTGCTTCCCATTCCACCTCCCCCTTTCTCCCGCCAGGATCAAAATTTCAGATTTGTTGCTGTTGGTTCTAATTCCGGAAATTGCCCCAAAATATCTAGTTCTCTAGAGTCTTACCCGGATCTGCTAGGGGAATCATCATGTCATCAGCATATGCTATCACTTTATGCTGTCTGCCTGCCATCTCAATTCCCTTTATAGTTACAGATTCTCTAATTTTGATTAGGAGTGGTTCCAGAAAAATGGCATATAGTAGGGGGGAAAGTGGGCAACCCTGTTTCGTGCCCCTGGAAATCTCAACCCTATCAGAAACCTCTCAGTTAATGGCTATCCTAATTGTTGGGCTGTTCTAGTTGGCCCTTATCATGTCAACTAAGCATTTGCCGAACCCCATGCACTTTAAAGTTTTGAATAACCACGACCACTCCACCCGGTCGAATGCCTTCTCGGCATCTAATGAGAGAAGAATTGCCGGGGTGCTTGTGAAGCCCGTCTTTTCAATAAGGTTGTCATGTTTGTCGGCCCCAAATAAAGCCTGATTGGTCTGGGTTAATCAGCTTTGGCAAAAAAGAGGACAGTCTAGCTGCCAATATATTGCTGTATATTTTCAAGTCCAGATTGATCGGGGCGATGGGGCGGTACGAGCCGGGAAGTGCGGGATCTTTGCCTGATTTATGAAAAACAAGGACCTTGGCTTCATTCATTGTCGGGGTCACATTTCCGCTCTCCTTGAAGGGATTTAAAAGTTTGGTTAGGAATGGGCTTATAACATTAGCATATTTTTTATAGAATGGGGCAATGAACCCATCTGGGCCTGGAGCTCTATTATTTGGAAGGTCTGCTATGGCTTTTTTCACCTCTTCCTCCCTTATCGGGCCCTCTAATACTAGTCTCTCTTCTTCTCCAATTCGGGGGACAGGGAGGGTCTGCAATTATGCGTCTTGGGCACTGTTACTCGGATATTCCGTGGTGTACAATTTGTGGTAGCATTCCCTTGCTATATTGTGGGTGCATGTCACGGCCTCCCAATGAGCGTTTCTGAGGATCTTTATTGTCGTTGCCTTCTGTTTATCATGGAGTTGTCTGGTCAAATACCTATCCGCGTTGTTAGCTTTGATGTAATAAGGTTGTTTGAGGTATAGGAGTGTTTTCTCTGCTTTTTTGGTGCGAAGCATCTCCAATTGGCCCTGGGAATGTCTCCGAGCTTTCTGCAGGCTACGGGATGGGTGGGTCAGAGGTTTATTTTGTATGTCCGCAATTTCAACTTCCAGATCTCTTTCCCACCTGTGCCTCTGTCTATCCCTGGAGGCCTTCAATGCTATGAGCTTGCCGCGCATCACTGCCTTGGATGCCGCCCAGACCGTCCCCAGAGGGACATCCCCTGTATCGTTCTGGAAAAAGGACTCTATCACCGTATCTCTTATCGACTCACCCATTACGGGATCGTGAAGCTCCTGCGGGAACCGCCAATGCCAGAGCCCACGTCTTTTCCACGGGATGTTCACCTCCAGCCAAAGCGGGGGCATGGCCTGACAGTGAGATTGACCCAATGTCTATACCCTGGACTTTCCCCAGTAGACCTACTGAAACCCAGAAATAATCGATTCGGGACATAGAGTTGTGTACATGCGAGAAATACGTATATCCCCTCTGATCTCCCTCCATACATCACACATCGCCAGGTGGTCCATCTTTTGTCTGAGGCGCTTAGACGGAGCCCCCTGCCCCTGAGTACCCCCCGAGCTCCTATCCGTTCATGGACACCATGCCAGATTTAAGTCCCCCCCCAATATCACCTCCCCTTTAGCAAAGGCCTCTAGTTTGCCCAGTGTGTCCCTCAGGAAACCATCCTGCCCCGAGTTGGGAACATATATTGATGCCAGACAAATACTCCATCAATCATGTTTACAAAAGCAAACCTTCCACTATTATCTATTAGCTTGTCTACAATTGAGGAGTCACCACTTTCTTTCCCCGCAATCATCACCCCCGCTCTTTTATCAGGTGCATTGGACTGGGCCCAAATCTTATATCCCCTAAGGCGTGTTTTCAGTTTATCCTGGGCTTTTATGTGTGTTTCTTGGAGAAGAAGAATGTCTGCCTTCTCCCTCTTTAGTAAGCTCTCCAACTTTTTCCTTTTCACCGGGGAATTCAGGCCCCTCAAATTATATGTTAGAATTTTAAGTTTCCCCATGGCGACTAAGCCCACATGCAGTGACACCCGTCCTCCCTTGCAGCATTACCTTGCGTCTTCCGGACCACTTTTCTCTGGATGCTCCTTAGTGTTCACACCTCATTTTCCTCCCGCTGTGGTAGACATGCCGTCCATGCCTGAACATACCTTTCATTTCCCTTTTTTTGGCATCGGCCCAATTGATCCGGACACACAAAAAAAAGTCTTATGCAGGTTGGTATGGAAGTGGATGCTAGCAAGGAGATGGAAGATCCCTCACTCCCGAGTGAGGGGAAAGGCAGCCTCCAAAAGCAAGGATGGCAGGCCCGCCCAACCATCGGCAAAGAAGGTCCAGCTGAGGGATATCGAGAACACTCTGAAACGGTTGGCGGATTCGTTACCTATGGTACTACAACAACCATGAGATTACTCTATATTGAGCTGGAACACACATGGCCATCTCCATTTCTTAACGGCCAATGGCTCCCTCTCACTCATTCATAAACATTCCTTCTTTTCTCTTCAAGAAACGTGGCTGCAGTCCCCGATGGCCATAGATGGTTATACTCTACATCACACCCCCGCCCAGAAAGGAGTTCTTATGGGGGCCTCATTATTAGAATCGCGAATAGGATCCCAAGTAAAATGATCCCTATTTGCAGTGACAACTTCATATGTGCGGTGGAAGTGTCCCTTTTAATAAAAGCATCATGGTAAAAAATGTTATTAGTTAACATATATAAACCTCCTGGGGCAAAGCATAGAGAACATATCCAAGAATCCCTACACAAACTTTTGGGCAAATGGAGATTACGCAATGAGAAATATTTTGTGATTGTGGCTGGGGATTTGAATTGTCGTATTAACTGTGGGGGGGGGGCATGGGTAACAATCCGTTCTTGAGAAACCACAGCCTCTGGAAACATATATCCTGCGACAATGAAGGAGACTGTTGGTCCTGTTTCTTTGAGTGCTGGGACCTTGAGATAATCAACGGGTGAACCAGAAGCGATAGACCCGGCAAGTTCACCTGGAGTAATGGGAGGACCGGGAGTACACTTGATTATATTTACACCAGTGCAGAGGTTGCTTCTACTGTTGAAGAAAACTGAATGGAGTGATCATGACCCCTTGGTTATGAGTATGGGGATTTCCTCCCCGTCAGGGGGTGAAGTTAACCTGGGCGATCTAACAGTCAACCATTCTTTAAACCGTATCTCCTGGTCTGTGATGAATGTACAAAAGGCAACCAGGACCACGGGTGGGTGGGGCACAAATCAGGTTAACAGATTCAACCAAATGTCACCCGAGCAAATCGAGAGATGGATAGGTGTCCTTTCTGGCCAACATGCTTCATGTAAAGCACAGTCAACGATGGGTAAAGTGCCTAAAGATATCACCTATGACCGTGCCATTAGAGATAGGAAAACGCAAGCTCAGAAAAGATCTACGAGCGGCCAGATCAGTTAGCTGTTTTTCAGTTTCCTGATTTTACTATCGAACCAGGCAAAAAATACATAATAGGAATAGGAAATTAGAAAGATGGCAGTACACCGTCAAAACTCTCTGTAGTAGTAACACCGAAGCATATGGTCCATATTAGGGGAGGCCAAGGGGAATAAGGCTTCATATACGATTAATTCTATAGGTAGTGCGGAGTGGACTGCCTATTTGGAAAACCGTAATGATGTGATGAGCAGTAAGGCTAATAGCCCGAACCGCATTAAACCCCCTTACCCTCCCTTTGTGGTTTCCACTGAGGAGCTGCAATATACATTTGGAGAGTTGAACTCATCTCGTGCCCCAGGGCCTAACGGCTTATCCAATGTGGTGATGAGAAATAACCCCCCATTCTGGGCTGGCCCCCTCAAAATGTTATTTGAAAAAATGTTGGCTCTGGGACAAATTCCTGCATCTTGGCAGGCAGCCTTCTCATACCAGTTTTCAAAAAGGGGAATAGAACCGATAGGTTTTTGTCAATGCTGGATTGTACTGGTAAGATGTTTGCGGCTTTACTCTTAAAGGAACTGCAAAAATGGGTTGAAGGTGCGGGAATATTAGATCAATTCCAAAGTGGTTTTAGAACTGGTTACTCTACCACCCACAATTTATTCATTATGAATTCACTGAGAAGCAAGGCGCTGGCACATGCCAATCCCCCATTGTATGCACTATACATAGACTTCAGGGCCACCTTTGACTCGGTTAATCGCTCCCTTCTGTGAAGTAAACTGAGGAATCTGGCTTGTCCTGAGTTTCTATTATATTATTTAGAACTCTTTCATTCGAATACCACGGTACAATTGAGACTTGATAATCAGGGCACCGTGACAAAACCTATCCATCAGATGAAAGGTGTAAAGCAGGGCTGTGTAACGGCTTCTACTTTATACAATCTATTTGTATCCGATGCTCCTGAATGCCTACGGGGGATTAACTGTCCACCTAAGATTGGCTCCAGCCACTGTCCTATACTGGCTTATGCGGGCGATCTTGTGATCTTAGACCACACTTTTAGTGGGATTTTAAGATCCGCTGAACAGTTATGGCGATATGCGTAGGCCAATGGACTTGTCATTAACCACAATGAAACATCCTGTTACTATATACATCAGGAAGGGTGGCTAGGCCTCGCATGATGGTGGGTATCATTGAAATCAAATACACCCTTTTGTATAAATATTTAGGTGTTGAGTTTGACCATAAGGGAAACTACTCCTCTTGCATTCAGGCGCGTAGGACTAAAGCTGCCCAGCTTACAGCATTAATATACAAATTTACGCGAGATAAGAGTGGATTCTTGATATGGGCAGCACGACAAATATACATTCAATGCCTTGCACCTATGGTTACATACGGCCTAGACCCCCTTATTAACATAAATCTGGGGTGGTTACAGCTTGTGGAGGGTAAGTTCTGGAGGAAGATTCTTGGTCTTCCACAGTGCATCCCTATGGCTATAATCAGGTTAGAGCTAGGAATCACTTCTCTTAGAGCTATTGTCCTGAGAAAGCGAGTAGAATTATATATCAGAATTAACAAGCCTGCAAATAGACTTCTTATGACCATCAAAGAGGATGCAATGGCTGGCAGGCAGCATAAACTAGAAACTCAGATGAATACTCTGCTCGAAGAAATCAGTTGGTCACCTGAGTGGGGTCGGGAAAACGAGCGCTTATTTGTCAGTATGCACAAACGTTTAAAAGTGTGGGATTGGCAAAGTCATTTTACCTATTTGGAAACTTTGAAAAGCTATAAATTTATTACGCATGTACTTTTCACCTTTATGAAGGCACAGCCTTATTTGAATCTCTGTCCATCTGATCAACTGAGGCGATTTATTTTGCTTATGCGCTTTAACCACCTGCCCATTCTGGCTGTTAGAGGCCCGGAAATGGGATTAGTTGAAACAGAAAGGTATTGTAGAATATATGTATTGCCCACAGAATCTGAAACTGCATGTCATGTCCTAACACTGTTGTGGGACGAGAGTAAGTCATGTTAAATATCTTGGGGAGTTTGTTCACAATCTAGAGTATATTGAGCAGATAGAATTCTGGAACCAGTGTATCAACACCCTGAATCCCAAATTACACATAGCTCTGCTCCAGGTGTGGCGAGAGGCCTCTATTCGTATGAATTTAAGCACCAGGGTGGGTCCTTTTTCTGGACGCCCCCTTTAGAATGTGACTATGAAAGCTAGAGTCATATATGCTGTTTCCCACTACAATTGATACAAAACTGTATATATGTATATATACGAGTGATTAGTAAATTAGCTGATTTGTGTTTTTGTATTCTGATGTGCAAGATGCCTGTTGCTGCTATTGTTATTATTAGATTATTAGTTTTCATACTTTTTCTAAGTTTGCAGTTGGGTAAGTTTGTCTATTTTAATTTGTGATGATATTTATATATTGTTTTTTTTTCTCTTTGTGCTGTCTATATTTTATTTAGATATGTGTAAAGGTTTTTACGTATGTATAAATCACATTAATAAATATTTATTTATTTCCCTTTTTACTCATCTGGGACTGATACTTCAGCCCTTTGCCCCCTGGACGTCTTCCTTTGTCGAACCATTTCCCATCCCATCGGTTTTCTGTGCTGCTCTCCCTTTGGATCTCGGCACCTTTCGGCCCCTTCGTCTGCTTGTAATCCCATCGTGCTGAGTCCTTCTTCTCAGGTAGTTACACTCCACTACATGCCTGCTCCCACGTGAACAACAGTCCAAAAGGGAAGGTCCACTTGTAATGAATATGTCTCGCCATTAGTTCCTTGACCAGTGGGGCCATCGCTCTTCTTTTTTGCAGAGTCACTTGAGCTAGATCCTGAAACAGTTGGATGTCCTGGCCGTTCATTCTAATATGATCCATCTCCCTGGCCCTCCTCAGAATTTGCCCTTTTTGGGGGTATGAGGAGAGGGCAACTATTGCATCTCTTGGTCTCTCCCCCGGCGCTCCCGCTCTCTTCGTGCCCACCCTGTGACCCTGTCAAAGCCGGTCGACTCTGCCTCTTGAGCCTTAGAATGTCTCTGAACACCTCTTATACCGCCAATTTGAGGTCCTTGTCAAGCACCGATTCCGCCATATTTTTTATATGAATGTTGGCTCTTTGTGAGCTGTTTTCAAGATACTCACATTGCAATTCCAGGTTTGTGTCAATCTCACCAGCTGTTCCTATGTCTCATTGCTCTGCTGTGCTTCTTCCATGTTTTGGAGGATCCTCTCAAGCGTGTTGGTGCATTCCTCCAGTTTGGCCACGTCCTGCTTTAGATCATGCACTACCTGCTTTATGTCGTCCCTAATCGAAGCAAACTGCTCCTGTACTGTTGACATGAATTTCTCCTCCAGATCTATGAACCACACGTGCATGTCGTCTCTAGTAGCTGGATTATGTAGTGGGAAGGGAGGATTGCCATTCCCCAAGGGGGCCTCCTGGGTCTTGCCTCGAGTTTGCACTGGACCATCCATATTCCACAGTTGCAGTATGCTGGCGCCCTGCTTGGCGGCCGTTTGGGAGGTCATTAGGGCTGTGGCCCCCTTCCCCTTTGCTTTTGACATTTTCTCTTTGAGAAGCGGGGTGCCTTTAGGAGAGACCTGAAGGAGTCTTATTGCGTCAAGATCCCCTGTTAGTTACGCACCACTTGAAGGACTGAGGGAAGCTCCAAGAGCGGGGGCGGCACGAATTGTGCATGTCCCCCCTTTCAGCAGGGGGACTAGATAGTCCGCTGAGCTAGCCTCTTGTGTGGGCAGGCACAATGCTATGTCTCACGATGAGGTGTCCCAATGCCAAGTGGAGGGCGAGACATGCCCCCGAGATGTCCCAACGGCAGGGGGAGAGAGATTGTATGTAGGAGGGAAGCGCTTGTACCTTTTTAGCAGGGGGCACACGGTCCTCTCCCTCCGCGCCTCCCCGCGTCCTGATCGCTGACTGGAGTGCTCCCCGGCTCCTATGGATCCAAGATTACAAATGGCACAGAGTGCTGAATTGTGGTGCTCACCGCCCTGACCGGTGCTCCAACGGGGGGGCAGCGCCCCAAATGGGGAGGGTATCCCCAAGTCCTCTCTGTGGCGGGAAAGCGGCCACAGAGGCCCCCCTCCCAAGATTATCCCAGTGCGCTCATGGAGGCATTGTAGACGGCGTCTGTTGGCGTCTCCCGCTACATTGTTTCTCCATGGGCTTTGGGAATACCGCACCACTAGGGCCACCTTCGTTTTCTTCTCCTCACGGCCGAACCCCACTGGGCTGCGCCAGCCCACCTACGGCATGGCCTCCCCCTCCGCCGTGGCCTCTCCCTCCGCCGTGGCCTCCAGTCCAACAATGATCCAGGGGGCGGCCCCTAGCGCCACTAGGCACGGCCACCTCCAAAACCTCCCCGCTACTAGGAGCCCCCCCGGTGGAGAGCCGCCTCCACCTCGCCGACCTGCCTCGCGATCACCAGCACTCGCCACCCTGCTGCATATGGGAAGGGGTGAGGGGGCCCCCCGCGACCTCCTGAGTTGCCCCGATCTTCTCCGCTCCTCCGCCCGGGGTCCCCTCTCCTCCCTCACGCCGTGCTCACCAACGCCCTCCAGTGGGGGAGGGTAGACCCAACGGACTCCTCCACCGTGCCGAGCTGTAAATTGATGTTTCGCCCGGATGGTCCGATGCGTCCTGCAGTCCCGGCCAGGGATCTTAAGGGCGGCGTGGGTCTTGGATCGAAATTTGCTGCATCCAGATGTTTAATTAAGTTCTTCTCTGTGGCGCCCAGGAGGAGAGTGCCTCACCTGCATCTCACTGCCCTGGCGACCACCTTGGGAGCCCTTGGGGTGCTAAATTGAGCACAGTTTGTGCTTTATGCCTAATAAAGAGGAGATCTCTTTAAGCATCTCATTAAAGATGTGAGTCCCGTTGTTTGATCTCAGGATGTCACATATTCCCCATCGGGGAATACTTCATGCACTAGAAATTTGGCTGCAGACTTGGCATTGGGTTGTCCACAGGGACCTGCTTTAAGCCATTGGGAGAATGGGCACACAACAACAATTGGAACATGAAAGTTACTGCACCTGTTAACCATGCCCATTTAGTTAATGTGCAGGTATCGAAAAGGCCCTGAAGAGCGGGGCAATATAGCATTCAGTGTCCAGAGTTTGTGACCGGTAGTGTACATTTTGCACCTGATGCAATTGGATCATTTGTTTTCATTTATGAAAATTTTTTTTTAATATGCTTATTTTTAACCAAGGCAGGGTGACAACCATACAATACAAACGTGACTTATAACCCCCTTTCCAACAATCACCTTCGACTCCCGCCCCCCTCCCCCCTCATTCTTGGTCTGAAGTCTCTCCCCCCGGGGCCGCCTGCTCTGTAGCCCCTGCTGCTATGTTCCCCTCTCAGGGGTTCTCCCGGTCCCTCAGGGTCTACCGGTTATCGACGGGTTTATAGGTCAGGGCGGGGAAACGCTGGTCATACTCCAGTATTGGGACCCAGATTTTCTGGAAGCGGTGGAGGAGTGCAGCTTTTGCCGCTGTCACCTTCTCCGCGACCAATATGTCCCATAGCTTCCACACCACTGGGACATGAAGGGGCCGTCGGGGGGGATTTCCAGAAGCGGGTGAGCACAATTTTCCCCGCTAGGACACATTGAGTCAACAGTTTCGCTCTGCTCCTGGAGCGTGGATAAATCCCGGGGACCGGGACTCCCAGCAAGATGGTCTCTGGCTCCAGCAAGAGTCGTCCCAGTGATCTGTTCAATAGTCGCCAAGCACAGGTTCCAAAATTGCTTGATCTTTGGGCATGTCCACCACATATGAAAGAAGGAGCCTGGTTGGCCACATCCTCTCCAGCAAGCCTGGTCCACCCGGGGGTTCATGTGGTGAAGCTGAGGGGGGAGTAATACCACTGCAGCATTATCTTGTATGCACATTCCATATTGGTGACACAGGTGGACGAGGAGTGTGTTCGGGCCCAGATATTCACCCAGGTCTTGTCCTCTCATTGGGCCGTGCATTGGGTTTCTGAGACCAGGAAGTCTCCAAGAAGCGCCGATATAGAGTGGAATCCATGCCTCGTGTTGGGAGATCCTTGAGTGTTGGTTCGAGGGGGGTGAGGGGACGTGTGGCTGCTCGGAGGGTTTGTGTGTGCGAGCACCAGTGCTGGAGCTGGATATACGTAAACCTGTCTCTTTCCTGGAGTTGGAACCTTTCTTTACATTGTTCTAATGTTTATGGTGTACCTCCCACATATAGCTGTTCCAGGGTGTGCCAACATGGAGAATCTCAGTCTTACTGGCATTAAGGCAGAGGTTGTTGGGAGCACACCACTCCTGGATCGCAGATAGACAGTGATGAGAGAAGAAGAGGTGGCCAAGGGTAGCCTGAAAATGAGCTCAGTGTCATCCGCATAGCACTGAAAGTTGGGGCAGAGAGCGGCAATGCAAAAGCAAAGCATGCAGCCTACTTTGGGGACATGATAGAGCTGAATGATTTGTCCCCAGCGAGCAATTATGCATGAACAATGTTACTTAAGGAAGGCTATAACACATTACCTGTGACACAGATCATGGAAATTCACGGAGCAGCACCTAGGGAAGAAAGAGTTGTGGACTAAGAGGCGATTAACAGTGTCTCTGACAGACACCTTATGGTGGCAAAATAACACAGGAAAGGTGGTAATGCCACTTTTACTACTGCACACTGCACTCACACAATTACACCATCCAACCCACGTAGGGAAGGATGAAACTGTTGCTCAGGTTGGAGAAGATGGGTTCTGCTCAAATTTGGCTGAACATGTGGCTAAATTCATGACACATTTTCTAGTGTGTAAACGGTTCACGGCAGGTCACACATTAAGTGTAGTGAGAGTAGCCATACCTCTCCCAGTGGGTCCATTCCAGCACCTGCATGTTGCCCATGTGACATGATCCAAGTATGCAAAGGGTAACGCTACATGATAGTATTTGTGTGCCCATTCTCCTGAAGGATAGAGGCCGGTCCTTGTTCCCATCCTGATGCCCTTAGAGTGGCAACATTCCTGTTTCGATAAATATTCCCACAATGGGGCATGTGTGAGGTCCTCCAGTCTGACAAGGGTCCTCACTTAGCCAATGACATGTTCCAACACATCACAACTTTGCTAGGAATACAACATACATTTTCTTGTGCCTATCACCTGCAAGCAAACAGGATGTGTGAGCGCCTCAACGTGCTGCTCAAAGAATGTATAGACAAAATTAAAACGACTTTCAATAAGAGTTGGCACCATTGCCTTCTGTTAGCGTTATTTCCATTGCGCAACCAGCCTGGGTCCGACCACCATTTAACCCCACACAAGGTGGTGACAGGACGGCGCATGCAGGACACAACTAGAATGTCAGATGTTTTTGGTCAGGAAATGTACAAATACACCCTTCCTTGATGGCTAGTGCCTCTTTTATTTCTCACCAACTGCAGGGATGATGGGAGAAGCCTGAAGCAGGAGAAGCGAGCGACCCAGAAGCAAATGAGGATCTTAGCCACCGTTATATCCCGGGACACAGTATTATTGAGGAACATTAACAGAAAGTGGGACAAGCCGCGGTTTACCCGACCCTTCATTGTGGAACTAGGAGCAGTAAAACTGGAATGTAAAAACATGTGGAATCACCTAGTGGACATCTAGTCCTACAAAGCTACGGCCTCTCCTAGCAGCGATAACAAAAGGGCCAACGACCAACAAATAGAGAAGGAAAACGATTGGCTGGAAGCGGTACAACCCAGCAGAGAACACCCTATGATTACCCATTCTAGAGAAAGAGAGATAGGGAAAGGACTTCCTACACATACAGAGTGAGGGAACACTGTCAGTTTTATTTTTCTTTCTGCACACTGACATAATTATTCTTTGTGAACGTGCGACAGTTATTATTGTGTTCACATTGCAGTAGGCTAAAATAAAGAGCAAGGGGTTCGACTAAATGTACCTATGCGCTAAAATATCCACCTTGGTAAGAGATCAGAAATCAAGGTCTGCTGCATGCACAGTCCCACAGAGCCTCCCCTGGCAAGGCTCAGATTTGGTTTGAAAAGAATCATTGATTTGGGAGTGCAGTCAAACATGCAATGCCATAAACAATAGTTGCTAAGGTTAAATTATAAAGTTTCAAGTCACTAATCATAAATTGATACTGTGAATATGTTTAATCCATTATTGTACAGCCGACCAGGTTTTTTGACCAAACTGGTCATTTTCAAGTCTCTTGACATTGTGCAAGACACGCAAGATAATTCATAAACAATTAAAAGATACAAATGAATGAGTACACAATAAGAGTACCATTTTGTTGGAACAAGAAGTTGAGAATTAACATACCATACACCATACACTAGGCGTTGGATTTGAGGTTGGTCGGAAAGGTAGGCAGAGAAAACACATGGTATGAAATTACATTAGACTGTAGTCTCATGTAAAATCGAAACTATATAAGCGAAGAGTTTGATAATAGCAAAGAAATTCTGAGGAAAAGAAACATCTCACTTGTCACCGAGTCTACTAAACATGGGAAAATAGGTGCGAAGAGAACAGGGCCCAGAGACTGTTAGAGAATCTAACAAAACTTCTGTGTTTAACGTGTGAATAAAGAAAAGGTACTAGATTAGAAAAGATCCCTCTTCCATAACCGCTATTTCCAATGGATTGTGTCCTCCAACGTATTCCTCATCTTAGATGTATTCCATCCAGCTTTAGCTGCTTTGGAAATGTTTTCTCAGCAGAGGGTGCCGTGCGTCGATGTAGTCGAGTCGATGGTCCCTTGAAGGCCTCCGTCGAGGGTGACGTCATCGGGTATACAAGAAGCACGCGCGGGGCCCATTGGCCTCAGTTCCGTTTTTCCGCAGTACGTGTTGCTTCGGAGACTTGGCACGCCTCGAGTAGTTCTGTGACGCAGTAAATACTGAAGAGATATTCGATATGTCCTCGTCATCGACCCCGACCCCACGATCTGGATTCAAAAAGTGTAAATCCTGCGGTTCGAAAATGTCCATCACAGACCCACACATGGAATACCTGTGGTGTCTCGGGGACGGCCACAACTTAGAGGCCTGTACGAAGTGTCAGGCGATGATGGGAAAGGCTTTGCGAGAGAGGAAGGGAAAACTGCAGGTAGGTTGTAAACCTGACTGGAAAGCCTCTAGCGTTGAGTCGAGTTCCTGTGTGGAGAAATCTCCTCGACGCGAAAGGCATCGGTCTAGGTCCCGAAGCGATTCTCAACGCTCTTTGTCTTTGACGAAAGTCCAAAAAAAGACGCCAACGGTCTCCTTCCACCTCGTCCTCAGACGAATCCCCAAAAAGGATGAAATGCCCCACAAAACATTCTTCCTCCGAAGAGTGGGAAGCAGTCAGTGTTTGAAAAAGCTAAGCCTCGGTCCGCGCCTACTTCGGAAGCCGGCCGGGAGCGTTATCATTCCAACACTTGCGTGCCCTCGAGCCCGGGTGATCGAAGGAGGAAGGATCGGGAACTTTCCAGGACGCCGAGCAAGAAAGACAGCTCGAGTCGAGTTGACTGTTCGAGGTCACCGACGCCGTCTGCAACCCGACACACCTCAAAGGGCAAGTCTTCGTAGAGCCCCTCGACACCCTCGAAGCCAGCTCCGTCGATTACCACTATTTCATCGGCACCATCGATGCCATCGACGCCTTTGTCGATGTCGCCCCCGAAGCCCTCAGCGCCAAAGGTTCCAGCCAGAAGCTGTAAAATTAACAGCAAAAGAGAAGACTACAAAGCCTTCGGGTTCCACTGATACACCTCTCCCACCTCTCCCAGAAAAGGTTTTTAAACCTCTTCCAAGGAAATAATTTTTCAAATCTTTGACTTCAACATTTGAAGAACAGGAGAGATCTGATGAGGAGAATGTTCCTTTTGGGCTGGAATATGGTACCCCAAATGCCCAAGAATGCCTGATTTTGGATGAAAGCAGGATGAGGGACCTGGTGGAAACCTTACATAATGCAAGTGGCATTGATACTTCACCTGAAACAGATTTTGGCAGGCCAGAACCAGGGAAACATGCCAGTCCCTTATACCGTCAACTAATGACAAAGGTGGTTGATTATTTAGGATGGGCTAGACCACTAACTCAATTCATCCAGGATGATCTTACCGATACATATTGGATCATGGTCCCACCTAAGATCCAATTCTACCCTTCCATGTAGCCTTGCAAAATAGGGTGGCCATAAATTGGGAGACTCCTCATTCTATTCCTCCGGTGAATAAATCCCTAACTTCAAAATACCGCCCTTCCAGTAGCGACCCCGGCTATCTGTCTAAACACCCCACTCCCGAGAGTCTGGTGGTCCAGCAGCCACAGCTTCAAATAAGATGGCATAACCTTCTATCCCTCCGGATAGGGATGACAAGCGTGTGGATGATTGGGCACCCAAGTTATTTTCAGCTGGGAGTATGGTGTTAAAATCAGCCAACTCCACATGTGCCTTGGCAAAATTTTCGTACACTCTGTGGGAGTGCATTGCAATGGCGGCGGAGCACATACCAGAAGGGGGTGAAAGGGAAGGATTCCTAGCCATTGTAAAAGATGGAAAGGAAGCCATGCAGGAATCCCTTCAGTCTGGATTGGACACTGCAGATAGTGTGAACAGGTCCATGGGCACTAGCACAGTAATGCGCAGATTTGCGTGGTTACGGAAGTCGGGTTTTGCACCAGACGTGCAAAACCGTCTTCTGAACATGCCCTTTGACGGGTCTCACCTTTTTGACAACAAGGCTGATGAGAGCATTGAGAGGTTGCAGACCTCAAAAGCAGCTGCCAAGTCTTTAGGAGCGGGTATAAGACAACCTCGGCCTTTTCGTGCGCCAGGACAATCTTGGAGGGGACGATCCTATTGTTACTCCTCCTCATATGGAAAGGCAAGAGGAATGGCCAGTCAAAGGGGCCAGAGAAGGGCCACTCGCGGTGGACGAGGACAATGTGCAAAGCCAGCTGCAGCCTCTTTAGCAACCACCACAAAACCACTTTGAGGACTTGCATCACAAGACACCTGTGGGAGGCAGGCTGTCACAGCATCTGCAAGAATGGCGAGCCATTAGTTCAGATGTTTGGGCTCTAGAAATAATAGCCCAAGGTTACTGCCTTCCTTTTCTAACGCAACCTCAAAGCAATCCACCAGGGAGACACCCTGTGAAGTTTTCAGACCCGCTCCTACAGCAGGAAGTTCTAACCCTGGTGGAGAAAGGTGCTATAGAGCCAGTACCTGCAGCGGAGAGGAACAAGGGATGGTACTTCCCTTATCTTTTCATCCCCAAAAAAGATGGAGGACTGAGACCCATCTTAGACTTAAGAGGCTTGAACAAGCTCCTCAGGAAGGACAAATTCAAGATGGTTACTCTTTCTCAGATCCTTCAGACTCTGCAACTTCAGGATTGGTTAGTGTCATTGGACCTCCAGGATGTTTATTTTCATGTGCCAATTCATCTTAATCACAGAAAATACCCGAGGTTCGTAGTTGGCGACTCACACTATCAGTTTCGAGTCCTGCCATTCGGATTGACCTCCACCCGAGGGTCTTCACAAAGTTAATGGTCGTGGTGGCAGCGCACCTCAGGAGAGGGGGGATTCATGTCCACCACTACCTGGATGATTGGTTGATCAGGGCACATTCTGCCGAACAAGCGCTGGATCATCTGAAAGTCTCCTTCCACTTGCTCCACAGACTGGGCTTCTCCCTCAATTTCAAGAAGTCATAAATAACACTTTCCCAACAGCTCTAGTACATAGGGGCTGTATTAGACACATCCTTGGGAAAGGGCTTGCCTCCCAAGTCGAGGGCTCAAGACATTCTTCAGATGGTTTTGAAATTCCAAAATGCCCAAAATCTCCAGGCCTACGACTTCTTAAGGTTGCTCAGCCTTATGGCATCATGCATCTTCCTAGTGCCAGAGGCACGCCTGAGGATGAGATCCTTTCAATGGGCTCTAAAGACTCAATGGTCCCAGTTCACAGGACAAATGATGGATCTTCTTCAGATCTGAACAAGGTTCGGCAGGATCTTCTGTGGTGGACTTGCACAGAGAATATCCTAAAAGGAGAACAGTTTTGGCAACCAAGGCCAGAGATTACAGTAGTGACGGACGCCTCACTCATGGGGTGGGGAGCTCATGCGAATGATTTAACAATCAGCGGTCGTTGGTCTCCATCGGAGTCCAAACTACACATCAACCTTTTAGAGCTGAGAGCAATCAGACTAGCGCTGAGGGCTTTTCTGCCATCTGTCAGAGGAAAAAATGTCCTGATAATGCCGGACAACACAGTGGCCATGCATTAGCTAAACAAAAGAGGAGGTGTAGGGTCACTACCTCTGTGCACAGAGGCAATGCAGCTCTGGTATTGGGCAATTCAAGAAGTAATCTCCTTAACGGCAGTTCATCTAGCCGGGGAGGAGAATATGACGGACGCTCTGAGCAGGCAGAGCACATGAGTAGGAACTGGCTCAGGAAGTCCTTCAAGAGATCCTCGCCCTGTGGTGAACCCCTCAAGTAGACCTGTTTGCGACCGGAAGCAATCAGAAGTGTGAAAGGTATTGCTCAAGGGAATTCCCCCCCCCCCCCGAGAGGAGCCCTAGGGGACGCTTTCGTGGTGGAGTGGAACTTCCCACTATTATATGCGTTCCCTTCGATACCCGCCATTCCTCAGGTCATCAGGTGATTGAGACGGTTCGGAAACAGCATGATCCTAATTGCCCCGGATTGGGCCAGGAGAACGTGGTCCCCGGACCTTCTAGACATGTCCATCTGCCCTCTGTTACGTCTTCCTCATAGAGAGGACCTTCTCTCACAAATGGAGGGCCAAGTTCTCCATCCAGAGGTCAAGACTCTCAACCTTCATGCTTGGTATCTGAAAGGCTGAGATACAAGGATTGGGTCCTTCCAGATGACATCATGGAGGTGTTGCTTTCGGCAAGAAGGCCAGCAACAAAATCTCTATACAGTTGCCGTTGGAAAAAGTTTTGCAACTGGTGCAGAGAAAAGAATGTTGATATTTTTCTATGTTCCATTCCGGAAGTGTTGTCCTTCCTCTTGTCCCTAGCACATAGAGGTCTAAATGTTGGGACCATTAAAGGTTATCTTGCAGCGCTTTCCATTTTCAAGTGCTCTTCGGAAAAATGCTCTTATTTCAAAATTCCCTTAATAGTACACTTCTTCTTAAAGGGATTCACCAATGTGTTTCGTCCTTACCCCTTCCAAGTACCAATTTGAGATCTTAATCTGGTTCTAAAATGATTAATGTGTGCCCCCTTTGAACCCCTGCACACTTGCCCATTAAGGTTACTAACATTGAAAATAGCTTTTCTAGTTGCTTCAATGTCTGCAAGAAGAGTAAGCGAATTGCAGGCACTGTCTTCTGGGCCACCCTATACTGTGTTCCATAGGGACAGAGTGGTATTAAGGGTTAAACCCTCATTTTTACCTAAAGTTGTGTCCAATTTTCATTTAAATCAGAAAATTGTTCTACCCTCTACCTCATCCTAGTAAGGAGGAGGAAAGATTACACAGGTTGGACCCGAGAAGAGCTCTAAGCTTTTACATTTCTAGGCTTTCCAAGCTTAGAGTGGATAATCAACTTTTCATTGGCTACACCGGACGAAAATTGGGTCAATCGGTGTTAAAAAAAACCAAATCACGGATTGTACATTGCATTTCGGAATGCTACAGATTGGCAGGAAAAGACCCACCAGAAGGCCTAAGGGCCCATTCCACCACAGGTATTGCCTCTTCGGCAGCCCATCAAAGAGGTGTTCCCATAAAATACATTTGTGAAGCAGCAACTTGGTCATCGCTACACACTTTCAAAATTCTATAGTCTGGATGCTTCCCAGTCTAAAGAGTTTGCTTTTGGTAAAGCAGTGCTATATTCCACCACATAATGGTATTAAAAGTCTACTCCCTCCTCCAGAGAGTTTTCTATACTGCTTTGGGAGTCTATCTAAGATGAGGAATACGTTGGAGGACACAATCCATTCGAAGAACAAGTTACTTACCAACTGGTAACGTTCTTTCGATAGGATGTTCCTCCAACGTACTCCTCATCGCCCTCCCATCCTAGCCCTCTGTAGATTTTCCGGGTTTTTGCCACTTCAACTCTCGCAAGGCTGATACCTGACTACCGGCACAATCTACACAGTAGGCAAGAAGGGGAAAAACAGAACTGAGGCCAACGGGTGCTGCTCGTGCTACTTGTATACCCGATGACGTCAGGCCTTCGAGGGACCATCGACTCGGTGAAGGAAATTGAATGTATCAATATTGTGAGGCTGTCATTAGTGGAAGAGTTGCACATCATAGAACTTTAAGGCTCATATGCCTCGTATCAATTAAAGCACCACACAGGAAGATGACATCTAAATCAATGGAAATAAATCATAGAGAAAGAAGTATCAGCACTGCAGGTGCCAGTGGTACTAGACAAGTTTAATTGATCGAGATTACAGGATTAAAAATGATAACATATAAGGAAAAGTTGGCTCTCCCAAAATTGGTATCAAATGTAGCACAGATCAGCGCTACAAAAGGATAATCCCTTGAGAGGTAAAACAATCCACTGTATAGTAACAAAAATCAACAATCAAATGGGAGTGTGCGATCTCTAGCACAATATTCTTATGGGATTTGGGTATTACCAGTTGGGTTCTAACTATTCCTTCCCCACTGTTGTCACTCCGATAAAGTAAACCTTGTTTCAAAAACAGAAAGGGCTTCCTTTCTCCAGCTCCTCATCTTCAGATACAGCTTGTAAAAAGGCCTAAGCAAGTATGGGATTGTTTCGTCGGATGAAGGCTAAGTCGGGGAGGAGGGTTGTTTCATCATCTCTAGGGGGCAGTTGTCTGTTTTTTATCTGCCTCTCCAAAACCCCTTTCACCTCTTTTCAGTTTCATTCACTTCCTTTTCTTCCTCAATGCGTGGAAATAGATCCTTTTCAAGAATTCTCTAGGCAATTGTATCCCCAGTTTGTACCTTAAAAGGATCCTCCCCATGGTTCTGTATCAGAACTTTAATATCTACTCTACAATCTGGATCTATGACTCCTGCCAAAATGTCTAGACAATATTTCCAGGCCAAGCCAGATTTCAGGGTCAGCCTGATATAACAGCCAGGGGTAGGTATCAGCAGATTGTAAAGCTGAGTGCTTGTCAGTGTTGGAGGCAGACGCTGGTTCTTTGGATTGCCAAATCACGAGTAGTCTTTCTACTCTTGCTGCTAATAAACACTCTGCACTGTGGAGCCGACTCTATTTCTGCATAGCCGTTCACGCAGAGCGTGAAGCGGAGTGTGCAGCTGACTTGTCAGTGTTGGAGGCAGATGCTGATTCTTTGGATTGCCAAATCACAAGTAGTCTTTCTACTCTTGCTGCTAATGAACACTCTGCACTGCAAAGTGAGTGGTAGGAGGGGCCATTCAAGCCCCCACCCCCTTATTTCCAAGCTTCCCAGGTAGGCCCATTTATGCCTGCTTCAGGTCCAGGGCCCTGGACCGCACTCATGTGAGAACACCTCAGGGAACCATTGCCCCTTTCGTACAAACACACCCACACATGGCCGTTGCCACACCCTTATATATTAAATTATAGAGTTAAGCCAAGATTCCATTTTGTACCACAGACTCCATCTTGCAAATAGGCGAAAAGGGTACCCGGGTCTCACTCCAACCTACAAACATATTTGGAAGCACACAGTGTAGTGCTCCCCCACCACCTCCCTCTTGCCATCCGCATAACTGCCTGGTTCCCATGAGAAGGCTGGCAGCAGAAAAGCAACAATATCCGCACTGTATCACTTGCCGTCTAAACTCCCTCTCTCGACTCTGAGGCAGCTCAAGGGGAAGAGGCGAAGGCCATGGCTATCTGTCTCTGTAAAACCTGCCTGCACCCTTTAGACCTGGGCCATAGACACCTAATCTCTGTGTACTTCAGAGCAGAGTCAACAACACGAGAGACTTTTAAGGTGACAAATTTATTTTCCTGTCTTACTCATGTGTATGAATGAAGGTCCCTTCCTCGTATTTGGAATATACACAAGCCCGTTGGCACCTTCAATGAACCACTAAAACAAAACAATGTAAATATATACACATAGATGTTAGAAGTTTCTTATGATAGTCCGTTTTATCGAAACAAGAGCGTATACTGATATATAACATTCGAATGCCTGCACGAGCAACGTGCAGTCCTATGATAAGTAAGTAAATCAGAGACTTATGCAAACTCACACAATGCTACCTCGCTGTTAATGAAGCAGAATGCATGTCTGGACATATCGTTAGACAGAGTCATGTGAATTGTTGACTAAACTTAGTTATTCATGTCGTATTGATTGTGTGCCAGTCATCCCTTTCTCCCTCCAACCCCCTCACCTCTGTGTAATGATCATGGCCGAAAGCATATGAAGCTTGAACAAGGTTATAGAGCATTGTGTTCAGATATAGAAGTAGCTAGATACAAATGAAGCAGTACCCTGTTGTATGTAATTATAAGTAAACCCCACAGTTTCTATCAGATGTGAAACCAAAGACATCAGTAAGATGACCTTACGCCCATTCCTGAATACCCTGTCCAGGTATAGAGTTATATTGGTTAAACATATGATCAGAAAGGCCCTCGAAGACAGGATATGTCCACAGATGAAATGTGTTCCCTGAAATCCATTCGAAGTAACCATATACCCCTGCCTCCTTCTGTCAATAACAAAGAAATGCCCCCAACCTGGTATCCAAATATGTCTGTTTTTTTTCATGTAAACGATACCCTTGGTAGAAGGCACGGAATTGATGTCCAATATTGGAAATTCATGCTTTGTTTTCCCATGTGCAACTCATTGCCAACTCAGGTGAAAAGTATGCAACCGGATGAGAATGTGTGGCCACAAGGGCAAAATGAAATTAAGTGTCCAGTCGTCGGAGGTTGGACAAGATGAGCCCGGATGAACTCCTGACCTGGCACACCACATCATGATGTCAACTCACCACCCACCCAAGGACCAATCGGCAATCGCTGACCATATAGCACCTATAGGTGCCTCCTCTTAGTGACCAATCACAACCATTCATGTACCCCCTAGGCCTTCCCACAACTCAATGAATATTTCTCTGTATAAAAGTAATTAGCAATATGATTTCTGCAGCGCGCTCTCGGCATGAGTAGATTCTGTTTCCCTAATTTTAGATAAAGGCCTTTGACATCACTCTCACTTGGTCTTGGTCTTATTCCCTCCTGGGATGTACCTTTATTGACTCTGGTGGTAATTCACTAGAAGACCTGCGGGGGGTGTTAGGCAGAATCCTGTGCAGTGCCCTTAGGGACCACTACACACGATTAAGACCACAGGTGGCAATACAAGTTTTACCTTTGGTACAAGCCTGTACTACTAAGTCAGAGTGGTAGCAGTGGTGGAGCAGCCAGGCATATTTCAAGAGTATATGAGCAGTAGCAGAGATTACACAAAGGGACCACAATTACTGTGATTCAAGCAAACACTGACTCAAGGTTTCAGGTACAAAAATATAAGTACATTTATTTTTAAACCATTCGTTATAAACACAACACTTCTATTAAACTCAAATGAAAACCAGACGTTAAATATACTACAACTAACCAATTCACTTTCTACAGTAAGTCTCAAGGTAAGTATCCTGTGTAATGAACCAGTGTTACGAACAAAACACGTTACCGCGAATACGATTGCGATCACTTATTGAGAGTTTGTTTTACTAAACAAACACGTATCCGTGACATGAAATGCTACCAGGGCAAAAACACACTTGGCACCTGAGATACCCAGAGGGAGTTGGAGGCAAACATCACAGGCAATATTTTGGTTAGGCAGGCAGAATCTAGAAACACTCAAAGAGAGGAGTTCAAAAGTCAAAGGGCCCGAGCCAGGGTCGAAAGACACCGGAGTCAGTTGCCGAAGATCACACGGTCAGACAGTTCACGATTCAACGTAGCCAAAAGTACTTTGATATTGTCAATGTTCGGAAGCAAACATTATAAGAAGGAGGGAATACAAGGTCAAGCCTTGGAAATGAAGAAAAAGGGATTCACCCAGTTTTCTCAACAGAACGCAGTACCTTGTTCCAATGGTGCAGTTGGTGCCCTGGCAGTTGTTCCTGTTGGTTTCCTGCAGACCCACGATTCCTGGAGCTTCGTCGTGAAGGAGGACGTCTGAAGGGGGTCTGCACCACACAGGGATGAGGCCAGCAGCAGCGACAAGGAATAAAAGGTGCGCTCCTTAAAAAACAGGAGAGGCTCTTCAGGTGGCTATCCAGACCCCTACAGCAGTGTGCAGCAATTTCGACCACGGACGTGGATCTTCTGGCCGTAGAAGATGAGCTGGTTATCCCCACCAACCTCAAGGGAAGAAGACTCCAGACTGGATCTTCTCTCAGTCGTTGAAGGGCAGATAGCTCAGGACTGGAGCAGGGCTTCACCAGGATGGGGTAGTTGCAGCAGCCGTCGTTCTCTCCGCTTCTCTTCGGTTCCTTATAGTTCCAGTGGCGAGTCTCTCTGACTTCTAGCCCAAGAGACCTGCCTTTTATGCGAAAAACCCCCATTCACACAGCCTGGTTCTCAATCACCCAGCAGGGGGTTGTCCAGCCTGTACAACTACCCTGGCCAATCATGACAAAGTGCAACTTGGTTTTCCTAGGATACCCTGTGCAGGGGGTGACTACAACCCTCCCTCACATTCAGCCCACCTAGACACACAGGCGCAGGTGGAGGGATTCTGAACAGAAATCCCGCCAAAAGACGGTGAACAAAGAAGGCAAACCTAGTTTGCCACGCAAAGTAAAACACAAGAAGGACTTTAACAAAAAGAATTGGCGAATAAACCCAACCGGAGTCAAAAGAAAGATGATTTGGTCAAGCGGGTTTATGTTCGAGGCTAATATAATAGCCAAGAACAGAACCATGTTTATCTAATATAGTCGCAGTAGAAAAGTTAGGGTAGATACCACTGCCACCAGCCAAGTCTAAATGTTAAAAGAGCGAAACAATGCTCTAGGAGGTACAGATAAAAAGGGATTAACCCTTTCCAGTACTCCATGGAAGATGGGGTGTACTGGATCTGTGGTAGATTGACTAAGTAAAGTTAATGGTAACTTTACCCTTTTCTGAGGGACGGTGGTCGCCTCAGAAATGGAGTCGAGGGAAATCTCAAAGACAACCCTGTGCCACGGCACTGAAGGTGCTGTGCGACACACAAAAAGAAGGGGGCTACTGAAGTGGTGTACTTCAGAGTCCACATTCACAAAAACAGGTAGAAACACATAGCAAAACATAGGTAAGAGTGGGGGAAAAGCTGTCACTCTTACCAAGTGGAAAAAATAAACTCCAGAAATCCAGCAAAGCTTGTGGGGGACTCACTAAGTGAGGGAAATTAGCCATAAATGAGAATTATCCCTAACAGGGGGCCTCTCACCTTCATTGGTGACCCCCGACGCGATTGCGTTCTTTCCCGTCCTTCTGGCACGAGACGCCTCCCTGCTTTGACCCTGAGCACGCTCCCGCAAGAGCTACCCGCCAATGGCAACCGTTACACTTAGACGTGCGCACGCAGTAGGGGATCCCTCTTAACAAAACCCATACGTACCGCTCGCCGGAGCCAGGCGTGGTCTTTCAGTGAAGAGCAGCGCCTTGCCGTTTGGGTTCAGAGGGTCTCGGATAAAGATGGACACGTGAGTATTAAGTGTGAGTGATACTAAAGGCGTGGGTGGGAGTCAGATTAGGAAGGGTCAAGGGTGTAAAGGAAACCTTTTTTGTAGTACCGCAAAAGTGACAAGAAGTTCTAGAGTCCGGGGTCTTTTTCTATCTTTCCTACTATCTTCTTCCTATCGCATATGGCCATAAGGACAGAAATTAAGTAAAAGGGATAAGAAGGTAGCAGGGATCCTATCTCCGTGGGGAGTAGAAGGCTGCGCCGCATAGTGGATAAGAAGGTAGCAGGGATCCTATCTCCGTGGGGAGTAGAAGGCTGCGCCACATAGTGCTATCTCGACTAGTACAGGATATAAAGGTGTAAGAAGTTAAAGTATAAAAAGGAAAGGAAATAAAGGGGGTTCGCAGAGGAACAAGGGAGTGGGTGAGAAGAACTGGACATTGGGAACAGGGGAAGCAGGGCGAGTGTCCGAGGCAAGCCGGAGGCGGAAGCCGGCCCACCTCACCGAAGGCACACTGAACCAAAGGCACCTTTCTGTCTGCCCCTCAGCCTCATTATATCTCCGGGCTGGAGCCCTACACAGCAGCAGCCGAGTCTGCCACTGTCTGAAAAGCTCTGCCGCACCCGCTGCGGGAGCGGCCCTTCTACTGAATGCGCCCGAGCCGCCTACACTGTGCCCGATGACCTGCCGCTGTAATCTGCTGCATTCATACCGCTGAGGCACACCAGCAAACGACCCCTGCACTGTGTTAGGCACGGCACCTCCATACCAAACCCACGAGAGCTCGCCAGAGCCACATCACAGATGATATCAAAATGGACGCCGTACTCGACGAGTGCCATTTGCATCATTTGTTTATTTTGGTTGCCTAGCAACCAGGACACTCGCATGCCCATAGGCAGCGAGGCAAGCCGGAGGCGGAAGCCGGCCCACCTCACCGAAGGTACACGGAACCAAAGGCACCTCCCTGTCTGCCCCTGTCTGCACCTGCGCTCTGGCGCGGGAAACTTCTCCAAAGCATTCTGATTCAGCTCGCCTTACTACAGAATGCACCCAACTCGTATGCAGATGCTCCTCCTACGCCATACCCATGGTAAGACTCTCAGAGCGTATATACCATCCTTCGCACTCTTGGCACACTCTATTATGTACTAATGCACGCGGTACCATTCCCAGTACCCACCCGCTACACTTGATCTACAAATCTACACTAAGACAATTCTATGTACCATGCTCAGAGGCACAACTGATAATTGTGCGCTCCAACCATGTATGCTTGCCCCTTGCGCAGTATGACTATTACTCGACCATCAACCTGGTGCACGCAACACGTCGCACGTAGGTAAAAGCTCAGCGATAATCTGCTTAGCTTCGTACTTGCACACAGTCTTGCCGACTCGACTCTGACGACCTCCCTTGGCATCGTGACCCTGTATCTACAAATAATCTTTGAATCTGCATCCTCTCACCAACTGCTTGTTACTTGCACTTGTATCTGCCTGCTACCATTGTCTGGTGCCCTGCACCATATGCCCGTAATTGCCTGCTACTATTATCTGGTACCCAGCACCACTTGCCTTTAATTGCCTGCTACCATTGTCTGGTGCCCAGCACCATTTGCCCGTAATTGCCTGCTACTATTAACCACCTGCCGGCTTCTTGCACCTGTATTTGCCCACCCTGCCTGATTCAGCGAACGCTCCCTACTGCACCCATCACCAGGCATCCTAGGACACGACGTTGCTGTGCATCTACCTCACCCACCTTATCATCACAGGGCACCTAGCCATTACTCAGTGCGCCCACCCCTCCAGTACGACCAAGACCTGCCACCACCCTATCCTACACTCATACACCATGCCACTTAGCATAATACCACTGACACACCTCCTCTACCACCCCCTAAACACGCATAACACCAAAACTGAACTCAGTGATTTCTCCACCAATCCTTACCTTAATGACCCAGCGTTGTGGCTCCAACACTTTGACACTAAACCCACACCTAACCAACCTTGCACACTCCCACTTAGGAATGCCAGACTTAGATCTAGATTGCCTCATGTACTACGCACGCAGCGCCACCTTACCACCAGTACACAGCCCATCACCCAGATGTCAAGCAACCACCCGTGACTCCCTCCATCGAAAAACTAAAGGGAGCCCTCATCAATGCCAGATCCCTCACGGCCCACTCCCTTAATATCAATGATCTCATCACTGTCCAAAACCTAGACTTCATTGCTATCACTGAAACATGGCTGCACGCAGCCTCGGGCCTCCTTCTTGCCCTTGCTCAGAAATGACCGCCAGACCAACCTTTCCAAAGGGGGCGTAGTTGCCTTCATACACAGGGACACTATCACCATGAGAATCATTCCCAACACCAAACTTAGTTCGACAGAATCATTATCAGTAAAACTATCCCTCTCACCCACCAACACAGCAACATTACATCTCATATACAGACCACCAGGACCACTCGCTTCCTTCACAGATGACATTACCACTATCCTGACCGACAACACTAAGCCTAACTCACAGGTGATACTACTGGGTGACATCAACCTCGGCCTATCTGATCCAAAGGATCCAATGGCCTCTGAGGTAACTAGCATCCTCACTAACCTAGGCTTCCAGCAACGTATTCTTGAGCCCACCCACAACAAGGGCAGAACGCTAGACTGGATTGCAGATCTCAACTGCAACACAGCGATAGGTTCTAATACCGCATGCGCCTGGTCTGACCACCATATCATTATCTTTCACCTACCAGCCACCAACCCCTTACCGAAACCTACCATAGCCCCATCCATTCCCACCAGGAACAAAAAAGACATTGCCAGGGACAAACCTCTCCCACTCATCTTACCTATGCTGAATATTTATGCCTCCCAGCTCAATGACCCAACCGTCCTAGTGGACACCTGCAACCAAACATTGCTCAAAGCCATTGACAACTTATCACCTCTCAAAGTTCGGAAACCCAAACAACGAGCCCACCTAAACTCGTGGTTTACCCCGCAACTTAGAGTCCTGTGCAAAGAAAAGCGCAAAGATGAAGCACTTTGGAAAAGTCTCCCTAGCGAGGCCAACAAAGACCTCCTGCTCATCACATCCCTCAATTACAAGGAAGCAATCCTACAAGCCAAGAAAGAGACCTACAACCAGCGCATATCGCAAGCTGAATCAAATACGAAGGAGCTATTTAAAATTCGTAAAGAATTAGAATCCCCGTCACCCACCCTGGATACCGGCTGCCAAGACGGCACATGGTGCAACAACCTTACAATCCAAAATCAATGCCAAACAGAATTCCCTTCTAACAACCTCCCCAGCTAAATTCCCCGCGCCCATCAAGACCACCCCCTTACCTCACACCCCATTTAGCTTTGTACCTCTCACCATCCCTGAGGTCGAGAAAATCATCAATAACCTAAAACCAACCAACTACCAAGGCAATACCTTCCCTGCTCCCATCGTTAAAGAATTGCCACACGACCTTGCTCCCTTCATAACCACTTTCATCAATTCCTCCTTCCAAACCGGTTTTGTTCCCAACAACCTGAAGGACGCCTGGGTGACCCTTCTGTTAAAAAAAACCCACACTAGAACCAGAGATACCTTCCAACTATAGACCTATCGCCACAGTCCCGTTTCTTCTAAAAATTTTAGATCGACCAGCATACCTACAGATACAGAACTATCTTGAAACCAATAATCCCCTTGGCACAAGACAATCTGGTTTTAGACCTAAGCATGGGACAGAAACGGCCCTCCTAGATCTTAAAACCCAAATTGAAGACATAAATGACAATGGAAAACTGGCACTCCTTCTAGACCTCTCGGCAGCTTTTGATCTGGTGAACCACCAAATCCTATGCCAGCATTTGAAATCAGCTGCCCACCTCTCCAAAAATGCCACTAATTCGATCAGCTCTTTTCTCGACAACAGATACATGACTTTTCTCACCTGCCTCCTCTGCGGACCCTGCCCCAGTCCCATGTGGAGTCCCTCAAGGATCCTGTGTATCTCCCACACTCTACGATGTATTCACCAAACCTCTATTTGACGTGCTTGACTATCTGGGTGTCACCTACACTAATTACGTTGATGACACCCAGATACTCATCCCTATTACTGGTGACTACATTGCAGACTCCAAAGCATTGAATGACATCTACCAAGTCATTCAAGCTTGGATGGCACAACATGAGCTCTGTCTCAATGACGACAAGACAGAGCTCCTCATCCGGGGCACACAACAAAGACTCAATAAGATGAACTCTTTGTTCAGCTCCTTTAACATTGATGGTAATTCCATCAAAGTATCCAAAGACACCAAAACCTTGGGCATCTACCTGGGCTCTACACTCTCCTTAAATAAACAGACAAATGCTGTCGTCGCTGCCTCAGCCTACTCATGCAAGCTGATCACAGCCTGCCGCCCTTTCCTTTCCACCCAAAATTGTATCACCCTTGCCAGGACATTAGTCATGTCCAAACTCGATTACTACAACGCACTTTACCAAGGCACTAACCAACGCAACCTCAACAAACTCCAGATCACCCAAAATAAGGCTATTAGAGCAGCCCTCAACATTCCTAGATCTGCACACATTTCAGAAACTAGGAAGAGCATACATTGGCTCTCAGTCGCACAAAGGATATCTCTGAAATCCCTGTCCCTCACCTACAAATGCATAAACAACCAAGCACCCACCTACCTACCTAGCCTCGAGATTCACTCAAAATGCTCCTACTCGATCACTCCGATCCGCCCATGCACACTGCCTCACGATCCCGAGATACAAGCTCCAGACAGCCGGAGGTGATAGCTTCCCAGTTTTGGCAGCCAAACTTTGGACCACAATGCCTCTTACCATCAGAACCTTACCTTCACTCAACTTATTCAAAGATAAAGCAAAGCTCTGGCTAGCTACCACATCTGACCAATTGTCTCTTGCCATTCGATCGCTGCCATCTCAGTATCTGCACTACTTTGTACCACCAAAGACCTGCTTCACTGTAAATGTAACCTTGGATATATATATATAGCATTGTATGTATGTACTGTCTGAAGGTATGCGCCCGGTTGCCCTCGAGCCTGGTGTGCTATACAAATAAAATAAATACAAATACAAGTGTCTGTTGTTTTGTTGTCTATGTAAATGTTTATCCCATATGTGAAGTGATCATTGTTGGTGTATAATGTGCAAAATAATATTCTTTTTACATACCTACCAGGGTAATTTTTTATACACCGTGGTAGGCCTTATGTTGCAGGAACTATGGGTAGCCTGTAATAATTGTTTTATCTTGATGTGATTAATATGTTATCCCTTCTTTTGCACTTGATATATTTGTGATGAATGTTCTGTTTTTCTTTATTTTTTTCAATTGCTCTATTCTACTTATTTTTTGTTTTAGAAATTGTGTAAAATCTCAAAGAAACTATGCTTTCAACAATAAATTTATGGTTAGCACTTCTCAGACTGCTCCCTTGGTGTATCCCCAGTGATTTGCCTCGCAAACACCAGCCTTTATATTACTATGGAGAATTAATTTGAATGTCGGACAGAATCTAGGACTGCCTCGAGTGTGAGTACCCCTTTGTCGCTTTTTGTAAATTCTATGAGGGGCAACAGTGGCAGTCAAGGGGTGGGCGAGGAAATAGAGGGGGATTTAGAGGACCCAGGGGCGGTGGCGCAGGGTTCGGATGGCCATGAGTGGGAATGCAAGAACAATGTTGGCAGTGCGGGAGGTGGGGCCATTTTATGCGAGAGTGTCGAAGTAGGCCAAGTAACCCATACGCCAGCAGACATCCTCACCCAGGAAGCCCACATGGGTTGCCAGTGGGTAGTGGGAGGAGAGACGGTCAGTCCAACCCCCGGCACACTGGTGAACACCTCATGCCCCAGCAGAACGCACATACACACCCCCAGTGCCACAACCACACTGCCCGCATGCACAGTCAAATGTATGCCACTACCGCCAATGGGGCCCAAGCCATGCAGAGGAACCGCCGTCGTAACGGGGAATGTTTTTGATGTGGATGAACTCCTGTGGCATTCAGCATAGGACAGCCCACAGAGAGCGCTTGCGTGTCCAGTACTATCGGTAACCTGCGATGCAGCAGAGGAGCCACTCGTAGGGGCAGCGATAGGAAACAGTTTATTTTCATGGTGGATTCGGGAGTGGAAAAATCGTGCCTTAAGGAAGGCGGGTTTCCGCTTTCGAATCAGACTTTGGAAACACAGGGGTTCTCTGGGATTGTCGTCGAGGTTCCATACACAAAAGAACTACACGTAACAGTGGGAGGGAAGACTGTACGGGCCCCTCTCCTGTATTACGAAGAATCACCCATTAATTTGCTGGGAAGGGACCTTCTTAGTAAACTCAATATGTCCATCTCATTTACAGAAAGAGGAATAGTGTGCTCCATGCCTGGCATATGCCGAATGCGAGCAATGCTAGTGATACACACTCAAGCAAGCTTTCCAGAAACACAAGGCATACCCGTGAATCCAGACACGTTCATACAGGGGTAAAGAATATTAACACGAATGGTGCCAAAGCTTAAGAACAATAAATGGAGAGTGCCCTCTGAGTTCCTATTTTGCCCAGTGGCAGACCCAGAAATAGTGCCAGGTTCCATTGTCATCATGGACATACATGCTGTGCAAGTATCAGCGCACAGGATAGTTGTGATAGCAATGGACATGCAGGGGTGTCAGTGGAGAACAGTACTATGCATTAACCCCAATGTGGCTCTACGAGATCTATCTGATGAAGAACTTTTTAGTGACTCAGGAGACACAGGAGAAATAGTAATGGAAATCGTAATCCCTTGTGAAATAATGATCCAAAGGCGAAAAGTACAGCTACCCCTTGTAGCCATGATCAGAGACCCATCAGTGTATTTCGAGGAAGACATGTCCCTGGTACCCCAACAGCTGTGAACAACAGGCCCACACGACGTAGGGCTGCTCCACGAAGTAACACCAGTAAAGATCAAGCTCAAACCTGGAGCCATTCTACCTCGAGTAAAACAATACCCTATATCTAGGGAAGCAGAGGAAGGAATAAAAGACCATTTATGCACTAATAGTACAGGGCATAATAGTACCTTCTAGTTCACCTTGTAACTCCTATATTTACCCGATTAAGAAAGCAAAGGAAGGAGCATGGAGGACGATCCAAGATTTACGCCCCCTCAATGATGTGGTACAGAAGGAGTTCCCTTTAGTCTGAAATCCTGCCTCAATACTATGCAGCATTACAACAAAAGCCATTCACTTTACGATGGTAGACTTGAAGAATGCATTCTTTTCGATACCACTCGATCGAGGGTCGTGGTATCTGACAGCATTCACCCTAGGGGGGAAAAGGTATGAACATTGTCGGTTGCCCCAAGGATATTGTGAGAGCCCCAGCATATTTAACAGGATATTGCATGAAGACCTCGGGAACATAGGCACAGCGAGCCCAATAATTCAGTACGTAGACGATTTGCTCGTCTGCGGAAAGACTGAGAACGAATGCAAAAAAAACTCAATGAGCCTCCTGACACACATGGCCCAGAAGGGGTACAAGGTAGACAGACAGAAGTTGCAGTATTGCCTGACAGAGGTATTGTATTTGGGCCAACTGATATCAAAAGATGGTAAAAGAATCATACCAGACAGGGCAGCAGCAATAAAAGCAGTTAAAGAGCCCAGCACTGTGAAGGAGATGCAGAAGTTTCTCGGCATGTGTAATTATTGCCGGCCATGGATACTAGACTATGCGTCATACACAAAGCCCCTGTTACAAACCCTTAAAGAGGCAAAAAAAGAACACCAAGCTGCAATGGACACAAGAAATGCACACAGCTTTCAGCACACTTAAAGAACTGATATTGACTGCACCAGTTCTTGCGACCCCGAATTACCAACAGGAATTTTATCTGTTCTCACATTGCAATGTCTCACTTATGACTGCTGTGTTGACACAGAAGATGTCACTTGGCCACAAACCCCTGGCATTTTATATTGGAACACTCGATGCAGTGATGCAAGGACACTTTGCGTGCGAACAGGCTCTAGCAACCTGCTTTGTTCGCAATAGAGAAAAACTCCACTATCGTGATGGGATGCTCCATCACTCTATACGTGGAACATTCTTTGTCATACTAGAAGGGTCAAAATGCACACTGACTACACAAAGGGCCACAGCCTATGAGCTAATTATCTCCAGCCCCAATATCCACGTGGTGCGATGCAAAAGTGTAAATCCAGCCACATTCATCACAGAGGCATGCACAGTAGAGGACATGCAACAACATGATTGCACCACATATACGGGGAGCAGCGAAGACGCTCAACAAGCACACAAAACTGCATGAACAAAAGGTGACATTTATTTTGTTGATGAGTCTGCCTCCATAGACTGCAAGACAGGGGAGAAGCACGTAGGAGCAGCAGTAGTGCGGGTGGAGGATGGAGAGTTCGAGGTGATTGTGCAAAAAAGGTTGCCCCACATTTCTCGGCTCAAGCGGCAGAATTAGTAGCATTGATAGAAGCACTACACGCAGCAAAGGGATGCATGGTAACAATGTACACAGATTCCTCCTACATTACGACCATGGTGCACGGGGGACTGGCCCGATGGGGTAGAAGGGGATTCAGAAGGGCCGATGAGTCACCAGTACAATACGCAGCATTATTAAGTGATCTGATCGACGCCCTTAAAGAGCCCATGCTAGTCGCAGTCGTGAAATGTCAGGCTCACACTCGAGGTGATGACATCATCTCATTGGGCAACGCGGCAGCGGACGCTGCTGCCAAAGAGGCCTCATACCTACCTAAGAGCCCAGCAGGTGAGTACATATTACAGAAGGCGATACAAGATGAACAGCCAGGAAGCTTTAAAGCGCTACCAGTTTCCCAAATAATTGAATTACAACACAATGCGCCAGGCAAGGAAAAGAAATTATGGGTGAAGCAGAGGTGTAGTCAGTCCCCAACTGACCTACTCTGGAGCTAAAACATCACCGGCAAAGTGGTAATGCCAACCAATATGCTAGAGGTAGCGTTCAAACAGGTGCACTTCCCAGCCCACAACGCCAAGCAGCATATCATTGCAGAAATTCAAGAAAACTGGTTCGCCCCCGGATTGCAGGAACATGTCACCAAACTGATAGTAGAATGTATTACGTGTCAGATTTATAACACTGGCATGACACTACGCACACTGAGAGCAACACTACCAAAGCCGGATGGGCCATTTAGAGAACTACACATAGACTACGCCGACATGGGAGAACGGTATAATGGAACCAGATACTTCATTGTTGTGGTGTGCCCATTCTCCCAGTGGGTGGAGGCAGGACCCTGTGCCTACCCAGATGCACAAAGCACGGCTAGATTCCTAGTGAGAGAAGTATTCCTTTGCTGGGGCATCTGCGACGTCATCCGTTCTGACAACTGAACGCATTTCGTAAATGATATGTTCAAGCACATTGCAGCAATGCTAGACATATTACACAAGGTTTGCACGATTTATCATCCGAAATCAAATGGCGTTGTAAAAAAAATGAACGGATTGCTCAAGAGTAGATTGTCTAAACTATGCCACACGCTAAAAAAAAACTGGGGGTATTGTTTACCCCTAGCACTTTTTAAAATGAGGAATCAACCAAGTAAGGACCACCACCTGTCACCACATGAAATCGTGACAGGTCGGAGGATGCACACAGCTCACTCGCCCCTGCGTAGGCAGTCAGACGCCCATCAGAGCGCCACCGTCCTAGGAGAGGAAATATCTCAGAAACTTGACAAAAACAGCACTTAAAATATCAAAACAAATAGCACCGACTTTCACACATGACATGCCAGCAAATACAACGGCAAGCGCAGATTACCAGCTGATGACAGGGGACATGGTTTATGTTATGTTATGTTATGTTAGAAGTTTTGTAAGGAGGTGGAATGGACCCAGGTTCAATGGCCCGTATAAGGTAATATTTCTTACGCCCACAGCTGTAAAAGTTGAGGGGTTGCGCTATTGGATACACTTGACGGATGTGCGCAAAGCCTGCGGGAATATAGATGATCTAAATGCCCAAGAGGGGGTAGAAGAAGGTGTCACTCAAACGCAATAAAGGGACTGTATGAGAAATTGATATCCCATTGAGTGTTTGACAAACTCTAGTCAGGATAAGAAGTGTAAATAAGAGAATAAATATGACAACAATATGTGTAAGCTACAAATAATGAGAAAACGGATGAAAATGATTGTATTTCAAGATTCATAGTGTGGTATGCAGTAACAATGTGTAATTAACATTTTCTTCTCCCCAGCATCGAAATGATGTAAGCACAGCACATGCTTTCCTCCCTCCCTCCTCCCTCCTCCACAAACGTACGATGTGGGAGCAGCGATGGACAGACATGGCCAGAAGTGTAAATACTTCAAATGATAAGCAGTAACGACATCAAACAATAATGTTGAGAGTTTAAAACAACTGATATGTGGTCAAAACAATGTAATGTATATATTGCTATGCATGAGTAACAAATGCTTATATTTCATTTATTAGGAAACTCACCAGGCATGGACAAGCCTCCGAACACAAGTAGCAATGGTGTAGAGAGGAATAGAAGGAGGAGAGAGTTACAGCCTAGCTATTCATATGAATGCGTGTTTTTGTGTGCTGTGGTATTTTTCACTGTGTTATTTGGCCTATTTTTGTACTGGGCTATAGTATACATCGCCATATATGTTGGTAAGGGGGGGGGTGCTGGCATAAAAGCAATTGAGAAGGGAACCCACTTGATCTGGGATGGGGCAAGGCTGGTATGGGGCTATTGGACCCCAGAGCACGACCTGAACATTGCAAACAATGTCACCGAGATGCACAACACAACATCACCCCCTATAATGAAGGATGCACATTTCAATGTATACACAATGAATGATAAGACACCCTCAGAATTGACATGGGTGTTAAACCATCCGTATCCCACTACTATGGCAATAGAAGGAGCAAGCAGACACCCTGACTAAACTACCAGAGAAGGGCATGATAAATCGGGAGTGCATGTTGCACATTTATACTCTCTGCCGACACGGAGAATGGTTCCTTGTCATATGTGATTGCTGCCGTACATAATCTTGGTGAGAGGATGAAGAGTGAAGGAGGAACTGAGCCCAGCACCTGGTTCGACAACCTGTTTTCGCAGGTGCCTACATGGCTTGGAATCACTGTGAAAGTACTTGTGCCCTTCATTGTTTTTCTACTCCTAATATTCTGTGTGTGTCAATTAGGCCTTCGATGCTGCGCAAATGCAGTACCAAACAGCGCACTAATGATGGTGACAATGGGACGTGCAAATGGTGTGGCACAAATAAAACACGAGGCAGAAGTGAAGACGGGGGATGCCCCGGGTCCCAAATACAGAATGACAGCAGTATAAAACACAGGACACATAGTTGATAGCTTATACCACACAACCATTAAAGAACCCTGTGAGGTATGTTGGTATGAGGAGGTATGGGTGGACCTAGAGGGGGATGTAGGGTGTATGTATCTAAGCTGCACCCTAGAGGAATATGCTAGACGGGGATATAGTCTGCGTGCAGTATGTAGGGCATGGATGCCAATAACGGGAACACCAGCATGGAACGAAGCAGTGGCAGAGGAGGAAGAGCGTAAAAGGCTGGGACAGCTGCAGTATTTGTTACTTAAGTAACAAAAGGGGGAAATGAGTGGGAGAGGGGCCATTCAAGCCCCCACCCCCTTATTTCCATGCATCCCAGGTGGGCCCATTTATGCCTGCTTCAGGTCCAGGGCCCTGGACCGCACTCATGTGAGAACACCTCAGGGAACCATTGCCCGTTTCGTACAAACACACCCACACATGGTTGTTGCCACATCTTTGTATATGAAACTATAGAGTTAAGCCAAGACTCCATTTTGTACCAAACAGACTCCATGTTGCAAATAGGCGAAAAGGGTGCCCTGGTCTCACTCTAACCTACAAACATCTTTGGAAGCACACAGTCAGTGCAGTGCTCCCCCCACCACCTCCCTCTTGCCATCCGCATAACTGCCTTGTTCCCATGAGAAGGCTGGCAGCAGAAAAGCAACAATATCCGCACTGTATCACTTGCCATCTAAACTCTGAGAGACTTTTAAGGTGACAAATGTATTTTTCCTGTCTTACCCATGTGTATGAACGAGGGTCCCTTCCTCGTATTTGGAATACACATAAGCCAGTTGGCACCTTCAATGAACCAGTAAAACATAACAATGTAAATATATACACGTAGATGTTAGAAGTTTCTTATGATAGTCCGTTTTATCGAAACTAGAGCGTATACTGATTTATAACATTTGAATGCCTGCACGAGCAATGTGCAGTCCTATGATAAGTAAGCAAATCAGAGACTTATGCAAACTCACACAATGCTACCTCACTGTTAATAAAGCAGCATGCATGTCTGGACATATCGTTAGACAGAGTCATGTGAATTATTGATTAAACTTAGTTATTCATGTCGTATTGATTGTGTGCCAGTCATCCCTTTCTCCTTCCAACCCCCTCACCTCTGTGTAATGATCAAGGCCGAAAGCATATGAAGCTTGAACAAGGTTATAGAGTATTGTGTTCAGATATAGAAGTAGCTAGATACAAATGAAGCAGTACCCTGTTGTATGTAATTATAACTAAACCCTACAGTTTCTATCAGATGTGAAACCAAAGACGTCAGTAAGAGGACCTTACGCCCATTCCTGAATACCCTGTCCAAGTATAGAGTTATATTGGTTAAACATATGATCAGAAAGGCCCTCGAAGACAGGATATGTCCACAGATGAAATGTGTTCCCTGAAATCTATTTGAAGTAACCATATACCCCTGCCTCCCCCTGTCAATAATGAAGAAATGCCCTCAACCTGGTATCCAAATATGTCTGGGTTTGTTCATGTAAACTATAGCCTTGGTAGAAGGCACGGAATTGATGTCCAATATTGGAAATTCATGCTTTGTTTTCCCATGTGCAACTCATTGCCAACTGAAGTGATTAAGTATACAACCGGATGAGAATGTATGGCCACAAGGGCAAAATGAAATTAAGTGTCCAGTCGTCGGAGGTTGGACAAGAGGAGCCCGGATGAACTCCTGACCTGGTACACCCCATCATGATGTCAACTCACCACCCACCCAAGGACCAATCGGCAATCGGCGACCATATAGCACCTATAGGTGCCTCCTCTTAGTGACCAATCCCAACCATTCATGTGCCCCCTAGTCCTTCCCACAACTCGATGACCATTTCTCTGCATAAAAGTAATTTGCAACATGATTTCTGCAGAGCGCTCTCAGTGTGAGCAGAGTAGATTCTGTTTGCCCTAATTTTAGATAAAAGCCTTTGACATCACTCTCAGTTGGTCTTGGTCTTATTCCCTCCTGGGATGTACCTTTATTGACTCTGGTGGTACTTCACTAGAAGACCTGCAGCGGGCCTCTCACCTTCCGAAGCCAACCCTATTTCTGCATAGCCGTTCACAATGAGCGTAAAACGGAGTGTGCAGCTGAGTGTTTGTCGGTGTTGGAGGCAGACATTGGTTCTTTGGATTTCCAAATCACGAGTAGTCGTTCTACTCTTTCTGCTAACAGACACTCTGCATTGTGAAGATGACTCTATTTCCACATAGCCGTTCACCCGCAGCGTGAAGCAGCATGTGCAGCTGAGCATTTGTCGGTGTTCAGCGGTTTCGAGGTGACCTCGCCTCTTATTTGCCACCTTCTCCTTGCTAACTGTGCGGTAAGTGCTTCACGCCCCTGATTGTATTTTCCTGTTTTGCCGCGAGCACGCTGCCAAAGGCTGATTGCCTCCAGAAGCAACCCAGTGTCAATGGCTCTGAGATCGGAGCATGCCCGGAAAGGCTATGGCAAAAAGCAAACATTATTACCTACGGCAATCCAAGCACTTTGGCAAAAGCTCGGGGTATCATTGTGAAGAACGGGCTTCTTCGAACAATGGAACGAATGCCAAAATGAATGTAACGTCTGCCAACATAACACCTAATACGTGTAAACCCCTAGTAATTAAAACTCCTGGGCAAATTACAAACTTTTTTAAACCAAGGAATTTGGAAATGTACTCCGAACAATGTGTTACCTCTAGCGATAGCGGAAATTCATGATAACAAGGCACATGCAAATATTAATTTGACATCGGCCACCTCGTTATGAGCAATTGATGACAATTCCCTCCTTGATCTTTGTTATTTCTTTTTATTTTCTTTATTTTTTTATCTATATTTGGTTTAATCAAGAAAGAGTTTAAACCTTTACAAAACCTTTAAAATTTCACAATTCAGTTCTTTAAAACAAATGAAAGCTTCCGATTATATTTAAAACAAATTCATAAACAATTATCAAAATCAATATTAGTCATAATCCATTCCTATATACTTCTATTCTTGTCCCTTTTCCACCATTAATATCCTACAAACTGGCAAATTCTCTCAGCATTAAATATGTTGATTTTATTCTTGCTTTCATCCTGCTCTCAGCCAAACTTATGGCCCCTTCTCGGTTGATCTAATTAAGAAAATTCAGGGCCCCTAGTATTTCTACCACTGCTGATGTTAGGAGCATTTTGTGCCCTGATATCATTCTGTGCTAGAGGTGATCCGATGTAATTCTTTCCTCCCCTGAGACAAATCCTCTTAATTTGTCCCCTCTCAAAGTCCAAGTCCCTTCACACTCCATTAGAAGATGACTCAGGGACTGGTTCGACAGAGTAGCACAGATATTGCAGAGCTTCACTGCTTTCTCGCCTTGATGATGTGCCTTTAAGATCTCTCTTGTGGGCAAAAGTCTTATCCTTAGGAAATTATTTATGATCCTATGGTCAGGATATTTTACCAGATAACGAGGGAGATGATCTAATTTTTCCCCCTACCAAGAATGTGTTACATGAATAGAGTTCTGCACTTTTGCTATTGTTTCAATCCAGTCCAACAGCTCTAGTTCTCACTTTACCTTTAGGGGATTGCTAATTAAGGTGTCCGGATCTGATGCTGTTTTGGATAGAATAGTTTCACTTTCTCTTCTAGCCCCCCCTAAATTCTGGATTTCGAGATGCATTTTGATATCCTCATACAGTGAACTTGGTCTAGGGCTTAAAATCTCTCTATACAGTGAGATTAGTTTCCAATCAGCTAGACACCGTAGTGATTTTAGGCCAAGTTCAAACCACAAATTCCAGCCTGGGGTGCTCAATTGTAAATTGAGGGCCTCCTTCCATACCTTGTCTTCAATTTTAGCCCAATTTAAGCTCCAGATTTGTGATTTAGCCTCTAGGTCATACAACAATACTGTAGTATTTTATCATAGGCAAGATGGTAAATTTGCAATACTCGTGGGGTACCAGTATCTGTGCTTTCCTTTGAATATCAAGATCCGTTTTAAATGCTGCTGGGCTTGCATAGATCTTGTAGCCTGAATATATTAGATCCTCCATCTGTGGTATGACCTGGCTGTTCAGGGACCAGCTTTTGAACCTGATTTTTTTCTTTGGGTGCTTAAAGACCAGGATCTTTGATTTTGTGGGTTTTATAACTAACCCATTCAAGGTGGAATATTCTCCCAATTTTGCCAGCAATCTTTGTAGCCCTATGGCCGTCCTGTCTAATATAACAATATTGTCTGCATTGGCCAGTCAGAAGATCTTTCTTCCATTTAATTCTGGACTGGCCAGTGCGGACGATTCTAGGTGTTCCCCCAAATCTGCCAGAAATAGATTATAGAACAGAGGCGCCGCAAGGCACCCTTGCCTTACCCCTCTCTCTACCTCCACAGATTTGTAGAGATGACCTTGTTCATCTAGGCGAACCCTCACCGAGGTACCTCTATGCAACTCCATCAGCATTGAGAGCAATGTATCTGGTATTCCCTTGGTCCTGAATTTAAACCACAGCTTAGATCTATCAATCTGGTCAAATGCCTTGTATAAATCTATGCAGGCGCCATATAATGGCAAGCCTCCCTTTCCCGCAGCAAATTCACATGCCAGGTTCAGGGTCTGCCCATTTAGCAAGGTTAAAAGTCCTCGCCTGAAACCTGTTTGGAAGCGAGACATAACCTCTTCCTTGTCTACCCAGATTTGAAGGTCTTTTAATAACAGCTTCATGAAGACCTTACTCTGAATATCAAGGAGGGCGATAGGACGATAATTTACCAGATCTGTCCTATCACCCCCCTTGAAGAAAGGAATAACTAGAGCTGTTTTCCATGAGGGAGGTAATTGCTTTGCCCTTAGGATCTCCTCAAAAAGTTGTTTCAAAGGCTTCAACCAAAGTACCTGATTGTTTTAAGTACTTGATATGTAAGGCCGTTGGGGCCAGTGGCTCTGGATGAGGAGGATTTGGCAGTTGTTTCCCCAATCTCCTTGTCCTCAAAAGTTAATTTCCAAACATTATTTGAGCTACTTTCTTCTTGGTCTCCTCTTGGTTTCTTAAAAATCTTTGTTATCGTTTATGTGGTTCCAACCGTGCTGCAGCGGAAGCAGAAGAGGTGCAGAATGATCGTTTAAATGGAAACACTGTTTTGGAAAACCAAGACATTGCTTGTAGCAACATCTCCTCACTTGTCGAGTACCCCTTCATTGTTTCCTATGACTGCACCTATCAGCTGTCACTACTCTGTGTTAACTACGCTCCAAGAAATTACTAATGGTGAGAACCTGCCCTCTGTTTCTTGCCCGCAAAACACTACAAAAGAGAAAGGAGGTGGAACGGCTGGGATCCACATGCAACCTTCTAGCAGTTTATTGCACTTTGCACTGAAGATCTTAATCAAATTGTGTGGCCAGATTTATTTACAGACCCAAAAACATAGCGAAACTTTAGAGTGTCTCACACAACAACTTAAGATCAATCCTACCAAAGCTGAGAACCAAATGAATACAGCTCCCAAGGGTGAAACGTCAGTTCATTATGAGGGGGAATTGTCGAATGCAATCTATGAAGAGATTCATAATTCGTACAACATAACTGAATCTCCCCTTTCGTACCCTACCCACAAACAAACAAGCTAAATGGAAAAAAAAACGGAAACAACAAAAGGCTAAACAACTTCCATTAATTATAATTGAAGATGACGTTTCTGTGCAATGCCAACTGCTTAACTCCACTGTCACCTTGACAGGTGCCATGAAAAATAAACCTAGACCCCTTAGAAAGCGTGAAAATCACACAAAAAAGACAATCCTTGAAACCAGGCACCTTGACCAGTTGGTTGCTAGAAAATAGTAAATCAAGTACGCAGAAATCTCTCATTGAGAATGTGGAATTGGAAGAGAAAATGTGTCCAGAAATAGTAGCAGATAATGTGAAATTACTTACTGTTCGACCTGTGGCCATTATTGAATTACCAAAAACAGGTGCCACGGAGGAAGAAGTACCACTTCACCCCTTTATTGAATGTGGGAGCTTGCTTAACAATAGAGTGGTAACTATTAGTGAACGCCCCGATAAGCGATAAAAAATATCTATTAACTGGTCTACTTTGGTTGTGCTTTTTACCAAAATTCCTGCGCTCAGAATACTTAATTCATGTGATTTTGAGTTCATACAACCATTGAAACAGGACTTTGGAGCAATGACCTTAGTCCATTGTGTTCTTCCGACGACAGCATTTCTAATCCGCTCCCAAAAATAATCTTTGGAATTCCTGGGTTTTGAGTTTCATATGGAGATTATACAACTAACTCCAACTGTACTATATGAACATTGTTGCTCTTCCAAGACTAAAATCTTGTGTAAATCACCTGGCCCACCCGCCATTGTAACTGATAATCAGACTGGTTGGAAATGGTTAAAAAACCTGCTTAGCCAATTGGTAAAGGCACAGCTATAAGAGTGTAGCATTGCTTCCTGGAATACCAGGGGCTGTGCTCATTTTCTCAGGGTGGGTGGCTCCTTAGATGACCTTATAACTTTCCCCATTTTCATTTTGCAGGAGTCGTGGCTACTAGAGGATTATCATGTTGATTCCCACCTCACTTTCTAACGTAATGCAAAAAAAGGCGACAAAGGTGGACTCTTTGGCGGCCTGATTATAGGTGTAAAGCATACTTTTATTGCTAGTGAAATACTATCTAAACAAAACCATGATAATGTTCTAGCAATCCAAATTAAAGCACAAAATCTACAATTTGCTCCAAATATCCTAATAATAAACATCTACGACCTGCCTACTAGAGAATGTACGATTGAGATCCATGAGGCGATTGATTCAATTATTACTGAATGGCTCCTCCTCGAAGGGAATAACATGATAGTCCTAGGTGGTTAATGCTCAGTGTGGTGTCTCTTCTATGACTGCGAAGTTTGACCATATTGAAGTTACTAACATAATGGCAAAATCTTGGAGTAATCTAAGGGGATCAGCATGGAGAGCTTTTCTGAAGGAATGGGAACTATGGCCTCTGAATGGAAGAACAAAAAATGACATCTCTGGAAAATGCACATGGTTTAGTGGCAAAAAATCAACCGCCCTTGATTTTATTTGTTGGAATGTTTACATGCTTGAGTATATTAATGACTTTGGTGTGATCCGAGTAAGGGGGCCCACTAATATTGAAATTAGCAACAGTGGGAATAAGATTAAATGGAATGCTTCCAATATTAAGCGAATGACTAGAAAAGATTGGCAATTAATGAAGACTTAGGATATTACCATAGGTGGGGTTAATGGTGATGAAAGTGAAAATGTGATCAAGAAAACTACTGCTGAAATCGCTGAAACTGGTGGCGCCATGAATGTCGCTTTAGGGAAGGTAGTTAATACATTTTATGATGGTGAGCTGTTAATAGTAAAGCGTAACTATCGAAAAGAAATTCGCCATTTAAACAAATTGGGTCTCCCTTTGCATGAGTACATACAAAAAAGAAAATGTTGAATAACAAATATAGATAATAAAGTGAGAGGTGACTCTTCTCCAACCATTGAACATGATAGATCAATGGGCTGAATATCTCAGTCATTCTGTGTATGAAGAGACACCTCCTATTTTGGTGAATGATGCTTCTTATGAATGGCCCTTGCAGTTTTCTAGGAAAGACATCATAGCAATTATTAGTAAATTCGAGAGCACCTGGGCTAAATGGGTTGGCATCGATAGTTATTAAACATGATCCTATTCGTTGGTCCATGATTATATATCAACTTTGTAAAAAGGTATTTAAGGATAAGAAAATACCTTCTACACGGGCCACCTCTATTCTAATATCTGTCTATAAGGCCGGCTTGAGAAATGCACCTGAAAACTATCGACTATTGTCCATACTTGATGCGACCAGTAAAATGTAACCCACCATTGTATTAGATCATTTGCAAGGCTGGACTAATGCTTACCACCTATTGCACCCATTCCAGTCTGGTTTTAGAGCGGGTTCTAGCACCATGTACAATATTTGGCTGCTAGATGCCATAATTTCTAGTGCAAGCAGAAAAAAAAACCTTCAGTGTATTTTTCGTTTATCTATTTTAGCTGTGCCTTCGATAGTGTTGATCGTGACAAATTGTGGGAGTTGTTGTCTCAAATGAAGTGTCCTAAATGGTTGTTAGAGATATTAATCAACCTACATTCTAACAACACTGTACAAGTACGTCTTGATAAGGGAGGGCAGTTATCCCGACCAATCGAGATCAATAAGGGAATCAAGCAGGGCTGCTTGCTTGCCGCCTTGTTATTTAATCTATATTTGGCTCGGTTGATTGGAAGATTAGAAAAGCATGCACATTGCCCTGCAAAATTTGGAATGATTAGGTCTCAGCTTTACCATACGCTGATGACCTTGTCATTGTCAATCACACGATAAAAGGTATGAAGCAGATTCTGAAAGAGCTTGGCCGATTTACAATTTAACAAAGTCTGCAGATTAACCTAAAAAAATCCCAAACAATGTTGTTTGCTTCAAAGAAGGTAAATTGAATTAAGTTGGGATTTAATTGAATATACTGAGTCCTATAAATACTTAGGAGTCCACATGGATAGTAGAATTGGATACCACCAACAATTGAAAAGAAAACATTACATTCCCGACAAATAACAAAATTAATTCATAGTTTTGTGTTAAACTATTCAGGCTTTTCCTTGTTTGTTTGTTTTATTTGCTTATATAGCGCACCAGACCCAGGGGTATCTGGGCGCTTTTCTTAGGTACATAGTCACTGTAATATACAACGTTAAGGAAAGTAACAAAAGCAGAGGATACAATAAAATACATAGATACAATAATATACACAGTCTGCGGTATAATACAGGCATAAATACCACGTAAATACAAAAATGTACAAGAATATACAAGAGATCAGTGAATGTACAGGAAAGGCATACTGATGTTGTATCTGCAGTGGCTGGTTCCAGTCATAGTCTATGGGATAGAAGCCCTCACTATGAAGAACCTTAATTGACTTGACAAAATTAAGGGTTACTCCTGGCATAATATACTTGACCTACCATCAACATGTCATTTACAGTATATCAGATTTGAATTTGGCCTGACATCTTTAAAAGCCCTCATCTTACAACTAAGAGGCCTCTTACCACTGAAAGCCAGTTGTCATCCTTTGAGCCATATGTTAAACATCATAGGTGAAAATATAATTCAATTGAACAAATATGCTGAAATGTGTAGGGAATTGTATTCTGAATTGAGTTGGTCATGGGATCGCTCATGTTGTGGCCGGTATAGTGTGATCAAATCTGCATTTAAAAAAAGAATGGCTATAAAAGATTGGGAAAGTAACTTTTCCCATATGAGTACCCTTCATAATTATCACTATTAAGACGGTATTGTCCATAAATTCGCCACCCGCAGAAGTACTTACTTCGCTGCCCTAATCCTGACATCCGCAGATTCCAGTTGCTGATGAGAATGAATCAATTGCCGGTCAGAGGTACTCATGGTTCTCAATGGAAGCTGGAAAAAAAGTCAACAACTATGTTGGAATTGTAAGATAGAAGAAAATACAGACACAGTTAGACATATACTAACAGAATGTCCTGATTTAATATCATCTTATAATCGGGAATATGAACGATTCGTACATCAAATCAAATATGTCTAGTCAGTGCATTTCGGGCACTACTGTCTTAATACACTGACCGAAGCGATGCATATTTCCTTATATATAAGGTATGGAAGATGGCACTTTACAATTGTTTATATACATAATAATGCTTAGCATCTAACATTTAAAAAGCCTAGGCCCTCAGTGCCCGCCTGTTATCTACTGTGACTTACATAATGTGTATCATCGAGATTATATATCATCATAATAACATTGTTATCACTGAATACTGAAGTCTGTTGATCGGTTTCTTTTGAAGAGAAAAGTTATTTATTTGTATGGTTCCAGAAATTTTATATATGAATTTATGAAAATTAATTGTAAATGTTTAGTAATGATCAACTGAAAATAGATGTTTATTGAATGATTGGTTGTGTGATTGATCATATGTACTTGTTTTGTACTAATTAAATTAAATTAAATTGTATCAGTCATAAAAGTTCTTTTGAACTAAACACAACTATAACAATAAAATAAGTATCAGTATTAGGTCTGTGGGAATTAACCCCCTCTTCCCAGGAGGGATATTAGTTTCCCCACTACTACATATGTCAAATCCAATCGACTTTCTGGTGGCAACCAAGGGATCGTAGGCCCGATTACTAAGCTTTTGAAATGTTAGGGTTCCCCAATTAGTATCAATTGAGTCCCATCCCACTGCTGACACCATATGTATTGAAGGCATGGTATCAAACAGTGAAGGCAGATACAAGTCCCCACAGTTCAATGGTGTTTATTGAACTTCAATGGGTTGGAGAAAATCCTATCTGAACCTAAATCTAAGGATGAAAGCAATTTACGACCATCAAAATAAAGATAATACAGTTCTAGTGGAGTCTTCGTCAAAACGAAAGGGTCTATACTAAAAAATCTATTGCCAATCCTTACCTCTAAACAATAAATAGTGTCTGAAATGATGTAGGTAACAAAAGATGTGTCAATGTGTCAAGAAACAAAGGATCAGGATGACTGAATAGTTGGCTCCCCATCCCCACGTTTTCAGCAGAGGGCAAGGTGGCACACTGAAGCTTGGTACATACTTTAGTTCTGCTGAACACAAGGATGCATTTCCAATTCAGATAAAAGCTTTTTGGGATAAAAGTCTCTTGCTCAATCAAGGTTCACTTCTCACTCGCAAGATAAAAGTTCAAAGAAAATACACAAAGTTCCTTTTTTCAAGAGTTTACTTTCAATCACTTTCAAAGTCTTACCTTCAATGTGATTCTCCCTCAGCTGGGCTCGGGCTCTGTCTGGATACAATTACTCAATGGGTCTTTCTTGATCAGGCTCTGACCCATTTTAAACTCAAAGTCACAATTGGCCTTCAGTCTGGTCCAGGCCTCTGTATGGTTTTGCTTTAAATTTACAGTTCACCAAAATCAAAGACTTTCGAGTGTGCAAAGGATTTGCCCTAGACCCTCACAGGACCATTTTGATTCCCTTTTTCACAGAATTATATTTGCATCTCAAAATTCCTCCTTGCAAGATACATTCAGTCAGAGTGCTTCGATTGGGCGCACACGGTGTGACAGACCACTCTGCAATATTGTATCTTTCTCTTTTCCTTTCAAATTTTCAAAAACAATTCTCAGCTTTCTGTTGTTATTCATCAAAAGCTTCAACACTCGATTTTGTGAGACACATTGTTGCCGCCCGCAACCTTCGTTCAGATACAATCCGGTCTCGCACAATTTCCTCCAATTCACTGGCTGTGTCGAAGGCTCAGCTCACATCTTTGATGTTGGAGCCAATGATGATACCACAGAGGCTGCAGTTCCTCTCCGACTCAGACAGTCTGGTATGAAGGCCGCTGGTATCTCGGACACACAATACAGGATTCTCTGGCCTCTCTCCCCAGCCTTGCATGTGCTGCTTCCAAATCTTCAAAATCCCAGCGATCACTCGTCAAAAAGCGCAGGGGCGTCTCACTCCTTGTTATCTCTTCTTAACTTTCCGTCTTGTTCACTCATTTTAGCTGCGTTCTGGGATGGGCTGCTCCTTCATGTGCTTTGCCTCACTCAAAGTGTGCTCTTGTGCTCTGCCTTTAATAAGTGTGGGGTAGGTAAAGTGGAATCAGATCTGAGTCTTCGTGGCAATTGACAGACTCTGCCTGACCACAGCACTGGGACATGTTTGAGGAAATACTAGAGTCTGCCTTCCCCGGAGTGTAGTGTTGATGAAAAGGTGTTAGTGTAGGAAAGAGGGTGGAAAGTTATAGTTCCCAAGTACCCGACCTGGTAACATGGAGTAAAGGTTTCTAAAGGAGGGGAACCGTTTCTCACCATCAGATGTCCCACACCTACTCCCCAAGGACACCTCACCCAGGTGATCCTACCGCACTGGACCAAACCAGGGTCTGGATCCAAAATGATGGCCGTTCCTGGCCACCTGAATGACAGATCCCAGAGGACTGGTAAGTGAGACACCCTCTGGTTTCTCACAAAACCTATGCCATATGTTTACATATATATGATTCTGACTTTCATTTCACAGTTTAAGTTTCTGTTCTTGTTCGAGGCATATGTTCCAGTCTGCTGCTCAATTGTTGATTTTAGCCTGGTGTAAAATACTTAATCATTCTTGTGAAGTCAAAGGCAAGGCTAAGGATGTTGAAGACATCTTATCTCTCTGGCCAGATGGGTCTCTGGCATCATGTGACATTCTTGATTGCAGGCCATCCCCAGTCAGCCCAGGGATGGTCCACAGAATTTCGTGAATTTTGGGGATTTTACAAAGTTCAGCCCATGAAGGGTGGCCTCTCTATTGACCCAGCACACCAATACATGGCTCTATCATGCATGAATGCAGCTCTTTTCCAAGGCCCTGAAACTTCAAACAAATGGTCTTTCAATAGATAGCATAGCAGTGCATGTAATGGGGAAGTTTGCTTTGTGTGGGCCTTCGAATCTCATGAGAAATGTAATTCTGGGCTACACACAGAGCTGTTCTCCGTCCATAAAAACTCACACTTTGAATGTTACATGTATGCCACACATGAGGCCTCTTTATTTATTTGTATATAATTGCATCTCACCATAACTGTTAATTTTTCTCCTGATGATATGTTCATTATGGCAAGGGAACATTTTTCTCCATGTATTTGTTTGAAGCTGCAAAATGCACACACTTTGAGATAGCAGTTTCTGTGTTTGCAAATGCCATGCTTTCCATGTAGAATACGCCCTAAATTTTTTATGGCTTTATCAATCACATGCAAAGTCCAATTAGTACGTAGATTTCTCTTTATTTTAACCAGCCTTTAAAATGTGGCAGCTGAAAATGAAACACTGCCTTAAATTTGTCTTCATAAAATAATGAAGGGTAGGCCTTTTTGTCTGTCAGCTCACAGTGTGCCTTTATCATTTCCCTCTGCAGACCAGCTTAATTTTTACATATTCCTTACTTCAATTGCAGAAGTTCATAGGTTTTAGTTCCCTAGGCACTTTAGTAGTGTTGAAGTTTTTGAGTCTGACTTTTCAGTCTGCCAGTGTGCCTTCACATGACAAGAACGTAATTCAGCACATTTGGGCCTTACATGACCTTTCAGTTCATTTGATCCTGGGGATGCCCTTAAACCCCACAGAGCTCCCTCATGCTCTTTGATCATGATTCTTTCTGGGAAAGAGCAGGGGAGATTGGTGTTTTCTTCACAAATCAATAACATTTTCAATGGTGATACCTCTGCTATACCTCTGCGACAGCTTTAAACTAAATTCCTCTGACTGACAATCGAGATCCTCACAAGCCAACTGCCTTATCATCCCTAGGTACAAGCTCCAAAAGGCTGGAGACAGAAGTTTCCCTGTCCTGGCAGCTAAAACCTGGAAAACTTTACCCTCCACCCTCAGAACTGAACCTTCATTCCACAAATTTAGAAACAATGTCAAAATATGGCTCATTATCAATGTGGACTAACTATTTGCTCCTACTTTACTTTAAGCTGTAAGCTTTGTAAGCTTTCTGCTTACCTGGTATAATAACTGTAGTGCCAATCACTTTTCTGCACATTGATTATCCAACGTCATATGTAAATATTGCCACCTATACAATGTTATATGTAATTGCATATATATTTGCATATATATTTGCAACTGTATCTATCCAATTTCATATGTAAATATTGCCAATAATGTTAATATAAATGTAAATACCTTTCTTTTCTATGTACCTGTAAGATATGTACCCAGATGCCTCAGGACTTGGCACGATATATAAATAAAATACAAATAAAAATGGAACATGTCCTGCTCTTTTTCCTTCCTTAGGTAATGGGCACTCTGGTCTCCATCTCCTTATTTTTACGTTCTGGGGATATGGTCACAGAACCCCTCCCTCATTTTATTTTCTTGGTTCCTTTCCAGGGTAAATTGGGACCTTCCTAGACTCCAATGCTTCCGTTCCCCAGGTTGGAATGAAAGAGGTTGATACTTCTAAAGAGCTGAGTAAAAGAGAGGTTAAGTACTTTTTGTACCAAACTTATTTCCCCAGACAATATTACATAGAATTTGAGAGACAACATTGCATAGAATTATGAGACATTTATCACATTTCACTTTAGCAATTGCAAGACCATATTTATTTTTACATTTTCGATGAATATTAATTAAACTACTTCCTGTTATATGTATTTTAGTTTCCATCCGGGGTGTTCGGTCTTATCTTTCTTTCCTTAGATGGTTCCTCTGCTCTACATTCATTGGGCTCCTTAATAAGCCATACACATATTTTTGCATTTTTAAAGCGCTCACACAGCCCGGGGGCATTGAGGCGCTGTTATAGGAATATGTCTCTTAGTTGCGTATTTATAACGCGCTTAATACCAGTAGGTTTTTCTAAGCACAGACCCGGGGATCGAACCTGTGTTGCTTTGTGTCATCTTGTTTCCAAGGCAAGCATGTTGCTGCTGAGCTATCCTCCCGGGACGAGGAAAGCTTGTCAGGGATGACAGCTCTTCAACTGATTGATATATAGCCATTTCTCTTCGGCCTGTTCTCCTATTGGGATGCAGAACTTATAGGCAACAGGGAGGATTTGGTCGAAAATCTCAAAGATAATGTGGCCAGACGGAAAGGATACCCGTTCCTTGGTCTGATTCCTCTGAAAATTGTACAGACAAACCTTGTACCTACCTCGTACTCCTTTTTCACTGTTTTTAGGTTGTAGTACAATTTCATTCCTTCAACCGCCTTCTCCAAATTGTGCTGTGCATAAGTTAAAGAGTGCTGGAGGTGCTGCCTTATATGTTCAATGTACTCATGACTGGTGTTCTCATTAATCAGTGTCTTCTCCTGAGTTCTTTGGAGCAGATGCTGAGGTAACACCATTTTTCATCTGGTCATAGCTCAAATGGAGACATTCTAATTGCAAATGATGGTATAGACCTAATAGCTATCAGGACAAGCAGTAAACAAATGACCCAACTAGGCCCAGAGTCAGCCACAAACTTCTTCAGGAAGCTCACAATCGTCTTGTTGTATCTCTCAACCCTTCCGCTAAAGGCCAGGTGGTAGGCAAAGTGTTCTTTCTTTTTCACCCCTACAATCTCCCACATCTTTGTCATCACCTCACTAGTAAAATGACTTCCTCAGTCCAACTGAATCTTTTGCAGGAGGCCAAAACGAGGGGAGATATGGTTCATCATTAGCGCGGCAGCTGTCTCCACTTTACAGTTCGGGGCAGGAAGACATTCTACCCACTTTGTAAACAAGCATGTTACAGTCAACATGTTCTTCTTTCCTCTTGAGGAGTGAATCTCTGGACGGATGAAATTGACTTGCAAATCTGACCAGGGCAGTGTCATTCCCCTTTTCTTTAGGGGAGCTCTGTGTGTGAGAGAACTGGGTTGAGATTGAGCACACACAAGACATCCCTTTAAATAAATGTCGAGGTCCTGCAACCTCACTCAAGATTTCCAACGTCATATGAAACACCCTATGACCAGCAATGGCAGTGTCATGGGTGTGATTCAACATCAGGCTCCTGAATGAGGTTGGTACCACCCACTGGTCACATCCAGATAGCGATCTCCGTACCAAAAAAACATCTTGGATTCAAACATTTTGGAAAACTTCATCAACATCCAGAGATCCTCTTTACCGGTATAATCCGATTCTGTTAGACAGAAAGTCACGGGGTCTTCAATATGTCAATAGGTTTTCCAATAATTGGGTTCTCTCTCTGTGCAGTGATCAACTCTGCATCCAGGGTATCTTTACTCCACTGGGCAGTCAAGAGTTCACTGTTGGCACAAGCTTGTGGCCTGCTGAGAGTGGTGACTTGGATTTCACCCAGCAGGGATTCTGTCTCTATGAAATCCCCCTGCAGAGTTCCTGTATTAGCCAGCTGGTCAGCTGGGTCATTCCAATCCTATCTAGCCCCTCTATTTTTGAATTACCACTTATCATCTTCCAATAGATGGTCATCTCATTAGAGGTCACCAGATCATTAATCAACTGAATCGGTTTCCCATGCTTTAAGGGTTTTTTAGCACAAAGCATGCCTCATGTTTCCCTGTTCTCTATATGTGGTATGCATGAGGTCAGTCCCAGTCTGTACATGGGAGGTTGTGGATAACTGGCATAAGGACCCTGATGGGAGGGGTATCTCCTTGATCAGAGAACCCTTTCTCATACCCCGATTGGTCAGGGCCCCTCATTGCCTGTTTATAGTTCTCTATTTCATTGGTTAAACGCTCATACTTGCTTCTGTCTGTGCTTATTTCCTATTTGTATTCAGAGAGGTATTTTTTTTAACTCTGACACCAAGGCCTGGTTGGCTTCGAGCACCCTGCTCTGAGCCACCAATGGATCCTTTATTTTCTACACTTCATCTTGAAGTGCGTCATCTTCTCTCTGAGAGTCTTGTATTAGGCGTGCATATTCAAGGTGATTTTCCTTCAAGAGACCACTTTCTTTCTCTTGAGCGTCTCTACAATGTGCTGCCTATGTTAGACCAGCTTCTGCTTGATTCAAATGCTCCAGAAGCTCTATATTCTTTTCGCTAATTCTGGTCAGTTCCTGAGAACCTGAAGGACCCTTTTCTGCATCCATGTTCAACTTTAATGCATCTTGATCTTTGATCAGATGGATTTTCGGTTGCTTCAGAATATTTAAATGAGCTTTAAATTGGGCCATCTGAATCTGGTCCTCCCAAATATTTTGGGTCATGTAGAATTATGTTAAAGCTTGGTGTAAAATATCAGTTCCAACTGATGTGATTTCTTGTGCGATTTTGGTTCACCAGCACCCAGCTTGATTCTCTGGCTACTCACCACAAATAAATAACTTAGCTAGGAGATTATTCCTTGCATCTTTAATTTAAATAGTACTTATTTTTTAAATAAAACTGCTTTTCGCACACTTCTACACTCTCTCTGCACAGGGACATAAATCTCACCATATTCCTGCTAGATTTCCACAATGCCAAATCCAATCAGATTACTTTTGCATTACTCTGCCTTTTTATAGGTTAAAACAGTATAAACCTTTAACATTATTCCATCAAGTACTAAAAAGTACTTTTCCCTCATATGCACTCAAAGCCCAGAGTATTCTCTACTGGTTTACCAAAATTGCAACTTCCAATAATTTCATGGCCGAATTGTTACACCAAAGTTCTCTGATGACATTATTCCCTCCCACCACATCTCATCTGATTTTGGTAATAAGCACCCAAAAGCTTCCCCCCGCACATTTCTTAAAGCTGTGCATGAGATCATTAGATGCTTGATCATTTCCACACTATCATTACACCCCCAGTGTCGGCATCTGGCTTATTTCCCATCAATTTGTTTTCTCATCAGTCCAACCTCTCCAGTAGGGAGGATATTGAGTCTAGTTCTTATAAGTAAATCTGTAATGCATCGACCTTGGAAGGTTTGGAACCGATGGAAGTACACCTAACATGGATGCTGGAACTCGTGTAGCGGTCTATGCATTATCGAAGATGGCCGTCAGCACGTATTTACGCACAACGCACCAGTGCTCCGATGCGTTGTATCTTAGTACTTTCGTACCTTACCAGCGCTGTGTTGCTGAATATTTCGCTACCTGTTATTGCTTCCTGTTGCTTTTCCTCTCTCTTCCATCTTACACAGAGGTAAACGTACTATTTTTGTGTAGCTTTTTTTTCATTTAACGGTTTGATCCCTTTTAATCGCACTTTGAGGTTATTCTTAACTCATCAGCACCTGTACTATTCCTTCCTGCTTTTACCTTGCTTAACTTTCTTTCTGACTTCCGTTTCTATTCTACTTACTCCTTTTCTTTCGCCTGGAGTTTCTTCTCTCTTGTTGAAGGCTTTCTAGTCTACGATTCATCAGTTCGTGGTATCGCTGCCTTGGCATTCATCTACTTTCCGACCAGTTTTCTGTGCTTCAATTGTGCCTCAGTACCTTCGGCACCACTGGCTACTTGTTCATCTACACCGAAGAAGGAACTGGACTTGCTTCTACTTTTCTATCCAACCTGAAGAAGACCATTCAGAGTTTTTTCAGCCTACGGCTTTTTCCCTGGAACAACGCGTTGGCTCCTGGGATTTGGTTCCTATCCGGTCGCGGTGGCCTCTCAGGAGTCACGCCCGTACTTGCATCAAAGAAGGAGTAAAGAAATCAGAAAAACACGAAAGAAAGAGAAGACGGAACTCCGAGAAGACTTCAACGGAGATTCAGGTGAGGAGGAGTTGGAGAAGGGAACCAGGGTTGCAAGTTCTGACAGTATACAACGCCAAAAGACAAAGAAAATGGCTACTCCAGAACAGGTTCAAGAAATGTGTAACGCCATTCAAGCATTACGAGTCGATATGCAGAATTTACAGGCTGAAAATCAAGCTCTTCGTCAGCAAGTAGCAACTCGAGATGAAGGAAGAGGTGAACTACCACCGATGCCCCTGTCCATTAACAAATATGATGGTAACCCTAAGGGAATGAAGGAATTTCTCAACGCTTGTACCGTGTATTTCTCTTTCAGAAGGAGGAATTTTGAGTCTGGTAGATCACGTGTTGGATTCCTGATAGCTAACCTAACGGGTAGCGCACTAAAATGGGCAACGCCTCTAGTTACCTCTGATGATCCTTCGGTTAATGATTACGACTTATTTGTTCGCAATTTCAAGACTAGGTTCGAAAGACCAGAGGTTCAGTATTCTACATATGAGGCCCTTATGGATGTAAAGCAAGGGAACCAAGACGTACAGACATATATTTCTCACTTCCAAAGTTTGGCAAGCTTAGCAGGATGGCCAGACACTGGAGCAACAGACCATATTTCGAAGAGGGTTGCACAAAGAGATAAAGGATGAGTTGGCACGAGTCAAAAGTCCCGAGACGTTCTCCGACCTGGTTTCCTTGGTACTCCGAATAGATTTCAGGTTGCAAGAGAGACGCCAAGAGAAAAGGAAAGGTTGAGGACTCCAATGGAACACCCAGGCTGGTGCACAATTTAAGGATCGTGTTTCTACAGAGGAACCAATGCAGATTGGTGCAACTAGAGGACCCCTGTCTTCTAATGAGAGAAGACGAAGGAGAGAACACAATTTGGGCATGTATTGTGGGTCTTCAGACCATCAGTTGAAGGATTGTACAGTGATTCCATCTCGGCTTTCGGGAAACGCGCAACCCTGAGTCTACGCAAAGGAGACTACGGGGAAGGTGGCACAAACCCTTGCAACACCACTAACACAGGAGAAGACAACCGACTGATGATATTCCAAGTATTATTGAACTCTACTAATGGAGTCTCGATTCCTGTATTAGCCATGTTAGACTGCGGTGCTGCAGGCAACTTTATAGACTCCTCATGGGCACAAGACAAGGGTATTCCTCTCAGGCAGAAGAGGAAGCCCATTCCTGTGAAAGGTGTTGATGGACGTCCCTTGTCGTCAGGACCTGTTACTATGTTTCAAGGATGGCACTCTGTCAAGAGTGGCACAGGGCCCCCAGGCAGGGTTTAGGTGGCTGTGCTGATGTAAGGTGACAGATAAGTACACACACAGCAGGAAACTCATCAAGAAAGAAAAGTAAGCAACTGTAGTTGTGAACAGAAAGGGGCAGGAAATACAAAGATACAAACAAACTGGATTCCAACTTGGGGTGTATGCAGATATGGAAAAAGAGTGTTCCACAGACCTTTGGAAACTCCAGCCTTCTGCACAGATTACTATTACAGAGGACCACTCTGTCTGCTCATGGCTGGGAACAACAGCTGTGGGTGTCTGTTAAACAGAAAACGCGACAAGGGAAAGGGCAGAGGTTGCCTGCCGGAAACCAACAGTCAAGCTCTGTACAAAGGATCAACATATGACACAAGAGAGACAAGAACAGAAATAACCAGGGACCTGGAGGTCTAAGAGAAATCTAGCAGAAGAGAATGAAGGAAGAAAAAGTACAATAGAAATGGGTAAACTAAAGGGGAGGACAGAGAAGTCAAGGAAGAGAAGGACAGGGATCAAGAACCAGGGGTTGCAAACAACCAAGAGAGCAGCAGCCAGGAAATAGGGGGGCTGCAAACAAAGATGCAGGGCTAATGGCACAAGCTACAGAAAAACTGTAGTGGATTGCAGAGGACTGTAGTAAGCTGCAAGGCAGAGAGTCCAGAGGAGCAGGACTGAGAGCTGTAGTAGGCGGCAGACAGAGAGCCCAGAGGAGAAGGGCAGCAAGGAGCGAACCCAAAGGAACAGGGCGTCGAGGCAGGTAGACCAGAGGGTCAGTGCTGAAAGCAGAAGAGAGTAGCAGGCTGCAAGGCAGGGAGCCCAGCGGAGCAGAGCAGCAAGGAGCGAGCTCAGAGGAGCAGAGCAGCGTGGCAGGAAGCCCAGAAGGCTATGGCTGTAGGCAGCGGAGTGTAACAGGCTGCAAGGCAGGAAGCCCAGAGGAACAGGGCTGTGAGGCAGGGAGCCCAAAAGGCTAGGGCTGTAGGCAGCAGGGTGTAACAGGCTGCAAGGCAGGAAGCCCAGAGGAGCAGGGCTGTGAGGCAGGGAGCCCAAAAGGCTAGGGCTGTAGGCAGCAGGGTGTAGCAGGCTGCAAGGCAGGGAGCCAAGAAAGAGCACTGGAACAAAAGCAGGAAAATGCAGCAGCAGGAACAGCATACAAATTCGAGTCAAAAGGTAAAAAGGGGCTGGGAGGACTCTTGATGCAAGAGACTGAGCTCCTGCAGGCAGCTGCTTAAATACCGCCCTGCCTTGTACTGAGGCAGGCTAATTGGCAGCACCTGGAGCAGCACACCTGAATACAATCTGCCTCCTCCCTCTCTGGTCCTGAGATGGTGGAAGCAGCTCTGATCCCTAGGGCTTCTGGGGATTGTGGTTCCAATTCTGACAAATGGGAATGGCCAGGATAGCTGTAGCAAGGTGCATTGTGGTACATGTAGTTAGTTGGGTTGAATAAGAAGACACCAAAGTCACGCAAATGGGAATTAAGTACCAAAGTGTGAATGGGTTGTTCCAAGAGTATTCTGAAGATAAATGAATAACAAATAGTCCATGATGGTTGCCAATGTGTGCGCCCATGGCGCAGGCATGACAGTATGCCCCTCTCCAGGCCCCTCTCAAGGCTCCCAGAAGACTGACCAACAAGAAGAGCAAGACCAAGGCCTGCCACACTGTGAAAATGTCTTATACCAAAAAGGCACATCATGAAGCTCCAAAAACTGTTTAACGCTGCAAGGTGAGAGTCTTGAAGGGAGGAGACATTACCAATGTTCCGAACCTTTGAGGTAGAAGTCAGAAAGGACAAAGTCTTAAGGGCCCAAAACCCAACAGTGCGTTCATGAACTGAGAGACTGTGAAGATCTGCTGCAGGCTCCATGGCATATATGTCTTTGAAAGTAGTGGTTTTCCTTAGGGCTGGCAACGGTACAGTGCTGAAGGTGGAACCAGAGATACAGCTGAATAGGTTGCTCTACGAGGGTCTTCCAAATATTCAGAAGCAGCAATAGCAACATTAAGATTTGCAGCATGGACTTCAGGAGTCACAAATGTTGCAGGGACACCCTGAGTAGCAGGGAGTTCAGAAGCCACAGCAGCCGGGAGATCACAAATGGCAGTCGGAAGTTCAGGTGCTGTAGCAGCTGGGAGTTTAGGTGCCACAGGAGTACCAGCGGGCAGGGACGCAACTGAGACTGAAGGAGTACAGTCTGGTAGTTTAGGTGCTGCAGAGGCACCAGCAGGAACAACCGGAGCTGTTGTCTTAATAGGAGAGCTGTTAACTGGCGTTGCAACAGGTACTGTTTTTGCAGGCAGAGAGGAAGGGGGTGCTTCAACTGCAGTAAGAGTGATTGGAGATGCTGCATCAGTAGCGGATTTAGGAGTACTAACAGGAGGAGCAGTAGAGATTGGACTTGCAGATTCAGTAACAGGTAGCATGGCTGACGGAGGATCAGGAAAAAGTAGGCTTTCTGATGGCTGGCCTTCAAAGTCTTGTGTGCTCCGGTGGATAGATGGGTCTGGGGTATTGACTGTTGGTAAAGCTGGATTCCAGACAGGTACTGTGTATAGTCCAGGATCTGACACATTGTCTGGTGCACAAAAGTCCATAGAAGCAGAGTACCTCTCTGACTTGGTCACCTCTTTAGAGGCTTTAAGTGTGAGTAAAGGACCGCTATCAAGGGTAAGAACGGGACAATCCTTTGACTCAGCAGGATCTCCAGCCAGATGATTACACTTGATTTGTGGTGTAAAGGCAGTGAGAGTGATTTGGCCCACTGAAGGAGTTCATTCTTCACTATCTGAGCAACAGCCTGAGTTACTGTGGCTAGTAAGTGACTGAGCTAAGTCAAACTTCAGAAGGTATGTATATGCCAAGTTCAGGTCTTCCATCTGGTCTGTATAAGTCTGTATCCTTTTCTGTATTACCCTTCCAGGCCTTATCATGCCAATCTCTAAAGACAGAATGTCGGGTGTTGGGCATAGTGCCAGATGGTCTGGTAAATTGTGTCCCTTTGCTATATTCTTTCCATGCAAATAGACAAATTCAACATAGAGGTCTTTGGTTTGTCTTTTAAGGCATGAGTTGTTCTTGTAACAGGTATGTTCCATTAGCCTGTTCTACAGCTTCAGAATCTGGGGTAGCAGAAAATTCAGGTGTTGCAATAGGAAGACTGACCTTAGAGTTATCATGGTTAGTAGTTACTGGGGAAGCATTAAGACAACCGATGGTCAGTATTGGTCTTTTGTACCCAGGGCCAGCTGCACTAACCTCAGGATACTGAATGCCTTGTCCTGTTAAATGAGTGTTTCCAGCAGTCTGGGGAGGTTGTGTAGCCTGCCAAGCTGATCTTGAGCATATCACTTTGGCAACAGCGTACTCTGGTTGAGAGTCTGCCACAATGAGTGCAATATCATTGGCTGTAACAGTGTTACGGCATTGGTACTGAGACAGGGTAGCCTGGGATAAAGGAATACAAGGTTCATGTACCGGCTGAATGTCGAATGCAGTGTCAGAAGAAATGCCAGAAAACGCATGAGTGATTTCCACTGGTTGGGCTAACAAAATCTGCAGGAATTCATTTTCTTGCTGTTGTTCTTCTACAGATAAAGACTGCGGATCATAGTTGCAAATGTCATAGTATAGTTACACATAGAAGGGTCAGCGAGCCAGTGAGTGTAGTACTGTGCTTGTAAACCTTTGTTTACTAGGTCGAGTCTGTCTTTTAAACTAGGGTTTTTGTTTGCAGTCCTTAAAAAAACTTTAGATTTTTGCAGAGGTTTCTTGAATGGAAAGGAAAGCATCTTTGGTCTGGTTGTGCCTTTCCTGCCTATGGAACAAGAATTTTTTTGCTCTTGCATTCTGTCGAGGATGGCACTCTGTCAAGAGTGGCACAGGGCCCCCAGGCAGGGTTTGGGTGGCTGTGCTTATGGAAGGTGACAGATAAGTACACACACAGCAGGAAACCCATCACGAAAGAAAAGTAAGCAACTGTAGTTGTGAACAGAAAGGGGCAGGAAATACAAAGATACAAACTGGTTTCCCTCTTGGGGTGTATACAGATATGGAAAAAGAGTGTTCCACTGACCTTTGGAAACTCCAGACTTCTGCACAGATTACTATTACAGAGGCCCACTCTGTCTGCTCATGGCTGGGAACAACAGCTGTGGGTGTCTGTTAAACAGAAAACGCGACAAGGGAAGGGGCAGAGGTTGACTGTTGCAAGCTCTGTACAAAGGATCAACATATGACACAAGATAGACAAGAACAGAAATAACCAGGGACATAACCAGGGACAAGGAGGTCTAAAAAGAAATCTAGCACAAGGGAATGAAGGAAGAAACAGTACAATAGAAATGGGTAAACTAAAGGGGAGGACAGAGATGTCAAGGAAGAGAAGGACAGGGATCAAGAACCAGGGGTTGCAAACAACGAAGAGAGCAAGGGAGCAGCAGCCAGGAAATAGGGGGGCTGCAAACAAGGATGCAGGGCTGCAGTACCGAATGGCACAAGGTACAGAAAAACTGTAGTGGATTGCAGAGGACTGTAGTAGGCTGCAAGGCAGAGAGTCCAGAGGAGCAGGACTGAGAGATGTAGTAGGCGGCAGACAGAGAGCCCAGAGGAGCAGGGCAGCAAGGAGCGAACCCAAAGGAACAGGGCGTTGAGGCAGGGAGACCAGAGGGTCAGGGCTGAAAGCAGAAGAGAGTAGCAGGCTGCAAGGCAGGGAGCCCAGCGGAGCAGAGCAGCAAGGAGCGAGCTCAGAGGAGCAGAGCAGCGAGGCAGGGAGCTCGGAAGGCTATGGCTGTAGGCAGCAGAGTGTAACAGGCTGCAAGGCTGGAAGCCCAGAGGAGCAGGGCTGTGAGGCAGGGAGCCCAAAAGGCTAGGGCTGTAGGCAGCAGAGTGTACCAGGTTGCAAGGCAGGAAGCCCAGAGGAGCAGGGCTGTGAGGCAGGGAGCCCAAAAGGCTAGGGCTGTAGGCAGCAGGGTGTAGCAGGCTGCAAGGCAGTTAGCCCAGAAATAGCACTGGAACAAAAGCAGGAAAATGCAGCAGCAGGAACAGCATACAAATTCGAGTCAAAAGGCAAAAAAGGGGTTGGGAGGACTCTTGATGCAAGAGACTGAGCTCCTGCAGGCAGCTGTTTAAATACCACCTGCCTTGTACTGAGGCAGGCTAATTGGGAGCACCTGGAGCAGCACACCTGAATACAATCTGCCTCCTCCCTCTCTGATCCTGAGATGGTGGAAGCAGCTCTGATCCCTAGGGCTTCTGGGGATTGTGGTTCCAATGCTGACGAATGGGAATGGCCAGGAATTGATAGCTCTAGCAAGGTGCATTGTGGTACATGTAGTTAGTTGGGTTGAATAAGAAGGCACCAAAGTCACGCAAATGGGAATTAAGTACCAAAGTGTGAATAGGGGTTGTTCCAAGAGTATTCTTAAGATAAATGAATAACAAATAGTCCATGATGGTTGCCAATGTGTGCGCCCATGGTGCAGGCATGACACTATGGAAACATTACCATTACAGAGAAGCATGAAGAATCACACCGAAGAGATAATCTTTGACACTATAAGGGCTGCTCATTTTCCAGTAATACTTGGCAATTCTTGGTTGAGACTTCACAACCCTTCTATTGACTGGAGTGCTAATCGACTGAGTTTTAACTCAGATTTCTGTGGAAGGAATTGCATCAAGGAGCAACGGGTTGAAGTCTCTGCATGCCCTATCAATCAGTCTACAGTTTCTATTTCTGCCATTCCCGTTCATTATCAAAAATACAAAGAGGTTTTTGAAGATGTTGTTCCCAAACTCCTCCCACCTCACCGACCTGAAGATTGCAGGATAGACTTAAAGGAAGAAGTCTCACTACCTTTCGGTAGGATGTATCCGTTGTCCCAGCAGGAAAGGATGGTCTTGAAAGAATATCTCAAATCCAATCTTCAGAACAGTCTGATTCGGAAGTCAAGATCCTCTGGAGGTGCATCCCTTTTCTTTGTAGCAAAGAAGGGAACGAAAGAATTACGTCCATGTATAGACTATCAAGAAGTTAACAGAATTACTGTCCGGGTACGTTATCCCATGCCCTTGATAAGGGACATTCTTGAAGCTGTTAAGGACTCCAAGATCTTCACTAAGATCGATCTACGCGGGGCCTACCACCTGCTCAGGATCCATGCAGGTGATGAATGGAAGACCGCTTTCCGAACACTGTTGGGGTTGTTGGAGTATTGCGTGATGCCGTTTGGATTAGTCAACGGCCCATCGGTGTTCCAGCGGTTCATGGACCACATTTTCGCTGATATGCTAGGAACTTCTGTTGTAGTATACTTAGATGATATTTTGATCTACTCTTCCACTCTAACTGAACATCAGAACCTTGTTAAGGAAGTACTGCAGAGACTCAAGGACAATCGTCTGTACGCTAAGGTCGAGAAGTGTATATTTGAGGCTACCGAAGTACCTTACCTCGGCTTCATCTTATCCTGTAATGGAATACGGATGGATCCGGATAAGGTAAAGGCCATTCTCAGGTGGCCTGAACCATCTTCTCCTAAGGATATTCAAAGATTTCTTGGCCTGGCTAATTTCTACCGTCGTGTCATTCCTCACTTCTCGGAGATGGTACTTCCTCTGACATTACTTCTCAAGAAGGGAAGTGTTTTCGGATGGAATCCTTCTGCACAATCAGCCTTTTCGGACCTCAAGAGACTATTTACCACAGCTCCGGTACTTGTTCAACCGGATAAATCAAAACCCTTTATCGTGGAAGCCGATGCTTCAGGCGGAGCCCTCGGAGCTGTGTTCTTACACGAAGACAATGAAGGAGTGGAACATCCCATCGACTACTACTCACAAACTCTTACAGTCAGTGAACGAAACTATTCTGTACTTGAGCAAGAGCTTTTAGTGATGAGAAGAGCTTGCGAGGAGTGGAGACATTTATTACAAGGGGTCACACATCCATTTCTGATTCGCACTGACCACAGGAATCTGCAGGTTCTCCAGCAGATGGAATGCCACAATTCCCGTCATGCCAGATGGGCATACTATTTCTCCAACTTTGATTTCCAGATTACATATATACCAGGCTCACAAAATGGAGTAGCTGACGCCCTTTCTAGAAGCTGGACGGAAGATCAAGCTATGGAGGTCAAACCTACTGAGAAGGAAAGGATGTTGCCTACCGCGAGATTTATTGCAGTGATCAACTGCTTTCTTCAGAAGGTTAGGAAGAAATACAGGACAAGGACTTGACAGAAGCTAATGTCTAAAGGTCTTCAAGAGAGAGATGGATTATGGTTCCACAATTCGTCTCTCTTTCTCCCTTCTTCACAACTTCAAGCCAAGGCGCTACATTTTTGTCATGATCTCCCATTAGCTGGTCATAGGGGACAAAAGGCCACCTACGAACTATTGGACAGAAGTTTTTGGTGGCCTTCCATGAGAGCTGATGTTAACTCATATGTTAACTCCTGTTCTGTATGTGCTAGTGCAAAGGTTTCTAGACAGAGACCTTTAGGACTTCTCCAGCAAGCTGATTTACCTTCTCGACCCTGGGAGAATCTATCTATGGACTTTATCATAGATCTACCTCCTTCCCAGAGGAAGATAGCTATTATGGTTACAGTTGATTCCTTTTCCAAACAAGCTCATTTTTCCTCTTTAACAGGAGTGCCTTCCACTTCTGAGATAGCCTCTGTGTTTCTACGAGACATAATAAGACTGCACAGGTTTCCTAGAGTGATCATCTCGGACAGAGGAGTACAATTCACCTCTAAATTCTGGTCCATTCTGTGTAAGGAACTAGGTATCCAAAGAGCATTATCATCAGGATACCATACCACCCTCAATCCAATGGACAAACAGAGAGACTAAATGCCACACTGCAGGAGTATCTGCAGTGTTTCTGTAACAAGGAACAAGACAATTGGGCATCATTGTTACCCATGTCAGAGTTCACGGATAACACCACGGTACATACAGCTATTGGAATGAGTCCTTTTCAGTGTACCTATGGTTATCATCCACATTTTCTACCTCCCCAATAAAGCCGGAAGGACCAAGGCTCCGACTGTAGACGAGGCACTGTTCAAAATACAACAGACCCATCAATTGGCTTTACAGACTCTAGAGAAGAGCAGAAGGAACTACAAGAGATTAGCCGATGCTAAGAGAAGACCCAATACTCAATGGGGTCCTGGTTCAATGGGATTGCTATCCACCAGATACTTACCTCGCTGGACACGTATGGGCACATTTTCTCCAAGATATATCGGTCCATACAAGATCGAGGCTAAAATCAATCCTGTCGCCTACAAGTTGAAACTACCAGCTCGATTCAAGAGAATACACCCGGTATTCCATACTTTCTTACTAAAGGATGCCCCCTTCGATGTGGAAGATCCTTATCAGAGGAGTATTAAGAAGATGAGTGTAGTAGATCCCGAAGAAACCAAGGAGTATGAAGTGGACAGATTGGTTGATTCATGTTATCGACAGGGTATCTTGCAGTACCTGGTACACTGGAAGGGGTATCCCAGATCAGAGAGAACCTGGGAGCCCAAAACCCATATAAGTGCTCCAAGTCTTGTTCAGAGGTTTCACAGGTTGTTTCCGAATAAACCAGGTGGTGTCTGACATCGAAGGGGGCATACTGTAATGCATCGACCTTGGAAGGTTTGGAACCGATGGAAGTACACCTAACATGGATGCTGGAACTTCGTGTAGCGGTCTATGCATTATCCAAGATGGCCGTCAGCACGTATTTACGCACAATGCACCAGTGCTCCGATGCGTTGTAGCTTAGTACTTTCGTACCTTACCAGCGCTGTGTTGCTGAATATTTCGCTACCTGTTATTGCTTCCTGTTGCTTTTCCTCTCTCTTCATTCACCATCTTACACAGAGGTAAACATACTATTTTTGGGTAGCTTTTTTTTCTCTTAACGGTTTGATCCCTTTTAATCGCACTTTGAGGTTATTCTTAACTCCTCAGCACCTGTACTATTCCTTCCTGCTTTTACCTTGTTTAACTTTCTTTCTGACTTCCGTTTCTATTCTACTTACTCCTTTTCTTTCGCCTGGAGTTTCTTCTCTCTTGTTAAAGGCTTTCTAGTCTACGATTCATCAGTTTGTGGTATCGCTGCCTTGGCGTTCTTCTACCTTCTGACCAGTTTTCTGTGCTTCAATTGTGCCTCAGTACCTTCGGCACCATTGGCTACTTGTTCATCTACACCGAAGAAGGAACTGGACTCGCTTCTACTCTTCTATCCAACCTGAAGAAGACCATTCACACAGGGTTTTTTCAGCCTACGGCTTTTTCCCTGGAACAGCGGGTTGGCTCCTGGGAGGCTCCTGGGATTTGGTTCCTATCCGGTCACGGTGGCCTCCGGGGAGTCACGCCCGTACTTGCATCAAAGAAGGAGTAAAGAAATCAGAAAGACATGAAAGAAAGAGAAGACGGAACTCCGAGAAGAATTCGACGGAGATTCAGGTGAGGAGGAGTTGGAGAAGGGAACCAGGGTTGCAAGTTCTGACAAAATCTCCAAAATAGACCGATGGAATTTTTTAAAATAGTTTAGCAATACATTTGATTTCTTTATTTCCCAGATGAAGTTATTGCATATTTGGTATTTATTTCGTTGATCCATGGTATCTTGCCAGTCAATCTCCTGCAATGACGTCTTCACTTTAAGAGGATTTGTCTTCAATACATTTCTCCGTCAAAAAAGTATTACATTGTTCTTTCCAACATGTGGTACTTTAACAGTTGCCTGAACAACCTTCTATCCACCTCAGTGCCGAACAGGGGGTCCTTCTCTAACATCCCATCAAGCTTTCTGGCATCTGTTAATTCTGACTCTGAGACAGGAACAAAGGAACGGATGCCCAGGTGGTTTTCACAACCATCTTTATTTACAGGTTGCAAGACACACTGGAAAGCAGCACACAGTCATTCTGCCTTCCCCTCCTTATATAGGCCTTTTTGGGTGATGCAATACTCTCATACAAATTACTCCCTTGTCAGAGCACCTCTCTGAGAGGGCCTTTTAGCCAGACAAAAGCCCGCCCTATCTTCTGATTGGGTGGCTTATTTGTCGCTCACCAAGCCCCCATCAGTTCATACTTGGCAAACACTTGCTGACTGACACATAGGGCCTCATTACAACCCTGGCGTTGGACCATGGTGCTATTAGCACCATGGTCCATGCCGGTTTCAGCCATGGCGGATTTATCGCCCCATTCCAAGGTTGGCGGGGCGGTAAATCCCCATTCACCATGGCCCCTTCCCCATTCCCGTTTTTGGCCCATAGGGCTCAATGGGAATGGGGGAGGCGCTAATTAGGGCACCGTAAATTACGGTGCTGTAATTAGCACCAAGGTCCCTTAGCGGGATGGACTTTAACGCCTGCAAAAAGCAGGCATTAAAGTGGGAATCTGGCGCTAAGGGTTTAACGGCGCCGCAGCCTTTTACGGCGCCATTAACCCCTTAACGCCAGGGTTGCAATGAGGCCCATAGAGTGATAAGCTTATTTTAGACCCAGCCAAACACAATTACACATCCTTCAACTCCTACTAAAAGCAATTGTAATCAACTCACTTGTCTGTTCTTATCTACTCTTCGAGGTTCTGCCAATTTTTAGTCTGTGTTTCATACCGTGGTGAAACAAATAAGCTTATTCATTTGGTGCCAGCAATGCAGCTATTCTGTCCAAATTGGTCATCAAAAAGATACATCATGTCTGGTTTTCCTGCCAAGCTCTAAATATAATCTCCCAGATGTGCTTATCTTACAGCAAGAGGCTGCCAAAGAATATTATTTGTCAGCATGAGTCAGGACTTCCACTCCTGCTTTTAAGACACCATTTTGTGCTTTGGCATCCATTTGAAACATATTCCAATCTACCATTGTGCTGAGTCATTATTTACTATTAAGCACTTCTCATTTTATATCCTATTTTCTGAATATTCTTTTACATATTCATGATACATGTGTCATACTTGAGGTATTCTTCACTTCCTGGGTCATTCTAATCCAAAATATGTGCCGCGACACATACACTTTTTTAACCTAAAAATAAAGGCGTTTTAATTCTGATTTCTGCAATACTGGAACCATTGATCTGCCTATCATGTTATCTGTACTCAGTTTGAGGGGGGAGGTCTGGCACCCCTATACACAAACCCCACTGGTCAGTATTCGACCACTGTTCAATACATGACCACTACACCTAGTGTCCACCCTCTCCCATATACAATGTACCTATACATCCCATCTCAGTCACCCCTCAATGTGGTGCTTAATCTCAACATGGGAGGGATCATAAAAGAATTATTTCTACAGAATCACACCAGTGTCTTCAACCATATTGTATTCTCCTAATCTAAGACATATATATATATCACTTTATGTCAAAAGACCATTGCATAAGTTTCACCCTCTTTGAATCTTTGTATGTGCGCATCCTCACAGAATAACTTTATTTGCTCCTGTCTGGAACATACATCTATTACCCAATTAAATATAAAATAACATGCACAGCAAGTGATTTTAGCCACTACGAGAATCGGGAGGGATCATTCTTTGAGGGAACCCCCGAACTCATCTTCTCTTGTTTTGTCCACGTGCAACATTTTACTGTACTCTTTTTCCTTCCTCCCGCGCCACAACACTTACTTGTTTCTTGCCCTTTCCCATACACATTTTAATTTCATCTTCTTTTTGCTTCAACAAATCTTCCACCCGAATCATCTTATTTTTCTTATTCTGCGTCCAAAGACCTTCTTTATGATTAGTCCATTTGTTTTATTTGTCGTTTGGGCTGCTTTGCAGCAATTTCATGGGCCGCTAATTCCTATGCCAGTCTTTTTGATTTCATTGTTCTTTGCAACCATAGATTACTCAAACTCTCAATCTTCTTTATTAACAAAGAATAGTTAGGGGGGCATTTGATTGTTTCTGGGGAACACGAGGATGGGGGACGTTCTCATTGGAAAAATGTTTTTCAAAGGCTGTTTCAACTGGGCATCTGGCTGGATCTCTCAAAACCTTTTCACAATGGGTTTTCGCTCCCTGCTCGCAGGATCGATTGCTGTCAATCACCTGGTGTGTAGGTATCTCCCATCCATCTGCAATATAAAACTGAATGAGTTTCTTCAAAACTAAGTGCATTTATCTTGTCAGTACTGCCTCCACAAACCCAAACCTTAGAATATTCATGACCTTCCTTTACTCTTTTTGACTTTCTAACAACAATTGCTACTGCATTTTCTCTTTTTCTAATATAATAGGATGGCTGCTCCTTTCTCCCTTTTCAGCATATCTCAGAGTCATTTATTCTTTATACATAGTGGCTAATAACGGGGTTGAGACCATAAAGTATATACATCTTTGCCTTTTTACTAGCACTGCCCTATTTTTTCATGGGTTTCTTTCTTTCCAGCAATATTAAATAGCAAAGGAAACATTTTCTCTGTGATTGTCATTCTTCCCACCATCGAGTTATACAGTCTCCTTTATGATAAAAATAATAAAAGACAACAGACAACATAACAAATTCAAAACATTTTTAAAAAAAGGGATGTGTTTTCTTCAGTCGCTCCCTTTCTTTCTTCTTGGTACATCCATAACTGAAGAAGAAGACACTGATTACGGGTTCCTGTTCCCTGTAGAAAAACTAAATAGAACAAAGTCATGTTTTAAGCTGCCAAAGTGATCAGTTACTTCCTCAAGGTAGGCCTTTTCTCTCTTCTCAATCAGGATGTTTGCTGAGGTCATCTCTTGACATTTTCAGCCCACTAAACTGTAGGCTTGCTTTTCTGCAAAAGAAAACCCATTGGTGCACATTACATTTCTTTCGATTTTTCAATACATATAGTGACAGGCCTGTGTTTTAGTCTTTTCTGCTAATGCTGGAAATGTTCTCTGTACTTTTGATGTCCTCCTCCTGATGGTGTGGAATTGCAGTCTCTCCTTTCTTTGCTGTGTTTATTCTGTTGAGACATAATTAATATGTTTCGTTGTCCTTCCTACACTAACCTTGCCTACCCGGTTATTGGGAACCCAGCACTTATTCTATTAAGTGCATGCAAGTGTGGCTCATAGAAATACATTGTTTTGCCTATCCTTACTGTTTCATGCATTTGCCTTGTCCCGGGAGGATAGCTCAGTGGCAGCGTGCGCGTCTTGGAAGCAAGACGACACGAAGCAACAACGTTCGATCCCCGGGTCCGCGCTTAAAAACCTCTGGGTGTTTAAGCGCGTTATAAATACGTAACTAAGACAAAAAAAAAAAAGCACAATTACGTAACTAATTCCTGTAACAGCGCCTCGATGCCTGCGGGCTGTGTGAGCGCTATATAAATGTAAAATAAAATAAAAATAAATAAATACATATTTGGCATTTTCTTTATTGCTAGAATTACAAAAAGGGTTATTCTACCTTCTACCCAAAAGTCTTCTTTATTCTCGTCATTAGATATGGCCATACTTGCATGTATATGCTATTTTGTGCTCACACCGTTTGCTCCTTTCTTGGGAAAATGATATCCATTTAAAACTGCCCTTTTTCTTTACTCACATGGGTCTTCTTACTCCTAAAAATGATCACTAAGGTTTGCTCACAGACTTACTGTGACAACTGGTACTTACCTTTTCATTCTCTTGTCCACTAGTACTTACTTTTGTGATAATATAATGGGCCTCATTACGAGTCCGGCGGTAACCTGCCGGTTTTTCCAGCTCGGTTACCGCCAGACTTGTTTACCATTCTGCCTCCGTGATTCCTGGAATTACCGGGGCATTACGACCCCGGTGGCCCAGGAATTCCAGAGGCAGAATTCGGTAAATCCCCATTCCCATTGAGTCCGATAGGACTCAGTGGGAATGGGGAAGTGGAAACACCGGCACCATCTCGTGCTGGTGCTTCCACGTACGCCTCCAGGTGGGCGGTATAAATCCCGCCATGTCAGACCTGGCAGGAACGCCACCTCCCGCCTGCAGGACTCGAGATCGGGCGGTCCGGAATTAACAGTGGCGGCGGGTTTACCGCCACTGTTATTTCCGGACCGCTCGACCCGTAATGAGGCCCAATGTCTTTTCCCATTACATTACTATACTCCACTAAGGCCATGTAGACATTCCCCCTGTTCTCCAAAAATGACAATATTTTTCATCTGTAAAATATAAATCAACATCTTCATCTAAACAAAAACAATGTTCTTGTTACTTACTCTCCTATGTTCTTTTGTGCAGTTCTACTAAAGATTCTCTCATAGTGTTAGATCAATCTTGGCCATCCATACACTTTTTGGCCTTTCATTAATCACATTTCATTTTCATCAAAATACGCTATAATCAATTGTAACCAGAACCATGCATTGTGCTCATTGTTTACCAATCTGGATGTCTTATCCAGACCTTTCTCCATCACTCTTGTCTCCCAATATTATTCTTTGTTCCTTTATTTGAACCTTCTATCAACTTGTGTTTTTTGCTGCTTTAATATCCGTTCATTCGTTTGTTCCTTCATTCATTCATTTTATTTTAAAATATTTGTATTTATTTCATCCCCTGCATTGTCGTCAATCTTTTAGTTTTGAGCTTCTTATTTCTGCGCTTTTATCCTTATCTATTTAGGATTATCTTACATTAATTAGTCTAATTACAACGCAAACCTTTCATTTTTTACGTATTTATAATCCCTCACATGTGTGTTCTTTATTTTGTTCCCCTATTCCTTTCAATAGACCCATGTCATTAGGGCCAGTGGTCCACAGTACATTTGGCTCTCTCTCCAAGTCTTCCTGAAAATATGCTAGGTACTGCCGCATGTTTATCATTCGCTGTGGAATTTCCCCTTTTCTCTATTTGTATCCAGTATGTGATGCTCATAAAAGACGCCACTTCATCATCTGTTAAGTCCTGTCTAAATATGTTGTCATTAGTGACGTCAGTCAACCTAGACCCTGCTTTGATAGCTATCACTGTTCTCCATGGTCTACCCTCATTGTCCATTCCTTCGAGCATTGCTATTTTCTTTCGTACTATGGCTGCTTTTAATTCTACAGGGATAGTCTGTCCCCCCCTTTGTCCATTGCTATCTATGGTCTGCGCGAAAACTTGTTGGGTATCCTCACAGCCCTTCCCACTAAGCCAGGTAGCCATGTTAATAGAATGCTCACCTTATAATAGGAAAATCACTGACTCAACCGGAACACCTCACAGAGCCACTTGCCCTATGAATGCCAGTGTAAATTCACCCGTGTTTAAATAGTGTATTCCAAGAGTGGAACACACTATCCCTTGGTCAATAAATAAAATCGTCATGTTAAGTTTTGTCATCCAATCCTTTCCCAAAATATTGACTGGTGCCTATCGCAAATATAACAAATGATCAGTTATGTCACACTCTCCTATAGAGACTGGTAATTCTATCTCCAAAGAACCTTTAAGCATTTATGGCAAATCCCACCATTGGATAACTTTCCCTCTCGTATACATGAACGAGTTCCACCAGTGTCTACTAAAAACAAAAAGGATTTTCCTCCTATCATCACATCAATCATTGGCTACTCTTGGGGGTGCAGCACAAGACCTATGTAGAGCAGATTCAATAACACTGCTGACATTACTGGCAGGGAAAGAATATATATAAATATTCAGTAAAAAAAGTTGTTAAAGTGAAGTTATGGTTACAAGTAAAACTGAAAAACCATTGATATTTGCCATTTATGGTAAGCTAAGCAACCATAACTTGTGCCACCACCGTGCACTGCTAAAACTAACACCTAGGACATCAAAGATGATATGACAAATGTCATTGATGACAACACTGATGACATCACATATCAAATTAATTCTGATGAAAAGTCGATAGAAGTTGTGTGTACAGTGTCGGTAACAACATATTACAGATAATCGGGGACCTCTCATAAACTATTTAATGTATTCACAAATGTACTAATTTCAGTGTATGTAATGAAGTCACTGATGACGACTTGTTGCAGATTTGCCAGATCGTTCTTTGCTGATGAGCTTCTTGTGTGTATGAATAAAACTTGATATCCTTGCAAGCAGTGACTTGGGCTTTTTCCCTAGCGGGTTGTATTTTTTCTGGTGTGAGTGTGCAGGCGCGTGCCTTCACAGTACACATCTCAGGGGAGCCAGTGTAGTCGCCAGAAAGCCTTCCAAGAGAGCATTGCCACCATTTAGGTGGGAGAGGACCAAGGCTTCGACAGCAGATGTGAAGTTGTTTCTGGAATTAAGGACTTTCTGCACAAGAGAAGGTTGGTACCAAGCCATTTGTGTTGGTTGTGCTCTCGTATCTAAATATGTTCAGAATTATTTCCAATAATCTCTCTAGGGCGTCCGGCAGGGATTGTCATGTTTTCTATTACTTCTTCTTGGTAATTACACCATGATAAGGTTTTAAACCATTATTTTACTGTGGCTGCAGGTCCTTTAAACCAGGATTTGTCAATGTGTGACTTAGAAATGAGTCAACCTACACCAAATAATCTTTTTTCTTTCTTACCAAGACCAAAGAAGCAGCCTAGTACATAGATTGCAGGAGACACTTCACTTTCAGTGCCATCAATTTCTTCTACAATCTGCCAGATCCCATTCCTGAATGTATAAATGGGAACCGTCCACTTTCATCGAATCCTTTTTCCCAGACAGGTGGCCTTCATCGAATGGCAGCCTGTCAGGGAACACCGCTGCAAAGTTAAAGCACAAGTGGTGACGGATGAGGAAGCGGTGGCCGGAGTGGTAAAGAGGAGGATAGAGGAAGTTGGAATGTGTGTGTATGCATATGTATTTATGGATGTGTGCGTGGGGTGCCTGTGTTTGTATAAGAATGTTTTGGGATTGGGCATGGCAGGGTGGGCCAGGAATCTGGGTGTGGCGGGGTGTCCCCCACTGAATCCACAACAGGCTGTGTGGGGAAGAGGGAGGTGGAGGGAACCGGGATTGCGGGGGTGTCCCCTGCATTACAAAAAGCCAGGGAGCTAGGGTGGAATGATGTTTCCATGCAGCACCGAAACCAGGATCGGGGAATCAAGCTTCAGTGAAAATGGCCTGTGGGGAAACAACATAGAAATGAAAGAGCCATAACCAGGATAAATCCATGAAATTGGCAGAGAAGGACCAGCATCTCAGACATTCCTCTTTATATTGAGTGTTGTATTTTTCCAATTGTTGTGTTGTTCAGTAGTATTTATACACATATTTGATTTGAATGAGCTTATAAGAATATTGCATGCACACCATGTGTACATGTTTCATAGCTTTATACCCTTCAAATCCATGACATCTTTTTCCAGATATTTCTACCATTTCTCCATAGCAACAACTGATTGTTTATGCAAAGACAGCTCCAATGAATATAGCTGTGACATGATGTAGCTGTGTGTCTAAATTTGCTCCCTTTGCTCTTGTTCCTGCCGTTGGGGGCATAATTTGGGAACTTTTTCACATTGGACTTACCTTCTGAACACTTCAATACAGTATTACCGTGATAACCTGGGTATCACCGATCAGGCCCTGCCTGTCTGACCTCATTCCTATCTGATCGACCCTCCCAGGTCCAACTTGGGTCCTTACATTCCTCTAGCTCACTCTCTACTTGTGGTGTTCCCCAGTGGTCCAACCTCTCTTCCTGGCTGTTCAACCAATATCTGGCACCTCTCGGCCATCGCATTGGCACTCTCTGCTCCAACTTTCAGTGTGGTGTGTCGCCAACCACGTCTGCCTTAATGCCAGTAAGACAGAGATTCTCCTCATTAGGACACCTGCACCCTCCTTTCCTGTCACTCTCTGGCTGGCCTCCCTCGGCCCTCTTCCTGCTCCCACCTGTGACGCTAAGAACCTGGGGGTCATCTGCGACTCCACACTCTCCTTTTCTCCTGACATCTTTGACGTCTCTAAGAAGTCAAACTACCAACTGCACCTCTTCAGAGGTATTTTCCCTTTCCTCTGCTTCCCCCAGAAGCTCACTGTTGTTAGGAAAGATTTCTTAATTGTAGGTAATTTTCCTTCCTTGTGGCAACCCCTAAACTTTTTGCTGTTGTTTTACACCCTGATCTAGACTTTGCCAGAGAAGCGCAGCCTTCTGCCGCACTCCTCTGGGCTTTCGCTCCATTCTTACGGGGAAACTGACATGGCCTTAAGACAATCAGTACCGGGAAACGTTGTTTTCTGTAGTTCTTTTCTCATGTTGCAGCTTTCGCGCAACATGACACAAGAGGGCACTGTAAGCTAAATAACTGCTTTCTTGGGTCTCTAGTCACTCTACAGGCCCTAGGCACTCTCTTTGGATTGTTAACGAACGGTGCAAGTGAATCACGGACGGGACTGGTGGCAGCGATTGTTTCTTTTTGCTTTGAGATCCTTTTGTCTGTTTAAGCGTGTTTCTCGCGCTTAGCCCAAAATGGTGGCCAGGCTTCCAAAATGGCCAGACCACGAGGCTCGTTGTCCTGGCCGCTGACCGTCTTGCCCCCTTCACCTTCCCCAGGTCAAGCCGACTCGGGGCCTTCCTTATTTGGGCATGTACTGTCACGTGAAACACAGATGCTTTTGCGGGCTTCTACAGGCCTTGTGTGTGCCACCAGGATGTGGGTTGGGATGTCTGGTCCCAATACACATCCTGGGTGCCAGAGAGTCTAGTGTGTCTTGAATGCCTGGGACCACAGTGGTCCGTGATAGGTCCACGTATGGTGTGAGTGTTTTGTGAGCAGATCTCCCATTGGGTCCTCTCCGTTTTGGCGCGAAGGGAACCCTGGATAAGAGGAGGCTGGAAACACCACTACCATGTCGATCTCCTGAGTTATCACGAACGACGGATACAGGAGCCAAGTATCCTGCAACTAAGAGGCTGAACCGAGGAATCGCTGGTGACCCGCTGAAGGACTGCTCCTCTTCACTGCTGTCGCCCTGTGAGACCATTCTGCCTCTGATCGAACGAGAATGCCTGCACTGGTACTTCGACCCTTTGGAATAGTGGGAAAAACTATTCTCGGCATCTTCATCATCTCCTGCATGTAAGCCTTCGGAAGCGTCCCTGGGCCATCCAGTGGACTGACCAGCTTACCCAGGAGCCTTGCTCTGTCACCGCCGTCAGGTTGTTGTTGTATTCCGAGTCCTTCGCACTCTCACACGATTCGCACACTTGGCATTCCCAGGTCTGAAGTGAGAAGTGTGCATTGGGCTGAAATACACACGGCCGCTGCGTTGCACTGCTGTGGTAACAATCTGTGCGGGTTCACTGCGTTTGGGACATCCTCAACTCTAACTTCTGCTGCCGCGGAATCTACATGACGCCGAGTCGTCCCCTGCTTGTGTCTGAACCTGCCAGCACTGAAACTGACGCGGAGAAGCCTGGGTCTGCCTGCATCGGGGACCAGTGAGTAGCAACGCTAGGAACCGGTCGCCCTCCTGCAGTAGCCTGTAGCTTTTCCTCGCTGTGTTAAACAGCACGCCTTTTTCGCACTCGCACTCTACTTCTGCCCACAAGTGGAGGCCGCGCTTGAGTAGCAGAGATCTGTTCGTCCTCATTTGTTCACCGCTCTGAACTGCCTGATTTCCTTGAAGAGACTCCCCTTGGCCCGTTGGCACCAGCGTGTGCAGGTACTTTTGAGCACAAGGCTCCACTCTTCGTAGGGCTCGGACTTCCTTCTAGTTAGGTGGCCTCTGAAGGTGAACTGGGTCTAACGATTACTTGCACTGCCTGTTTTCCTCCCCATCTAGGTGGTCTGCATATTTCGTGCTTCTAACTCTTTAGACCCTTCGGTAATTGTATATATACTGTATTTGATTGTGATGTGTTGGTTTACTTGGTTTTACCGTGATTCTTTACTATGGTCAATGTTACAGAGGCCTTGTAATAAATGTGTCTATATTTTTAATATAACACCTGCTTGGAGTGATTTGTAAGTGCTCATTTCGGGCTTTCAGTCACCCTCACCCCTCTTGAGACCTAGTCTTGACCACCGCCATCGCTACACTGATTGGTCTGGCTTGCCCAGAGGTTACCCTGTTCCAAGAAACTAGGCTGGCCTCCAGGACAGAGTTCAGAAATCCATTTTAACAACTGTCTCTAGAGCTCTGGTTCTCTCTAGGTTGGGCTACTGCAACAGCTTCTTTCTAAATATGCCTGCTTGCTTCTACTCTCTGCCCTCTGCAACTCATGCAGAACAGTACTGCAAGACTTGTCCTTGGCCTCAAGCCCAGGGATCGTATCTCTCCAGCACTGAAATCTCTGCATTGGTTCCCAGTGGCTGCAAGGATTAAGTTCAAGACCCTCTGCATTGGCCACAAGGCCTTCTGAGGCCTGGGTCCTAAATACCTCCAACTTTGTGCCTCCACCTCCAACTCCCTCAGGGTCAGTCACTTTTCCAAGCAACGAGTTGGTGATAGATCTCTTTCTTCGGCTGAGGCCTCCCCCTGGAACAGCCTCCCTGCCACTCTTAAACCTGAGGAGAACCATCTCCAGAAGTACCTCAAGACTTTCCTCTTTGCTTCTGCCTTCTCTCTGCCTCTCCCCTGCTGATTTCCTGTCTGATACTGCACTGGTCAGCTGGCTACCCTTTGATTTCGGACCCAGGTCCCTGCCCGCCCAGTTGCACACCTGTCTGCCCCTCAGCTCACTATCCAACAGGGCAGGAGCCCTGCAACAGCAGAATCTGCTCTCCCTCTGGTGCCGGCATCGCTCCATGCTGCAGGAGCAGCTGGGATTCCACCCATCACCGCCAAACAAGCCCCTCTCTGCACGCCACTGAGCCTGCTCCGCGTGTCATCGAGCCAACATTTCGTCACCTGGGCCTGCCAAGAGGTGCACTGAGGCACCGTGGCCAAGCAATCTTAGCCCCAGTGCTGGGTTACATATCTTTGTTTCACCCCCTACCTGATCTACGAAACATACGCCTCGCCGTAAAATGGCCGCCATCCACAACGTGTTTGCAGCGTCACCTGTGGTTGCCTAGCAACCAGCATAACATCTTCATTTAACACGGCGCAGCAAACCACAGGCGGAAGCCGGCCCACCTCGCCTAAGGCCCTCTGAGCCAAAGGCCCCTTCCTGTCTGCCTCTGTCCGCACCTGCGCTACGGCGCTGGACACTGCTCTGCAGTACTGACACCCTGCATATTAGTCGAAATCCCCCAATTCGAGATCTCCGCTCTTCCACAAGTCGGCCGAGGCCCAGACTCGCCTCGGATACGTTCACAATGAACAATCTCGAACTTCACCCGAATATTGCGCCTTCCGATGCCCATGAGAGCCTAACATCACCTGGAGCTACCGGCATCGTGCCTATGCAACAGACCCCTCTACTGTTCTTAACCCGCTGCCTGCAAACCCGATTACGATCAGGGAGTGAACACTTGCACAAAACCTATCATCGCTTTATTTACTGTGCTCTTGCGTTAACACCGTGTCAAGCCAGTGCATGTCCGCACTTTTCTGTTCTCAACCTTAGCTGATCCGCTGATTTGCCCCTCATTGATCTGTGCCACCTATTCACTGGCCTACAATTTGTGAACTTGTTTTAGGTATGCCGTACTCTGATTTATCGTCTTGTATTATCACGTTGTAATTTAAGTTGATATCTCGCGATTTGACCTCTGCCACATTTGACCTGCACCTCACTGTTGTGCCCCATATTTGATCTGTGCCACCTATTCGCTGGCGCGCAACTGTAATCCAGCCTATGATTGTAGTCCTGCTTACGTAATAGGAATGCCTTATTTTACTATGCCCTACATGTTGTACTACCTGCCATAGCTGCTTGGCCCCATATTGAGCTTCTATAACATTGTGACTTACTTTGGCAAGCCAGCCTATGCTTGGCGTCCAGTCTTTGCAATATTAACGCACTATTTGAGTGCACCTTATTTGCTGTACTACCTGCCATAGCTGTCTCACGCCATACTTGTGTTATCTTAACACTGTGGACATGCTGCCCCAGTCCTCGGCCAGTATTCTCCTATTCATCCTAGTCATCACGAGGTTTCTACCCAAGGCATATTGCGCTACGCCCTCCAGCACCATTGGCATTAATCACATCACTTGCACATACTCCACTACATACAATGCACTATAACACAACACCACCACCCAACTCCCTCACCTACACACACTCAAATAGCTCCTTAACTAACGCTCTCACCATCAACTCCTCCAACCCATACCTCAATTAACCTGCTCTGTGGCTCAAACACTTCGCAACCAAACCCACTCCCAATCAACCGTGCACACTTCCACTCAGGAATGCTAGACTTAGATCCAGACTGCCTCGCATTCTCTGTGCTCAACGCCAACACACTAACAGCCTCCGGGCCTCCACTCAGACCTCACCTGAAAACCCCACAACCGCCCCCACTAAAGAACTTAAAGGAGCTCTTATCAATGCTAGATCCCTTACTGCCCATGCCCTCGATATCTCCGACCTCATCACCACCCAGAACCTTGATTTCATTGCCATCACAGAAACATGGCTACATGCTGCTTCTGGCCCACTCTTGGCCCTCGCTACTCCTGATGGATACTCCATTCTCAGAAATGACCGCCTATCCAACCTGTCCAAAGGCGGCAGCGTTACTTTCATACACAGGGATAATATCAACATGAGACCGATCCCCAACACTCATTGCAGCTCAGCTGAATCTCTATCCATGAAACTCTCACTCTCACCCACTAATACTGCATCACTACACCTCATTTACAGACCACTTGGTCCCCTCTCCTCCTTCGCAGAAGATATTACGTCTATCCTGACCAATAACTCTAAGCCCAACTCACTTCCTTCTTTGTTCCTTATTGATTGTTACGTGTAGAGTGCTGTTGTATCCAGCTCCTGTGTGAATGCCCATGTTGTACTTACTATTCTGTAAGCACTATTCCTACTTGTCCCATATCAGTAGTCTTATGTATTAAGTTATCCTCCCTTTGCTGTTACAGACTTTCTGGGTCCCTGTTTGCTCAGCACAGTTTGTGAGCTTCGCTTACAGTCCAGGTGGTGTTTCTCATCCTCGCGAGTATTGTCCTTAAGTTACCCAACATCCCTTTTTCTATATTTGTGTTCTTATCACGCTTTACTTGTACATCCTGGGTTTAGTGTACATGTATCTTGGTTACTGAGTGCCTGTTTGGCACAAAGCTATTCACTTTATGTTGTTGTGCACATTTCACTTGCCATAGTCACTGCTTCGGTCCTCTCATCACACTGTGTTCTCCTGATTTAAGCAACAAACTAAGGAAAGGGCTATGATGTGGGGCCATGTGGAAGCCTTCAGCAAACCTCTTCATAGCAGTTGTTGTAATTGGTTATTTATAATGCGCTTAATACCCAGAGGTTTCTAAACACGGACCTGTGGATCGAACCTGTGTTGCTCTGCGTCATCTTGCTTCCAAGATGAGCGCGTTGCCCCTGAGCTATCCTGCCGAGACCAAGCAGAGGCAGGCTGTTATACCAAATTATATACATAGTTGTAGTACCACCCAATTTTCTTAGATGGCCATATGCAATAAACATTCCCATGGAAAAATATCTACAAGCGGAAACATTCTGCAGAATGAAGGCTCTAAAGTGACTTGTAACCCATGACATTTCTGCAGGAACAATTTTGCTTCAAAAGGTCCTTCTAAGCCTAAGTGTTTATGTACCCTCCAACATACTCACACAGTAGTACCAAGTGTTTCAGTATCTTTAGTAAATCTCACAGGTTTTTCAATGAATGCACTAGTCAGGCTTCACAGGAATTGTAGCACCATTCTCAAGCAAGCATAATGAGGCAGATGATTCGATGAATGCCAGTATTGGACATTTCTCCAGCATTGGATCTTTCATAGATTCAGATGTTTGAATATTCCCCGTTGTCAGACGGGGAATCCTCTGTGATAAAAAACAAATTAACATTTTTAATATATATCCATTCTCCCCTCGAGAATGCATGTAAATACTGCATAGTGGCCTATGAGCCATCCTGTTGTGTAGTCCCTCCACCTGACTTTGGCCCTTTATGGCCCCAACCAATGAGGTGACAGGGTTTAAGCGCCGTCCCAGTCAGCCATCTTCAGATTTGTCACTGCAGTCTATCAGACAGAAGGAATCCTCCAGCTCTCTGAGCTTTCAAATTAGTTTCACCTTTTGTGTGTAGTTTATATTTTTGTAATATATTCTCCTGTTTTCCCCTCCTAAGGGGCTTTCTATTCTGAGCTTTTGGGCTCTGAGAATCGTTTTTCTTGGCACAATTTTGTCGAGTGAAAGTTCTCAGCATGGCTGAGCTTCAGTCTGCCAAGAAGCCTTCCCTGTTTAGAGACTACACAAGGTGCAGGAAGAAACTGGTCTACATGACCACTGTATTTACTGCTTATATCCGCATGGCATCAACACATGTGACATTTGCAGGACTTTCTCCACCACAACCCTGCAAGACAGACACAGGAGACTTCTGTTACATCTAGAAACCAAAGGTCTGTCCTCTGACGAGGAGTCTGCCAAGACAGCTCCTGTATCGTCTACTAAACCATCTGAGAGACAAACCTCTAAGAGAAGGGTCTCTTCAGTGGAAAGGAGTTCCTGTTCCTCTCATAAGACTAAAAGAAAGTTGGAATCCACTTCTTCTATGCCTTCCTTGGACTCCACAAGACGCGTCATCCTGAAGAAAAAAATACCTCCAAGTTAAGGAGGCATTTTCAAAAAACCAGGGGGGGCAGTCGTCCATGGAAAAGCTGTCAACGAGCGGCAGCAAGGTCAGGGACTCACCGACGACCAAGCCGTCAACGAAACCACCATCGACGACGACAACACTCCAAGCCTCATCGTCCATGACCAAATCCTCATCGTAGAAGTCAACGTCCACGAAGCAGTTGTCAACAAAGGAAGCTCATCACTTGTCGACGAAACTCTCGTCCACGAATCTCTTGTTGACAGATCAACCATCTTCAAAGTCTACGTCCACGAAACCGCCGCCGGCGGAACCACCGCTGACGAAAGTACCATCGATGAAAAATTCTGTGTCTTCTGAAGAAGACCCACAACACCATTCGCGAACGTCACGGATAAACCATCCAATGTGAGCAGTCTCCACAAGTCTTTGGGAGCAACGTCTCCAATTTCCGATACTCCTGAGCCAGTTGGAGCACAACTGTCCCCTTTAAAAGAGATGACAGAACTCCCGGACATCATTCTTCAGGAGGAGTTCTCAGACGTGGAAATTCTTTGTGAGCAGCCTTTCCTCATTCCCAAGGAAAACAGCACTCCTTGGCAACCGGATTCAGAGGACATTGCTGATCCTTATGACCCGGTGCTCATTGCATTGATGCAAAGAATCATCAAGGAATTTAACAGGCGCCAAGAGGAAAAGAATAGGTCATCTGTACCGAAGGAGCCAAGAACCCCTCTGAGGGATGCTTCACCTCGGCATAGTATGCCCAGACACGCCCCTTCCAGGAGTAGACCACAGAAAAGAGCATGATCACCTGAGCCTTCACGTAGATCCAGGTGCAGAACACTCAGTGCTTCACCGACAAGAGTCCCCGCTCCAGCATCAGTGCATAGACCTCGATCGCCAGTTTGAGATCCAACTACAGTACCTTCATCTGTGTCAGTCTCTGATTGGCAAGAGGACCCATTCAGGGACTTCTCGGCTCCTGAGGAAGGGGAGATCACGCAGGAGCCTGATGCTCCCAGTGAATGGGATGATTATATCGTCGAAAAACCCAGGAAGAAAGACTCCCCAGGTGATTCTTCACCTCCGGACGATTTGGTATCGTTTCATACTACAATTGGTAAAGCTGCAGACTTGTTCTAAATACAAGTTTCATCACAAGAGAAGAAGTCGATGCTTTATGAGCACAGAGACAAACGCTGAAGAACGGTTACCACCATTCCTGTTCTCTACACCATATGGGAGTCTGGGTCGAAGATACTGGCCACACCTTTATCCACACCTGTGTTGGTTTCAAGACTTGAAAAGAAGTACAAGGCACCTGACTCGGCACCGCTTTGATTAAGGGGTCATACTAAGCTAGACTCAGTTATTACAGTAGCAGCCAGAAATAAGTTAGTCAACCCATCATCACCACTGTCAGCACTGCCAGACAAGGAAGGTCATAAGCTGGAGGCCATGAGTAGAAAGGTGTCTTCCTGAGCATCTCTACTATTAGAGCGGGCAATGCATTAGCCATGACAGCCAGGTTTGACAACAAGCTTTGGCTTTGCATATCCAAGCTGACCAAACATCTACCTGCAGATCTACAGGAAGAAGCCAGGTCTATCACTGCGGACGGAGAAGCTACTTCAGACCACATGATCAACGCTGCAGTCGATGTGTCTGAGTCAGGTTTCAGACAAATGGCCCACGGCACGGTGCTAGGGGGACAGGCATGTATGAAGGCCACGAATTTCAGGCCTGAGGTGCAGGCATAACTTTTGGACATGCCCTCCGATGGGCAAGAATCATTTGGCAATAAAGTTGATGACCACCTAAAAGGAATAAAAACAGACACAGACACAGCTCGAGCCATCAGTTCCTTGAAGGATAAATATAAAGACCGCAGGTCTTTTCAGCCCTTTCGAGGTTCAGCGTCAAAAGACAGAGGATATACGCGTTCTTCTAATAGTCAAAAGCCGCAAAGGTAACACATTCCAAGGCAACAGATATCTGGTATTCCCAGAGAGGAAGGCGCAGCTCTTCCCAAGGTAAAGCCCAGAAAAACAAAATTGACCATTCGGTTCTTCCCCCTCTATGTCGAACACCTGTGGGGGGAAGGGTAAGCCAATTCTTTCAACGTTGGAATTCGATGACAAGTGGGTATTACAGTTGGTTCATACGGGTCAGACCATAGAATTCCTAGACCATCCTCCATCCCTTGCACCCACCCCTCGCAAAGTTCACATGCTGCGACACGTCATGGCAGAGGTTAAAAAATGACTGCACAAAGCATTTATAGAACCTTATTCCCAGAAAGGAGAAGGTTTCTACTCCTGCTTTTTTCTAATCAAGAAGAAGAAGAACGGTCAATGGAGGCCCATATTGGACTTAACGGCACTCAACAAATACATCAAACGCATCAAATTCAAAATGATATCCCTGCAAGGTGTCTTACCGTCAACAGAAACAACTTCCTAGCCACTCTGGACTTAGAAGACGCATATTTCCACATTCCAATTCATCCTGCCCACAGACAGTTCCTCAGGTTTGCTATAGGAGACCTACATTTCCAATTCAGAGTACTCCCGTTCGGGCTAAAATCAGCACCAAGTGTACTTACCAAATGCCTGGTGCCTGTAGCAACAAACCTCAGAAGGTTGGGAACTGAGGTTTTTCCATATTTGGACGACTGGTTGATAAGGGCAAGCTCCTACAGTCATGCTCACTTGGCAGTATCAAAAACGATAAAACTCCTAAAAGGGTCAGATTTTTCGATAAACAACATACAATCCTGCCCAGTACCCAGACCATTGGTGGACAGAGTAACAGCCATCATCCGCTTGACATCATTGTTCCTAGAAAAAGGGACGACCACAGTACGCTCTTTCAAATCCCTCCTGGGCATGATGTCCTCATGTATATTTCTCATACCAAATTGCAGACTCCGCATGCGACCAATCCAGGAGGCCCTGGACCACCAATGGAAACAAGCCATAGGTTCATGGGAAGATGTAGTCCAGATACCGACAGCAGTACACAAGGCACTTCGATGGTGTAATACTCCACGGAACCTGCTCCAAGGGATGCCATTCCAGGCACCAACATCTACTCTTCTCTTAAGGACAGATGCGTCCCTTTCGGGATAGGGAGCACTCTTGGCAGACCTCCAAACAAAAGGGGCTTGGTCAGATCAGGAATCACAGCTCCACATCAATGTCCTAGAGCTCAGGGCGATACGATGGGCTTTAAAAGCTTTCCTTCCAGTAGTGGCGGGTCAAGTCTTGACCATCCAAACAGACAATACAACCTCCATGCACTAAACAAACAAGCAAGGGGGCCACAAAGGCAGAGATCTTATCACAGGAAACTCAACTACTATGGTCATAGCCTTACGCCACAAAGTCCATATCAGGGCGGAACATCTCCCGGGAGTGGACAATGTGTTAATGGACAAACTGTGCAGGGAGTACGCGTCATCCCACGAATGGGAGATAGACGAAAAGGAAGTCCAACGGATTTTCTCCATTTGGGCCATCCACAGATTGACTTCTTTGCCACCAGAGTCAACAGAAAATGTCAAGCATTCGCCTAAAGGTACCTCAAGGTACCCGGATCATCAGTCAGCAGGAGATGCAATCTCCTTATCACTGGACAGGGAAATTCCTTTATGCTTTTCCCCCATTCCACTCATAACCAGAGTTCTGCGCAGAATGAAGGAGCAGGCTGCTTCATGATCCTAATAGCGCCAGACTGGGCGCGACAGATCTGGTACCCGACTCTGCAGCATCTATACTGGTGTCCTCCAATTCGCCTCCAGGCACATCAATACCTCCTGATTCAGCAAAACCACAAAGTCCTCCACCACAACCCAGCGAGCCTCTCCCTCAAGGCCTGGTTCCTGAGCAGCGCAAACTCATGACCTTGAACCTTCTGGCGGACTGCTGGGACATAATCAGGGCCTCTAGAGCCCCTTCAACAAGGATCACCTATGTGCGGAAATGGACCTGTTTCTCTAAGTGGTGTACAGCTTTGGTAGAACAGGTACTGACTTACTTATTACATTTGGCCAAGACAGGTCTCTCCCTATCCTCCATCAAAGTTCACCTGTCGGCCGTATCGGCATACACGACAACTCCAGAAGTGCAGTCATTACTCTCTCTTCCTGCCATCAAGATCTTCCTGCATACTTACCGTCCTAGGCCCTCATCATCCTTCTGGAGCCTAAACACTGTACTAAAGGCCCTCATGGAACCCCCTTTCGAACCCATTCACAGATGTGAAATACATTTCTTATCTTGAAAAATGGCTTTCCTGATAGCCATGACTTCGGCCAGGTGGATCAGTGAATTACAAGACTTGTCTTCAGAAACTCCTTTTACTTTGTTTCAGGAAGACTGTGTCATTTTGAGGACACACCCAAAATTTCTGCCAAGGTCTTATCGGAAATGACACTCGCAGAGCGCATTGTTCTATCATCTTTCTTCTGGAACCATACCTCGGAGGCGAAAAGAGCTTTACATTCCCTAATTGTGACTAGGGCTTTGAAATTCTACTTTGTGAGAGAATTAAAGAGTTCCGCTTATCTAACAGACTGTTCATTGCCTTTGCTAGTCGCACAAAAGGGCAGCATATCTCTAAAGTCTGGCAAGATGGGTCTCGTTATGCATCACCCATTGTCATCAATTGAAGGGCGACCCCCTCTCCAAATCACCTGCAGCACACTCCACCAGAGGGAGAGCGGCATCAGTAGCGTTTCACGCAGGGGTCCCCTTGAAGGACATCTGCAGAGCCGCTACCTGGAGCACTCTGCAAACGTTCGCCAAGCACCACTGTCTAGCAGAAGATGCCAACAAGGAATCTGCAGTTGGACAGGCAGTCCTCCTTTCCCACCTTTCACTCAGTAGGTAACCGTTGTGTTGCTGCATGGTAAAGGTTTTGTCAGAAATAACTTTTTCTGCATCTATACTTGTATATGTATATATGTATATGATGGTGGCATGCTTTAACTGCTTGGCATTCTATTCCAGCATCTGAATCTATGAAAGATCCAATGCTGGAGAAGTCTTAGTTACTTGTAATTGTATTTCTCCAGCATTGGTATCTTTCATAGATACACATGTGCCCACCCGCCTCCCGTGAGAGGCTGCTCCTATGCTCAGCACCCATTATACTGTAGTTTCTACGGTTCAAAATATGAAGATGGCTGACTGGGGCGGAGCTTAAACCCTGTTACCTCATTGGTTGGGGCCATAAAGGACCAAAGTGAGGTGGAGGGACTACACAATAGAATGGCTCGTAGGCCACTATGGAGTATTTACATGCATTCTCGAGGGGAGAATGGATATATATTGAACATTTTAATAATTATTTTTTATCACAGAGGATTCCCAGTCTGATGACGGGGAATATTCAAGCATGTGAATCTATGAAAGTTACTTACCTGTAACTGTATTTCGAAGGGATTGTGTCCTCTGACGTATTCCTTATCTTTGATAATTCGTCTCCAGCTTGCTGGCCTCGAAAAAATGTTCTCTGTAGAGGGTGCTGCGCGTCGACGTCTGCCGAGTCGATGTCCCTCGACAGCCACTGTATCGGCGCCGACGTCACCAGGCCCATAAATAGCCACACGCGGCGTCCGTTGCTCAGTTCCGTTTTTCCGCGCTTCGTTGGGCCTCGGAATATCGTTGCTCAGTTCAGTCAGGTAAACCTTATAGATTTACTCGAAAATGCCAACTCGTTCTCGATGGCTTCTTCATCGGAACCGACAACGCCGCGATCCGGCTTAAAAAAATGTCGAGACTGCAGTAAAAAAATGTTAATAACAGATCCACACAGGATCTGCTTGTGGTGCGTCGGAGCCGAGCACCATTGCTCGGAGTGTGAGGACTGCATGTCCATGATGGACGAAAGCCTTGAAGGAGCGCAAGGGGAAGCTCGAGCAAGGTAAGTCAGTCAAAACCTCCTCGAAAGTTTCTTCGGCTGAGTCGAGGCATTCGTCTACTAGCCGTCGAAAGCATTCACATTCTAGATCTCGAAGAAGTTCCCACCATTCGTCGAGATCGAGACACTCAAAGAAGAGACGTCGAAGATCCCCTTCCTCGTCATCTTCTGTTTCCCCAGAAAGGGTCTCCTGCCCCACAAAACACAGCTCTCAGGCTGAGTGGGAGGAATTCAGGAAGAAAATGCTAAGCGTCTTCGAGAAAGCGGCCTCGACCCCCTTGAAGACAGCTGAGGGTGATACCCCGGGTGAAAAACCCAAAAAAATCGAAATGCAGCGAGTCGCTGCACCCGGCGAAAGATTCCACCCGAGAGCGCCACGGGCCATTGGGTAAGAAGGCACCGTCTTCGACGTCGTCGTCGAAGATCCCTTCAACGCATGGATCGGCGCCATCGACGCCATTGTCGAAGGGTTCTTCGACACATCGGTCAATCAACTCAACGCCATCGTCGACGCCGACATCGACGCCGATGAAAGAGAAAACCACGGCTACTTCACAGCCAACGGTGATACCAAGAGGCTCCGGCACGACGCCGAGACCGTCGTCGACATCCTCGAGTAGGATCCCGATCCTCTCGAGACCATTTCCGAGGTCAGAGTACCCCGGATTATCTTCAATCTATGAAGAAGGGGAGGATTCTGACCAGGAAACCTTTGGGTTGCAGAGGACCACACTACCTGTTTCAGAGAATTTCACCTCTGAGGAAAGAAAGTTGAAAGACCTACAGGAGTCATTACATGAGGCAAGTGGGCTGGACACTAGCCCAGAAGTGGAATTTGTTAAACCGGACCTAGGGGAACATGCCGAAACACCCTAGAGAACCCTGATGGCAAGGATTATTGAATTTATGGGTTGGTCTGTGCCTTCACCTGTTTTTGAACAGGATGACCTGACAGACATATTAGACAAAGGTCCACCGGAGGATCCTGTGGTCCCCTTCCATGCAGCCTTACAAAGAAAGATTTCATCTAATTGGGAAACTCCTGAAGTTATCCCTGCAGTCAATAAAAGATTGTCAGCAAGGTATAGGGTAGCTGCGGCTGACCCTGAATACTTATCAAAACACCCGACTCCGGAGAGCCTGGTGGTTCAAGCGGCAACTTCATCAAGCAGCAGGTCCGCTTACCCTACTGTCCCACAAGATAGAGATGACAAAAGGTACGATTCTATGGCAAAAAAAGTCTTTTCTGCTTGTAGTATGGCATTGAAGTCCATCAACGCCACCTGTACGCTGGCCAGGTTCAGTCACACACTGTGGGAGTGTGCTTCATCAGGGGCTGACTGCATACCCGAAGGAGAGGAAAGGGAAGCCTTCCTTAACATTATTAAAGATGGTAAAGATGCCATGTGCGAGTCACTTCAAACTGGCATTGATTCTGCTGACAGTATCAGCAGGGCCATGGCGGCAAGTACGACAATCCGCAGGCATGCGTGGTTGCGAAAGTCTGGCTTTGCTCCAGATGTACAGGCCAGATTTTGAATATGCCCTTTGACGGCTCTTCTTTATTCGGTAAAAAGGCTGATGACAGTCTGGAAAAGTTGCAGACATCTAAAGCAGCGGCAAAATCGTTAGGAGCTGCAATCTGCCAAACTCCTTTTCGCCCCTCAGGAACCTCTGGCAGAGGAAAGTCCTTTCGTTATTATTCCGCATTTGGGAAAGGCAGAGGACAGCTGGCTCAAAGAGGCCAAAGGAGATCCACCCGAGGTGGACGGGTCAAAAGTACTAAGGCCGCAGCAGAAGCAGGTGCCTATTTACCCTCGGCATCTGCATCAGCCGCCCCCAAACCACTCTGAGGTCTGTCCACACAAAACACCTGTAGGGGGCAGGTTAACTCACCATCTGACGGAATGGCAGGCTATAACGTCAGATGCTTGGGCATTGGAGACAGTTGCCCAGGGTTACTGCCTACCCTCTCTACACATCCCTCAGAGTCATCCACCGGGGCACAGCTCTATAAAAGTTCCAGATCCGCTCCTCTTGCAGGAAATTATAGACCTGCTAGAGAAAGGTGCCATGGAACCGGTACCTGTAGCGGACAGGAACAAGGGCTGGTACTCCCTACTTTCTCATACCAAAGAAGGACGGAGGACTGAGACCCATCCTGGACTTACGAGAATTGAACAAGTTCCTCAGGAAGGACAAGTTCAAGATGGTAACTCTTTCTCAGATCCTTCAGGCCCTCCAGCTCCAGGACTGGCTGGTATCTCTGGACCTTTAGGATGCTTATTTCCATGTGCCAATTCATCTCAAACACAGGAAATACCTGAGGTTCGCAATTGGCAACTTTCATTATCAATTTCGAGTTCTACCATTTGGGCTGACCTCCGCCCGGAGGGTCTTAACCAAGCTAATGTCGGTAGTGGCTGCGGGTCTAAGGAGGGAAGGGATCCACGTCTACCCCTACCTGGACGATTGGCTGATCAGGACTGTATCTTCGGAACAAGCTCAGATCCAGCTAGATTATGTCTGCCACTTCCTTCACAAACTGGGCTTCTCCCTCAATTTAAAGAAGTCACAGATGATACCATCACAGAGACTCCAGTTCATTGGAGCGGTCCTGGACACTTCCCTGGGAAAAGCCTCACCACCAGAGGTGAGGGCTCAAGATATTCTGCAGATGGTCAACAAGTTCCAAAATGCCCAAAGTCTCCCAGCCTTCGACTTTTTGAGGTTGCTAGGCCTCAAGGCATCCTGCATCTTCCTTGTGCCAGAGGCTCGCCTGAGAATGAGATCTCTTCAGTGGGCACTGAGAACTCAGTGGTTGCAATTCTCAGGGAGAATGACAGATCTCCTCCGGATTCCGGACAAGGCAGCCCACGACCTTCTATGGTGGGCCTATCCAGAGAACATCTTGAAAGGAGAACTGTTTTGGCAACCATGGCCGGAGATAACAGTAGTCACAGATGCCTCACTCACGGGGTGGGGAGCCCATGCCAACGACTTGACCATCAGCGGTCGTTGGTCTCCATCGGAGTCCAGACTACACATCAACCTATTAGAGCTGAGAGTGATCAGACTAGCGCTGAAAGCTTTCCTGCCATCAGTACAGTGGAGAAATGTCCTGATAATAATGGACCACACGGTGGCCATGCACTACCTCAACAAAAGAGGAGGAGTAGGGTCACTGCCACTGTGCAGAGAGGCAATGCAGCTCTGGTTTTGGGCAATTCAGGAAGGAATCTCTCTATCGGCAGTCCACCTAGCCGGAGAGAAGAACTTGACAGCGGATGCTCTGAGCAGGCAGAGCACAGTCTCCCACGAGTGGGAGCTAGCTCAGGAAGTCCTTCAAGAGACCTTCGCCCTTTGGGGAACCCCTCAGGTGGATCTGTTCGCCACAAGCACCAACAGGAAGTGCGATCTATTCTGTGCAAGGGAATTTCCCCCGAGAGGAGCTCTAGGAGACGTGTTCGTAGTGGACTGGGAGTTCCCACTCCTTTACGCGTTTCCACCAGTCCGTGTTATTCCTCAAATGATCAGGACATTGAGAAGATTCTGGAAAACCATGATCCTAATTGCCCCGGACTGGGCCAGGAGAACGTAGTACCCGGACCTTCTAGATATGTCCATCTGCCCTCCAATTCGTCTTCCGCAAAGAGAGGATCTTCTCTCTCAGAAGGGAGGGCAGGTTCTCCATCCAGACATCAGAACCCTCAACCTTCACGCTTGGTTTCTGAAAGGTTGAGATACAAGGATTGGGATCTCCCGGATGACGTCATGGAGGTGTTGCTTTCGGCTAGAAGGCCGGCAACAAAGACTTTATACCGCTGCCGTTGGAACAAATTTTGCAGCTTGTGTAGAGAAAAGAATATTGAACCCTTTTCATGCAGTACACCTGTGGTGTTATCTTTCTTACTGTATTTAGCAAATTCAGGTCTTCAAGTTGGTATGATCAAGGGCTACCTCGCAGCGATATCAAACTTTAAGCACACTACAGAGGAGCCTTCATATTTCAAATTACCTCTGGTAGTCCAATTTCTGAAATGGTTAACTAATGTTTATCCCCCAAAGCCTTTCCAAGTTCCATTGTGGGACTTAAATCTAGTCCTAAATTTTCTGATGGGTACGCCTTTTGAACCACTCCATTCTTGTTCATTAAGATTTCTCACCCGTAAAACAGTCTTCCCAGCGGCTCTAACATCTGCCAGAAGAGTGAGCGAATTACAAGCTCTATCTTGCAAACCTCCTCATACAATTTTTAACAAGGACAAAGTTGTTTTACATGTGAAGCCTAATTTCCTCCCAAAGGTGGTCTCTGAGTTCCACATCACTCAGAAAATAAAGTTACCTTCCTTCTATGCTCCTCCCCATCCAGGGAAAGAGGAAGAGAGGCTACGTAGGCTGGATCCAAGGTGTGCCTTGAGTTTTTATATCAACAGACTTGCTAGAATAAGGCAAGCAGACCAACTGTTTGTAGGTTATGCAGGACACAAATTAGGATTGCCAATGACAAAAAAGACCATTTCAAGATGGATTATTTTAGCCATTCTAGAGTGGCAGGGAAAGAACCCCCTCAACACCTTAGGGCTCATTCAACCAGGGGTATCGCAGCCTCTTCGGCTCTCAAAGAGGGGTACCGATTCGGGACATATGTGCGGCTGCCACATGGTCGTCCGCACATACCTTTACAAAATTCTATAGTCTGGATTCCTTCTCTAGCCAGGAGACAAGATTTGGCAAAGCTTTGTTACATTCTGTTCATTCTTAAAGGGGAATAGTCCAATTTTACTCTCACCTCCTCTTTCACACCACCTCTATGGGAGTCTATCAAGATAAGGAATATGTCGGAGGACACAATCTCTTCGAAGAGAAAGTTACGTTCTTTCGATGGGATGTTCCTCCAACGTATTCCTTATGGCCCCCCATCCATCCCTGCGATAAAACTTCCCTTGTAGTTGCAGCTTACGCTCCTTCAAGGTCAATAACCAATTCATGCACAGCTAATTTCAAGCTTCAAAACGGAACTGAGCAACGACCGCTGCGCAAGTCTATTTATACGCACAATGAAGTCGGCCACGAGACGGAGGCTGTCGAGGGACACCAGCTCAAGGGACGTCGACGCGCAGCGCCCTCTACTGAAAAAAATTCCAAGGCCAGCAAGCTGGAATGTAATCTATCAAGATAAGGAATACGTCGGAGGAACAACCCATCGAAAGAACGTTGCAAGGTAAGAAGTAACTTGTTCTTCTGCCCCCAGGGTGCCCGAAACATACTGCCCCACCCATTGGGGGGCCTGTCTAACATTTTGTGGTGGCCCTCTTCCCTCCCACCCCAAATGGGTGGGGGGGCACCTCATGCAGGCCTCCTCGGGCCTCCTACGAATGGCTGCATGAGGTACAACCCCCTCCATTTGGGGTGGGGGGAGAGGGCCACCAAAATATTTGGGACTGGCCCCCCAGTGGGTGGGGCAGTAAGCTTTGGGTGCCCTGGGGGCAGATTAGCACACCAATGTGCCCATCTGCGCCAAGGCAAGTTTGGTAAATAAACAAAAAAAATGAAAATGACAGGCTGCACTTTAGGGAGGCTGAGGGGCACCCTAAACCGCTGGGGAATTTTGTAATGTAAAGGGGGGTGCACCTTTCCACTCCCCCCCCAAATGGAGGGGCGAGGCATCTCATGTAGCTCGCCCTGGGGGCAAATAAGGGGGGGCTGTCATGCAATCCTCCCTGGGGTCAGGTGTCCCTTCCTAGGAGCAGATATCTGCCCCCAAGGAGGGCTACAAGGGGTGCCCCATTTCCCCTTGGGGTGAGGGGGGGGAGTGCCACCCCCTTTTTCGTAAAATAAATCCCTGGTGGCCAGTGGCCCCCCCAACCCCACCAAAATCAACCTTTTGATTCTTGTTCTTTTGTTTTTTTTTCATTTTGCCCCCTTCCCTGGGGCTAGATGATCAGTCATCTGCCCCCAGGGGGCCCTAACCTGCAGGCCCCATCCTTTGGGGAGCTTGCACACTTATTTCTGGTGGCCCTCCCACCTCCAATTGGATGGGGGGCCATCTCATGTACTCCTGCCTGGGGGCAGAAATCTGCCCCCAGGGAGGGCTACAAGGGTGGCCCCCCTTTCCACTTGGTGTGGGAGTTGTGCAAACAAATCCATGGTGCCTAGTGGCCCCCCACACCCCATCACTGTTGCGTTTCATTTTTGTTTGTTTTATATTTTGCCCCCTTCTCTGGGGGCAGATGATCAGCCATCTGGCCCCAGGGTTATCCATAAGTGCCCCGATGCTTTGGGGGATGGGGAGAGAGGGCTACTTACTGTAAGCATCCCCCACCTCCCCCTGCTTTCAAAACAAATCCCTGGTGGTCTAGTGGGCATTGCTGGGTGCGGATCGAGCGAACATGCGGCCGACTCGAGCCAAGCAGTCCTTTCACAAAAGGTGCCGTTGGAAAGGGGAGAATCTCCCCTTTCCAACGACACCTCCCTCGATCTCCGGCTTGAAAGACAGCCGGAGATCAAGAGGGAGAAAGGTGGAGACTCACCTTTCATTTTCACGTTGGTGTACTTTACACATGCTGACGTGCAACTGAAGGTAATCCAGCCCCCTGGCAGTGAGGAGTGACCTCACCCTCACATAGCCCGGGGGTTGGATTACAGTTTTGAGCGATCCCTGCATTCCCTTTGCAGGGATTTCTCAAGGCAAAGTGCCAAAAGGACGAGCTATCTATCTATCTCTAGTCCTTGGCAACCTGGAGGGAATGCCAAGGACGAGATACCTCGCCCTTGGCACTTAAGGGGTTAAGGAAAGAGGCCACGGATAGGCCATTCAAACAGCGTGGTGCCCTTTAGCACAGTAGTTCTTTAGTCAAGAGTAAATTCCAACGAAATCTCATTAAAATGGAACCATAGGGAAATCAATAATTAGTAATCAATAGTAGGTAAGTAGCAATACACCCTCTTTTTTTGCATTCATGCTTTAAAGGGCACATAGAGGGATAGCCATGGAAACCGTCAGTAGTGGTAGCCCAATCCCTATCATTATCTGGGTTTTCCAGCAAGGTGTCTAGGCCCAATTTCAGATTACTCAAGAGAATCTCACAATCCCTTTTTAATTGGCCAACACATCTGGACTCCCCAAACCACTAGACATTGGCCCTCATTACGACCCTGGCGGAAATCGGAAAACGATGGCGGAAATGCAATACCGCCATCGAATAGCGCTCGGTGCGACTATGACCCGTCACTGCAAAGTACGAAGCCATTAGCGACACCGTAGTGAACGCCAACGCTAACTGCACCAAGTACGCGCGCGCGCCATGCCAAACCGTAAATACCACCATGGCGCAAGGGTACGCGAATTCCGACCCTAGCGGACATGTACCTAACGCCATCAAGCATGGCGGAAAGCACCATTCCGCCATGGTGAGAAGTACGGCATCGCGAATCAACCGTAAACGGCCCCACTGAGTGCCTGTACACCGCTCCCTGCCCACAAAGTACAACTCCCCGTAGGTGCAATGAAGTCACAATGCAACCAGTGAAATGTACAAGTCACCCATGCATGCCAACGAACAAAAGATTCACAAGAGGGGCCAATGGGAGCTGCAGGGCACAGATGGCACGAATACAGAAGCCATTCCAATGGACATGACCACAGTCCCCCCCCCCGAAACGCACGCAAACACAGGCACCTGTGACCAGCAATATTCCGAAAATCACAACATTCCACCAGTCCACCTGGCTGACCGGCGTCTGTTACACAAAACCCAATCCCCCGCCCCTGAGCATGACAACATTCAAACAGTCATATTGGCAGCCCCCATCCCTGACCTCACTGGGCTCCGTAGGCAAACGCGCCCAGCACAGTACCACGCGACTATACTCCGAAACCGGAACCCAATGCAGATCTCCTCACAATACATCGCTCCCCAAATAGGAATATGCCACATCACTCGCAAAGAAGAACGCTACACGGCCCATATCAGAATAGAAATTTAATGCACAACTAAATCACCAAGCTCATACAGCCATTAGTCCATGAACTCCAAAACACATATCACCATTGTGGGCTGCATCCGCAAGGAATGACCAGCTACTACTTGTGTGACGCCCTGTTCCATCATGGTACACAGAGCCACATTCATGTACGAAAAGGCAACATGGAAGCGCACAGAACCGCAGGCCCGTCCCAATGGGGAGGCACTAGTCCAGCTGAAAGGCCGAAATGTTGCTCCGAGCCACTAGTACTGCATAAGGGCATGTGGCCCATTGGCGATCGTCCCATAAGATCGTAATGCTGCTCCACTGATTAACACGAAGCAGCAGGTGTCGGGAGTAAACGCCATCTGCAGGAGTGGCATACAGATGGCAGTGGCAAAAGGGGAGGAGATACCTGTCAACCAAAAGAAAAGAAAAAGAACAGAATGGCCATCAGAACTACATTCCAACAACTCACTTCAATGATCACACTAAATCCACAGCCATATGCATGCTAGCCCACTCCAAAGGATCATCACCACCCCAAAACCACTTGCGACTCATAACTATCTATATCGAGGTGTAAACACCATCACAAACGAGTGTACCTGTGCATGCGTCTGTCAAAACAGATTCCATCAGATGGGAATGTCAACGTGCATGGACACAACTGTCTGAAGGCGCGTCGAGACAGGGAGGGCTCAACAAGGCCAGATAGACGATGGTCCCACTATGGCAGCCCTGCATCACATAGCGCAGGGGAGGCGGATAGATTCCAAGAAGCCCTGTACATGGCAAACCCTGTATCAAATCACCTGCCCATGCATCCATTCATCATTCCCTCATCCTGTTATAAAAACGCCTGAATATTTACTCACAAAACATTCGAAATTTCCATTGAGTCTGTGCGTTATGCAGCCTGCAAAATCCACAGTGCCCCAGCCCGTAATTCCAGTTTTGTGAAGTTACATGTATTTGGGAACGTCCGGCCTCATCGGCCACGTCACTATTGCGCATCCCAAACTATTCATATCAATCATTGCTTCCTCGCCATGGCCCCTGTCTCAAGGACATTGAACAATAGAACGTTATATTTGCAGTCAGACCTGTGGGCATCTCCTCTCCGCTAGCTGAAAACCGAAAGCGCCGGCCTTCGAATTCCTCATTTGCAACATCACGTCGAAAAGGCATCTGTGGCCGTTTGAAATCACAAATTAATCCATCTAGTGCGGCTGTGTGTGAAAATGGCAACTGCCATCACCCACTAATGGGACGCCCCGCCCGTCGTTGCAACTCGGTACAGTGATGCATGAGGGCCCACCGTTACTCGAGTACTACGTTCCACTGACCCATCACAAGTCTGTTCGCGACTGCAAAGATTGTATGTGAAACAATGGGACCATAGCCGAATGTACATATCAACAAATGTTACACGGCTATCGGGTACAAATACATGATTGCAATAGCAAGATGCCATTCCTCGAATAGCAGCGTTGTGTGCGGGACGTGCTCGCCCAAAGGGGAGAGCAGCTTGCACAGGTGGAATGAATCACCACAGGTGGAGGCCATACAGCCTGAAAACACATAAAATGCACACCCAGTCTCCTCCCACAACCACACCCACTCCGAAATGCTACCGGCAGGACTCGCAATGTTGGCCCTGGGGGACCTGATAGCACTGCAAGTACTCCAACTCCAAGAAGAAGACGAACACCAACTACAACCGGCCGCACGGAGGAGACGCAGGAGGAGGAGGAGGCCAAGGCAGGGCCAGCAAGGGCCGCCAGCACAGCCACTACCACCACGCAGGCAGCCCGCAATCCCACGCCTCCGAGCACATCCGTTCAACCTCACTGATGAGCAGATCCACACCCTCTACCGTTTGGACCGGGACACCATAGCCGCAATAGTGGACATGACACAGGCTGACCTTGTCATCATGATAGATAGCCCAACCGCCATCCCACCCCTACTGAAGGTGGTGTCTGTACTCCACTTCCTGGCCACAGGCACCTACCAGCACACAGTCGGACAGTTGCATGGCATTTCACAGCCACTGTTCTCACGGACACTATTGCAAGTGCTCGATGCCCTCCTGCAGCACGCAGACGACTACATCTCTCTACCACGCTCGGAGCAGGAAATTACCAACACAAAAGTGGGATTCCATGCACTTGCCGGCATACCGGGTTGCATTGGTGCCATCGACTGCACCCATGTGGAATTGGTCGTCCCACATGCCATGGAGGCCCAGTACCGCAACCGAAAACAATTTCATTCCCTGAATGTACAGATGGTGTGTGACTCCAACAGGATCATTACACATTGTTGTGCCAGATTCCCTGGATCAACCCATGATTCTATGGTCTTGAGGAACTCTACTATACCACGCTACATGGAGCGACACGCAGGGAACAGATCCTGGCTACTCGGTGAGTCTCTTTTCATGCATGATGATGTGGGGTATGTGATGCGGCAATGACCTGGCAGGAAGGGGGGGGGGGCTGTGCGTACGTAGCAATGGCATTCCACATCATACGTTTATCGTCCACATACAGGTGATGCTGGGTATCCACTGAAGAGATGGCTCCTCACACCAGTCCGGAACCCACGGGACCAGCAAGAGGACGACTACAACCATGCCCACTCACGTACCCGTGTAGTCATTGAACAGGCATTCGGCCTACTGAAGACTAGTTTCCGCTGCCTCAGCAGGTCTGGCGGGGCACTCCTGTACCGCCATGAGAAGGTTGCAAAGATGGTCATGGCATGTGTCATGCTCCACAACATGTGCGTACGTAGAAATGTGCCCATGCCCCCTGACGCAGAACTGCAAGCACCTGATGATGGTCATGATGAGGGTGGGGATGTGGCAGCACCTCAAGGAGTCTGCGAGGCACCGGAGGGCCGTGACATTCGTCAGCATCTCATTGATGCATGCTTCTAGCACTCACGCCTGGTGGCTGATACATGGACACGGGACTCGTGGCACTGTGTGTGTCTGGTACATGCACAATATGGACTGTACGCCTATGATGGCCTAGTACACAAAGATCATTGTCCACACATCTCATTGGTTGATCGTGCACTGTTTATGGCATATGTGATATCATGTTGAACACCCTATCGACCCGCCAACCAAGTGAGCCCAACACACCCCCTCCACCCTCCTACCTCCCCCCCGAACACCAGTGTCCAAAGATGCTCATTGTCAGTGGGCTGTCGCTATTGCAAGCCCCCTCTGCGGGTGTCAGGGGCACCCCTGCCTGTGGAGCGCAGGTTCCTCCCAGATCTACGTTGGGGGCTGCCCTGGACGGAACTTGCAACGGATGATGTCTCTGCCTGCTCACGTCCATGCATGTCCCTAAGGGTTTGTGAGAGGTCAGTGAGCACACGGCGCACTGCGGCAAGTTCGGCACATACGTCTTTGGACGTCGCATGCAGTTCCCCCCTCAGGCTCTCGGTGCTACTCTCCATTTGTGCCCTTAGTGTCTCTGTACTTCTCTCCATTTCTGCCCTGAGTGTCTCAGTTGATGTTTCTATGTCTGCCTTAGTGCGCCCACATTCATCGGCATGGTCCTTGAGGAGCGTGGCCAGTTGCTGCTGTTGCACGATTAACTGGTCGAGGGACTGTTGCCTCTGCTGGGCCATGGCCATTTGCGGGGGTGTCACAGAGGGGCTGTTGACCTCATGTTGCCTTGCCACAGGGCTTGTGGGGGATGGCCAGTCGTCGTCTTGTGGGTGCCCCTGCGTGGTATCCTCATGTTGTATGGGATGGGACAGACAGGGGGAATGGGACAGGTCATGGATGGATCTGACTTCGACATCCCCGTCTTCTGTGTCGGAGCATGCTGCCATCAATGGGGTGTCACCTATGGTGCTGCTGCCAACAGAGGCAGTGCCTTCTGTGGCATCCGTTGGGGGGACCTGTGGTGGTGGTGTTGTGGGCATGCTGGCTGCTGGGGTGCCTGTTGATGTTCCCTCCTCTGTGCTGCCACCTGATGTGTGCTGCTGCCGTGTCTTGATGCGTGCAGCTGAGGTGGAGGGTCTTTGGCCGTTGGTCTTGGCCCTCTTTGCAGGTGCGCTGGTAGGGGTGTCCTGATGCTCGTCGTTTGGATCAGACCCTGTGGTGGAGTAAAGGAGGGCGAGGGTTAATAATGGGTCTGTGGGTATTGGAATGGCATTGTATCACATGCATTGGGGTGGTACCTGAGGGTGATTTGGGTCGGGGCCTTGGACGTGCTTTCATTTGTGTGTGGAGTGAGGGTGCAGTTGTTTGGCAGCCTGCAGTTAGGGTGTGCCTGCTGCACGTGTAGTGGGTGTTTTAGGGGTTTTTAATTATTTATGTATTTATTGTGAGTTTTAAAGTGCGCTATCAGGGCGATGTGTGTGGACGTTCTCCTGGACATGTGTTTCTGTTGCACTATGTGGACACATGGGAGTTCACATGATTGGACATTGTGGATTTAACATTGTTTTATCTGGCCCACCTACCTGAATCTTCGGATGTCTGCACTCCTTTCTCCATCCCTCCGACTCCCTCTATGCTCTCCATTCCGATGGTGGAGGCACAGATTTCTTCCCAGGGGGTCAACTTGATGGGTGATTCTGGACCTCCCCCGGTGGCTGTGGCAATGTTGTGGTTGGCAGAGAGTATGCTGCGGACGCGTATCCGCAGGTCGTCCCATCGCTTTCGGCATTGCTGTGGGTTGCGGGGTGCGGTCCCCACCGCACTTACCCGCTGTGCCACCAGAGCCCATATGGCCTTCTTGTTCGCAAGTGCCGTCCTGGTCATTTGCGTGGAGAAGACGACGGCAGCATTCTCCTGGAGGGTCTCTGTTAGCACGGTGAGTTCCTCACGGGAGAAGTGGACCTGCCGCTTGCGGTCGCACGCTTTCTTTGCTACTTTTCCCATTTTTCTTGGTTTCGCTAGGGTGGATGACGGGTTGGGGTGTGTCTCGGGGTAGTGTTTTTAGTGGTTGTGTGGTTTTTGTGGTTTTATAGGTGTACGGCGGGATGTTTCCCGTTCCGGGCCCATGTTTTTACTTCCGTTTCCGTATATTTCCGGTCACCGTACTTTCCGGTAGGCGCACTCTGCGGTGTCCGCTGTGATGGGTGGCGGTATTGCACCTAGGGCGACGTACGGCGGCGGTGTGGGAGGTTTTGGGGTCATTTCCGCCATCGCGGACTTTGCACTTCCGCCATGCCGTGGTGCTCGTGCCCGATGGGTCGGAATGGGCCGCACTTTGCTCCTTCGTGCAATGGCGGAAACGCTATTTACGCTGTTGCGGTCCGGTCAGTCACTTTCCGCCAGGGTCGTAATGAGGGCCATTATGTTCAGATTTTTCCCAACATCCGCATACAATGAATTTGGGGGAGGATGGGGTGAATTAAGTTTAGCTTAAAGGACCAGAGCACGCCATTGTACTCATGCCCTAAGTGACAAGAGTCCTAGCTCAAATCTTATAGACGCTGAGGGAACTACATTGGGAACATTTAATATTCTTCGCCGTATCAATCCTTCCAGTGAGTCCAACCATTTAATTCCAATTTCATAGAAATGTTCCAGGCCATAAATCAATTTAGGCACAACTTTCTTAAAAAAAGTCACCACAGCTTTAATCAAAAACCTGCCATATTTGCGGTAAGTTTTTATCATTTGTTTAATTCCGGCAGAAGCCTGTTGAAACAATACATCTTTCAAATACCCCAAAGCTGTTATATGATATCCCAAGTAGATCAGCTTTAATTGGACAGTCTCAAGTGACAAATGTCAAAATCCTCCTACTCCTGCCCTTCGATAGCTCAAGTACGTTTGTTTTTTCAGGGTTAATGACAAGCAAATTCTCCCTCGCATAACCAGACCTGCTTGTAACAATCAATGCAGCCCAAAATTTCTGTTCTCGAAAAGCAGGAAGTCATCAGCGTAAACTAACCAGCACAGCCTACGCTCACCCAATTTTGGCGACACAAGCATAGCAGGGGATTAAATGATCGTTAATATCGGACAAATATAAATTGAATAGGCAGGGGGCCAGAAAGCACCCCTGCCTAAGTCCAGATTTCGTTTGAATTCTTTTTGATAGGTCACCCTCCCTATTCAATCAGACCTTTATCCCCGAGTTAACATGCCATCCTATAAGAGTTCTCAACAGACCATTCGGTTGCCCCCTAATTTTTTCTGCAGTCTATTGCGATCGACTCTATCGAACTCTGAAGATAAATTGATAGATACAACATAAAATACACGTGAGGGGTCTGACCATGTATGGACCTGGATAGAACGAATCACTGAACCATTCAGTTTGGTTGAGTGGCCGCGCCTGAACCCAGTTTCTGAAAGTCTCTGGGTCAAATCACCCCAATCTTCCAAATGCTGCAAAATGAGGGACGCAAAAACCTTACAGTGTCAATCAGTGAAATTGGTCGATCATTTTTAGGTTTAGTCCTCGCGCCCCTCTTATATATTGGTACAGCAAGGGCAGTTTGCCATGATTCTTGAAAACTACCCCCTCAACATTACAACCTTACTGTGGGATAACACAGTTAATGCATTTGCCCAGTTCAAATGGTCTCACTTCAATGTATTGTTTTTCAGTCTATTAGAACCAGCCACTCTGGAGTTTTTACAGGCCTTAGTAGTTGCTACCACCTCTTCCACATCTAAATCTGGTAGGCTATTGTCACGGTTTATTACACGTCACACCCAAGTCAGGGAGCTCCTTCCACCATGATAAATGTGGCGCACAATAACGCGCTTTGATTTATTTCAGGTTCTGTTTGGTGAGGCCTCCAACCTGTCTCGCACCCAACCCCAACAAGTACCCAGTGACACAATGGAATAGGAACCAGGACGGTGTGTATTCAGAATATATGTATTAATTAATTTATTTAGTCTAATATCACAAATTAATTAACCTCGGCCACCAATAGAGATATGCTGTCATAATTCCTTTTATATCACCCACCAATATAAGAAAAGAACAATTCAACACACAAAGTGATTTCAAACAGGGTTATGCTTTACTCCCAGCAACCCTCACCCTCCAACCATTCATTTGAATTGATTCCTCTGAATGGAAGGCTGTGGTAGAGAGTGGGAACACAATGGGAAAATCAGATTTTGGGTTTTACTCACAGGAAAAATATGAAAGACAGAAAAGCAATGGAAAATCGTTTTGCCACACCTAAAAAGAACAGGCAGGACTTTGGGGTTTTATTCAGCACACAATGGGCAAATCGGTTTTTGGGATGTTCGATCACAGAACCAACATGGGAGACAGAAAAAAAAACAATGGGAAAAAATAATTTTGCCACACCTAACAATAGTACACAGGGCCTTGGGGTTTGTGTCAGAACAGAATGGGAAAATAATTTTTCGGGATTTAATTCCAGATGCAACGTAAGAAAGAAAATACAAATGGGAACATTTGTTTTGCAGAGGACAAGGTGTACACTGAACAGGTGGGCCTTATGGGTTTTTGATCAGAGCACAATGGATACAAAGCGGCAATTTCGTTTTTGCACCTCGCATGTGCAAAGGCATTGCCAGGCTTCACACTTAAGATTTTAAATGAATGGGATTGATGGAGAATTTCATTTGCACCCTGCGCCCACACGTGGAAGCAGACTTTGGGATTCATTCTTTGAAAAGTTCTTTATGTCTATACCGGTTCAAAACACTCTGGGAAAATATTGTTGGTTTTGAATGCCTACAATACAGATCCTGTGAATTCAATAGGGGAATTAATTGATTTACTTTGATAAATATGCTAGGGATCTACACAGACAAACAGGATATGTTCAATGGGGAACTAACTAAAACAATGTTGGAAGAATATAGGGCCTACACAGACAACAGGATATTTTCACTGGGGAAATAACTAAAACAATGTTGGAAGAATATAGGGCCTACACAGACAACAGGATATTTTCACTGGGGAAATAACCAAAACAACGGTGGAAGAACATAGGGCTTATGCAGACTATGACTTTGGGGTAGATCTACTTAAAGGAGAGGTCTGGACTTGGCATCAGGGAACATCAGAGCAACGCTGGGACAGCGAGGGGTCAATCAAGGATCTCCTCTGAGTCCTCCAAGGGGTCCCAATCAACTTCTATGTCTCCTGGTTCCTGTCTCCAATGCAAAAGTAGGCCCCTCTGCTGGGATGGTATTCGCCAGGTTTCAACAGCAAGTCACCTCTTGGAATAATTGGAAGAAGTTCAGCTCCGATGCAAACTGGATTATTTATAGGGCAAATTACATCACAAATTTGTCATGATTCTCGCAAAAGGGATTTGTTGATTATCATGACCCCACTCTCACCTGTGTGCTCATAGGACTGCGGGAGTGCTTGGGAATGGCTGTGGGAGGAGAGAGCTTCACCATCTCACTTTGACAGGTAGGCTCGGTCTGCATTGAGCTCACAAAATATCTCAACATGGCAAGTACCCTGAATTTTCAAATCTTTACATGTCTGAATAAATTTATAAGAACTACATTTTAAAGCCAATCAGATGAGACTAGTTTGGAGTCTGCAAGCCCTTCCTATGTAGAAATACAGTTTTTCTTCATTTACTCAGGAGCCATATCAGTGAAAAATATACCACTTTATTTACAGTCGTCATATTAATTATTACCGGCATGCGTTTACCAACTTCCACATCTCTTGGAATCAAGGGAAGGCCCAAATCACATTTTCATGAATAACTTTAGTTGTGTTCATCCCACCAAAATCATTTTAGCATGGTTAGAAGGGGGCGACTGTCATCTTTAATAAAAGCCTGCAATGACCATTGTGACATGTATGCTTCACCTTTTATGCAAAAACTTTTATTTCTCCCATTTAAGCAAACTGCAGTTTCATATCCTCTGTCTCTCTGGACCCCACCCTTGCACTCCCAGTTTCGTTTCTCTCCAGGCATGTGACCTAAGCAGAGCTGCCTAATAGCCACACTAATGTTTTTTTTTATGAGGCTTGTGATGTGGAGGTCACTTCTGCTGCAGAACAGACCTGACTTTATCTGCTCTGCACCGCATTTCTGATCTACAAAGTATTCCTGCTTGTATTTTTAAGGAAGGGCAATAATGGATGAAGGCAAACATGCCTGAATCTCCAGGGCAACAGAGGGAGGTCCTGGAGGTTAGTTTCAAGTTTGGAGAAATGAATGTCCATATACCCTTCAGCAAACAGCCTGTAAACTCACACAGGATTGTAACTGTACACAGCATTTTATAAGGCTTTCGCAGGTTCAACATACATGCATGTTGCTTTGAAATTGACCATGTGGATGAGTTGGTTATAGGCAGAAACCATATTCACACTTTGAAAAGTCTGATGAGCCTTTTGCTGTGCATATTGTTAATCTAGATGAGTGAAAAAACGAAAATGCCATTCTTTTATTTATTGCACATTAAATGCTCTGTTTCACTTAAATTGCCTGGAGCACAATTCTGATATCCCATTGAAGATACTTTGCACTGCGGTTTCTTGATGTCAGTGCAGCTCTCCATAGATTGTCAGCCACAAGTCTTCCCTTTCCTTCCTGAAATGCATTGTGCACATTTTAGCAGTTTCGGATTTAGACTCACTTTCTTTCCTTTATGATTTGGGTTCAATAGGCCTTATGTCGGACCACATCTCTGTGCTGGCCTCTGTATTTCTGGCATCCCGGGGTATATTTCCCCACACACTATAAATGTCCTGAATACTGTCTCCATAACCTCTAGGCATCTAAGGGGAATCTAATCCCGTAGAGTAAAGGGATTCAAAAACTTCACCCATACCAGCTCTGAGACTGCATTCAATTGAGAAACATTACGCTCCTCACTAGCATTCACACAAAAAAAGGATGTCAGAGCGTCTTTTTTTATAATAACTTGGAGCATAGCCTCTGCATACCTTTGCATTAATGATGCCCTCCTGCTTTTACAGTAGTTCTTATACTTCTGTTTCACTTTATTATTCCTTACACCCTTCTGTTCTAATGAATCACCAGTATTCTGGATCTTTCTAATCGCTTGCCTCATATTTCTTTTTTCACATTTGCTCATAAACCTATGGACATGCTTTTTCCTACCAAAACCTTTTCCAATATTGGCATTAATTACTCTTTCAGATATCAATCTCTCCGTAAAACAATTAAAATTCACCAAATTAAAAGTGTTCATTTTCCACTGTAGACTGGCATGCTTCATAATCCTATCCAGGCCTGAATTAAGCATTCTAATATTTTGTCGAGTCCACCGGATAGAATTTCTGCCAATATTCACTCTCAAATCAGTCGTGCCTCCACTCATTTGAGGCACAGGATTTACTGCAAACACCGTCCTCACTATGTTATGATAAGTCCAAGAAGTTTTCAGGATTTCAAATTTAGTACAACAATTCAATAAAGATGGATCCAGGAAAATAGAATCTAGGACTGATTTGCTACTCCCTCGATGCCAGGTCAACTGCAGCAATGCACTTTGCCTACAAACACCATTGAGCGAAATCAGCCATAGCTGCACACCACGTTCTTCCCATCTGAGATTTAAAATGGGGAGGAACCAAATCCGCAGATAAATTCCAGTAGTCACCCTCAAAATCAAGGAAACTATAACTGTAATTTAAATCACCCGCCAGCATTACATGACCAATTTCTACAGTAGATTGCCATCGAATAATGGCCTCCAGTATTAATTCCAAGAAATCATCTAAGGGGGCAACCTCTTTGTGCCAATAAATATTCATGAGGTTAAGGTCTGCATCCTTGCTTGACAGAGCCACTGCTACTACACTAAATGGGTGATTGGGTATCTCCTTCATATTTAGACCCTGACCTGATCTGACTTCCAGCATCAAACCACTCGAAGGCCTCCCCCTCTCATTAGATCTAGCAGGCTGATAAATAATTTTAAATCAATTTAATACCAAAGGATCAGTTTGCCAGGTTTCTTGAAGAAGCAAACAGCTAGACTCCCTAAGCAAGTTAAAAACCTCCCCATTAGAAACCAAATGTGAGCGACCTAGAGAATTCCACAAGATAACTCCCATGGAAACCTGGGGATACCTAGACTTATGGGGGGCCTTATCCTCATAGGTCAGTCCTTTTTCACATGGGAGATTTAACTTCTTGCCAGTTGATCCATGTGCCCTCTGAGTTCATTACTCGTTCCCCTGCACATACAGGAGTCATAACAGGCTCTTCTGTCCCAACACAGCAGTAAATAGAACATCTCATCTTATTTAGGTGTCGATGCTCTGAATAGACCAGATCTCTCACCAATCTAGGTCTATCATGCAAGAGAAAATTGTCAATTCTACATCTGGCCAGGAGCTCTACCTTGTCAAAATCCACGGTAGTCAAAGCTGACAAAGGGAATATATCAGAGAAAATTGACAGAACGTTACCCCTGTTTAGACAGATCGGGACTTGCGGACCCAATTCACTAGTCATTCATCATTTTTCGCCTCCCTCAGCATGCAAGTTCAAGTGGTGGTTTCCAACCCTTCAGCTGAATAGCAACTTCCCTTGTTTACGCTTTTAACATCATCACTTCTTGGTTGTCCCAATGTACTATATGTCAGAGTACCATCATGCTGATGCACTGGATACTTACAGTTCCTAGGGTTTCCCCTCTCATTACCTCTTACATTCAGGCCACCCAAATGACCTTCCTCCTTAACCAATTGGTACCCTATGTCTATACACTTATTTTTGGGTGGTTTGTAGCCCACCAACCTTTAGAACTATTCCAGAAATTCACGTAGAAAAGTTCCAGGTTTTCCAGGGGTACAAAATGAAGGTCCTGTGTCAGATAGCCAGGCCTCACTGGGAACTATAACATGCCCCCCTGCTATGCTGGGGCTCTTGCACGGTCAATAAAGAGGTAGAAATAAGGTGTGCCCCTTTCTAGGGGTGCCTGGAAAATGCTTGGCATGGGGGAGGTATGGTGAGCATTGTGGGGACAGAGGGGTGCTTGATCGCACCCCTAACCGAGTCCCACAAAACTTCACAGGGCCTCTTAGGGGGTGTTTACCCACTTCTACTGCATTTTATGTTTGGTGCATGTACAGTGTTTACACAGTTTTGCCACACTCAAGCACAGGGACTGTGAAATTATGTTCTTTCTGACCCAAGACCATGAACACACTCAAGTACACTATAATACTGGAACGTGCTTTACCAAGCAGTATTATCCTTTTGCATTCTCATTCACAACTTGTGCATCCAGAAAGCTCAATGCTATTTGTTGTTTGCAGCCCAGGACTAATGTTCCAATTGCCTTGGTTTCTTGAACTCTTTTTCAGACGTCGCCTACAATCATATGTTAACTTCTTGGCGTATGTTTACGCTGTGGATGAGATAAACCAGAACCCTACACTGCTTCCTAATGTATCCCTGGGATTTCATGTGTACGACTCCTGCCAAAATGGAATATCATCAACAAGTGGAGCCTTTGGGATACTCTCTAGAGGAGTGGGAACAGCTATCAATTTTAAAAGCAGGCATCGCAAGCCTGTGATCTCGATCATCGATGATTTCCCGTCTGCATTGTCATTAGAAATGGCACAGATCCTGCGTATTTACACATACCCACAGGTGAGCGTAATCTCGTAAGTTCCTTTTACACTGCTATTAAAGTAATAAGGAGCAGCAAACCAAGAACTCTGCGTCCATCCCCAATAACGTCCATAACAAATCCACGGGCATTCCTGTAGCACATGATGTAGCCTCAGCCACACTCTTAGAATGCCCTTTAGGAATTTCTGGATTGTATGGTAAGAGTAATTGGCGTAGAATGCAACAAGCATGAGCGGGTACCATGGTCTATGATGATGCAGAAATGGATTCAACCAACCGATAGGATTGTCAAATAATGTTCACACGATTTCAAGTAGAAGTTTTGATATTGTATTTGTCTTTCTTAATCATTTAATTATCCTTACCATGCAGAGTGTGGAGCCAATGTTGAGTGCATTCTCTCTTTTGAGACCATCAGCAGCCTGAAGTGATCTTCCTTTCTCTCCACGGACTCCTGCAACCGTGAAACACTCGAATTCAGAAGCCACGTGAGGGCAGCAGCCATTGCCAAATCAGGCCTGCCACACATACCTCTATTAGTACCAGCACCGCCTGATAACTGCCATTTAGGCCTTTTTTTATTTAGTATTCCCAGGCGTCCTGCACACCTGGTCATCTGAGGTAAAGTGGGGTGTAGTAAAACCTGACACCTTGTTGACCCCTACCCCCTGCCTGTAACGTAAACCACACACACCTTGCATCGACTCGATTCTTCACGCCTATTCCTATACCCCACACTCCCCTTCTCAAGCTCTATCCCAGGCCGTCTCAGGTTTCGCAAACCCTCCCCAACTCCTCCTCTCACAGTACCCCCTATTCCTATGCCGCATACCAACAACAACAGGCACCAGTTTCAGCTATACTGCCCCAGAACCCCGAGCTTACCTATGGTCCCCGTTTACCTTTCCCCTTGAGTTCAGTAATGCTCAATCAATTAGCAACAAAAGATACTTTATTTTTATATTAATACTTTAATTCCCTCAGTCCCAACATCATAGTCAAGAGAATCACTGAAATCTGGAATGTCTCACAATCCCTCCCCCCGATCCCCCTTGCAATACTGACACTTTATTGTCCCACCACATGGACACTGTTCCTTCTTATACTCTCCCATTTCATAAAAGCAATGGTGTTGTTCCCCTAATGATCAATAGAGCCAACTCCTCAGACTAACTTCAACTGTCTGACTTACTAACCCTTTCCTTCATCACTCTGGCACTCAACTTCTCCCACTCTCTCCCTTCACTATTGATATACTTTAAAAAAATGTATTTATTGTGCATTTAGTTTACAAAAAGAAACCTTGCACAAACAGTATCGAGCTCAAAGGTGAAGAAGAATAAAAGTCCATTAAAATACAAAGAACATACAAAATTCCATTTAAAATAAACCACCATTCAGTCACATTAGTCCATATTATGAATTCCAAGTACAGCAAAACTAAAACTCACTAGAGCAATACAAAGACATAACGTTATTACGCGAAACCATTTAAAAAATGTGTCATAATCCTGTTTCACACTTTGCTTAGAATGCAATCACATTCACTGCTTGTAGGATTTCGTAAAGATCTTTACGCAGTTTCCAGGAGGTTAAGCCCCTGATTCGTGGAATTATCTTCGCGTGAAACGCAGATTTGCGTGCCATTCTGCCCGAAAAACCCCATACCCCAAAGAGGGATTTTCGGGGCAGAATGCCGCGCAAATCTGCATTTTACGTGCAGATAATTCCATGAATCAGGCTGTAAATCTTGAATATGGATCCATAAGATTTGCCAGAGTTGCCAGATTGATATTCTTAAATCCTATATGTGTCTGGCAAAATGCATCTTGCGTTTAGGCAACAAAATAAGGGAACCATAAAACAACATGTTTAAGTGTTTCAATCTCCTTCTCACAGTATAGACACAGTACATTCTCACGGTTTGCACTTTTCCAGAGAAATAAATGCTCTTTTGTCAGTAGTAAATTTTTGTGGACTCTAAGCAAGTCAGGCCTCCTTTTGTATTCGGCCAGCCTCTCACGGGTTAGACACCAATCCTGTCACCACAGAGCTGCAGAGTTCTGAATTACTGTGTTGTAATCAAAACCTTGAGTTTGTAACAGTAAGGTACCATCGTTAATATGCCGAATCACAATGTTCCGCTCTCTTGCTTTGATTCTTTGAAATGAGGATCCTATCGCGGTTCCTCATACTTATTACAGAAGAGAATTATTTTCCAGAAGACTCTCGCATTATGCGAGATCAACGCTAATTTGAATCAAATAACAGCCATAAGTGTTGACATAGGCAGGGATAAAACAGATTTCCAAAATAAGCCTTCTAGAATGGTAAAATCATTAAAAAAAGAGAGTTAAACATCTCCAAACCATAATTAATAGCCAGTACTATTTTAGCCTCCTAAAACTCTATGGCAGGTAAAGTGAACTTCCCATATGTACTATTAAATTGTTTCATTTGCAAAGCCAACGTTTGTGCTTTCGCTTTCAAATACTTTAAAAGAGCTATTTTACCTTGGATATGCAAACAGTTTAGAACCAAGGTGCTTAAATTCATCATCTTCTACTTTGCTACCATTAAGTCACCAATTACGTTTTGTCTTCCTTCCTGATGAAAATGACAATATTTTTGTTTTATTACTGTTAATTAACAAATCATGTTTGTTAGCATAGTCCTGTAAGGCAGTCAATAATCCTTGGAGCCCTAAATATGAACAATCCATTCAAATAATGCCATCTCCATATGACATCCACAATATCTGAAAACCATTAATTTCCGGGGAAATAAGAGATACTCCCTCAAGTTCACGCCCCAAATCAGCTAAATAAATTTTAAATAAAAACGGTGCTAGGATATATCCTTGACGGAGAAACCAAAAAGTAAAGATTTCCTTTGAGAAAAATCACCATCCAAATTAAGGCGAACATTTAATGCAGAATCGGAATGCAGATATATTCAAATATTTAATAAATTGTATGGAAGGCCCAACATTTTAATTTAGACCATAATATCCCTCGATCGACCCTATCAAACGCGAGCGACCCGTCTATTGTAGCTACAAACATAGTCCGTGTTGATTTATCCCAGGCCTGCTTTTGAACTGAATCGAGTACACATCCTGCTAGAGTAGTATGATGCTTGCTCTGAAGCCAACTTGATTGCAGTGAAGGATTATGTTACGTGCTTTCTGTGAGCTGTGGAATGTTGGGGCGTGGAATGCTGAGTGAGCGTTTTCCTGTAGCGTTCTGTGAATGCCAGTTGGAAGTGAGCTGCCTGAGAGTGCGGGTGCCGGCGGATGGCTCTGTCTCTTTATCCTAATGTACTTACCTTTTCCCTGTAACTTGATGACCTGTAACCTGAGCATGGAGTAAAGAGGTTACCTACCTTACCTGTGACTGCAGTCTCATCTTTACAAGGGACGTACCATCATAACATTGGAGACGAGCTACAAGAACCCTGTGGTTGTTCAAGGGGGACAGCAGAAGAGGCTCTTGCTGTTAGTTCCCACAGGAACAGTGCCAGTTCGTCGAAAGTAAAACGCATATTCTGCTACTGTCTGTACCTTCACTGGAGTCTCTTTCGCTTCGATCCACGTTAACTTTGACACATATGTTCCCCAGAGGGCAACATAGTTCTTGTTCATGTTCCATATTACTTCTTCATCGAACCTCGCCAAACTCCAGTATTCGAAGTGTACAAAAAGAAGTAGTGGAACTATTTACTCTGCTGCCCCCCCACTCTTCACAAACCCCATCACCACGCCCCCTCTGAACCACAATTCAAACCCCCAAACAAACACACCTGCTGTTTAAGGGAATGCTAAGTGCAGTGCACCGAACTGCACGTTTCAAGTTCTTCCTACACTTTCATTTTAAAACTAAACCATTCCGGAATGGTTTCTTTTTAATATAAAAGTATAGGACTGTGCGCCACTCTCTTCCCTGCCCATCAGTGCCTATCAATGCAATTTTGTCTCCTGTGACCACCGCCCCTTACTTGCCTAGTAAAATCATGGTCCCTGCTTACGGTGCCTTGATGCCTGAGGGCTTAGTGCGCAATACAAATGTAAAAATAAATAAAATATATGGTCTTTGGGTATAGCTGGTCAAAATGAAAATTCAGTTGGTACCCTCCACAGCCTACTGGCCAAACCTGCCACTGCATTAATAAAAACTATAAAACCGTATGTGAACAAATCTGGTTGTACAGGTACTCCTCCGGTTGCTCCATCACTTCCAAATGTGTGCACATGACCATGGCCCTCACACAATATATTTCTGGGGTCGAACACCCTATATTCCTACGAACTCTTCCCTTTCTCACTTTCCCCCAGAAGCCCATCGGCTCCAGAGCCTTGGTTCTCTCTAGGCTGGACTACTGCAACAGCCTCTTTCTCAATCTGACTTCCTCTATTCTCCACCCTCTGCAACTCATCCAGAACAGGACTGAGGTGTATCCTTGGCCTCAAGCCCAGGGACGGTATCTCTCCAGCCCTGAAATCTCTCCACTGGCTTCTGGTGGCTGCAAGGATCAAGTTCAAGACCCTTTGCATTGTCCACAAGGCTATATGGGGCCAGGGCCTGCACTACATCCAACACTCTCTTCCAAAATACCTTCCTTCTCAAGCACTTCGCTCAGCTACTGCCAACTCTCTAAGGGTTAGACGCTTCTCCAGGCAGAGAGTGGGGAGCAGATCTCTCTCCTCTGCAGGTGCCACCCTCTGGAATGGCTTCCCTGCCCCTCTCAAACTTGAGCGGGGCCACCTGAACCTCCGGAAGCAGCTCAAAACATTCCTCTTCTCCTCTGCTTCCTCTCTCTCCCTTCCCTGCTGACCTACCTGACCTACCTGACTGCTGTACCGACTGGTTGCTTGGCTACCCTCAAAATCTCACTGGGTACCAGGCTCTTTCTTGATCAATCACCCTTGCAGTGCCTCCGGACCTACCACACAATTAGGGGCTGTAACTGTAACCCGGGGGTGCTAGTACCCTAAATCGTACCCTCTCTGATGTTCAATTTCCAATCTTGTTCCACAGGCCTACAACTTGATAGAATTAAACAATGTCGCTATTCTCAGCTTCACTCCTGGGGATTGGGAAAGGGAACAGTATATGAACTCTTCATTATGCCACACTGCTACACCTTCAGAAGGGAATACAAAATGCTAGGCCTCACTTCCAATATGGCAATCCCTCAGTATTTCCTGCACCCTGGCCCTGTGTCTACATCGTCATCATTACACATTATCGTTCACTATCACCTTTGCCCTATACCTGGGTCTACCTAAGCCTCCATAACTACTTTGAAGAACATTTGTTGCTCCCAACTGTGCTCCCCACCCCCTACAGCCTGCACCCTCACTTTCTAGTGCGCGAATAGATTTTACTTAGCCTGAATTGTTTGGTCGTGTATGGGAGCTGTACGTGCATCCCCGCATTGACCAAAAAAGAACAGTGAGCAGCAGATGGTCCAGGGAGCGGCTGCTGAGTCTACAAGGGACTGTCGGTGGTACCACCCGAGTGGGTCAGGTGGCTGCTGCTAGTGGCAGTGTTTGAGTCAGAGGTGAACTGGGTCTGTGAGGGGCAGCCGAAAATCATCCCCATGTGGGGCAGACAGTCCATCCATGCTAGTGGCAGGGAAATGCTGCAGGAAGGTTGTAGTAAGTGTTTTGGAGCATTAGAACCTTGAGCGGCCAAGCCTTTGCTGGTAGACAGAGCCAGCCTAGATGGCCGGTCATTGCTGTGAGGGGCAGCCGTGTTGGTGAAGTGCCCAGGGAGTCTGTTATTGATCTGTGCCTAAGTGTCCAAGTACAGCCATGTGCAGATCTAGGATGGGGGACTGCAGCATGAAGGAAGTGTAGTCCTGCCGAAAATTCAGTTACTGTGTGTGCCCATATAACAGGATTCAGTGCAGACTGCATGTCAGCGGACAGTGCTGCTGACAGGAGGAGTGCGGCGAGGATCTGTCTAGGACAGTGCCGTGCGATGGGAGCCTCGTTCCAGCACCGTTTTGACAGCAGCGATAGCTCCATTGACCAAGGGCTTGGATTTAATATGATGACATCTTGGAATGCAGGAGTTTAATCTAAACAATGGCTGAGATTGGGGTGTTGCGTGCACATGTTGCAGGGTGCAGTTTGTTGGTTTTGAGAATGTCACAAAGTGTTTTATTAGGGGGACCAGTAGAGACTGCTTTGGCCCTTAAAGACTACAACCCTATCAGCAATGGAGACAGATTTTATTTGATGGACACTAAAAAATGTGGCACCAGGCGATGGTGATCGCTAGGAGCGTCATTGACAACTTCAAATTTAACACAAGCTCTCCGAGAAAAAGAGTTAATGCCATGTACATAGCTCTTTTCAGACAGGGAAATATGACCCTGTAAATTTGATAAATTCCACTCTTTAAAAAATGTGCCCCACTTTTTCCCTTGGACAGATAACCTATGATGATGATGCAAGTGGGAAAGGGAACATGGGCCGTTGACAGAATGAGATTTGCCCGTGAACCCTAAACAATCGGTATTAAAATCCCCTGCCAGGATAACTTCTCCCACATTACCTTTCTCAAGCCAGGATAAAAATATCTCTGCCAATGTAGGGAGTATGGTTTCAATGGACACTTGCCAGTAATTACAGTACCTATTAATCAATAGAATCTTTAGTCCCCCCATCCTTGGTTCTAATTTGTACAGCGAGGAGCCCCTATACCTCTGAATTCCATGAAGTAGCTTCCAGGACCCAAGTGGAGTGAGCTGCCACTAGTAGGCCCCCTTCTGGTCTCCCCTTCTTTCCCCTAGTGGCACTTTGTGTAAAACTACAAAAACCATCAAGAATCACACCTTCAGGAAGAAAGGTTTACTGTAGAAATAGGAATTCGTATTTACACTGAGTCACATAGTCTGTCGATCTTTAACAAATGATTAAAATCTCAAGTGTTCCAAGAACTTATGCTAAAAGCCAGGTCACTCAAGCCCCACATTAGCACTTGTCCTTCCCAGGCTCCCCACCAACCATGACCAATCCTCCTAATCGGGTTGTACAAAACCAGATACGGTTGGCAGGGAAACCTTTCTGACTGCATTTAATCCAGTAGAGCATAAAATGTTCAGTAGACCAGATACATTAGGCGGCTGAAACAAATTAGGCCTTTCCCTTTTCAAGTATAGGTCAAAACCACTCTGCCTTAAATCACCCAATGATGATAAGATGATCCCTCTGACCTAGCCTAGAGGGCAACGTGATTGCCACAATATCCACCCTGGAATCATTAAAGAAAATCTACAGGGACTCGACCCAGGGGGCGCTGAATGCAGACTTAGCCCTGCATCGCTCCACTGAAGCCGCCCGTATCCTGCATAATCCTGAAACCCATTCCGATTCTTAAACTAATTAAACGGCACACGCCTAGAGGGGAATGTGCCTGCGCCACCCCCATAATCCCAACGAAAATCGGAGCTCCCTAGGGACTCCCCGACCGTCCTGAAGACCTGCCAGGGGGAGACTGTGTGTGGAGGCCACTGGACGTGATCATAGCGAGGCCGCCGGAGACACATCCCTGGCGCTGAGCCCTGTGGAATAGGAACTGCCACTTAAAATCTCAGGACAGCTGCCTTGGGAGCCGGGCCACATTGGAGAACCCGACCGGCCAGCAATAGCGAGGAGCACTGCAACCCCGGAAAAGAAAGGTGAGCCGGAGGGAGCGAACGCGGGCAACTTCACCTCAGCACCCCCTTCCCCCCATTCGAGTTGCTGAGATCCCAACGGGAACCGAGGCGAGGGAAGCCCTGCTGGGACCCACCATATATTACCCCTGCGCGGATCGCCCCCTCCCCGGTGCCTGGCGTGTGTGCTGTGTGCGAGCAGCTGGGTGGCCCGGGGCAAGAGGCGCCTGCGGGGAGGGGGTGACCCATCTGGGAGGGGTTACGCCCGGGGGGGGAAGCACCTGACGGCCGTGAAAACCTGGATCGGCTGGGCCACGACCATTTATCGGGTTGGTCCCATCAGGGGCCACCTAGCCACCGGAGGGGGCATGCAGATGGCTGCGAAGGATTGGCAGCATTCACCCTGACCAGGCCCCGCACCGCCGAGACACTGCTTTGAGAACTCCTGGGAACCATGGTAGTGCACCTGTATTGAAGCTCCGGTGGGGGAGAAGAGACACATTGTGCTGCCACAACACATAAGAGCCCAGTGCATCACATGCCCAAACATTGCATAGATCCCAGATAGGCTCACACCACAACAAACAGACTACACATACGCTGCAAACACCAGTGGGCACGGAACTGAGTGGAAAAGCACCCACCCCCTGCAAACTCTCAGCTAACCACAAGGGCCATATCTGAAAACTGCAACTGGAAACAACGGCGGTTAACAACCTGCAGAGCCCGAACATCTACTGCTGCTTGTGACCCTAAACACGCAGCCCAGCCATAACAACTGGCACCCCAGATCCTACAACAATAAGGTTACAGCCAGACAACCTGCACCCATTGCGAAGGGCTCCCCCTCCCCGGCGCCTGCCATGTGCGCTGTGAGCGGCCGGTTGGGCGCGCAGGCTGTGGGGTGCCCACTGTCACAACTGGCACTGGTGGGGGTGGGTCCCAGGGCCGGCTATACCTGCGGGTAATGTAGGGGGGGTGAACGGGCCCTATGGCTCCGACGACTAGACACTACTGCTGCCCATGAGGACGGAGACCACCCCACTCCAGCTAATAACCCAGAGAGGGGTACACCGGCAAAACAGATCTGCAGAATGAACGTACACCCCGTGCAGGAAACCCTCTGCCCACAGAAGATAAGCAGAGACCATACCACAAGCAGATCTGGAACACAACGACCCACGGTCCAGGGAACAACTTGAAGGGACAAACTAGGACAGAACCAAGAATGGGGAAGGACCTATCCCGCAGAGGGGCGATGCAGAACAAAATAGACAAATACACAACAAGTACCCCAGCAGGGTTCCCCGGACTGACAAACAAGAGGGAGGACGGCGCTATCAGTGGAGGCACGGGCCCGGGGCTGTCGCTTACAGATGTCATGGCAGCCATCAGTGACTCCCGGACCTCGGTGGAGGCAAAAATCGATGGCCTGGCCTGCGAGGTGTCGTTCCTGAGACAGGATCTGAGGAATCTAACCTCTAGGGTAGGAGATACTGAACAAAGAATATCCGATACTGAAGACACTGTTAAAAACCTAGGAGACAAAACTGGAACAAATGGAACGGAAAATCACCCTCTTGGAGTACAGAGCCGAGGACAGCGAGGGAAGAGCCCGCTGCAACAATCTCTGCATTCTCGCTCTACCCGAGAAAGAAGAGGGGCCCTCCATGTAACTCTTCCTGGAAGATTGGTTAGCAGACTTGATGGCCCTAAAAAAACTTTCAAAATTCTTTTTCATTGAAAGAGCACACAGGGCCCGACAGGCAGACCCGTTCCCGGGCCCCCCCGCGTACTGTGATTGCTAAACTCATGAACTATAGAGACCGAGACACGCGCCTCCAGATGGCGAGAGCGACGGGCCCAATCACCTACAACGGCAACCGGATTGGTTTCTTCCCTGACTACACAAGGGTGGTCCAGAAGTCACAGCAATCGTAGGACTAAGTCAAAAAGAAGCTGACGTCCCTGAGCATTAAATATGCGCTATTCTTCCCAGCAACCTTCAAAGTCTACTACAAAGGTGTGGTCCAGGTGTTCCACAACCCCCAGGAGACCTGGGAATGGCTTGAAACACAGGTTCTCTCTGACCCAACCCCCGACAACCCGAGAAGAAACACACCCTGCAAGACCGATGAGGGCACCCACCAACCCTCTGAACAGTCCACACCACCAAGGGGGACAGACGGGATGGCCGAGATAGGGGGAAAAAAGGGGCCCACGTGACAACCCAGCCACACAGAAGGAGGTACACAAGAATCAGGAAGGAACCTCAAGGCTGGGCGGCCCAGGCCGAGAGGAGGTGAAATGAGCGTCCCCTCCTTCACCTAACTTGCAAAGAAGTTTGATAGTTTAAGTTCAATGTTTGGGCGACAGGTGCTTCCAGTTGGGGAGGAAGTACAGGGTGGGGGGGGGGAGTTCTACTGGAGTTTGCAACCAGAATCAGAGAACAAGATGGCAAGACATCCATCCCTTTCAACGCAGGAAAGACAAGCACTCCATCTGCTGGGTTCGAGACACACACAATACCCAGCTTCAAACCACACAGTTGCAGGGAAGCCTTCCGATATCCCCTTGCAAGAGATACACTTGGCTACTCCGGGCTTACACAGCGTACCCACTGGCAGTGATGGACCCAGATACGGGAGACACCAAACAAAGACCGAGAAATCACAACACACAGACCAAGAGGCTACCAAGACAAGAGATCCTCTCAGATGCCTCAAAATGAGACCCACTCATCCAGGACAAACACCAATAAAATGTCCCTACTAACCTGGAATGTCAACGGCCTGGGCTCCTGTGTGAAACTGTAACGCTCACCTGATTCCCGTAGAGGCGCCGGTCTTGACTGGGCGTATACCGTTATCTTCAAGGTGATGTGTAACACACGGCTGGCTCTTTGTGCTGGACCTCTGTGCACTGTATGTCTGGCTCGAAGGGTAAGATGTCTGCAGATAGAAAATATGGGATTAAGGAACTGGGTTATTGAATGTCTCTCTCTTCTTCCCTTTCTCTTCTCCTGTAGAACCCCAAAGGTTAACGCTCTCACCTTAGGTAAGTGAACGCCGTGCTCTCCATCTGCCTCGGGGCAGGGTGCTGTAACCAGTTTCTTCACTGGATAAGGGGAGCAGGCCTCTTGGCTTCAGAGGACTGCTGTCCGTCGTTTACTGCACGAACGGTAAGTTTCGAGTAATTCTAATGTCTTTAAAGTCTTTAGTAATGATGTTTCTTGTTTTGCAGGGTTCCGGCGATGGCGGATGATGGGCTGAAGTGAGTTGAAGATGGAGCCCGTGTGATGAATAGAAGCGCCTGGAAGCACGTAAGTAAGCGCTTGTTGCCTGCTTCACGATGCGCTCTAACTGTCTTTTTATTTTGCAGGTACAAGTTCGGAGCGGCTGCAGGGTGCCGGAATACCCACTGGGTTAGATGTGGAAAGGAGTAATGGCACGTGAGTATTAAAGTTCCCCAATGTCTTTAAACACACCTTGTTTTGTCTTTCAGATGCGGGATGCAGCGCCGAAGGCCTCCGGAGCGTGCGAAGAGTTGGTAAGCTTTTGTCTTTCAGATGCCGGAATGCAGTGTGAGGACCTCCGGAGCGCACGAAGAGTAGGTAAGCCTTTGTCTTTCAGATGCCGGAATGCAGCGCGAGGCGTTGGTGACAGCCGATGGACCAGGTAAGTGAAGAGCTGTCACTGAAGACCGTAATGCTAACCTGTTCTTTCTTGTCTTTATAGGTGTTGCTGAAGACTGGATTCAGGATGGTAAGCCTTTATCCTTAGGCCCAGGATCAGATGCAGAAGACACGATGAGCGTTCTGCTGCAGAGGATGCAGAATAACGCAAAGGAAGATTCATCCATCGGGTGTGGTTTAAATAGCCTCCTGTAGTGCTTAGGTGTCTCCTTCCACAGCCACGCCTAGGTAAGAAAAGAGTTCCTGCTTTCCAGAAGAGTTCCAGTGTTCTGAATCTAGGGAGTGGCTCCTGCCCCACCCAACAGGAAAAGTAGTTCCAAACAGAAGAGGATCAGAGGCTCATCTGGCAGGCAAGTAAGCAGCATGGTCTGCTGCAGGTAAGTCCACCCAAGCATTATGAGCCCGGCGCTTCCAGCGCTGGGACTGGGCATATTTATGAGCCTGGTGCCACTGGCGCCAGGACTGGGTCCAAAAGGTCCCAATTGGGACTGGTTGGCACTCGGAACCTGGGTTATGGATCTGCTTCCAAGGGAGTTGGGAAAACCCTGACCTTTTGGAAGCAGAGATCATGACAGTACCCCCCCTCAAGGCCCCTCCCAAACCGGGCTTCTCCGGGGGTTTTGGCTTGTCAGGAAATGTTCGGTGAAATCTTTTGATTAGGCGAGGAGCGTGGACATATTCAGCAGGTTCCCAGGATCTCTCTTGGGGGCCGTAGCCTTTCCAGTCAATTAGGTAAAATAGTTTAGATTTGGAGATCTTGGAGTCCAGAATGCTTTTGACTTCAAACTCGAGTTCTCCATCAACTAGGATAGGTTTTGGAGATTTAGTTAGTCGGGTTTGAGGTTACACGGGTTTTAATAGAGAGACGTGGAAGACCGGATGTATCTTCATGTGCGGGGGCAAGTCCAACTTGACCGCTACTGGGTTTACTATGGTAGTGATGGAATAGGGACCAAGGTATCTTGGGTTGAATGTGCGTGGCCCTTTTAGAGGTAGATATTTGGTGGATAACCAGACTTGATCCCCTACTTGATATTGAGGGGCTTCCTTCCGATGTTGATCTGCTCCTTTCTTGTATTGTTCTTTAGCCCTTTGAAGGTGAGAAACAGCTTCCTTAAAGGCTTGGGTGATTGTAGAATGCAGGTAGTCTACTGCTGGTGTTTCAAGATCTTGGAGGGGATCCAACTCCGAGGTTCGAGGGTGACTGCCGTACAAAAGAAAAAACGGGGTTTTCCCAGTTCCCGAATGGACAGAGTTATTGTAGGCATATTCGGCTATCCAAAGGATGTCTTTCCAAGTTTTTTCAGTTTGTTGCAGCATGCAGCGTAAATACTGTTCCAGAGTCTGATTGGTCCTCTCGGTTTGTCCGTCGGTCTGAGGGTGGTGACTGGTCGATAGTCTCACATCAATTTGAGCCGACCGACAGCAACTTCGCCAAAAATGAGAAATAAATTGACTACCTCGATCCGAAATTAGAACCGAAGGAAAACCGTGCAGTCGGACGATGTTTTCGAGAAATTCTCGGGCCAGAGTTGCTGCTGTTGGCAAGCCTTTGAGCGGAATGAAATGCGCCATCTTGCAGAATATGTCCACGATTACTAGAATCGTATTGTATCCGGAGCATGGAGGTAGATCGGTGATGAAGTCCATAGAAAGCGTATGCCAAGGGCGAGGTGGGATGTCAATAGGGCGTAAGAGGCCTGCTGGTCTTTCCTTTTGACTCTTGTTTTGGGCGCATACTCCACAGGACATTATAAAGTCTCTGATATCTTTTTTCCAAGACGGCCACCAGAAGTAGCGTTTGATCTTTTCTGAGGTCTTGGCCATACCGGGATGTCCTTCCATTAAAGAATCGTGATAACAAGAGATTACTTTTTTCTGTAAATCTGTGCTGGGTAGGTATAATCGTTCTTGGAAATACAATAAGTTGTCCTTTACTGCAAAGTCCTTTCCCTGCAGATGCCAATTCTGTATGTCTGCTGGAGTTACAAGTTGCCTGGCTTTATCCTTAACTTCCTCTATGGATTCTGTGGCGATTACACCCAGAATTCTTTGTTCGGGAATGATTGGTACAGGTTTAGGGTTGATCAAGTGTTCTTCCACTCCTATCCGAGAAAGGGCATCAGCTTTACCGTTCTTTGTACCAGGTCGATAGGTAATTATGAAGTCAAACTCGGCAAAGAATAATGCCCAACGGAGTTGTCTAGAGGATTGGGCTTTTGCGGTTTTCAAATATTGCAGGTTTCGGTGATCCGTAATCACAGTAACGGTGTGTCGGGCCCCCAGCAGATAATGCCGCCAAGCCTTAAAGGCAGACTTGATAGCCAGAAGTTCCTTGTCAGTAATCGTGTAATTGATTTCAGGAGGCGAGAATTTGCGGGACCAAAATGCCACGGGATGCAACTGATTGGTTACCGGGTCCTTTTGTGATAGAACTGCCCCCATGGCAAGGCTTGAAGCATCAGTTTCCACGATGTAGGGGAGTTCGGGGCGAGGGTGTTTTAAGATTGGTGCAGAGATAAATTTAGTCTTCAAATCCTGGAAAGCTTGTTCCGCCTCGGTAGACTATTCAAAACGTTTGTTTTTCTTTAACAAGGCAGTGATGGGCTGGACTATTCGAGAGAATTCAGGGATAAACCTGCGGTAAAAGTTAGCGAAGCCTAACATGCTTTGCACACCTTTTACGGAGGATGGTGATGGCCATTTGAGAACTGCATCGACCTTCTTTGAATCCATACGCACTCCGCCAGGTGATAATATGAATCCCAATAATTCAACTTCAGTCACGTTGAAAACACATTTTTCCAACTTAGCGAAAAGTTTGTGTTGACGCAATCTTTCGAGGACCATTTTCACGTGTTTCCGATGTTCAGATTCCGATGAAGAATAAACGAGGATGTCGTCAATGTAAAAAACAACACACACATCTATGAGCTCTCTGAGGACATCGTTCATAAAATATTGAAAGGCGGCCGGGGCATTGCAAAGTCCGAAGGGCATGACCTGATATTCAAATAGCCCATACTTGGTGCGGAAGGCCGTCTTCCATTCATCGCCCTCTTTTACTCGTACCAAGTGGTAAGCTCCTCTAAGATCCAGCTTTGTATATATGCATGCTTTTCTGACTTGGTCCAGGAGTTCAGGGATCAAAGGTAACGGATATCTATTCTTAACGGTGATCTGGTTCAGGGAGCGATAATCTATACAAGTTCTAAGGTCTCCTTCCTTTTTTGGAACGAAGAACAAAGCTGAAGAAGCAGGGGACTTGGAAGGACGAATAAACCCATTTGCCAGGTATTGATCCAGGTATTGTCGAAGGTGAAGGTTCTCAGGCTTGGTGAGGGCATAAATTCTACTACAAGGAGGAGTAGATCCAGGTATCAGGTCTATCTGGCAGTCATAAGACCTATGAGGAGGTAGAGAGTTAGCCTGATCCTTCCGGAAAACATCTTGGTATTCTAGGTATTCGGGAGGTAACTGGGGAGTCTCAGAAGAAATTGCTGCCAGTGCAACACCAGGTGGAGGGTGACAAGTAGAGACACATTCTGGAAACTGGACCGTTCTTGCTCGCCAATCGATCAGAGGATTGTGTTTCTCTAACCAAGGTATTCCTAGAATAATCTGAAACTGAGGGGCCTTGATCACATCGAACACGATCTTCTCATGGTGTCCATCTTGACTTACTAGCGTCACCTCTTGAGTGGTATGTGTTACTGGCCCGGAGGCTATCTCCGTTCCATCCACCGTAGTAATGACGTCCTTTACAGCCTTGGGACAAAGAGTTAGATTCATCCTCAAAACCATTTCATGATCCACATAATTGCCGATGGCACCGCTGTCGACGTAAGCTTCAATTGCATGTAATCGATCCGGATTATCAGGGCTAATGAGGACCATAGGTATCACGAAATGTGAGGTCACGGAACTGGTTTTCACGCTCGGCAAGAGGACCTCTATTCTTGTCGGGCGAGGTCGTTTCCCTGCTCAGAGTTTGTAACTTTGGTAACTGCAGCTCCTACTGCCTTCTTGGCAGGTTTCACCGGACAGTCTCGAAGAAAGTGCCCTGAGTTTCCGCAATAGAGGCATAATTGCAACTGTTTTCTCCTTTCCCGCTTCTTTTGTGTTAGAGGACCTTTCAGACCCCCTATTTGCATGGGTTCCCCGGAGTTTACTCCTTTGGAAGGAGTTGGCGGTTTGGAAAATACTCGAGCATGAAACTTGGAACAATCGGCCTTCCTGTTCTGCAGTCTGTGATCTATTTGAACGACTAAGTCTATATAGTCCCAACAATCTTGTGGGGGATTCACTACTTGGGCTAACACATCTTTGAGCTCTCCACGTAGACCTCTATAAAACAGCGTAATCCTTTTGTCCTCAGGCCATTGAGTTTCCACTATCAGTCTGTTGAAAGACGCAATATAAGCCAAAAGGTCTTGATTACCTTGTCGCAACGAAAGAAGCTCATTGTCCAAGGCCTGCCCCTGTGAATGTCTTGTGAACAGTTTTTCCATACTGAGCTGAAAAGCTTGAAAATCATGGAGGACCGGATCATCTTGATTTACTAGAGGGATCGACCAGTCTGCCGCATTGCCACTAAGGTACGAAAGCACGAAAGCTACTTTAGCTTGATCAGTTGGAAAGGCTGCTGGCCGGCATAAGAAATGCAACCGGCACTGATTGATAAATACTGCAAACCTCTTTGGGTCACCAGAAAATCGTTCGGGCGGAGCCAGAGGTACATTCCCAGGTAGGTTGATCTGCACTGGATTCATAGAGGATGTAGAAGGAAGATTTCCCCCAGTTGCGGGTAACGGGGTCTGTCCGGCTTGTGACTGTAGCAATTGTCTAGCGAGATCATCTGTTCGCTCCTTGGAAATAATCAGTTCCCTTCTTAGAGCGTTCGTTTCCTGACGGGCTGCATGCACTTCTGCCCTTAGTTCCCCAAGTAACTGGGCTAGCTGGTCGGTATTCGAGGTTTCCATAGCGCCTGGACGGGAGTTTTGTGGTAGGCTTTGCGTTCTGTAACGCTCACCTGATTCCCGTAGAGGCGCCGGTCTTGACTGGGCATATACCGTATCTTCAAGGTGATGTGTAACACACGGCTGGCTCTTTGGGCTGGACCTCTGTGCACTGTATGTCTGGCTCGAACGGTAAGATGTCTGCAGATAGAAAATATGGGATTAAGGAACTGGGTTATTGAATGTCTCTTTCTTCTTCCCTTTCTCTTCTCCTGTAGAACCCCAAAGGTTAACGCTCTCACCTTAGGTAAGTAAACGCCGTGCTCTCCATCTGCCTCGGGGCAGGGTGCTGTAACCAGTTTCTTCACTGGATAAGGGGAGCAGGCCTCTTGACTTCAGAGGACTGCTGTCCGTCGTTTACTGCACGAACGGTAAGTTTCGAGTAATTCTAATGTCTTTAAAGTCTTTAGTAATGATGTTTCTTGTTTTGCAGGGTTCCGGCGATGGCGGATGACGGGCTGAAGTGAGTTGAAGATGGAGCCCGTGTGATGAATAGAAGCGCCTGGAAGCACGTAAGTAAGCGCTTGTTGCCTGCTTCACGATGCGCTCTAACTGTCTTTTTATTTTGCAGGTACAAGTTCGGAGCGGCTGCAGGGTGCCGGAATACCCACTGGGTTAGATGTGGAAAGGAGTAATGGCACGTGAGTATTAAAGTTCCCCAATGTCTTTAAACGCACCTTGTTTTGTCTTTCAGATGCGGGATGCAGCGCCGAAGGCCTCCGGAGCGTGCGAAGAGTTGGTAAGCTTTTGTCTTTCAGATGCCGGAATGCAGTGTGAAGACCTCCGGAGCGCACGAAGAGTAGGTAAGCCTTTGTCTTTCAGATGCCGGAATGCAGCGCGAGGCGTTGGTGACAGCCGATGGACCAGGTAAGTGAAGAGCTGTCACTGAAGACCGTAATGCTAACCTGTTCTTTCTTGTCTTTATAGGTGTTGCTGAAGACTGGATTCAGGATGGTAAGCCTTTTTCCTTAGGCCCAGGATCAGATGCAGAAGACACGATGAGCGTTCTGCTGCAGAGGATGCAGAATAACGCAAAGCAAGATTCATCCATCGGGTGTGGTTTAAATAGCCTCCTGTAGTGCTTAGGTGTCTCCTTCCACAGCCACGCCTAGGTAAGAAAAGAGTTCCTGCTTTCCAGAAGAGTTCCAGTGTTCTGAATCTAGGGAGTGGCTCCTGCCCCACCCAACAGGAAAAGTAGTTCCAAACAGAAGAGGATCAGAGGCTCATCTGACAGGCAAGTAAGCAGCATGGTCTGCTGCAGGTAAGTCCACCCAAGCATTATGAGCCCGGCGCTTCCAGCGCTGGGACTGGGCATATTTATGAGCCTGGTGCCACTGGCGCCAGGACTGGGTCCAAAAGGTCCCAATTGGGACTGGTTGGCACTCGGAACCTGGGTTATGGATCTGCTTCCAAGGGAGTTGGGAAAACCCTGACCTTTTGGAAGCAGAGATCATGACAGAAACATAGACTGGTGCTCCAATACCTCAACCGATACTCACCAGAAATAGCCCTCCTCACGGAAACTCACTTGATCGGAACCGGCAACGCCTTTTTAAAAGGTCCAATTACCCGCATACATATCAAACAGGGTTCACAAAAGGCGCCAGAGGCACGATGATGCTCATCCACAAACGAGTACCCCTACGGATCAGTAAAGTGTGGTCTGACCCCCGTGGCCGATTCGTAGTGTTACTCGCTGACATCTGGGGAGAACGATGGGGCCTTATTGCGGCCTACGCTCCCCCCACACTCATGAAGAAACTCCTTGGCGAACTACAGAACGTAATGCTAGAGGAAGAGGCAGACCTGTGGGCCCTCGGGGGGGGACTTCAACAAAGTGATGGAAGTCAACGCTGATAGATCTCACAGAAGAGCTGGAACCCGATATGCCCCGACCGCTCTGTATACTTTTGCAGAAACACTGGGACTGTCTGACACCTGGCGATCACTACATTACCCTGATGCCGGATTCTCGTTATACTCCAATGCACACAAAACATTCTCGAGAATTGACTATACCTTCATCCACCGCAACATGTCCCATAGGCTAGTATCCGCTGAGTTCCTGGCAAGAGGCATCTCAGACCACTCCCCGCTCCTTATAACCATGAAAAATGCCCACCACCGCCCAGACACAACATGGCGCCTCAACACTTATCGCCTGAGGCTTCCCGAAATTGCTGAAGAACTGGAGAAAAAGACCACAGAATACTTCAAAATAAATGAAGGCTCAGTGGAATGCCCAATCTCTATATGGGAGGCTTATAAAACAGTCCTCTGTTGAGAAGCCATCTCTGCAGTGTCAGCCCACCACAAACGACACACCCAAAAGATCATGGACTCCGAAAAGTGAGTATCTGAATGTGAGGAACAATTCCTCACGCAAGAAACCCAAATCAAGAAGCCCTTAGCAACGTAGCCCTGGATAATGCACAGTAAGATCATCGACTGGTTCAAAGCCAAATCTACGAGAAAGGGGACAAGGCAAATAAAACTCTAGCCTGGCTGGAGAGACAGGAACAAACAAAAGGCTACGTGCGGGCTATCCGATCGCCTGAGGGGAACTACTAACTGCAGACTCCGACACAGCAGAGGCATTTGCCGGCTTTTACAAAAAACTCTACGCCCCACCTATAAGGAACCCCACGCCCGCTCCCGCCCGCTCTCTCGAGGTCCCGAGACTATCAGCACAACAAACAGACCTCATAGAGGCTGGTATTACTGAAAATGAAGTGCAAGAGGCCCTCGCACAGCTTCAAGCCGGAAAGACCCCAGCCCCAATGGGTTCCCAGTGGAGACCTGGAAATGCCTCGGCACCACACTAACCGGACACAAAAACAAGGTGCACTCCCCCTGGACATCAGAAGAGCGTGCATTGTGGTCATACCTAAAGAAGGTAAACCTCCAGAAGAATGTGCCTCCTATCGCCCCATCTCGCTGATCAACAGAGAGGCCAAGGTCCTTGCCAAGGTACTGGCTAATAGACTACTGAAGGTGAACAAATCCCTCGTCCACCCAGATCAATGCGGGTTCATGGCCAACAAGTCCACACGCATGAACCTACGAAGATTCCAACTTGCCCTTGACAGGGCCCCGGAGATACCATGTCCACTGTCCCTCCTGGCAGTCGATTTTAAGAAAGCATTTGACTCAGTCGGGTGGGAGGCCCTGTGGGAAATCATGGCCTGGATGAATTTTGGGTGAGACTTCAACTCCTGGGTTAGATTCCTGTACGCATCCCCAGAGGCAACCGTAAGGGTGAATGGCAAGACCTCTAGACTATTTCCACTGGGCCACGGGACTAGACAGGACTGCCACTTCTCCCCCCTCCTATTCTTCCTAGCTATTGAGCCACTAGCAATCAATCTCTGATTGGATAAAAACTGGTCTGCACTCACCTGGCCAGGGGGGGAGAAGATCGCCTCTCGCTATACACAGACGACCTTCTCATATACCTTAACAATCCTCTCACCTCATGTCTGATTGTGTCCCACACCCTCAAGGAATATCAAAACTGTGCCGGTCTGAAGGTAAACAAACAAAAAAACCATCTACTTCCCGATCCAGGGTGGCGACCTCGCGATTCCCGAGACCTGCCCTTACCACGTCAGCATTAGAGAATTCACATACTTAGGCATACGCATTGGCCCGACCCTAGACAGATACCTCCAGCTCAACCTACAGCCTGTACTAGACAGATTTAGCAAGGATGTCTCCCACTGGCAATCGCTCCCCCTATCATTACTGGGCAGGGCAGCTCTATTTAAAATGATGACACTTCCAAGACTCCTATATATTCTACAAAATGCTCTGCTCCCCATCCCCCACAAAACCTTTGCATGTATAGATAGGAACCTATGCACACTGCTTTGGGGAGGGAAACAACCCAGAATGGCTCTTACTACACTCCAATGCTCTATATGGAAGGGAGGCATTGGACTACCATATATGTGCATATATGTGCATGTACTATCTAGCACACAGACAGGAGTGGTAAATGAATGGCTACATGCTGAAGCCACATTACCACATATCCGGATTGAAACCGAGGCTATGCACCCTGTACCACCCCTTCAGGCCCTATACACCACCAGCAATCGAACCTCGAAAATGCCAAGAATGTCACTCCATATCCGCCATGCTTGGAGGGAAGCGCATACACATGTTGGCTGGGGAGCGAAACCAACGCTAGCCCAGCCCATATGGTACAACACACACCTCCTGGAAATACAGAGAATGGGCTGTTTCGATAACTGGGAAAGGCGAGGGATAACCATACTGGCACACGTGATCCAAGAGGGATGCATACTAGAGTTAGATACTCTTCATGACAAATTTGGTCTGACACCGATGGACCGGTTCCGACATGCACAGCTGGCCCATGCCATACACACCCAGTTCCCAGACATAACCGCCATACCTCTCTGCTCCTAGAGACCAACATCCTTCCACAACGTATTTCCTCTAAAGTCACCTCCACGCTCTACCAAGCCCTTAATTCTTTTGGAACTAAAGAACTCACTAAGCTGAAAGAGAGATGGGAAAGGGATTTGGGCGATCTGGAACCGGAAGACTGTGTAGACACGTTGATGTTCCCCCGAGAGATAGGTATTGAAGCCAAACTCAGACTGATATAACTCAAAATACTCCACCGCTCCTACTACCCTCGCACAGCCCTTGCCAAATGGGGAGGGACCAGAGATGAGACATGTCTCCGATGCAGACGGGAAACGGGTAACTTTTTTCACATGATTTGGGACTGCAAGGTGCTACAAACCTACTGGGATGAATGCATCAATACGATTTCCAACATACTGGGAACACCAATTCCAAAAGACCCCAAAATGACACTCCTGGGAATCTGGGGGTGGTCGACCTCACTAAACATGAAAAGTCTTTCCTAGCAGTGGCACTAGGAGCAGGGAAATGGCTGATTGCTGCAACGTGGGGCTCGGCAGACTCAATATGCATAAACCGCTGGACCAACAAACTAAGCAGGTGCGCATCGATGGAACGCTGCATCTACAATGCGAGGGGCTGCCCCCGAAAATTTTAAAAGATATGGGGGAAATGGCTAGATGTGTACTGAGAGATATCCCTCTTTCCCACCCCCACCCTCCCTTTCCCACAACGCCCTCCCTCCCCGAACTCCCCCTGCCTCCCTTTCTTCCCCCTCCTCATCCAGGGACATATCACATAGCCAGACTGCCACCCGTTTTCTGACTCTCGGATGTATCCAAGGTACCCTTATGACTTTGCTACCTGCCATTACCAATATTGCCATAATTCTCTTGATGAATGCCTGTGTTTATGATGTTTTGTTGCTGAACCCAAATAAACAGAGTTATAAAAAAAAAGAAAATCTACAAGAGCAATATCACTGGAATTCAGAATCCTGAGCCTAGGAATGTCTTTCAAAATAGATAGACAGGCCGATTCATGGAATTAATGTGCGCTGAAATTTTCGGCGCAAGCATGCGAAAGCGTGCGAATCGCAGTGCCAGTGCGAAAATCGCAGCGAAACCCATGCACAGTGATCCATGGAAGTCCGTGCGTGTAGAAATCCCAGGATGTGTGCCGAAATTCTGCGAGGTGCACGCTGGCGCACATGTCTCCAAACAGTGTGCGCTACGCACACAGCAAAATCGCACATAGTGCGGCGCACACAACAAAAGTAGGAGGAACAGGGGGCGTGACACGCGGAATGGGGAACAACTCATAAAAATGTGGGCGTCACGGGGGAAGTACAGCAGGCAAATGCGTGGAACGCCCACACGCACGTTCAAAACACGTATTCATGGAATCGAACGGGGCTAATAGCTGCGCCAAAAAAGATGTGCTAATCCGGAAACACATACGCCAGCAGAAAGCAGGCGTATGTGGACCCGCGCAGCATAAAAGTGCACGCAAACAACAAACAAGCTCAGACGCCAGGATGAATATACCGTTCCTAGCAGCAGTGGTCGTGGGATACCGCAGGAGGAGGAGGAGGATAGTCAGGCCCAGAATTTTTACACCCAGAACCAGCCTTTTTGGGATGCCTGATGACCAGGTGTATGGGAGGTACAGGTTTCCACCCCACATAATACTCGACCTGGACAGTGGGTCAGTGAGTGGGAGGAGGACCTCACATCACCCACCCTGTGTTCCCAAGCACTCAGCCCCCTGCATACGGTCCTCAATGTACTGCACTTCTTGGCCACTGGATCATTTCAGCGGACAACTGCTATAGTGGGGGGGTGTCACAGGCCACGCAGTCACGCTGCCTACACCATGTCTTGGCCATCATGACTGCACGCCCATCAGTCCGCAGGCACATATACCTGCCCAGAAACCCTGCAGAAAGGCAGGCTGCCGTCCAGGATTTTTATGGGGTGGCACAATTCCCCAAAGTGCTAGGTGCCATTGATTGCACCCATGTGGCTCTATGTCCCCCCCCCAGGCATCTGAGCACATCTACAGAAACCGCAAGCACTGGCATTCCATCAATGTGCAGGTAGTATGTGATGCCAAGGGAATCATCAATTCAGTATATGCCAACTATCCAGTGTCCACCCACGACAGTTTTATTTACAGAATGTCAACCCTAAACCAGGACCTAGAAGCTGGTCGGCATGGCGATACATGGCTGCTCGGTGAGTATAAATGCCACAGCACATGCATGCATGTCAGATACAGAGCAATGTCACAACCCCACTAATGATACCCATCACCACCTCCCCAGGGGACAGTGCCTACCCTCTGAGCACCCACATGATGACGCCAATTCGGAACCCCACCATGCCACCCGAGGTAAGATACAACACAGCCCACATTGCAACCCGGGGCATAGTGGAGCGCACATTCGGAGTGCTCAAGTCACGCTTTCGCTCCCTTGACCGTTCTGGCGGGCAGCTGTTATACGCTCCCCCAGTAGTGTGTAGGATCATAGTGGCAGCATGTGTCCTGCACAACGTTGCAACACGCCGGGGCCTGCCCGTGGACATGGTGGTGCCCCTGCATCCCCAACCACATGCACGGCTGCTGCGCATGGGAGGGGAAAGGGCACGGGGTGAGGCAGCCCATGCGCAGCTGGTGGCTAATTACGTCACCTAAAATCACACCCCTGTGGAGTGCACACAGCCCTGGCACATACCATCTGACAATCAATGATGATGACATAAGGGACAGTCAACTGTCACAACCTTACCAGCCTGAGATTGGTCAACTGGAAGTGTTACATTGTGTGCATCCCTACCTACACAAACACCACCAATGCTGTGTCATCAAAAGACACACTTCTATGCTGCTAAATTCATTACCCCCTTGAAAAATACAACATGACAACAGTGCCATGTCACCCAACCCCTCCCCAGCACCGCCACCCAACACACCATGGCATGTCATGCTATGTGAGAGCATACAAAGCAATCCCCAAAACATGACACAAGTGTCAAAGTACAGTGTCCCTAATGGAAACTGCCCACACACAAAATTCTCCCAGTAATGTAGAACTAACAACAAACAAGACCAAATACTTACCAACAATAAAATGCAGCTACACAACCTCAAACATAGCATAAACATGACAGTACTAAGTTAAAGTAGTGGTAGTCTTACAACCTGATTATGCCAGCACATCGACCACTTCCAACTGTACAGTGCTGCTGCCACGCAAATGTGTAAGTGCACTGCTTACAACATGAACTCCATCTCCAAAGTAGACGGCCTTGTGAAGACATGAGGAATGAACCTGCAAATTAGGAGGAAGACATGGATGCACAAGCACATATCAATACACCATGCAGTGTACAATACAACAACAATATCCACTAGGAATGTGTACACAGTATTGCCTGCATCTCAGCTGAGAGCGAACGTGTGAGCCGCTCCAGCTGCTGTTCTGTCCTCAAGTTAGTGAAAGCCTCAAGGTCAACAAGAGTCTCCCTGAGGTGATGGAGTTCTACCCTCAGGGCTTCCCTGTGGCTCTGGGATTCTATTGATATCGATTGGCATAGAGTCTCCAGTGCCGCCCATCTGTCCCTGTTGGACGCCAACATGTCCTCCCTGTGTGATTGGCAAATGGAGTCTGTTGCCTGCTGTAGTTGCTCCATCTGCCTTTCATGGGGGACAATGGAAGTGGCCACCCTCTCCATTGCTTGAGCCATCATCTCAACTGATGCTGCATGTTGGGTTGCCATACCGTACATGGATTGTTCCCATGCAGTATTGCCTGGTGGCGTACGGCCACTGCGTCGGCGGGCACCACACCTGTTTGGGGCAAGGCGATCTGCACCTTGCTGTGCCGGCACTGCCTGAGGCTGCAGGACTGCATTCCCCCTCTGATCTGCTGGCCCAGGAACAGGATCAGATGTTGTGGAGTGTGACCCTGCATCCGTAACCGCCAAAGGCGGACTTACCAACACTGACATCCCCATAGAGGGTTCTACCCCTGGTGCAGGTGGGTTGGACAGAACAGAATTCCTGCCAGAAACACTTAACTGCGACGCCACATAGGTCTCATCATCCGAATCAGCACCTGAATAGAGGTCTGGGGAGGTGCACCCAGAGGCACCCCTCGACAGAATGGTCTGCAGCAAGATTGGGTTCTCACCCACCACCACACCACGTCCCCCACTGGTGCCCGGTCGTGCCTGAGATTCCTCCTGGGTCTGCACCATCTCCTCAACCTCAACAGCATCAAGTGCGTCATCCCCTGCAAAAACATGAAAGACAAAAAATGGAAACAGGCATTAGCACCATAGCACACAAATAGGCCTGTCAAGCTACAGAACCAGTACATGATTTACACATGTCCCACATGACTATAACCCTCCCATGCATGAAGTGTCACTGAGTTGGAAGGGGGGGCAAAAGGCAGACACTGATGACACCAAGATGGAAGAGCAATACATTTGCTGCATGCTGGGTAGCACTGCCATCACACATTGGCCTGTGAGTGGCATGTCCAATACACATACATGACACATGCCATCACACAGATGGCATGCACCATAGCCATGGTACATTACACAAGTACATACATATGTCAGTGAATGAATACTGTCAGCCATCCATGTGAGATGGACATGATGAGATGAAAAATGCTACATAGTGTGACAAAATAGGCATGTGCCACACACTGATTGCAGGCCGATGTACACATCAATGGTTATGCACTTCAACATGACAGGAAACAACTATCATGTTCCACATTCAAACAGGCCCCAAAACTTTCTGTGATCAGCCTCAATGGTCAAATCATTCACCTAAAAAGGTAACACATGTAGGCCAATGTGGGGTTCATAAATGATAGAAGCATGTCACAAATGTGACAATATGGCTGAGGAATGCGTAGCAAAAGTGGGAGAATTGAAACAATCAGCCTGAACGAACACTGAAAAATACAAACAATGTTGTTGCAAGATGCCACTTCAAGGGCAACTGCCGTAATGTTGCGCAAAATTACTACTGTGGGCAGAAGGGATACTGTCACACCCAAATCCAAGGCCGCTGAATGTTTTAGATGAAGCACATGGGTGACCCATACCACTCAGGCACACACACCCTCACCTGGCACTCAATCAGAACCAGTCACCCAAACAACATACACATGCATTACACACACATGCATTGGCACTCACCGGATAATGCATCATAATCAGGTAGTCCTCCCACACCTTCGATCTGTTCCTCTGTGACGAAGGCCCCAGCAACAGACTTATGTTCAGTGAGTTCGTTGTCCTCTTGTGGAGACCCACCGCCAGTCACCAGAGTAGCGGCATGATTTGAGGCCAGCTTGTTCTTTGCTCTGAGTTTCAGGTAATTCCACCACTTGTAGCAATCATCAGCTGTGCGCCTCACAAATCCAAGGGCACTTATGCGGTCGGCGATGGTCTGCCAGTGTGCCTTACGTTGACCAGGTGTGGTCTTGCACCCTGCAGTCACCACCATTTCGTGGCTATGTGCCGACACATAGGCCACAAGTGCATCAAGTTCCGGATCATTAAAGCACGGCTTCCTTGAGGTACCAGAGTTTGTAGCCGTGTCTGGGGTCTCAGCCTGTCGTGCCAGAGCACCCTTCTTCCTCTTCTTTAAAGGTGGAGCAGAGCCAGAGTGGCTTACGCCGCTCTGGTCAGTAGGGCCAGAATCACCGGTGGACTGGGTTGTAGGAGTGTGGGAATGCACAATGACCATAGGTCTTGATGCAGGCATTGGTTGCAGGGTAATGTTGGCAGGGGGAACGTCAGTTTGATGGACCGGGACTGACACTGTCCTGGCTGGGAGAGTCAGAGCTGGGGCGGATGGAGCTGCAGCTTCCCCTGCAGCCTCCCCACCCTGCATACTTGGGGCAGCAGATGACATAGCTGCCCCAGATCCACGTGGCTTGGAGACAACAACTTGCACCGCCACACGTGGCCTAGACTTGCTGGCCTGGAAGTCAGCCAGGGAATCATCCTGTGCCAGGTCAGGTGCCACAATGGGCTGGTTGAACAGGGGCTGAGCTTGGATGGTGTCAGCCACGTATCCCTCAACCATGGGGGGGGGGCATGGGTGTCCCTGATTGTTCCTCCACACATGGGGGTATAGGGGCACCCTGCAAATCCCGGCCACGTCCCCTACCGTGCCCACCACGCCCACCTTTTGAGGGTCGGCCACCTTTGCCTCCCTTACCGCTTGGTCGCCTCCCAACCATGGGACTGATGTTGTTGTGCGTATGGGAGTTGCAGTAAAGTATTGTCCTGGGCAATTGGGGGTCAAAGGGGAAGGATACCAGATGGAATTCATACCCTAGTGCTTTAACAAGGCTGTCTGTGACCCCTGGGGGAAGATGACGGGTCACGCATTGCACAGGCAGTCCAAAATCAAAAATGAACGTGCACGCGACCCCTCGTAGACCATGTGCGTGAAAAAATGAACGCTGCCTACGCTGTGGCACCCAGAAACACAAAACTAAGCGTACGCGTAATACACGCAGCCTACAATGACCTCTGAAGGGGAACGCTACACACGGGGCAAGCACAGTTTCTAAGTACGTGCGGAACTCACCGTCTGCCTGGAAAAAGAACATGAAAAATACGCGCGTGTGCGCGTTGGCAACACCCCCGCCAATAGAAGAATTGTACGCTGTCTGAGGAGACAGGACAAAAGGAGAAGTGAACTCTGTTTGAGGAAACAGGCCCAACAAAAATTCAGAAAAGAGCTGTCAGAGGTAACAGGGAGTACAAACTAGAAACGCTGTGAAGTAATCGCGTGTGAACCGACAAGAAGTACAGATTTCACCCACTCGCTCTCCACGAAAAGCACGTACAAGGAAATGGTGTCCTACACGTAGCTTTTAAACTGGCCCACACGTACACGTCAGATACGCGTGTATGCGGGTGCTTTCCACCAATTACACGCGATGACACTCGGACGTGCAGTTTTTCCACATGTGCTCTGTCATCACGTGCTATGAGGGAAACGCCCGTGCCCGCAATGTAACTTACACGATTGCTGGTTCATAATGCATGTATCTGCACTGTGTACATGTGCATGTGTGTGTATTTGACAAGTGTGCAACTGTGATGCAACATGGATGCACGTGACACTGATATGTAGAAGGATGAATGGCAGATGTGACATGTATGGTGATCTCATCACTGCAACAGTTGGAGGAGATGTAGACATGCATGTAAGTGTGGTGGCGTGTGTGCATGTCTAGTGCATGCCTTGTGTTTCATGTGATGTCAGGCTCACCTTTGGCTGTTCATGCTGTTGTATGTGTATGGATGGTGCTGCCTGGTGCAATATTGCTGTTTAAATGTTCATGTGTGCGAGTTAAAATGACATGTGTGTCATGGAATGTGATGCCGTGTCTGTAGTTAAACATTACCACTCATGTGCAACTGTCATGTGTGTATCAGTCCATTGTACAGTGCCCTGATGCCTGTGTTTTATCTCTCCCTGTCTGCAGCGTCAACTGAAGAAGAGGGCGGAGAGGGTGCTGTGGAGCACAGCGGCAGAGATCATCCTGCCAGCCGGAGACTCAAGGCCCGGCTCCCCTCCCAGGTTGTCATCTTGTTGGGGAGTGAGGAGTCCGGTGCCGCGTCCAGGCCACAGCTGCCGAGGGAAGGTTCAAGAGGCAGAGGTCGGAGTTGGACTCCTCGGCAGCAGAAGGGGCAGCTGAGACCCCACAGGGTGCGACGGAGGAAGATGGCACAGAGTCATCCAGGTTGGTGGGGGGTTTGGTGGAGGAGGAGGCCGTTCAAGGGACAGACACGGGGTCTGGAGGTGGGGATTCCACTGGTACTAGTGGTGCAGTGCAGGGGCACGGACAGGAGGCAGCACAGGCCACCGCGGAGGTGCCTGTGTGTAATCCTGTCCCCGATCCTGTGACTGCATCATCCCACATCAGCAGGGATGCCTACGTCCAGCCCCGTTTTCAGGGAGGGGATCCGCTTACAACAACTGGCCTTCCTCTCCCTGCGGACGTGGCTATCCGGGACCGGGTTGAACCTGTCCTGGGTGGGGTGGCGTTGCGTCAACGGGCCATGCGAGCTGATCTTCAGTCTTTTCATGAGGAGACTGCACGTCTTCTCGAATGGCTTGTTGACCGCGTTGACCTACTGGGACAGCTCACCAGGGCCTGATTCCTCCGTTTTCTGGACCTTGTTCCGACCCCCTCCTCAACTGAACCCCCTATGCCCCAGTCGTCCTCCATGCCATCTTCCCACCCATGTATCACCTGGGTACCCTGTGGAGCTGCCTCTGACCCTGCGGGCAGGCTGGTGGAGGGCACATCCCTGCCGCAGTCGGGAGTCGGACGTCCAGCAGGGGTGGCCACCTCAACAACTGCACCCCAGCCGGAGGAGGATGTGCAGGCAGCAAGAGCCAGGGCACAGGCAGAGGCACAGCAGCAGCAGCAACAAGGTGGGAGCCATCATGGCTCGGGGCCTTCGACATCAGAGAGGCAGGCATCGGCCAGAGGGCAGGAGGACCCAGGACTGGAAGTGTCTTCCGTGTGGCAGCGGTTAGGCCATGCTATAGATGCGGAGCGGCAGCGGGCAGAAGAGGCATGGCTCACGATGCTCAGGGCAGAGAACTCCATGCGGAGGGCCCTGAGGCGGGCCGAGTGCCTCGAGGCAATTCGCAGGGAGTTGGAGGAGAACATGTCGTCGTCCCTGCCAACCCTCGGGGCCATGAAAGAGGCCCGCCTCCAGGACATTGAGCAGGAGTTTGATGATGCCCTGGCCCGGGACATCCAAAAGTGAGCCGTCGGACTAGCCCGCTGCCCTTGTAAATAGTTTTTAGAGTTAGGTTTCCTTTTCGTTTTCCTTTTATTTGTGGTCAGTGGACAATGCCACCCAAATTTGTATATAGTTATATTTTTAGGTAGTTAGGTAGGTTTCACTTGTTTGGTTGGCATCATGGACCCTTTACATCCTTGGACAATGGATTGTATATAGTTTCATCATGTATTCATATTTTTTTTGTTTGCATTATGGACATGAAGCAATGGATTTATTTTTTCCGGACAATGGAAAATACATGTATTACTGGGGTTCGCGGAAAGTCTCACACGCGATTGGATTCGGGTACGTGTATTTTCGGGGGTGCAGGGGAGTCCTACACGTGAATTGGCAGTGTGGGTCCTCCCAGGTGTTCCCTCTACACCCTCCACGGCCCCTGCAGGCAGCCCAAACCACAGGGGACTACCCTGCACCCCTGGTCATGTCCCGCAGGCAGCCCATCCACCATGGGCATGCCCCCCAGCCAAGCCACATGTCACCTTGCACTACTGATCACCAACGCATGACCTCCTGTACCCCCACCTCCCAGCACAGAGGGGCACCTGCCAGCAGGCCCCCACTCATGTCCCCTTGCACCCCCACCCCCCAGCAGTGCAGAGCACCTGCCAGCAGGCCCCCACTCATGTCCCCCTGCACCCCCACCCCCCAGCAGTGCAGGGCACCTGCTAGCAGGTCCACACTCATGCCCCACTCATGTCCCCTTGCGCCCCCACCCCCCAGCAGTGCAGGGCACCTGCCAGCAGGCCCCCACTCATGTCCCACTCATGTCCTGTTGCACGCCCACCCCCCAGCAGTGCAGGGCACCTGCCAGCAGGCCTCCACTCATGTCCCACCCATGTCCCCTTGCACCCCCACCCCCCAGCAGTGCAGGGCACCTGCCAGCAGGCCCCCACTCATGTCCCACTCATGTCCCCTTGCACCCCCACCCCCAGCAGTGAAATGCTGATCTCATGACACAAACCATAAATCAACTATGTACATCAACACATGTCCGTCACACACATACACTGGTTGGCATTGCTTGTGTAAACCCACATTTTCACATGCATCAACCCAATGAGTGAATCCCACACATGGACTAAAAAATGAAAATGTATTATGTACATGAAATAAAAAATGAAATGAAAGCATACCAAAATATGAAACATGAAATGAAAAGCATGTGAAAAAGATGATTGAATGAAAACGATAACCAATCCAAAAAAATTTGAAAGAAAAACAGTCCAAAGTCAACCTCCAACAACGCAAATCCAAAGGAAATGTAAATAAAAATCTCCATTGCTTCATGTTCATAATAAAAAAAATAAGAGAAATCAATCCATAGTCCAACTATTTACAATCCATTGTCCGGAAAAAATAAATCCATTGCTCCATGTCCATAATGCAAAAAAAAGAATAATGAATACATGATGAAACTATATACATTCCATTGTCCAAGGATGTAAAGGGTCCATGATCCCAACCAAACAAATGAAACCTACCTTACTAACTACCTAAAAATATAACTATATACACATTTGGGTGGCATTGTCCATTGACCACAAATAAAAGGAAAACGAAAAGGAAACCTAACTCTAAAAACTATTTACAAGGGCTAGTCTGACGGCTCACTTTTGGATGTCCCAGGCCAGGGCATCATCGAACTCCTGCTCAATGTCCTGAGGCGGTCCTCTTCCATGGCCCCGAGGGTTGGCAGGGACGACGACATGTTCTCCTCCAACTCCCTGCGAATTGCCTCCTGCCCTCTGGCCGATGCCTGCCCCTCCGATGTTGATGGCCCTGAGCCATCATTGCTCCCACCTAGAGCCTGCTGCTGCTGTCCATGTGCCATGTCTGATGGTGCCTACACATCCTCCATCAGCTGGTCTCCAGTTGTGGTGTCCACCCCTGCTGGGCCACCGACTCCCGACTGTGGCAGGGATGTGAGCTCCCCCAAGCTGGCTGTGTTGGTCGGGCCAGGTCCACAGGGGGCCCTAGTGGAATCTGGGCCAGAAGACGGTGTGGAGAACGACTGGCACATAGTCTCCACAGAGGAGGAGAGGTCCACCAGAGTACGCGGCACATGTAGGAACCCACCAACCAGGACGGAGCCCATACGTTTGTGGGACCCCTGGTCCGCAGGTAGTGGAGAGGCAGATGACATGGCACTCTCCCCTACCTGCGGACGGGCCTGGGTCGGGGCCTCCCTGCTGGTGCATGGTGGTGCAGTCACAGGGTCAAGGACGGGGACATGCACAAGCCCCTCCGCGGTGACCTGTGCTGCCTCCTGACCCTGGCCCTGGACTGCACCACTTGCACCAGTGGTACTACCCCCACCAGGCCCCATGTGCGTCTCAGTAGCGGGCTCCTCCTCCTCTGTGGAGACCACCAACCTGGATGTTTCCACACCGTCTTCCGCCATTGGAAGCCCCTTTGGGGGCTCACCCGGCCCTTCCGCCACAGCCGTTGTGGCAGAAGCAGCACCAGCCCCCTCGGTCCCGGATGATGGTAATTCCTGGGAGGGTGGCTGGGCCTTGCGTCGCCGCCCAGTGGAGGGATCCCCGCCGCTTGGCTCCACAGCGCCGTCTCCGCCCTCTTCTTCACTTGACGCTGCGTAGAGGGAGACATAGAACACATGCATCAGGGTACAGTACAAAATACCCTAGACAGGAAGCAATAACACATGAGTGGCACTGTCAAATGTCACTTCCATCCTGTCATTCCACAACACATGGGTGAATGCACACAACACACATGCAGAAACAGTCCCGGCGCCTGCAATCAACATCAATATCCATGTAGAAGGGACCCTGTAAACCAAGATGTTGCCTTCAAAGTCACAAGCATCCATGGCGTTTCAAAGTCACACACACACTTCTCAGGCACACACACACACATGTGCACCATACATGTACATGACATCAGCACCCATTCCCCACCCCCCCCTTCATGTCCAGGAACAGAGACAGCCATGCTTTCATGTGTGCATTCTGCATAGAGCTCCCCATGTTGTATTACAACACATGCACCAACCATGTGGTTCACACATAACTGGTCTCACATGCATGACCATGATGTCCATGCACACACACATCCATACATGGCCTATGCCACACATACAGGCAAGCATCAGACTACCAGCACACTGCAACATGCCCTGTCTCACACAGCAATGCTTGGCCACTTACCGCTCAACTCCAGACGGGTCTGCCTCCGAAGGATCTGGGCGTGGAGCACTGGGCCTACGCGTTCCAGGACCCTCATCTGGATGTTATTCATGCGTGCCCCGCCCCCCTCCGCAATGCTCCGGGCCTTGTGGAGGGTCCTGGACCTGAAGTCCTCCCAGCGCTTCTTGACGTGCTTGATGTCGCGGGTTGCAACCCCCTCCGCGCTGATGGCAACCACTACGTCGTCCCAGATCCTCTCCCGTCCTTCCTTATTGGCGCGTGATGTTCCGAAGAGGGCATCATAATGCCCCAGGACATGCTCCACCAGGACACCAACTTCGGTGGCAGTGAAGCTGGTGGCCCTCTGCCTCTCTGGCTGGGGGTTGCCAATGGTGCCAGATGGAGATGTGCCCGACATGGCAACCCCAGAGGCAGGAGTGGGTGGGCAACTGGGTCCTGGGGCTGGGCTGTGGAGCAATGGTATCCCAGTCGGGAGTCTTCTGTTCCAGCAGGGGTGGACACAGCAACTGGACCCCTGCAGATGGCTGATTTGCAGGCACCATTTAGCAGGGCACGTGGGCAGCAGACAGTCAGGCAGCAGCAGATTGCAGGTGGGAGCGTGCTCAGGGCTCTGGGAGCAGGAAAATGGCCTTCAGGGCAGGAGCGTGGTCTTCCGTGTGTGTATGCGTGGCCAGCTTGATACGGAGTGATTTGGCACGTGAAAAATGTGCAGGTCAGCGTGTAATTAGAGGAAAGGCCCTTAGCGCGTAAGCGGGTCAGCACACGTACGCGATTTCAATGGACCAAAGGCCCTTAGCGTGTAAGCGCGTCTGTGACGTATCATGCACGGGCGTTGCCCTTTCGTGTGTAAAACTTCACGCGAACCCCATGAATACACGTACCCCACTCGCACAGGCCCTTTCGCATGTGAAACTTCCCGCGCACCCCCGAAATACATGTACCCGGATCCAATCGCGTGTGAGACTTCCCGCGAACCCCCGTAATACATGTACCCTGCTGAAATCGCGTGTGAAACTTCCCGCGAACCCCAGTTATACACGTACCCCTCTCGCACAGGCTCTTTCGCGTGTGAAACTTCCCGCGCACCCCCGAAATACATGTACCCGGATCCAATCGCGTGTGAGACTTCCCGCGAACCCCCGTAATACATGTACCCTGCTGAAATCGCGTGTGAAACTTCCCGCGAACCCCAGTTATACACGTACCCCTCTCGCACAGGCTCTTTCGCGTGTGAGACTTCCCACGCACCCCCGAAATACACGTACCCGGATCCAATCGCGTGTGAGACTTCCCACGAACCCCCGTAATACACGTACCCAGATCCAATCGCGTGTGAAACTTCCCGCGAACCCCAGTTATACACGTACCCCACTCGCAGAGGCCCTTTCGCGTGTGAAACTTCCCGCGAACCCCCGAAATACACGTACCTGGATCCAATCGCATGTGAGACTTCCCGCAAACCCCCGTAATACACGTACCCTGCTACAATCACGTGTGATACTTCACGCAAACCCCAGTTATACACGTTCCCCGCTTGGCGTTTGCTGTTTGGCAGCCCTGTAAACTGGTCCAGGGTTAGCGCAGCCCTTTGCGCAGGATTGGGGATTTTGATGGCTTTTCCTTGCGCTAGGGGCATTCTTGGGGGCGTAACTGGCGCTGCTGCAGGGTCGCTGCGCCACTCTGCGCCACGGCTGGTTTTGGAGGCTAAAATCCATGAATACGCTGTGCGCGGAAATCGATTTTAGCGCACGCGGCTGGCGCAGACATTCGCACGCGCACACTGTGCGCCAGCCGCATGCGCCACTTTTGTGCAAAATTCTATGAATTACCCTGAGAATGTTACGACGATTTAAACAAATATTGTCCTCCATAGGAAACACAATGGGTCTCATTACAACTCAGGCGTTAAGGGTTAACGCCGTCGTTAACCCTTAACGCCTGATTCCGATTGTAACGGCTGCTTTTAGCAGCTGTTAAAATCCATGGCGCTAAACCGCCTTGGTGCTAATTACGCCACCGTAATTTACGGTGGCGTAATTAGCGCCTTCCCCACTCCCATTATGCCCTATGGGGCAAAAATGGGAATGGGGAAGGGTAAAATGGGAAATGGGGATTTACCGCCCCACTCACCTTGGAATGGAGCGGTAAATCCGCCATCCACCATGGTGTAAACGTAGTTTACACCATAGTGGTAAAGTTGGCGTTCTAACCGCCTGGGTCGTAATGACCCCCAATGAAGCAGTTTGTCTCTTCCTTCGGATCCAGGATCAACCTATCATTCACAATAGAATTTCACTTTCTTGCCCCTATATCCAGGTCCTCATCAACAAGTGAGGGAACACCCACACTTGGCTCTATTGGAGCATGTAAAAAGCTGGCCAGAGCCATTATTGGGACCCTTTCCCAGGGTGCGCAGTCACAAATTCTAATATACCGGCCACTCTCACTCCTGCATCCAGGATCTGTCTGAAAGGCTCTTGGCAAACCGGCTGGAGTCATTAAAGGTTTCCTTCCCCAGGTTGAATTGTCATAAAGTCTAATGAGCGAGCCACTCACACTCCCACATGAAGGGTCCATCTGGGAAGCTTGTGACACACTAACCATCCCAGTGTCTGGGATACCGATTGAATCATTCCCCAATTCTTGTGAGCATCACTTGTCCAGTTTCCAAATCTTTACGCTTAGCTGGAATGGCAGACTTAAAGATGGGGCAATAGCGGGTGTTCTACCACTCTGGGAGGAACCAGAAGGTACATCTTCAAACCCGTCTTCCGTCAGGTGCAGGGAACATCAAAGAAGAGCATTTATTCTTTTTACACAGTTTTTGATTTTCTGATTTATTTTTTTTATAGATTGGCAAGCGGCCCCTTTGATATTTCCTTTCCTAGGCCACTTTCCCCAATTGTATTATGCTGTTTAAGTGGCTCGAACTAGGCCCAACGTTATTCAGAGGGATTGATAAATCTTCTAAACAGATATTTGGTTCCAAAATGAAAACTTTGGTACTGGATATTGGGACCACACCATCCTCAAAACATACTATAGATCCCAATCGTGTGAATTTGTCTGGAAATCTCAGAGAGGGCGGTCTATCACAATGAGAAGGTTGATGCAGTATCTAAGAGGTTGGTGTGAGGCAGGTAGATGAGTGAGAGTTAATAATAATCGGAGAACATATTTTCTCACCAAGGTGCTTGGACAGATGGAATACTTGGTAACACCATAAGAGCCAAACTGCTCTGTATGTTCATGAGCAGTGAAGAACTGGTTTTAACTTCTTCCCTGTATGGCCCCAGCAAAACCAAATTATTCTTAATATCACTAAGCTGCGGGAAAAAAGTGTTAACTTCGTCTTTTTGAGACACCATCAGAGTCAGATTACTCTGAATTTCTCCAAGTTGAATACTTTGCGCGAGTTCACAACAAAATGTAAAGCAGCGAGCATAGAATTACTCGGTTCAGACACCAGTTGCGGGAGTACTCCTTAGAACTAGAACATCTTTCCTGAACATCTCCACAAGAATTAAACAGCGCTAGAGTTGCTGACAAAACACCCTGAGAGGCGGGTTTCTGCTCATCTCTAGTGGTAGCCAAACTTTCCATGAATTTGATAACGGGTATCTGCGGTTTTGGCCTTAAGACTAATCCTTTAGGTTTAGTTTAGTTTATTATTTGTAATGTGCTCCAGACCCGAGGGTATTCAGGCGCAAGGCATAAGGATATTCATAGATTGGTTACAACATGTAAAATACATTTGTGTGCAGGTGCTGATTGGTTACATGTGGGCACCATAATGTTGTGATATATACAGGCAGGTACATTGAAGACATGCGTAGTTTTACAAAGTAGTTGATGCGGTTGGTGCATGCAGTGTAGAGAGAGGTGTTGGGCAAGGTCAGCAAAGTATGTCTAGATGTCTGCATCTTTAAGCCAACTAGTGATGCTCTGGCGGAACTTGTTATAGGTTTGATCGATTCTTAGAGGGATGGTAGCGAGTTCCATAGGAGTGCTGCCTTGACCTGGAAGCTGCTGCCTCCGATTTTGGCACGTTTGTATCTGGAGACCCAGAGGTAGTTGGTGTTGGCGAGTCTGGTAATTCTTGTGGTAGGCTTCAAAGTGAATCTGTCGGATAGGTAACGCGGTGCTGCATTGTTCAAGCATTTGTGGGTGAGGGAGGCAGTTTTTAGTTTTATTTTATCATGAGTGGCGAACCAGTTGTTGGCTCTTCTGGTATTAGAGATATGTTCTCTCTTGGGAATTCCTAGGGCTGCTCTCAGTGCATTATTTTGTAGGAGTTGGATTTTTTGGATGGTTTGTTTATTGGCTCCTATGTATAGCGCGTTGCAATAGTCCAGCCTGGATAAAATGAGGGCTCTGGCTAGGGTGATGCAACTGTCCTGTGACAGGAAGGCATTGCCAGCTCTAATCAACTTGCATATATATGCTGTGGCCGAGGCCAAGGCATTGACCTGCTTGTTGAAGGAGAGAGTGGAGTCCAGATAGAAACCCAGAGTTTTAACCTCCTTGGAGACAGTAATATTATTATTGTCTATGTTGAATGCTGAGTATTCGGGGCTGAGTTTTTTGAGGGTCGAGGGAGTGCCCAGGATGATGATCTCTGTTTTGTGATCATTCAGGCATAGACTGTGGGTGGCCATCCACGCCTGGATGATGAGATATATCCTGTTCACCAAGGCCAAATCCTTGTCGTAATCACTGGTAAGCGGTAGGAGAATCTGTGTGTCATCTGCATAGTTAGTGTAGGTGACACCCGGAAGGTCCAGATTATCGAAAAGGGGCTTGGTAAAGATATTGTAGAGGGTGGGTGAGACGCAAGATCCCTGGGGCACTCTGCAAGTTATGGGGATGGAGTTGGCTGCTGCCATAGGAGAGAAGACTCTCATAGTCCTGTTGGTTAGGAATGATTGTATCCATGCTATGGCTTCTTTGGAGAAGTGAGCTGCCAAGTCCAGGTGGCTGCATAGGACCCTGTGGTCGACCAGGTCGAAGGCAGCTGATAAATCCAGGAGTAGAAGGAGGGCTGAATTCCCTTTATCCCGGAGTTCATCTATCTGTGACTTGAGGTCTAAGAGGGCTGTTTCTGTCCCATGTTGGGGTCGGAAGCCTGATTGCCTAGTTCCTAGTAGAGAGTTGGTTTCCAAGTATTTTTGTATCTGGGAGTATGCCATTTTATCTAAGATCTTTAAGAGAAAAGGCACTGTAGTAATCGGGCGGTAGTTGGTGGGTATTAGCGGGTCTAGGGACTGCTTTTTCAGTAGAGAAAACACCCATGATTCTTTGAGGTTGGATGGGATGGGATGGTATTGGTGGAGAATGATGAGATGATAAGTTTCGTGATAAAGGGGGCCAGATCTCTGGCTGCATCCTTTAGAAGTTGAGCGGGGCATAGGTCGCCTTGACAGCTGGTGGGTTTGAGAGATAGTATGGTATTATTTGTATCTTTTATGGTGACTTTGGAAAACTTAAATCTGGGGTGATTGGTAGAATTACTTGATTGCTCTATGTTTACCCTAATGGGTTTGTGGCCGGCGAGTGCAGCTTTTTTCTTGGCAATTTTTGTTTGAAGGATAGTGACTTTGTTGGCTAGAGCTTGCTGTATGTTGGAGCACCAGAGTTGGTCTTTGATGCAGTTGTCTGGCACAGGGGTGGGTGCTTCTAGCTCTTTGAGGATGACAAAGAGTTCTTTCGTGCTAGAGTTGGCTTGGGTAATTCTAGCGTTGTAAGTTTCACGTTTAGCTAGGATGATTTCTTTTTTGTATAGGGCTGTGATGGAGCTGAGGTTGGCTTTGTTTTCGTCAGAAGGTTGTTCTCGCCAGGATGTCTCGCAATGCCTTTTTTGTTTGCGCAATGATTTTAGGTATGGGGTGTACCATGAGTTGAGATGGGCTTTGGGTTTGCTTTGTCTAAGTTTGAGTGGTGCAATAGAGTCTAGAGATGTGGTCATGATGTGGTTAAATTCCTTAACCATAGCTTCGGGGTTCAGGTTTTCCGGGATATCGTTGAGTGTAGGGAGGATGAGGGGTAGCAGTTTGTCACAGGTAATGTTTTTTGTTCCGGGTAGGAATGGACGGCGCTAGAGCTGTGAGTGCCAGGGTGGGTTTGGTGGTAGTTAGGGTAAATGTTATGAGGTGATCTGTCCAAATCTGGGGGGATATGGAGGCTATCGTGGCGTTGCAGTTGTGGTCTGCTACCCAGTCCAGGGTTCTGCCTTTGTTGTGTGAGGGGGTGAGTACTCTTTGGGTAAATCCTTGTTCCGCTAGGATGCTAGCCACATTGGATGCATGTGTGTCTTTGGGGTCGTTATAACCCAAGTTCAAGTCGCCTAGTAGTAGGACTTGAGAGGAATTTTTTAGATTATTCGAGATGATATTTGATATGTCATCTTCAAAGGTCGCAATGGGGCCTGGAGGTCTATAGACCAAGTATATTGTGAGAGTCTGGGTGTTATTTATGTCTAGTTTGGCTGTCATGAGCTCACATGAGTTGATGACCGGGGATGGCACTAGTCTGCCAGGTAGATGCCACCAACCCGAGTATCGGTTCTGTCTGATCGAAATATGGTATATCCGTTTGGTATGGCCAGTGAAAGGGCGGGTCCTGCTGCGGCGTGTAGCCAAGATTCGGTGACTGCTAGGAGGTCTAGCTGTTCAGAGTGGATGATGTCTGCTATCTCTGTAGCGTGTGCAACTAGCGATCTAGAATTTATTAGGGCGCCCTTGAGGTTAGGTTTGTTTATCTTTGGTAAGGTGGGACTAGCTATAGTTTGGTTTTTGGAGGGGGGCTGTTGGTGGTGGTCAGAGTGGGCCAGTGTTTAGTTGTTCGTTTGTTAGAGGATGCCAGAGTTCTAGCTAGTGGTTCATAGAGTTTTGCAAGTCTTGAGCAGAGTCTGCCGTTCCTCTCGAGGGTATTGCAAGGTAGAGTCTTTTGTGCCAGTCAGTTGGCCAGGGTTTGTTAACGTGGTTGAGAGGTAGTAGCATGGTGTTGTAGTGAGTGGTGTGGTATTGGTACGTTGCTAGTGCTAGGAACAGGATGTGTATGATACTTGTTGTTTATGAAGTGGGGAGCAGGATGCACAGGGGTGTGTGCATTGTTGGTGTGGGTGCTGTAGACGGGGAAGACTGTATCAAATTCTGAGTTGGTGTGCTAACTAGGTCTGGTCTAAACTGTGTGGCTGAGTGCAGAGTTCAAAATGCAAATGCAGGAGTAGTCTAGATGCAGTATTTGTAAAGGGCGCAGCATTGACTAAGTACAAAAATCAAAAATGCAAATATAAATACAGCTACAGCAGTCCAAATACAAAGGCAATGGATCACCTAGATTCAATTCTGCAGTGGGAGCCTAAAATGCAGCAATTCAAATACACAGGCAATGGATCACCTAGATTCAATTTTGCAGTGGGAACCTAAAATGCAGCAATTCAAATACAAAGGCAATGGATCACCTAGATTCAATTCTGCAGTGGGAACCTAAAATGTAGCAATTCAAATACACAGGCAATGGATCACCTAGATTCCATTTAAGCACAGGAGAACCTGAAGCAGTGTTTCGTTGTGTATCCCCCTCACTTACACTGCGACTGTAATTGCTTTTTTAAAATATTAGTAGACATTAGCAATAGAAGAGGAGGCTCTCGGAACAGGAGACACTGGGGCTGGCTCCAATTGTTCAAAAGGAAGGCATACATGCTCTAATACAGATGAAGTCATGTTTTCCTCCACCAAAGCCGGGTCAAAACCTGGATTGCCTCTGCTCTTTAAGTTATACATTTAGGGTGCAGTGATATTTCAGTTAATGATTTTAAAATACACTCACTGTGTGAGTCGTCAACACTGCCTTCCTCTGTCTCCTCCCACAAACCACTTGTCTCCCATCAAAGACTGTAGCACTTAGTGCCCTCTGCTTGGCTATGAATGCCACAGCCCCTGTGAGAACTGCTACTCCTGCAGACCTATCATAGACGTCATTTATGGGTCACCTGAGGTCGCAGTTGCGACCCCTGAGGTTCCCCTTGGCACCTCTGTGTTTAAAAACGTCTTTTTTTAAAAACATTTTAAAATTGAGTCTCATGGGCTGTGGCCAACAGCATGTGCCTCTTTGTTTCTGGAGTGGCTGGTTTTCTGATAGTTATAGCTGGTAAGATAGCTCAGTGGGTTGAGTTCTGGCTGCTGCAATGTGTGTGTGATCTACAGGTTACAGGTTAGACTCCCAGCAAGGTCAACTCAGCCTTTCATCCTGTTGAGGTTGATAAATGAGTTCCAACACAGGTTGGGTGATATTGTATGTATGATTGTTCTATATGAAGCGTGTAAGTGCTATATAATAACACATCATTATCGTTTGGGCTTAGACGTCTGCTTGCATTCACAGGGATTTGGTAATATGGGCCTATATGCACTGATAGTAACGATACGTATGGTGATCCATTCTTGTATGAAATGTATATCACTTTACAGTGATATCGTAACTATATTTTCCATAGTGTACTCAGAAGCAATGCTATGTGATGCTGCTTCCTGTTTGGTCGTGGGGTGAAAGGTCGTGTTCCATCGCTTCCCGTTATGTCACTTCGGGGTGGGGTCAAATGGCATGAATTCCTGTGATGTCATCAGAAGTCAAGGGTTGTGTGATGTCACATCCGCTACCCCTGGCATTTTGGTGAAATGACGTCCCTGAGACCTATCTCGCGAAGTAAAAGGCACACTTAGATGTATTAATGGTGGTGAAAAACCAGCAGAAGCTGAGCGGAGCACACACTCTGCTTACAAGTCCCGGCGGAGTGGGAAGTCAGGCGGACGATATTGTATGTCCCCATTCCCATAGAGACCCATAGGAGACCATGGGAACGTGGACTCAGAGGCACCGCAGCTGATGTTGCCGGTGCTTCCATGGCAACTCTGCCTGCTGGGACCACTGCGCCCGGGTGGGTCTGATCTGCCGGGCACAGCGGCCCCAGCAGGCAGACTTGTAATGAGGCCTATAATCTTTCCGAATGTTTTTAAAGGAGTACGAGACAAAGATATAATTGATCCGTGAATGTACAGTCATCTCTAAGATCTGCTCAAGGGTTCTGATAATTCATATGCCAGATGTCCAGGAAGATTGATTATTCTTAGCACAAAACCCACCATTAGTTACTTCAGAATATTTTCCATCAATCTGGCATTTTAAATTACTGTTTCTCACCGAGCCCAGAGATAATCACTGAAATCATGTTCTTACCTTGCCGTTGAGGTAAATATTCTTTGACCTGGAGGTCAGTCCTAACCCCTATTAACAGACCACCCAAAGGTCTCCCTTTGGAGCCTTTAATAGCCATTCTCTGTATAAAAGTATAGCCATCTATGTAATAGGAGCTTGACAACCAAGTCTCCTATAGACAAAATATTTCTTAAATCCTGACCCTTAGGATTATCCAGAAACTAACAGAAACCTGACCAGTTCCAAGTTACAAGACAAACTCTTTTAGGTGAACAGTCCCCCTGAGCACTACCCTCAATTCAGTTACCTCGTGCCGTGCCTTTCATGGGTGAATTCACTTTGCCCTAATTTAAGGCTGCTTTAAAGGCTACCAATTTGGATTCCAATTGACCAATTTCACGGATAAGATCAGACTTTACAATCTTAAAATTGTTCAGATTTTTTTAATTCCAAGACGTGTCAGCTTCGAGGTCTGCCTCAATTGTCTGGACCGGAGTCACCTCAATGCTCATTCTAGTAAACTCTTCAGCACGCAGCAATAGATAGTCCACAAATAGCGGCAAAGTAAAATGCACTATTACCCAATCGGGTTGATTCTCTGAATCGGGAAGTTCAATACAAGATATGTCATTAGATGTAATTACTGCTGATTGAGGTATGGTACACATCATCTCAATCACTCTATTTCTATTTATATATGAACTAACCAACATAGCCAAAGGTTCAAAGATTTTTATTTTTGTCACATTCAACTTATTCGCTTTGCTGCAGGTCCATGAGCCTTCATTTCTGCACCAAGTTGTGTCAATCTAACAATAGGAGTAACTATTCCATCATTTTCCATATCCTCTCTAGAGATATTAAAATACTTAGAAGTGAGCTAAGATGTATCTGTTGCTTCAGATGTCTCAACCTCAGTATGAGAGGGAATGGCTTTGTTCCTGTAGAAACAAGCCACTGGTGGACAGGGCCATGTTTCTGATTTATGTTTTTGGTGTTTAAAACAATATCCTTTGTATTGGATATTCTTTGATTTTGTTTTGAAAGAATCTTAGTCATTGAACTTCTGATGTGAATGTCGGAAGGCCGAACATCTGGATCTTCATTGCACATTTTTGGTCATCTGCAGCACTGTCGCTTTTGTCTCTGTAGACACTTTTTATTGGGTCTACGCATCTGCGCTAAAGATGCTGGTAGTATTTGTGCTAACAGAAGCCAAAGAAGGGCTAATTCCAATATTATTAGGCTCCTCGCATTGCACAACATCAGGGTTGCTAATCGGTTCGGGGTATAATTAAATCAGCTGGAGTAGTTGGCCTATTTGGGTGAGAATTAGCATCAGGGGTTTGAAGTAAGCTAATGAGCGCATTCTCAGCAGCAGTGCCACTGATCATTAAGATAATATCTACAATTCGGCTCACAGCAAACATTGGCTCTTTGTCATTGACAGCAATCTTAGAGCATTATACAACTAATACTTTTACTGTGGCAGCTAGATCCGAAGGTTCTGAGAATAAGACATTGGTAACATTATAACATTAAATGTATTTCCTGTCTCTGTGCCATTTATCTCATCCTCAGTAGTTATGTTTAATTACAGGGATTTTGATCATCTGTGTACGTCTTATGACGAGATCTCTTCTTGATTTGTAAGAGGCATAATATCAGACAGGGCAATCGAGCCCCAGCTACCTAAAGATTCTCACTGAAGTGAATAACATAGATTTAGCATTGAGGGTAACAATAATGACGCTCTCTCGCTTCAAAAATTAGATGATGACGTAACAATCTTTTCTTCTAACAAACCACTCGAAGATGTCAATTCCTGGATTGGAAAGAAAGCAGTTATTTTTCCCACATAAGCCATGTGATCAATTGCTCCTTACTGACCAGAACACTTTGGTTAGCCAGTTCACAAGCGGGTGAAACTGTAGGTATATTACTACCAGATTTGCCAGTCGTATAAGATTTAGCAGCTTCTATTATGGTTTACACTCCTAAGATGATTCTTTCGAGTCTGAAATGGCATATTAATGGCGACTAGCAAAACTCTGCTTGGAAGGAGAAGTCCACAAATTACCAAAAGAGGAATAACCCCGACAGCGTCAAAATACAACTATAAAGAAACTTAGTTCGAAAATGTTTCACTTAGACGTCAATACAGTCCAGAGAGCAGAAATGTCCACCGAAGCCTGGAGCCGCAGCCAGACAGCGAACATCACTTTACTTTTCTTTACTTTCGTATTTATACCGCACATTCAGTTACCCGTAGGCTTAAGGGCGCACATAAAACAGGACAAAACATACGCAGAAACCATTTCAGGTGGACGGTTTGGCTTCTCTTATATCTAACGCTAGCCTGTTCCTTGCAAATGGAGCGGCAGTGCTAAAAGCTCCATGGAGAGCTTTGCTGGCTTTACAATGACAAGCTTTTAATTGGGATGTATTGTTTGATCTCAGATGTCTCAAGATTTTCTTCTCAGTAATACAATCATAAATATAAAGGCATTATCCCTAACGTGCATTTATTTGTAATCAAAAGAATTCTGAATTGGACTCTGGCTTTTAGCCGCAACCAGTGTAGACTGCGACCTGGCCTCCGAGACATGGTCTATCCACTTCAGATTCTTCATCACCCTAACCGCCCCATTTTGAATAACCTGAAGGCGGTTAATCTCTTATTGGGCAATAACGGTCAGGAGACTACTGCAGCAGTCGATTTTAGATCCTATTACAGCTGTAGCTAGCGTTTCCGCATTACCTTGTGTGATAAACGGACAGAGGTGTGAGAGCAGTTTCATATAATATTTTGACACAGAGACTATACTGCTCATTTGGGCTATCATATTTAAACTTCGATCCTAACTTTTTGACTTTTTTGTGTACTTCTATCTTGTGATTGACAATGGTAAAATAGTTTTAATAAAGAATCTAGATGCACACGTTAATTTTTTCGGTGACGACCACCATGAGCTCTGTTTTTTCGTTATTAAGGCCCATGTCATTTTGGACCATCCACATGTGGATGAGGTCATATACTTCATTTGATGCAGTTTCGTCAGCCCTATGAGAATCGGATAATGGGAGAATACATTGCGTATCATCTGCATAGTTTGTAAACGTAATATTATTTTGAGCCAGAAGGTTGAAGAATGGGACCATAAAGATATTATATAGGGTCGACGAAACACATGCACCCTGCGGTACTCCAAATAACAGCATGACTGGTTTAGTTTCTGCTTCCCACTGGTCACTCTGCATTGTCTCTCGTTCAGAAAGGAAACAATCCAATGTGTCGCCTGATAAGAAAATAAGGCAACGTTTTTTAACCTGGTGGCCAAGATATCATGGTCCATCAGGTAAAAAGCAGCGGATAAATCCAAGATCATTAGCAGTGATACATGACCATTGTCCATTCTTTCCAATCATTTTTTTTAAATCGTTTATTTTTGTCAGCAGAGGTTTACAGCAAACACACATATGAAAGCAGGCAATACATACACTGTGGACAATGAAAGCAAAGCAACAACAGCAATAGCAATATGGTAGTAGGTGGGTAAGTAGTAGCCCATGACGTATCACACCTTCCAAGTACTTTACTGTGGAGTCAGGGACGAGCCGCTCTCAGATATGCTCTCCTTTTGACTATTAAGGTAGCTATTAAATGCTGACCATACGTTCTTGGGACAGGAGTTAATAGGGAGCATGGTGAGGTACTCCTCCTCACAGTTTCGGGACCATCTAAGCATGTTTAGCCAGTTTTGATAGGTCGGGGGAGAGGGACTCTTCCAGCTCTGGATTACACATTTTTTGGCCACTATGCAGCTTATGTTTAGAAATGTAGCCATGTATTTAATGTCATTGGTTTTCCACACACCAAACAGGACACCCCAGAGGGTCGGGAACAATTACAGTTCCAATGATCTCAGCTAGTGTCCCTACGATTCTCTCCCAGAATTCCCCTAGCTTGCGGCATGTCCAGAACATATGTAGATGGTCAGCATTCTCCGCTTTGCAGCAGGGGCAGGACTGTGTGGTGGTGTGTGCTGTTAGGCAGAATCATGTGCAGTGCAGGGACCACTACACACAATTAAGACTACAGGTGGCAATACAAGTTCATCTTTCGTACAAGCCTGTACTACTATGTTAAAGTGGTAGCAGCAGCGGAGCAGTCAGACTTATCTCAAGAGCAAATTAGCAGTAGCAGAGATTACACAAAGACACCACAATTACTGTGACTCAACCAAACACTGACTCAAGGTTTTTGGTTAAAAAAGTAAAAGTACATTTATTTTTAAACCATCAGTTCACAAAACACTTCACTTCTATTAAATTAAAACCACACATAAAATACACTACGCACAACCAATTCACTTTGTGCAGAACAACTCAAGGTAAGTACCTTATGATTTGACGGACTGGTGTTGTGAAACAAAAGACGTTACCAGGGATACATATGCGATCACTTTTGGACAGTAATGACAGTTCGGTCTTACTAAAGATATGCGTATCTGCGGACAGAAATGTTACCGGGGTAAAAACAGACTTAGCACTTGAGTTAGCAAAAGAGAGTTGGGGGCAAAAATCATCGGCAATACTTTTGTCAAGGCAGACAGAATCAGAGAACACTTGCTGATAGGAAGATAAAAGTCAATAGGCCTGCGCCAATGGAAGTGGAACCGGTTCCTGTTGTCGAGGATCACACAGTCAGACAGTTCAAGATTCAACATTGCCAGCAGTATTTGGATATTGTCAACAGAGGAAGCAAAAGTTATAAGAGGGAAAGAAGACAAGGGCAAGCCTTGGGTGAGGAGAAAAGGGTTCACCCTAGTTCCTCGAAGCTGGACACAGTACCTTTATTCTTTGAAGAAGCTGGTGCCACGGCAGTTGTTCCTGGTAGTTTCCTGCAGACTCACAATTCCCGGAGCTTGAGTCGTGGGGACAAGAAGGAGGACGTCTGGAGTGAGCTGCACTACCCAGGGAGGAGGCCAGCAGCAGCAACGGTGAATAAAAGGTGTCATGATCTCTGCTTCCAAAAGGTCAGGGTTTTCCCAACTCCCTTGGAAGCAGATCCATAACCCAGGTTCCGAGTGCCAACCAGTCCCAATTGGGACCTTTTGGACCCAGTCCTGGTGCCAGTGGCACCAGGCTCATAAATATGCCCAGTCCCAGCGCTGGAAGCGCCGGGCTCATAATGCTTGGGTGGACTTACCTGCAGCAGACCATGCTGCTTACTTGCCTGCCAGTTGAGTCTCTGATCCTCTTCTGTTTGGAACTACTTTTCCTGTTGGGTTGGGCAGGAGCCACTCCCTAGATTCAGAACACTGGAACTCTTCTGGAAAGCAGGAACTCTTTTCTTAGGCGTGCTTGTGGAAGGAGACACCTAAGCACTACAGGAGGCTATTTAAACCACACCCGATGGATGAATCTTGCTTTGCGTTATTCTGCATCCTCAGCAGCAGAACGCTCATCGTGTCTTCTGCATCTGATCCTGGGCCTAAGGAAAAAGGCTTACCATTCTGAATCCAGTCTTCAGCAACACCTATAAAGACAAGAAAGAACAGGTTAGCATTACGGTCTTCAGTGACAGCTCTTCACTTACCTGGTCCATCGGCTGTCACCAACGCCTCGCGCTGCATTCCGGCATCTGAAAGACAAAGGCTTACCTACTCTTCGTGCGCTCCGGAGGTCTTCACACTGCATTCCGGCATCTGAAAGACAAAAGCTTACCAACTCTTTGCACGCTCCGGAGGCCTTCGGCGCTGCATCCCGCATCTGAAAGACAAAACAAGGTGCGTTTAAAGACATTGGGGAACTTTAATACTCACGTGCCATTACTCCTTTCCACATCTAACCCGGTGGGTATTCCGGCACCCTGCAGCCGCCCCGAACTTGTACCTGCAAAATAAAAAGACAGTTAGAGCGCAACGTGAAGCAGGCAACAAGCGCTTACTTACGTGCTTCCAGGCGCTTCTATTCATCACACGGGCTCCATCTTCAACTCACTTCAGCCCGCCATCCGCCATCGCCGGAACCCTGCAAAACAAGAGACATCATTACTAAAGACTTTAAAGACATTAGAATTACTCGAAACTTACCGTTCGTGCAGTAAACGACGGACAGCAGTCCTCTGAAGACAAGAGGCCTGCTCCCCTTATCCAGTGAAGAAACTGGTTACAGCACCCTGCCTCGAGGCAGATGGAGAGCACGGCGTTCACTTACCTAAGGTGAGAGCGTTAACCTTTGGGGTTCTACATGAGAAGAGAAAGGGAAGAAGAGAGAGACATTCAATAACCCAGTTCATTAATCCCACATTTTCTATCTGCAGACATCTTACCCTTCGAGCCAGACATACAGTGCACAGAGGTCCAGCCCAAAGAGCCAGCCGTGTGTTACACATCACCTTTGAAGATACGGTATACGCCCAGTCAAGACCGGCGCCTCTACGGGAATCAGGTGAGCGTTACAAAAGGTGCGCTCCTTTAAAAGAGGAGAGGCTCTTTAGATGGCTATCCGGACCAATAAAGCAGTGTGCAGCGATTTCAACCACAAAGAGGATCCTCTGGCTGTGGAAGATGAGCTGGTTGACCCCACCAGGCTCAAGGGAAGAAGACTCCGGACTGGATCTTCTCTGGTTGTTGAAGGGTATATAGCTCAGGACTGCAGCAGGGCTTCACTGGGACTCAGTAGTTGCAGCAGCCATCTTCTTCTCCGCTTCTCTTCAGTTCCTGGTAGTTACAGTGGCGATTCTGACTTCCAGCCCCAGAGTCCTGCCTTTTATGCGAAAATCCCCCATTCACTCAGCCTGGCTGTCAGTCACGCAGCAGGGAGGTTGTCTGGCTTGGACAACCACCTCAGCCAATCATGGCAAAGTGCGACTTGGGTTTCCTAGGATACCTTGTGCAGGGGGTGACTACACCCCTCACTCACATACAGCCCACGTAGACACCCAGGCGCCAAGAGGAGGGCAGAAGCCCGCCAAAAGACGGTGAACAAAGAAGGCAAACCTGGTTTGGCGCGCAAAGTAAAACACAAGCACTTTAACAAAAAGAAATGGCGGATAAATCTGACCAAGCCAAAAGAAAGAGTATTTGGTCAAGCGGGTTTATGTTCGAGGCTAATATAATAGCCTGGAACAATACCACGCTTATATAGTATAATCGCGGTAGAAAAGTTAGGGTAGATACCACTGCCACCAGCCAAGTCTAAATGTTAAAAGAGCAAAACAAAGCTCAGAGAGGCACAGACAAAAAGGGATAGGCATTAACCCTTTCCAGTACTCCATGTAAGATGGGGTGTACTGGGTCTGTAGTTTTAAATGACTACATAAAGTAAATGACACTTTACCTGTTTCTGGGGGACAGTAGTCAGCCCCAGAAAAATGGAGTCAGTGGGAAGTCTCAAAGACAACCCTGTGTCACTGCACTGAAGGTGCTGTGTAACACACACAAACATGTGGGTCTCATGGAGTGGTGTGCTCCAGAGCCCAAGATCACACCAACAGTAAAAATACACATGGCAAAACACATGTAAGAGTGGGAAAACGGCTCACACTAATACCAAGTGGAAAAAATAAACCCCAGAAAGCCAGCAAAGTTCCTGGGGGACTCACTATATGAGGGAAATTAGCTATAGAATGAGGATTCTCCCTAACATGTGCAAACTTAGAGATCCTAAGAGGAGTATAGTACAACCTGTTCAGTAATTTATACTGCACAGTTCGATGGCGGAAATTGAGGGAAACTTTGTTGATATGTGAGCACATCTTTTCCCATAACTGGTCGGAGACCTCGCAGCCCAGTTCCACCACCTACTCATCGCATGCCGTAGAAGGTTGGGCCGGGGGACCCGCTAACAGTATCTTATATAATGAGGCGACCACACCACGGGCGCCGCCCAAGTTGGCAATGTATGCAATCCCTGGAGTGTCAGGGGGCTCGTCGGGGAAGGTGCGCCCTGCGGCTCGGAATGCAGCACACAGCCGGTAGTACTGCAGGGTCTCCAGTGCAGTCCCAGAATGGCCTGGTTTCCACATCTATGGGTCTATAAACCTTCCATCGGGATAGAAGTCTGTCAGTGCCTGGTAGCCTCGAGTGCCCCAATGCAGAGTCAGGGCTGTGTCATGTGTTGGCTCCAGCCCGGAGAACACCCATACGGGGAGCCATTTATAGTATGGGTGGGATCCCGCTGCAGCGTTCAGCAGTCAGTCCCAGGCACGCAACGTAATTCCAACAGGGTCAATGGGAGAGTTGGGTATATAATGCTGGTGTAATATTAGGGGATCATTATGTTAACTCCAGTTGCCGCCATGGTTTCCAGCTTGACATGTGGGCAGGTTGGGGAGCCAGGGTACCAGTGAGTGGCATGTTGGGCTTGTGCCGCTATCCAATATAATGTTAGGTCAGGGACAGTAAATCCCCCCTTTGCATATTGGAGCGCCATATCTGACCATTTCTTGCACAACTCGCCAGAGTGCCATAGGAACTGTGTGCATAATTTGTGTAGGCTGGTAAAATAAATTCCCCCGGGCCAGATGGGTACATTACTAAAGGAGTATAGCAGCTTGGGGAGCAGGACCATCTTGACGAGGGAGAGCTTCCCAGCGAGTGACAGTGGGAGGGAGTGCCACCATGCCATTTTCAACTCGGCTAGCTGTGCTGCGACCAGGTAGTTATCTGCCAGTAGGGTGGTCTTGGTTAGGGATACCTGGACTCCCAAATACCTGATTCCGCCAGGGGACCAGCAAAGTGGGTATTCAGTGGCTGGTTGTTGGATAGAGCTTGTTAGTGGAAAGGCCTCGGACTTTGAGTAGTTGATTATGAATCCCGCGAAGGTACCTATATGTTTGACATCTCGTAATATGGGATCAAGATGGGTAGCAAGGTCCCTAATGTATAATAATACATCATCTGCATAGAGGGATATGATCTCAGGGGTGTCTTTCAAATGTATTCGCCTATGGCAATGGCGTGCTCCGATGTAGTCCACCATAGGCTCGATCGCTAAAGTGAAGAGGATTGGGGAGAATGGGCAGCCCTGTCGGGTGCCTCTGAATAGTGTGAATAGAGTGGAAGTCAGGGAGTTGACCCGGACCCTGGCTACTGGAGAAGTGCATCGTAGTTTAATTCTTTCCAATAATTTGGACTACAGGTCGAGGAGGGCCGTCTCCGTCCCATGGTGTTGACTAAATCCGAGGATGGGGTGGCAATTAAGATGTAACATGATTTGATCGTATGCCACCCTGTCCAAAATCCTGAGCAGGAAGGGTGTATTGGTAATAGGCCTATAGTGGTCGGATTTGCTGGACAGAGCCCTGTTTTTTTATAGAAGGGGTGTAATCCACGCTTGTTTAAGTTCTTGTGGGGCATGACTTTCCTCAAAAGAGGAATTTACAAATTTGGTGAGTGCTGGCAAGATGACATTAGGGCATTCTTTTATGATCATGGCTGAGCAGGGGTCTCCTTTGTAGCTGGTGGCCTTGAGTTTCCTAATAACCTCTGCTAGCTCGTCCTCTGAAATGGGTGAGAAATGGAATTGCTGTGGGATATTCACATTATTTCTGATCTGGTTCTGCTCTATGTTTCCCTGCATGTTGAGGGTAGCTTTTTCTTTACCTCAATCCCTTTTTTTGATTAGTGCCAATTTCTTTGACATACATTCCTGAATTGAGGAGCACCAAGGTTCGTCTTTCACTATTGGTGCCTTGTTGGACCCTTAGGGTCTTCCTGTTCTCTGAGAATGTTTAATAATTCTTTACTATCAGAAATGTACCTGACAATTCAGTCATTAAGCATTTCTTTTTTGGCTTGTACGATTGCCACTTTACATATCCTGGCTTACTTTTTGTAGAGGTGTAGGTCGGACAGCTCATGCCTCTTCCTCCACGCATTTATAAATCTCTTTATTGGTTTTACAACATATAAACTCATTCCCCCCAACATCGCTTCCCTCCCTCCCTCCCACCCCCAGAAGCAGATGCCACCTAGTCCTTGGTCCATTGGTTTCATGGTACGAACACCGAGGTTCACTGTAAGTCCAATAATCTTAGGCGCTGGGGACAGCACCCCACCCGGAAATCGTCTTTGAGGAAGGTTAGAGTTTCTCCCCATTCGCTCGCAAAGAAGTGAGTCTTATCCTGTGTAGCGTACGTTGCCCATTCAAGAGCCACAATCTCCCAAATTTTCCGTAACCAGTCTTGTACCATGGGCACCTCTGTACTTTTCCACCTTTGTGCTATTACAGTCATAGCTGCGAACATGAGGATCACTCTTGCTTTTTCCCGGGTTCTGGGTTCCCCCTCCTCGATATCTCCCCCAACTCCTATTATGATTTGCTGCGGTGATCTGTTGCCTCCCGGCCCATAGGCCTGTTCTTGTGCCTCTTGTACCTCTTGCCAGAAAGGTTATATTTTTGGACATCTCCACCAGATGTGCTCTGCCGTGCCTTCCATCCCACACCCCCTCCAGCAGGCTCCCGAGGTCTCTGGGTATATCTTGTGTAGGTGGGCCGGCGTGTAGTGCCAGCCAAACAGTATCTTATACCACCCCTCTTGTAGTTGGGATACTCTTGCTAATTTGGGTATCCTCCTCCATAGCCTCTCCCACTCCTCTCTTCCCATTTCCCTCCCCAAAATCTGTTCCCATTTCCACATATATGGCCAGTGTTGTCTGGGTTGTGTGCTACCTAGGATTCTATAGAGGTTTGATATTATCCCCTTTGACCTCCTGTCATTGGACAGGAGAAACCTTTTAAACTGCGTCATGTTCCTGGTCGCTGCCTGTTTGTTTTCGGGGTGCAAGACCCAGTGCCTTATCTGCGCATGCCCCAGCCCCCCCCCCCCGCAGACCAAATTCACTCTTACAGTACAATAATGAGAGAATTCCCCCATCCCGGAACATATCTCCCAGCCTTTTGCAACCCCCTTCCTGCCATTGCTTAAACATGCGTTTCTGAGCTCCTTTCCAGTCAAACGTCAAACCAAATGGGAAAGTCCATTTGTAGCGAATTCCTCTCTCGTTGAGAGCCTTGAGCACTGGGCCTATCAATCTTCTTTTCTTGGCCGCCAGGTCTTGGAATAGGGCTATTCTGTGATCTTTGTACATGATCAGTTCCTGTTTTCTTGCCGCCTGGAGCACAGCCTCTTTCTGAGCGTATCTGGTAAATGCTGCCAATACATCCCTTGGTCTTGCAGACGGTCCCGTCACTATTCTCCCCACCCTGTGGATGCGGTCCAGTTCCACCCTTTCAGGCGATGACTCTCCCAGGATGTCTGCGAAGATTGACTGGGCCACCACCTTTAGGTCCTTGTTAGAGACGTATTCCGGCAGCATTTTCACTTTGATATTGATCCTACGTGACCTGTTTTCCATGCCCTCTTGCCTCATCTCCCCCAAGGCCAAGTTAAGGTCTGATCTCATCAGCTGAAATTGTTTTTGGAAGCTGTTCTGTAAGGCCAGCATTTCTCCTCGAAAGTCCTGCCTTGACATTGGGGTGTGCGCACCCCTCTCTCCTGCTGCAGCTCCTCCGCTGGGGCTCTCGGTTGTGACTCTGACCATTTCCCTGCTGTCCTGTGAGGGCCAGATGCTGGGTAGTGTTCCTGGGGGGTCCGCCTGTTTTTGCGGCCCTTTCCCGCCCCTTCCCTTCTGTTTCACTGACATTTTTTCCCCTCCTGTTGGTCGTTTTCCACCGGTGGGAGTCTCTGGGGTGGACAACCCTCTCTTCTCACGGGCGCCCTATAGTCCACCCGGACTCTTGATGTACTTCCGGCAATTTCTCCCTTCTCCCCCGCTCCCTACAGTGCAGCCACTAACTCCTTTAGGTTCACTCCTCTGTACATCCTTCTCACCTTCCGCCGTCACAATAGGCCTTAGCCTCTTCCAAATTCATCCCCTTTAATCGTGTCTCAACCGGGATGCCGGTGTGACGGGTCCCAGCGTCCGCGCCGTCCCCCTCTCCTCCTGATTGCTTCAATGACGGTCGTGACCCAGCAGGCACAATTCGTGGATCGGTGACCGTTGCCTACCGCCCCCGGCCCGCGTTTAGATTTGCCTCAGGTTTAGTTCTCCCCAGGAGTGTGGGGGCCACTCAGAGTCTTCTCCGTTCTTCCGGATTTATATGTAGTCCCCTAGCGGGGTTGCCAGCAGTTTGAATGTCCGCTTTGCTGACTCTTTTTAGGGGTGCCTTGGGACTTTCCCCCACGCTCTAGATGTCCCCAATGCAGTGTCCCTGGTGGGTTTGTGGGGTCCTCTTCCTCACTGTTCCACCACTGGCATTGCTTGCCCCTTCCTCAATGCCCCAGAATGAAACGTTTTCTCCCGCATGCGGAATTGCAGGTAGGTTGAATGTCTGCTTTGCTGACCCTTTTTGGGGGTGCCTTGGGACTCTCCCCCACACTCTAGATGCCCCCAATGTCCCTGATGGGTTCGTGGGGTTCTCATCCTCACTGCTCCCCCACTGGCATTGCTTGCCCCTTCCTCAGTGCCCCAGGATGGAGCGTCTTCTCCTGCACGCGGGCTGCAGGCATGGTTGCAGGCAGGTTAAATGTCCGCCTTGCTGACTCTTTTGGGGGTGCCTTGAGACTCCCCCCCACACTCTAGATGTCCCCAATGTCCCTGATGGGTTCGTGGGGCCCTCCTCCTCACTGCACCCCCACTGGCGTTGCTTGCTCCGGTTGGGTCCCGTTGATCAGGTTCTTGTGCGGACCAACTCCCAGAGTCCCGGAGTCTCCCACACGCGGCGTCCCATCACCCTCTGGCACTTCACCTTCTTTCCGGAGCACCCCCGGGGGGTCGCAGCTTCAGGTCCCGCTCTATCTGCGTGCGGGAAGGGGCCTCTACTCCATCGCGCTTCCGAGCCATCGGCACAGATTCTGCTCCCGCGTCCCGCTTCAGCCTCTCCCGGCAGGTAATCACGCGAAGCTGCCTGGTCCCACAGGTGGGGGCCCCTGTCGGCCCCGCGCCGCCGACTTAGCTATTCTGTTGCCCCTCACTATGGCCGTGCTAGAATTCGCCTCTGCAGCCCGATTTATGTTCCCATCATTAGAGTATGGGGCTCTGCACTGTGAGTGGGCAAGGCTGAGCGTTCTGATAAGATGTCCTTTCTCCCCATTCTTTTGCATTTCTTCTTTCTGAGCGGTCAGCTCTTCCGCCCCATGGGCCTTAAAAGAAACTCATGGGGAGGAGTATATCCTACAGTCCCTGGAGAAAGGCAGTTGGTAGCATCCCGCAGGGCTATATGCTGGGTTTGAAAAGGGCTGGGAGCTCTGAGAGCAGTATGCTCATCACAAGGCTCCTTAATCTCCCCTTTTCCGACTGTCGGCTCTCACTCCCCATGGGCCTTGAAAGCAACTTCACGAGGCAGGGCAGTGCTGGATGACAAGAGGTCAGTGAGGTTCTTATGTACCTTACCTAAACGCCCAGTGAACATAGGCTCGATAAGATTAATAGATGTGCAATTCTTACCTTGTCCTGAGTGTGCAAGACTGTTCCTTTCCAGTGTATCTCTTGATTGCTTCTAGAACCCCAGATATTCCCATGGTATCATTGCGCACCCTGCAAGTGAAGTTAAATGCCTTGTCTTGTTCCTGGTCCTTCAAGGACCGGCGCACCCCGGCTTGTTTCAAACGCGTCGGCGCTCATGCGCCTGGCCAGGGGAGAAATAGGACCAAGAACTACAAGATCATTGGGTCTTGTAGTTCGTTCTGTTTCTTTTTCTCTTTCCTGCTAAAACTTTGTAAACAAAAATAGCAGCCCGAGCGCTACTGTAAAATAGTTTTACATCCTGCAACTCTAAAAACGAACTAAAAGCAATCACTTTGGCATCATATTAAATTAATAACATTCAATTCCTAAAATTCTCTAAAATTCTTTAGATGCTCTAAAAAACTGTTAATAAGTGTGGCTTAAAATTATCCTCTAACAAAATGATATTGAAGTTCTGCACTTGCTCCGTGTGCACTCGGCAGAATGTGCAGCAGTCAGTTTTTATCCACTTACTGAGGTTGTAAGGGGCGGAGTTATTGTACACCAATCCAGATGCCACATGGCAATATTTATCTGAAATGTTACGAAACATGGAATGTTAGCAGTTCTAGAGAGGGACCCTCCTGCAGCGAGACAACACTTGTGCACTTGCCCCATTTGCATGAACATGTGCGCACAGCAGTTAGTTTTTATCCACTTCCTGAGGTTGCAAGGGATGGTGTTAATGTGCACCAATACAGACGCCACATAGCAATATTTCCCTGAAATATAACTAAACAGGTAATGTTAGCAGTATTATCAAAGGGATCCTCCCACAACAAGACAGAACTGTGCTCTGAGTGAAACAGCAGCAGAACTAAACCACAAAGACAACTGCAACCCCAACAAAACTCAGGAAAAGTGTAGCCGGTGGCCAAGAGCCCCTGCGACCCAAACACAACAACGCAAACTCATTGAACTAGAAGACTCCAAAGGACCACAATATGCCATGAGACAGAACGGGACGTGCGAGAGAACACTAGAAGAAACAATAAATCAAATGGAACCACACCATGGCACCACATCAACAAATACAAACCCCTCAACGGAAGACACACCCATAAGCATGACAGAAAATAGAACAAACTCTAAAAGAAGAGAAACATCTTTATACCTAACACCTGTACCTCGCGACAGACCACCCACCAGAACAATTTACAACCACCAATGATGCTAGACACTCCAGCAAGATACCAGGACTTGTCAGGAAAAGACCAGAAACATCTGGAAGGAACAAGAGGGAAAACGGCACCCTCACTCCATATATCACCAAAACTCTAGGGCCCCAACAGCAGCGATATACGGTAGAGGAACCAGAAGAATTCGGGAACCCAATACGAAACTAAGCCGATCTACTCAATGACAAAACAGATCCTATTGAACACACCTCACATCCAGAGAGTAACGAGGAAACTCGCCAACAAGACCACCATAAAACGAAACCAAAAAAACAAAACAAAGCACTGAAAAAAAAACACTGCAATCTAATCAACACAAGATCAATGTCCAAACATGCTACAGAGATCTACGATCTACTCTATGACGGTGGAATAGACATCTTATTTGTCACAGAAACCTTGTTAGATGACAACTACAAAGTCATACTACACAGCTGTCTACCCAACAATTTCAAATGCACACAGGTAAACAGAAACGGAAAAAGAGAAGGACTTTCAATAGCCTACAATGAGCACCTGAAAAACAAAAAAGATGACAAGCTGAAATTCAGAAACTGCAAATCCCTCGACCGTCACCTGAAATTCCTCAAGCTGGTGAAACAAAGCAACAAAGCAGTCTCTCCAATCAACCCCTGCCCACCAAACATCTATAAATCAATCCTTAAAGAAGGCACACCAATGGAATGGCACAGAAACTGTCATGATGCCTACCTCCAAGGTGCCAGACAAGACCCAGCTACCCCAGAGGCAGACATCATGTCTTCAAGGGAAGTCACAACAGCCTCAAGTAGGGGCTCTTTGGACTCAGTCCTGGCGCCTTTGGCGCCAGGCTCATATCGGGCCACAGTCCTGGCGCCTTTGGCGCCAGGCTCATAAAAGGGGACTTTGTGTTAAAGGTGCTTAGCGTTAACTTACCTGATGCAGACCATGCTGCAACATCCAGGCCTTCTGAGGCCTGAATGGGACTACTTTATCTTTGGAACTACTTAACCACACGGGTGTGGTCAGGGGAGGAATACATACCTGAGAGGAAGGATACATACCTGGAACTACTTTGAAGGCTATTTAAGCCACGCCTAAGCAGCAACTCACGCTTCGTGGTGTTCTGCATCAAGCAGCTGGACGCTCACCGTGTTTGCTCCTGCATTCTGTCTTCTGCCACTCCTGCCAGCATCCTGGAAAACCTGCAAAGAGAGAAGAGAAAAGGATAAAGAAGAGTCCTTACCTGCTAAAACCGCATTCCGGAGACATCTCGCCGACGGTCCTGAAAAGGAAGACATCCATTTAAAAGCACATTGCATCGATCGCTGCAGCGCCGCATCTCACTCACCCGTACAAGATACCACCACGTTCTACGGCGACATCTGGACTCACAGCCACATCACCGCGCCTAGGGAGAAAAAGACAAGAATAAAGGTGAGAGGGGAAAGAAAACAAGGAAACCTTAATTTCCATTACAAAGCTTACCTGTTGGGTTATTCCAACTTCATTTCGGGTCAGTGCCGCATCCTGGCATTTCCGGACCCTGGCCCCTAAGGGGAAAAAGAGACATCAGCGTTAGTGGGCGCATGAAAAGACGTTACCCAACGCCCATTAAAGACTTACCTGATTTCTTCTGGATTGATCTTTGTTTCGGGTCGGTGCCGCATCCAGGCATTTCCGGACCCCGGCCCCTATAGGGAAAAAAGACATCAGCGTTAGTGGGCGCATGAAAAGACATTACCCAAACGCCCATTAAAGACTTACCTGATTTCTTCTGGATTGATCTTTGTTTCGGGTCGGTGCCGCATCCAGGCATTTCCGGACCCCGGCCCCTATAGGGAAAAAAGACATCTGCGTTAGTGAGCGCATTGATACAAGGACACTGAGAGAACTCTCATCAAGCTCATCAGAGTCTCATTCTTCGGTTCTACAGCTCTTCTCGGAATAGTTTCCGCACCTGAAAAAGAGACAACAAACAATTATTATTGCGGAATCATACTCATTAACAGAATCCTTACGGTACTATACAGGGAAAACAAAACTTGAACCCTCTACAATCAAAATCCCAGTGAAGTAACTGGATACAACGCGCCCCTGCATGAGAAGCAGGATGGAGAGCTCAACCTTTCAAACCCTAAGGTGAAACTTCACGTGGGGGTCGCAGAAGGGTTTCGTAGAGGGGTGAGAAGGGAGCGGGAGGCTTATACTTTCTCCCGCAGATTGTTAATACTCCCTTTTCACATACAGAAAGATATTCCTGCGAGCCAGACAAGCCAGATTCGAAGGTCCAGTTCAGTCCATCTTCCGGGTCCTGCGCTTCACCATAGAAGAAGCAACAACACTGCAAACCAGACCTGCGCCTCCGTGGGAGTCAGGTGAGCGTAACAGAACGTGAAGACTACCTACAATTTCCCACCCGGGCGCTATGGAAACTTCCGAGACAGACCAGCTGGCTCAGCTTTTGGGGGAATTAAGGGCAGAAGTACACTCCGCCCGCCAGGAAACTAATGCTCTCAAAAGAGAATTAATCTTATCCAAGGAAAGAACTGATGACCTGGCCAAACGATTGTTGCAGGGTCAAGCAGGACAAACTCCTTTACCTAGTTCTGGGGGTAATGCTTCGTCAATGGTTTCGAATAACCCGGTACAAATCAAGCTACCTGGAAACATGCCTTTGGCCCCGCCTGAACATTTTGCAGGGGACCCCAAGAAATATGACGTTTTTATGAACCAATGTCGCCTACACTTTCTATGCAGACCTGGGGCCTTCCCTAATGATCAAACCAAGGTAGCCTTTGTATTATCTTATCTCAGTGGCTGTGCTGCCGATTGGTCTGTTCCGTTGGTAAGTCAGGATGACCCAATTCTCCAGGATTTTCAAAGCTTCCAGGCGAGCATGGAAAGATTATTTGCTCGACACTCTCAGGGACAGGCCCTTCATAACGAACTACTATCCTTACGACAAGGTAACCAAGATCTCTTATCTTATATTGCCACCGTTAATAGGCTGGTTGTAGAAACGGGGTGGCCCGAAAATAAAAGGATCACACTATTTCATCGAGGCCTGCGCGGAGAACTTAAGGATGTTCTAGCTCAAATAGTAAATCCACCTCAAGCCTGCGCAGAATACATAGACTTATTGGTCCAACTTGACCACAGACTGCAAACTAGAAAAGCAGATCGGTCCAAGTTCGAAACTCGAGTGCTGATCAAAACTCAGGCTAACCCTAAGAGTACCGACGTTTCAGAACCTATGCAGATCGGCGGTGTTAAAGGACCATCGACGCAGAAGGAACGAGAGAGAAGACGGCAAAAGCAACTATGTCTCTATTGCGGGTCTTCTGGTCACTTTCTACGAGACTGCCCGGTAAAGCCACCTAAGAAGGTGGTTGGAGCCACGGACAACAATTTAATAGAACCTGATTCGGGAAACGGTCAAGCCCGGCAAACGTACAGGTCCGCTTGCCGAGCTTGAAAACAGACTCTTTGACCTCGCATTTTGTCATGCCAATGGTGCTCGTGGACCCGAAACAGCCTCAGCGGTTGCATGCTATAAAAGCATACATCGACAGTGGAGCTATTGGAAACTACGTTGATCGTGAATTGGCCTCCAGGATTAATCTTCCTCTCCGTCCGAAAGTTAACAAGGATGTCATTACTACAGTTGATGGAACCGAAATAGCCTCAGGGCCGGTAACACATTCCACTACAGAAATGACACTAGTGGGACAGGATGGACATCAGGAAGCAATTGTGTTCGATGTAATCAAGGCCCCACAATTTCAAGTAATTCTAGGAATCCCTTGGTTAGAAACACATAATCCTCGAATTGACTGGCGAGCAAAGAGAATAACCTTTCCTGATTGTGAACTGACTTGTTATCCAAGAAATCCAGATATGGGTCTGGCCACAGTAACTTCCAACACGATACAACTACCAGTTGAATACCAAGATTTCCAAGACTTTTTTCAAAAAGAACAGGCGAACACGTTACCTCTCCACCGGTCGTACGATTGTCAAATCGACCTGGTACCCAATGCTCAACCGCCCTGTAGTAGGATTTATGCTCTTACTGAACCTGAGAACGTTCATTTGCGTCAGTATTTAGATCAGTATCTTGCCAACGGTTTTATTCGCCCGTCAAAGTCTCCTGTTTCTTCAGCTCTGTTCTTCGTGCCGAAAAAAGAAGACGACCTTAGAACATGTATTGACTATCGCGCCCTAAATCAAATAACGATTAAGAATCGTTATCCTCTGCCTCTGATCCCTGAACTTCTTGACCAGGTAAAAGATGCTTGTATATACACCAAGTTAGATCTCCGAGGAGCTTATCACCTGGTACGTATAAAAGAAGGTGACGAATGGAAGACTGCATTCCGCACCAAATATGGGCTCTTTGAATATCAGGTGATGCCCTTCGGATTATGCAGCGCACCTGCCGCCTTTCAATACTTTATGAATGATGTTCTTCTGGAACTTATCGATGTTTGTGTCATCGTATATATATCGATGACATCCTGGTATACTCCTCCTCGGAATCCGAACACAGAAAACATGTCAGGGCAGTTCTTGAGAAATTGCGCCAGCACAACCTGTTTGCGAAACTCGAAAAATGCGTTTTTCATACCACAGAGGTCGGGTTTCTCGGATTCATCCTGACACCTAAAGGAGTCCGAATGGACTCGCGAAAGGTGGACGCCATCCTCAAATGGCCATCTCCTAACTCTGTTAAGGGGGTTCAGAGTATGCTTGGCTTTGCCAATTTCTATCGAAGATTCATCCCGGAATTTTCTCGAGTGGTTCAACCCATAACAGCCCTCTTACGGAAGAATAAACGTTTCGAATGGACTCCTGAGGCAGAACAGGCCTTTCAAGACCTAAAGACCAAATTCACCTCCGCCCCTGTATTGAAGCATCCGTGCCCAGATCTCCCTTACATTGTTGAAACCGACGCTTCCAGTTTGGCCATGGGTGCTGTCTTGTCTCAAAGGGATCCAGAAACTAACCAGATGCACCCTGTAGCCTTTTGGTCCAGGAAATTCACGGCTCCTGACATCAATTACGCAATCACCGACAAAGAATTACTAGCTATTAAGTCCGCCTTCAAGGCTTGGCGTCATTACCTCCTCGGCGCAAGACACACCATTACGGTGATTACAGATCACAGGAATTTGCAATATCTAAAAACGGCCAAAGCCCAATCATCCCGTCAACTCCGATGGGCTTTATTCTTTGCAGAATTTGATTTCATAATCACATACCGCCCTGGTTGCAAGAATGGCAAAGCGGACACTTTATCCCGGATTGGAATGGATGAAACAAATTCAAACTTAGAACCAGTACCAATTATATCCGAACAAAGAATTTTAGGCTTGACCTCTTTACAAACTATAGAGGACGTTCAAACTCAAGTTAAACAACTTTAAAATTCCACAGCCTTGCAAGAATGGACTCAAAAGGGGTCACACTTTTCCGTTAATAACGATTTACCGTACTTCCAGGGGCGGTTATTTCTGCCCAACAAAGAACTGCAAGAATTGGTCATTGCTCACTATCATGATACATTAATGGAAGGACATCCTGGTATCGCAAAAACTGAGGAAAAGATCAAACGACAATTCTGATGGCCATCCTGGAGAAAAGACATAAAATCTTTTGTGATGTCTTGCGGCCAAAATAAAGGTCAAAAGAAGAGACCAGCCGGTCTCCTACAACCCTTGGATATTCCACCGGCCCCTTGGCACACCTTGTCAATGGACTTTATTACCGACCTGCCTCCTTGCTATGGATATAACACTATCTTGGTAATCGTGGATCTGTTCTCCAAGATGGCCCACTTTATCCCTTTAAAAGGGGTACCTTCAGCCTCCATCTTGGCCAAGGAATTTCTGGAAAACATAGTTCGTATGCATGGTTTTCCATCCATATTAATCTCAGACCGAGGAAGCCAATTTATTTCCCATTTTTGGAGGAAATGTTGCCAACTGGCACAAATTGATGTACGCTTATCCACTAGTCACCACCCCCAGACCGATGGTCAAACCGAGAGGACTAAACAAACCCTTGAACAATATCTTCGGTGCATGTTGCATCAATCTGAAAACAGCTGGAAAGATATTCTATGGATCACAGAGTATGCATATAACAATTCTGTACATTCTGGAAAAGGACAAACCCCTTTTTACACCTTGTATGATCATCATCCTAGAACCTCAGACTTAGACCCTCCTCAAAACCTGGAAATGCCTGCAGTTGATCATTTGCATTCTACTATAACCCGAGCCTTCAAGGAAGCTACAACTCATTTGCAACAAGCCAAGAAAAAATACAAAGAAAATGCTGATCTACATCGGAGTGAAGCACCTTCGTACCAGATTGGAGACCAGGTGTGGCTGGCAACCAAGCATTTGCCTCTCAAAGGACCGCAGACTTTTAATCCCAGATACATTGGACCCTATCCCATCAAAGCTATAATTAACCCGGTGGCTTTTAAACTCGATCTACCAGCCAACATGCGAATTCATCCCGTTTTTCATGCATCACTGTTAAAAACCAGTGCAGCCTGGAACCAGACTAAGCAAAACACCTGAACCAATTCAAATTGATGGGTAATTAGAATTTGAAGTTAAGGACATATTGGATTCCAAAATGTTAAAATCAAAACTCTTTTATCTAGTTGATTGGAAGGGGTACGGACCTCAGGAAAGATCTTGGGAACCAAGTGACCATGTACACGCCCCGTGATTAGTGCAAAGATTCCACCGAAAATTCCCAAGCAAGCCGAAACCCCCGGAGAGAACGACCTTGGGAGGGGCCTTGGGAGGGGGTACTGTCATGATGCCTACCTCCAAGGTGCCAGACAAGACCCAGCTACCCCAGAGGCAGACATCATGTCTTCAAGGGAAGTCACAACAGCCTCAAGTAGGGGCTCTTTGGACTCAGTCCTGGCGCCTTTGGCACCAGGCTCATATCGGGCCACAGTCTTGGCGCCATAGGCGCCAGGCTCATAAAAGGGGACTTTGTGTTAAAGGTGCTTAGTGTTAACTTACCTGATGCAGACCATGCTGCAACATCCAGGCCTTCTGAGGCCTGAATGGGACTACTTTATCTTTGGAACTACTTAACCACACAGGTGTGGTCAGGGGAGGAATACATACCTGAGAGGAAGGATACATACCTGGAACTACTTTGAAGGCTATTTAAGCCACGCCCAAGCAGCAACTCACGCTTCGCGTTGTTCTGCATCTAGCAGCTGGACGTTCACCGTGTTTGCTCCTGCATTCTGACTTCTGCCACTCCTGCCAGCATCCTGGAACACCTGCAAAGAGAGAAGAGAAGAGAAAAGGGTAAAGAAGAGTCCTTACCTGCTAAAAATCCGCATTCCGGAGACATCTCGCCGATGGTCCTGAAAAGGAAGACATCCATTTAAAAGCACAACGCATCGATCGCTGCAGCGCCGCATCTCACTCACCCGTACAAGGTACCACCACGTTCTACGGCGACATCTGGACTCGCAGCCACATCACCGCGCCTAGGGAGAAAAAGACAAGAATAAAGGTGAGAGGGGAAAGAAAACAAGGAAACCTTAATTTCCATTACAAAGCTTACCTGTTGGGTTATTCCAACTTCATTTCGGGTCGGTGCCGCATCCTGGCATTTCTGGGCCCCAGCCCCTAAGGGGAAAAAGAGACATCAGCGTTAGTGGGCGCATGAAAAGACGTTACCCAACGCCCATTAAAGACTTACCTGATTTCTTCTGGATTGATCTTTGTTTCGGGTCGGTGCCGCATCCAGGCATTTCCGGACCCCGGCCCCTATGGGGAAAAAAGACATCAGCGTTAGTGGGCGCATGAAAAGACATTACCCAAACGCCCATTAAAGACTTACCTGATTTCTTCTGGATAGAGCTTCGTTTCGGGTCCGTGCCACATCCAGGCATTTCCAGACCCCGGCCCCTATGGGGAAAAAAGACATCAGCGTTAGTGAGCGCATTGATACAAGGACACTGAGAGAACTCTCATCAAGCTCACCAGAGTCTCATTCTTCGGTTCCACAGCTCTTCTCGGAATAGTTTCCGCACCTGAAAAAGAGACAACGAACAATTATTATTGCAGAATCATACTCATTAACAGAATCCCTACGGTACTATACCGGGAAAACAAAACTTGAACCCTCTACAATCAAAATCCCAGTGAAGTAACTGGATACAACGCGCCCCTGCATGAGAAGCAGGATGGAGAGCTCAACCTTTCAAACCCTAAGGTGAGACTTCACGTGGGGGTCGCATAAGGGTTTCGTAGAGGGGTGAGAAGGGAGCAGGAGGCTTATGCTTTCTCCCGCAGATTGTTAATACTCCCTTTTCACATACAGAAAGATATTCCTGCGAGCCAGACAAGCCAGATTCGAAGGTCCGGTCCAGTCCATCTTCCGGGTCCTGCGCTTCACCATAGAAGAAGCAACAACACTCCAAACCAGACCTGCGCCTCCGTGGGAGTCAGGTGAGCGTAACAGAAACCTCTTCAACCAATCGCTGTCAACAGGGAGAGTACCGCAGGTTTTCCAATCAGCGTACCTCAAAACAATCATCAAAGATAGGAGGGGTGACGTGGAAGACCTCTCTAACTACAGACCAATATCAAACATTCCCTATCTAGCAAAACTACTAGAGACCTATGTCTATGAACAAACACTGGAACACGTAGAAAACCACCAACTATTGGACCAGACGCAAGTCAGCTTTAGACCCATGAGCGGAACAGAGATGGCACTTCTCTCTATCTGGGATGACCTAAAGACCAACGCAGATTCCAACACAAACTCGGCACTGATACTACTCTACCTCTCTGCAGCGTTCGACACAGTCAGCTACAACATCCTCACCAACAGACTAGAATAAATAGGGGTCATCGACACAACGCTACTCTGGATTAAATCTTTCCGTTCTGAAAGAATAGAAACAGTATGGATAAAACCATTAAAATCCACGCTGCGGGACACCACCTGTGGAGTACCACAAGGAGCCTCCCTATCCCCAGTCCTCTTCAACATCTCCATGACTCCACTAATCAACCTCATCAAAAGGAACAGCCTCACCTGCTACAACTACTCACAAATCATCTACAAAATTGAAGATGTACAAGAGGAGAGCACAACGCTAATAGACTGTCTCAAAGAACGAGTGGATGAACACAAACAGCCCAAAATCAACCCGGCAAGATGAAAGTCATGATTATATCCAAAAACCAAGGAAGCAACCAATACATCCAATGGCCCAAAGAATTGGGAACAGCACCCATGCCATCCAAAATTGTCAAAAATCTTGGAATTCTAATGGACTATGAGCTAACCTTAGACCACAATAAATGCAATAATCCGGAAATGCTTCTTCCACCTGCATACAATCAAAATGATTCTACCATCATCTCTCTCATCATGTCCAGGATAGACTACGCCAACAACCTACACCTCAGAATGCCGGATAAGCTACAGAAGAAACTGCAACGTATACAGAATACAGTGGTCAGACTTCTCCTCAAACTCACACGAAGGGATCACATCACTCCAGCGCTAAAGATGCTTATTGCCTGCTAGTCAAAAACCAAATTACATCCAAAACAACGTGTATAACACACAGAGCATTCCACGGCCAAGGAGCAGAATTCTTACAAAAGAAAATCACAATTTACCAGCTGACCACAAAACTCAAATTCAGCAACGATATCCGCCTGGAAACTAAACCATACACAAGGAAAAAACTCAGTGGATCAGCATTCTCTTAACATGCTGCTAAAATTTGGATCTTCCTCCCGAGAAACACTTGAAACGTAAAGGACCATCTAAAATTCAGAATACCCCTAAAAACCTGGCTCTTCAGATCAGAACCAGACGAAAATGAATGAGCAACGCCCACACACCACAGAATTATGACATAAATGGCAAGACGGGGCACTAGGTCAGACCACAATGAAGTGCAGGGAAGTAGAGAGACCTCCAAATGGGAGGGAAACCCAGATGCACCGTTCCCATAGAGGACCCTACAGGAAACTAAGCAGAGGGATTGGAATGTGGCCACCGAACAAATAAATCATGAGGGCCAGGGAGCTCAAGGACACATGGAAGATCCCCCCCAAGAGGCCAAAGGGAGGCAATGGTGACACCAGGATATGCCAGGATACAATTCTTTGTAGACATCCATCGGTTCTGAACACAGGGGGGGGTGGAGGAGATATCACCACTAAATAGCCCTGCTAATAACCCACAACTGTGCACAGAATACAGGATGGAGGTACCCAACAATGCATGACACTGGCAGGGATATGTGAGAGGGTACGATAAAGTATCACCACTAACCAACCCCACTAAAAAAACTCATCCCTTTGCTTACACCTCTCAAACTCTAAACAAAACACACGCACTTCACTACACTGCAACAATAAAACAAACCACACATAGCCTCGCACAACAGCACATGACAACTACAGACCGAAACTTAAGCTGCCAACAGCACATCTCAGCAATCTTTTGTTTTTGTTCCCGCTCGCCCTACTAACTTACCCTCCCTCTTGCTTTTCATATCCACCAGAGCACCAGGGGACCACTCAGGTGGTGATAGTGCACAGTTTAAATATCCTTTAACAAAACATAACATTTCACCCACTTCTAATGAACATTTAAATCAGATGCAATAAACCTTGGAGGGTGGATCTCCAGTTCTCACATTTATCTCCCCACTCCTCCCTCGAAATATTTTTCACTGATTTCAACCTAGCTCTAATTTCCTATTTTGATATGATAGGTTTTTTATAACGCGCTTAACACCCAGAGGTTTCTAAGCACAGACCCGGGTATCAAACCTGTGTTGCTCCGTGTCGTTTGCTTCCAAGGTGAGCACGTTGCCGCTGAGCTATCCTCCTTTTGACCACCACTGCCCAAACCTCTACTCATTCCACTTCTCACCCCCACCCTGGATTATGCCTGAGATTCAACCACTTAAGATCGGCATGCATCTTCACCTACGTCACTGGTGAAAATCTCTCCCAAACAACTGTAAGATTGCTCTCTGACATCTCACTGCGCTCAATACTGCTAAATCCCATTCATTTACCAACCTCCTCCACGACTTGCCATGGTGCACTACAAATCGTAGCAGCCAACCAGCTCCTGTGATGTCAGCAGCCATGTACGTCTCCTCAACTGTTCACTCAACTCAGGGATCTCCCCACTTGTGCTAAAATCATCAATACTGTTGCCCATCAGTAAGAAGCTTCCAGATAATCCTGAAAACCTGCTACACATGGGCCCGACTCCCTTCTCTGCAGCAAGGCTAAAGTTCTTGAATGTGAGATATTCAATAGGATTACTCACTAATATCTTCAATCTAACAAAGTGTAAAATCCATCAGTGTTCCGCAGCCGTCACGCAGCAAAAACAGCATAGACCTGCAATTTGATTTTGACTCTACTTTTGACCACACCAAACCTTCCTATATTTCCATTATCCTCTTCCTAAGTGCAGACTTAAGGGGTATAGACCACCCCTCTCCTCTCTGAACTTGGAATCCAGGATCCTGCTCCAACTAGATGACATCCTAAATCTTAGACTGATCTGTCTCCATCTCTTGGAAGACACTTTCCTCTGATGCATCTCCCTACCCTATGGGTTTCCTACAGAGCTTGGTCCTTGTCTTGCTTCTCTATACCGTCTTGTGCTATCACCATTTGCTGATGATACCTAGATATTCTTCCCCTTTCATGTATTCCCCCCAGAACCCACTAAGATGCTCTCTTTTGCTTCTCAATCATCTACCATTCCACACTAAACTATCCTAAAACAGAGGTCCTATAACCTTTTTGCTATGTCCTCTTCTGCCTTTCCTCACCTTGCTGCATCTGTTTCCTGTTTTCTGCACTCGTTTTTTCTCCATTTTGCGATGCCCTGTTCTGCCTTTCCTCACCTTGCTGCATCTGTTTCCTGTTTCCTCACCTTGCTGCATCTGTTTCCTGTTTTCGACACTCGTTTTTTCTCCATTTTGCTATGTCCTGTTCTGCCTTTCCTCACCTTGCTGCATCTGTTTCCTGTTTTCGACGCTCGTTTTTTCTCCATTTTGCTATGTCCTGTTCTGCCTTTCCTCACCTTGCTGCATCTGTTTCCTGTTTTCGACGCTCGTTTTTTCTCCATTTTGCTATGTCCTGTTCTGCCTTTCCTCACCTTGCTGCATCTGTTTCCTGCTTTCTGCGCTCGTTCTTTCTCCATTTTGCTATGTCCTGTTCTGCCTTTCCTCACCTTGGTGCATCTGTTTCCTGTTTACGACACTCGTTTTTTCTCCATTTTGCTATGGCCTGTTCTGCCTTTCCTCACCTTGCTGCATCTGTTTCCTGCTTTCTGCACTCATTCTTTCTCCATTTTGCTATGTCCTGTTCTGCCTTTCCTCGCCTTGCTGCATCTTTTTCCTGTTTTCTGATCTCGTTCTTTCTCCATTTTGCTATGTCCTGTTCTGCCTTTCCTTGCCTTGCTGCATCTTTTTCCCGTTTTCTGATCTCGTTTTTTCTCCATTTTGCTATGTCCTGTTCTGCCTTTCCTCACCTTGCTGCATCTGTTTCCTGCTTTCTGCGCTCGTTCTTTCTCCATTTTGCTATGTCCTGTTCTGCCTTTCCTCACCTTGCTGCATCTGTTTCCTGTTTTCTGCACTCGTTCTTTCTCCATTTTGCTATGTCCTGTTCTGCCTTTCCTCACCTTGCTGCATCTGTTTCCTGTTTTCTGCACTCGTTCTTTCTCCATTTTGCTATGTCCTGTTCTGCCTTTCCTCACCTTGGTGCATCTGTTTCCTGTTTACGACACTCGTTTTTTCTCCATTTTGCTATGGCCAGTTCTGCCTTTCCTCACCTTGCTGCATCTGTTTCCTGCTTTCTGCGCTCGTTCTTTCTCCATTTTGCTATGTCCTGTTCTGCCTTTCCTCACCTTGGTGCATCTGTTTCCTGTTTACGACACTCGTTTTTTCTCCATTTTGCTATGGCCAGTTCTGCCTTTCCTCACCTTGCTGCATCTGTTTCCTGCTTTCTGTAGTCATTCTTTCTCCATTTTGCTATGTCCTGTTCTGCCTTTCCTCGCCTTGCTGCATCTTTTTCCTGTTTTCTGATCTCGTTCTTTCTCCATTTTGCTATGTCCTGTTCTGCCTTTCCTTGCCTTGCTGCATCTTTTTCCTGTTTTCTGATCTCGTTCTTTCTCCATTTTGCTATGTCCTGTTCTGCCTTTCCTCGCCTTGCTGCATCTTTTTCCTGTTTTCTGATCTCGTTCTTTCTCCATTTTGGTATGTCCTGTTCTGCCTTTCCTCACCTTGCTGCACCTGTTTCCTGTTTTCTGCACTCGTTTTTTCTCCATTTTGCTATGTCCTGTTCTGCCTTTCCTCACCTTGCTGCATCTGTTTCCTGCTTTCTGCACTCGTTCTTTCTCCATTTTGCTATGTCCTGTTCTGCCTTTCCTCACCTTGGTGCATCTGTTTCCTGCTTTCTGCACTCGTTTTTTCTCCATTTTGCTATGTCCTGTTCTGCCTTTCCTCACCTTGCTGCATCTGTTTCCTGTTTTCGACACTCGTTTTTTCTCCATTTTGCTATGTCCTGTTCTGCCTTTCCTCGCCTTGCTGCATCTGTTTCCTGTTTTCGACACTCGTTTTTTCTCCATTTTGCTATGTCCTGTTCTGCCTTTCCTCGCCTTGCTGCATCTGTTTCCTGCTTTCTGCACTCGTTCTTTCTCCATTTTGCTATGGCATGTTCTGCCTTTCCTCACCTTGCTGCATCTGTTTCCTGTTTTCTGTGCTTGTTTTTACTACATTTTCTATGGCCTGTTCTGCCTTTCCTTGCCTTGCTGCATGTTTCCTGCTTTCTGCACTCGTTCGTTCTCCATTTTGCTATGTCCTGTTCTGCCTTTCCTCACCTTGGTGCATCTGTTTCCTGCTTTCTGCACACGTTTTTTCTCAATTTTGCTATGTCCTGTTGTGCCTTTCGTCGCCTTCTGCATCTCTTTCCTGCCTTCTGCACTCGTTTTTTCTCCATTTTGCTATGGCATGTTCTGACTTACCTCCCTTGCTGCACCTGTTTCCTGCTTTCTGTGCTTGTTTTTACTACATTTTCTATGGCCTGTTCTGCCTTTCCTTGCCTTGCTGCATGTTTCCTGCTTTCTGCACTCGTTCTTTCTCCATTTTGCTATGGCCTGTTCTGCCTTTCCTCGCCTTGCTGCATCGGTTTCCTGCTTTCTGCGCTCATTCTTTCTCCATTTTGCTATGTCCTGTTCTGCCTTTCCTCACCTTGCTGCATCTTTTCCCTGTTTTCGACACTCGTTTTTTCTCCATTTTGCTATGTCCTGTTCTGCCTTTCCTCACCTTGCTGCATCTGTTTCCTGTTTTCTGATCTCGTTTTTTCTCCATTTTGCTATGTCCTGTTCTGCCTTTCCTCACCTTGCTGCATCTGTTTTCTGATCTGTTTTTTCTCCATTTTGCTATGTCCCGTTCTGCCTTTCCTTGCCTTGCTGCATGTTTCCTGCTTTCTGCACTCGTTCTTTCTCCATTTTGCTGTGTCCTGTTCTGCCTTTCCTCACCTTGCTGCATCTGTTTCCTGCTTTCTGCACTCGTTTTTCTCCATTTTGCTATGGCCTGTTCTGCCTTTCCTCATCTTGGTGCATCTGTTTCCTGCTTTCTGCACTCGTTCTTTCTCCATTTTGCTATGTCCTGTTCTGCCTTTCCTCACCTTGCTGCATCTTTTTCCTGTTTTCTGATCTCGTTTTTTCTCCATTTTGCTATGTCCTGTTCTGCCTTTCCTCACCTTGCTGCATCTGTTTCCTGCTTTCTGCACTCGTTTTTTCTCCATTTTGCTATGTCCTGTTCTGCCTTTCCTCACCTTGCTGCATCTGTTTCCTGTTTTCGACACTCGTTTTTTCTCCATTTTGCTATGTCCTGTTCTGCCTTTCCTCACCTTGCTGCATCTGTTTCCTGTTTTCTGCACTCGTTCTTTCTCCATTTTGCTATGCCCTGTTCTGCCTTTCCTCACCTTGCTGCATCTGTTTCCTGTTTTCTGGACTCGTTCTTTCTCCATTTTGCTATGTCCTGTTCTGCCTTTCCTCACCTTGCTGCATCTGTTTCCTGGTTTCTGCGCTCGCTTTTCCTCCATTTTGCTATGCCCTGTTCTGCCTTTCCTCACCTTGCTGCATCTGTTTCCTGTTTACGGCACTCGTTTTTTCTCCATTTTGCTATGTCCTGTTCTGCCTTTCCTCGCCTTGCTGCATCTGTTTCCTGCTTTCTGCGCTCGTTCTTCTCCATTTTGCTATGTCCTGTTCTGCCTTTCCTCACCTTGCTGCATCTTTTTCCTGTTTTCGACACTCGTTTTTTCTCCATTTTGCTATGTCCTGTTCTGCCTTTCCTCACCTTGCTGCATCTGGTTCCTGCTTTCTGCACTCGTTTTTTCTCCATTTTGCTATGTCCTGTTCTGCCTTTCCTCGCCTTGCTGCATCTGTTTCCTGTTTTCGACACTCGTTTTTTCTCCATTTTGCTATGTCCTGTTCTGCCTTTCCTCACCTTGCTGCATCTGTTTCCTGCTTTCTGCACTCGTTCTTTCTCCATTTTGCTATGTCCTGTTCTGCCTTTCCTCACCTTGCTGCATCTGTTTCCTGGTTTCTGCGCGCGCTTTTCCTCCATTTTGCTATGTCCTGTTCTGCCTTTCCTCACCTTGCTGCATCTGTTTCCTGCTTTCTGCACTCGCTTTTCCTCTATTTTGCTATGTCCTGTTCTGCCTTTCTTCGCCTTCTGCATCTCTTTCCTGCCTTCTGCACTCGCTTTTTCTCCATTTTGCTATGTCATGTTCTGCCTTTCCTCGCCTTGCTGCATCTGTTTCCTGTTTTCGACACTCGTTTTTTCTCCATTTTGCTATGTCCTGTTCTGCCTTTCCTCACCTTGCTGCATCTGTTTCCTGTTTTCTGAACTCGTTCTTTCTCCATTTTGCTATGTCCTGTTCTGCCTTTCCTCACCTTGCTGCATCTGTTTCCTGTTTTCTGCACTCGTTTTTTCTCCATTTTGCTATGTCCTGTTCTGCCTTTCCTCACCTTGGTGCATCTGTTTCCTGCTTTCTGCACTCGTTTTTTCTCCATTTTGCTATGTCCTGTTCTGCCTTTCCTCGCCTTGCTGCATCTGTTTCCTGTTTTCTGCACTCGTTCTTTCTCCATTTTGCTATGTCCTGTTCTGCCTTTCCTCACCTTGCTGCATCTGTTTCCTGGTTTCTGCGCTCGCTTTTCCTCCATTTTGCTATGTCCTGTTCTGCCTTTCCTCACCTTGCTGCATCTGTTTCCTGCTTTCTGCACTCGTTTTTTCTCCATTTTGCTATGGCATGTTCTGCCTTTCGTCGCCTTCTGCATCTCTTTCCTGCCTTCTGCACTCGTTTTTTCTCCATTTTGCTATGTCCTGTTCTGCCTTTCCTCGCCTTGCTGCATCTGTTTCCTGTTTTCGACACTCGTTTTTTCTCCATTTTGCTATGTCCTGTTCTGCCTTTCCTCACCTTGCTGCATCTGTTTCCTGTTTTCTGCACTCGTTCTTTCTCCATTTTGCTATGTCCTGTTCTGCCTTTCCTCACCTTGCTGCATCTGTTTCCTGTTTTCTGCACTCGTTCTTTCTCCATTTTGCTATGTCCTGTTCTGCCTTTCCTCACCTTGCTGCATCTGTTTCCTGTTTTCTGCACTCGTTCTTTCTCCATTTTGCTATGTCCTGTTCTGCCTTTCCTCACCTTGCTGCATCTGTTTCCTGTTTACGACACTCGTTTTTTCTCCATTTTGCTATGTCCTGTTCTGCCTTTCCTCACCTTGCTGCATCTGTTTCCTGTTTACGACACTCGTTTTTTCTCCATTTTGCTATGTCCTGTTCTGCCTTTCCTCACCTTGCTGCATCTGTTTCCTGTTTTCGACACTCGTTTTTTCTCCATTTTGCTATGTCCTGTTCTGCCTTTCCTCACCTTGCTGCATCTGTTTCCTGCTTTCCTCACCTTGCTGCATCTGTTTCCTGTTTTCGACACTCGTTTTTTCTCCATTTTGCTATGTCCTGTTCTGCCTTTCCTCACCTTGCTGCATCTGTTTCCTGTTTTCTGCACTCGTTTTTTCTCCATTTTGCTATGTCCTGTTCTGCCTTTCCTCTTTTCCCTGTTTTCGACACTCGTTTTTTCTCCATTTTGCTATGTCCTGTTCTGCCTTTCCTCACCTTGGTGCATCTGTTTCCTGTTTTCTGATCTCGTTTTTTCTCCATTTTGCTATGTCCTGTTCTGCCTTTCCTCGCCTTGCTGCATGTTTCCTGCTTTCTGCACTCGTTCTTTCTCCATTTTGCTGTGTCCTGTTCTGCCTTTCCTCACCTTGCTGCATCTGTTTCCTGCTTTCTGCACTCGTTTTTCTCCATTTTGCTATGGCCTGTTCTGCCTTTCCTCACCTTGGTGCATCTGTTTCCTGCTTTCTGCACTCGTTCTTTCTCCATTTTGCTATGTCCTGTTCTGCCTTTCCTCACCTTGCTGCATCTGTTTCCTGCTTTCTGCACTCGTTTTTTCTCCATTTTGCTATGTCCTGTTCTGCCTTTCCTCACCTTGCTGCATCTGTTTCCTGTTTTCGACACTCGTTTTTTCTCCATTTTGCTATGTCCTGTTCTGCCTTTCCTCACCTTGCTGCATCTGTTTCCTGTTTTCTGCACTCGTTCTTTCTCCATTTTGCTATGCCCTGTTCTGCCTTTCCTCACCTTGCTGCATCTGTTTCCGGTTTTCTGGACTCGTTCTTTCTCCTTTTTGCTATGTCCTGTTCTGCCTTTCCTCACCTTGCTGCATCTGTTTCCTGGTTTCTGCGCTCGCTTTTCCTCCATTTTGCTATGCCCTGTTCTGCCTTTCCTCACCTTGCTGCATCTGTTTCCTGTTTACGACACTCGTTTTTTCTCCATTTTGCTATGTCCTGTTCTGCCTTTCCTCGCCTTGCTGCATCTGTTTCCTGCTTTCTGCGCTCGTTCTTCTCCATTTTGCTATGTCCTGTTCTGCCTTTCCTCACCTTGCTGCATCTTTTTCCTGTTTTCGACACTCGTTTTTTCTCCATTTTGCTATGTCCTGTTCTGCCTTTCCTCACCTTGATGCATCTGTTTCCTGCTTTCTGCACTCGTTTTTTCTCCATTTTGCTATGTCCTGTTCTGCCTTTCCTCACCTTGCTGCATCTGTTTCCTGCTTTCTGCACTCGTTCTTTCTCCATTTTGCTATGTCCTGTTCTGCCTGCATCTGTTTCCTGGTTTCTGCGCGCGCTTTTCCTCCATTTTGCTATGTCCTGTTCTGCCTTTCCTCACCTTGCTGCATCTGTTTCCTGCTTTCTGCACTCGCTTTTCCTCCATTTTGCTATGTCCTGTTCTGCCTTTCGTCGCCTTCTGCATCTCTTTCCTGCCTTCTGCACTCGTTTTTTCTCCATTTTGCTATGTCCTGTTCTGCCTTTCCTCGCCTTGCTGCATCTGTTTCCTGTTTTCGACACTCGTTTTTTCTCCATTTTGCTATGTCCTGTTCTGCCTTTCCTCACCTTGCTGCATCTGTTTCCTGTTTTCTGCACTCGTTCTTTCTCCATTTTGCTATGTCCTGTTCTGCCTTTCCTCACCTTGCTGCATCTGTTTCCTGTTTTCTGCACTCGTTCTTTCTCCATTTTGCTATGTCCTGTTCTGCCTTTCCTCGCCTTGGTGCATCTGTTTCCTGCTTTCTGCACTCGTTCTTTCTCCATTTTGCTATGTCCTGTTCTGCCTTTCCTCGCCTTGCTGCATCTGTTTCCTGTTTTCTGCACTCGTTCTTTCTCCATTTTGATATGTCCTGTTCTGCCTTTCCTCGCCTTGCTGCATCTTTTTCCTGTTTTCTGATCTCGTTCTTTCTCCATTTTGCTATGTCCTGTTCTGCCTTTCCTCACCTTGCTGCATCTGTTTCCTGGTTTCTGCGCTCGCTTTTCCTCCATTTTGCTATGTCCTGTTCTGCCTTTCCTCACCTTGCTGCATCTGTTTCCTGCTTTCTGCCCTCGTTTTTTCTCCATTTTGCTATGTCCTGTTCTGCCTTTCCTCGCCTTGCTGCATCTTTTTCCTGTTTTCTGATCTCGTTTTTTCTCCATTTTGCTATGTCCTGTTCTGCCTTTCCTCACCTTGCTGCATCTGTTTCCTGCTTTCTGCACTCGTTTTTTCTCCATTTTGCTATGTCCTGTTCTGCCTTTCCTCACCTTGCTGCATCTGTTTCCTGTTTTCGACACTCGTTTTTTCTCCATTTTGCTATGTCCTGTTCTGCCTTTCCTCACCTTGCTGCATCTGTTTCCTGTTTTCGACACTCGTTTTTTCTCCATTTTGCTATGTCATGTTCTGCCTTTCCTCACCTTGCTGCATCTGTTTCCTGCTTTCTGCGCTCGTTTTTTCTCCATTTTTCTATGCCCTGTTCTGCCTTTCCTCACCTTGCTGCATCTGTTTCCTGTTTTCGACACTCGTTTTTTCTCCATTTTGCTATGTCCTGTTCTGCCTTTCCTCACGTTGCTGCATCTGTTTCCTTTTTTCGACACTCGTTTTTTCTCCATTTTGCTATGTCCTGTTCTGCCTTTCCTCACCTTGATGCATCTGTTTCCTGCTTTCTGCACTCGTTTTTCTCCATTTTGCTATGGCCTGTTCTGCCTTTCCTCACCTTGGTGCATCTGTTTCCTGCTTTCTGCACTCGTTCTTTCTCCATTTTGCTATGTCCTGTTCTGCCTTTCCTCACCTTGCTGCATCTGTTTCCTGCTTTCTGCACTCGTTTTTTCTCCATTTTGCTATGTCCTGTTCTGCCTTTCCTCACCTTGCTGCATCTGTTTCCTGTTTTCGACACTCGTTTTTTCTCCATTTTGCTATGTCCTGTTCTGCCTTTCCTCACCTTGCTGCATCTGTTTCCTGTTTTCTGCACTCGTTCTTTCTCCATTTTGCTATGCCCTGTTCTGCCTTTCCTCACCTTGCTGCATCTGTTTCCGGTTTTCTGGACTCGTTCTTTCTCCTTTTTGCTATGTCCTGTTCTGCCTTTCCTCACCTTGCTGCATCTGTTTCCTGGTTTCTGCGCTCGCTTTTCCTCCATTTTGCTATGTCCTGTTCTGCCTTTCCTCGCCTTGCTGCATCTGTTTACGACACTCGTTTTTTCTCCATTTTGCTATGTCCTGTTCTGCCTTTCCTCACCTTGCTGCATCTTTTTCCTGTTTTCGACACTCGTTTTTTCTCCATTTTGCTATGTCCTGTTCTGCCTTTCCTCACCTTGATGCATCTGTTTCCTGCTTTCTGCACTCGTTTTTTCTCCATTTTGCTATGTCCTGTTCTGCCTTTCCTCACCTTGCTGCATCTGTTTCCTGCTTTCTGCACTCGTTCTTTCTCCATTTTGCTATGTCCTGTTCTGCCTTTCCTCACCTTGCTGCATCTGTTTCCTGGTTTCTGCGCGCGCTTTTCCTCCATTTTGCTATGTCCTGTTCTGCCTTTCCTCACCTTGCTGCATCTGTTTCCTGCTTTCTGCACTCGCTTTTCCTCCATTTTGCTATGTCCTGTTCTGCCTTTCGTCGCCTTCTGCATCTCTTTCCTGCCTTCTGCACTCGTTTTTTCTCCATTTTGCTATGTCCTGTTCTGCCTTTCCTCGCCTTGCTGCATCTGTTTCCTGTTTTCGACACTCGTTTTTTCTCCATTTTGCTATGTCCTGTTCTGCCTTTCCTCACCTTGCTGCATCTGTTTCCTGTTTTCTGCACTCGTTCTTTCTCCATTTTGCTATGTCCTGTTCTGCCTTTCCTCGCCTTGGTGCATCTGTTTCCTGCTTTCTGCACTCGTTCTTTCTCCATTTTGCTATGTCCTGTTCTGCCTTTCCTCGCCTTGCTGCATCTGTTTCCTGTTTTCTGCACTCGTTCTTTCTCCGTTTTGATATGTCCTGTTCTGCCTTTCCTCGCCTTGCTGCATCTTTTTCCTGTTTTCTGATCTCGTTCTTTCTCCGTTTTGCTATGTCCTGTTCTGCCTTTCCTCACCTTGCTGCATCTGTTTCCTGGTTTCTGCGCTCGCTTTTCCTCCATTTTGCTATGTCCTGTTCTGCCTTTCCTCACCTTGCTGCATCTGTTTCCTGCTTTCTGCACTCGTTTTTTCTCCATTTTGCTATGGCATGTTCTGCCTTTCGTCGCCTTCTGCATCTCTTTCCTGCCTTCTGCACTCGTTTTTTCTCCATTTTGCTATGTCCTGTTCTGCCTTTCCTCGCCTTGCTGCATCTGTTTCCTGTTTTCGACACTCGTTTTTTCTCCATTTTGCTATGTCCTGTTCTGCCTTTCCTCACCTTGCTGCATCTGTTTCCTGTTTTCTGCACTCGTTCTTTCTCCATTTTGCTATGTCCTGTTCTGCCTTTCCTCGCCTTGGTGCATCTGTTTCCTGCTTTCTGCACTCGTTCTTTCTCCATTTTGCTATGTCCTGTTCTGCCTTTCCTCGCCTTGCTGCATCTGTTTCCTGTTTTCTGCACTCGTTCTTTCTCCGTTTTGATATGTCCTGTTCTGCCTTTCCTCGCCTTGCTGCATCTTTTTCCTGTTTTCTGATCTCGTTCTTTCTCCGTTTTGCTATGTCCTGTTCTGCCTTTCCTCACCTTGCTGCATCTGTTTCCTGGTTTCTGCGCTCGCTTTTCCTCCATTTTGCTATGTCCTGTTCTGCCTTTCCTCACCTTGCTGCATCTGTTTCCTGCTTTCTGCACTCGTTTTTTCTCCATTTTGCTATGGCATGTTCTGCCTTTCGTCGCCTTCTGCATCTCTTTCCTGCCTTCTGCACTCGTTTTTTCTCCATTTTGCTATGTCCTGTTCTGCCTTTCCTCACCTTGCTGCATCTGTTTCCTGTTTTCTGCACTCGTTTTTTCTCCATTTTGCTATGTCCTGTTCTGCCTTTCCTCACCTTGCTGCATCTGTTTCCTGTTTTCTGCACTCGTTTTTTCTCCATTTTGCTATGTCCTGTTCTGCCTTTCCTCACCTTGCTGCATCTGTTTCCTGTTTTCTGCACTCGTACTTTCTCCATTTTGCTATGTCCTGTTCTGCCTTTCCTCACCTTGCTGCATCTGTTTCCTGTTTTCTGCACTCGTTCTTTCTCCATTTTGCTATGTCCTGTTCTGCCTTTCCTCACCTTGCTGCATCTGTTTCCTGTTTACGACACTCGTTTTTTTCTCCATTTTGCTATGTCCTGTTCTGCCTTTCCTCACCTTGCTGCATCTGTTTCCTGTTTTCGACACTCGTTTTTTCTCCATTTTGCTATGTCCTGTTCTGCCTTTCCTCACCTTGCTGCATCTGTTTCCTGTTTTCTGCACTCGTTTTTTCTCCATTTTGCTATGTCCTGTTCTGCCTTTCCTCACCTTGCTGCATCTGTTTCCTGCTTTCTGCACTCGTTTTTTCTCCATTTTGCTATGGCATGTTCTGCCTTTTGTCGCCTTCTGCATCTCTTTCCTGCCTTCTGCACTCGTTTTTTCTCCATTTTGCTATGTCCTGTTCTGCCTTTCCTCACCTTGCTGCATCTGTTTCCTGTTTTCGACACTCGCTTTTTCTCCATTTTGCTATGTCCTGTTCTGCCTTTCCTCACCTTGCTGCATCTGTTTCCTGTTTTCGACACTCGTTTTTTCTCCATTTTGCTATGTCCTGTTCTGCCTTTCCTCACCTTGCTGCATCTGTTTCCTGGTTTCTGCGCTCGCTTTTCCTCCATTTTGCTATGCCCTGTTCTGCCTTTCCTCACCTTGCTGCATCTGTTTCCTGTTTACGACACTCGTTTTTTCTCCATTTTGCTATGTCCTGTTCTGCCTTTCCTCACCTTGCTGCATCTGTTTCCTGCTTTCTGCCCTCGTTTTTTCTCCATTTTGCTATGTCCTGTTCTGCCTTTCCTCGCCTTGCTGCATCTGTTTCCTGTTTTCTGCACTCGTTCTTTCTCCATTTTGCTATGTCCTGTTCTGCCTTTCCTCACCTTGCTGCATCTGTTTCCTGCTTTCTGCACTCGTTTTTTCTCCATTTTGCTATGTCCTGTTCTGCCTTTCCTCACCTTGCTGCATCTGTTTCCTGTTTTCGACACTCGTTTTTTCTCCATTTTGCTATGTCCTGTTCTGCCTTTCCTCACCTTGCTGCATCTGTTTCCTGTTTTCGACACTCGTTTTTTCTCCATTTTGCTATGTCATGTTCTGCCTTTCCTCACCTTGCTGCATCTGTTTCCTGCTTTCTGCGCTCGTTTTTTCTCCATTTTTCTATGCCCTGTTCTGCCTTTCCTCACCTTGCTGCATCTGTTTCCTGTTTTCGACACTCGTTTTTTCTCCATTTTGCTATGTCCTGTTCTGCCTTTCCTCACGTTGCTGCATCTGTTTCCTTTTTTCGACACTCGTTTTTTCTCCATTTTGCTATGTCCTGTTCTGCCTTTCCTCACCTTGATGCATCTGTTTCCTGGTTTCTGCGCTCGCTTTTCCTCCATTTTGCTATGTCCTGTTCTGCCTTTCCTCACCTTGCTGCATCTGTTTCCTTTTTTCGACACTCGTTTTTTCTCCATTTTGCTATGTCCTGTTATGCCTTTCCTCACCTTGCTGCATCTGTTTCCTGGTTTCTGCGCTCGCTTTTCCTCCATTTTGCTATGTCCTGTTCTGCTTTTCCTCACCTTGCTGCATCTGTTTCCTGTTTACGACACTCGTTTTTTCTCCATTTTGCTATGTCCTGTTCTGCCTTTCCTCACCTTGCTGCATCTGTTTCCTGCTTTCTGCGCTCGTTTTTTCTCCATTTTGCTATGTCCTGTTCTGCCTTTCCTCACCTTGCTGCATCTGTTTCCTGCTTTCTGCACTCGTTTTTTCTCCATTTTGCTATGTCCTGTTCTGCCTTTCCTCACCTTGCTGCATCTGTTTCCTGTTTTCGACACTCGTTTTTTCTCCATTTTGCTATGTCCTGTTCTGCCTTTCCTCACCTTGCTGCATCTGTTTCCTGTTTTCGACACTCGTTTTTTCTCCATTTTGCTATGTCCTGTTCTGCCTTTCCTCACCTTGCTGCATCTGTTTCCTGCTTTCTGCGCTCGTTTTTTCTCCATTTTGCTATGCCCTGTTCTGCCTTTCCTCACCTTGCTGCATCTGTTTCCTGTTTTCGACACTCGTTTTTTCTCCATTTTGCTATGCCCTGTTCTGCCTTTCCTCACCTTGCTGCATCTGTTTCCTGCTTTCTGCGCTCGTTCTTTCTCCATTTTGCTATGTCCTGTTCTGCCTTTCCTCACCTTGCTGCATCTGTTTCCTGTTTTCGACACTCGTTTTTTCTCCATTTTGCTATGTCCTGTTCTGCCTTTCCTCACCTTGCTGCATCTGTTTCCTGGTTTCTGCGCTCGCTTTTCCTCCATTTTGCTATGCCCTGTTCTGCCTTTCCTCACCTTGCTGCATCTATTTCCTGTTTACGACACTCGTTTTTTCTCCATTTTGCTATGTCCTGTTCTGCCTTTCCTCACCTTGCTGCATCTGTTTCCTGTTTTCGACACTCGTTTTTTCTCCATTTTGCTATGTCCTGTTCTGCCTTTCCTCACCTTGCTGCATCTGTTTCCTGTTTTCGACACTCGTTTTTTCTCCATTTTCTATGTCCTGTTCTGCCTTTCCTCACCTTGCTGCATCTGTTTCCTGCTTTCTGCGCTCGTTTTTTCTCCATTTTGCTATGTCCTGTTCTGCCTTTCCTCACCTTGCTGCATCTGTTTCCTGCTTTCTGCGCTCGTTTTTTCTCCATTTTGCTATGCCCTGTTCTGCCTTTCCTCACCTTGCTGCATCTGTTTCCTGTTTTCGACACTCGTTTTTTCTCCATTTTGCTATGCCCTGTTCTGCCTTTCCTCACCTTGCTGCATCTGTTTCCTGCTTTCTGCGCTCGTTCTTTCTCCATTTTGCTATGTCCTGTTCTGCCTTTCCTCACCTTGCTGCATCTGTTTCCTGTTTTCGACACTAGTTTTTTCTCCATTTTGCTATGTCCTGTTCTGCCTTTCCTCACCTTGCTGCATCTGTTTCCTGTTTTCGACACTCGTTTTTTCTCCATTTTGCTATGTCCTGTTCTGCCTTTCCTCACCTTGCTGCATCTGTTTCCTGTTTTCTGCACTCGTTTTTTCTCCATTTTGCTATGTCCTGTTCTGCCTTTCCTCACCTTGCTGCATCTGTTTCCTGTTTCCTCACCTTGCTGCATCTGTTTCCTGTTTTCGACACTCGTTTTTTCTCCATTTTGCTATGTCCTGTTCTGCCTTTCCTCACCTTGCTGCATCTGTTTCCTGTTTACGACACTCGTTTTTTTCTCCATTTTGCTATGTCCTGTTCTGCCTTTCCTCACCTTGCTGCATCTGTTCCCTGTTTTCGACACTCGTTTTTTCTCCATTTTGCTATGTCCTGTTCTGCCTTTCCTCACCTTGCTGCATCTGTTTCCTGTTTTCGACACTCGTTTTTTCTCCATTTTGCTATGTCCTGTTCTGCCTTTCCTCACCTTGCTGCATCTGTTTCCTGTTTTCTGCACTCGTTTTTTCTCCATTTTGCTATGTCCTGTTCTGCCTTTCCTCTTTTCCCTGTTTTCGACACTCGTTTTTTCTCCATTTTGCTATGTCCTGTTCTGCCTTTCCTCACCTTGGTGCATCTGTTTCCTGTTTTCTGATCTCGTTTTTTCTCCATTTTGCTATGTCCTGTTCTGCCTTTCCTCGCCTTGCTGCATGTTTCCTGCTTTCTGCACTCGTTCTTTCTCCATTTTGCTGTGTCCTGTTCTGCCTTTCCTCACCTTGCTGCATCTGTTTCCTGCTTTCTGCACTCGTTCTTTCTCCATTTTGCTATGTCCTGTTCTGCCTTTCCTCACCTTGCTGCATCTGTTTCCTGCTTTCTGCACTCGTTTTTTCTCCATTTTGCTATGTCCTGTTCTGCCTTTCCTCACCTTGCTGCATCTGTTTCCTGTTTTCGACACTCGTTTTTTCTCCATTTTGCTATGTCCTGTTCTGCCTTTCCTCACCTTGCTGCATCTGTTTCCTGTTTTCTGCACTCGTTCTTTCTCCATTTTGCTATGCCCTGTTCTGCCTTTCCTCACCTTGCTGCATCTGTTTCCGGTTTTCTGGACTCGTTCTTTCTCCTTTTTGCTATGTCCTGTTCTGCCTTTCCTCACCTTGCTGCATCTGTTTCCTGGTTTCTGCGCTCGCTTTTCCTCCATTTTGCTATGCCCTGTTCTGCCTTTCCTCACCTTGCTGCATCTGTTTCCTGTTTACGACACTCGTTTTTTCTCCATTTTGCTATGTCCTGTTCTGCCTTTCCTCGCCTTGCTGCATCTGTTTCCTGCTTTCTGCGCTCGTTCTTCTCCATTTTGCTATGTCCTGTTCTGCCTTTCCTCACCTTGCTGCATCTTTTTCCTGTTTTCGACACTCGTTTTTTCTCCATTTTGCTATGTCCTGTTCTGCCTTTCCTCACCTTGATGCATCTGTTTCCTGCTTTCTGCACTCGTTTTTTCTCCATTTTGCTATGTCCTGTTCTGCCTTTCCTCACCTTGCTGCATCTGTTTCCTGCTTTCTGCACTCGTTCTTTCTCCATTTTGCTATGTCCTGTTCTGCCTGCATCTGTTTCCTGGTTTCTGCGCGCGCTTTTCCTCCATTTTGCTATGTCCTGTTCTGCCTTTCCTCACCTTGCTGCATCTGTTTCCTGCTTTCTGCACTCGCTTTTCCTCCATTTTGCTATGTCCTGTTCTGCCTTTCGTCGCCTTCTGCATCTCTTTCCTGCCTTCTGCACTCGTTTTTTCTCCATTTTGCTATGTCCTGTTCTGCCTTTCCTCGCCTTGCTGCATCTGTTTCCTGTTTTCACCACTCGTTTTTTCTCCATTTTGCTATGTCCTGTTCTGCCTTTCCTCACCTTGCTGCATCTGTTTCCTGTTTTCTGCACTCGTTCTTTCTCCATTTTGCTATGTCCTGTTCTGCCTTTCCTCAACTTGCTGCATCTGTTTCCTGTTTTCTGCACTCGTTCTTTCTCCATTTTGCTATGTCCTGTTCTGCCTTTCCTCGCCTTGGTGCATCTGTTTCCTGCTTTCTGCACTCGTTCTTTCTCCATTTTGCTATGTCCTGTTCTGCCTTTCCTCGCCTTGTTGCATCTGTTTCCTGTTTTCTGCACTCGTTCTTTCTCCATTTTGATATGTCCTGTTCTGCCTTTCCTCGCCTTGCTGCATCTTTTTCCTGTTTTCTGATCTCGTTCTTTCTCCATTTTGCTATGTCCTGTTCTGCCTTTCCTCACCTTGCTGCATCTGTTTCCTGGTTTCTGCGCTCGCTTTTCCTCCATTTTGCTATGTCCTGTTCTGCCTTTCCTCACCTTGCTGCATCTGTTTCCTGCTTTCTGCACTCGTTTTTTCTCCATTTTGCTATGGCATGTTCTGCCTTTCGTCGCCTTCTGCATCTCTTTCCTGCCTTCTGCACTCGTTTTTTCTCCATTTTGCTATGTCCTGTTCTGCCTTTCCTCACCTTGCTGCATCTGTTTCCTGTTTTCTGCACTCGTTTTTTCTCCATTTTGCTATGTCCTGTTCTGCCTTTCCTCACCTTGCTGCATCTGTTTCCTGTTTTCTGCACTCGTTTTTTCTCCATTTTGCTATGTCCTGTTCTGCCTTTCCTCACCTTGCTGCATCTGTTTCCTGTTTTCTGCACTCGTACTTTCTCCATTTTGCTATGTCCTGTTCTGCCTTTCCTCACCTTGCTGCATCTGTTTCCTGTTTTCTGCACTCGTTCTTTCTCCATTTTGCTATGTCCTGTTCTGCCTTTCCTCACCTTGCTGCATCTGTTTCCTGTTTACGACACTCGTTTTTTCTCCATTTTGCTATGTCCTGTTCTGCCTTTCCTCACCTTGCTGCATCTGTTTCCTGTTTTCGACACTCGTTTTTTCTCCATTTTGCTATGTCCTGTTCTGCCTTTCCTCACCTTGCTGCATCTGTTTCCTGTTTTCTGCACTCGTTTTTTCTCCATTTTGCTATGTCCTGTTCTGCCTTTCCTCACCTTGCTGCATCTGTTTCCTGCTTTCTGCACTCGTTTTTTCTCCATTTTGCTATGGCATGTTCTGCCTTTCGTCGCCTTCTGCATCTCTTTCCTGCCTTCTGCACTCGTTTTTTCTCCATTTTGCTATGTCCTGTTCTGCCTTTCCTCACCTTGCTGCATCTGTTTCCTGTTTTCGACACTCGTTTTTTCTCCATTTTGCTATGTCCTGTTCTGCCTTTCCCCACCTTGCTGCATCTGTTTCCTGGTTTCTGCGCTCGCTTTTCCTCCATTTTGCTATGCCCTGTTCTGCCTTTCCTCACCTTGCTGCATCTGTTTCCTGTTTACGACACTCGTTTTTTCTCCATTTTGCTATGTCCTGTTCTGCCTTTCCTCACCTTGCTGCATCTGTTTCCTGCTTTCTGCCCTCGTTTTTTCTCCATTTTGCTATGTCCTGTTCTGCCTTTCCTCACCTTGCTGCATCTGTTTCCTGTTTTCTGCACTCGTTTTTTCTCCATTTTGCTATGTCCTGTTCTGCCTTTCCTCGCCTTGCTGCATCTTTTTCCTGTTTTCTGATCTCGTTTTTTCTCCATTTTGCTATGTCCTGTTCTGCCTTTCCTCACCTTGCTGCATCTGTTTCCTGCTTTCTGCACTCGTTTTTTCTCCATTTTGCTATGTCCTGTTCTGCCTTTCCTCACCTTGCTGCATCTGTTTCCTGTTTTCGACACTCGTTTTTTCTCCATTTTGCTATGTCCTGTTCTGCCTTTCCTCACCTTGCTGCATCTGTTTCCTGTTTTCGACACTCGTTTTTTCTCCATTTTGCTATGTCATGTTCTGCCTTTCCTCACCTTGCTGCATCTGTTTCCTGCTTTCTGCGCTCGTTTTTTCTCCATTTTTCTATGCCCTGTTCTGCCTTTCCTCACCTTGCTGCATCTGTTTCCTGTTTTCGACACTCGTTTTTTCTCCATTTTGCTATGTCCTGTTCTGCCTTTCCTCACGTTGCTGCATCTGTTTCCTTTTTTCGACACTCGTTTTTTCTCCATTTTGCTATGTCCTGTTCTGCCTTTCCTCACCTTGATGCATCTGTTTCCTGCTTTCTGCACTCGTTTTTCTCCATTTTGCTATGGCCTGTTCTGCCTTTCCTCACCTTGGTGCATCTGTTTCCTGCTTTCTGCACTCGTTCTTTCTCCATTTTGCTATGTCCTGTTCTGCCTTTCCTCACCTTGCTGCATCTGTTTCCTGCTTTCTGCACTCGTTTTTTCTCCATTTTGCTATGTCCTGTTCTGCCTTTCCTCACCTTGCTGCATCTGTTTCCTGTTTTCGACACTCGTTTTTTCTCCATTTTGCTATGTCCTGTTTTGCCTTTCCTCACCTTGCTGCATCTGTTTCCTGTTTTCTGCACTCGTTCTTTCTCCATTTTGCTATGCCCTGTTCTGCCTTTCCTCACCTTGCTGCATCTGTTTCCGGTTTTCTGGACTCGTTCTTTCTCCTTTTTGCTATGTCCTGTTCTGCCTTTCCTCACCTTGCTGCATCTGTTTCCTGGTTTCTGCGCTCGCTTTTCCTCCATTTTGCTATGCCCTGTTCTGCCTTTCCTCACCTTGCTGCATCTGTTTACGACACTCGTTTTTTCTCCATTTTGCTATGTCCTGTTCTGCCTTTCCTCGCCTTGCTGCATCTGTTTCCTGCTTTCTGCGCTCGTTCTTCTCCATTTTGCTATGTCCTGTTCTGCCTTTCCTCACCTTGCTGCATCTTTTTCCTGTTTTCGACACTCGTTTTTTCTCCATTTTGCTATGTCCTGTTCTGCCTTTCCTCACCTTGATGCATCTGTTTCCTGCTTTCTGCACTCGTTTTTTCTCCATTTTGCTATGTCCTGTTCTGCCTTTCCTCACCTTGCTGCATCTGTTTCCTGCTTTCTGCACTCGTTCTTTCTCCATTTTGCTATGTCCTGTTCTGCCTTTCCTCACCTTGCTGCATCTGTTTCCTGGTTTCTGCGCTCGCTTTTCCTCCATTTTGCTATGTCCTGTTCTGCCTTTCCTCACCTTGCTGCATCTGTTTCCTGCTTTCTGCACTCGTTTTTTCTCCATTTTGCTATGTCCTGTTCTGCCTTTCGTCGCCTTCTGCATCTCTTTCCTGCCTTCTGCACTCGTTTTTTCTCCCTTTTGCTATGTCCTGTTCTGCCTTTCCTCGCCTTGCTGCATCTGTTTCCTGTTTTCGACACTCGTTTTTTCTCCATTTTGCTATGTCCTGTTCTGCCTTTCCTCACCTTGCTGCATCTGTTTCCTGTTTTCTGCACTCGTTCTTTCTCCATTTTGCTATGTCCTGTTCTGCCTTTCCTCGCCTTGGTGCATCTGTTTCCTGCTTTCTGCACTCGTTCTTTCTCCATTTTGCTATGTCCTGTTCTGCCTTTCCTCGCCTTGCTGCATCTGTTTCCTGTTTTCTGCACTCGTTCTTTCTCCGTTTTGATATGTCCTGTTCTGCCTTTCCTCGCCTTGCTGCATCTTTTTCCTGTTTTCTGATCTCGTTCTTTCTCCGTTTTGCTATGTCCTGTTCTGCCTTTCCTCACCTTGCTGCATCTGTTTCCTGGTTTCTGCGCTCGCTTTTCCTCCATTTTGCTATGTCCTGTTCTGCCTTTCCTCACCTTGCTGCATCTGTTTCCTGCTTTCTGCACTCGTTTTTTCTCCATTTTGCTATGGCATGTTCTGCCTTTCGTCGCCTTCTGCATCTCTTTCCTGCCTTCTGCACTCGTTTTTTCTCCATTTTGCTATGTCCTGTTCTGCCTTTCCTCACCTTGCTGCATCTGTTTCCTGTTTTCTGCACTCGTTTTTTCTCCATTTTGCTATGTCCTGTTCTGCCTTTCCTCACCTTGCTGCATCTGTTTCCTGTTTTCTGCACTCGTTTTTTCTCCATTTTGCTATGTCCTGTTCTGCCTTTCCTCACCTTGCTGCATCTGTTTCCTTTTTTCTGCACTCGTACTTTCTCCATTTTGCTATGTCCTGTTCTGCCTTTCCTCACCTTGCTGCATCTGTTTCCTGTTTTCTGCACTCGTTCTTTCTCCATTTTGCTATGTCCTGTTCTGCCTTTCCTCACCTTGCTGCATCTGTTTCCTGTTTACGACACTCGTTTTTTCTCCATTTTGCTATGTCCTGTTCTGCCTTTCCTCACCTTGCTGCATCTGTTTCCTGTTTTCTGCACTCGTTTTTTCTCCATTTTGCTATGTCCTGTTCTGCCTTTCCTCACCTTGCTGCATCTGTTTCCTGCTTTCTGCACTCGTTTTTTCTCCATTTTGCTATGGCATGTTCTGCCTTTTGTCGCCTTCTGCATCTCTTTCCTGCCTTCTGCACTCGTTTTTTCTCCATTTTGCTATGTCCTGTTCTGCCTTTCCTCACCTTGCTGCATCTGTTTCCTGTTTTCGACACTCGCTTTTTCTCCATTTTGCTATGTCCTGTTCTGCCTTTCCTCACCTTGCTGCATCTGTTTCCTGTTTTCGACACTCGTTTTTTCTCCATTTTGCTATGTCCTGTTCTGCCTTTCCTCACCTTGCTGCATCTGTTTCCTGGTTTCTGCGCTCGCTTTTCCTCCATTTTGCTATGCCCTGTTCTGCCTTTCCTCACCTTGCTGCATCTGTTTCCTGTTTACGACACTCGTTTTTTCTCCATTTTGCTATGTCCTGTTCTGCCTTTCCTCACCTTGCTGCATCTGTTTCCTGCTTTCTGCCCTCGTTTTTTCTCCATTTTGCTATGTCCTGTTCTGCCTTTCCTCACCTTGCTGCATCTGTTTCCTGTTTTCTGCACTCGTTTTTTCTCCATTTTGCTATGTCCTGTTCTGCCTTTCCTCGCCTTGCTGCATCTGTTTCCTGTTTTCTGCACTCGTTCTTTCTCCATTTTGCTATGTCCTGTTCTGCCTTTCCTCGCCTTGCTGCATCTTTTTCCTGTTTTCTGCACTCGTTCTTTCTCCATTTTGCTATGTCCTGTTCTGCCTTTCCTCACCTTGCTGCATCTGTTTCCTGCTTTCTGCACTCGTTTTTTCTCCATTTTGCTATGTCCTGTTCTGCCTTTCCTCACCTTGCTGCATCTGTTTCCTGTTTTCGACACTCGTTTTTTCTCCATTTTGCTATGTCCTGTTCTGCCTTTCCTCACCTTGCTGCATCTGTTTCCTGTTTTCGACACTCGTTTTTTCTCCATTTTGCTATGTCATGTTCTGCCTTTCCTCACCTTGCTGCATCTGTTTCCTGCTTTCTGCGCTCGTTTTTTCTCCATTTTTCTATGCCCTGTTCTGCCTTTCCTCACCTTGCTGCATCTGTTTCCTGTTTTCGACACTCGTTTTTTCTCCATTTTGCTATGTCCTGTTCTGCCTTTCCTCACGTTGCTGCATCTGTTTCCTTTTTTCGACACTCGTTTTTTCTCCATTTTGCTATGTCCTGTTCTGCCTTTCCTCACCTTGATGCATCTGTTTCCTGGTTTCTGCGCTCGCTTTTCCTCCATTTTGCTATGTCCTGTTATGCCTTTCCTCACCTTGCTGCATCTGTTTCCTTTTTTCGACACTCGTTTTTTCTCCATTTTGCTATGTCCTGTTATGCCTTTCCTCACCTTGCTGCATCTGTTTCCTGGTTTCTGCGCTCGCTTTTCCTCCATTTTGCTATGTCCTGTTCTGCTTTTCCTCACCTTGCTGCATCTGTTTCCTGTTTACGACACTCGTTTTTTCTCCATTTTGCTATGTCCTGTTCTGCCTTTCCTCACCTTGCTGCATCTGTTTCCTGCTTTCTGCACTCGTTTTTTCTCCATTTTGCTATGTCCTGTTCTGCCTTTCCTCACCTTGCTGCATCTGTTTCCTGTTTTCGACACTCGTTTTTTCTCCATTTTGCTATGTCCTGTTCTGCCTTTCCTCACCTTGCTGCATCTGTTTCCTGTTTTCGACACTCGTTTTTTCTCCATTTTGCTATGTCCTGTTCTGCCTTTCCTCACCTTGCTGCATCTGTTTCCTGCTTTCTGTGCTCGTTTTTTCTCCATTTTGCTATGCCCTGTTCTGCCTTTCCTCACCTTGCTGCATCTGTTTCCTGTTTTCGACACTCGTTTTTTCTCCATTTTGCTATGCCCTGTTCTGCCTTTCCTCACCTTGCTGCATCTGTTTCCTGCTTTCTGCGCTCGTTCTTTCTCCATTTTGCTATGTCCTGTTCTGCCTTTCCTCACCTTGCTGCATCTGTTTCCTGTTTTCGACACTCGTTTTTTCTCCATTTTGCTATGTCCTGTTCTGCCTTTCCTCACCTTGCTGCATCTGTTTCCTGGTTTCTGCGCTCGCTTTTCCTCCATTTTGCTATGCCCTGTTCTGCCTTTCCTCACCTTGCTGCATCTATTTCCTGTTTACGACACTCGTTTTTTCTCCATTTTGCTATGTCCTGTTCTGCCTTTCCTCACCTTGCTGCATCTGTTTCCTGTTTTCGACACTCGTTTTTTCTCCATTTTGCTATGTCCTGTTCTGCCTTTCCTCACCTTGCTGCATCTGTTTCCTGTTTTCGACACTCGTTTTTTCTCCATTTTCTATGTCCTGTTCTGCCTTTCCTCACCTTGCTGCATCTGTTTCCTGCTTTCTGCGCTCGTTTTTTCTCCATTTTGCTATGTCCTGTTCTGCCTTTCCTCACCTTGCTGCATCTGTTTCCTGCTTTCTGCGCTCGTTTTTTCTCCATTTTGCTATGCCCTGTTCTGCCTTTCCTCACCTTGCTGCATCTGTTTCCTGTTTTCGACACTCGTTTTTTCTCCATTTTGCTATGCCCTGTTCTGCCTTTCCTCACCTTGCTGCATCTGTTTCCTGCTTTCTGCGCTCGTTCTTTCTCCATTTTGCTATGTCCTGTTCTGCCTTTCCTCACCTTGCTGCATCTGTTTCCTGTTTTCGACACTAGTTTTTTCTCCATTTTGCTATGTCCTGTTCTGCCTTTCCTCACCTTGCTGCATCTGTTTCCTGTTTTCGACACTCGTTTTTTCTCCATTTTGCTATGTCCTGTTCTGCCTTTCCTCACCTTGCTGCATCTGTTTCCTGTTTTCTGCACTCGTTTTTTCTCCATTTTGCTATGTCCTGTTCTGCCTTTCCTCACCTTGCTGCATCTGTTTCCTGTTTCCTCACCTTGCTGCATCTGTTTCCTGTTTTCGACACTCGTTTTTTCTCCATTTTGCTATGTCCTGTTCTGCCTTTCCTCACCTTGCTGCATCTGTTTCCTGTTTACGACACTCGTTTTTTTCTCCATTTTGCTATGTCCTGTTCTGCCTTTCCTCACCTTGCTGCATCTGTTCCCTGTTTTCGACACTCGTTTTTTCTCCATTTTGCTATGTCCTGTTCTGCCTTTCCTCACCTTGCTGCATCTGTTTCCTGCTTTCTGCACTCGTTTTTTCTCCATTTTGCTATGTCCTGTTCTGCCTTTCCTCACCTTGCTGCATCTGTTTCCTGTTTTCGACACTCGTTTTTTCTCCATTTTGCTATGTCCTGTTCTGCCTTTCCTCACCTTGCTGCATCTGTTTCCTGTTTTCGACACTCGTTTTTTCTCCATTTTGCTATGTCCTGTTCTGCCTTTCCTCACCTTGCTGCATCTGTTTCCTGCTTTCTGTGCTCGTTTTTTCTCCATTTTGCTATGCCCTGTTCTGCCTTTCCTCACCTTGCTGCATCTGTTTCCTGTTTTCGACACTCGTTTTTTCTCCATTTTGCTATGCCCTGTTCTGCCTTTCCTCACCTTGCTGCATCTGTTTCCTGCTTTCTGCGCTCGTTCTTTCTCCATTTTGCTATGTCCTGTTCTGCCTTTCCTCACCTTGCTGCATCTGTTTCCTGTTTTCGACACTCGTTTTTTCTCCATTTTGCTATGTCCTGTTCTGCCTTTCCTCACCTTGCTGCATCTGTTTCCTGGTTTCTGCGCTCGCTTTTCCTCCATTTTGCTATGCCCTGTTCTGCCTTTCCTCACCTTGCTGCATCTATTTCCTGTTTACGACACTCGTTTTTTCTCCATTTTGCTATGTCCTGTTCTGCCTTTCCTCACCTTGCTGCATCTGTTTCCTGTTTTCGACACTCGTTTTTTCTCCATTTTGCTATGTCCTGTTCTGCCTTTCCTCACCTTGCTGCATCTGTTTCCTGTTTTCGACACTCGTTTTTTCTCCATTTTCTATGTCCTGTTCTGCCTTTCCTCACCTTGCTGCATCTGTTTCCTGCTTTCTGCGCTCGTTTTTTCTCCATTTTGCTATGTCCTGTTCTGCCTTTCCTCACCTTGCTGCATCTGTTTCCTGCTTTCTGCGCTCGTTTTTTCTCCATTTTGCTATGCCCTGTTCTGCCTTTCCTCACCTTGCTGCATCTGTTTCCTGTTTTCGACACTCGTTTTTTCTCCATTTTGCTATGCCCTGTTCTGCCTTTCCTCACCTTGCTGCATCTGTTTCCTGCTTTCTGCGCTCGTTCTTTCTCCATTTTGCTATGTCCTGTTCTGCCTTTCCTCACCTTGCTGCATCTGTTTCCTGTTTTCGACACTAGTTTTTTCTCCATTTTGCTATGTCCTGTTCTGCCTTTCCTCACCTTGCTGCATCTGTTTCCTGTTTTCGACACTCGTTTTTTCTCCATTTTGCTATGTCCTGTTCTGCCTTTCCTCACCTTGCTGCATCTGTTTCCTGTTTTCTGCACTCGTTTTTTCTCCATTTTGCTATGTCCTGTTCTGCCTTTCCTCACCTTGCTGCATCTGTTTCCTGTTTCCTCACCTTGCTGCATCTGTTTCCTGTTTTCGACACTCGTTTTTTCTCCATTTTGCTATGTCCTGTTCTGCCTTTCCTCACCTTGCTGCATCTGTTTCCTGTTTACGACACTCGTTTTTTTCTCCATTTTGCTATGTCCTGTTCTGCCTTTCCTCACCTTGCTGCATCTGTTCCCTGTTTTCGACACTCGTTTTTTCTCCATTTTGCTATGTCCTGTTCTGCCTTTCCTCACCTTGCTGCATCTGTTTCCTGTTTTCGACACTCGTTTTTTCTCCATTTTGCTATGTCCTGTTCTGCCTTTCCTCACCTTGCTGCATCTGTTTCCTGCTTTCTGCGCTCGTTCTTTCTCCATTTTGCTATGCCCTGTTCTGCCTTTCCTCACCTTGCTGCATCTGTTTCCTGTTTTCGACACTCGTTTTTTCTCCATTTTGCTATGTCCTGTTCTGCCTTTCCTCGCCTTGCTGCATCTTTTTCCTGTTTTCTGATCTCGTTCTTTCTCCATTTTGCTATGTCCTGTTCTGCCTTTCCTTTCCTTGCTGCATCTGTTTCCTGCTTTCTGCGCTCGTTCTTTCTCCATTTTGCTATGCCCTGTTCTGCCTTTCCTCACCTTGCTGCATCTGTTTCCTGTTTTCGACACTCGTTTTTTCTCCATTTTGCTATGTCCTGTTCTGCCTTTCCTCACCTTGCTGCATCCGTTTCCTGCTTTCTGCACTCGTTTTTTCTCCATTTTGCTATGTCCTGTTCTGCCTTTCCTCACCTTGCTGCATCTGTTTCCTGTTTTCTGCACTCGTTTTTTCTCCATTTTGCTATGTCCTGTTCTGCCTTTCCTCACCTTGCTGCATCTGTTTCCTGTTTCCTCACCTTGCTGCATCTGTTTCCTGTTTTCTGCACTCGTTCTTTCTCCATTTTGCTATGTCCTGTTCTGCCTTTCCTCACCTTGCTGCATCTGTTTCCTGTTTTCTGCACTCGTTCTTTCTCCATTTTGCTATGTCCTGTTCTGCCTTTCCTCACCTTGCTGCATCTGTTTCCTGCTTTCTGCGCTCGTTTTTTCTCCATTTTGCTATGTCCTGTTCTGCCTTTCCTCACCTTGCTGCATCTGTTTCCTGTTTTCGACACTCGTTTTTTCTCCATTTTGCTATGCCCTGTTCTGCCTTTCCTCACCTTGCTGCATCTGTTTCCTGCTTTCTGCGCTCGTTCTTTCTCCATTTTGCTATGTCCTGTTCTGCCTTTCCTCACCTTGCTGCATCTGTTTCCTGTTTTCGACACTCGTTTTTTCTCCATTTTGCTATGTCCTGTTCTGCCTTTCCTCACCTTGCTGCATCTGTTTTCGACACTCGTTTTTTCTCCATTTTGCTATGTCCTGTTCTGCCTTTCCTCACCTTGCTGCATCTGTTTCCTGCTTTCTGCACTCTTTTTTTCTCCATTTTGCTATGGCATGTTCTGCCTTTCGTCGCCTTCTGCATCTCTTTCCTGCCTTCTGCACTCGTTTTTTCTCCATTTTGCTATGTCCTGTTCTGCCTTTCCAGAGAAACCAGATTTAAATAGTAAAAAAAAGGGACAGTGCAACTAACATAAAAGTAGGACTAACTCTTGAAAGTAGCGTTTGGAGGAGAAGGGGGTTTAAGTGTTACTGTTCAAAGAAACACATTATAATTAATTTATCCCCAACTAACCCTATCTTAAGTTGTAAAATGCAGCATTTCTTCTGTGTGACATTGTGCATTCATGCCCGTCAGCTATGAAGCCCGACTATTAAAAACCGGGGCCACTGCAGTTTCCAATCTTGAGAAAGGGGGACACAGCAGCAAAAACCGGGACAGTCCCGGAAAAAAGGGGACGTCTGGTCACCCTAGCCTATCCTCATCCTGCCGCATCTGTCTCCTGCTTTCTGCACTTGCTTTTCCTCCCTTTTTGCTATGTCCTGTTCTGCCTTTCCTCACCTTGCTGCATCTGTCTCCTGCTTTCTGCACTTGCTTTTCCTCCCTTTTGCTATGGCCTGTTCTGCCTTTCCTCGCCTTGCTGCATCTGTCTCCTGCTTTCTGCATTTGCTTTTCCTCCCTTTTGCCATGGCCTGTTCTGCCTATCCTCATCCTGCTGCATCTGTCTCCTGCTTTCTGCACTTGCTTTTCCTCCCTTTTGCCATGGCCTGTTCTGCCTATCCTCATCCTGCTGCATCTGTCTCCTGCTTTCTGCACTTGCTTTCCCTCCCTTTTGCCATGGCCTGTTCTGCCTATCCTCGCCTTGCTGCATCTGTCTCCTACTTTCTGCACTTGCTTTTCCTCCCTTTTGCCATGGCCTGTTCTGCCTATCCTCATCCTGCTGCATCTGTCTCCTGCTTTCTGCACTTGCTTTTCCTCCCTTTTGCTATGGCCTGTTCTGCCTTTCCTCATCCTGCTGCATCTGTCTCCTGCTTTCTGCACTTGCTTTTCCTCCCTTTTGCCATGGCCTGTTCTGCCTTTCCTCGCCTTGCTGCATCTGTCTCCTGCTTTCTGCACTTGCTTTTCCTCCCTTTTGCTATGGCCTGTTCTGCCTTTCCTCGCCTTGCTGCATCTGTCTCCTGCTTTCTGCACTTGCTTTTCCTCCCTTTTGCTATGGCCTGTTCTGCCTTTCCTCGCCTTGCTGCATCTGTCTCCTGCTTTCTGCACTTGCTTTTCCTCCCTTTTGCCATGGCCTGTTCTGCCTTTCCTCGCCTTGCTGCATCTGTCTCCTGCTTTCTGCACTTGCTTTCCCTCCCTTTTGCCATGGCCTGTTCTGCCTTTCCTCGCCTTGCTGCATCTGTCTCCTGCTTTCTGCACTTGCTTTCCCTCCCTTTTGCTATGGCCTGTTCTGCCTTTCCTCATCCTGCTGCATCTGTCTCCTGCTTTCTGCACTTGCTTTCCCTCCCTTTTGCCATGGCCTGTTCTGCCTATCCTCGCCTTGCTGCATCTGTCTCCTGCTTTCTGCACTTGCTTTCCCTCCCTTTTGCTATGGCCTGTTCTGCCTTTCCTCGCCTTGCTGCATCTGTCTCCTGCTTTCTGCACTTGCTTTTCCTCCCTTTTGCCATGGCCTGTTCTGCCTTTCCTCGCCTTGCTGCATCTGTCTCCTGCTTTCTGCACTTGCTTTCCCTCCCTTTTGCCATGGCCTGTTCTGCCTTTCCTCGCCTTGCTGCATCTGTCTCCTGCTTTCTGCACTTGCTTTCCCTCCCTTTTGCTATGGCCTGTTCTGCCTTTCCTCATCCTGCTGCATCTGTCTCCTGCTTTCTGCACTTGCTTTCCCTCCCTTTTGCCATGGCCTGTTCTGCCTTTCCTCGCCTTGCTGCATCTGTCTCCTGCTTTCTGCACTTGCTTTTCCTCCCTTTTGCTATGGCCTGTTCTGCCTTTCCTCGCCTTGCTGCATCTGTCTCCTGCTTTCTGCACTTGCTTTTCCTCCCTTTTGCCACCATGGCCTGTTCTGCCTATCCTCATCCTGCTGCATCTGTCTCCTGCTTTCTGCACTTGCTTTTCCTCCCTTTTGCTATGGCCTGTTCTGCCTATCCTCGCCTTGCTGCATCTGTCTCCTGCTTTCTGCACTTGCTTTTCCTCCCTTTTGCCATGGCCTGTTCTGCCTTTCCTCGCCTTGCTGCATCTGTCTCCTGCTTTCTGCACTTGCTTTTCCTCCCTTTTGCCATGGCCTGTTCTGCCTTTCCTCGCCTTGCTGCATCTGTCTCCTGCTTTCTGCACTTGCTTTCCCTCCCTTTTGCTATGGCCTGTTCTGCCTTTCCTCATCCTGCTGCATCTGTCTCCTGCTTTCTGCACTTGCTTTCCCTCCCTTTTGCCATGGCCTGTTCTGCCTTTCCTCGCCTTGCTGCATCTGTCTCCTGCTTTCTGCACTTGCTTTTCCTCCCTTTTGCTATGGCCTGTTCTGCCTTTCCTCGCCTTGCTGCATCTGTCTCCTGCTTTCTGCACTTGCTTTTCCTCCCTTTTGCCACCATGGCCTGTTCTGCCTATCCTCATCCTGCTGCATCTGTCTCCTGCTTTCTGCACTTGCTTTCCCTCCCTTTTGCCATGGCCTGTTCTGCCTATCCTCATCATGCTGCATCTGTCTCCTGCTTTCTGCACTTGCTTTTCCTCCCTTTTGCCATGGCCTGTTCTGCCTTTCCTCACCTTGATGCATCTGTTTCCTGCTTTCTGCACTCGTTTTTTCTCCATTTTGCTATGTCCTGTTCTGCCTTTCCTCGCCTTGCTGCATCTGTTTCCTGCTTTCTGCACTTGCTTTTCCTCCCTTTTGCTATGGCCTGTTCTGCCTTTCCTCGCCTTGCTGCATCTGTCTCCTGCTTTCTGCACTTGCTTTTCCTCCCTTTTGCCATGGCCTGTTCTGCCTATCCTCATCCTGCCGCATCTGTCTCCTGCTTTCTGCACTTGCTTTTCCTCCCTTTTGCCATGGCCTGTTCTGCCTATCCTCATCCTGCTGCATCTGTCTCCTGCTTTCTGCACTTGCTTTTCCTCCCTTTTGCCATGGCCTGTTCTGCCTATCCTCATCCTGCTGCATCTGTCTCCTGCTTTCTGCACTTGCTTTTCCTCCCTTTTGCCATGGCCTGTTCTGCCTATCCTCATCCTGCTGCATCTGTCTCCTGCTTTCTGCACTTGCTTTTCCTCCCTTTTGCCATGGCCTGTTCTGCCTATCCTCATCCTGCTGCATCTGTCTCCTGCTTTCTGCACTTGCTTTCCCTCCCTTTTGCTATGGCCTGTTCTGCCTATCCTCATCCTGCTGCATCTGTCTCCTGCTTTCTGCACTTGCTTTTCCTCCCTTTTGCCATGGCCTGTTCTGCCTTTCCTCGCCTTGCTGCATCTGTCTCCTGCTTTCTGCACTTGCTTTCCCTCCCTTTTGCCATGGCCTGTTCTGCCTTTCCTCGCCTTGCTGCATCTGTCTCCTGCTTTCTGCACTTGCTTTCCCTCCCTTTTGCTATGGCCTGTTCTGCCTTTCCTCATCCTGCTGCATCTGTCTCCTGCTTTCTGCACTTGCTTTCCCTCCCTTTTGCCATGGCCTGTTCTGCCTTTCCTCGCCTTGCTGCATCTGTCTCCTGCTTTCTGCACTTGCTTTTCCTCCCTTTTGCTATGGCCTGTTCTGCCTTTCCTCGCCTTGCTGCATCTGTCTCCTGCTTTCTGCACTTGCTTTTCCTCCCTTTTGCCACCATGGCCTGTTCTGCCTATCCTCATCCTGCTGCATCTGTCTCCTGCTTTCTGCACTTGCTTTTCCTCCCTTTTGCTATGGCCTGTTCTGCCTATCCTCGCCTTGCTGCATCTGTCTCCTGCTTTCTGCACTTGCTTTTCCTCCCTTTTGCCATGGCCTGTTCTGCCTTTCCTCGCCTTGCTGCATCTGTCTCCTGCTTTCTGCACTTGCTTTTCCTCCCTTTTGCCATGGCCTGTTCTGCCTTTCCTCGCCTTGCTGCATCTGTCTCCTGCTTTCTGCACTTGCTTTCCCTCCCTTTTGCTATGGCCTGTTCTGCCTTTCCTCATCCTGCTGCATCTGTCTCCTGCTTTCTGCACTTGCTTTCCCTCCCTTTTGCCATGGCCTGTTCTGCCTTTCCTCGCCTTGCTGCATCTGTCTCCTGCTTTCTGCACTTGCTTTTCCTCCCTTTTGCTATGGCCTGTTCTGCCTTTCCTCGCCTTGCTGCATCTGTCTCCTGCTTTCTGCACTTGCTTTTCCTCCCTTTTGCCACCATGGCCTGTTCTGCCTATCCTCATCCTGCTGCATCTGTCTCCTGCTTTCTGCACTTGCTTTCCCTCCCTTTTGCCATGGCCTGTTCTGCCTATCCTCATCATGCTGCATCTGTCTCCTGCTTTCTGCACTTGCTTTTCCTCCCTTTTGCCATGGCCTGTTCTGCCTTTCCTCACCTTGATGCATCTGTTTCCTGCTTTCTGCACTCGTTTTTTCTCCATTTTGCTATGTCCTGTTCTGCCTTTCCTCGCCTTGCTGCATCTGTTTCCTGCTTTCTGCACTTGCTTTTCCTCCCTTTTGCTATGGCCTGTTCTGCCTTTCCTCGCCTTGCTGCATCTGTCTCCTGCTTTCTGCACTTGCTTTTCCTCCCTTTTGCCATGGCCTGTTCTGCCTATCCTCATCCTGCCGCATCTGTCTCCTGCTTTCTGCACTTGCTTTTCCTCCCTTTTGCCATGGCCTGTTCTGCCTATCCTCATCCTGCTGCATCTGTCTCCTGCTTTCTGCACTTGCTTTTCCTCCCTTTTGCCATGGCCTGTTCTGCCTATCCTCATCCTGCTGCATCTGTCTCCTGCTTTCTGCACTTGCTTTTCCTCCCTTTTGCCATGGCCTGTTCTGCCTATCCTCATCCTGCTGCATCTGTCTCCTGCTTTCTGCACTTGCTTTTCCTCCCTTTTGCCATGGCCTGTTCTGCCTATCCTCATCCTGCTGCATCTGTCTCCTGCTTTCTGCACTTGCTTTCCCTCCCTTTTGCTATGGCCTGTTCTGCCTATCCTCATCCTGCTGCATCTGTCTCCTGCTTTCTGCACTTGCTTTTCCTCCCTTTTGCTATGGCCTGTTCTGCCTATCCTCATCCTGCTGCATCTGTCTCCTGCTTTCTGCACTTGCTTTCCCTCCCTTTTGCCATGGCCTGTTCTGCCTATCCTCATCCTGCCGCATCTGTCTCCTGCTTTCTGCACTTGCTTTTCCTCCCTTTTGCCATGTCCTGTTCTGCCTATCCTCATCCTGCTGCATCTGTCTCCTGCTTTCTGCACTTGCTTTTCCTCCCTTTTGCCATGTCCTGTTCTGCCTTTCCTCGCCTTGCTGCATCTGTCTCCTGCTTTCTGCACTCGTTTTTTCTCCATTTTGCTATGCCCTGTTCTGCCTTTCCTCACCTTGATGCATCTGTTTCCTGCTTTCTGCACTCGTTTTTTCTCCATTTTGCTATGTCCTGTTCTGCCTTTCCTCATCCTGCTGCATCTGTCTCCTGCTTTCTGCACTTGCTTTCCCTCCCTTTTGCCATGGCCTGTTCTGCCTATCCTCATCCTGCTGCATCTGTCTCCTGCTTTCTGCACTTGCTTTTCCTCCCTTTTGCCATGGCCTGTTCTGCCTATCCTCGCCTTGCTGCATCTGTCTCCTGCTTTCTGCACTTGCTTTTCCTCCCTTTTGCCATGGCCTGTTCTGCCTTTCCTCGCCTTGCTGCATCTGTCTCCTGCTTTCTGCACTTGCTTTTCCTCCCTTTTGCCATGGCCTGTTCTGCCTATCCTCATCCTGCTGCATCTGTCTCCTGCTTTCTGCACTTGCTTTTCCTCCCTTTTGCCATGGCCTGTTCTGCCTATCCTCATCCTGCTGCATCTGTCTCCTGCTTTCTGCACTTGCTTTTCCTCCCTTTTGCCATGGCCTGTTCTGCCTATCCTCATCCTGCTGCATCTGTCTCCTGCTTTCTGCACTTGCTTTCCCTCCCTTTTGCTATGGCCTGTTCTGCCTATCCTCATCCTGCTGCATCTGTCTCCTGCTTTCTGCACTTGCTTTTCCTCCCTTTTGCTATGGCCTGTTCTGCCTTTCCTCGCCTTGCTGCATCTGTTTCCTGCTTTCTGCACTCGTTTTTTCTCCATTTTGCTATGTCCTGTTCTGCCTTTCCTCACCTTGCTGCATCTGTCTCCTGCTTTCTGCACTCGTTTTTTCTCCATTTTGCTATGCCCTGTTCTGCCTTTCCTCACCTTGCTGCATGTTTCCTGCTTTCTGCGCTCGTTCTTTCTCCATTTTGCTATGCCCTGTTCTGCCTTTCCTCACCTTGATGCATCTGTTTCCTGCTTTCTGCACTCGTTTTTTCTCCATTTTGCTATGCCCTGTTCTGCCTTTCCTCACCTTGCTGCATCTGTTTCCTGGTTTCTGCGCTCGCTTTTCCTCCATTTTGCTGTGTCCTGTTCTGCCTTTCCTCACCTTGCTGCATCTGTTTCCTGGTTTCTGCGCTCGTTCTTTCTCCATTTTGCTATGCCCTGTTCTGCCTTTCCTCACCTTGCTGCATCTGTTTCCTGGTTTCTGCGCTCGCTTTCCCTCCCTTTTGCTATGTCCTGTTCTGCCTTTCCTCGCCTTCTGCATCTCTTTCCTGCCTTCTGCACTCGTTTTTTCTCCATTTTGCTATGGCATGTTCTGCCTTTCCTCCTTGCTGCACCTGTTTCCTGCTTTCTGTGCTTGTTTTTCCTCCATTTGTTTTTAATAAAAAAAAATGTAATTACTTGATTCAATTGATTATAATTTTTACAAGGTTACAAGACTTATGGTGAAGACGTCCCCCACTCCGTTCCCAATTACTTAAAAGAAGAAGTTCTTCCAGACCATACATACAAAGGAATAGTCCATATTATATTAGTGTTGAGCTGCGTTGACTTTAATTCCTCCACTTTTGCGCATTGCTTATGTCCTTATTTACTGGAAGTTGCTGGGCTTTCTTCCTTTCCAGGCAGCGTATTTTTATACGTTTTCTTTTTCCCTTTCGCAGACCAGTGTCTTTTGAAGGAACATTGCCACTGCAAGCACCAGTGACACCTTCTCTCCACTCATCAGACAAGACCACCAATCGCCTTCCTTGTAAACCTGCAGGTCGGAGAAATGGTGGCTCAAGTAAATTTTCCTTAAGTTATTGGTACCCGAACAAGATAGCAACAGATGTCTCACTGTTTCCACCTGGTTTGGGTTTCCGCAGTATCAGCATTTATTTGAAGTGGACAAGCCTCTTATAGCCAGGATCTCATTGGTCGCCAAAAGATTTAAACAATCCCTTAAAAAGGTGTTCCGTAGGGCTCTATTCGGGAACTTCTTCATATATTCTGGAAGTTGGTTTACCCTTTTTGTGTTGGTTGGTAGATTAGTTCTCAATGTATTAGTACACGCTATGTCAAGCGTCTGCATCCAATACCGTTCTTCCACTTATTTTTTTACTTTAGTTGGATTTTGCTTGAGTTCTTCTGCTGTACTACCGATCGCTTCAAGTGTTCCTTTGTTTCTAGTTACCCAGTTCTTCAACGTTCTGTTGTTTCCTCACTTGAGTTCACTGTGGATGAGATACAACATTTTCAGGCGAGTGGGAAGGAGTATCTTTCTGTACAGCATCAGGCTGTTCTGGTCGATCGTAGCCTGAAGTGACACCAGACTCAGTTTTGACATATGGAAGCCATTGGGGTTGATTTTGGCAGACCCAGAACTCACCGCCAGTAGATGCCCTCCAGTTCCAGCCATATTTTTGCAGGGATGCCTGGCATTGCTTCTACTCCGTAAGACAGAAACTGAATAACTTTTGCTTTGTAGAAATGTAGTATAGGTATGGTGGAAAAGCGACCACATTTCTTATCCACTGCCCTTGTTTGTGCTGATAATTGTTTGGTCTTTTCGAAGAGGACTATTTGCACCGCAGTTTCTGTTGCACTGCTGTTCAGCGTTACTCCCAGGTATTTGCATTCCTTCACTCTGTCTATCTGTGTTGCGTCCAAGTACCACTCAGTTTGCTTGCTTGATTTTTCAAAAGACATAACTTTGGTTTTGTCTTTATTAATCTCCAAGTTGTTTTCCTTTATGTATGCAGATAGATGATCTATTTGTCGCTGAAGACCGGCTGCTGTCTGGTCTAACTGGATCAGATCATCTGCATATAGGAGACGTGTTATTGTTGTCCCTTTTAGTGTTGGTGTAAAAGATCGTATCTTCTGGTCATAGCACTGAAAATGACCCAGGTATGCATTGAACAGAGCCGGGGCAAGCAGCATCACTGCGTTACCGCTCTAGCTGTAGGGATATCCACAGATAATAAACCTGATTGATTTAGCCAAACTCTCAGCGATGTATTGGTGTAGAGGGCTTGTACAGGCTCCAAGATGTCTTTTGGGCACTTCCAGACTGCCAATTTCTTCCATAGGGGTTTCACGATTGACCTGTCAAAAGCCTGGACCAGGTCGATGAAAGCTATGAAAAAAAAACCTAGGACTGCCTTCCATAATTTTGCCCTTCAAAGTGTTTAATAGCATGATGTTTGCTGTTGTTCCCATGCTTTTTACCGAACCAGCCTGAAACGGGCCAGCACACCTTGCCGTTCTTGCCCATGATTGAAAGCGGGTCAATATTAGTGAGCCAAAGACCTTGCTGATGACGTCTAATAAGGCAATTGGGCGGTAGTTCCTTGGGTTTTCTTTCTGCTCCTTTTTAAAAATTGGAACCACTGTTGCCGTCTTCCAAGATTTTGGGATTGATCTTGTTTGGATATACCTTTTGAACACTGCATATATAAAATTGGCCCATTCTTTGGGATGGTCTTTAAGGTCGATGTTAGTTATACCGTCCGGGCCTGGTGCTCTCGAGGGATTTAGCTTCAAAATGTTCCACAAGATTGTCTCAACGTCATATGGGACATCGCAAGTTGTTAACGACTTCTCTCCCGAAACACAATAATCCCCTGCCGGTCTTTGGGAAAGCTCTTTGAAGTGATTCACCCATGTGTTCTCACCTACATTGTTTTGTAGAGCGTTGTTAGTGGAGTTTGTTGTAGTTATTACTAGAGTCCAGAATTCTCTTGATTTGCGACCACAGACCACTCAGAGCATTTGTTCGGAGTCTTGTTGGTACATTTTTTGTCGATAGCCCGTTGTCCAGTTTTTGTACTGCTTTGATATAAGTGTGGCCTTTTCTGTGCTTACTTGGCAGTTGGTCCTTACCGCCAGCCGCTTGGCCCGCCGCATTTCTCTTCTTTTTTCAACCATAATTTCATCATATGTGTGGGTGTTTAGACCTTTAGATGTTGCTTAATTATTTGTTTTTTTTGTGCCGCAAGAAGTAAGCAAAGATGGATAGTCAATTATTGGAATTCCTATCTCTGTTTCCCCTGGTTTACCGATCGATTGGTATTTCTTTTGATGGCGATAAGTTTATCTTAGGTGGCTGCCATGGTTGCATTTTTCAACTTGACTCATCATTTTGGGTTTCAGGCTCCTGAGAATCTTCCGTGGTGTAGTTTGCAGATTGTGATTGCAATGCTCAGTTCTTATTACATCAAAGGTGGTCATAAGAGGTAGAAGTTCTCTTGACACGAAAATATGGTCTATTGTTGCGTGTGACCCTTCTCGCTCCCATGTCGGGACTTGTGCTTTACTTGATTTGATGTTAAATGTAAGTTATAAAGTTCTCTAGAGTTCATCGGTGTTGTCCATAAGGTTCCTCTCTCAACTGCTGAAGATGTTTTGTTTGCACCACTTTGTTCTCTGCATTTCAAGCAAGATGCGTTTAAATAGCAACATATGATTATGTATTTTGCTTGATGTTTTATGTAAGCCTCATCAATTACATCCTCTACCATCATCAAGAAATTCCTGTTGCTCATTGTCTGAGGATTCCAATATATGTTGATTATCATCATGATATCACCCTCCTCTTCTTCTGCTGTGGAGCCGGATACCAGAGTAGGAGTAGGAGTAGAGCTTCTAAAAATAGGTTTGAGGTAAGTGTTTTTGTAAATTGTATTCCGCTTCCGGAACGTATTGCAGTTATTAAACCCAATGTTGGTCATCCTTTTTCAACCTTCTGAGCCGGAGAGATGAAGAGCTCATAATTATATGGATACGTTTTTTCCGTGAGCCATTTCTCTTGAAGACATAAAATAATGAATTTTTCCAGAATAACGTCTCTATGGGCTGTCAAATGTTGGAAACCTCTTGTGTTGCATGAGCCTAGTTTTAATAAGTTTGGAACCAATGTAGGATTTTCTACCCCTTCTCCGTGTGACGTTTGATGTTGAGATCCTGCATGGCCATCTTTGCGACTGAGTCGCTAAGGCCTCTGCGATCCAGTTCCACGTTTGTTGTTCATGCTCGTTTTGAGTCCTTATCACGTTTATTACTTAGTGCCGAAGGAGGATGTTGCTCAAAGGTCACTTTCAATTTTGAGAATGGGCCACGAGGCACTCGACCTGTATCCAATGGATCTTTGAAAAGCTTGTTTTCTCTTCTCCTGCCTCTTGAGTAGTCTTCTTCTATGTTCCGTGAATTTTTATGAGACAGAGAAAAGACTGTTTGTTTACACTCTCTTATGTTTTCACACTTAGTATTGTGAGATGTGATCGTTAATATATTCTTTTTCTGGTCTCTATATATTTCTTTTTCTGATCTTATTTCTTTGTTTCTCTTCCTCAATGATGGATGGGTTGGAATAGAGACCACTAGAGGCCGGTTTGTCCGACATTTTCTCAGTGTGACTTTGATGATATGGAGCTTTTTCAGTGTGTTTTATTTCTGTGAGATCATGTCCTAGTAGACTCTCCACTGCATCCATTAACATGCCCGTCATCACTGGTGAGATAATGTGTAGATAGGAACTGGCCGTGCATCCTTCATGCCCAGGTTCGACAATTTTCCAAGTTCTCAGACCGAAGTAAACAAAGGTTTGGTATGCAGTGGAATAAGCTCAGGATTGTTTTCCTATTTAGGATCACCTCCTCGGATTTATCTAGAATGTGTTCCAGTCTTTTTCATTTGTTGGATAGGGTTCCTTGTTGCGCTGATGCCGCCTTTCAAAGTGTGTGCCGGCGTGTTAACGTGATCTCTGATATACCTTCCGTCCCAACACGTTTTCCAGCATTTTTGGATTTTGAATACAGTGAGGCTCTATGGAAGTCCCTCGATCTTCTTCTTGGGTGGCTTTCATGTGATGAGCTTCTATTTCTCCTTGTTGTGTACGTTTGTTTAGTTTTTAAAGGAGATGATCTTTTTGTTTTTGCGTTGCTTAGCAATCTTTCATGTGTACTTTGGTCTACCTTGATATTTGTTTTAGCTAATTTTTGACATCTGTTTTCCAGTGTTAAAAAGACAGGAGATTCTGAGATTCTCTTGCTTCCTCAGGGTTTTTGGTGGGGTTGCACTTTGCCAGTTAACTATGATTCTCTTATTTGCCAGGGGTACATCGTTCCATTTTACTTCTGACTCTTCAACTGGATACTGACTTAGGTTCATCAGTTCCTCATTAGCTTCAAAATCATCTATGGCTATTGGTGATTTTTGTATTTTATTTTTGATACCAGCCTCTTTCCTACCGGTCTTTGGTGTAGTTTGTCTCCTTAGGTCTGGTTCGTTAACAATTTTCCTCGGAGCTGGCATTGGTGCTATGTTCTATGTTCGTCCTCTACTATTTTATGCCAGGGAGGGAGTACCTTGTTGATTTTTGCTAAGCAGTGCAATGTCAGCATCGTCCTGATGTTTGTTACTTGTCTGAGCAAAGATAGCAAAGTCTTTATTTGTAATATCGGTTGAAGTGTTACTATTTTCCATTTTTAAGGCTTGAGTTGGTAGTCTCTTATTCAGGGCCTGATTATTGATTTCTAGTACTACACAGCCGTTTAATGGCTGTTTCCATGGTGCTTCATGTTTTCCCTTGTTAGACTCAGAGATCCTTTTAGACAACAACTCTAGCCCATCCCTGCTTACTGCTGTCTTTGTAACTGTTTTGATGTTTTGATGATTGCTGCGTACTGTAACAGGGCTCTGTTCTGAGTTATTGGGTTTGTTACATCTTCTTGATGTTTCTGGTTTTGCAGTCGCTGCTATTGTAAATACAATTTACTCGTTACAGGGGGAAATGAACTCCTGTTCTCGATCTATTGCTGGGCGTGTTTGGTCTTGTGCAGCTTCCAGAATCTCTGCGTCTGAAAGTTCACTTGTGTTGTCAAAGATTGTTTTACTCTGTTTACAAATGAAATTTGTTAGCAGGTTAGTATAGGGTAGTCTTATGGGGGTAATTTTCCTATGTTTTCGAGGCTTTACTGATTTCTTTAAACCATTTTGATGTTGTTCACTTTGTCTGCTTTTAATGGAAGTAGTTTTCTCCGTTATGTTTGTTATTTTTGATGCGGTCATCAGTTTACTGGCACACCGGGTAAGAAGTTTGGTTTGCCGCGCCCCTTTTAAAGTATTGTGTTGCTTGTTGTTAAAAATGAATTGGCCCGGCTCCTCAAAGTTAACAGGGTACCTTTCTTCTTGATTGGTTGTTACTGTATCCTCGTCTTCTTCCCCCTCTGAAACTGTTAAACTGAGTTCCTCAACCTGTAATGTTTGAGGGTGTTTAAAAGAGGGGGGGACTAACCAGGTCTTCAGTTTTCGTCAATGCATGCATTTCAACCTCACAAGACACCTTTACCAGCTCCATAGTCCACTTTTCATTTTGTTGGAGATGGTCTTCTGTCGTTTCGTTTATTTTGGCGTTCACTTTGTTTGTTTGTGACTCATACGTGAGACTAGAGCCTTTGTCATATTCAAAAGAGTTTAATCTGGTTATTGACCTTTCTTTGTCTTGAGCCTCCATTCGGCCACGCATCACAGGGGCTCCCTTCAGCAGGGGTACCAAGAAACAGAGAGAGCTGCCAAAGAGTGCAACTCTGCATCAAATGCACAGCCCCTCAGCGGCCAGGTAGACCTTTTAGCTTGGACCTCCCATTCCAACAGTGGAAACAGCAGAAAGACTTCCAACCACTTTCAGGGGTACCAAGAAACAGAGAGCTGCCAAATGCAGCAACTCTGCGGCCGCTGTGCAGCCAGGTAGACCTTTTAGCTTGGACCTCCCACTCCATTAGTAGAAACAGCAGAAAGACTTCCAACCACTGTCAGGGGTACCAAGAAACAGAGAGCTGCCAAAGACTGCAACTCTGCTATGTGATGGTGTGTTCTGCCTTTCCTTGATGCATCTGTTTCCTGATTTCTGCACATGTTTTTCCTCCATTTTGCTATTGCTTTTCTGCCTTTACTTAGCCTTGCTGCCTCTGTTTCCTGCTTTCTGCACTTGTTTTTCCTCCATTGTGCTATGGTGGGTTGTGCCTTTCCTTGCTGTGTTTGATCTGTTTCCTGATTTCTGCACTCGTTTTTTCTCCATTTTGTTATGGCCTGTTTTGCCTCCCATTGCCTTGCTGCATCTCCTGTCTGCTTTCTGCACTAATTTTTTAATGGCGTGCTCTTCCTTGCCTTGCCTTGCTGCATCAGTTTCCTGCTTTCTGCACTTGTTTTTTCCTCATTTTGCTATGGCGTGTTCTGCCTTTCCTTGCTTTGCTTCATCTGTTTCCTGCAGTCTTTTTATGTCGTGTTCTTCCTTTCCTTGCCCTATCTGTTTCCTGCTTTCTGCACTTGTTTTCCATTTTATGCAACCTTCAAAACCTCAACTTCTGCATACACCTCTCACATGATAAATAAACGCAACCACATCTTTGCACAGCAATCCGCATGGACTTGACAACACTGCAACAGCAAAACAAACCTCACATATACCCACACAACAGCACATGTGAGTCTACTGATTTATAAATCGCACAATGCTAAGTGAACGGTGTAAACAGAAATGAAGATGTCAACAGGACATCACAAATCTCACTCCACCTCTTCCCGCTATGCCACACTAATCCATCCCACCCTCTTACCTTTCAGATCCGCCAGAGCAACAGGGGACCACTCAGGTGGTGTTTGTGCACGGTATAAATGACCTTTAATATTAACATTTTTCTATGGCCTGTTCTGCCTTTCCTCTGCATCTATTTCCTGTTCTTTGTATTTGGTTTTCCATTTCATTTGTAGCGGTTTTGTAGCTTCCCCTGCCTGCCCTCCACCTGCACCTAGCCCTCTGAGTGGATTCCACCCTTTCCCTCTGCCTGCCCATTGGCCCGTGTTGAGGTCACGGTACCGGAAACCTCTTCTCTTCACTGACCCTCCCAGGGAAGCCTGCATAGGGTTATGGAAAAGGACAGCTTCCATGAGCAGCTCCCATTCCCTGTTTGCCCCTGTTCACCCATGGACACCCGACATAGCACCCTAAAGGAACAACTAAGGTGATACGGCAGGTGGGCACAGCCATTACTGTGCTTAATTAAGACCCTACCACTTCTTCATTATTACCTTCAAATCAGAACATTAGGTAGATTACCTACTACACTCCTTAGATAGCCAGTTAAATGTATTTTGGAGGGCAGTGTTGGTCTAACTGGGCACATAATGTGTTCACCTTCTTACACCTGATTAAGCCTCAACACCTCTGCCATCAGAATACAGCGACATCCTACTACATAAATTTGGTACAGTTGGCCACAAAAAGTCTCTTACACTCTCCTGACCTCCCTCAGCACCCAACCTCATGCCTGATCTCTAGGGTTGCTTACTGCAGCCTGGCCAACCCACCTAATTTCTTATCTTGGCCAAAATGCACACACACACATCCTAAGCCTTTTCTGAGAATTTCCCATACTCTGTACTGATGTACCCGAGGGCGTTCCAACCACAAGCACATTGAGACCATAGTAATGGAAAAAGTCGCTATAGAAACGACTACTACAATGCAATACAATGAATACATTTTGATGGTATCTTTCGATATTATATTGAGCCATTTAAACAAACAACTGGCATTAATTCTTCGCAAAATTAGTTAATATTAATGCTAGTTAGATATCTACCAAATGGTTTAAAATGACTCACATTAATTACTTACTATACTCATATTTCTAGATCAGGAAAAAACCTGGACTTTTCTAGCTATTTGTATAGCAGCACAGCAATAGAACTACAAGTGGCCATAATAGTGTGTATAGTATATTTGCACCCTGGGAAGGGCGATCAGCCAATAAGGTGACTGGAAATGCGTGCGACAACACACAGTGTAACGTCCGTGTTTCCCCAGCCACCCAACGCCCTTCCCCGGGTGCCGCCATCTTGATTGTCAGAAGTCAACATGGAACCCCTCCCTGTTTCCTCTCGATGCCGCCACTCTCCTCCCCACCCCAAAGACAACCTGCACCCTTCCCCCACTTCACTCCCCACTCACCTTCTGGACCGGAGCATTGTGCTCCGATCCCGCTACTCCCTCCTGTCCTCGGCATCCACAATAGAAATAGAAAAGGGATGATTGTAAGAAATGTGACATTTACATGTTAGGATTATAAAATCTACTTTCCAAAATACACCTTCAACACTAGGCCTAACTCAAAATACAATGGTCCTCTTTATGAGTTTGGTGGTAAATCAGTGGGTAATCCACTGATTTACCACCAAAATGAATTACCAGTATCGCCACTGTGCCATTACCATGGGATCAGTGGTTGTTTGACAGTTTAAATACCCATTTTTTGATTTCAGAAGACTTCAAGGGAATGTCTGGCAGATGTACCCAAGCAGTAATTTCCGAGTGTTAAATCTTGGTGGTAAAGTGGATGATTTACCTCCAGCTTTTCCTGAGGTAGGTCCTCCACTTTACTTCCAAGGTATGGAGGTGCCATAATGTGGCAGTAACCTGGTGGTATTGGAATTACAATGGGGGTAGCCACCTAATGCAGGTGTTTATTATTAATGGGTGTATGCAGTGCATGAGTATACGCGGATGGCTGGACAGTGGAGATGGGCGCAGCCTCTGTTTGCCCGCTGAGATCTTTATCTGATAAAGTACCAATTGTGTCCTAGATTTCTGTATGTATGTGTGAGTTTGGCATTACACAACTGTTTTTATTCTGTGAAAGTGAGACTGTGCCAATGTGCAAATAGATGACAAAATAAGGCCAGTCGTCTGGCGAAAGTTCATCTGCAAAATGGGGTCTTACACCTCTCTTTATAGCTAGAGATGCCAAACTACTAAAAGCTCACGGCAGAGCTATATTCCATGGAGGTTGCATATTGGTGGGACCGTGAGAGGGTCAGTGGCAACACTGATTTGCTTTAACTTTGGCAATCCATGTAAGGACCATTAACTAATCTCATAGAGCGAGCCTACTCCCACCCCAGCCTCAGCTGTCTTTGCGCACTCATAACACAATATACCCCCCACCTCCCAGCAAGATGGGCAGAGCCTCTACATTAGCCCACAGAGATCTTTATCTTATATAGGCCACCCAAAAAGTGCTCTTCCTATGGAAACAGCAACTTAACCATAACTACACGGCCACTACAAGGTGGTGCCATGTGAAGAGCGTAGTCGTTTGAGTTCCTCCACAGCATCCTCCATATCCGATCCTCCCACCACAAAAGACACTCCTGTGGGGGAGCGCCTCCCTCCAGCTGCCTCAAAAGCCATTCGCAATGCTGTTGACCCTTACCTTTCAAAGGTGACAGTAGTGTGAACATATTGTGACACAGTACTCTGCAGGGGGGAGAGTTTTCGAAGTGCTTTTGAGGCTGCAGTCTCCGAGCACCAGAAGATCTGCTCCTTACCTAAATAAAGCTCACCCTAAATCTTTCTCTGTTCAGTTGCCCTTTTTTTATCCCCGAGGCTGGTGTCCCCTCCTTACCCTCCTTTCGCCTCTTCTCCTAGTGTGTCGCGTGCTGTTAATCAATGAACGTAAAAACAACAAAAATTACAGAAAAGGCTCTTTTCAGAGCCGCCTTTCTCAGTATTACAATAGAACTATGAAGTGAAGGCTGTAGACCCCTGCGGAGTTCAGCAAAAGTTCACAGACAGTCATAGAGGGAAAAAGGGAGGGTGCAAGCGGAGCAAACGCAATAAAGGGTACGTTGGGAGGAAGTGGCGGCTCTGAAAAGAGCCTTTTGGTGGTGTGTTGTGTGGGTCAAAAACAGTGGAATGGGGAAAACGGATTATCTGATAGGTTAAAGTGTGATTGCAAAAGAGGTATGCAATGCATTTTGTAAATTGTGAAGAAACATCTGATTGCCAGCATATGTGAGGTGGACTCCATCTCTGCGGAAAATGATACTGCTACGAAACAAAATGTTTTCATTGTGGAAAGAGGACATGCCAACATCTCTTAAAAAGGCACACACAGCCTTATTCACATTGCGTCTCGCTTTCTCCATTTGTCCATTTGTGGACCAAATGCAGAAGAATGCAACCATATTTATCTTTGCGCAATACGGGAAAAAAGTATTTGACAATTTGGAAACATGTCCATGAGCTTAGTGAGTCCTTCCTTCATGGCAAATTGCAAAGAAATTCCAGATACATGGCCTAAACTGTTTCCTCCACAATGAATAATCAGTATATCTGGAGGACGCTCTCTCTGTAAAGTAACACAAAGAGGTACCAAGTCCAGCCATCTCATGCCACGCATGCCATGCCAGTGCACTTCCGCATGTGGAAATCCGAGATTTGTAGATAAACTGCAGCTTTTCGCATGCACCTTCAACCAATGTATCCATGAGTCTCCTACAATCCAGATCTGTTTTCGAGCATGGAAAGCCATGGCTGTGTAGTGTCCTGTGAGGGAGAAGACGGTTTTACTAAAGTATGTCGGTCAGAACACACCTACTGAACTTTATGGACCAATCCCTAGCTCCGCTCGTTCTCATTTACATGCGGCTGCACCCTTGAATCCCCGGTGGTGATATGTGCTGGCTGCTAACTACCGCCATGTTCGCGGACATGTACAGGATCAGAGCGTGACAACGGTACATTAAAGTACTATTCCCCTTTTTCCCCTTTAATGTAGGCTCTGAAAAGACCTGTTTTATTTTATTTTTTTGGCCAGATATTGTACAGACATCTAGTATTTTATGTATTTTTTGTATTTTTTGTCCTTGCTTTACTCTTGCAAGCATTACAGAACCTTCTCTAAAGCAAGCCTTATGTTCCAAAGAACATCGCATTTCCCAAAGAGGATAGTGCAGTGCCATCTCCTTCAAAGTAATGCGCATTGCTTGGAGCAATGTTATCGTGGCTACAAAAAAACATACCAACTCGTAGCATGAATGCACGCATGCTGCGATTGATGATATACCTCCCGATGCTTTGATCTGGACAGAAAACGGAAGTGTTGTCCCATTGTACTCTCGGGAGTAAAGCAGAAAAAATGACTCTCGATGTTGGGAAGATGGTCATGAGTGCTTCAACCAACTGTGCCAAATCTGCCAACAAAGTACATGAAGTCAGGTATCCCAAGTGGTAAGCACCGTAGTGCAAAATTACTACGAGGAGTGGTCATTCTACGCATGTCTCTACAAACTTGCAGAATTGCCGCAGCATTGGCATCAATGTCAGCGCTCCACACCACCTCCACTCCTCACACATTGAAATGGTGTGCCACATGCCTACTCTTGGCATAGTGTTGTAAGCCTTGCACAAAAATGTCTCCAAGCAGCAAAACCCTGACCCTCTCCACCTCTCCCATTTTCAGTGTGCGCACCGTCTTTCGACACAAAAGAGTAATGTGAACATCTGATTGGCTGATGCCTACAGTCGTCTTTCCATGCAGGATTTGCTGTAGAAACCCGTATGTGACACGCCCTACCAGCGGACAAGCGTTGCCTACGTGCGGCACGTAACTCTTACCCAGTCCTTCCACCCTCTCTACAGCGGTACCAAAGCGAGTCCCTCATTGGGCACAACTACGCGGGCGCACAATCATCCACCAATCACATCGCTAATTTGAACTCCGTCATCAACATTGCGCACTTTAAAAGTACTGGAAATCGCATACCATTGCAAAGCACCTATTTCACAAGCTACTGTGCAAGGATTGCGAATTTCTACGTACAGCTCCATACATGTCCACATGCATCAGTATAGAGTACAGGTATGTATATTTTAATCAGAGTACATTTGGAAGCCTTATGATTTAAAATAGACAAAATAATGCGGTAAATGTCCATAGGGAACACATAACGCTCCCCCTTTTAAAGTGCAAGAGTGTCGATTTGTCATTAACAAATCAAACAACTGCTTACTGTCTTCCACATAACCTGGACATATTTTGCAAGCATGCCTATTTAGGTATAGCTCTCAACCATTTTTGTCTTAAAGGCGGGTAAAATCACTTGGTTTTGTTTTTGGCGGGTGAGACGCCCATTGGAATGAATGGGCGTGCAGGAGGCTTGGTGGGTGAGTCTGCCCTTTACAAGGCGGGTGACACCTGCCAAAAGCGTGTGAGTTGAGAACTATAATTTAGGGAAGACCTCAATTTGGTATGTGAAAATGTCGGAGTTCTGTGCTCTGTACTGCCTACAGTAATGCTACTTGCAATGTGATCGTATGAGAATAGTAAGCGCTCCCGATTGTAGTGCTGATATGTCCTTCGGAGGGTCTCCCGATTTTTCCACATCGTGCATTTCATTAACAAGTACAAAATGTTTGCCCATCTAGTACTTTGCCATATCGCTTACAAATCTCTCTCCTATGCATACTACACTTTGTAAAGAACAAGGCATTTGCAAACCCTTAAAGAATTTAGTTATTTTGAAGGACTTTCAAGTACCATATTGAAAGTTGTATGCAAAGACTGCACAGAGTGAAGTGAAATGTGCACTGGACTGGGTTGAAATATGAAAGTTCAATCCTCTGACGAAAGAAGTACAAGTAATGTCTGCAGTATCATGACCGCTGCAAACACACAAAGTAATTGATATCATTTTTTTAATTCACAGTGAAGACTACTCCCCTGAGAATCAACAGCATCTACACTGCAGACAACATATCCGAAGAAACCTGGTCATCTTGCACAAAAAAGTAAGTACAGTACAACCTTCATATTGTAATTACTCCTTAAAGAGGCTGTGTGGGTTATTTGTTTATTTTGGGCACCAAAGCAAGCATTCATTTGTAAACCATTCTACCTACAAATATCCATTTATTGAACAAAGAATAACTGGCAGTATGACTGACAAATCCCTGTGTGCTTGGTACTGAAATAACATAGGAAATCCTTAGAAGGTTATATTGTGAAAATAAGTTGCTGTAGCAAGTGTTTGGCATTTCGGTTATTAATAATGGTTCTTGTCACAAGTAGGGCACTTTGTACTCTCATCTGAAGCACATTGTAGTAGTATGCAAACAGTAAAGTAGCCTTACCAAATGATAGTTAGAGGTCACTGTACGTTGACACACCATACCAAAGAGCTTCCCCATCACACTTATGCACACATGCACACTGCACACATACATTGGACAACAGACCAAAGTATACTTTTTTTTCTCAACAGACACCAAAGAATGCCTACCAAAAAGCAACTCTGTAGAAAGGAACGCAGAACTAGAGTAAATAAAAATAAAGGTGCCCAATGTAAGCATCCACCTGTTGTAGAGTTAGTGGAGAATCTTGGTACAAACCAGCTAATGCAGTTGGGTAACATAATAAAAGAAGTCTCAACTACCGAAACTGTACCTCCTCCATCAAAAAGTGTCACAAAACACAGAAATGTTGTCAAAAAAACGGCTGCCAGTACAGCTAAAAATGTTCTTAATAATCCTGATAGTGTACGAAGAACCCATAGTAAAAAGTATTTTAGCAAAAATGTTTTGTCACAGAGTCCTTCAGAATCTACTAAGAAGAGGACCAAAATCATCCTCACCCCTTAAAACGTACCGTAGAAAGTTAATTCTACAAGCACTCGTGGACAGTGCAATCCTTGTGAAAAGGAAGTTGTTCATATTAGTGTTAAATAGGATGAAAGCACTAACAAAACTAAGTACCAAACTACAAATGAAACTCAGGAATAAACGGAAAGTGAACAAAAATAATTGTTTGTATGTTTGTGGTGGTGAATAGAGTCATACAACAACCACAGAGCCATATTTTAATGAAGAAGCATACAAACAAAATCAAACAAACACAATTGCCATCCATGGCAGTGGGCGAGGGTATCAGAAAATCAATACTACCATCATTGAAGAAGAAACACTGCTTACAAAATTATCTTCTGAAAACTCAGAATTACCTCTCGATTCAGCAGAACCACACCGTCCAGTATACAAATGGCCGTGAACATCAATGTGTGCCATTCCAAACAAAGCTTTTAAATCTTTACGTCAGTACCTCAATCAATATGTAAAAGGTAAAGACAAAAGTAAAAGGAAAGTGCTGCAAAATATGGATATTTGTGCAGTGCGGAAAGACACAGGACTAAAAGGACATTCATTAGCCTGCATTTCTGGGCCTATTTGCAAAAGTACCTTCCATGATATCAAAAGAATATCATTACATCATTCAAAAGTAAGACATTTTGTGTGTAAAATATACTATGCAAAAAGTCCAGCTTCAGAATTAGGCAATTTAAATACCACCTTTCTGCATGGTACACCCAAATACTTACAAGAAGAAATGGACCGTATTCAGAAAAAGTATTTTGGAAGTGAGAGCCACGTAGAAAATGCAACAGTTTTAGAGCATAGTAGCGACAATTCTGCACATAGCAACCTTCTATTACACACATACAGAAAAGAAATACTAAAATTTAAAAGGTCATCGGCTGAAGTACCAAACCATGTGTGTGTATGTTGCTGCAGAACGTGTTACAAAAGGAACACAAAAAATGTGGACATAGCATGCAAAATAGAAAACAATGAAGACTCTAAATGGTTTCATTTAGCTTTGTACCTTTTAGCTGAAAGCAAATATGAAATAACTGAACGCCTAATATGTTGCAGTTACTGTACTGCAAAATTAGACAACAACCACACTCCTTCACGTGCAATTACAAATAATTTGGAATTGTTTCCATTACCAAAAATCCTGCAACAGCTCAATTTGTATGAGAGCATAATAATTCAAACAGTTCACCCATTTCAAGCAATTATACGTTGTCATCCAAAAACAGCAAGTTTACCTTCCTCTGAATTGGTGAAAGGCATTCGTGGCAAAGTAGTTTACTTGCCATTAGATCTAACGGAAAATGTGCACACTCTAGGAGTGGAACGTTCAATAGAGCATTCTTTAATAGTCTTGGTAAATGGAGTACCAACAAAGGACAAACATTTTTTGCAACAATTAGTGGACTTACACAAAGTTAGACAAGCATTGCAATATCTAAAAGACAATAATGAGTACTACAAGGAAATAAATATTGATGAAAGCTTAAGGCAAACAACTGAAATAATTCAAGAGCCATCAGAAACTGGACAATTCGAACTTCTGGATCCAGCTACAGTATCCACTCTTTTGGACCATTACACAATCCATCCATTGCATTCCAATGAAAGCATAGATAAGGCACTAGAAATTTACCAAATGCGACAATTCAAAGGGTCACCAATGAGTATTTGGGAAAAAAGTATAGAAACACGTGCTTTTCCACTGCTATTTCCTACTGGCAAAGGTGGGAGATAGGATGATAGACCCACTCAGATTGGGGCATCAGAATACCGCTCATTACGAATGTATTCGGCAGATCCCAGATTTAGACAAAATGTGGAATACATATTCCACCTACTCTATGAAAGTATATTAGCAACACTATGTTATGGAGTTGCACACATTCTTAAATCTGGAACGCACTTTCAAAATATGTCAGCTACGCAGTTAATACAAAAAGTACAAGAAAAAGATGAGGTTTTACAATCAAGTATAACAAATTTGTTTGCAAACATGCGTGGTACAAAGGATTACTGGTTCAGACGGCACATAGACGTGCGTTGCATGATCAGAAACCTTGGACCACCAACTTGGTTTGTTACGCTAAGTTGTGCAGAATATGCATGGGAAGATTTACATGAGCTCCTACGCATAGCAAACAGCAACAAAAACAACATAGATATATTAACACCTGGAGAACTTTGCTCTCTAGATCCAGTTAATGTCTCAAGATATTTCCATCATCGTTTCATTGCAATGCTACATTTTATTTGCAATAAAACAGTTCCTCCCCTTGGAGAAGTGAAACACTTCTTTTGGAGAAAAGAATATCAAGCGAGAGGAGCACCACATATTCACATGCTGTTATGGATCAAAGGTGTACCAACATTTGGGCACGACAGTGATAGCACTGTTTTGCAGTTTATCCCAAAATATGTCACATGTGAAATCCCTTCACAACAGACAAATAGTGAGCTGCATGGGCAGATTTTACAATTTCAAAGACACAAATGTGGCAAATATTGTCGCCGTTAATACAAAAACAAAGATAAATACTACACCAAATGCCGCTTTGGTTTCCCTAGACCAGTTACAGAAACAGGTGAAGTAAACAACTTCATGTCTTCAGTTCGACATAGTGTTAAAGGTAAATCACCTAAAAACACGTATTACATAAAAAGAAGAGAAGAATCAAAATATATCAATGATTACAATGCAATCATTGCCCTATTATGGAATGCAAACATAGACATGCAATACATTGCAGACAATTCAACTGCTGTTGCACGATATGTTACAGCCTACTTAACAAAAGCAGAAAAAATAGAGCTTCAAGACCTCTGGGATGACCTAGCATCAGACAAAACATCATCACAGAAATTGTACAGCCTAGACATAAAAATGCTCTCTCATAGAGAATGTGGGGCCTATGAAGCAGCAGATCGTTTAACCGGCACTGCTTTGTATGGAAAATCAGACAACATATTATGGCTCAGTCTTGGTCCTGCAAAATCTAGAACAAGAGTGCTAAAATCATATGAGGACATAGAAACAATTGCCAGAAATGATCCCAACAGCCAAGACATTCTAAAAAACAATTTACTGGACACATACTATCCGAACAGGAGTACCACTCTGGAAAGCATGTGTCTACACCACATAGCTCAAAACTTTGCATACAAATATAATGTAAAACCCGATGAAAGCAAACGTAGATATAGAGTGACCGATTGTGAAGGGAGCTTAGTGAAACTTAACAAACAAAGCTTAATTAATCACGTGAAATTGTCATTAAAAACTCCTCAACAGAAAGAACTATATTACATGTCTCTATTACAACTTTTCAAACCATGGAGAAAAGAGGAAGACATACTAGATAATTATGAGTGCTATGAAGATGCTTTCAAAGCAAATGAAAGCACTTTCACCGATGTGAACTTTACACAGTGCAAAACAATGTTACACAATGAGCAGCAACAGGAAGAAGAAATTCAGGCCCAACTAGATAAAGACTCTTCCGACAGTAGTCAACCTTCTGTAATAGGAAGTCAAGAACCATTAGGACAACGACTAGTAGCAAATGAGGCTGAAGTTGCTATGGCAGAAGTAGAAAACACCATGTATCAATATCAGGAAGACACAGAAGACTTAACTGTACAACAAGCAAAACTTAACAATGATCAGCACACCATTTTTAAGACGTATCAAAACAAATTGTACATGGTGTACAGCACGAAAATAAAGAATGTAATGGCCAAAATTACAAACCTATACTGCTGTACATCAGTGGTGAAGCTGGATCAGGGAAAACATTCTTAATCAAAATTATCAGCAAGTTCCTTCAACAATTGACAAACAACAAACTGTCAGCTGTTGTAACAGCCCCCACAGGTTTAGCTGCCTACAACATAGGCGGTGTGACTTTACACCGATTACTACTGTTTCCAGTAGAGCATCAAAAATATATTAGACTACTACAAACTTTCTGCAGAAGCTGCAATGGAATTACGTAGAGTATTGAAACAAATGAAAATGCTACTAATAGATGAAGTGAGCATGGTCTCCAATCTAATGTTGGCTTTGATTCATCTCAGATTGCAAGAAGTACTTAAAAGTAATAACGAAGAACTCTTTGCAGGGAAACACATTATCGTTTTCAGAGATCTTCTACAATTGACACCAGTGAAAGGTGAACCGATTTTTAAAACCTTAGGCCACAAACTCTGCCGGAAAACTGTTGGTAGCATAGGTAATGTTAACCTTTGGCAACATTTCCAATACAGAGAATTAACTGAGAACATGCAGCAATCTGCAGATCTCACTTATGCCAACATCTTAAAAAGTATTGGAGTTGGTGTATTATCGCAAGAAGCACAAGCTGTATTGAAAAAGCGGCATATACATGCACTTTATGGCGATAATGCATGTGCAACTGATGTTATGGAACAAATAGCTCACAAAAATGTCAATTGTATGGCCTTAATGCCAACTCTTGCAAGTTGTTTCAAATTCAATGAAACAATGTTAAAGAAAGAAATGCAAGCAATAATAGAAATTAGCGCCACAGACAAACTAGACGTACATGGTTTGACAGTACCCATGTGTGAGCAAGCCACAACAAGACTAAATAGTTTAGAAAATTCTATCTCCAACGCAGCTGGGTTGGCAAAAATATTGAAATTAACATTAAATTGTAGAGTAATGCTTAAACGTAACCTTGATGTAGAGCAAGGGCTAGTCAATGGAGCACTGGGCACAGTTGTTGGCTTTCAATCATACCCAAGTGATAGCAACATTCAGTTTGTAAATATTCGCTTTGATAAAGTTTCAGAAACGAAAAGGATAGGGTGCTCAATTGCTCGATTCCTTCTCTTCAAAGACATGCATGTACGTAGAGAGCAATTTTCTCTAACTCTTGCATATGCAGTTATCATTCATAAATCCCAAGGTCTTACACTAGAGAAAGCATTGATAGATATAGGAAAGACAGTGTTTAAGGAAGGCATGAGCTACGCAGCATTATCACGCTTACGTACACTTGACGGTCTATTGCTAATAAACTTTGATTCAAGTAAAGTCAAAGCTGATATTCCTTGCATTCTAGAATACAATAGATTGCGTTCACTGTACACCCCTCATCTGAAACAATACCCTGTTCCAGATAAAGTGAAACGTGGTAAAAGAAAAGTAAATGAAACAGAAAGGCAACAGAATGCAATAGTAAATTCCGCAAAGAAAAGAAAAGAAGCTAAAGTTTCATCAATTGCCGCAAACATAGAAGAACCTATTAGGGAATGTAAACCAGGCACGTCGGCAAAGAAGCAACAGGAAAACCGAAAAATGCCCTCAGATACAGAACTTGCTGGCCTATTCAAATTTACAAATGAAAGTGGTGTAAGTTGCTATGCAAATGTAGCAATGAATATTCTATTTAAATTGCCACCAGTTGTTAACAATATTTACCTGCACAGCACAGACCAATTGTGTTTGCAAATGTTAATGCTGCATAGAAATGCAACAAGCAATCCTGACAACACATACAGTGTTAATGAGTAAGGCAACAATTGGATCACTGTGCTGGAATGGTGAGATTCACTATGAACTCACAAGAAGATCCAAAGAATTTCTAATGTACATACTGTTAGTATTGGAAAACAAAAGCATACCTGTAAATGAAATCTTCCAAATTTCGTACATGTGGAAACATGCATGCACTCTCTGTAACAAAGTGATACAGGAAGAAATCCCAAATGAGCGATTTGTGTATATTTCCATACCAAAATGTGAGAGCATTCCATTTCAGCAACTTGTACAAAATGCAAACCATGGCAGATTATGTAGTATTTGCAATTCAGACAATTGCTCTTCCTTGCTGATACAATCACATAGTGCCTTATGCGTCTACGTTATAATGCAGATGGCACCAAAAACAACTGCAAACTGACTAGATTCACACACGGTCAAGTGTCACTTGGAAAGAAAATCTTTACAACAGTAGGAATAAAAAAATGAAGTACTTAGTTCCATAAGAAATGAAGTTTTTTTTTAAATCCGAAAAGGATTTTTTTCCCCAGACCCAAGGATTAGAAAAGCAAACACAGAAACTAAGCACAATACACAGTACACTGGTTTGTAAACTAAATATGAGGGTCTAAAAAAAAAGTTAACTGTCTATTATGCAATCTGGTAAATTTGGAAAAACTGAAAACACTAACACACCTTTTTCTTTCATCACAGAAATGGAGAAAGTGATACTTCCGCCAAGTAGGATAACCAATTTCAAAAAAGTTTATGGATTCTGAACAAAGTAAGGAGTAAGTATATTGGCAGGCATTTTCTACTCATGGGAATCTACTCGTCTAATCTATGGTACTAATATGCTACAGTGCCTGTAGGCTGCCCTTTCATCTGCGGTGAGTAACCTACCACCTACGCCTCACAACCAAGTTTCAAGGAGTACAGTTCCTATCCACAACCATTGCTGCATATGTAAAACATGGTGTTACGCTCACCTGCCTCCCACAGGGGCGTCGGTCGGACCCGGACAGCTGCGGTCACCACCCACGTGATGCGTAGTGCAGCAATGACTGACTGGATCTGCGCTCCTAATCTTGTCTGCTTAACCCGTAGAAATATTGTCCTGCAAGTGGAGGGATGGATTTAGCCACTTGTGGATTCAAGTGATGGCACCCCCACAGTCCTCTCCAACTAATCACCTCTGAAATGCCCTCACAGCAATCTCACCTTATATTCTTGAAAGATGAGCTCTCCATCCTGCGTGGATTTGCAGAGGCGCGTCGATTCCGGTTACTTCACTGGTTTGAAGGCTCGGGAGAGTTCAGGAGAGTATTGACTCTGTGGTTCCTGGTGAGGACCAGTAAGTATTAAGTTCATAGAGTTCAATATGTCCGATGTTCTCTCTTGTTCCCCCCTACCTTTCTTGTCTTGCAGCTGGCTCGTGAAAAGATGCTCTTGTGGCAGCTGGTGGCGCTCAGGTAAGAATCTGTATTACCCGCCGCTGTCCGGTAAATGTTGCACGTGGAAAACATGTTGTTTTGTCTCTCTTTACAGATGCGGCACGTGAAAATATGGAGAGTCACAAAAGGATGCCTCCGGTGGTAAATCTGGTAAGTCTATGATGGTAACAATTATATTTGTTGGTTCCCTCGGCTCACCTTGTGGTTTTCTTTTGTCTCCTAGGTGCCGAAGTTCGGCAAAGAAATGATGGAGGCAGCGCCAACCCGAAGGATGCTGTGAAGACTGGTGAGTATGGCGCGGCGCTGCAGTTGGCGGTGCGGCGCATGCAGAAATGATGTTCTTTACAGGTCCGGAGACGAGATGGATCCAGAATCAGGTGTGGAATAGAAATAATTTTGTTTTCTAACCTTGTCCCTTTCTTTCCTCCTTGTTTTAGGAGCTCCGGATTCGAGGTGAGCGTGGCAGAAGACTGGATGCAGGCTGCAGGCACGGTGAGCGTTACGCTGCTAGATGCAGAATAACGCCAACGTGTATTGCTGGTCGGGCGTGGTTTAAATAGCCTCAAAAGTAGTCCCAGGTAAGAAGTCCCTAGATCCACACCCGAGTAAAAAATAGTCCCTGTAGAAAAATAGTCCCTTTCAGGCTTCATGTTGGATTGGAGTCATTTGGTCTGCCTGAGGAAAGTAATGACTATGAGCCTGGCGCCTTAGGCGCTAGGACTGATTTCTACTATGAGCCTGGCGCCTAAAGCGCCAGGACTGAACCCAGATAGCCCCTAGCCGGGACTGCTGAGGTTTTACTAAATGTCTAGATGCCTGCTCCCGGGGCTGATGGGCTTGGTCCGGATGCCTGGGGGTAGGCATCATGACAGCACCCCCCCACCAAGGCCCCTCCTAAAGTTGTTCTTCCCCTGGGCCCTGGTTTGTCTGGGAAGTTCCAATGGAATCTTTTCACCAACCGAGGTGCATGGACGTGGTCACTAGGTTCCCATGACCTTTCTTGTGGTCCGTAGCCCTTCCAATCGATTAAATAAAAAAGTTTTGATTTAACCATCTTGGAGTCCAGGATGTTTTTTACCTCGAATTCAGGTTCTCCATCTATCAAGATGGGGTCGGGTGGTTTGGTTAATCTTGTTCCTGGTTGAACTGGTTTTAAAAGTGAAACATGAAAGACAGGATGAATGCGCATATTAGAGGGTAATTCCAATTTGACGGCTACCGGGTTGATAATGGCCTTAATAGTGTAAGGTCCCAAATATCTAGGGTTAAAAGTCCGAGTTCCCTTCAGAGGTATGTGTTTTGTAGCCAGCCAAACTTGATCCCCAATCTGGTATTTTGGAGTTTCACTTCTATGTTGATCAGCATTTTTCTTATATTTCTCTTTTGCTTGTTTCAAATGTTCTGTTGCCTCTTTAAAGGCTTGTGTAATAGTAGAATGCAAATGACTAACTGCTGGCATTTCTAAATGCTGAGGCAAATCTAGTTCTGAGGTTCGAAGGTGATGTCCATATATGGTATAAAAGGGGCTTTGTCCGGTTCCTGAATGTACAGAGTTATTGTTTGCATACTCGGAAATCCATAAAATATCTTTCCAATTACTTTCGGTCTGGTGTAGCATGCAACGTAGGTACTGTTCAAGGGTCTGGTTGGTCCTCTCCGTCTGACCATCGGTCTGGGGATGGTGACTGGTTGATAACCTCACGTCGATTTGCGCCAGTTGACAACATTTCTTCCAAAAATGTGAAATGAATTGACTACCTCGGTCAGAGACCAATATGGAAGGAAATCCGTGTATTCGAACAATGTTTTCTAGGAACTCCTTGGCCAGAATTGAAGCAGAAGGTAATCCCTTTAGAGGAATAAAGTGGGCCATCTTGGAAAAAAGATCCACAATAACTAGAATGGTGTTAAATCCATTACATGGAGGTAGATCTGTAATAAAGTCTAATGATAAGGTGTGCCATGGTGTAGGTGGAATATCCAAAGGTTGTAAGAGGCCAGCTGGTTTTTTCTTCTGACTTTTGTTTTGGGCGCAAATGCCACAAGACATTGCAAATGACTTTACGTCTTTTCGCCAGGTGGGCCACCGGAATTGTCTCTTAATTTTAGCTTCAGTTTTTGCGATACCTGGGTGTCCTTCCATCAGGGTGTCATGATAATTGCAGATGACTAGTTATTGTAGTTCCTTGTGTGGTAGAAATAACCCCCCTTGATAATAAGGTAGGTAATTGATGACTGAGTAGTGCGAGCCTTTCTTCACCCAGTCCTGCAGGGCTGTTGGATCGAAGAGTTGTTGGATCTTTACTTGAATATCCTCTAGTGTCTGTAGAGTGGTTATGCCAAGAATTCTTTGTTCTGAAATTATAGGCACCGGTTCCGAGTTTGCATATGTTTCTCCCATCCCTATTCGGGATAAGGCATCTGCCTTGATATTTTTACAACCTGATCGATAAGTGATCACGAAATCGAACTCGGCAAAGAACAATGCCCATCGAAGTTGACGCGACGATTGGGCCTTGGCTGTTCTTAAATACTGCAAGTTCTGGTGATCTGTGATTACCGTAATGGTATGCCTGGGCCCGAGAAGATAATGCCGCCAAGCCTTGAAGGCGGATTTGATGGCTAATAATTCTTTATCGGTAACCGCATAGTTTAACACGGGTGCCAAGAACTTTCTGGACCAAAATGCTACTGGGTGAAGTTGACCTGTTTCAGGATCCTTCTGGGACAGGACAGCTCCCATGGCTGAACTGAATGCATCAGTTTCAACTATGTATGGAAGTTCGGGGCGTGGATGCTTTAAGACAGGTGCAAACGTGAATTTCGCTTTCAGCTCTTGGAAGGCCTTTTCAAGAAGCGTTTGTTTTTTCGCAAAAGTGCTGTGATAGGGTTTACAACATGTGAGAAATCCGGAATGAATCTGCGGCAGAAATTAGCAAATCCAAGCATGCTTTGTACCCCTTTAACTGAACTGGGTGATGACCACTTGAGGATTGCATCCACCTTTCGAGAGTCCATTCGGACTCCTTTTGGAGTCAGGATAAATCCAAGGAATTCAACTTCCGTAGCATGAAAAACGCATTTTTCCAATTTTGCATATAACCTGTGCTGGCGTAGTTTCTCAAGGACTGCACGAACGTGCTTCACATGGTCTGATTCTGAAGAGGAGTACACTAGTATATCGTCTATGTAAACAACAACACAGACGTTAATGAGTTCACGAAGGACATCTTTCATAAAATACTGGAAGGCTGCTGATGCATTGCACAACCCGAAGGGCATCACCTGGTATTCAAATAACCCGTACTGAGTGCGAAAAGCAGTCTTCCATTCGTCGCCTTTCTTTACACTTACCAGATGATATGCCCCTCGGAGATCTAATTTAGTGTAGATGCAAGTGTCCTTTACTTGGTCTAGTAATTCGGGGATCAGAGGCAATGGGTATCGGTTCTTAACCGTGATCTGATTTAATGCGCAGTAGTCTATGCACGTTCTGAGGTCACCTTCCTTTTTAGGCACGAAGAACAAAGCTGAAGATGCAGGGGACTTGGATGGACGAATGAAGCCATTAGCAAGGTATTGGTCCAAGTATTGTCGTAGGTGAAGGTTTTCGGGTTCCGTAAGGGCGTAGATCCTACTACATGGAGGTTGTGCACCGGGTATGAGATCGATTTGACAATCTTATGATCTGTGAGGTGGTATGGTGTTTGCCTGTTCCTTTTGGAAAACATCCTGGAATTCTTGATAATCCTGAGGTAACTGCACGACTGGAGTAGCGACTGTGGCCAGGCCTTGTTTCAAGGGTTTTTTCGGGTAACAAGTATGTGCACAATCCGGAAAGGTTATTTTCTTCTCTCGCCAATCAATACAAGGATTATGTGTTTCCAACCAAGGTATCCCCAGTATTATTTGGAACTGCGGGGCTTTGATTAAATCAAAAACAATAGTCTCTCGATGCCCATCCTGACCCAATAGTGTCATCTGTGCGGTGGAATGAGTTACAGGCCCAGAGGCAATTTTAGTTCCATCGACTGTGGTGATGACATCCGAAGTGGTCTTTTTGCAGAGAGATAGATTCATCCTAGAAGCCAACTTGTGGTCCACATAGTTTCCTATGGCCGCGCTATCAATGTATGCCCTCACTGTGTGCATACGTGATGGCTGCCTTGGATCTATAAGGACCATTGGTATGATGAAGTGCGAGGTCTGAGTATCCTTCTTCAAGCTCGGCAAGCGGACCTCTACGCTTGTCGGGCGTGGTCTTTTCCCGAATCAGGCTCTGTTTGATTTTTATCAGCAACTCCGACTACTCTTTTAGATGTTTTTATAGGGCAATCCCGTAGAAAATGTCCTGAGGCCCCACAGTACAGACACAATTGCATCTGCCGTCTTCTTTCTCTTTCCTTTTCAGTGAAGGGTCCCTTGACCCCCCCCGATCTGCATCGGTTCTGATACATCTGTTCCTTTGAGGGTAACATTGGGTTTAACCAATTCCCGATTCTCGAACTTAGCTCGATCAGCCTTTCTATTCTGAAGTCGGTGGTCTAACTGGACCACTAAGTCTATATATTCTGCGCAATCCTGAGGTGGGTTCACAACTTGGGCCAAAATGTCTTTGAGTTCACCCCGAAGTCCACGATGAAATAATGTAATTCGTTTTACCTCTGGTCATCCGGTTTCCACCACTAACCTATTGAAATTGGTGATATAGGTTAGTAGATCCTGGTTACCTTGTCGTAATGATAAAAGTTTGTTATCCAGGGCCTTTCCCTGTGAATGTCTGGCAAATAGTCTTTCCATGCTCAATTGAAAACCTTGAAAATCCTGAAGAAGAGGGTCTTCCTGGTTAACTAATGGAATTGACCAATCCGCTGCGCTGCCACTAAGATATGATAGTACAAAGGCTACTTTGGTTTGGTCGTTCGGAAAAGCTCCAGGTCTGCATAAAAAGTGCAAGCGGCATTGGTTCATAAGCACGGCAAACTTTTTTGGGTCCCCAGCAAAACGTTCGGGTGGAGCTAAAGGAATGCTCCCTGGTAGAACCACTTGCACAGGATTGCTCGATGAAACAGGAGTTGAATTCCCCCCGAATCCAGGTAATGGTTTTTGCCCAGCTTGGTTTTGCAGTAATTGTCTAGCAAGATCATCAGTGCGCTCCTTTGACACAATCAGTTCTCTCCTGAGGGCATTAGTCTCTTGGCACGCGGAGTGCACTTCTGCCCTAAGTTCCCCTAACAATAGGGCTAGTTGGTCGGTTTCTGAGGTTTCCATAACGCCCGGGTGGGAATTTGTAGATAGGCTTTGCATTCTGTTACACTCACCTGGCTCCCACAGGGGCGCCGGTCGGACCCGGACAGCTGCGGTCTCCACCCACGTGATGCGCAGTGCAGCGATGACTGACTGGATCTGCCCTCCTAATCTGTCTGCTTAACCCGTAGAAATATTCTCCTGCAAGTGGATAGATGGATTTAGCCACTTGTGGATTCAAGTGATGGCACCCCCACAGTCCTCCCCAACTAATCACCTCTGAAATACGCTCACAGCAATCTCACCTTATATTCTTGAAAGATGAGCTCTCCATCCTGCGTGGATTTGCAGGGGCGCGTCGATTCCAGTTACTTCACTGGTGTGAAGGCTCGGGAGAGTTCAGGAGAGTATTGACTCTGAGGTTCCTGGTGAGGACCAGTAAGTATTAAGTTCATAGAGTTCAATATGTCCGATGTTCACTCTTGTTCCCCCCTTCCTTTCTTGTCTTGCAGCTGGCTCGTGAAAAGATGCTCTTGTGGCAGCTGGTGGCGCTCAGGTAAGAATCTGTATTACCCGCCTTTGTCCGGTAAATGTTGCACGTGGAAAACGTGTTGTTTTGTCTCTCTTTACAGATGCAGCACGTGAAAATATGGAGAGTCACAAAAGGATGCCTCCGGTGGTAAATCGGGTAAGTCTATGGTGGTAAGAATTATATTTGTTGGTTCCCTCGGCTCACCTTGTGGTTTTCTTTTGTCTCCTAGGTGCCGAAGTTCGGCGAAGAACTGATGGAGGCAGCGCCGACCCGAAGGATGCTGTGAAGTCTGGTGAGTATGGCGCAGCGCTGCAGCTGGAGGTGCGGCGCGTGCAGAAATGATGTTCTTTACAGGTCCAGAGACGCGATGGATCCAGAATCAGGTGTGGAATAGAAATAGGTTAGTTTTCTAACCTTGTCCCTTTCTTTCGTCTTTGTTTTAGGAGCTCTGGATTTGAGGCGGGCGTGGCAGAAGACTGCAGGCACGGTGAGCGTTACGCTGCTGGATGCAGAATAACGCGAAGCGTGTGTTGCTGGTCGGGCGTGGTTTAAATAGCCTCAAAAGTAGTCCCAGGTAAGAAGTCCCTAGAACCACACCCGAGTAAAAAATAGTCCCTGTACACAAATAGTCCCTTTCAGGCTTCATGTTGGATTGGAGTCATTTGCAGCATGGTCTGCCTGAGGTAAGTAATGACTGAGCCTGGCGCCTTAGGCGCCAGGACTGATTTCCACTATGAGCCTGGCGCCTAAGGCGCCAGGACTGAACCCAGATAGCCCCTAGCCAGGGCTGCTGAGCTTTTACTAAATGTCTGGATGCCTGCTCCCGGGGCTGATGGGCTTGGTCCGGATGCCTGGGGGTAGGCATCATGACACATGGTCCTTGTAAAGTAGCTGCTTATAAATGTACTTTTCGGACCATCGTCTGCAGCCATGAAGTGAAGACACTAGGGCATCAACACAATGACCACAATCCACCACACCCATATTGACTTGTAACTCCACTGTAACGCTCACCTGGTATCCACAGGGACGTCACTCAGCCTGTTCTGACCTCTTACGACCTCAAACCCTTCCCTGGAGGCTATTCGACTGGAGACTAGGCCTGAAACACAGGATTGGTAGAGTTTAACTCCCTATTGTCTCTGTGTGCTTGAACCCCTTCTTCCCCGGGGTCCAACCCTTCCTTTTGATCCACAGCTCACCTTGTTTTCTAAAATAGTGTGCTCTCCATCCTGCTTTCAGCGCAGGGGCGCATTGATTGATGCGGGCTCGTTGCTGCCTAGTTACTTCACTGGCAAGAGTCCGACAGGTAAGTATAATGAGTCTTTTGAACAGTTCTCTAACTTTGTTCCTTTTCTTCCTTAGATGATGGCCGGTGTCCGGGGATGGCGGTGTACTGCAGAGATGAGTAGCGCTGAAGGTGAGCGAGAGAGTGATGCGCATTGTATTTGCATTGAACTGAGTTCTTTTGCTGTGTCTCTTAGGTGCCGCGACATTTTCAGCGTGGATGCTGGTTATGAAGAACAAATGCGGTGGATAAGAGCGGTATGCGGCGCCTCTAGATGTTTCCACGCTAACCTCGAGTGTCTTTTCCCTCTTGCAGATGGATGAGAAGTTCCGGAGACAGAGTTCCCCCAGAGCAGCTGGGATTCAGGTAAGCGTTTGAAGCTCGTAAAGTATTTAAAAATAAGAGAAGATTTGCAGAATGCTTACTATTGCCTTTTTTCTGTTATTTTCCCCTTTCCTTAGGAAGCGGCGTGCCAGATGGGAATGACACCGCCGAAGATGCCCGCAGAACAGAAGGAACGATGAATGATGGGCAGAAGCGCCACAAGGTAAGGCTGTTCCTAACAGTGTTCTTGTTCTTGCAGGAGCTGAGCGCAGAACAAAGATGGAGGCCTACTGGAGACCCATCCGAACACGGTGAGTGTCACGCTGCAGGTGCAGAAAACGCAAAGCATTTTTCTCAGCCTGGGTGTGGCTTAAATAGTCTCTGGGTATCCCAGGTGTCTCTGGGCTGAACCACACCCAAAAGACTAGACCGCACATGCAGTTCTGGGAACCGAAATATGTGGGGGCATCCATCTTGTCCCCATCAATGCACTACAAGTCCAATCCCCAATGTTATCCTATGGGAGTGAGTGAGTCTGGTGCCACATGTGGAGACTCAAGTGGGTCTTTGGAGGGATGGAGAGGCCCTTGAGGGCCATGTAGGTGATTGTGGCCTGGCTCCAGCCTGACATCTTGGAGGGCTGGGACATGAGGGGCAGGAATCATGACATCCACTTCTTATGACTTCAGTCTTGCGTGCATGGGCTTTAGCCATGAGCCAAGAGTGCATGGTCTCCCCACAACCACCTCGGTGATGTTTGGTAGTGGGGGTTATTCCATAGGTGTGTTATCCTTCAGTACCTCTGCCCAGAGGCTTCCCTCCTAGGTGTATGTCTGTAGATCTTACATGGGATGGGTGTGCAGTGTCTTCCAAGTCTAGTACTTATCACTTTGTTATGGTTGCATGGCCTTTGGCCATGCACCCAAGACTGCACACACTCCCCACAACTTGCCAATCAAAACGCAACACTACAGGTGTGTGCATGGGTGGCACATGTGGCAGTGGTTGTGGCCAGGGCGTACAGTCTTGTGAGTAAGGCCTTAGGCCTTCGGCTGACGGTCATGCATCCAAGACTCTAGGCCCTGGCCACAACCACTGTAGCATGTGCCACCCATGGCGGCGTACTATTGAATATTATAATAGCCATTGGAAAGAATAATGTATTCACAGCATGTTGGCAATTTCAATGTTCCCTAACACCACACGCGTCCTTACAAATGTAACAACTCCACCATGCAGTGCGCGGGCTCAAATACTGGCCTTATTGGACCCCTCCTTTTCTGTGCGTACAAGGAGGCCATAGAACATAAGTCATTAAGTAGGTATAAGTGTACTGTGCGTACAAGATGTCCATACACATTACATCATGACGAGCAACCCCCAGAACAAGTGCATTAATCACCCATATCTTAAGACTGTAGCCCCTGGCCACAACCACCGTAGCATGTGCCACGCATGACGGCGTACTAATCAATATAATAATATCCATTGGACAAAATAATGTGTTCACGGAATGTTGTCAATTTCAATGTTGCCTACCTATACCCGTGTGCTTCAACAGTTACAAATTTCCTGTCCACTACATGGACTGAAGTGTTACAAATTTCCTGGCCACTACATGGACTGAAGTGCTATCGTTTAAAGTTGTAAGTACAAGGTGTCCATAGAAATTAAATTATGACGGCCGAAGAACAAATGCATAGATCACCCATTTCTTACTGTGTGAACCTTTCCCAATGCTCTGTGACACAGCAAAATAGATTAATGAAAAAAGCATGTGTATGCTGGTTGTTGCTCCGCTTTCCGCGGATCCAAGATGTCGGGCGCATCCAAACCATCTGACGCAGAACACGTCTCGCAGCAGCCAATGGGCAGAGACGTTGCGTGTACGCGGTCATGACGGCAGCCCCTTAGCCAATTGGTTTCTTGTTCGTCGACCGAACAGGGAAGTGTGACCGCGGAGCGAACATAGATATCACTAATTATTTCAGACCTACTTTTTCATAATTATAAAGAAACGTACTGCACGTATGGTGACAAAATCTACAAAAGCATGCTTTCTGGACCAAGCCCCTGCACCTGACGCAGATTTCGTCAAAATCCGTCCAGCAGTTTCACCTGTAACCATTCAGTCTATGGGAAAAAAAGACATTTTGGACACCCCCCCCTATAACTCCGCTCCCCCTGGACGAATTCTCACCAAACTTTACATAAAAATTCAGAGTGGCCCATATACTTTTTTCCCAAAGATTGGTGAGGATTCATCCAGGGGGAGCTGAGTTATAAGCCCCCCAAAAAGTGCTCTTCCTATGGAAACAGCAATTTAACCATAACTACATGGCCACTACCGTGGCCATGTAATATATATATCTCCATATATACATATACTTATTCAAGTAAAAAACTTTAGTTGTAGTGCAGTTAAGGTGACTAAACGCAACACATTTAGAAACTTAGGACTGGCTTAACCCGGCACATTCCCGTTGATCTCCCCCATAATGCCATACCGCCCATAATGCCATTTTGTGTGGCATTGTGAATACGTTGTCTTGTCATATTATTATTATTGAAGCGGGAACAGAATCTGTAGTTTGACCCGTTTCTTGTGATGGATGGCTTTGTGGAGGATGAAGACCAAGTATGAGATATCCCTGAGTTACCAGCAACGTACCCCGAAAAGCAGTATTGACAAGCCCTGGAGCCCACTCCACTGTGCCTCACCTTAAATGTAAGAGCATGTCATGAAAGGTCAAAGGGTGATACGCCGGCAAAACCCATCTTTGTTACATGTAGTCGTACCAGCCACATTAGCTATAGTATGCAGAATCTCCAATCATGGCTCTGCTCATGAATTTCGAGGTAATTACCAGATTCTATAGGCAGTGGCACTGAAATTAAAAACTTGGTAAGGCTATTAGGGACTCAACCATAGCAATGTATGCACCCCTCGACTCCATTGTGTCCCTATCTTTCCTCCCCTTATTTTCTTTCTCATGTTTCCTTTTCTCTATTTCATTTGAATATTGCTCTCCTCTTTTTCTTCTCCTTACCACATCCCATCGCCTCCCCCTTTTCTCCTTACTTTGCTTCCCCCTTTTCACTCACCTTTTATCATTAATCTGCTCTTTTACTACATTAGTAATTCCACTGCCCTTTTCTCTCAAGTATTGTCCATGCTCCAACTTTCTCTCACCCCGTGCTCCTCACGTTATTTTCCCTCTCTTTGCGCCTTTATATTTTTCGTTCCTTCATTCCCCTTGCTTGCCTTTCTTTCTCTCTATCTTCTCTGTTTTTCTGGAACTCTGCCCTACCTCCCCCTCCTTTTTTTCTCTTCATACCACAGCGTTTCACTATTTATCTCTTTTCCATCAACCTGCTCTTTTCTCTCCTTCCCAGTTTCCTTTCCTCTTTTATCTCCTTCACTCCATTTTTCCCCTCTTTGCATCGCTTCTTTTCACTTTTCTGTCTCATTCTCTTGTCCTCTCCTACTTTCCACTCTGTTCTTCAGTCTCACTTGTTACTCTACTTCTTTTCCCAAACGCCCCCTCACCTTACTTCACCACTATCCCCTTGTTCCTTTCTCTTTTCTCGCACCTTTGGTTTCGTTCCTTGAACAGACCTGGTTGATTTATTTATGCATTGTTTGTCAGATACGTGTTTCCAACAAACATTGCATGAATAAATAAATTAACCACATCATGCGCAGAGCGGGAACAGATCACAACCTGGTTTATTTATTTATGGATGATTTTGTAAAGGATTTCAAAGGCACAGTACACTCCAGACTAGGACTCTTGATACTGGGCCAGGATGCAGCGCACAATTAAAACACTTTTATTTTATTTGTTACAAATTCAATTTGAGAAGGCACCCAACCCGTCTCACACCCACCTTTACAAACACCACAGGTCACAATGAACCATAAACCAGGCCGATGTGGAATATTACAGTATTTACTTATTTTTAAATTCCAATAAAAATCACACAAATTTAATATAGGGCATCAATCACCAGTGTGGTGATAATTACACTGTAATTTGATAGAATACACTTAGTTTGACCTTGTTACATAAAATACATAATGCACAATTGAATACAGGCAGGATAATTTTTTTGGGAAGTGTTCTCTGATAGCACCACAGTTAGTATTTCCCCTGCACCACCCCCTCATACACCTACCTGGCGAGGTGTAGCAGGGAGTCAGGAGTACTATGCAAAAAACAGAATCAAAATCCGACCTATCCCCACTGAATGGGAGGTGAGAATTGGATTGAGCTCCTTTGAAAATAGCAAAACGGCACTCGGAATTACTAAACACATTTCACATATGCGGTTGAATGGAGGAGGCACGAATGTGTGTGTAGCTGTATTAGAAAGACTAGAAAGACAAGAACACTCACACACTACAATGCAAAGGTACTGAGCATATGCAGACGATGTGGAAGATCGAGTTTGGAAGGAAAAACACAGTACAGCCAAATCACATGTGAAGCAATTGCATTTGCTTATTTTCACAGATTTAAAATGATAAAACAGCTGGAAAAACGGGTTAAACAGATAAAATCGGAATGCGGTTTTGATGCTAATGGACAAATGCACATGACAGGTATAATATGAAAGTGAAAGGGTAACTCGGAATGGATGACAGGATGAGATTCTTAACGGGAAAGGAAATTCGGTTTTAAAAATGAAAGGAGTTGACAGGGAAAATCGGTTTAAAAGGGAAATGACAAGTTTTACTGAAACTATATTTTAGTTGCTAGAAAAGAGGAACGCCGCCCATGAAACAGGGTAAGCTGCAGTATTAACCCATTCACGCTGTGTGCCTCTTTATGGGGAATTAATTAATTTATTCAAAATAGTATCAAGGACCTATAGAAGGACAGAAATGAGTTGGAAAGATGGTGCTAACAGTTGGAGATCACTACAGATTTTCCTAAAAGCAAGGTACACAGGATTCTGACAGTTCTAAGGATTTTTGCTTGGGAAGTTACAGTGTCTCTATGGGATTGGACCTAATACAAGCTAACAAAGCAAGGGATGCAGTTAGTGGTTGCTAGCGAAAGGAAATACTCGCAACCAGTACTTGAATGGGGTAGCTTGGACAGCGGACCGGGTTTGTGGACAGCGAGGCATGACCTGGTCACTGCACACAGCGGCAGGCTCTCCCAGAAGGGGACATCTGGGCCTAGTCTGGTCACTGGACAGCGAGGTATCATCAGCTGGGCAAGCAGGTGGCATAGCAAAGCTGGCTAGTCACAGGATACTCCCAAAAAGGGTACCACAGCCTGTCCCCATTCCTCCCTGAATTATAGAGATTTTTAGTAGGGTTTTTCCGGATCAGTGGTTCTGCTTGGATAGGGTCAGCTAGCACTGGCCTGGCAGTGGAATCTGGAATCTTGCATGGTGAATCTAGAATGTCTGGACCCCTGGATGCGCGGGAGCAGGAACATTCAAAAGAGAGTGTCTAGAGCTCCCCATGCCTCCCCCTTATATAAGGAGCATGACATCACAAGATTTTACTATGGGGTTGACTCAAGCTAGACACACCTCTTTATTCGGATAGGTCAGCATATGTATGTCGCCTCCTTCCTGGAAGCAGATAGGGCTGAAGGAGGTGACTCAGTTTATGGTGGGTGTATTTTTACAATGTGCTTTGTTCTACCCAAGTTACTTTTACCAAAATCAGTTATGGAACAAAACACTCATATTTACAAATGTCATCATCAGTAAACCTATACGGGCAGACTACATATCTTACAAGACACATGCTGATCCAAATCCTAAGACGGTGCACTGCTGTTTAGTCATTCTGGCAATCTTCAGCCATCTCCATGGAAAATAGTTCACCTAAAATTCTACAAGTTTTTATATGTATACATATTATCATTGGTCATCTTCTCATTAATTTTCAAAGTTGTACCATGTATGTTTTCCCCAGAATCTGCATTTTCCTGGCGTTTGTGTTCCCAAACATGCTAGAAAAATGTACGTCTTATTTTAATGTCGCAGACATGACATTTAAATGGTCATAATTTGTCTTTTGATTACTGAAATAAATGACAAACTGAATAGTCTCTGAAATCAACTGGTCTGGCTTTGTATTCCACATATGGGTATTCCTTTCCAGTCCACAGCCAAATGTCTGGCCCTGGTCAGTTTAGCCCGGTGTTGTCATGAATTTGTCTTTGAAGCCCTTTAGCTTTAATTGAGGGGAGACATCACCAGGAATTCACACCTATGTGTCCTGGCAGTCCATTGTCTCATGCTGGAGCAGTGCCGCTTCATTTGATGAGGGTGTTAGATTCTCCCCTTTGGCCCATTCATAGTCTTCAGGGGGCTGGCCACTTGGGGAAAGATGATTCTGTTGCCAGGAAAGGCAGGGTCCTTTGATGTCAGGGCCTGCCAAAACCTGTTCTGGTGGCCTCACAGTAATTTTATTTATGTCTTTATTTTTCTTCAGAAATAATGTCATGTATATGTTTTGAGCAAGCCCCCATCACATTGCCATGCAAACACAGGACCTTGGTTTAACAGTTCACTTTGTAAAAGGCATTTTATTGTGGAAATTTCCAGGGGAGAACCCAGATCTGGCATAATATAGCCTGCCCCAACCGGGGAACCAGAGGAAACAGCACTTGGCAATCCATTACTCCCCCTCCGGCAAAGCAGTGGCCTGCTCCCCTGAAATTGTTCCAGGCAGCAGAAAGACCCGACCCACTGTTGCTAGGAAATCCAGATTCTGCAGGCATAGAGGAGGTCTAGTGTGTTGACGGGTGTTCACGGTCAGACTTCCAGGAGAGCTATAGAGGCACAGGAAGTGGGGAGGTATGCGACATGGCCACGAAAATCAAAGAAAAAGGAGGGAAAGTGGCTCATACTGCGGGGGACATGTCGAGCACGCTCCCCGCAATCTGGCTAGTGCACACCTCAAGGGAAGGCCTGGGAACCTCACGTGAGACGTCCAGAGGAGATTCCGACCAAGGGGTCTCGGAGTAACAGACCGTAATCTCCAGACAGGAATACCTGGGGGAGCTGCACACTTTACAGTCGAACTTGGCAAAAACCTTTCAGGAACAATTTCAATTGATGCGAGCAGACCTGAATGAAGCCCTAGGGGAGATAAGGCAGGAGTTGCGGCAATTAGGGGAAAGAACTGACACCCTGGAAAAGGGCCTCCAAGAAGTAGAAAGAGACTATTCTGTACAACGCAGAATCCAAATTTCTTTCGAGGCACCCAACATCACATAGGCCGTTAACCCGCGTGTCGAAAAATGTTCAGACCTGCACCTTCCGACCCCCTCTTTACTTAAGAGGCCAGTTAAAACCGGACTTTCTTGGGGTTACCACCACACAGAAGAGAGCAGGCATCCCCTTGCTTCCTCTGAGGCTCCTCTGGACAAGGAGAGCAACAAGATTTACGAAATGGGCAGGAAAGTAACCTCTTCTGCAGCCTACCAGATTCTCATCGTCTCATCGCAAATAATGCTACACTTCTGTCAAGTTTCAACTGCCACAAGTGGGATGAAGTGTCCACATTACTTTCTTCCGCACCTGAGCCACTTAAGACCCAATTAGTCCAGGTGGCAGCAGACAGGAGAGCGGTGTCTACCTTTGCCCTAAAGTCAAACTTTGACGCAGCAGACAATGCGGGTAGAATCATCGCAGAGGGCACTATCATTAAAAGACACGCATGGCTTTGCCAATCAGGCTTCCGGCCAGAAACACAGGCCACCTTAATATGCCGGTGGAAAAAGGATGTGCTCTTTGGCAAGGTGGTAGAAGACGCACTAAAAACTGCTAAAGACGAATACAAACCCTTAAGTCCATAGGCCAGCTCACGAACAAACCCACGGGGCAGAGGGGCAAGAAACAGCAATTTTCGGCGCTTTTGGGGACAGAATTCCCAGAGTGGATCTGGATACAACCAGGGCCAGGGTTCCTATGGCACCAACCAAGGAAAATCCTTTCAGTGCTACCCACGAGGACAACAAAGAGGTTGCGGTATTCGGGGCAGAGGCCAAGCTCGAGGTGGCATGCCACCTCGGAGCAAGTGACATTCCGCTCAAGTACCCTCCCATGCATCTCCAGTAGGAGGAAGAATTTCCAACTACACCCATGCATGGGAGGGTACTACCTCAGACAAATGGGTGCTGTCAGTGGTAGCAGGGGGCTACTGTGTAGAACTTCTTCAAAGACCTCGCGCCCCTGCCCCCCCCGCACCCCCCCCAATACAAAAGGTATACTCAGAAGAACATCAACGGATTCTTCTAGAGAAAATTACAGCGCTTCTTTTAAAGGACGCCATAGAAGTGGTCCCGGCCAACTAGGTAAACGGAGGTATATTCAACTTACTTCCTTGTGCCCAAAAAAGATCCAACAATGCGCCCTGTATTAGATTTGAGGCCTGCAAACAAGTATGTCAAGCCACAAAAGTTCTGCATGACCACGCTATAAGAAGTAATCCCGCTTCTAAAAAAGGGGATTACATAGCAACACTGGATATGAAAGATGCCTATTTTCATATTCCAATGTTTCCAGCACACAGAAGGTTCTTGCGTTTCAAGATAGCGAACCAGCACTACCAATTCAAGGTGCAGCCCTTCGGAATAGCCTCAGCGCCAAGGGTATTCACCAAGGTACTGGCGGTGGTAGCAGCGCACCTGCGCAGGGACGCAATCCCAGTGTACCCTTACTTGGACGACTGGCTCATAACAGGGGAATCACCTCTGATTTGCAGACAAAACATTCAGACAACAATCAATCTCCTCTTTCAATTGGGCTTCTCAATCAACGAGAAAAAAATCAAGCCTGGTGCTCAGCACCTCCAAACAGTTCTTAGGAGCTATTCTAAACACAGAGGAAGGGTTAGTCTTTCCCTCAGAGGAGAGAGAGTAAAGAACTTGTTACTGCAAATAACACACTATCAGGCTGGCTGCCAGATAAGGGTACGCAAAGCAATGCGCTACAAGAATGGTTGGCGAAACAATGGTCTCGAGCAAGCGGTCAGTGGGACGATCTAGTGGTCGTTTCGCCAACACTAGTACAAAATCTTCGCTGGTGGACGAGAGAGAATCTGACCAAGGGGAAACCCTTCTATGATCCTCAGGTACAAGCAGTGGTCACAACAGATGCCTCACTAGCAGGGTGGTGGGGGCGCACTACCTTCACCACACAGCTCAGGGTCTGGTCTCACTCAACGGGTCAGAACCACATGAACGTGCTAAAACTTCTAGCAGTGTTCAAAGCCCTCCAAGCATTCGAACCCCAGTGTCGGTACAGATCCTAACAGCACCACAGCAATGTTTTATATCAACAAATATGAATGAAATTAATGCCTAGAGGGGGATGGGTGTGCCTAGAGGGGGATGAGTGTGCCTAGAGGGGGATGAGTGTGCCTAAAACAGTTGAATGCATAGTACGTGTGAGGCATAAAGCGGATGAGTGCCGGAGCGAACGAGTGCCCAGAGTGAGCGGACGTGTTGCGTAGAGAGGACGAGTACGTAGAACGAACGAGCACTGATTGCGTCCAATGCTGATGAGTAGAATGGATGAGTGGAGCATGGGACAGACAATGCGTGCATGGGGCTGACATGAGTACTTACGTGGGGCAGTCTAGAGTACATGCGTGGAGCAGACAAGAGTACATGTGTAGAGCAGACAAGGGTGAATGCGCGCGGCAGACTGGAGTGCGCGGGGTGGGCTGGAGCACATGAGTGTGCGGAGCAGACCAGAGTGTATCGAGCAGACTGGGTGCATGGAGCGGATAGGAGTGCATGGAACGGACTGGAACGCATAGACTTGCATGACGTATGTAGTACGGTTTGGAATGCAGAGAACGTTTGAAAGAGCATACAACTCATCATATCACACCACCACGCTTACTCTCGCCTTTACATCACCACTCAAATAGAACACAGGGATAGTATGACACCATTCAGTATAACTGTTCTCATACCAACATCCGCCGCTCACTCCACATCATTCTAAGTAAACGCTGCTGGTTACACACCCCCCAGCCAGGCGTTCTCCTCAGGCCTAACGCAGCCACATCCAGTCTGGATAAATCCTACCAGAGCAAACACATACACCTGATCTCTCTCCATCACACCTACCGCTATGAAGCAGCAATTAAAGGAATACCGCATGAGCTGCACACATTACCGGTGCTCACAAGCACCTTTTGACTCCTTCATCTCGCTCGACTGACCTGAACTTCGGTTCCCAAGGGCGTTCAACCTACCAGCGCCTTCAGACCATACCAATGGTATATAAGGCGCTATATAAATGCAAAGTAACATAACATAACATAACATAACATAACAACACGAAATCTTGAAATCCAAATGGAAGATTTGGAAAATAGATCCCGAAGGATCAATATCAGAGTGAAAATGCTACCGAGTTGGTGCTAGACAAAGATCTGAAAGCGGTCGTTCAGGGCATTTTTGCCGACATCCTGGATGAAGGGAGCCCTGAGAAAAGTTGAATTGGACCGAGTGCAGGGATAAAGAGGGGAGATTCATTGTGGTCAGGGGGAGGTATCAGGAGGCACCTTACACAATAGCGGTTGTATATGCCCTAAACTCTGGCCAGGAACAGTGTTTGCTGCAGATCCTAAAACTACTAGAAGAACAACCTTGGGGGCAGATTGTTTTGATGGGAGACCTGAATATTGCCTGGGATGGGGAGAGGGACAGAAATGGTAAACGAGTAAGAGGTGGTGGGGCGGTAATGTCGGCTGGTCTGAAGGAAAGGATTAGTGAGCTGGGATTGAGGGATATATGGAGAGAACTAAAGGGGGAAGAGGAGGGTTATACCTTTTTATCTGATGTTCATGGGTCACAATCCAGAATAGATTACATATGGGTGTCGGTTGATTTAGTTGGCGGCATTCGGGAAGTGAATACGGGACCGATAGGGATAGCGGACCATACGATAGTCTCGACGGTTCTGGACCTGGGGAAAAAGATGAGGGGAGTATGGCGCTGGAAGTTCCCAAGGGCGATCCTGAGGGACCCGGAGGTACGGGGGGCATCGAAGAGAAAATTAGGGCCTTCTTTGCAGTTAACAGGAAGGGGGATACGGCAGAGGAGGTAAGGTGGGACGCATTTAAAGCTACTATCAGGGGGGACCAGATTGCAGCAGCTGCTTTTCATGCGAAACAGTTGAAGACTCTGGAGGCCCAACTAGAGACGGAGGTCGAGGTGGCCAGACAGGCTGCGGGTACGACCCCCTGCCGGGGAGCGATGCGGGAATACAGGAAAGCATTGGGGCAGTTAGAACTTCTGCGCACCAAAAAGGCAGAAGGTGCATTATTGGCTGTGAGACAGAAATACTATGCATGGGAAAAAGGGCGAGAAATGCCATTACGGCGTTGAAAATGGGCCCTGGGGAAAGGGTAACCAAGTGGGACGAAATACAGGAGGCCTTGGCGGGGTACTATGGCGGTACTATACATCCCAGCACCCATGCAGCGAAGTGCAGGAAATGTTTTTGCAAACCGTACAGCTACGGTAAATTGACAGAGGGACTTGGGAAGCTCTTAACCGTGAAATCACGTAAGAGGAAGTTCGAGGGGTGATTAGATCCCTCCCAACAAATAAAGCCCCGGGCCCGGATGGGTACACTGCAGCTTTTTACAAATTGTTTATCACGCAGCTGGCCCCACAGCTGACCTCACTTTTCAATTATTTTCGGTAGACAGGTAGAACAGCCCCGTCCATGGAGGAAGCAAAAGTGACCCTCGTCCTTAAACCACACAAAGACCCAGAGGAGAGGGCAGCATATCGACCCATTGCCTTGATCAATATCGATGCCAAAATATACACAAAGATCCTGGCGAATAGGCTGGAACTCATTCTCCCCTCGTTGGTACACCCCGATCAGGCGGGCTTCGTCAAAGGCCGGCAAACCGCTGACAATATCAGGTGGGTGGCCCATTTAGTTGAAAAGGTCCATAGAATGAACACTACCGCGGTGCTGGTGGCACTCGATGCTGAAAAAGCTTTTGTCCGCGTGGAGTGGTCCTTTCTGTTTCTAGTAATGGAGAAGATGGGCATTCGGGGGGATTTCTTGACAATGGTACAGGCTAATTACCAAGTCCCTTCTATTAGAATAATGGTGAATGGGTTAGGTTCCAGAGGGGAACAAAACAGGGCTGCCCGCTGTCCCCAATTCTTTACGCGATTTATTTTTAACCTTTGTTGCAAGCGATAAGGGAAGCGGCGGGGATTCGGGCATATCGTTTGGGGGGAACAACAGAAAGTCACAGCTTTTGCTGATGACATGTTGCTCATGTTGACGGCACCGAGAGAATCGCTTCAGGTTAGCATGTCCCTCCTGGAACAATTTGGGGAGACCTCAGGGTTAAAAATTAACGCTAACAAGTGAGAAGTCCTAAATCTAATGTTAAGGGGAAGGGAACGAGATGAGCTGAAGGGGGGCACTCATCTTCTCTGGAGCCCGGGGGATTAGATATTTGGGGGTGCGAATCACAGCAACTCTGTATGGATGGTATACAGCGAACTTTGCCCCTCTCCTTAAAGCAATCAAGAGGGATTATCAAAGGTGGAGAGGTCTCATGGTTGGGGCGGATCGCGGCAGTAAAGATGGTAACGCTCCCACGATTGTTGTACTTATTTCAGGCGATCCCGCAACCTGTTCCCAGCTTTTTTAAGGAATTGGGGACCTTGACTAAAGAATTTTTATGGGAAGGGAAGAGACCTAGAGTGAGCTGTAGTTTACTGATGGCTCCCAAGAGGGAAGGAGGCTTTGTGCTATCAAACATTCGGCAGTATTACGAGGTTGCTCAGCTCAGAATAATTAGGGAATGGCTGAAGGGCGAAGAACATCAGCAAGATAAACTCAGGGTGAGAATGGATAGGGCGGTGGCCCATCGCAATCTGTCGGAAGTGCTTTGGCTGCCTAAAGAGCATAGACCTCGGCACCTTTATGAAAGTACAATAAGTTGGTGGGATCCAAGGGAATCACTATGTATCCATCCCCTTTTACCCCCCTCTTTGGCAATGGGGATTTCACCCCGTGTCTGGAGAAAGGTGCATTTGCTAGATGGCAGGAGGGAGGTTGTGAGAAGCTATGTGATTTGTTTCAAGGAGGTGAACTGCTGTCCTTTGAAGAATGTAAATGGGCATTCGATATACTAGAGAGGGAAAGACTGAGATACGCAGAGATAAGACACTGGGTACTTCACCCAGGAGTCAGAAAATCAGCTACTAGGGAACCAACACAGTTTGAGAAATTCCTACTAATCAACGATGGAACGAAGGGCCTCATTTCCAATATCTGTAAAATCTTAAATAGTTTGCATACAGCGCCTCACTGGGCTGGTATGCAGAAATGGAAACAGGTCCTAGGGAGATAAATCAATAGGGCTGAGTGGGAGAGGTTGTGGAGGAGGATACCCAAATTAGCGAGAGCGACCCAATTACAGGAAGCGTGGTATAAGATTCTAAGCAGGTGGCACTATACCCCGGCCCGGCTCCACAGGATGTTTCCCGCGAGATCGAGTAGATGTTGGAGGGGCTGTGGTCAGGTAGAACCTGCAGAACACATCTGGTGGAAGTGCCCCAAGATTTAATTGTTTTGGAGGGAGGTACAAAGGATGCAGAGTCAGGCCTTTGGTCCGGGAAATGAACGAACTCCAGTGCAGATCCTCTTGGGCATCCACGGACCCTTGGAGGGAGGGGGAATGAGAGGAAGGGAAAAAGCTAAAGTGATCCTGACTTTCGCAGCTATACTGTTAATAGCTCAAAGATGGAAGAGCCCCAAGATCCCTTTTAGTCAGGACTGGCTGCAGAAAATTTGGGAAATTTTGGCTATGGAATGGGGGCGTCTTATGCTATGGAGGACAATGTGCAGAACTTTGCTGCGGATTGGGGGAGATTATGTCTTTTCTTAAAGATGAATATAGAGTGATGTGGTGCCTGCAGCACCTGAAACTGTTAGAGCTACAATGATGTGGAGGAACTGTCCGGAAGTAAGAATTTTTAAGTCTTGAATGCTCGTCACTTTGGGGGTTGGGGGAAGGGAATGTTTTTTCTGCTTTTGACCTGTTGTAAAATTCAATAAAAAGAGTTTTTTAAAAAAGGCATTTTGTTGTTTGTCAAAAGCACCCTTTTACACATGGGTTAATTCCTCCGGGATGTCACTTTCACAAATGCGGCTTTCTCTCGCATCTAGATTTAGAACATTATTTATAGCTCTAGTAAATTTCTAATACACATAAATCTGTCCAACACAAGGGTCCTATGAAACTGAAATATACGCAAAGAGAGAGAGGGCTTCTTGTGCAGAGTTTACCTGTGTTATTTTGTTGCAAAAAGTAAAGCAATTTCCATACATCTTGGAGTGAAGTTATCTGCTATTTCACAGATGTTGTCTGACACAACATGCCATACAGTGAGGAATGCCCCCATTTGCTGGTGTACACCCTGAATATGGGTGTACATGAATGTGTCTTACTGGAACCAACTGGGTAATGTTGAAAAGATGAAACGGGCATCAGTGTGCAGTCATTTTAAATGCAGAAAATTGTTCTTTTTCAGTGGGCACATTTTGAGCTGGCAGCATATCAGCGCTGCCTTTGAATTCTTTTCTTTGGTGCACATGAAGAAAACACTGGCAGCCATTCTCTGTTCCATTTTGCCCCATATGTGCTTGGAAAAGACAGCACAGGCATTATTTTGGTGACTGCAAAACACAGTTTTGGTGCAGGGCAATGGTGCTCAACAGAGCCAGTGCAGCCACTCTGCTGGTAACTGCTGAAAATGCAGTTTGGCGTTGAAAGAGAGTTCTGCTGGGATGGTAACTGTACCCCACATATCCCTTCCCTGCTTCCCCGAGACTTGTTGTGGAGGGAGAGTAGGGCAAAGTGGGGTTCATCAGTGAAGTTCTTCTTCTACCAGGGAACAGTACGCTATGATCCTCCCTTTGTCCTTCGTGGGAGTGTGGAGCGACACCCTCTTTCCTTTGGTCTTCCGTTGGAGAGTGTGGAGCGACACCCCTTTTCCTTACTTCCCTTTCCAGGTCCCCAGTGAGGTCCTCATTGGTCTACGAAGGAATAGAATTAGTACTAAAGAGGAGATATAGAAAGACAGGAATTTTTTTCGCTGACTGTCTTCCCGGAAAGTTGACATCAGTGGGACAAACATACATTACATTCATTAACATACTTAAACAATATCAGCAAACAATTCCTTCTCAAGGCAAAGACAGGATTGAACAATTACACCATATTTCCTTTACATACTTATTTTTCAATAACCCTGAAGAAATGTACTCCCTGTTAGATATATATACCTCTGGACCTACCTATTGCCTCTGCTTTTTCCTTTCTTGCTCCTCAGTCTCCAGGTGTCTCCTCTATTTGACTTTCCTTGAGCTCCTCAATCAGCTGCAAAGTGTGCATGGGGTGACAACTCTTTAACTGATTAATGTGGACCCATTTCTCTTCTGACAGCTCTCCTTTGGGGATGCGGATTCTGTAGGTGATAGGTGAAATTTTATCTACAATTTCAAAAGGACCGCGCCAGGAAGGGAGAAATTTCCGCTCCTTAGTCTGGTTCCTTTGAAAATTGTACAAGTAAATCCTGTCTCCTACTTGGTATTCCTTTTTGTTTGTTTTTTAAATCATATTGAGTTTTCATCCCCTCTGCTGATTTTTCCACATTCCGCTGAGCGTATGCATAAACATGCTGAAGGTGTTTTCTTAGATTCTCAACATATTCATGTGTTGTGGAGGCGTTTATCAGTGTCTGCTCTTGTGTTCTGTAGAGCAGATGCTGAGGTAGCACAATTTTTCATCCAGTCATTAGCTCAAATGGAGAAATTTTGGTCGCAGAAGATGGTGTAGATCTGATGGCCATCAGGATAAGCGGTAATTGAATGTCCCAACTAGGCCTAGAATATGCCACAAATATTTTTAGAATGCTCACAATGGTTTTATTGTACCTCTCAACTCCCCCACTAGACAACAGCGGAATGCAGTATGAAGTTTCACTTTTATCCCAAGTATCTCCCACATTGTTGTCATCACTTCGCCGGTGAAGGGACTTCCTCGGTCTGACTCAATCCTTTGGGGTAGGCCAAAACGCAAGAAGATGTGGTTGATCATCAGGGCAGCTGATGTTTCTGCCTTGCAATTTGGGGCCGGGAGACATTCTACCCATTTGCTGAACAAGTATGTTACAGTTAACATGTACTTGTTCCCCCTAGAGGAGCGAATCACAGGCCCGATGAAATCTACATGTAAATCTGACCAAGGCAGCGTCACACCCCTCTTCTGGAGGGGTGCTCGGTGTGAGTGAGCTTGGCTGAAATTGTGCACACACAAGACCCCTATTCAAATATTGGTCGAGGTCCTGGCCCATGTGTGGCCAGAATGCAACCGCCCGCATGATTTCTAGAGTAGTATGAAACCCCCGATGACCGGCTGTGGCCGTGTCATGGGCGTGACTTAGCATCAGGCTTCGGAATGAGGTAGGTCACATCCAGAGATGGATCTCCTTACCAACAAACCGTCTTGGATTCGGAACATTTTGGGGCACTTAATCAACAAAACACTTCATCAAGGGATTTGTTACCCTGCCCCGGCACTCTTTTTCATTCGCCCTCTACCCCTTCTTGTAACACTTACCCCACCTACCACATTATTCCATTGTTACTGTTGTATTTAGACTTCCACTGTATCACTCCTTGCATAGTATTCAGATTTGCTCTTCCTGTATAAATTGAACATACTTATGTTCATGTTCATGTTGTATATTGCGTCTACTGTAACCAAGCTAAAAGTATACTTGTATTCGAATGGATTCTGTCCTCCCACGTATTCCTCATCTTATGATAATGCATCTCCCAGCTTTGCTGCTTCTGAAAAGAAATTTCACCAGAGGGCACTGTGTTAGAGGCCGCGGAGTCGTAGTTCCTCGAGGGCCATTGTCGAGCATCAACGTCATCCACTGTATAAAGGGCTCGAGCAGCGCCCGTTACCTCAGTTCCGTTTTTCTGACGCAACTGCTTCATGTAACGAACGGCGCATCAGATTTTTCCTTGACAATGTCCTTGTCATCTACTCCCACCACACCCAAGACAGGGTTAAAAAAATTTCAAAAGTGTGGTAGGAAAATGTCAAAAACCAACCCCCATCAGAATTGCCTCTGGTGCCTCAGCCCAGACCATTGGGTTGACGAGTGAGGTTCCTGCCAGGCCATGTCAAATAAGTCTCTTAGGGAACATAGAGGTAAGCTGGCAGTGGGGGAGGAAACTTACAAGTCTTCTAAAAGACAAAAAGATTCAGATGAATCTAGTCGAAAATCTCGACATGGGTTAAGGAGTCTCTCGAGGAAATCCTCCTCGTCTTCGACTAAGAAGTCAAAAAAGCAACATCAGAGGTCTTCTTCCTCCTCTTCCTCTTCTGAGAGGAGAGTAACTTATCCATCCAAGCACGATTCCCCAGAAAAATGGGAGGCTTTCAGGGCTTTAATGCTTAAAATATTTGAGAAAGCGGCCCAGACCCCCTCAAAGTTGCAGTGTCGTGATCATGCATCTACCCACTCTATAAGTGACAGAGGGAAATCAAAATCTAAACACGCGAGAGCCGAAAAAGAGTCGAGAGTGTCATCAACGGAAAGTTCCCAGATGCCTCGTACTAAGTCAAAACCTCTGGTGCATAAATCGGTGGTAGCGGAATCAGCGTCGAAGTCAAAGTCGAAACTCGACTTGACACAGTCGACGACCACCAATGAAAATGGCATTAACGCCTTTGACTGTATCGAAGCCAGCGTCTTCTTTATCAACGCCTTCGATGCCTTTATCGAGGCATTCATTAATTCCAATACCCAAGTCGACGCCATTACCCATGCCTAAGTCGATACCACCCTCCTTACCTGGAAAGCTTTCCATCCTTAACCCAGACAGGAATTTTTCAGATCCATGTCATCCATTTTTGAAGAACACTCCTCTGAAGAGTATGAGAGTACAGCAAACTTTTTGGTAAAATCACTCTTTTACCTCCGCGACTTGAAATCCATAAGCCAATCTTGGTAGTGTCGCAATGGTGCGTGCAGGAAAATGGAGACAATGAGTTCCCCTACTCCGTTAGTAAAAATTGAAAAAGGAAAATGCACACATATATATTACTGCGCCACAGTTTGATTTCAATGACTAGAGCTTGTTCATATATCGAAAATCAATTTATTGGTAGCCCTTTGCGATAACACGTGTTTCGGCACAATCCATGTGCCTTCCTCAGATCAGGGCAATGTCTCTTTATCCATCAGCTGGCTTTTCAGCTACACATTAACTTGGTTGAAGATTGAGTCCCATCAGACTCTTCTGAAAGTTTCTAAATTTGTGCCTCACGCGTCGGGTTAGCAAAGAACTCCTCTGAAGAGGATGTCACTTCAGCTGGAATTAGGTTTGGTGCCAGAGAGGTCCCTGAAGAGCTAGTGGACCCGAATTCCAAAATAACAGATCTTTATGACTGTCTCCAAAATGCCAGTAGCCTAGACACTTCACCTGAAGTGGATTGTGAAAGACCAGACCCTACAGATCATGCTGATTCTAGTTATAGGAATCTTATGGGAAGGGTCATTGATTTTATGGGTTGGAAGGCAGCTTCCCCAGATTTCGACCAGGATGACATGACGGACATCCTGAGTGAAGGTCCTCTAAAAGATCCTGTTCCTCCATTCCATAAAGCACTTCAAAAGAGGGTGATGGTAAATTGGAATACTCCTGATGATTCTATTTCAGCAGTAAATAAGAAATTTGTAAATTTGTACCAAAATTCAGGCCATCTTTATCAGATCCTGAATATTTATCTAAACATCCCTCCCCTGAAAGTCTAGTGGTTCAAGCTGCAACCTCCACTAGGCAATCAGCTTACCCATCAATACCACCAGACAGGGATGATAAAAAAAAGTTGATGCTTGGGCCCGGAAAGTTTTTTCTTCAGGCAGCATGGCCCTTAAATCGAGTAATGTCACTTTCACTTTAGCAAGATTTACATATACCCTGTGGGACTGCATGACTTCAGTGGCAGAATGCATCCTGGAAGGTGAGGAACGGGATGGTTTCCTGGCTATAGTAAAAGATGGTAAAGAGGCTATGGAGGAATGTCTTCAGTCAGGACTGGACACTGCGGATAGTGTAAGCAGGTTCATGGCATCTAGCACGGTCCTACGCAGGTTTGCATGGCTAAGGAAATCTGGCTGTGCACCTGATGTGCAGTCTAGATTACTTAATATGCCCTTTGACGGCTTGAGGTTGTTTGGCAGCAGACCTCAAAAGCGGCAGCAAAATCACTTAGCACCGCTATAAGGCAGCCTCAACAACACTCTTACGCAGGCTCATCTTCCTGGAAGAGTCAACCCTTTCGCTTCTACTCCTCTTTTGGAAAAGGGAGGGGGCAGGCCAGTCAGAGAGGCCAACAGAGAAAACCCTTTCGTGGTGGAAAAGGGAAAGGTGCTATTACAGCCACAGCATTGGCTACTACCTCCTCAGCCACTGCTGTAGCCGCTGCAAAGCCACTTTGAGGTCTTCATGAACAAGAACCCAGTAGGAGGCAGAATCACTGGTATCTGGACGAATGGAAAGGCATTATGTCAGATGCCTGGGCACTAGAGATAGTGACCCATGGTTACTGCCTTCCTTTTCATCAAAGACCACAAGATCATCCACCGGGAGCCAACTCTGTAAAAATTCCAGACCCGCTCCTTGTGCAGGAGATTTTAACCCTGCTAGAGAAAGGTGCAATAGAACATGTACCTGTAGCGGAGAGGGACAAGGGTTGGTACTCCCCTTATTTTCTCACCCCCAAAAAGGACGGAGGATTGAGACCCACCTTGGACTTAAGAAACTTGAACAAGTTCTTCAGGAAGGACAAGTTCAAGATGGTGACCCTTTCTCAGCTCCTTCAGGTTCTTCAGCTTCAGGACTGGCTGGTTTCATTGTACCTTCAGGATGCTTACTTCATGTGTCAATCCATCTCAAGCACAGGAAGAACCTGAGGTTCACAATTGGTGGTTCTCATTATCAGTTTCGGGTTCTACCTTTTGGGTTGACCTCCGCCCCGAGGGTTTTTAACAAACTGATGGCGGTGGTGGCAGCGAGTATAAGAAGAAGGGGGATTCATGTCTACCCTTATCTGGACGATTGGCTAATCAGGGCAAGTTCACCCGAACGAGCCCAGGAACATCTGGCCTTGACCTGCCACTTCTTACACAGTCTGGGCTTCTCTCTCAATTAAAAGAAGTCACAAATGATTCCAGGCCAAAGACTCCAATTCATCGGAGCAGTCTTGGATACTTTCTCTGGGAAAGCCTCGCCTCCCGAGGAGAGAGCTCACCACATTCTGCAGATGCTAACAAAGTTTCAAAATGCCCAATATCTTCCGGCATTCGACTTTCTAAGGTTGCTAGGCCTCATGGCATCCTGCATTTTTCTGATGCCAGAGGCCAGATTGAGGATAAGATCCCTTCAATGGGCCCTCAGGACTCAATGGACCCAATTCTTGGGGGAAATGTCAGATCTTCTGCAAGTCTCGACCAAAGTGGCTCAAGATCTCCTATGGTGGGCTTGCAAGGAGAATATCCTCAAGGGGGAACCTTTTTGGCAACCATGGCCGGAGATAACGGTAGTGACGGAGTCCTCACTCAAGGGGTGGGGAGCCCACACCCACGATTTGACAATAAGCCGTTGTTGGTCGCCATCGGAGTCCAAACTACATATCAGCCTTTTGGAGCTGAGGGAAATCAGACTAGTGCTGAAGGCTTTTCTGCCCTTTGTACAGGGAAAGAATGTCCTAATAATGACAGACAACACAGTGGCCATGCACTACCTCAACAAAAGACAAGTCGTAGGATCACTCTCACTGTGCAGAGAGGCAATGCTGCTCTGGTTCTGGTCAATGCAAGAAGGAATCTCTCTATCAGCAGTTCACCTAGCCCGAGAGTTGAACAAGGCGGCGGACGCTCTGAGCAGGCAGGGCACAGTCTCCCATGAATGGGAACTAGGTCAGGGAGTCCTTCAAGAGATCTTCGCCCTTCCTCAAGTGGATCTGTTTCCGACCGGTGCCAACCGGAAGTGCAAACTATACTGCTCAAGGGAATTTCCCCCAAGAGGAGCTCTAGGGGACGCGTTTGTAGTGGACTGGGTATTTCCACTCATTTACGCATTTCCTCCTGTCCCCGTGATTCCTCAGGAGGTTGAGAAAGTTCAGGAAAACGATGATCCTAATTGCCCCGGATTGGGCCAGGAGGACGTGGTACCCGGACCTTCTGGACATGTCCATCTGCCCTCCAATACGTCCTCCACAAAGAGAGGATCTTCTCTCACAAGAGGAAGGTCGGGTTCTCCATCCAAAGGTCAAGACATTCAGCCTTCACGCATGTTTTCTGAGAGGCTGAGATATAAGGATTGGGACCTACCGGATGACGTAATGGAGATTTTGTTTTCGGCCAGAAGGCCAGCAACAAAATCCCTGTACTGGTGTTGTTGGAACAAGTTCAGTAACTGGTGCAGGGATACGAATGTGGATCCATTCCTTTGTAATACTCCAACAGTACTTTATTTTCTCTTACACTTAGCCAATTTGGAGCTCCAAGTTGGCACTATAAAAGGATATCTGGCAGCGCTATTTATCTTTAAGCATTGCTCGGAAGAGGTGTCCTATTTTAAAATGTAATTCAATTCTTGAAAGGGCTATCAAATGTGTACCCCCAACACGTTTTCAGGTGCATATTTGGGATTTGAATTTAGTCTTACATTTTCTCATGTGTACCCCTTTCGAAACTTTACATTCTTGCCCATTAAGACTTCTCACTCTTAAAACAATTCTGTTGGTGGTTATAACATCAGCCCGCAGGGTAAGTGAGTTACAGGCATTGTCTTTTAAGTGTTACGCTCACCTGGTTCCCAAGGGGGCGTCGACCGTAACTGGGCCGCTGTTGTTTTCACCAGCGTTACGTGTAGCGCTGAGATGACTGACTGGACTAGCCCGCTCAGCCTAGTTTGTCTGGCTCGCAAGAATATTCTTCTGCAAAGGAGAAGAGGAATTAACCACCCGTGGAATTTGAGTGTCAACCCACCTTCCCCACTCCCGTTGTCTTCCCACAGATCACTCTTGATGTCCCCTCCTTAGTCTCACCTGATGGTTTGGAAGGATGAGCTCTCCATCCTGCGTCGACCGCAGGGGCGCGTTGATGACCAGTTACTTCACTGGCGTAGAGGAATTGGTGAGTTCCAGTATTGACTCTAAAGTCCAATTGTTCATAAGAGTTCAAATGTCTGATCTTCACTCTGTCCGATTCCTTGCAGGTTGCCGATTAATCCACTTGAAGATTTCCAAATGGCACTTGGTAAGATTCAGGTAAGTCTACTGTGGTTTTCCCCTTAGGGGCCGGGGTACGGCGATGAAGCAGAGTTGACTGTGCTGACCCGAGATGAGGTGAGACCCCCGTGGTAAATCAGGTAAGTTTTGTGGGGGGTAACTGGTATTGTCTTTGCTTTCTCCCCTTAGGGGCCGGGGTACGGCAATGAAGCAGAGTTGACTGCGCCGACCCGAGATGAGGTGAGTACCTCCCGTGGTAAATCAGGTAAGTCCTTGGAGGTAGCTTGTATAGCCTTAGAGAATCCCCTTGCTCACCTTGCTGTCTTTGTCTCCTTAGGTGTCGGAGGGCGGCCGCGAGATGGAGAGAGCGTGATGGAATGCTGAAGTACCGCCAAGCAGGTGAGTTCAGCGCAGCGCCGTAGGAATGCGAAGCGATGCTTCAAAGACTTCTGTCTTTCAGTTCCGTGGTGAAATGGATCAGGATTCAGGTGAGGCTTAAAGTTAAAACTCCTGTTCTAAACTTTATCCTTCTTTTCTTCTTGTTTCAGGAGTCCCAGGACTGAAGCGGGCGTGGCTGAAGACTGGAGCTGCTGAAAACATGGTGAGCGTTACGCTGCAGCAAGCAGAATAACGCGAAGCACGTGTGGCTGTCCGGGTGTGGTTTAAATAGCCTTGGAAGAAGATCCAGGTAAGTATTCTTCCACAGCCCCACCCAAGTAACAAAATAGTCCCTTCAGTAAAATAGTCCCTCCTAAGCCTCATTTGGCTTGAGTCTTCATGCAGCATGGTCTGCCTCAGGTGAGTATGCAGCATGGTCTGCTTCAGGTAAGTTATCAATAATGAGCCTGGCGCCCATGGCGCCAGGACTGACTATCTTTATGAGCCTGGCGCCATAGGCGCCAGGACTGCACCCAAACAGCCCCTAAATGGGGCTTTTGGGCATGCTCCAAGTGGCATGATGCCTGCTTCCGGGGCTGCTGGGCCTGGTCTGGTCTTCCGGGGGCAGGCATCATAACAGCACTCCCCCTCAAGGCCCCTCCTAAAGTTGTTCTCCCCCTTGGCCGTGGTTTGTCTGGAAATTCCCGATGGAACCTCTTCACTAAACGAGGTGCATGCACGTGGTCACTAGGTTCCCAAGACCTTTCCTGCGGACCATAACCTTTCCAGTCAATTAGGTAAAAGAGTTTTGATCTCACTCTTTTTGAGTCCAAAATATTCTTGACTTCGAACTCGGGCTCCCCGTCTATGAGGATAGGTTCAGGTGGAGTGGTTATCCTAGTTCCTGGTTGCACTGGCTTCAAAAGAGACATGTGGAAGACGGGATGGATTCGCATATGAGCAAGTAGGTCCAACTTGACGGCCACTGGGTTAATAATTGCCTTGACAGAAAAAGGTCCCAAATACCTGGGGTTAAAGGTCCGAGTCCCCTTGAGTGGTAAGTGCTTAGTGGCTAACCATACTTGGTCCCCCCTATTTGGTATTGAGGAGCTTCACTTCTGTGCTGATCCGCATCCTTTTTGTATTTTTCCTTAGCCTTTTGCAAATGGATGGTTGCTTCTTTAAAGGCTTGTGTAATAACAGCGTGGAGATGGTCCACTGCGGGCATCTCTAAATGCTGGGGTGAGTCCAAATCCGAGGTTCGAGGATGGTGCCCATAAATGGTAAAAAAAGGACTTTGTCCAGTTCCTGAGTGTACGGAATTATTGTACGCATACTCTGCGATCCACAGAATGTCTTTCCAATTCCCCTCAGACTGATGTAGCATACAACGGAGGTACTGTTCAAGAGTCTGGTTGGTCCTTTCCGTTTGACCGTCGGTCTGAGGGTGGTGACTGGTCGAAAGCCTCACATCAATTTGTGCCAGTTGGCAGCATTTCCTCTAAAAATGTGAAATGAATTGACTGCCCCGATCTGAAATTAACACTGAAGGAAAACCATGCAGGCGGACAACATTTTCAAGGAATTCCTTGGCCAGGATTGAAGCTGAAGGTATCCCTTTTAAAGGAATGAAGTGGGCCATTTTAGAAAAAAGATCTACAATAACTAGAATGGTATTTTAACCTTGGTAAGGGGGTAAATCTGTGATGAAGTCTAATGACAAGGTATGCCAAGGGGTAGGTGGTATGTCTAGTGGTTGCAATAATCCAGCAGGTTTTTTCTTTTGCCCTTTATTTTGTGCGCAAATGCCACAAGACATGACAAATGACTTGACATCCTTTCGCCAGGTGGGCCACCAAAATTGCTTCCTAATTTTAGCTTCGGTTTTTGCAATACCCGGATGCCCTTCTATTAAGGTGTCATGGTAATGGGAAATGACAAGTTCCTGTAGTTCCTTTTGCGGTAAAAATAGCCGGCCTTGGTAATAAGGTAAATCATCGATGAGAGTACTCTGGACCTTTCTTTGCCCAGTCCTGTAGGGCAACGGAATCAAAGAGTTGGTGGATCTTGTTTTGAATGTCCTCCAGTGTCTGTATGGATGTCAGGCCAAGGATTCTCTGTTCCGGAATTATGGGTACGGGTTCTAAAGTTATTTCTGCTTCTCTCATTCCAATCCGGGACAAGGCGTCTGCTTTACCATTCTTACAACCTGGTCGATAGGTTATTACAAAATCAAACTCGGCGAAGAACAAAGCCCAACGGAGTTGGCGCGAAGATTGGGCTTTGGCTGTCTTTAGGTATTGTAAGTTGCGGTGATCGGTGATGACCGTGATGGTATGTCTGGCACCCAGTAGATAGTGCCGCCAAGCCTTGAAGGCGGACTTGATGGCCAGCAGCTCCTTGTCGGTTATGGCATAGTTTAATTCAGGGGCTGAACATTTTCTTGACCAAAATGCCACTGGGTGAAGCTGGTTAGTTTTGGGATCCTTTTGGGAAAGGACTGCTCCCATGGCTGAACTGGATGCATCTGTTTCCACTATGTAGGGAAGCTCGGGGCGCGGGTGTCTTAATATGGGAGCAGATGTGAATTTAGCTTTTAACTCTTGGAAGGCGTTCTCGGCTTCCTCTGTCCACACAAAGCGTTTGTTTTTTCGCAATAGCGTTGTAATGGGATGTACAGTGTGCAAGAAGTCCGGGATAAACCTGCGGTAGAAATTGGCAAAGCCAAGCATGCTTTGAACTCCTTTGATTGAACTTGGCGAAGGCCAATTAAGAATAGCATCCACTTTTCGTGTATCCATCCGGATTCCTCTCGGGGTCAGAATAAATCCAAGGAATTCCACTTCCGTAGTGTGGAAGATGCACTTTTCCAGTTTAGCATATAATTTATGCTGGCGTAACTTCTCTAGGACTGCTCGGACGTGTTTTACATGCTCAGATTCTGATAAAGAGTATACTAAGATGTCGTCGATGTAAACGACCACACAAACGTCGATAAGCTCTCGGAGGACATCGTTCATGAAGAACTGGAAGGCTGCTGGTGCATTGCATAGTCCGAAGGGCATCACCTGGTACTCAAATAGTCCGTACTTGGTGCGAAAAGCAGTCTTCCATTCGTCACCCTCTTTGACACGTACCAGATAATATGCCCCCCAAAGGTCTAGTTTTGTGTATATACAAGCGTCCTTCACCTGGTCTAGTAGTTCTGGGATCAAAGGCAGTGGGTATCGATTCTTGATGGTTATCTGATTCAGTGCGCGGTAGTCAATACATGTTCTAAGGTCGCCTTCCTTTTTCGGTACAAAGAACAAAGCTGAAGATGCAGGGGACTTGGACGGGCGAATGAAGCCATTAGCAAGGTACTGGTCTAGGTACTGGCGCAAATGGAGATTTTCGGGTTCCGTAAGGGCATAGATTCTGCTCCAAGGTGGTTGTGCTCCAGGTACAAGATCTATTTGACAATCATACGATCTGTGAGGTGGTAAGGTGTTTGCCTGTTCCTTTTGGAAGACATCCTGAAAGTCTTGGCATTCAACAGGTAATTGTATGGCTACTGGAATTACTGGGGCCAGGACTGAGTTTTGAGTTTTCCTTGGGTAGCAGGTGTGAGCACATTCTGGGAAGGTTAGTCTCTTCTCTCGCCAATCAATACAGGGATTATGTTTTTCCAATCAAGGTATCCCCAGTATCAGCTGAAACTGTGGGGCCTTGATTAAGTCAAACATCATAGCCTCTCGATGCCCATCTTGACTCAGCAATGTCATCTCTGCAGTGGAATGAGTTACGGGTCTAGAGGCAATTTACATTCCATCTATAGTGGTGACAACATTGGCCGTTGTCTTGCGGGTGAGAGATAGATTCATCCTGGTAGCCAATTCCCAGTCCAAGTAATTTCCTATGGCTCCACTGTCTACGTGCGCCTTTACCGCGTGCATGTGTGATGGCTGCTCTGGATCTACAAGGACCATGGGTATGGTGAAATGCAAGGTCAGAGTGTCCTTCTTTAAGCTCGGCAAGCGGACCTCTACGCTTGCCGGGCGTGGTCGTTTCCCGAGTCAGATTTCACATGGTTTTCGTCTGCTGCTCCTATAACTTTCTTGGGTGGTTTTACAGGGCAGTTCCGAAGAAAATGACCAGTAGTTCCGCAATATAAACATAATTGCAGTTGCTGTCTTCTATCTCTCTCCTTTTGGGTTAAGGGTCCTTTAACTCCCCCGATTTGCATAGGTTCTGAGACATCTACTCCCTTGGAGCTTACGTGGGTTTTAACCAACACCCTGTTCTCAAACTTAGTTCGGTCAGCCTTCCTGGTTTGAGGTCTGTGATCGAGCTGGACCATTAGATCTATAAATTCAGCACAGTCTTGAAGCGGGTTCACGATTTGGGCCAAAACATCTTTGAGTTCTCCCCGAAGTCCTCGATGGAATAATGTGATTAGCTTGGCTTCAGGCCATTCGGTTTCCACTACTAATCTATTGAAAGTTGCAATGTAAGATAAAAGATCCTGGTTACCTTGACGTAGGGATAAAAGTTCGTTGTCCAAAGCCTGTCCTCGGGAGTGTCGGGCGAATAGTCTTTCCATGCTTGTTCGAAAACCCTGGAAATCTCGAAGAATCGGGTCATCCTGGTTAACTAGTGGAATGGACCAATCCACCGCACTGCTGCTGAGATATGACAGTACAAAGGCTATCTTGGCCTGATCGTTTGGGAAAGCTCCAGGTCTACATAAAAAGTGCAAGCAGCATTGATTCATGAATGTTGCAAACCCTTTTGGGTCTCCGGCAAAGAGTTCAGCCAGAGCCAAAGGAACGGCTCCAGGTAAATTTATCTGCACCGGGTTACTCGATGGTACAGGAGCTGGACTTGCCCCAAGTCCTGGTAGAGGTGTTTGTCCAGCCTGGCTCTGTAATAGTTGTCTGGCCAACTCATCAGTTTGTTCTTTTGACACTATCAGTTCCCTCCTGAGGGCATTGGTTTCTTGGTGGGCGAATGCACTCCCGCCGTTAATTCCCCTAATAATTGGGCCAACTGATCAGTTTCCGAGGTCTCCATGACGCCCAGGTGGGTATTTGTGGGTAAGCTTCGCGTTCTGTTACGCTCACCTAGTTCCCACGGGGGCGTCGACCGGAACTGGGCCGCTGTTGTTTCCACCAGCGTGACGTGTAGCGCCGAGATGACTGACTGGACTAGCCCGCTCAGCCTAGTTTGTCTGGCTCGCAAGAATATTCTTCTCCAAAGGAGAAGAGGAATTATCCACCCGTGGAATTTGAGTATCAACCCACCTTCCCCACTCCCGTTGTCTTCCCACAGATCACTCTTGATGTCCCCTCCTTAGTCTCACCTGATGGTTTGGAAGGATGAGCTCTCCATCCTGCCTCGACCGCAGGGGCACGTTGATGACCAGTTACTTCACTGGGGTAGAGGAATTGGTGAGTTCCAGTATTGACTCTAAAGTCCAATTGCTCATAAGAGTTCAATTGTCTGATCTTCACTCTGTCCGATTCCTTGCAGGTTGCCGATTAATCCACTCGAAGATTTCCAAATGTCACTTGGTAAGATTCAGGTAAGTCTACTGTGGTTTTCCCCTTAGGGGCCGGGGTATGGCGATGAAGCAGAGTTGACTGTGCCGACCCGAGATGAGGTGAGACCCCCGTGGTAAATCAGGTAAGTTTTGTGGGGGGTAACTGGTATTGCCTTTGCTTTCTCCCCTTAGGGGCCGGGGTACGGCAATGAAGCAGAGTTGACTGTGCCGACCCGAGATGAGGTGAGTACCTCCCGTGGTAAATCAGGTAAGTCCTTGGAGGTAGCTTGTATAGCCTTAGAGAGTCCCCTTGCTCACCTTGCTGTCTTTGTCTCCTTAGGTGTCGGAGGGCGGCCGCGAGATGGAGAGAGCGTGATGGAATGCTGAAGTACCGCCAAGCAGGTGAGTTCAGCGCGGCGCCGTAGGAATGCGAAGTGATGCTTCAAAGACTTCTGTCTTTCAGTTCCGTGGCGAAATGGATCAGGATTCAGGTAAGGATTAAAGTTAAAACTCCTGTTCTAACCTTTATCCTTCTTTTCTTCTTGTTTCAGGAGTCCCAGGACTGAAGCGGGCGTGGCTGAAGACTGGAGCTGCTGAAAACACGGTGAGCGTTACGCTGCAGCAAGCTGAATAACGCAAAGCACGTGTGGCTGTCCAGGCGTGGTTTAAATAGCCTTGGAAGAAGATCCAGGTAAGTATTCTTCCACAGCCCCACCCAAGTAACAAAATTGTCCCTTCAGTAAAATAGTCCCTCCTAAGCCTCATTTGGCTTGAGTCTTCATGCAGCATGGTCTGCCTCAGGTGAGTATGCAGCATGGTCTGATTCAGGTAAGTTATCAATAATGAGCCTGGCGCCCATGGCACCAGGACTGACTTTATCTTTATGAGCCTGGCGCCATAGGCGCCAGGACTGCACCCAAACAGCCCCTAACTGGGGCTTTTGGGCATGCTCCAAGTGGCATGATGCCTGCTTCCGGGGCTGCTGGGCCTGGTCTGGTCTTCCGGGGGCAGGCATCATGACAGTAAGGCTCCTCACACCATATTCCATAGGGACAAAGTTATTCTAAAAGTCAAACCATCTTTCTTGCCTAAAATAGTTTCTGATTTTCATCTGTCACATAAAATTACCTTACCTTCTTTTTATCCTCCTCCTCACGCTATTGCGGAAGAGGAAAGGTTGCATAGACTGGACCCAAAAAGGGCTCTCAGTTTCTACATTTCCAGTTTGGCAAATCTTCGACAGTATGACCAACTATTTGTTGGGTATACTGGATACAAATTGTGCCTTGGAGTGTTTAAACAAACTCTATCCAGATGGATAATTCGAGCAATCTCTGAATGCTATAAATTGGCTGGAAAAGAGCCTCCAGATGGATTAAGGGCTCATTCAACTAGAGGCATGGCAACTTCCACGGGCCTTCAGAGGGGTGTCCTGGTGCATATTTTTGCTGCGGCCACCTGGTCGTCAATGCACACCTTTGTGAAGCATTACTGCTTGGACTCTACTTCATATCAAGGAGGACTATTTGCAAAAGCTGTCCTTCATTCAGTCCATAATTAAAATTTCTAGTACTCCCACCTCCACAATTACCACTGCTGTGGGAGTCTATCATAAAATGAGGAATATGTGGGAGGACACAATCCATTCGAAGAACAAGTTACTTACCACCTGTAACGTTATTTCGATTGGATGTTCCTCCCACATATTCCTCATCGACCCTCCCAACCTATCCCTATGTACAGTTTAAGCTAGTTGCACTCTAACTTCCTTAAGAGCCTGAGGACTTAAAATCTGATCAGCTGATGCGACCATGAACACCGTAAAAACAGAACTGAGGTAACGGGCGCTGATAGAGCCCTTTATACAGCGGATGACATCGACGTTCGACGGCGACCCTCGAGGGACTACAACTCTGCTGCCTCGAACACAGCGCCCTCTGCTGAAACATTTTTTCCGAAGCAGCAAAGCTGAGAGATGCATTATCATAAGATGAGGAATATGTGGGAGGAACATCCAATCGAAAGAACATTACAGTTGGTAAGTAACTTGTTCTTCTCTGTGCTAAAGGTGCCCAGATACCCCCGGTCGGGTGTGCCATAGAAATAAAATAAACAAACAAACAAACAAACAAACACCCTGAGATCCTCTTTCCCAATGTAATCAGTTCCTGTTAGAGGAAAGTTCTCAGGGTTCTCAATGTGTTGATAGCATTTCCCAATTATCGGATCCCCTTTTTGTGCTGTGATTAAATCAGCATCTGGGTATCCCCCCTATGGAAACAGTTGCAGGAAGATATGATCAGATGGGAAACCCAAGAACTGTTGTTGTTCGCCCGAATCACAGCAGTAAAAATGACTATCCTCCCCCGACTCCTCTACGTGGTGGGAGCCACTCCGATGACTATTACCCCGGCCAAGATCAAAGAGCTGCAAAACGCGATATTCAAGTTCATCTGGCAGGGGAAGAAAGCAAGGATCCAGAAACGCATCATGTTGCGCCCACCTCTACTCGGAGCCCTAGGAGTATCGACGTGAACGGTTACATACTGGCAGCTCAGCTAGCCCCTATGTTACGGTGGGCAAACCCCGAAAATCATAAAGGTTGGTGTCAAATGGAGCAAGCGGCCACGTCAACCCCCCTAAAAGCCTTAAACCTGAAAACAGGGGATCGAGAGAAAGGGGGCCCTCTACTGGAGGCGACCAAATGGTCCCTGCTCAACTGGGACAAAGCCCAGAAAAGGAAGGGAATCCCACGAGGACTAGGCCCCAACACCTGACTAATGCACAATCTGCACTTCTCACCGGGTCTCCAAAAGAAGTTCTTGGAAGGATGGGCAGGAGCCGACAAACTGACCATGCAAGACTTATACATTAATGGCACCCACTGCTTTTCACAGAATGCCAGCAGAAATTCGGCCTAGAAGAAAAAGAACGATATAGATACACACAGATTAGGCATTGGATAACTCACCCAACAGTGAAGCAGGCGGGCACAAGGACACCAACAGGCCTGGAACTGACCCTACAGGAGGGTCAGACATCGAAGGGAGTGACCAGACTTTAAAGATTACTGTCCAATGCCCAATCAGAAGCCGTACTCCTGTATTAAGAGAGCTGGGACAAAGACTTGGACGAACCCATAACCGAGCAAGAATGGAACCAAATCTGCGCAGGAGCACACGGTACCTCCAGATGCACTACGATCAAGGAATCGACATATAAATTATACCTCAGATGGTACTTGACCCCCCACCGAATACACAAAATGTCCTACTCACCCAATTGTTGGAGGAAATGCAGAGCGAAAGGCGACCTATACCACATGTGGTGGACATGCCCCAAAGCAACCACGTTTTGGAAATAAATATAGGGCCACATCAAAGACATTACATGGGTGGAACTGCCATTTTCCCCAAAAACCATACTGCTGGGAGTGGGATATATGCAATGTCAGGGCCCAGAGCCACCTTAATCACTCATCTGCTATCGGCGGCGAGAATGTCCCTACCACAGAATTGGAAGAACGAGTCAGGTCCACAGACTGCCTGGTGGTGGGTTAAGATCTGGAATGCAATGGCCATGGAGAAGGTATGCACCCTCAACTCCGGAAAATACCTAAGGTTCCTAACTATATGGTTGCCCTTCCATGACCTAGTGAAGGACAGAGAAGCCCATTACTTCAAGCCACGCCTACTCAGGAACATGCACGTTATATGAACCTCTACTTTGTAACAACCAAGACTCATTTGCCTATGGAAAAAGTCACTCAGTTTGTTCTCTACAACCCAAAGGTTTATGTTTGAATGTTGAAGGAATAGAGGGTATAGAGAGGGGAGGAGGGTGGAGATGGGGGGTAAACCAGAAAACACTCGAAGGCTAGCAGACTAATATCACCTTGAAGAGCAAGAAATCAGGTGATGAGCAATACTCTACCAGACAATAAGGACCCGTCATTGGGTAATGTACATGTACCATTGCATTGTCTCTGTTTGCCTTCGATTAATAAATAAAGTTCTTTACAAAAATCAGCATCTGGGGTCTCCTTACTCCACTGGGCAGTTGAGTTCATTGTGAGCATTTGTCTGGGACCTGGTGACAGCAGTGACCTGGATTTCCCCAACAGGGACTCGATCTCAAGGAGATCCCCCTTTATGGCTCCGGTTTTGGCCAACTGATCAGCCTGGTCGTTCCCAGTTTTGTCTGGCCCGTCTATTCTGGAATGACCCTTAATTTTTTTCCAATAGATAGTCATTCCATTAGAGGTGACCAGATCATCAATATTTTGTATTAGCTTGGCATGTTCATGTGGTTTGTTATTAGCACACAGCATGCCTCTGACTTTCCAATTTACCAGGTGCTCCACGAACCCATTCCGGACATAATCTGAATCAGTGATTATGACCAGTTTGGGGAGTTGGTGTTGGACGGCAGTGACGATGGTCTGATGAACTGCCATCAACTCCGCCACCTGACTACTGGGACCAATTTTGTACCCAGCGGAGGGTTCCGAGGCATCATTCACCCAGGCATTCCCAACGCCGGCCACCAGTTCCTTTTCCCCGTTGTCAACATGGTATCAGTACCCATCCATATAAACTGTGGGCATGCACTAGCACTTGTCTTCTTCATAGACTTAGTGCTTGGAATTCAGGTAGGCCTCCATGTTGACCTGAGTGTTGAGACTTTCGTCCTGGAGACAGATTTCTCTGGCACAATAATGCAAGTCAGCCAGAATATCTGACCTCCACAGGAAAGCCATGCTTGGACAGAATCCAGGAGGTAATTCAGGAATTAATCACATTTCCTTTTCCTACTCGGATTCCGTCACTTTGGAGGTATTGCAAAGGCTGCTGTGGAGTCTCCACTATGTTGTGCTCCCCCTGGATGAATGAGCGGTCATTTTTCAATGCCCACACCTTTGCCAGGAGTGCCCTCTCAGAATCGTTAATTTTTTCCTCCACAGAGGATAGAGCCTTGCTTGCATAGGAGATGACTTTATTGACCTTGTCATGCTTTTGGTATAATACTGCTGTCAAGCATGTATTCGAGAACCCTGTCTCCAAGAAGAACTCCTTGTTTTTGACATGGTAAACTAGACAAGGCGCTTGTGAGAGTCTTCTTTTGAGTTGCTTTACTGCCTCAGCTTGTTCAGGACCCCACTCCCACTTGACCCCCCTTCAACAGATGGATCAGGGGTCTTGTGACCTCTCTGTAATCCTCAATGAGCTTCCTGCTGTAATTAGTCAGACCAAGGAGGCTTCTTAGCTCACACAGAGTTGTGGGGTATTTGGGTTTTAGTAGTGCTTCCACTTTCTTCGCCTGGGGACAGAGACCCTCAGGGGTTATTTCATGACACCACATTGATACCCTTTCTCCGGCCCTTGCCAATTTCTGCAACCTCTCCTTTGCCTCTGGATCTTTCCCCTCCCCCTGAAGCACTCCATTGTGCATCCTCTGCTTAAGAAACTCTCAGTCGATCCTTCTTGTCCGGCTAACTATCGCCCAATCTCCATCACTCCCCTTTTGGGTAAACTCCTGGAAAAGCTGGCCATCTCTCAGCTAAACCTTCATTCCAATTCTGTTGACTCTCTCCATGACCACCAATCTGGCTTCAGAGCTGCCAGAAGCACAGAAACTGCTCTCCTGAACATCCGTGAAGATCTGCTCTCCAACCTTGACTCTATTTGTATTTGGTTTATTTATAAAGCGGCAACCAGAACCAGGGGCATACGGGCGCGTACGTTTTTTGATCATGTTACATAAGAGTACAGTCACATTAGCAAGCAGTATGCAACAGTTACAATAGTTGCGGTTACAAATAAATACATACATTGGTATTACAGGTACAAGCATACATGTTGCAATTAAGGCAGTGGGCCGAAGGTGAGACAGATAGTAATATTATTTACAATATGTACAGTGGATAGGCAGTAAATCTAAGCTCTAGGATGTTAAGCTGTCAATGTGTCCAGGTCATGAAGCCAACGTTTGATGTTGCGTTTAAATAGGTTGAAGGAGGTTACAGACCTGATTGGAACAGGTAGTGTGTTCCATAGCTTTGAGGCTTGTACAGGGAAACTAACTCCTCCCGAGTTATGGAGTTTGAATCTTGGTATAGACATAGGGCCTCATTACGACCCTGGCGCTAAGTGAAAAACGATGGCGGTAAATGGTTACCGCCATCGTTTTCCGCCAGGTCCGATCATGACCCGTGACCGTTAACTACGATGCCATTAGCGGCATCGTAGTTAACGCTACCGCTAACTGCGCTAAGGGTGTGCGCATGCGGCCGGCCACACCGTACTTAGCGCCATGGCGGAAAGGTACGCAAATGCTGACCCAAGCGGACATGCACCTAACGCCATCACCCAGCCCGTTAAGTACCTTACCGCCATGGTGCTAAGTACGCCATCGGGAACCAACCGTAAAGGGCCATGTAAAGTGAATGCAGCTGCCACAGGTGCACAGAAACAGCACAGGTGAAGGCAATACAGACTCAGGAAGTACAAAAAGAGCACACCCCACCCCTTCCCACACCCAGTCACACTCCACAATGATACCAATACGACTAGCAATGTTGGGGCTGGAGAACCTGATAGCAATGCAAGTGCTACTACAACAACAACAACAACAACAACAACAACAACAGGCTGCACAGAGGAGACGCAGGAGGAGAAGGAGGGCAAGGCAGGCCCAGCAAGCCCCACCAGCACAGCCAGTGCCACCACGCAGGCAGCCCCCAATCCCACGCATCAGAGCCAATCCATTCAACCTCACTGCTGAGCAGATCCACACCCTGTACCGTATGGACCGGGACACCATCACCGCCATCGTACACATGATACACAACGACATCGTCAGCATGATAGAAACTCCAACCGCCATCCCACCCCTACTGAAGGTAGTGTCTGTACTCCACTTCCTGGCCACAGGCACCTACCAGCACACAGTGGGGCACTTGCATGGCATTTCACAACCATTATTCTCACGAACCCTCATCCAAGTGCTCGATGCCCTCCTCAAACACACAGACGACCACATCTCATTACCACGGACTGCCCAGGACATTGCAAACACCAAAGTGGGTTTCCATGCACTAGCCGGCATACCCGATTGCATTGGTGCCATCGACTGCACCCATGTGGAATTGGTGGTTCCACGTGCCATGGAGGTACCGTACCGCAACCGGAAACAGTTCCACTCAATCAACGTGCAAATGGTCTGTGACTCCAACAAGATCATCACACATTGTTGTGCCCGATTCCCCGGATCAACCCATGATTCTATGGTCCTGAGGAACTCCACAATACCACGCTACATGGAGCGACATGCAGGCCCAAGATCCTGGCTACTCGGTGAGTCCAATGTCATGGAAGTGGGCAGGTGAATGACGTACTGATGCATACTCCACCTGGCTGAACGGGGGGGGAATGATGCATACTCCACCTGGCTGAAGGGGGGGGGAATGATGCATACTCCACCTGGCTGAAGGGGGGGAATGATGCATACTCCACCTGGCTGAAGGGGGGGGAATGATGCATACTCCACCTGGCTGAAGGGGGGGGAAATGATGCATACTCCACCTGGCTGAAGGGGGGGGGGGAATGATGCATACTCCACCTGGCTGAAGGGGGGGGGAATGATGCATACTCCACCTGGCTGAAGGGGGGGTGGAATGATGCATACTCCACCTGGCTGAAGGGGGGGGGGATGATGCATACTCCACCTGGCTGAAGGGGGGGGGAATGATGCATACTCCACCTGGCTGAAGGGGGGGGGGGAAATGATGCATACTCCACCTGGCTGTGAGCAACACAGAGAACGGAGACAGAGGATGGGCACTCACAATGCACTCAACCCCTCTGCATACATTGGGTGATGGCATGCAAAACAGGCCAGGGGAGCCATGAGCATATACTGGTTGCATTGTGTGAATCAATTAGTGCATGTAGAAGTGAGCCGAAGTAACAGTTGGATGCAGGCCATGGTGGCACATCATGTTCTTGATCAGACGACATGACTGACACATACATTCTCGCCTACATACAGGTGATGCAGGCTATCCCCTGAACCAGCACGAGGAGGACTTCAACCGTGCACATACACGTACTCGTGTGGTCATAGAGCAAACATTCGGCCTATTGAAGGCACGGTTCCGAAGCCTCAGCAGGTCTGGAGGGGCACTCCTGTACCACCATGAGAAGGTGGCAAAGATCGTCATGGCATGTGTCATGCTACACAATATGTGCGTCAGACGGAATGTGCCCCTGCCCCCTGACGCAGGACTGCAACCACCTGACGATGAGGATGAGGAGGGTGCAGATGGGGCCCCACCCCATGGAGGAGGCGACGCACAGGAGGGGCGTGCAATGCGCCAAAGTATCATCGACCACTGCTTCTAGCACACACGGCTGGTGTGAATCACATGGAGACTGCACTTGGGGCACTGTGTGTCTCTGGGACATGCACACTGTGGACTGTACACCAATAAAGCACACATATGCAATGAAAATGTCCACACATTTCATTTTGTGAAAGAAAAATGTGTATTCAAACAATGAAACGTCGTGACACACCCCCTACCCCCTCCCCCCTGAACACCCCAACACACCCCCTCCCCCCTCCACCCTGAACACCCCAACACACCCCCTCCCCCCTCCCCCCTGAACACCCCAACACACCCCCTCCCCCCTCCACCCTGAACACCCCAACACACCCCCTCCCCCCTCCCCCCTGAACACCCCAACACACCCCCTCCCCCTCCACCCTGGAATCCCTACGAAGGTGCGGTAGTGTCTGTGCAGCAGGGTGTGCAGTAGTCCTGCTCGACTGTCAAGCCACTAATGTGATTCCCCTCCCCTGGCCCCCGGGGCACCCCTGCCCGTGCTGCGTAGATTGCCCCCTGATCTGCGGATGGGGCTGCTCTGTGCCGAGCTGGCTGATGAGGATGGTCCGGCCTGCACATCTGGACGCATGTCCCTGATGGTCTGGACAAGTTCTGTGAGGACATTGCGCACAGCCGCGAGTTCCGTGCATATGTCCTTTGTGGAGGACTCTATGGCAGCTCTGACTCGGTCTGCCAAACTCTCCATGCCATCCCTTGGCACCCCACACTGTGCAACATGTTCGTTGAGGAGGGCGGATAGCTGCTGCTGGCGGGTAACCATTTCCTCAAGTGTCTGCTGGTTCTGCTGGGCCATGCCAAGTGGCATTTGCATGTGCATTGGGCTGCTCACCTCAGGCTGGGGGGATGGGGTGGCCGGCCAATCCTCGGCCTCCGACTGCCCCTGTGTGGCATCCGCCTGCAGGGGGCTTAGGGATATGCAGGGGGAATGTGGCTGGGCAGTGGGCATTTCCTCATCGATGAGCTCGATGCTGCCTGCCTCACTGTCGGAGGTTGCCGCTATGGCAGCGATTTCTCCCAGGGTGCTGCTTGCAGCAGAGCCTGTCCCTTCAGTGGGCACGAGTAGTGACATGTGCGGTGCTGCTGCTGGGTCTGTGTCTGCTGTTGTGGGGGCTGGCATTTGCCTGTCCTCTTCCCCAGGCAGGGTTTGCGGCTGGTGGTGTGTTTCCTTTCGGATGGCTGGGGTGGATGCCTGTGGCCTGGCCCTCTTGGTGGATGTGGATGCAGTGTTGTCCTCTTCCTGGAGGTCTGTGTCAGATCCTGTGGTGGAGCAAAGGAGGGAAAGTGTTATTGATGGGTACGCGGACATTGGCCGTGCATTGTGAGGGATGACATCTATACAGTGGGTACATGCAGCACATTTCAGGCAGGGGCATACAGGTTTTGAGCCTTTTGTGTGGAGGTAGCATGGTGGTATGTGTGTGCCAGCAGTTAGGTTGTGCATGCTGCATGTGTACAGGGTGGAGTCTGGATGTGTCTGTGGACATTCACCTGCCGATGTGTTGCATATGCGCTATGGGGCTACATGGTACTTCACATGATAGGACTTTGTTGAGTTTTGCATGGCTTGCTCTGGCCACCTACCTGCATCTCCTGAGGTCGGCGCTCCTCTCTCCATCCCTCCGACACCTTGGATGCTCTCCATCCCGATGGTGGATGCACATATTTCCTCCCATGCTTGCAGCTTAATGGGCGAATCCGATCCACCCCCAGTTGACGTGGCTAGGTTGCGGTTGGCTGAGAGGATGCTTCGGACACGGAGCCTCAAGTCGTCCCAGCGCTTTCTGCACTGCTGGGCTGTGCGGGGTACGGCCCCCACTGCACTCACACGCTGTGCCACTAGGGCCCATATGGCCTTTTTTTTTGCTATTGCCGGCCTTGTCATCTGCGCGAAGAATACAGCTGCAGCATTTTCTTGCAGGGTCTCTGCGAGCATGGTTAGTTCCTCCTTTGAGAAACGGTCTTGGTGCTGCCGGTCACATGCTTTTTTAACAACTTTGGGCATTTTTACTTGGCTAATTGGGTGGGTGATGGGTGTGGATAGGTGTCAGGGTTGGATCAGGTATGGTTGTGGAGGATGGCAATGGATTGTATTTTTCAAGATGGCCGTCGTGCAGTTTCCCGTTCCGCCGCGATGACGCTATTTCCGGTTCCGCCTATTTACGGTGACCGCTAATTACGCTGACCGCTAATTACGGTGACCGCTAATTGCGGTCGCCGCTATGGTGTGTGTGGCGGTAGTGCTCCTTGCGCGGCGTGCGATGGCGGTAAGGGCCGTTTCTGGCCCATTTACGCCATGCCGTACTTTACATTAACGCCATGGCGTAATGCACGTGCCCGATGGGTCGGAATATGCCGCACTTTACGCCATCGACCCACGGCGTAAACGTTGATTACGCCATGGCGGTAATGTTCGGTACTTACCGCCATGGTCGTAATGAGGCCCATAGTGTTAACTTGAGCTGTTCTAAGTGGTCTTGTAGATGTGTGTGGGGTAAGTTGGTTAGAGATGTAGGATGGTGCAAGGTTAGCCCTGGCTTTGTGGGTAATGGCAAGAACTTTGAGCTATATTCTGTGCTCTTTTGGGAGCCAATGCAGATTACGTCTAGTCTCAGAGATATGTGACTTCTTAGGGATGTTGAGGGCTGCATTAATAGCGTTATTTTGAGTTACTTGAGGTTTGTGAATATTTTTGCGGCTAGTGCCTAAGTAGAGGGCATTACAATAATCTACTTTGGACAAGACTAATGTTCTAGCAAGAGTAATGCAGTTGGGAGTGGAGATAAACGGCCTACATGCGGTAATAAGTTTACATGTGTAGGCGTCTGAAGACGCTACTGCATTGGTTTGTTTGGTGAAGGATAATGTGGCATCGAGGTAGATACCAAGGGTTTTAGTATTATTAGAGACAGGGATGGGGTTACTATCAATAATGAACGATTTGAAAGCAGTATTTTGTTTTTTTAGTTTAGCGCGAGTACCAAGGATAATCAACTCCGTTTTTTCGTCATTGAGACAAAGTCCATGGTGTGCCATCCACGCTTGAATTACTGCGTATATTTCATTGAGGGTTTTGCTGTCAGTCTCATAGTCACCAGAGATAGGAATGAATATCTAGGTGTCATCCGCATAATTAGTATACATGACACCCAGATAGTCAAGGATATCGAAAAGGGGCTTCGTAAATACATTATAGAGCGTTGGGGACACGCAAGAGCCTTGTGGGACACCACACGGGACTGGTGAGGGTTCAGCCGAGTCAGTAGGAGAAAAGACCCTCATGGTTCTGTTAACCAAGAAGGAGCTGATCCAGGCAGTGGCTGCATCGGAAAAGTGAGCTGCAGATTTCAGGTGGTGGCAAAGCGTTTGGTGGTTGACCAAGTCATAAGCTGCTGACAGATCAAGCAATAAGAGCAGTGCTAGTTTGCCATTGTCTTTTAAAATTTGAATCTGAGTAGTGAGATCTATTAGGGCAGTTTCCATGCCATGTCTAGGTCGGAAGCCAGATTGCCTTAGTCCCAGAAGATTGTTTGTTTCTAACATTTCCTCTGTCCTTATCCTACTTGATCTCTCCTCTGCCTTCGACACGGTCAACACACTTCCTTGCTCAATCGTCTCAGTGACAACTTGGGTATCACTGATCAAGCTCTGGCCTGGCTGACCTCTTTCCTTTCTGATCGACCCTCCCAGGTGCAACTTGGGACCTTCCTTTCATTGATCTCCCTCTCTACCTGTGGTGTTCCCCAGGGTCTAACCTCTTGCCCTGGCTTTTCAACCAATACCTTGCAGCTCTCGCCTATTGCATTTCCATTCTCTGCTCAAACTTCCAGTACTATGCTGCTGATACTCAACTCATTTTCAGGCTGCTCTCGGCCACCTCCTCTCCCTCCCTCATTTCTGATTACCTAATTACCATTTAAAATTGGTGTACTGCCAACAATCTTTGTCTAAATGCCAACAAGACTGAGATCCTCCTCATCGGTACACCTTCACCATCCTTTCACCTTACTCTCTGGCCAAGAACCTCGGGGTCATCTTTGACTCCACACTTTCCTTCTCCACACACATTTCTGACATCTCTAAAAAGTCAAACTTCTTACTCCACCTCCTCAGAGGTACTCTGCCTTTCCTCTCCTTCCCCCAGAAGCTCACTGTCTCTCAAGCTCTGGTTCTCTCCAGGTTGGACTACTGTAACAGCCTCTTTCTAAATCTACCTGCCTCCACTCTCCACCCTCTACAACTAATCCAGAACAGGACTGCAAGACTTGTCCTTGGCCTCAAGCCCTGGGGTGGTATCTCTCCAGCTCTGAAATCCCTTCATTGGCTCCCATTGGATGCAAGGATTACATTTAAAACCCTCTGCATTGTCCACAATGCTTTCTGGGGCCTAGGTCCAAAATACCTTCAACTATCCCTCCGCAAATACCTCCCCTCTCGAGCCCTTCGCTCCTCTAACTCTAACTCCTTCAGGGTCAGTCGTTTTTCAAAGAAACAAACTGGGGGCAGAACTCTGTCTTCAGCTGGGGCCTCCCTTTGGAACAGCCAACAAGCCACCTTGAAACCTGAGGAGAAACATCTCTGGTTCCGGAAGCACCTCAAGACCTTCCTCTTTGCTTCCGCCTTTGCCCCTCTTCTCCCCTGCTGTCCCGTTTTTTCTCTCTTGGCACTTTGCACTTGGACACCCTCTGTCTTTCGGGCCCAGGTACCTGCTCACCCTGCCTCCCTCCTGCACTGCCTCTGGGCCTCTCATTGTACTGGGTTCTGTATCTGTACCCATACAGTCCCCCACTCTTCCTCTGCACTTATCAGATATACCATATCTGACTGATCGTGCACTTGCTACTTGCTGGCTGCACTGCCACTTTTTCATTGCTTGTATTTATTTATTTAACTTATTCTTTTCTTTTCTCTCATCTGTTCTGTACTTTCCACTTTTCCCCCTTCCATGCACTTTCAGCCTTTTCCCTTCTCCATGCACTTGCACATTCTTAATGTCACTGGGCCTAGTAATATCTTTGTTTTTATCTTTTGTTCTCCCTTGTTCCCCTCCCTTTGCTTGGTCGTGCTCTGAAACACTTGTGTACGAGCACGATATAAATAAAATATCATCTCATATCATATGTCCCAAGAAGTTGACAAGGGTCTACACCACTGTGCCTTTTGGAAGGACAATTTTGCTCCGGCAACCCTCAACTGGGTCAGAACATAGCAGATTTCCGCTATGTGTTCCTCCACAGTTGAGCTTTTAATCAAGACATCATCCACATAGGCCAGGTAACCCCTTTCACCCAAGTCGGGCATGACCTTGTGTAGGAAGATGTTGAATTTGTTGACGGAGTTTATGTATCCGAAGGGAGTCCGGGTCCCCGTGTACTGCTGCCCCCCGAAGGTAAAGGTCACTTGTACTGGTCCCCCCTACTGACGGGCACGGTCCAGTATCCATTTGTCATGTCAATAGTGGTGTATACCTTTGATCCAGAATCTGGGCCAGCCCTTGATCAATGTAGGGAAGAGGCCATCGGGACATGTGGACCCGTTTGTTCAGCTCCCTAAGGTCCTTGCAAAGTCTCCATTGGCCATTTGGTTTTAAAATCCCCAGCACTGGATTATTAAAGGTGCTGTGCACTTGACAAATTATCCCACGGGACTCCAGGTTTTGATTATTTCCGTCAGGGACTCCATAGATGCGAGAGGCAAGCGATATTGCTTCACAAACACCGGTGTCATTCCAGGGTCCGTGGGAATTGATGTAGTATGCATCTCAGTGCGACCACAGTTGTACAAGTCCACTGCAAAGATATCTTGGAAATCTAAGAAAACTTGTTTCAACTTTTGCTGTTGCTCCTCAGTCTCACAGGCATCAGCGAGGTTGACCCACTCTTCAACCATTTGCCTGAAACCTGGGTAGACTTCAGGTTTTGCGATCTCAGCCGCCTCCTCCAGTTGTGTGGAGAGGTCTCTGGTTAGGGTGTTGACCTGGACAGAGGGTTTCAGGTCGGAGAGGCTGTCACAGTGGACCTGGAAGATCACCTCATCCTTTCTGATGTCACAGGTCACTCCTTTCACCTCATCCTTTCTGATGTCCCGCCGGTAGGGCAGGAGGAATACACCAGGAAATTCCCCCCCTGCCGGTTGAAGATCCTTTCTGGCGGTATGTCATCGTCATTATCATTGTCATAACAGTCATTGGGGATTGGTTTTATCAGCTCATTTCCTAGATCCATGAAAAAATGCTGGTCATAAACCGCCATTCTAATAATGGTGCCTGCGCCCAGAATTATACTCATGAGGACACTGTTATCCACCACTTTTGGAATGGTGTTGCGTTCTACATTGACTAATGGTGTTGGGTTTAACCCCAACCCCTGCTGTTGGAGATGGGCATTGAGGTGTACATATGGGTCAGGATTTTGTAGTTTCTGTCCTCTTTTAATCTTTAAGTCAAGTGGGAATTGTCAGGTCCGTCCTGGGATGGTGACCTCCTCTCCAATTTGAACTTCAACCATGTACGGCAGCAATTTAGCTGACCGAAATGCCTTTACAGAATCATCAAAGCCCATGGGATTGCCCCCCAGTCGGGACCAGGCCTTGTAATTTATAAGGTCCAAATTAATTACAAACCGATTGAGAATGTCACTGCCTAAATAGAATGCACATTTCGCACGACCCAACAATTATGTTCTATGCTTTTGTCACCTATAGAAATTTTGAGCATACACCTGCTAGGCAGGAGATGTTTGGAATTGGGAGCTTCCATGCCCATTTCCCACTTATCAATCAGTTTAACTGTGGGAATGGTTGGATCTTTTTAGAGCTTTCTGAACATGGCTTCGCTGATGAAGCTCTTTCCGTTGTTCAAGCACACTCGTGCGAGAACAGACTCCTTCCCCTCATTAACTGAATAGGGAGGAACAACTGTTCTCTTATTTTCTGAATGTCAGCTAGGCTTTGAGCTGGTTTTTCATCACTTTTGACTATAGAATTTGGATTTTCAGATTGTGAATTGGTATACAATTTCAAAGGTTGATTTTCAGGAATGGAGAGGCGTTCCCATCACCAGTTTGTTGTCCTTCAACAATTTCTGTAATATCAGGTATTTGATTATTGTAGAAATGAAACTCAATATGATCAGATTTTTGTTCAACCATGTGGCATGTGCCATTTAAACTAACATGCTTGACACTTTGTTTTAATTTTATTGGCCGGTTAGTCTGAGTCGGGAGGTCCTTATTTATACAGTGTATCAGGGGAGACAACCCGCAAACGAGATCACTCCCTAATAGACACGGGGTGACCTCTGGACTCACAACTATGACCGGGTGTTTCACTTTGTGTCGCCCGATTCTAATTTCCAGATCCGCAGTCCTCTTGACAGGAATTGCATTCCCGCCAAAGTTCTGGAGTTGTCCAGGAAGAGGGGTGAGAGGGATCTGGTATCTCTCCCCCTTTCCTGAATTCAGCTTCTCAAAGGCCCTTTTGGACAGAAGAGTGGCTTGGGATCCAATGTCCACCAGTGCTGAAAATGCACATTGCACTTGAACTCAAACAGGGCATAGAATCTACCATCCTTCGCCTCAGGCGGGCAAAGGTAATCAGCATTTTCGGCAAGCTGGATGGACAATTTCTTTATTTTGGACTCCAATGGCGTTTTGCACAGTTGTCTGTGCCGGAGCCTGGGAATCTGTAACAAAAATGTTGCATCCTGAAATAGGTGGGATTTCGAGATCCTCTTTTTCCCTTTGCTCTGTGCTCCCCCTTTTCCCTGGTGGCAGTCACTAGAACCAGTTTGTGGGGAGGATCCCTGCACCAATATTTTGTTCTCTGGATGACAATTCTGGGGTTCATGGATGGGAGATTCTAAATCAATCCCCACACCTACCCAGTCCGGGTTCTGGTCTCTTGGAACCCATTCTTCTTTGGGAGGAGTTCCCCCATCCCTGAAGGAGAAGATTTCCTTTCCAGAATCCTCCAAGGATTCTTCCCCTACAAACTGGAGGACATTGACTTCCTCCACAAACTGGGTCTTTTTGGTTTCTTTATTTCTCCTACCCACCCTCTGTTCCCTGGGTGGCAGATTTTCGGGGGCAAAGAGATTTTAGTCCCAGTTCCGGGGTGTCCAGGGACTTTTCACGGGTAAGGAAGGAAGCTTCCTCTAGGGCTTTTCACCCCACTTCCTCACATGCCTCCTCCTCTGGAACCGGTGGGTTGTCGGGGTTCTTTCCCCATCATTGTTCTTGGGTGCCAGACCCTTGGTCTGAGGGGTTCTGAGCCGCCATGTTCATCTGAGGGTTTTGTTGAGCCCTAAACATGCATCTTAGATCATGAGTGAGGTTCTGGACCTGGTGCTCCAGTTGAGACACCCGCTCCGGCTGGTATGGGGGTCTTTGCTCGAACTTTGGTTGTTCTTGGGAAGGGTAATTATCCCTTCTCCCAAAGTATCCTGGGTACTGGGGATTCCCTTGGTAATCATCCACCCTTGGCCTCCCCTCTCCCGGATTGGGTAGTCTGGACTTCTGAAGGCGTGGAGAGAATGGAGGGTTGTCCTGTATGTTGGGGTTTGGCAGGTTACCAGGGGAAAAAGCTTAACCCACGATTAGGGGGATTACTGCCCTCCTGAGGGAAGTTAGGAGGGAAGTTTCTTGGGGCATTACTCACCTGATTGGATCCCCCATTGGGCTGGGGGAGTAGGTTGGTTGCCCTTATATCTGGGACTGATGTAATCAGGAGAGTTAGGGGTCCCATTGGTGGGGTTACCTACCTGACTAGCACCTGCTGCTGCTTGATCAGAAGGCCGTGTTTGCCTCTGATTTGGCTGGTTTTGGGAGTGTGTATTTTTATCCTCCCCCCATTTCTAGGTCCAAAATGAGGCGAACCTTCACCTCTGCCACCTTAACAGCAGGTTGTTGGTTGGTTTGTTTTTTTTGTCTGGTTTTTGTTTTCTGCAGGTTTTTGGACCTCATAGATCTGTGTAGCCTGCTCTATTACCCAGTCCAGGGTCCTGTTGTCGTGAAAATCCCTTACCAGCTGGCTCATTATATATTTTGGGAGCGCATGAAAATAGGTGGTGATAAATTCTCTAAATTCACCCGCCTGGTGGTTTGCGCAAAGGCGCGTTTTAACTCCTGCACAAATTGTCTTAGGGCCTGATCCTCCCCACAATGCAGATTGTAGGCTGCTTTGCAGTCCTTCTGGGGATTCCTGTGTGTGGAAAAGTGCTTCAAGATGGCCGCCTTATAGGTGGACCACCTTGAATGGTTTTGGTCTTCCAGCCCAGCAAAGAAGCTGCAGTACTTCAGAGAGAAAGTCCATTTGGCATAGTCTATGCAGTTTTGGCTATTTCTGATGTTAAAAAATCCATCATCTGTTCGCATAGCTCCAGTTGCTCCTAGACAGCATATTTTGCATTTTTGTGATAAAAGGTAATGCAACTCCTAATGGCTTTAATTTGTTTGATGGGGTCTTTTAACAGAGCTCTTTTTTGTTTATTAGCCTTCTTTGGCCGCTTCACCTGAGTCCGTTCGACCTCAGACTCAGAGCTGCTGCTATTTGAGGTCCCCTTGCTATCTTCTAGGCGCTCCCTAATTATTTTTGTTTGTAAGTGGCTCTCAGAATGGTGGGGCCTAGTTCCTTCTCTCCTCTTGTCTCTTGGGCTCTCTGGTTCACTCCCCTTGGACTCCCTCTTTCGCACAGGAGAGTAGTCTTCTGACTCCTCCCTACTGCCAGGGTTAGTGGAGGATCCCCACTGACCTGATCAGGTGGAGGTTTTTAGAATGTTCTTATGGGGGCTCAATTCATGCTCTTTTTGTTCTGCAAAGCGAACCAATTAGTCCCTTTGTACATGATGTTTCTGCAGGTCTAACTCCCGGAGTTTTTCCTCACAAGAGTCTTCCGGGTCAGATATGTTGGCCAGAATCTTTTTGAATCTGAACAGGGATGCCTGCCCATCAGTCTCTGATGGACGCTGACTCACCAGCTTAATCATGCTAGGCTTATTTAATTCTGACTGCCTCATGATTCCTGGTTCTTGTGAACCGGGAGACATGAAGTCAGCAGTGCCTTGCACATACAAAGTGTTAAATGGGTTTGAGGCCCTTAATACAGAGGGCATCACACTGATCAGGGGTGGCCCTGTCCCTCTCTATGTGTTCGGGGTCCCTCAAGTTGTGATTTAATCTAGCACACTCTTTTTCTAACCTCTCTATTTTCTCCTTCTCAGCTTCTACCTCTTCATAGTAGGCAAAGAAGCCTTTTGCTCTGCTATCAGGGCTTGACTGGCCTCTATGACCTTGTCACAACCTGATGATACCTCCTGAAACTTCTACTCACCTGTATCTTCAATGGAGTGCTCTGGGTTCTCTGAGTCCTTCTTTCGCCGCTGCTTCTTTGGCTCTTTACTCTTCTTCTCTTTCTTCTGGTAGAGGTAAGGGGGAACTCCCTCGGTTGCCATCTTGATCGGAACAAATCCCAGGTCTAGGGGACCGCCGAGGAGCAAGCCCCAAATTCAGGGAAAAAGCTGCAGGCGTAAAAAAACCCTGGAAGATGTTGCAGTCTTTCTTAAACTTTAAGTAGTCTGATGTAAGTTCCCACAAAAGAAAGTCCTTATGTGTAAGAGTCACTGTTAGCGCTGGATGTCAAGGAAAGTAACTGCAGCTGTGTAGGGAGTCTCTTCCTGGACCTCCGGTGATCTGGTAGATGGGTTAAATTCAGGAAGCTTCTTTTTAGCAACAGAATTGTGTGGGTATTCCAGAACGAGGAAGGCTGGATGGCGAGCTACACCAGAAAGGTGTTAAGAAAGGAAACCGCTTAAGCAAACGACGCGGTTGAAAGGAGTGAAACTTTATAGTTAGACAGAAAAAAGACAGACTTGAAACAAAAGGGAGAAAGTTGTAGGAAGCTAGACAAGAAATGCCGCCTGATGTTAAACGCTACCAATGTCAAGGGAAGGTGGCTTCAGTCGGAATAGGTAAACGGAACCGAAGAGAGAAGTATACAGGCAGAATGACTGCAGAGACAAAAGTTACTAACCGGCTAAGCGCAAGCAGGAGAAATGAAACTAAACGGAAACAGTGACAAAGGTAGAATTGAACCCATGAACAGAGTACCTGAGATGAGGCTGAGCACCCGAACATGCGGGAAGGTCACAGAATCAAGAACGAAGAGATACATGGAGACAGAAGTTAGGAAACTAGAAACGCGAGCACACTGAGGAAAACAGGTACTGGCAGCGTCAGCACCAACAGACGGATAACACGCACGGAAGCAGCGTCCTGATGGCTGTAAGAATACTTTGGTGGCCATCTTGAAAAAAGACTAGATGATCAAAACGGAAACAGAAGGACCCATTTTAGGTGTATCGACACCTCTGCCAGCATTTCCAGGGACGGTGCATGACAGTATGCCCCCTTCTGTGCCCACTTCCCAAGGGCTTTCCTGGATACAGTCTTTGAAACCGCTGTACCAGTCTAGGGGCATGCACATGAGATTTGGGTTCCCAGGTCCTTTCCTCCTTGGGGTATCCCTTGCAGTGGACCAAGTACTGTAAGACCCCCTGTCTGTACCTAGAGTCCACTATCCTGGCGACCTCATATTCCTCCGGTTCTGGGGCACAGTGTTAGGGAGAAGGAGCATTCTCAAGAATATGCTAATTTCCATTACCTTTTGAGACCCCCAGCAACTTTGCTGGATTTTTAGGGTTTACATTTTTACCTGGAAAAAGTGTATGCCTTTTTTCCCACTCTTTCATGTATTTTGATGTGTGTTTTACTTTTGTGTTCTTTGGATATGGTGTTTTTAGACAAACTCCATAGGCATCATCTTTTTCTTGAGTGTCACACAGCACCTTCAGTGCAGTGGCACAGGGATGTCTTTCAGACTCCCCAAGGTTTAAATACCTTCTCTGGGAGTGACTACCATCTCCCAGAGCATGTGAAGTTAAATTAACTTTACTAGTCATTTTAAATACATAGACCCAGCACACACTATCTTCCTATAGAGTGCTGGAGGGGTTGCTTAGCATACCCTGTGTCTAAACACTCATGTAACAGTCAAATGTTACCCCTTTGTCTTGAAATGGCTGGTGGCAGTGGTTTTAGAACAAACTACCATGATTTTTCCCCAGCGGGAACACTGGTAGCTACAAATCTGGTCCGCCATGTTTTTCAATATGGCGCCCATGACCCCTCTATAAAAACAGACTCCGGTCATCTTTTTTCGGTGTTTGTTTTAGGAAAGGTCCTTCTTGTGTTTAACTCTGCGCGCCAAACCAGGTTTGGTCCCTTTGTTCGATGCCCTTTGGCGGGCATCAGTGCTGAAGCCCTCCTCTGGCGCCTGAGTGTCTGGGGTGGACAGGATGTGAGGGAGATGCCCGAAACTCCCTGTGCTTAGTCTCCTAGGAGACCTGAATGCACTCTGGCGTGATTGGCTGGCTGACTGTCCGGCAAGGACAGCCACCCTGCTGGGTGAGTGGCAGCTAAACTGGGATGAATGGGAGAAAACTGTTGAAAAGGCGAGTCTCCAGGATTGGAAGGCAGAGTCGACCACTGGAACGAAAGAACCAAAGACGAGCTGAAGGAAGACGCCTACTGCAACCCCGGACCGTTGGTTTGCCCGGTGAAGCCCTGCTGCAGGTCCGAATTGCCTCAAACTCCCTCGACAGAGAAGCTCCTTCAAGGACGACTTCTTCCCTTGAGCTGGTGGGAACAACCAACTCGTAAGCAGCCAGGACACCGTCTCCATACTGGTCGAATTTTCTTCAGAGTGCTGTTGAAAACCGGATAGCCAGTGAGAAGGATACCAGTTTGTGGGCTTTAAGGCACTCACACCTTAAACTAACACTTAGCCAAGCTTGTGGCCTCGTCCCTGGGCAGTGCAGGAACCTCCCGACGTCCTCCTTCTTGTCCCCATGACTGAAGCTCAGGAAGAGCAAGATCTGCAGCAACTGTTAGGAACAACTGCCTCAGCTACAGCTTTTCTTCATACCTAAGGTACTGTGCAAACGCGGTGTGGAACTAGTTTCTGCCGCAGTGAAAATGTGTGAAACTTTCCCAACTTTGGGGCCTCGTTCGCTCCTAAACCGACATATAACTCTTTTTCTGGCAAACTACTTCCTTGATCATTGGCAAAGACTTAACCATTTACTACCAGAACTGTGCTATACTATCCAAGACTCTGAACCATTGACTTTGGCCCAGGCCTATTGAATTGAATTTCTGCTTGTAGTGAACTGAAACCATTTGCCCTGCCTATGAAAGTAATTGTGCTTTAACTTCCTTTAACCTGGTCTTTCTACCCCTTTTGAAAGTAACTGAAGTGGCTTTTTGCTCCCACTTCAGGGGAACTTAACTTGTTCAGAAACGTATTGGTTGTCTACTGTAGTATATTAGTGTGTGATATTGAGCTGCTTTCTTACTGGTGGAATGTTTTCCAACTGACTGTGTAAATAAATGTATATTCTTTTACCAAGAAACCTTGAATAGTGTTTGTTTGAACTACTGTGATTGCAAGTCCTTTGTCTAACCTCTTGTACTGCTCGCATTACTCTTGAGATGAGTTTGGCTGCTCAACCACTGCTACCACATAACTGTGTAGTACTGGCTTGTACCAAAGGTGAAATTGTGCTTACACTTATAGGGCCTCATTACGACCCAGGCGGTAAGTTACCGCCTGGGCCGTGACTTTACCACCATGGCGTAAACTACGTTTACGCCATGGTGGTTGGCGGATTTACCGCCCCATTCCAACCTTGGCGGGGCGGTAAATCCCCATTTTCCCATTTTCCCTTCCCCATTCCCATTTTGCCCCATAGGGCATAATGGGAGTGGGGAAGGCGTTAATTACGCCACCGTAAATTACGGTGGCGTAATTAACTCCATGGTCCCTTGGCGCCATGGATTTTAACACCTGCTAAAAGCAGGTGTTAAAACCTCCATGGCGCTAAGGGACCTCGTACTCAGGCGGTAAGGGTCGGCGCTGTTTACGCCGCCATAAACCCCTTACCGCCTGAGTCGTAATGAGGCCCATAGTCTTAATTGTGTGTAGAGTTCCCAAAGGGTACTGCATGTAATTCTGCCTAACACTGGTGTACAGTGTTGAGGATAAAGTATAGTTGTTACATTGAGAGTGCTGCTATTACCTTTGTTCAAATAACAATCATAAGGCTAAGCACCACTAGAGAAGCAATTGTTTATCACGTCTGATATGGATAGCTACAGACAGGAGACCCTAGTCATTTTGATCAACTGAGAGAAATGTGTAAAGCTAGAAACCTCACTGTTAAAGGCAAGACAAATGAACTGATAGAAAAGTTGTTGGAATGTCAAAGTCAAAGAAATAGTTCTGCTGTACCTACTTCTGATGAACATGTGGAAAATGATGATGAGGATGATAATGTTTCAGAGTCCAACTCAAATGCTATTGATGAGTTAGATGAGGCAGAGGAGTCTCAAGATGTAGGCCTCACTTTACCTCTACCTGCTCTTAGGCCCCAATCTTTTGCCACAGGGGCCCCACCAGGTACAATGTTGAATCCAGAGTTTGTCTCTCTTCAGAAGATGAGACTTGAGTTAGAATTCAAGAGACTCCAAGCCCAAACTGAAAGTAAAAATCAAGAACTTAAGCTCAGAGAAATGGAGTTGAATCATGCACTTGAAATTAAAAAGTTGTCTCTTGAGAATGGCTCTCTCCCAGAGTCTTCTAGGTCTTCCAGTCCTAAGAGGCCTTGCATGCCCAAAGATGCAGTAACCATGTATGAGGTTAAGCTTGATATTTTGGATTGGCTGGCAACTTTTGAGTATAACCATGGGATTCAGAACATAACAGGGAATCAGCTGATTCCTTGGCTCTTTTCTAGGCTATCCCCAGTTGCATCTGATGTTGTAATGGAGATGGGAGAAGTGGACAGAATGGAGTGTGAAAGTGTGAAACTAGCTTCGATAGCTATGTTTGGGAAAACTCCTTCCCAGTATTTTAAGAGGTTTAGAACCCTCAAAAAGCATGATGGTACCCCTTGGGCTACCTGGGTTTGTGAACGTTTGAAAGAACTTAGGTGGTTGGGTTAAGGGTTACAGAGTTAACACTTATGAAGGTGTGAGAAATCTGTTTTTGTTGTAGTCTATCTATAATGCCTGCTCTCCTGAGCTGAGACAGCACTTGGCTGACTCCAAGGAAATTGATCCAAAGAAGTTAGCAAGGGCTGCTGACTTGTGGGTTGCCAACAGGGCTACTCACAAGGATTCTGCGGTAACTCAGAAGAAGGATGAGGGAAAGCAGCACAAGAGAGATAACAAAGATAATTCTAATACCTCCAATCCAAAAGAGGGCTCCAGACATAAGAAGGGTAAGCCACAAGGGACAACGAATCAGGCTAGTGTAACCTCTGGTGCTAAACCAGAGGTGGTCCAGGCCAGACCCCCATTCATAAAGACATTTGGAAAATGTTATCCCTGTGGGGCAACTGACCATGTGAAAGGGGATCCCAGATGTAAGGGTAAACCTTCAGGGATCCACACTGTCTCCTTAGCCTTCTCCCCAGAGGACAATGTTCAAATGGCAAGTGGAAAATTTCACCTACTGGCTGACGAACCCATGAAAGTCTCAGCCAGTGTTTCTTTAGTGTCCCTTGGTCTGGGGGAACAGCTGAACTTAGATGTCTACAATTTCATTCTAGACAATACTAAAGAGTATTACAAAGACAGTGTTCTTGTGAATGGTCAGGAGACTTCTGCCATCAGAGACACTGGGGGCAAGCATTACTGTAATGAATGAAACTTTTCTCAAGGTAGAGGATGTTGTTAAGGCACCCAAATACCTCCTAAGCTTGCTGGAGGCCCTGTCCAAATGCTTCCACAGTTACCAGCTCTCATCCAGTGAAATGGCATGACTGTCAAGATACCTGTTAGTGTGCATAGTGAAGCACCTTGGAGAGTCCTGTTGGAGAATGACTTAAAAACTCCTGGAGTTGTATCAAGCACCCCCAGGCCTCCCAGCAAAAGGAAACAGGAGCCGACTAGGAAGGCCAGAGAGAGTACCTTAAGGGGCCCTCCAGGGGAACTTATAGAGGAAACTATAACCCTCAGTTATAACCCCCAGACCACAGGACTTACTGACTGCAATTTCTAAGAAGGAGGAGAAGGGGAAACCTAGAACCTCAAAGAAGAAGTCAGCCAGCACTCCTGTGCTACCAACCAGGAAACCCCCCGAGAGGACTGTCCAAAGTCACAGCTGTGACTCCTCCACCAGCAGAGCCTGAGTGTGAGGAACAACCTTGTGTGGTTGAATCAGCTGCTGAGGAATCAGAGCTGGAAGAAGACCTGGCTCCTGTTGGAGATCTGGATCCTGCAGACCATCCTGAGCTGCAGTCTTTACTTGCAGAAGGTGGACCCTGCAGGGCAGACTTCAGCAGAGGTCAAAGAGAGTGTCCTACTCTTGAAGGTCTTCGCCAACAGACAGCTTCCCAGCTGGAAGGGCATGGGCCAGGGAAGCATAGGTTATACTGGGAGGATGGCCTCTTCTATAGTGAACCTAATGAGTCTATTCCAGGGGACTACAAAAGATTTTTAGTGCTTCTGGAAAGCAGACAACAGTTCCTACAGTTAGCCCACAAGATCCTTTGGCTGTTAATTTGAGCTTCAAGAAGACTAAGGAGAGGCTTTCTCTGTATTTCTACTGGCCTAAGTTGGATCCGATGTAGATAAATTCTGTAGGAGCTGTCACACTTGTCAGACCTCTGGCAAGAGTGGAGCCAAGAATTTGGCACTCTTAGTGCCTCTCCCAGTGGTGAGAGTCCCTTTTGAGAGGGTAGGAATCGACATTGTTAGTCCCGTAGACCCTCCAACTTCTTCAGGCAACAGGGTTATCCTGGTTGTAGTAGCCCATGCTACCAGGTATCCTGAAGCAATATCTATGAGGACTGTTACAGCTCAGGCTGTAGCTAAGGCCCTACATGGTATTTTTACCAGGGTAGGTTTTCCTAAGGAAGTCATCTCTGATAGGGGATCCAAATCTATGTCCCACTACATGCAGGCTATGTGGAAAAACTGTGGAGTGACTTACAAATTCTCATCTACCTACCATCCACAGACAATTGGATTGGTAGAGAGGTGTAACCATACAATGAAGAGCATGATAGATGATTTAGAAGAACTCAGAAGAAAGTAGGACCATATACTGCCATGCCTTCCATTTGCTTATAGAGAAGTCCCTCAGAAGGGAGTTGGATTTAGTCAATTTGAGCTTCTCTATGGCCATCCAGTTAGAGGCCACTTGGCCCTGGTTAAGGAGGGGTTGGAGAGTGCTCCTTCCCCCAAGCCAGTGAGAGCCACTGACTATGTGATAGGTCTCCGGAGGAGAATGTCACACATGATGGCAGAAGCATCAGATAACTTGAAAGCAGGTCAGGCTCTGGTGAAGTATTGGCATGACCAGAAGGCCAACATGGTCCAGTTTACTCAAGACCAGCAAGTTCTAGTTATGGTACCTACAAGGCAGAGGGCCTTACAGGACAAGTGGATAGGACCCCTCAAGGTTGTGGGCAAACTTGGAGAGGTCAACTATCTGGTGGATTTAGGCAATCCTAAAGAGGCTCCCAGAGTCTTTCACACAAACTGTCTAAAAGCTTATGTCTCAAGACCAGAATTAGGAGCATTGCTTCTAGCTTCAGCTCAAGAGGAAGAGAGTGAACCTCTACCTGACCTACTCGGAGGCCAGCTTTTATATGAGTTAGATGAGAAAATTGAAGGAGTCAATTTCTCTTCTAATCTGACACTGGAACAACAGGAGGAGTGCAAGTTTCTGTTAAATCAGTTTGCCTCCCTGTTTTCACTATCACCAGGCTTGACCCCCTGGGGCCAGCATGATATTCTGACTGGTGACTGTTTACCTGTTAAAAGCAGAAGTTACAGGATGTCAGACCATGTAAGATCCCACATAAAGGAAGAGGTCAACAAGATGCTTGATCTTGGGGTAATAGAGTCATCTACAAGTCCATGGTCTAGTCCAGTTGTACTAGTGCCAAAGGCAGGATCCAAAGAGTTGAGATTCTGTGTGGACTATAGAGCTCTTAATGCAGTCACAAACACTTATGCCCATCCTTTAACAAGGACAGATGAACTGGTGGACAAACCTGGGTCAGCCAAGTACTTCAGTACATTTGAACTCACTTCAGGATAGTGTCAAATAGCACTGACAGAAAACTGCATTCTCAACCCCAGCAGGCCTCTACCAGTTTAAGGTAATGCCTTTTGGACTAGACAATGCACCTGCAACATTCCAAAGGATGGTTAACCAGGCTCTGAATTGGATGGAGGACTTCTGCCTGGCATACTTGGATGACATTGCAGTGTTCAGCCCTACTTGGAAAGAACATGTTGACCACTTAGGCTATGATTTGCAGGCTCCTGAGCAGGCCCATCTGACCATAAAGGCGAGTAAGTGTCAAATTGGTCATAGTAAAGTGGTCTACCTTGGACATGAGGTAGGAGGAGGTGAAATCAGGCCATTGCCTAGCAAAGTACAAGCTGGACTTAACTGGGCCACCCCTACTACTCAATACCAGGTGAGAGCCTTCCTATGCCTCACTGGTTACTATAGGAACTACATAGAGAACTATGGGACCATAGCTTCTCCCTTGAAATGATCTCCTCACCCACATTCCCTAAAAAGGTCAGGTGGAATGAGGAGTGCACTCAAGCATTTGAAGGATTTAAGAACACCCTTTGTCAAGCTCCAGTCTTAAGAGCTCCTGACAATAACCAAACCTTCATTGTGCAGACAGATGCTTCCAATACAGGTAGAAGTGCAGTTCTGAGTCAGCTGGATGAGAAAGGTAGGGAGCACCCCATTTGCTTCATCAGCAGGAAGCTGAAGGAACCTGAAACAAGGTGGGCACCCATTGAAAGAGAATGTTTTGCTATTGTGTGGTCACTGAAGAAGTTTAGACCATACTTGTATGGATCTACTTTTGTGATTCAGACTGACCACCAAACCTTGGGATGGTTGATGCAAATGAAAGGAGAAAACCCTAAACTACTGAGATGGTCAATCAGCCTGCAAGGGTTTGATTTTTCCATTGAACACAGGTATGGGTGTCACCACCAAAATGCTGATGGTGTCTCCAGGATGTTTGACCAACTCATCCAGGAGTGGATTAAATCCTCCTGTCCCTTAGCCTAGGGGGAACAGTGTTAGGGAGAATTCTCAACAGTGTGCTAATTTCCCTTACCTTTTGAGACCACCAGCAACTTTGCTGGATTTCTAGGATTTACATTTTTACCTGGAAAAGGTGTAAGACTTTTTCCCCACTCTTTCATGTATTTTGATGTGTGTTTGACTTTTGTGTTCTTTGGATATGGTGTTTTTAGACAAACTCCATAGGCATCATCTTTTTCTTGAGTGTCACACAGCATCTTCAGTGCAGTGGCACAGGGGTGTCTGTCTGTCTCCCCAAGGTTTAAATACCTTCTCTGGGACTGACTACCATCTCCCAGAGCATGTGAAGTTAAATGAACTTTACTAGTCCTTTTAAATTCATAGACCCAGCAAACACTATCTTCCTATAGAGTGCTGGAGGGGTTGCTTAGCATACCCTGTGTCTAAACACTCATGGAACAGCCAAATGTTACTCTTTCCTCTTGAAATGGCTGGTGGCTGTGGTTTTAGAAGAAACTACCGTGATTGCTCCCAAACGCGAACACCGGTAGCAAAAAATCGGGTCAGCCATGTTTTTCAATATGGCGACCATGACCCCTCTGTAAAAACAGACTCTTGTCATCTTTTTTCACTGTTTCTTTTAGGAAAGGTCCTTCTTGTGTTTAACTCTGCGTGCCAACCCAGGTTTGGTCCCTTTGTTCGATTCCCTTTAGCAGGCTTCAGTGCTGGAGCCCTCCTCTGGCGCCTGAGTGTCTGGGGTGGACAGGATGTGAGGGAGGTGCCCGAAACCTCCTGTGCTTAGTCTCCTAGGAGACCTGAATGCACTCTGGCGTGACTGGCTGGCTGACTGTCCGGCAAGGACAGCCACCCTTCTGGGTGAGTGGCAGCTATGCTGGGATAAACGGGAGAAAACTGTTTAAAAGGCCAGTCTCCAGGACTGGAAGGAAGAGTCGACCACTGAAACGAAGGAAACGAAGACGAGCTGAAGGAAGTCGACTTCTGCAACTCCTGGACCATTGGTTTGCCTGGTAAAGCCCTGCTGCAGGTCTGAATTGCCTGAAACTCCATCGACAGAGAAGTTCCTTCAAGGACGACTTCTTCCCTTGAGCTGTTGGGAACAACCAACTTGTAAACCGCCTGGACACCGTCTCCATAGTGGTCGAATTTTCTTCAGAGTGCTGTTGAAAACCAGATAGCCAGTGAGAAGGATACTAGTTTGTGGGCTTTAAGGCACTCACTCCTTAAACCGACGCTTAGCCAAGCTTGTGGCCTCTTCCCTGGGCAGTGCAGGAACCTCCCAACATCCTCCTTCTTGTCCCCATGACTGAAGCTCAGGAAGAGCAAGATCTGCAGCAACCGTTAGGAACAACTGCCTCAGCTACAGCTTTTCTTCATACATAAGGTACTGTGCGAACATGGTGTGGAACTCGTTTCTGCGGTGGTGAAAGTTTGTGAAACTTTCCCAACTTTGGGGCCTTGTTTGCTCCTAAACCAACATATTAATAAAGTTACTCACTGTAGTCACTACCTTACTCCTAGTCCATAGTCCCCTTTCCTCCATACTTATGGGACATTCCTCAGTCCTGTGGGACGGGACCGGAGCGCTTTGTAAAAAGCATCACATTTTTCCAAAAATGTGTCCTTCTCTTTTTACGTGGGGTACCGCACGCGGCCATAACCCCACCCTCCTTAGCTCCGCCCAGCGCATCGCTTGTCAGTCTTTTTCCATCGCCTTTAAACAATAACAGAGGAACCTTATTAGAGGGGATGGCGGGTGGGCGTATGGAGGAAAGGGGACTATGGACTATCATGTAAGGTAGTCACTACGGTGAGTAACTTTATTATACTCCTGCATCCCGTCCCCTTTCCTCCATACTTATGGGAGATTCCCAAGCACGCCTCACATGAATTACGGGTGGATGGAAAACTCCTTACTGAAAAAGTTTTTTGAGCACAGCCTGGCCAAACTGAGCATCAGCTCTGGAGCAGTAGTGTTTACAAAAAGCCGATGGAGAGGCCCATGTAGCCGCTTTTGCGATGGTCTCCCAGGGGACGTTCTTTTGAAAAGCACCCGCAGCTGCTTTGCCCCGTACCAGGTGTGCGTGAACCCCTTTAGGGGGAGGTCCAGCCAGAACAGTGTAAGACTCCATAATACAGGCAGCAACCCATCTGGAGATAGTTGCTTTGGAGGCCGGTTTACCCTGCGGATAACCAAAAGTCACAAGTAGTTGAGAACTAGTAAATTCAGGCGTAGATAGAACTTAAGAGCTCTTCTAACATCCAGACAATGCAAAACCCTTTCGGATTCCGAAGCCGTGTTTGGAAAGAAGAGGGGAAAAGAGATTTACTGATTTAGATGGAAATCCGAGACCACTTTCGGTAGGAAAGAAGAAGGATTCGTCCTCAGGACAACCTTATCCTTGTGGAAAACCAAGAAGGGATGCTCCACCGACAAAGCCTGGAGCTCACTCACACGTCTTGCCGAAGTCACGGCGATCAAGAAGGACACTTTCCACAAAAGGTGCTTAAGATCCACCGTAGCCATTGGTTCGAAGGACTTATGACACAATGCCGTAAGGACCAGGTTCAGATCCCATGTCGGATGCGGTTACAGGGGAGTAAAGAAGCGTTAAACCCGCAAAGTGCCTTTTTACCACTGGATTTGATAATGAAAAAGAGCACTGGTCTGTGGATAAGTAAGCAGCAACAGCCGAAAGATAAGTTCTACATGAGAGGACATGAACGCCCGACTCCGCTAGATGAGAGACGAAGGACAGCACTGTGTCGATCGTAGCCCCCCTAGGGTCCAATTATTTGGCTAAGCACCAGTGGCAGAACCAAAGCCATTTGCTCTTGTATTGAGATCTTGTCGAGGGCTTCCTGGCTGCCTGAATAATGCACATGTTATCAGCAGACAGGTTGAGATGTTCTAGAGATCTGAACTCAGGCGCCATGCCGCCAAGCTGAACGTTTGTGGGGAGGTATGCCGCAGCTGCCGATCTCTCTAGTGAAGCAGGTCGGGAACCAACGGAAGCCTTATCGGCATTCACACTGACAGATTCTGAAGCTCTGAAAACCAGAACCTGGCTGGCCACCACGGAGCTATGAGCAGAAGAGAACAGTTCACAGTGTTCCTCAGTCTGCAAATTGTCCGATGAATGAGAGGCAGGGGCAGAAAGGCATAAGTCCTCATATTGTGCCAGGGGATCTCAAGAGCATCCCCCAGAAAGGAGGCTCCCAGTCTGTTTCTGGAGGCATACAGAGGAAGTTTCCTGTTGGCCGACGTTGCAAAGAGTTCCACTTCTGGAGTGCTGCATCACTGGAAGATTTGTAAGAGGACCTCCCCTTTCAACTCCCACTCATAGCTGAACATCGTTCGTCGGCTGAGGGCATCCGCAGTAACATTCAGCTGGCCCGGGATGTGTACAGCCACCAGCCAGATGCCATGCTGCACCGCCCATTCCGAAATCTGAATGGCAAGATCCACAAGAGGAGGGGACTTGGTACCCCCCTGCTTGTTGATGTAAAACATGGACACCACATTGTCCATGCAGACACGGACCACCTGGTTGACAATGACTGGCTTGAACGCCTTGAGTGCCAGGAAGATTGTCAAAAGCTCCAGGTGATTTATATGAAGGAGCTTGTCTTGGGGTGACCAGAGATCGGAAACTTGAAGACGATCCAACGTCGCACCCCACCCCAGAAGGGAAGAGTCTGTTGTGATTGTCATCAGTGGAACGGGGTCCTGAAAAGCCGCACCCACTGACAAATTGCCATGGGACGAGCACCACAAAAGCTCCGCTCTCATGAAAGCTGGAATCGATACCATTTTGGAGTCCGGATCCACAGCTTGACGCCAGGAACTCCGAAGAGCCATCTGTTTCCGCCTCATCTTGAGCCGAGCAAGAGAAAGAGCCAAAACACACAAGGCCATGAGGCCCAGAAACCTCTGGAACCACCAGGCCGACATGCTCCCCGACTGCGCAAAGACCTGACACATGGCCACCAGATCGGCCATTCTGTCCCCGGTCAGGTATACCCTACAGTCGATCGTGTTCCAACGAAAACTCAGGAAAATCAGGTCCTGAGAGACCGTCATGGAGGATTTCCACCAGTTCACCGACAGCCCAAGGTGGAACAGGAGCTGGAGGAGAGACTGAAGGTTGCTCAAGGCTTTCAAAGGACAAGGACTGCGCAGCATTCAATCATCCAAATACGGATACATGTGGGTACCCCGAAGCCGAAGATAGCCTGCGATAACCAACATCATCTTCGTAAAGACACGCGGTGCCGAGCTGAGTCCAAAAGGGAACACTCGGAACTGGAAGTGCTCCTCTCCCACAGAAAAACGTAGGTATCTCCGATGTGGATTCCAGATCAGAATATGCATATACGCATCCTGAAGATCCACCATGCTGAGCCAATCGTCCTTCTGCAAAGAGGACTTTATCTGACATGGCGTGATCATCTTGAATTTCTCTTGGGGTAGAGAGAGATTGAACTGGGAAAGGTCTAGGATGTTGCGCAGTCCAGCCTGGTTGGATTTGGGCACCATAAACAGCTGGGAATAGAAGCCCTCCCCTAGGGGAACGGGTTCCACTACCCTGAGATCCAGCAACTTTTGAATCTCGGCTCTGAGAGAGGGCGACCCCGACTGCTGGAAAGGAGGATTAATGGGTGGGGTCGGGGGAAGGGGGAAGCGGAAGAACGTCCGAGCGACTGACAAGACCCACCGGTCTACGGTGATGGTCTTCCACGCCTCCCAATGAGATGCAATGCGTCCTCCCACCGTGCACAGAGAAAACTCATTTAGCTGGTTTTTCGGTGGCGGTGGCACCTGAAACTGAAGAGGAGGCTGAGGAGGGGGAGAAAAACCATATCCGTTGCTGTCTTTGGCGGGAATTTCCCAATGGGGTATCAACCCTGCAGGAATTTCAGTCCAAAAAACCCCTGAAACCAGAGGAAGGCCGAGGCTGTGAGGATGTTCTCTGTGCCCTGAAAGGTGGTTTCAAAAGGACCTACAAAGTCTGAGTGCTGTCCTTAGTTTTGGTCAGTTCAACGTCCTCTGTGGAATGAAAAAGTTCCTTGCCATCAAAGGGCAGGTCCAAAACCTTATCTGCACCTCCTTAGAGAACTTGGTGGCATGCAGCCAAGCCTGATGAGGTGTCCATGCCCAGTATGAGGCTGCCGTCCAAGGTGTCGACATGATGTGCCGCGGCCTCCAGCATGTCCTGTGCCAGGACCCTAGCATCTGACAAACCCCTCTGAAATCTTCTAGCTTTTCGGCGGGGATGTATTCCTCAAATTCCAACAGACCTTTCCGCATTTTCATATTCGCCCCCGCTAACACCAGTTCCGCGTTCGTCCGACGTAACTGCAGCACTGAATTAGCAGAAATCCTCCTCCCAAAGAGTCAAGAAGCTTGTCATCTTTGGCCAGAACCTGAGTAGCTGCTGGCGAAGATGATGCAGCAGGTCTGGAATGTAAAGTGGCCGCAGCCACAAACGTGGAGGAGGGGGTCAGACACGACGCTAAAGCCACCTCTTGCGAAGAATGGAGCCTATAACGCGCGTCAATCTTCTTGTTGACAAACAGTCCAGAGTGTGGTTTTTCCCAAACTTTACAGACCTCGGCCAAAACATCCTTCTGCAAGAAAAAGCCGGTACGCTCCAAAAGGAGACAAGGTGAACGCCCCCAAAAGCACCCACTCCTGCCTCAGGTACTGGAACATCTAATAAACACATCATGTCCAGCACCCGGTCGTGAAAAGCTCTAACAGAGCGGGGCTGGTCATCGCTATCCTGATCCTCTTGTGCATCGTCCAGCAGATCCGGGTCAGGCTGAGTTGCAGATTTGTCCAATGGGGACAATGGGGGCAAGGGAGGACGAGCCGGGGGAGGTCCAGCCAGTAAAGGCGGCGCCGGCGGGATCACAGGTGCCGCAGCTGGGACCGTCGGAACAGGCGACATATCTTCTTAAAAAAGCCTCGAAAATACTCTTTCATGCGGTTGGAATGCATTAGTCTCTAAAACTTGCCGAAAAAAAGCATCCTCCGCCGATGATTTAGGCATGACTGAAGGAGGCTTTTCATGAGCCGAGTAATTCAAGGGACGCAAGGGAGATGGTTGCCAAGAGGGCCCTTCCCCACTGGTGTCCACGTAAATCAGGGGCGCTGATGCAACAGGAAGCGATACATTGTGCGGTAGGGGCATCCGAGCATTCCAGTCATAAACTGGGTGAAAAGGATGTGCACAAGGAAATCGATGTTCACCTGAAAAACCACTCCCCACACCTAGGGCTGATGGCGTAGTTGTAAGGGAGGTATCCGAAATGGCCGCCGTATTCTTGGCGGGAGTGGCCATTTTTTCAGCACCTGAGGAGAACTGTGGCACGTGTGGATGTGAGACAGGGGTCTTCATTTTAGCCTTGATACAAGGACCTGGCCAAACCGGTGCTGTGATACCTAGAATGTTTTTTAGACATGCTAATAGCCAAAGAAGCCTTCAACGGAAGGACCTCGTTACTGCCGGTCACTGAGGAATTACGGTCCAATACCTCCCTCCGTGCCCCTTCAACAGTTCTGGTATCACCGATTGAATGGGAGCGATGAGGAACACACTTCACTGACAAAACCTTAACAGGCCTCTCAGAACTGTCGGTCACCAAACGAGGGCTCTCGGACCAGAGCCCGGTATTTAAAACCCTACCACGGGCCTCAAACTTTTGTTCGGTACTAACAGCCTCAACAGAGACCTCGGGGCGCACCCTGGTGTTTTTACGGGAAGCTCCAACCAGGGAGACCTCGAAGCAAGCTCCGGTACCCATCGCCACAGTAGAATTGGGCCCACAAATAGCCCCTACAGGCGGGGCCTCAGATAGTAATCCAGTGTCAATAGGCCCCTTACGGAGATCCTCAGAGAATACTCCGGTTACTTTTTAGGCCCAGAAGGCAGCTCAGGGCAAACCCCGGTAATAGAGCTCTTGATGCTTCTCCGGGACCGGGAAGACCCCCGGAAGGAGTCCCCCGGTCCGGGTGCTCTAAAAAGTAAAGAACTCACTGGGTGTTTCTTCTTTTCTTCAATGAACATAAGAAAATGCAATGGGGGAGCGTGCTGGAACACCTCCTCTTACCGCTCCAAATGACGTTGAAGTACCCGGACAGAATGGAGTCGCAGTAAAAGCACGAGTCCCACCAGTGGTCCGGACCCAGACATTGTAAACAAAGAGGATGGGGGTCCGAGCGTCGCTGACAAGAAGAACAAGAAGGAAAATCTAACTGAAACGGCATCGATGGACGCGTGAACGCTAGCCGGAGCAGGAGAGGATGACACTGGAGGTAAAAACTCTCCAGAAGAAAAGGACTGATGCTCCACCCAGAGCAGGGCGATGCTCTGGGCGCAGCTAAGGAGGGTGGGGTTACAGCCACGTGCGGTACTCCATGTAAAAAGTGAGGAAGGACACATTCTTTGAAAAATGTGATGCTTTTTACAAAGTGCCCCGGTCCCGTCCCACAGGACGGAGGAATGTCCCATTAGTATGGAGGAAAGGGGATGGGACATAGGGAAACTACTTCCTCGAACATTGGCAAAGACTTAACCGTTTACTACCAGAACTGTGCTATCCTATCCAAGACTCTGGACCATTGACTTTGGCCCAGGCCTATTGAATTGAATTGCTGGTTGTAGTGAACTGAAGCTATTTCCCCTGCCTATGAAAGTAATTGTGCTTTAACTTCTTTTAACCTTGTCTTTCTACCCCTTTTGAAAGTAATTGAGGTGCCATTTTGCTCCCACTTCAATGGAGTTTAACTTGTTCAGAAACGTATTGGTTGTGTACTGTAGTATATTAGTGTGTGATATTGAGCTGCTTTCTTACTAGTGGAATGTTTTCCAACTGACTGTGTAAATAAATGTTTATTCTTTTACCAAGAAAACTTGAATAGTGTTTGTTTGAACTACTGTGATTGCAACTCCTTTGTGTAACCTCTTGTACTGCTCACATTACTCTTGAGATAGGGCTGGCTGCACAGGCAATGCTACCACATAACTGTGTAGTACAGACTTGTACCAAAGGTAAAATTGTGCTTACAATTGTATTCTTAATTGTGTGTAGTGTTCCCAAAGGGTACTGCATGTAATTCTGCCTAGCACACAGTGATAGAGTCTCTCTGGGTGGTCCTACCAAAGGGATTATCCACATGTGCCTTCAGCAGGGATGTGTGGAACACTGGATGAATCCGCCTTAGACTGCTAGGTAGCTGAAGTTTAAAGGCCATGGGGTTGATCTTCGAAAGGATCTGATAAGGACCAATGCACCGGGGGGAGAATTTGCCCAATCGCGCCCAGCGCGGCAAGTATCTGGTAGGCAACCAGACACGTATACCCAGTTTCCACTGTGGGTTGGCCCTTCGTTTGACATCAGCATACATTTTGTAAGTCTTGGGACTTTCTTCCAAGGATCGTACAGCCTCCTTGTATGCCCTGGTAATATTTGACAACAAGCCGTCTACTGCAGGTGTCTTGGAAGTAGTGGGGCAGATTCCAGGCAGATGGTGAGGATTGTAGCCGTAGGTGCACTTGAATGGACTCATATTTATGGCAGTGTGATGTGTGTTGTTGTATGCAAATTCTGCCATAGGAAGAAGACTTGACCAGTCATCCTGCTCCCTATTGCAGAAACAGCGGATGTATTGCCGCAGATTAGCATTTAGTCGCTCCGTCTGGCCATTCGTCTGCGGGTGGTAGCCCAAAGACAGCGCCTCTACATCCCCAGTTTATCACAGAGGGAGGACCAGAACGTAGACGTGAACTGCGTACCACGGTCTGATACAATAGTTTGAGGAATACCGTGGAGTTGTACGATGTCCCTTAGAAAAACAGCCACTGTTTCAGACGCAGAGGCACTCCTTGTAAGGCGGAAAAATGAGCTAACTTTGAATAGGAGTCTACTGTCACCAATATGTGAGACGGGGTAGGTCTACAACAAAATCCAGGGATATATGTTCCCATGGTTGTTCCCATGCAACACGCCTTGTTACAGAAGCCCTAAAGGCTTCTGTCTGGAGACCTTACTGGTGGCGCATACAGGGCAAGAAGAGACATGAGATACAGTGGGCCTCATTACGACCCTGGCGCTAATGGGTTAACGGCGCCGTAAAAGGTTGCGGCGCCGTTAACCCATTAGCGCCTGATTACGAAGTCCCTTTGCGGGACCTGACCTTAACGGCTGGTCTACACCAGCCGTTAAAGTAGGGACCCACAAAGGGACCTTGGTGCTAAGTACGGTACCGCAATTTGCGGTACCGTACTTAGCGCCTTCCTCATTCCCATAGAGCACTATGGGGCGAAAATGGGAATGGGGAGGGGCCATGGTTCAATGGGGAATTACCGCCCCGCCAACCTTGGAATGGGGTGGTAATTCCCCATTGAACCATGGCGGACCCGTTGCAACACCGGCACCAACCATGGTGCTAATAGCGCCATGGTTTAGCGCTGGTGTTGTAATGAGGGCCAGTGTCTTGTCGTACTGTAGGCCACCAAAATCCTCTGGTTATCAATTCATAAGTGGCTTTCTGTCCCTTATGTCCAGCCAGAAGTGTGCCATGGCAGTATTGCAGGGCTCTTCTCTGTAGGGGGATCGAAGGCAAATAAAGAGCTTTTCCGTGAAACAAAAACCCTCCTCTCCTTTGGAGATTGAATGAAGCAAGTTCCTTCAGCTTACAATTCTTCAGGTCGGCTTGCACTTCTTGGAGAAAAGTGTTAACTTCTGCTAGAAACCTCTTTTCAGGCAATAGTTTCTCTTTGCCAAGAATGTATCCCGTGTCCTCTGACCAACCCCGTGAAAATGCGTCAGCAGCCCTGTTTTGTGAACCCGGGATATAGGTTATTAGAAAGTCAAAGTTCGAGAAATAGCAGGCCCATCTTGCGTGCCTGGAGTTCCTGCAGTCCATATGTTGGAGCACCTTGAGATTCCGATGATCGGTGTGAATCACGAATGGATGAGAGGTGATTTGCAATAAATGCCTCCATTCTTCTCAGGCTTGTCTCATGGCCAACAGTTCTCTCTCTAGGACTGAGTTGTTCCTTTCACTGGGTGAAAGTGTGTGAGATGTTCCTGCCCATTCTGATCCTCCTGTGACAATACAGCACCCAATGCACCACCAGAAGCATCCGTCTCAAAGAAAAAAGGTCTGGACTGGTCTGGTTGCATTAATACAGGTGCAGTCCTAAATAGTTCCTTAAGACAAAAAAAGGACAGCGAGGCAAGATCTGGTCACTGCACACAGCGGCAGGCTCGAAGGGGACAGCTGGGCCTAGTCTAGTCACTGGACAGCGAGGTATCATCAGCTGGGCAAGCAGGTGGCGGGGCAAAGCCGTTCTAGTCACAGGATACTCCCAAAAAGGGTACTACAACCTTTCCCCCTTCCTCCCTAAATTATAGGGATTTTTAGTATGGTTTTTCTGCATCAGTGGTTCTGATTAGATAGGGTCAGCTAGCTCTGGCCTGGTAGTGGAATTTGCATTCTTGCAGGGTGAATTTAGAATGCCTGGACCTCTGGATGGGTGGGAGCAGGAAAAGTCAGAAGAGAGCGTCTAGAGCTCCCCATGCCTCCTCCTCATATAAGGAGCATGGCATCAAAGGATTTTACTATGGGGCTGACTCAAGCTAGACACACTTCTTAACATTGGATAGGTCAGCCTATGCATGTTGCCTCCGTCCTGGAAGCAGCTTGGGCTGAAGGAGGTGGCTCAGTTTGTGGCGAGTGTTTTTTTACAATGTGCTTTGTTCTACCCAAGTTACTTTTGCAAAAATCAGTTATGGAACAAAAACACTCATATTTACAAATGTCATCATCAGGAAACTTATACGGGCAGACTACATATCTTACATATCTTATTCCCTCGAGATATCTTGCAGCACGCGATTGAACGCGCAACATTTTCAGACAGGATCTAACCTGATTATTGTGGACAACGTCTTGCCAAATTTGGTAGGGGCACTAGAAGATTCTAAGTACATTGGCCCTGATTTGAAAAAGGTCTCATGGGAGACCGAAACACGTGTCATTGTAAAAGGGCATTTTGTTAAATAAATCATAACCTTGCACAATTGGGCGCAGTCTCATTCCGGGTGACTCAACCTTTACCTATATGACTAAGTGGGTTTGTTCTTGGCCAAACCCAAAACCCGGTGGGACGCGACCATCTACACTGAACGGACTCATCTTGATAATTATTGATAACCAATCTAACTATGTTGCCATGTTAGACCAAACCGCAGCAGCCAAGCTCCTATAGAAAAATACATATCTTACAAGACACATGCTGATCCAAATCCCAAGACGGTGCGCTGCAATTTAGTCATTCTGGCAATCTTTCACCATCTCCATGGAATATAGTTCACCTAAAATTCTACAATTTTATCTATGTATACATATTATCACTGGTCATGTTCTCATTAATTTTCAAATTTGTACCATGTATGTTTTCCCCAGAATTTGCATTTTCCTGGCATTTGTGTTCCAAAAATGCTAGTAAAAACCTACAAAGTCTTATTTTAATGGCACAGACATGACATTTAAATGTTCATAATTTCACATGAATATGTCTTTTGATTACTGAAATAAATGACATAAACTGAGTAGTCTCTGAAATCAACTGGGCTGGCTTTGTGTTCCAAATATGGGCATTCCTTTCCAGGCCACAGCCAAATGTCAGGCCCTAGTCAGTTTAGCCCAGTGTTGTCATGAATTTGTCTTTGAAGCCCTTCAGCTTGAGTTGAGGGGAGGTGTCACCAGGAATTCACACCTATGTGTTCTGGCAGTCCATTGTCTCATGCTGGAGTAGTGCCGCTTCATTTGACGAGGGTGTTAGATCCTCCCCCTTGGCCCATTCATAGTCTTCAGGGGGCTAGCCACTTGGGGGAAGATGATTCTGTTCCCATTAAAGGCAGGGTACTTTGAAGTCAGGGCCTGCCAAAACCTGTTCTGTTGGCCTCACAGTAATTTTATTTATATCTTAATTTTTCTTCCCTTAACCAAAAAGCAAGTCTTTTTAGAAATATATTTTTAAAGCTAGCCCCCATCACATTTCTATGCAAACACAGGACCTTGGTTTAACATTTCACTTTGTTAAAGGCAGTTTCTCGTTTGTCAAAAGCACCCTTTTACACGTGGGTTCATTATTCTGGGATGTCACTTTCACAAATGCGGCTTTCTCTCGCATCTAGATTCAAAACATTATTTATAGCCCTAGTCAATTTCTAATACACAGAAATCCATCCAAAACAAGGGTCCTGTGAAACTGATATAAGCAAATATTTTATATTATTTATTTTAATTTTTGTAACTCGTCGCATGCCCATGGGCCTCAGGGCGCAAACAGCGAACAAAAAACAAGAACAAACGGACAAGGCAGAAGAAAACGAGAAACCATGAGCAAGTTATTCCAGGTTAAAGAAGTGAGTTTTTATGGCCCGTTTAAACACAGTGTAGCTTTGGATCAGCCGTATCCTAGCTGATAGTGCATTCCAAAAAAGAGGACCCTGTACATCAAGGGTGGTAACCCTCCAAATCTAGCTGTCCTAAATCTGGAGTGTTTGAGGACGACCGGTGTAGATGGGAAGGAGAGAGAGGGCTCCTTGTGAATAGTTTGCCTGTGTTATTTTGTTGCAAAAAGTAAAGCGTTTTTCGTATGGCTTGGAGTGAAGTTTTCTGCTATTTCACAGATTTTTGTCTGACACAACATGCCATTCAGTGAGGAATGCCCCCATTTGCTGGTGTACACCCTGAATATGGTTGTACATGAATGTGTCTTACTGGAACCAACTGAGTAATGTTGAATATATGAAAAGGGCATCAGTGCAGTTTTAAATGCAGATTTTTTTTTTCTTTTTCAGTGGGAACATTTTGTGCTGGTAGCATAGCAGCACTGCCTTTGAATTCTTTTCTTTGGTGCCCATGAAGAAAACACTGGCAGCCATTCTCGGGGTGTTCCATATTCCATTTTGCCACATATGTGCTTTGCAAATACAGGGCAGCCATTATTTTGGTGACTGCAAAACGCAGTTTTGGTGCAAGGCAATGGTGTTCAACAGAGCCAGTGCAGCCATTCTGCTGGTAACTGCTGAAAATGCAGTTTGGTGATGTAGGGGAGTTCTGATGGCTGGTAAATGTACCCCACAGTTTGTCAGACAAACAATGCCCAAATAAATAAACAATTGTGGTCGTGGTGACCTGGGAGGGGGAGCGGGCAACAATGCACAAATAAACAATTGTGGGCTTGGTGACCTGGAAGCGGGTGCGGGCATGATTCTGCCCACAGGCAACAAAGGGACTGTACCTTTGTCACAAAGAGACTGTAGGTTCGTCTCCTGACCCCTTGTGAGGGGTCAGGAGAGGAAGTTACAGTTTGAAGACACTGCTGTGTTTTTCCTGCAGGCAGCTGTGACTGACAGAAGTGTCAGCCAGCCACAGTGTCGCTCAAACAGTTTGCACGACGCTGTAGCTGGCTGGCACTTCTGTCAGTCACAGCTGCCTGATTCAATCATGGTGACAGGCTCATCTCCCGTCGCGTCTGCAGCTGTGGCGGGATAATGACCCACCATGGTGTTGAACTGGGGGTTCTCGACCCAGCCCTATAAGACGATGTAGCAATACCTTGAGATGGATGGGGATGCAGAAGATACTCAAACATCAATAATCAAACTAACTCAGGAGGCTGGCAAAAGTAAAACTGTTTTATTTTCAATTATCTAAAACAGGGAGTTATAACAGACAACGACGTACGCTCGATTTCTTTTTATAAAAAACATGGCTTTTATAGCAAAAACTCTTCATCAATGACGTCAACCTGCGTTGCAAAACCACACAAACTTAGTGGAGAAAGTGATTGAGTCTAAGGGAACATCTAGGTATACTTTCCATATGGGTCTGGGAAAGTGATAGGGTCTCTAATGTCAGGTGGGGCAACTAAACCCTCCCCTCAAACAGGTAACTTTGGACGTCATCAAATACACAACTTCCCATTGGTTACACAAACTATAGGGCTCTTTGGTACGTGGCCCTCTTTAATTGGCTGGTACCCTTCATCCGTCAGTACTTTTCCACCTACGCCAGCAGCACGCATTCTGTAATCCAGGTGTCGGTGGGTTGATCTTGAACATAGCTCCCCACCAATTGGCATATCATCCATCATCACCTTTGCGGTCTGCATGTCAATTAAGACTTTGAACTCAGCCTTGGAAATGTTCTCTTGCTCTGAGAAAATAAGGGAGTAGAGGCATTCTCTGTCTCCCTGCGTAGATGTGGTTCGTCATGATTGTTCAGTTTCACCTCTCCACATCACTGAAGACCACAAATTTGAGCTCTGGTGCATTTAAAATACTATTATTTAATGAAGCGCTTCTTCCTTGTTTTCTCTCACATCTTCTGAACAGTAGTTTCGTTCTTTCACACGATTGAAACTACTGTCTGCTCATCCGAGCCTGACACGGCCTTGACTTCTTGGGGCTGGTTCAGCCTCGCCCTTCTGAGATTCACTCCTGTAATTCAATTCATTTCTTAACTCTGACACACTGGAAAAGGCCTTCCTTTTTCTGGTCGAGCTCTGCTATAATGCGTAGTGGAATCATCATGCCATCACTTGGTTGAGATCCTTTTTGGAGGGCTGTCAGTCAAGAGTACATTGTGGCGACAGTGCCTCTGAGTCACAAACCATAACGTGTGAAGTGCCTCAGCGGGCATGTCTTTCCCCCCTATTGTTTAATATCTATATCCTCCCCCTCTGTAGTGACCTAGAATTACAGTTATTCTTCTGTAACTACACTGACGATTTCCAGTTGGTCTTTGACATTACTGGTGATCATGAGAAAGACTAATGCATGCTGGACACGGTTTATTATATCATAAAATGTTGGATGTTAACAAACTGGCTCTGCCTAAATGCAACCAAGACCGAGCTTATGCTATTTGGCCCCCGGCAGGCCCAAGTTAAGCTAGGTAAAGAGTATGCCTGTTTTACTATAGAGGGCAGTCAAATAAGTGTAGGCCAGAAGGTAAAGACCCTAGGCCAATACATGGATAATAGCTTGGACTGTGAAGCTCACGTAACAGCCATTACCACCAGTACTAATTACCATCTCAAAGTACTCAGGCAAGTAGCACCACTGGTCTCAATTGAGAATCGCACGAAACTCATGAGAGCAGTGATTCTCCCTTGCGTGGATTATTGCAACACAGTTCTAGGAGGTGCTAATAATACCGATATTAAACAACTATAGAAAATCCAGAATGCAGCCATACGCATCATCTTTTAGATGAAGCGCTCGGAGCCAACTACTGCATCACGGAAAAAGCTACACTGGCTCCCAGTAGGAGCAAGAATCCAGTATAAACTGCTAACCACATGCCATAAATGCATTTTTGGCAACGCACCTACTTACCTGAAAGATAAAGTTAATATTTACCAGCCTAAAAGGAATCTAAGATCAGCAGAGGGCTCCCAAATGGTTTTGCATCAGGTAAAAAGACCCTGCGGCTTTGGTCGGGCCTTTCATATTCGGGGAGCTAAGGCATGGAATTCCCTACCCGTACAGATGCATAAAACCGAAGACCATCTTGCTTTCGGAAGCAATTCAAAACTCATCTATTTAATTAGAATAAACACCTGCAAGTCATTGTTGTCATCTACCTGTCTCTCAGTGCCTGGTTGCCCATGGGCTTTGGCGCGGTATAAGCATAGTAACATAACATAACAACATAACATAGTAACATAACATCCATAGTTCATCTGCTCCTATACATATACATTTGGCGCTTGCCGCAATCTATTCACTACATAGCCAGCCTTAAGAATACTTTCTGTGCATGCGTTGCTTATGATCTGTACACATGTAAAATGACTTAATATCTTCATCTTTTCTGTAGCATGAGCATCTTCATCTCAAGCCAGAAATGTTGCTCATCTTTGACACTTCTTCTTTTAGAATGTCTGTATTCTCTCACCTCTGCATCTCTTCTGGGTGCAGCAGTTCTGCCACATGTGATGTCACCAATCTGCTCTTTTACTAATTTCTGACTCTTCTTCTGGGATTTCATTTAAATGGCCATCATACTGTCTTGTATGCAGGTATGGCTTTCTCAATGGGAACCTCGCTTCCAGGATTCTCTTAGGTATTGGCACTTTTACTGGTACGGCTCTTGTTTCGCACTCTGGTTCCCAACATATAGGCAGGATGGGAGTATTGCTTGAGGTGGGGGGGTACTTATCTCCTTCTCTACAGTGTGGTGGGATCAGAGGACCCCTTTTTGGAGTATGCCAGGCCTCGGCGCCGGCCCACTTAAAGCACTATCGACTTCCTCTGCCAGCTCAAAAATAATGTCTCTTACTTCAAGGCTCGCTGTAAGTCTGAGGAGCCCTTTAATCTGCTTGTCATCATGAGGGTTTAGGGCATTTGAATAGTTAAAATACTGATCCACCCAGACCACCTGGGCCCCAGGTTGGTCATGTCCGTCATGTCAAATGGGAGGAGCGTCGGATTGGGAAAGGTGTTCCCAACTTGCTGTGCAATCTGTTGTGCCAGTCCCCTGGTACTGGGCCTGGGGCCGCCAGCCCTTTATCCTGGTCCCCCATTATGTTCTATAATGTTAGATTTTGTGGGGGTTACTTCCTGGATATGTACTAATTGCTGGTTCCAATCTGCTATCTGGCACTCCTGAATGCGTAGCCTTGGGTACAGCAACTCCCAGCACAGTCTGTGTATGTTCAGGTTCTCATTGAGTCGATATGCTGCCTGTGCTTTGCTTCACGTTTAAATGTACAGCCTGCTTCCTCATGCGCAATGGGCCTCACTAGAACTGTAGTTGCTGGACACCTTCTGCAGGGGCTGCCAACTCGACTCACACCTATTCAGCGGTCTCCTTACCCTGCGTTCTTCGCAGCTGACAGTCGCCGGCAAATTCAGGAGGCTCGGGCTACACATTCTCCTTGACGGTGTTGTTGCACCTCCTACCTCAGCTTTCCCCAGTCGCATAGGGAACCGGCTTCCAGCTGCCCGTGTTTAGCTCCGGGTTATAACATCCACACAGGAGCATTCCTGGGGTCGGTGAGCAGCGCAGCTGTCCAGTCACCGGCCGCCACCGTGCACAGCTGCTTCCGCTGCAGACATAGGAGCCAATCTGGCATGCAAGAAGCACGCTCAGATGTTGGTTCAGCCATCGCTGGGTCCCGTCGTCGCCACTGTAATGTCTGGCGTTAGGCCAGACCCCCATGAAAAAGGGCATGACACACAAACAAAGCTGACAATGGGAGAGCGGTTTTATTGGCGCCCCCTCGCTTAAGCCTGGAAGTGTTTTTGTGCTGGGGAGTGGCATGCGGGTGACACGGATGGATGACAAGTGTGACAAGACAGGCAATACAGTAATGACAGTTGTAGAAATGAGGAGACTGACGACCAGGATGTGAGGTGGAAAAAACTTTGGCCACAAGCTTTATTTTAGTACCAGCCATGGTGCAAAAGAAAAACCAGCCCTAACATCACATAAGGATAACAATATGTGATGCTACGAGACCCCTTCTGCGCATTAGGCTGCTTGTTTTTGCAGCCGGGGTGGGTTCAACAAGCCTTACTGGGTTTTTACCCTGCTCCCGATCCACTTGCGTTGTGAGACCCCCTCAGCACTTAGAGCTGCTTGTTTTTACAGCCGGGGTGGGTTCAAAGAGCCTTACTAGGTTTTTACCCTGCTCCCGATCCACTTGCGTTGTGAGACCCCCTCAGCCCTTAAGGCTGCCTGTTTTTACAGCTGGAATGGGTTCAAAAAGAGAGCCTTACTAGAATGTTCCCTGCTCCCGATCCACTTGTGTTGTGAAACCCCTTGAGTACTTGTGTTGTACTATTTCGCTGCTGGGGTGGGTTCTAAGGGCTTAGCTGGGAACTTCCCCTGCCCACGATCCACTTGCGTACCCCAGTGCGCTTATCTTGCATAAAAAATGCGAGGGGGTTGGTTCCGGAGCCTTACTAGGAACTTACCCTGATCCACTTGTGGTGAGACCCCCCATCTGCATGCATGGAGGTGGATACTTGAGGCTTACTAGTACATGTTTCTGCTCATGTTCCTCTCTCCTTTTCAGTTTTGTAATACCCCTAGAGCTCCCACCTGTATTGATGTTCTCTGGTGGATTCTGAGCGCCTGGGTCTTCTATAACTGTATTTTCCTAGAAGATTAACTAATAGACAAAAGACCCCCCCGTATTTTAAAAAAGGCCCCTCTTGGAGTTGAAGTTTTATGTTTATTTTTTTAAAATGAGGCGTTTTAGCCTCCCCTAATGATATGCTTGTGTTCCATCTTCTACCTGACCCTCGCTATAGCTGTTCCTTACAGTTATTTGCAGGGTGGGAGGGATGGTTTTATTAGACCTGCAGCCGTCCTGCTGCTGTTCGTGGCTGACGGGGAGGAAGCATGAGAAGGGCCACCTTGCCCCCGCCAGATAAAGGCAAAATTCGGCCTGGGGGCAAGGCGGCCCTTTCTTTGAACTTCAAAAGGCCCCCGCTCAGCATCCGCAGGATGGGAAGGGGGGCCTTTGAAGTATGGAGGGCAAGGTGACAGGGGGCAGCGACTACCGGTTGTCACCTGCCCCTCTCACCTCACCCTCCTGTCTTGGAGACGCGCTGTCTGGGTTCCCATTGTTAAGGGACCCAGCAGCCCGACCCCACCATGTGCATGCTAAGTGGGGCAGCGCCAAACAGGCGCTGCCCCACCGGACTTCGCACAAATCCCCCACCTCCCAGTTTACGGCCCCGGGCCTCCCATCCGGGTGGGCCCGGGTGTATAAACCTGGAAGTGTTTTTGTGCTGGGGAGTGGCATGCGGGTGACACGGATGGATGACAAGTGTGACAAGACAGGCAATACAGTAATGACAGTTGTACAAATGAGGAGACTGACGACCAGGATGTGAGGTGGAAAAAACTTTGGCCACAAGCTTAATTTTAGTACCAGCCATGGTGCAAAAGAAAAACTAGCCCTAACATCACATAAGGATAACAATACTATATTTTGGGGACAGAGGGAACAGGTGAGCGGGGGGCCCTAATCCCAATTAGGGGCCCGCTCGAGGCTGATCCCCGCCGCCACCCTGAGGGGATGCTGACCGGCGTCTCCCAGGTCCCCCCAAAATAAGAGATTGTGAATTAAGTACAGCCTCTGGCTGCTAGGGTCCAGAAAATATTCCTGGTGAAGGTGTCCATACCTTCAATGGACAGGTGAACCCCGTCACTGCAGAACATGGCCTGGTTGTTGATCCCATGGCCTGGTTGTTGATCCCATGTTTAATAAATTTGAGGCCTGAGAAAAGGCAGAAATTGGCCACAGCTTTGTTCAGTTTGCGCCTAGAAATCTCCATGGCTTTGTTGCACTCTGCCCCATGCCAATGTTGGCGAGGGATGATTTCTGACATCATCACTTCTGTTCGAAGTCTTAGCATGTGTGCCAGGGATCTGAGGGAGGTGCAGATTTCAGCCAGGAGAAGCTTCCTGCCCAGCTGAGGCAAGTCATTGCCCCCGAGGTGTATGATGAGAAAATCGGGGGGAGGTGAGCAGGCCCCCAGTAGGCCAGCCAATTTGTCGTGTAGGTCTCCCCAGCGCATGCCCGGCTTGCCCCACCAGTAGGTGATGGTGTCCTGGAAATGCATGCCGTCCTGGGTTTCCTCCAGCCATCTGCTGGCTCTGGTAATGAAAGAGTGGCCCACGATCCACGCCGTCTGGGACGGGGGGTAGCCTGCGGTTAGAGGAAAATGGGGGGAGGGGCACGGGTGGAGGGGGAGACGGAGGATACTGTTAGATCAAGTCTTTTCTGATGTATCTTTTGTAAGCCCCCAATTTCCAACCCCCAATCCCTTTTATGGCTTTCTCTTGCAGCCCCCCCCATCCAGGCTGAAGTGGCTGCTCCTATCATGAAGGAGTGGGATCCAAACTCAGTAGGATTCCATCCTATAGCTATTATAGTCTTCTTGAGGACAGACCTCACCTGGAATCTACTGAGGGCAGACCCATTTTTGTGTGTGAAAAATTGCCCCCCCGACTGGGGCGTTTGTTCATGAATGCCCTGGTGGTGCAAATGGGGCAATATTCTGTTTCCTCAATGCAGTACAGGTTGATGATCCTCCCTTTTCCTAACTTATCAGTTTTGGACCTACACAGTTTCACAGCCATGGAATCCTTCCCCAGGTGGATGTCGCCTATATCCAGCCCTTCCTCTGATCCTGTGTTTTTGGAGGCTATCTTGCTGATCCTGAACGCCCCAAAGTAGTTTAGTGTGAAGGCAGCACTAAATAGTGAGGTCTCGTAGGCATTGTTGCATACTGCAGGGAGGGTGTCTAGCAGAATTTTTAATTTAGCAAAATTGAGGGGGCGCCTGGTGTCTGTCTTGACCCCTTCCATTTTGGACCAACCCTTGAGTGCATATCTTGTTAGTGTGCCGTGGGTGGGGTCGGGTGCCCCCGCTAATCTAGTGTAATATGAAACTGCTGCCAGATGGGATGAAGCCCATGCCTTCTTTTTGCTTTGTTTGAAAGCCCACTCCATAAAGTCATTGACATGTCACTCCTGTATATCCCTGATGTTGGTGACTTTTGTGATCCTTCCAAAATCAGTCAAGCACTTATTGTACATTTTGGCAGTTTTCTGTGCCAGCGCCTTTTTGGCCAGTTCCCCTAAGACACCTTTAGGCTCACCTGTAGGAGTGTGGTGCCGGGAAAGGCAACCCCTTTTGTCCGGGCCCGGGGGTGAGGGTAGAGCTGGGCTCGGGCATCTCAGGGAAGAGCTGTGACCGGCTGGCTGGCAGGGGCTGTCTTGGGTGTGTCCATGATGGCCCAAACCTCTTCTGGAACTGCTGTCCTCCTGGCTTCTGCCTGTGGGTTTAGTGCCTTGAAAGTGGAGAACTGATTTTGCTTTTCTTTTGGTGCCTGGGTGGGTGTCTGAAGAGGCGGGCATGCTGCGGACGTCAAGGCGCTGCTTCTTCCTAGCTGGTTGCTCCCTTTCTGCTGGCTCCTCATCGCCGTCGACCTCCTCTTCCAGTGCGCCTGCATCATCCTCGTTGAGGCCGGTGGATGTGAGCTCTGCCATTCTTTCCTGCACCACGTCCATGCCATGGACGGCTTCCGCTGCTTTGGCCCATTCCAGGAGTAATGTTTCTTTCAGGGATAAGGCGTTGGCCATCTCTTGCCTGTTTGGGTCTCTGTGTGCTGGTTCGTAATCGGTTGTCTTTGTGTTTCCCAACTTGCTGTGTCGGTCAGGGTCCTCTCCCCCCCCCTCTTGTAGTTCCCCCAGGTAAAGTAAAGTGCTGGGGCTCTGTGTCTGCCTCCTTCCAGTGCAGGTCTGCCGAAATGTGTGCCTGGGAATTCCGGCTGTCCCCTGTCCAGCTGTTAAAGCCGGTGCTCTGTGTAGTCCTGCTTCCCAGGCTGAAGACACAGAAAAACACTGCCGGCAAATTCTGCTCTGCTCCTTGGCTGCACGTTGCTTGTGACCTTTGACTCGGTCAGGTTTGGAATGCTGTGGCCTGTCAGTGTCAGCCCACAGCCCCCGCTGTATCCCCCAGCCGTCGTGACACGATGTCAGATTAGGACAGGTCTCATACAGCAATTGTCCAGCTGTACCTTGTCCTATTTATGAGCAGCGTTGATTCCTCGCAAAACACTGGCAGCAGCCCCCCCAGTTGAAACAATCACCTGGCTGTAGCTGGGCTCTTCCCTTGAAGCAATTCGCATGAGTGCAACAGTGTAGCGCAGCGTTGGTTTCTTTACAAAATTCCACTTCGATGGGAGGTGCAGGAGGGGCTGGGGAGCTTGCAGCCTTCTCTCCTAAGAAAGCACAGCAGCAGTGTGCCTCTCTGTCTTGTTGAAGCCTGCGGAGCTGGGGAGGCTCACTCACCGACGGGTCTTCAGTGCTGGAAATATGTCAATGTCCGCTTTTTCTGCGCAGGCCAGGAAAAAATTGTCAGCTGGACCCAGCAAACGGTGCTCCTTCTTGTCCTGGTATCTGTGCAGACCTGCAGCCGTCCTGCTGCTGTTCGTGGCTGACGGGGAGGAAGCATGGATGGGAAGGGGGGGCTTTGAAGTATGGAGGGCAAGGTGACAGGGGGCAGCGACTACCGGTTGTCACCTGCCCCTCTCACCTCACCCTCCTGTCTTGGAGACGCGCTGTCTGGGTTCCCATTGTTAAGGGACCCAGCAGCCCGACCCCACCATGTGCATGCTAAGTGGGGCAGCGCCAAACAGGCGCTGCCCCACCGGACTTCGCACAAATCCCCCACCTCCCAGCTTACGGCCCCGGGCCTCCCATCCGGGTGGGCCCGGGTGTACTCTACTCCACCTCTCCTCATGTGACCAAATCAAGCTTTGCGTTTCCTTGTGTGTGGGAAAGTGGTTTAGCGGCGTCATTTATTAGACGCCAAAACTCCCTGGAGTCTTTACTTAGTAGTAATTTAAGCATTCTATGTGAGTCTTTAATCAGCAACTTGTATTTATGTCCATGTACCCAATTCTGGTAAACGTTTTTAAGTTCCCTCTACTTTATCCCACTTAAATCCTCGCAATTCCCTTTCTTTTGTAATTCAGGGTTGTAGGCCTGCTTATGAACGACCACCGGTCTTCTTCTGGGCTTTAACATTTGGTCGTAAGCTTTTTCTATTAGGGCAATAATATACGGGACCTTTTCCAGCAGGACAAAAAGATTGTCAGCAGCAAACATACTGTTCAAGACTGTGTTAAAAGACCTTGGTGGTCATTACGAGGTTGGAGGTAAAAAACTGTTTTTACCGGCATGGAGCAAATACTGTGTCCGTGTAGTAAAGGGGCCACTAACAGTGGGCTATTACGAGTACGCGGGCACGAGCGTTGTGGCATGCCGGTACCGACAGTACTGGCATGCCGCAAAAGTCCCAAAAATGCCCCTTAGCGGCATCATGGAAAGTGCTGACAGCACTACCGCCACCGTCCACCTCTAAATAACGTGACTGGCATCAATGGATACGGCATTAGCGGGCACAGCTATTAGCGGTGCCCGCTAATAAGCGGAACCGGAAGTAGCATCATCACGCCGGAACGGGAAAGAGAATGTCGGCTACCTTGAAAAACACAATCCATTGCCATCCTCACTACACAGGACCTGGAGCCTCATTGCGAGGGCAGAAATACAACATCACCACCAGCATCATGCCAAAACAAGTCAAAAAACGCACAGCCCGGCAGTGTAAAGAGCACTTCACGGAGGACGAGCTAGCAATGCTCGCTGAGACACTGGCAGAAAATGCTGAGGTATTCTTTGCCAACAACCTCAAGCGAGAGGCCCAGATCCAAAAAAAAAAGAGATCTGGAAACTTGTTGCCCAAAAAGTGAGTACAGTCAGCAACACCCCCCGCACAGTTAAGGACGTGAGCAAGAGATGGGACGACCTGCGCCTCAGAGTCCGAAACATAATTTTGCCAACCGGAGCCAGGGCCTGGCTACTGGTGGTGGCCCTAGTTCCCCCATCAAACTAAGCTGGTGGGAGGAAATCTGCGCCAGCACCATTGGCATCAGGGCAATTGAAGGTTATTGGGGAGATGGAACGTGGCGCCACATCATCGGCAGATGGAGATGAGCGCCCTAATAAAACACTGTAATGCATTGTATGATGATAGTACACCAATTTGACTGTGTCATGAGGCAATGCATGGGCCAATACAGACACATGGACACATCCCTGCCTAGATGCCATCCTCAGCACTGACACATCCACATGCATGCAGCATGCCAATGCCATACCTGACACATACCCCACAAACATGGAAACGGCACTAGTCACACTGCACACAGTCCACAACAGAAATGCATGTCACACAACATACACCACCTCAAACATGTGTGACCCTGACAGCTGCCTGCATGCTCCACTTATATAGCAAGCAACCTGATTGTGAAAACTCTAATACACCTATTCCCCTGTAATGTGTAGAACAGCAATAATACCAATGTATGAATGATGCTTGTAGAACCATCACTAATGCCGTCCCTCTCTCGGTCCCCCACAGGCTCAGATCCTGACAGCGAAGCCCGGGACTCAGCCACACAGGCAACAACTCCCCAGAAGAGGGCCAGGGATGAAGGAAACATGCCTTCAACATCGAAAGGGCCAGGCAAGCCATGACTTGCACAGAAGGGGAAGGCAGCAGAGGAGGCAACGTCACTGGTGCAGCTAAGGGGCACTACTACAGCTACAGTTCCCACACCATCTGTGTCGCCTGCACAGGAGACAGTGGCTGATGGGGCCCTCTCAGCTGCGAACAGCTCTGTTGGGGAGGCGGCAGCCACGGCACCCTAGACGGGCGAGGATGCGCAGAGCCAAGGCCTGGTGTGTGTCCCTGTGGAGGATGACACATCAGACATACCTGCCACACCCAGTCCCCCAGCATCACCGCAGGTCACACCATTGTACTCCACTTATGACAGCACACAGGAGCAGTCTGGAGGGGAGCCAGGTCAAGGGAGCATGAGCCCCGCAGAGCACACAAACGAATTTGCAAATTTGACACATGCAGCATCCACCTCCACTGGTGTCCTGGATGGTGTGCAGCAAATGGAACATACGGTGCAGCGCCAGGAGGAGCTGACAGCCCTAGTCAGGCAGTTTGTTTCCGACAGTGCCCAGGCAAGGCAGGAGGGGCGGGACAACACTGCGTCCCTGAGACAGGCAATTGAGGCCAGTACCACAAGTATCTGCGAGGAGGTGTCTGCTCTGAGGCAGGTCCTTTGTCGCATAGCGGATGCCATGGAGGCAGAGCGTCCTGCACCAAGATAGGAGCAAGCAGGCACAGCGTCATCATGTAGCTCAACTCAGAACAGCCCCCTTCGCAGGTCTGCACGCACATTGCAGTGATTGGACATGCCGCAACCAGGTGCGGGAAGTGGACAGAAGTAGATGCAGCAGCCTGATAAAGGCAATTCACGCAGTAACCTGCAGCATTTGCTTGGACACCATGTGTGGGGGAGGTGTGGCGGGAGATGGAAGGGGGAGATGGTGTGTGGGGGAGTTGTGTGGGGAAGGGGAGAGGGTGTGTGGGGGAGTTGTGGGGAGGGGGAGAGGGTGTGCGGGGGAGTTGTGGGGAGGCGGAGGGGGGAGAGGGTGTGTGGGGGAGTTATGGGGGGAGGGGGAGGGTGGAGAGGGTGTGTGGGGAGTTGTGGGTGGAGGGGGATGGGGTGAGAGGGTGTGTGGGGGGAGGGGGAGTGGGGGAGATGGTGTGGGGGAGTTGAGGGGTAGGGGGGAGAGGGTGTGTTTGAGGTGGAGGGTATGAGTACATTGTACTATTTAACAGTTTAATGCACCCGTTGTGTAGCAGAAAAAATACTGGAGTGGACATTCCTCATTGCATATGTGTCATTTATTGGTCTACAGTGCAGTGTGTACATGTACTCACACACCCAGTGCCCTCTGTCCCACTTTCATGGCACCCTCTGCACCCATGTGCATCAGAAATATTGTGCAATCACAGAGTGGCGCACAGCACGTCCCTCCTGTGCATCGGCAGCGCGATGATGTGCGCCCACATCTTCTTCATCCCATTCTTCATCAGATGGTGGTTGCTGTTCATTGTCAGGGGGCAGGGGTACGTTCCGTCGGATAAACATGTTGTGCAGCATGACACATGCCATGATGATCTTGGCCACCTTCTCATGGCTGTAGAGGAGTGCCCCACCCGACCGGCTAAGGCAGCGAAAACGTGCCTTCAACAGGCCAAAGGCCTGCTCGATATCCACAGGGGTACGGGTATGGTAACGATTGTAGTCCTCCTTGTGCCCGTTCTGCGGGTTTCGGACAGAAGTGAGGAGCCACGGCTTCAAGGGATTCAAGGGATAGCTACTATCACCTGCATGGGAGCAAAATAAGGTATGTGTTAGTTGATTCATGATGGACAGCTGTACATATAACACATGCCTGCAGATATTTGCTGGCCACATGCACATGTCCCTGGTTGTATACACACATTTTTCCTTGCCTCAATGTGTGCTGTCACATGGTCTTATGGTGTGGATTGCATCTTCAAGATGATACACGGTGTACACTTCCTTGATGTTGCTCATGCATTCTGTACGCATACCGATGAGTTTGTGATATATATGTGATGTGTAGTGTTCTGTATGATTTTATTAAAGGCAGCTTTGGCAGTAGTCTCTGCATATTTTTGAATTCAGTGTGGATTATCACCATTGTGACATGCTGCACTACTGTGGTGGTGACCCTGTGACAAGCAGTGGATTGCCTTGGTGATTTTATTGTGTGCACTCTCATGGTTGCTTGTCCTGTGTGGTGATTTACTGCAGACATTTACATTGTGAATACTCACAGCATGTTGTTGGATTTTGTTACGGAGGGTGAGGTCCGATGATGGGTGGTGCACGTGTTGTGGGATGTGGGGTGGTTTAAAGTTTGCCATGTTGTGATAGGAGTGCAGCCTACTTCATTGCTATGGGAATTGGTGGTCATGTTCGGTTTGGGATGCTTTGGGGCACGGTGTTTTGGGATGTGGACATCGTGCTGTCACCACAACAATGACACCATGGTGGTGTGTGCATCTCTCCCCCATTTCACTGCCATGTGCCTGTCATGCAACTTACCAAGCAGCCAGGCACGTCATCCTCCATGTAGCGTGATAGAGTGGAGTTCCGCAGGACCATTGAGTCATGAGTTCATCCGGAAAATCAGGCACAACAATGTGTGATGATCTTGCTGGAGTCACATACCATCTGTACATTGATTGAGTGATATAGCTTACGGTTGCGGTACGCCACCTCCGTTGCATGTGGGACCACCAATTCCACACGGGTGCAGTCAAGGGCACCAATACACTTTGGCATGCCTGCCAATGCATGGAAGCCAACCTTAGTGTCAAGGATCTCCTGGGCAGTCCGTGGTAGGGATATGTAGTCCCTTGTGTGCTTCAGGAGGGCATCCAGCACTTGGTTCAGCATGAAAGAAAATAAGGGTTGTGAAATGCCATGCATGTGTCCCACTGTGTGCTGGTAGGTTCCTGTGGCCAGGAAGTGGAGCACAGACACTACCTTCAGTAGAGGGGGGATGGCGGTGCGTATTTCAATCAGGCTGACAATGTCATTGTGTATCATGTCCACAATGGTGGTGATGGTGTCCCGGTCCAGACGGTATAGGGTGTGGATCTGCTCAGGGATTAGGTTGAATGGACTGGCTCTGATGCGAGGGTTTGGGGCTGCCTGCGTGGCACCACTGGCTGCACTGGTGGGGCTTGCTGGGCCTGTCTCACCCTCCTTCTCCTCCTGCATCTTCTCTGTGGTGCCTCTTGTTGTTGCTGGTGTAGCAATGCTAGCATGTCCTCCAGCCCCAGTATTGCTACTACAAGTGGAATCATTTTGGTGTGGTGAGTGGGTGTGCTCCTTTTGTGCTGGGCCAGACTCCATTGCCACCACCTGTGCTGATTGTGTGCACCTGTGGCAGTTGGAAACACTGCACATAGCTGTTTGCGGGAGGTTCGCTATGCCGGTATTACCGGCATCCCGGTACGTCTCATTACCGCCTTCATGATGCGGTATTTGCATGTCCGCCTGACTTGTGATGTCCTCCTGTTAGTGCCATCCGCTATTTGCCTGCCCAAGGGCTGCGTGTCCGCACGCATGTCGGTACGGGAAGCATTCTATCAGCGGTGGCTCTAATACCGGCTTGTTTAGTCGGAATGGCCCAGAGCGGCATGTGGTGCCGGTAATCCCTTACGGCATCATTTTTCCATTACCTTGCAACCTCGTAATGACCCCCCTTATGTTGTAGTTATTCCAGGATAAATGGTTACCCCCTTCGTTGAATTCCAATTCCGCTAAGCATAAAAAAGTCCATGTAATCATTGCAAATGTATAGGTTAGTAGACATTAAACATAACAAAAATAAAACATACACTAAACAAATTAAAATTCTGTTAAACTATATCATATGCAATTCAAACTTAGTAACATTTTCTTCAAGTAGTTTTGCAACGTATGGCACATTTGAAATTGGACGAAGTTTAGATGGGCCAGCCAGGTTCAACGTAGACTTATTCAGCAAAGGGGTGACAACTGTGAGCTTTAGCCCCACCAGGACTGTGCCATTGGGTAAAACAAGGTTCCAAGCATCTGATTGGATGGTGCTGCATCACTTTGTGTTATGATCTTCATGTTGCATGTTGTGATAATGCATGGACCTCACAATGAATACTAACAGTAAACCATGATTATTGCCCTAGCTCTTTATAATGAACCCTCTTCCTTTGCCCACAGATCAGTGCTGGTTCACAAGATGACCTGCTCAGTGATAAAGCCCAGTTTCCTTCTGTGTACCGCACTGTGACCAGGGAAGCCTATCTCCAGGTGGCCATCGGCAGGCTACTGAAGCACTTTGGATGGACCTGGGTTGGGATAATTGCCTTTCAGGAGGGAAACAGTGAAAAGATCATTCGGAGCCTAAAAGATGAGATTGGGAAAAGTGGAGGGTGCGTTGAGTTCCTCCTCACGATGCCCTCCTCGACCTATTTCTTTACAAAGCAGTGGATTTTACAGGATACTGTAAGGAAGAGCACAGCCAATGTGATAGTTTTTTATGGCAGCGCTGAGGACCATGTAGACCTCAGTAGAATGCTAGATGATGGAACCTTGATCCCAGGCAAGGTGTGGATCATCACAGGAGAACTTGAACTGCAGGAATTATACGCGTTCGACACATTTCCTCTCCAGGGCAGCCTGGCTTTTGTGAACCACAAAGCACACATTCCAGGATTCAAGGAATTCTTGTCAGTGCTGAAGGTGGAAACGTATCCAGATGACCCCTTTCTGCCAGTCATTTGGGAACATACTTTCGATTGTAACGTGATGACAATGGATCGGCCGGATAACTGTGCTGGGACAGAGAGTCTGAATGATGTTATTTATTTTCAATCCAATCTTAGAGGACCCTCCAGCGGGTACAACCTTTACAACGCAGTCTATGCCCTGGCACACGCTTTACACGATGCCATTACATCAACGTATGGAAATACTGCCCCAGCCGGAGAAGTGCATTATCAAGATATGAAGCCCTCAGAGGTATTAACTAAGAGAACAAAGGGGAACATATGCAGGTGGTGTAGTGTGGGAGGGTAGGGGAAGAGAAGGGAAAACCAGCGAGAGGGGAGGAGTTAATATGTGGTCGGAGAAGGGACACGTGATGCCACATCTGCATTGTGACATGTGTTAGTAAGAGTACACGATATATAAAGAGCAGGAGACTGGGTATTCTGGCAGAACGACATCTGGCATCCCGAGGAGGATTCATATTCTGGGAAGGCTTGCTGGAAGAGTATACTTACACTAGCAGGAAGGTTTCATTGGGCACACACGCATGTCAGTAAACACACCAGTTACAAGGTGCTGAAACTCAATTAAACAACAATGCGCATATAATGATGTCTTCCATAGAGAAAGAGCTTTTAAGATGAAAAAACAACCATAACAGTAAACCCCAGGATACGTATCTTCAGATTATGGAAAAAGACAAACATTTTATTTAAAAAGCAGAAGGGAAGTACAAGACCTATTGATACATGGAGTGCCTTCCACAAAGTGTTTTACACCCCATGTGTATTTGCTGGATTCTGTGTTGCTTTAAGTTCACCTCCCTGTTTGATCGTAGGGAAGGGCCAGGGTGATGCTGTTCATCCTCATCTCTTAAAGACTGTGGACCGGGTGCCAGTACAAAAATGCCCTGCCACAGTAAAAAAAAACATGCCTCCAGTGGCTGTACTCTCATTGGCTTTACTCTTGACACCAGTAAAAAAAGATCACGCTGCAGCAATAGAATACAGCCAGATTGGCTGCTGCACAAATGATCCCCCACCAGCCAGAGGCCACCATCCGGCACACACTCTAGCCCAGACATTCGTACAGCATGCCCTTGCACGCCCATTCATACAAGCTCTCCTTCACTCTCACTCCTTTACAACTTACACTCTCTCAATCACACGTGCACTGAAGCACACAAACCCTTGCATGAAGGCATACACACATTTGTTCTCTTACCTGCATCCCTGGCCTGGTCTGAACTCGGCCTCAGACTACCTCAGGCTACACCACAGCCCATGCCTCCTGTGCAGCTTGAATCAGGAACCCGGAAGCAGTTAGAGCTTCATTAATTTATTTTATTTTTCAGATTTGTAAAGCGCACTAACAGCCGAGGGGCATCGAGGCGCTGTTGGAAGAAAGTGTCTTAGTTACAAGGAAGAATGCTTTGCTCAGGGTTACAGAGAGCATAAAGCCTAACAGAGTGAGGCTAGGATAGTTAGATAGGTGGCTGTGTGTTACATATAGCATACATTAGCAGTGAAGGTTACATAGCATGGAGAGAAGTAGCATACAGCACTGGCAAAGCAGCGAGGCCGGTCGGGCCCTGATAATACAAACAACAGGGTTTTGATAGCTTTCTGGAAGGCTATGTGCGCATCAATGCTTCTGAGATGGGGTGGTAGGGAGTTCCAATGGGTCGCGGCCATGACAGGGAAGCTAGGGCCTGCTGCTCGAGTCCTCAAGGTCTTAGGAATGGTGATTCGGTTGGTGTATGCGGTTTTGGCGGTCTGTCTGTGGTAGGTTTGGCAATTCTCTGTGATAGGTACGCAGGGGCATTGTTATGGATACATTTGTGCGTGAGTTCAAGGGTTTTGAATATGATGCGTTCCTTGATGCAGAGCCAGTGGACTAATTTCCTGGTTGCTGAAATGTGGTCCCTTTTGGATATGCCGGTGGCGGCCCTGAGGGCATTATTTTGGATAGTGTGGATTTTTCTGATGTTTTTAGCAGAGGTGCCGACTAGGAGGGCATTGCAGTAATCGAGCCGAGACCCGATTATTGCTTTCACTATGGTGAGGCAGTTCGGCTCTGTCAGGAAAGGTCTTGCTGCATTGAGCAGTTTGTAGTGGTAGGCCGCAGCAGACGCTATGGCGTTAACCTGTCTGTTCATCAAGTGGTTGGAGTCTAAGTAGACCCCCATGGTTTTGACCGCCTGGGAGACGGAGATTTGAGTGTTGTCAATTGTGTAAGAGCTGTACTGTTCGTCAAGTTTCTTTAGGGTTGGAGATGATCCAATAAGTAGTAGTTTGTTTTTTTCACTGATAAGGCACAACCAGTTTTCTGCCATCCAGGTTTCAATCGTGGAGTAAATGGAGTTTAGGGTTTCCTTGTCGGACTCATAGTCGCTGATGAGGGGGATGAGGACTTCCGTGCCCTCAGCATAGTTTGTATATGTGATGCCTAGCGCGTCCAGGAAGTTGAATAATGGCCTCATGTACAGGTTGTAAAGAGTGTGTGAAATGCAAGAGCCCTTTGGGACTCCACATTTGATAAGATTAGGGTGGGGGCAAGCTTGGTCAGAAAAAACTTTCATAACTCTTTCTTGGAGAAAGGATGTGATCCAAGCTGTAGTTTTAGGGGAAACATTGGCAGCGGAGGAGAGATGGTGGGAAAGGGTATTGTGGTCCAACAAATCAAAAGCTGCAGTTAGGTTTAGGAGCAGAAGGAGGGCTGGTTTGCCTGCGTCTCTGAAATCATCAATTTGATTTTTGAGGTTGAATAGTGCGGTTTCAGTCCCATGGCCAGGACAGAAGCCTGACTGGCTGAGACCAAGAAGGTTATTAGACTCAAGGAATGTATGGACTTGCAGGTAAGCTGCTTTGTCGAGGATTTTTAAGAGAAAAGGGACTGTGGTAATGGGTCTGTAGTTCCCTGGGATGGTTGGGTTGAGCGTGGGTTTCTTCTGGAACGGGCGTATCCAAGCATCCTTGAGGCAGGCTGGGACATGGCCTGACGTGAAGGAGGCATTGATAGAGGGCGTAAGGAACGGGGAGAGGGTGGAGGCACATTCTTTGATAAGTTGAGCTGGACAGGCGTCTCTTTTACAATTGGAGGAGGGCAATGACTTCTTGTTCGTTCATTTCCTTGAAGGCAAAGGAGGGGGAGTCACAGGAGGTGTTACTGTGGAGGTTAGATATTTGGTGGCTTAGGGCCTGTTGGTAGGCGATGATTTTGTTATGAAGGATGTTAAGCTTGACAAGCATGGCAGCCGGGATTCTGTTGCACCAGTCATCATCTTTAGTGAGAGTTGGCGGGGTGGGAGCGGGTGTTTCCAGCTCCCTGAAAATTGCAAAGATCTCTTTGGAGTCTGATTTTGAGTTTGCTACGCTAGTGTTGAACAAAGCGGCTTTGGCTTTAATTATGGCAGCTTTGTATTCTCTGGAGATGGTCTTGAATGCTATTTTAGAGGAGTCACTAGGCTTGGCTAACCAGGTGGAGTGCGCTGCTCTTTTTCTAGTGCACAGCTCAAGAAGCTCTGATGAGAACCAAGCATTAGTGTGTTTAGTGCGCTTAGCTTTCCTAAGGGTGAGTGGGACAATGGCGTCAACCCCTTGGGTAATGATGGTGTTGAAGGTGGATACAAGGGTATCCGGGTCACTGGAGAAAGAGGGTTTGAAGGCAGGTACCAGGAGGTAGGGTGAAAGCTTATCCTTGGTGAGCTGACAGGAGCTCCTAGTGAGAGCAGGGGGGAGTGGTGTCTCTTGCAAGGGGGGGCCCTTGGTGAAGTTGTGTTTGAAACAAATGGAGTGGTAGCCTGACCAGGGAATGGGCGAAATGGATGTGATCGTGAGAGGGCAGTTGTGGTGGGCGACCCAGTCAAGGGTGCATCCTTTGATGTGATGAGCTCCGTGACGGCCTGTTTGAATCCTAAGGTGGATAAAGCTTTTTTGAGAGTGGCTGTAAGGGAGTCGGTAGGGGCGTTCAAGCCTAAGTTGAGGACTCCCGTGGAGGATAGTGTTTGTGGTTTTATTTTAGACGATCAGAGATGGCGTGTATGAGGGCCTCTTGGAAATCCGTGACTGGCCCAGTAAACAATGTGGAGGGAATAGTGCAGTTCGGGATGGGTTGACTTTAAGGAGAAGGTAGTCACTGTTGAAGCCAAGTTCTCCTTCCACCATTCTTATCAGTATGGTCTCTTTAACTATGAGAGCCACCCCTCCACCTCTCTGAAGGGTACGATATTGCCTAAAAATAGTGTAACCCTGAGTGAGGGCTAGGGCAAGGGCTACGCCGGATGCTTTGTGGAGCCAAGTTTCGCTGATAATTAGGAGATCAAGGTTGCAGCTGATGATAAAATCGTGAATGTCCAAAGCATGGGCTGGGAGTGACCGGGCATTGATAAGGGCGCAGTTGAGAGGAAGGGTGTATGATTTGCAGGGTTTAGGAATAGGTGAGGAGTGATCCGGGGGGGGTGGGCTAGCAACAGCGGCTACTGGCGGTATCCTAGAGGAACACAATGTAGCAGAATCAGAAGGAATCATCACAGGCACAGTGGTGGCAGCAACTGGTGGTATCATACGGGCACGCAATGTAGCAGTACCAGAAATAATCATCACAGGCACAGTGGTGGCAGCAACTGGTGGTATCATAGGGGCACACAATGTAGCAGTACCACAATTAATCATCACAGGCACAGTGGTGGCAGCAACTAGTGGTTTCATAGGGGCACACAATGTAGCAGTACCAGAATTAAGCATCACAGGCACAGTGGTGGCAGCAACTGGCGGTATCATAGGGGCATACACTCTAACATCATGGGAGGTGTCGGTCATAGGCATGGTGATGGTTGCCACAGGTGCTAGTAAAGTAGCAGACACTGCATCCTCTGGGGCCCGCGCTGTACTCTCATGTCCTCTCTTTTTCCTGTCCTGAGGGAGTGGCACTCTGGTCTGCACTCCACTCTTTTCGGATTTTGTTGTCTTTGGTCCTGGAACCCCTCCCGAGGCTCATATGGGAAATCAGAGAACTGGAACTCACAACAGCATTTTACACAACATGGATCCCGCCGCATGGCTCAGTTCCAGAACTGAGCCATGCGGACTAGCATTTTAGGTGTGGTCAGGCCTGGAGGCACCTGAGATACCTGCAGGCTATTTAAGCCACCCCCCAAGTTGGAGAACACGCTTCGCGTTACAGGTAGCACCATTTTCCATCCAGTCATCAGCTCAAATGGAGCCATTTTTGTTGCAGAAGATGGTGTAGACCTAATTCCCATCAGGACAAGCAGGAATCGGATGTCAGAACTAGGTCTAGAGTCCGCCACAAACTTCTTAAAATGCCCACAATCATCTTATTGTACCTTTTCACTCCCCTGCTCGTGGCTCGGTGGTAGGCAATGTGGAGTTTTCTTTTAATCCCTAGTATCTCCTACATCTTGGTCATCACCTTGCTGGTAAAATTACTTCCTCGGTCTGTCTCAATCCTTTGCGGGAGGCCGAACCAAGAGAATATATGGTTGATCATTAGTGCGACAGCCATCTCCGCCTTACAATGTGGGGCTGGAAGACATTCTGCCCACTTGGTAAACAAGCATGTTACGGTCAGCATGTACTTGTTTCCTCTAGAGGAGAGAATCACTGGCCCGAGGTAATCAACTTGCAAATCTGACCAAGGCAGTGTCATTCCTCTTTTCTATAGCGGAGCTCTGTGTCTGAGCGAACTTGGATGAATTTGAGCACACACAAGACAGCCCTTCAAGTATATGTCGAGGTCATGACCCATATGTGGTCAGTATGTAACCTCGCACAAGATTTCTAATGTAGCATGAAACCCTCTATGACCGGCACTGGCCGCATCATGGATGTGACTCAACCTCAGGCTTCGAAATGAGGTAAGTCCCACCCACTGGTCACATCCAGATAGGGATCTTCGTACCAACAAACCGTCTTGGATTCCGAACATTTTGGAAAACTTCATCAACACCGGAGATCCTTTTACCCAATATAATCGGATTCTGACAGAGGAAAATTTGAGGGGTCTTCAATATGTTAACATTTCCCAATAATTGGGTCCTCTTTTTGTGCAGTAATCAAATATGCATCTGGGGTTTCTATACTCCACAGGGCAGGTGAGAGTTCATTTTTGGCATGGGTTTGGGACCTGGTGACAGCAGCAACCTGGATTTCCACCAACAGGGATTCGGTTTCTAGGCAACCCCCCTGAATAGCTCTGGTTTTTGCAAACTGGTCAGCCAAGTCATTCCCAGTTTCATCTGGTCCCTCTATTTTGGAGTGCCTTCTGATCTTTTTCTAATATATTATCATCTCATTAGAGGTCACTAGATCATCAATCGATTGGATTCATTTCCCATGCTTGAGCAGTTTGTTATTTGCACACAGCATGCATTGATTTTTCCAGTCCATCAGGTGTTCCACAAACCCAATCATGACATAATCTGAATCGGTGCTTATGACTAGTTCCTTGAGTTGGTGGTTCATGGCAGTGAGGATGGCTTGATAAACCACCATAGATTCAGCCACCTGACTACAACAGGGTCCTATTTTGTAACCAGCAGAGGATTCTGGGGTATCAGTCACCCAGGAATTCCCAATCCCAGCCACTAGTGCCTTTTCCCCTTTATTCTGAACATATTAGGAGCATCCATCCACATAAACTGTGGGCATCCCCTGACACGTGTCTTCCTCAAAGACCTTCTGTGGGGAAGTAAGGTACGCCTCCATAGTGTAATTGGTCCTTAGACTTTCGTCCTCGAGACAGTTTTCTTGAGCACAGTCATGCAAGTCAGAAAATCCTTGCGTTAGAGGACTCTCCTTGTTTTGGCCACATCGGACCTCCCCAGGAAAGCGTTGCATTGACAGAATCCAGGAAGTAATTCTCGAATTACTCACGTTCCCGGTTCGGATTCAATCACTTTGGAGATATTGCAAGGGTTGGCGAGGAGTCTCGACAATGATGTGCTTGCCCTGTATGAATGGCCGGTAAATCTTCAATGCCCACACCATTGTCAGGAGTGTCTTTTCGCAATCATTCAATTTTTCCTCAACAGAGGACAAACTCTTACTCGCATATGATATCACTTTGTTGACCTTGTCATGCTTTTGGTACAGTACTGCTGTTGAAAAAGTTTCAGAGAACCCTGTCTCCAAGAATAACTCCTTGTTCTTTATGGATTAAGCCAAACAAGGAGCTTGGTAAAGGCTTCTTTTGAGTTGTTTTACTGCCTCAGATTGTTCCGGACTCCACTCCCACTTGACCCCAGCATTCAATAAATGGACCAAGTCTCGAGTGACCCGCCCCGTAGTATAAGGAAGGCATTGTATCAAAGCTATACTAAAAAAGAAAACCATTGCCAATCCTTACCACTATGCTACAGAATAGTGTGGGATAATGTTCACAAGAAAAGAAAGAAGTGTCCACAAAATGATAAGTCAGTATGGTATGGCCGGAGTCTCCCTTCCTCACGTTCTTAGCATGGGACAAAGTGGGACTCTTGAGCACAGCACACTCCTGGGCTTCTCCAGCATGAGGTTACGATTCCTTTTCCTCAATATCAGGACGTTCTGTTCTCTAGTTTCTTTCATGCAATGTCTTTTGCTTCAGAGGGCCTGTTATGCCATTAACCAACAAAACAACCAGTTCCTTCTGGTAACCTTCACATCGGGTGACTACTCTGCACCCTAGGATCCCTCTCAGCTGGGCTGTGTGCCTTCTTTCAGCATTAGCCTCTCAAATCACTTGCTAATTTAAACAGAGGCTTCGAAGGGCGATCACATATCGCTGGGTCACTCTGTCTTTCTATAGCAAGTGGGTGCTTCACAATATCACAGTTCGTACAGCATTCCCCTCAACCGCATGCAAACGACAATTTCACAATTCCCTCCATTGGGTTCCCACTTTCCACAGTTCACAATTTCTAAATCTCATCAGAAAGCAGGGATTCCCTTCCCACAGCTTTCTCTTGGCATCCCTCTGTCTGGTTCACATTTGCCACAGTTGACATTTCAACAAAAAGTCATTCCAGACCCTTTAGGTTCTTCCCTTTGCCTAAGTCTGGGTCTCATCCCCCAGTCAGACTTTCTGTAAAGTGCCCAGTCAGGCTTTCTCTAAAGCTCCAAGTCAGGCTTCACACTGTTCATACATCACAATGTTCTAGGGTGTGTCAGGGTTCACCCAAATTCGCAGGCATCCCTCAGTCAGGTTCACATCTGCCTCCACAATGTATCAAAGACTTTCAACTGTACAAGGGGTTTGGTTTGACCCTCGTATAACCACCTTGACACCTCACACCGGCCTCTTGGTACTTGTTTTTTCTCCTGGACAAGGAGCGGGGGCACCAGCCAGCGACCTTCGAATGAGGTCCCACGTGGCGCTGGACCACTCTAACTCTGGTGCCAGTTTCACTCACAAAGTTCCCAAGGGTATCCCTCTGCTGGGCTTGGACTCCTCTTAAGGTTCACAAAGACCTCCCTCTTCCGGGCTCAGACCCTGCTCCCAAACGTTCTCTACAAAAGTCCACCAGTGTCTCCCTCCACCGGATATGGACCCTCTCACAAAGTTCACAAGGGTCTCCCTATGCCAGGCGCAGACCCCTCTCACTAAGTTCATAACAAAGACTTCCCTCCACTGTGCTCGAGGCTCCTCTCACACCTCACAGTTTTCAAAAAGGGTTTTGGGACTTTGAGTCCCAGAATGCACTGTCTGGATTTCGGTCCAACTTCTCAGCTCCCCAAAACGGCATTTGGCATTGGGAGCTGCAGGAGCTAAAAGGGGATAATATGCTGGGGTCAGGAACTCTTTCACTGACCTTCAGAGACCCAGGTTCACCTGACTGGCCCAGGGGAGGAGTCCTGCCAACCAACCCCTGCTGCCCCTGGTCTTGCCTTCTGGAGATACAGCTCCCTCTCCACAGTGCAATCTCTCCTGCACTCGCAGGGCAAGTGTCAGGCAGTCTTCTCCTACTTCAGGTCTCCTAGGGTCTCTGCAGCTCTTCTGGTCTTCCTCTCGCATTGTGCACCTTCCAGCATCCCTAACTCGCTCAGAGTGTGCTCTCCTGCTCCACCTTTTGTACCTCCTGGGAGTAGTGATTGGACTCAGGTGTACATTGTTGTGAAGGGAGGCCTGACTTTGCCTGGCCTCATTAGTGGGACAGTCTAACTTTCGTGTCCATGGTTGACTGCTGGTAAACCTCGTCCTCCCAATCTCTCTCCTCCTCGTCCCAGTGGTTTTAGGGAAAATTAGGTGTTGGGAAGAATTACATGCAGTACCCTTTGGGATCACTACACACAATTAAGACTACAGGTGTAAGCACAATCTCACCTTTGGTATAAGTCTGTACTACACAGTTTTGTGGTAGCAGGGCTGAGCAGCCAGGCTTTTCTCAAGAGGGATGTGAGCAGTACAAGATGTTACACAAAGGACTTGCAATCACAATGGTTCAAACAAACACTTACTCAAGGTTTCTTGTTAAAACAATATTAATTTATTTACACATTCAGTTAGAAAACATTCCACTACCAATAAGCAGCTCAATATCACACTATAATGCACTTCAGTACTGAGCCAATACATTTCTGAACAAGTTAGGCTCCCCAGAGGTGAGACCAAAATGATACTTCAGTAACTTCAAATGGGAGTAAAAGACACAAAATATAAGAATTAATCACAATTACTTTCTTAGGCCGGGCAAATAGTTTAAGTTCACTACAAGAGGCAATTCAATTCAATAGGCCTGGGCCAAAGTCAATGGATCAGTGTCTTGGATGGGATAGCACAGTTCTGGTAGTAAACGGTTAAGTCTTTGCCAATGTTCTTAGAAGTAGTTTGCCCGAAAAAGAGTTAATTGTCAGATTAGGAGCGAACAAGACTCCAAAGTTGGGAAAGTTTCCCAAACTTTCACTGCTGCAGAGAGGATTTCTCAACCGCGTTTGCACTGTACCTTTGTATGAAGAAAAGCTGTAGCTGAGGCAAATGTACCTGGCAGTTCCTGCAGATTTCGCTGTTCCTGGGCCTCAGTCGTGGGGACAAGAGGGAGTACGACGGGAGACTCCTGCACTGCACGGGTATGGATCCACAAGCTTGGCAAAACATTGGTTTAAGGTGTGAGTGCCTTAAAGTCCACAAGCTGGTATCCTTCTCACTGGCTATCCGGTTTTCTACAGCACCCTGAAGAAAATTCGACAGTATAGAGATGGTTTCCAGGTGACTTGCGAATTGTTTTTTCCCACCAGCTCAAGGGAAGAAGTCGTCCTTGAAGGGGCTTCTCTGTCGAGGGAGTTTCAGGAGCCTTTGGCGGGCTTCAGCATACATGCCAACCCTCCCGATTTAGGTGGGAGATTCCCAAATTTTCAGTGTAGGATACTGCTATTTTTCACGTTCTCCCGCCTAAAATAATTATTTCCCCAATGCATTCCTATGGGGAAATTGTTCTCTCCCGATTTCTTTGTAGAAATCTCCCTCGCAGGTGGGTCGGGATGTTGGCATGTATGTTTCAGGACTGAAGTCCGCCCTTGTCGCCTGAGTGTCTGGGGTGGACAGGATGTGAGGGAGGTGCCCGAAACTCCCTGTGCTTAGTCTCCTCAGAGACCCAAATTCACTCTCGCGTGATTGGTTGGCTGACTGTCTGGCAAGGACAGCCACCCTGCTGGCTGAGTGACAGCTAGGCTGGAACGAATGGGAACACATTGTTTAAAAGCTGATCTCTGGGACTTGGTAGGCAGAGTCGACCACTGGAACGAAAGAACCAACGACGAGCTGAAAGAACACGATTGCTGCAACTCCTGGACCATTGGTTTGCCCGGTGAAGCCCTGCTGCAGGTCCGAATTGCCTGAAAACAAACAAAGAGACCAAACCTGGTTTGGCGCAAAGAGACAAACACTAGAAGGACCTTTCCATAAAGAAATGGCGAATAAAGTCGATCGGAACCTGTTTTTACAGAGGGGGCTCAGACGCCATCTTGAAAAACATGGCTTCGGTGGATTTCAGCTACCAGAGTGTTTAAAGGGGTCGCGGTCGGGAAAATCATGGTAATATCAATGCCACCAGCAATTCTGAGAGGAAAGGGTAGCATTTGAGTGCTACATGAGTTTTCTAGGCATAGGTACTCCCTCCAGCTCTCTGCTGTAAGGCAGTGTGGGCTGTGTCTAGCAAGACTCGCAAAGTCATTTTAACTTTACATTCACTGTGAGACAGTAGTCAGTCCCAGAGAAGGTATTTAAACCTTGGGAAGTCTGAAAGATATATCTGTGCCACTGCACTGAGGGTGCTGTGTGACTCATAAGAAAAGTTGATGCCTATGGAGTTGTCTAAAACTCCATGTCCAAAGAACACAAAAGTAAAACACACATCAAAATACATGAAAGAGTGGGAAAAAAGGCTCACATTCTTTCCAGGTAAAAATGTAAGCCCTAAAAATCCAGCAAAGTTGCTGGGGGTCTCAAAAGGTAAGGGAAATTAGTACATTCTTGTGAATTCGCTCTAACAATATTGTGGAGGGATTATGGGGTTGTAGTGTTTCTGAAGAATACTGGAAAATCCCTGTGGGGATTCGTAAGGATGAAGTGGGTAACTAGTGTTGTGTACAAGTGGGTTGTTGTAGAGCACGGGGTGACATATGTACTTTCCTTGTCTCAGTTCTCCTATGCTTCACTTCCGGTTTGGTATCTGTTGGAATTGGGGGAGGTAACGGTATGGGTTCTGAAATGGTGTATGGTAGCAGAGGGAATATCGGGTAAGGAGGTGTTAATCCATTGTCGCTCACAGTGAGTTGTCCGTGAGAAAGTGTCTGTTTCTGAAACGAGGGGGGTGAGTTTCTAGATACCCTAGTGGGTAGGATGGGGAAAAGGTGTCATACAGCAAAGTGTACCACGTCTCACCTGGGATATTCCCCTGAGGATAACCCCAGGTTCCCCTACCCAGATGATCCTCCCTCGCTCGTCCACTCCAAGGGTTGGGATCTGAGAGCACCACCCCTTCCCTGTCCAGCTGAATAAAGACATCCTTGCGGCTACTTGGGAGAATACACTCAGGTTTCTCACAGTAGTCTTCAGCGAACATTCTACTATAATTAGTGAGTCCAAGAAGACTTCTCAATTCTCGCAGAGTAGTAGGGTATTTTAATTTCAATAATACTTCCAGCCTTTTTTGCCTGGGGACTAAGACCCTCAGGGGTGAGTTCATGCCCTAAGAAGTTCACGTGGTTCTTACACCACTGTGTCTTCTCAAAGCACAGTTATGCTGCGGCTTCCTGCAACTGGGTCAGAACATAGCGTATTTTGTTTATATGTTCCTCCACCGTTGATCAATACATCATCTACATAAGCCAGGTTTCCCATTTAGTCCAAAGGGGGTGCGGGTCCACGTATATTGTTGCCCTCCCTCAAAGGTAAAGACAAGCTTGTACTGGTCTTCCCTACTCATGGGTTCTGTCCAGTAACAGTGTTATCCCCCTCTTTTGGAGAGGAGCATGGTGTGTGAGTGATGTTGGCTGAAATTGCACACAAGACACCCCTTCAAGTATTGGTCGAGGTCCTGCCCCGTGTGTGGCCAGTATGCAACCTCTCGCAAGATTTCTAGTGTCGTATGAAACCCCCAATGACCGGCTGTGGCTGCATCATGGCCGTGACTTAGCATCAGGCTTCGGAATGAGGTGGGGAACACCCACTGATAATGGCCAGCTATGGATCTCTTTACCAACAAACCGTCTTGGATTCTGAACATTTGTAGACAGTTCATCAACACTCTGAGGTCCTCTTTCCCTATGTACTCAGTATCCGTCAGGGGGAAGTTCTCAGGGTCCTCAATGTGTTGACAAAACTTACCAATTATTGCATCCCCTTTTTGAGCCGTAATCAAATCAGCATCTGGGGTCTCCTTACTCCATTGTGCAGTTGAGAGTTCATTGTGAGCACTTGTCTGGGACCTAGTGATAGCAGTGACCTGGATTTCCCCCAACAGGGACTCAATCTCAAGTAGATCCCCTTGGATGGCTCTGGTTTTGGCCAGCTGATCAGCTAGGTCATTTCCAGTTGTGTCTGGTCCCTCTACTTTAGAATGACCCTTGATCTTTTTCCAGTAGATGGTCATCCCATTCGAGGTGACCAGATCATCAATATTTTGGAATAATTTCCCATGTTTCAATGGTTTGTTATTAGCACACAGCATGCCTCTGGTTTTCCAGTTAACCAGGTGGTCCACGTACCGTTACCGTACATAATCCGAATCAGTGATTATGACCAGTTAGTGGAGTTGGTGTTGGACAGCAGTGAGGATGGCTTGACGCACAACCATCAGCTCTGCCACTTGACTACTTCGGGGACCGATTTTGTACCCAGCGGAGGTTTCTGGGCATCATTCACCCATGCATTCCCTGTGCCGGCCACAAGTTATTTTTCCCAGTTGTTGTCAACATGGTAGGAGCACCCATCCACATAGACAGTGGGCATTCCCTCACACTGGTCTTCTTCATAGACTTTGTGTGGGGAATTAAGGTATGCCTCCATGTTGTCCTTAATTTTTTTAAGACTTTCGTCCTCGAGACAGTTTTCTCTGACACAATCATGCAAGTCAGCCAGACCTTGCGTGAGGGAACTCTTCTTTTTTTGGCCATATCTGACCTCCACAGGAAAGCCTTGCATTGACAGAATCCAGGAAGTAATTCGGGGATTACTCACATTTCCGGCCCAGATTCTGTCACTCTGAAGATATTGCAAAGGTTGGTGTGGAGTCTATTATGTGTTCCCCCTGGATAAACAGGCGGTAATTCTTCAATGTCCACACCGTCGCCAGGAGTGCCTTCTCACAATCATTGAATTTTTCCTCCACAGAGGATAAAGTCTTACTCGCATAGGAGATTACTTTATTGACCTTGTCATCCTTTTGATATAATACTGCAGTCAAGCATGTATTTGAGAACCCTGTCTCCAAGAACTCCTCCTTGTTTTTGACAGGGTAAGCTAGGCAAAGCGCTTGTGAGAGGCTTCTTTTGAGCTGTCTTACTGCCTCGGCTTGTTCTGGACCCCACTCCCACTTGACCACCTTTCAAAAGATGGATCAGGGGTCTTGTGATCTCTGCGTAATCCTCAATGAACTTTCTGCTGTAATTAGTTAGCCCAAGGAGGCTCCTTAGTTCCCGGAGAGTTGTGGGGTCTTTTAATATCTGGAGTACTTCCACTTTCTTTTCCTGGGAGTTATCTCATGCCCCAAGAAATTGACACAGGTTCTGCACCACTGTGCCTTTTGAAAGGAGAGTTTTGCTCCAGCAGCCCTCAACTGTGTCAGGACATAACGGATCTCCGCTATGTGTTCCTCCACAGTTGAGCTTTTGACTAGAACATCGTCTATATAGGCCACGTTACCCCTTTCACCCAGGTCGGGCATGGCCTTGTGTAGAAAAATGTTAAATTTGTTGCGGAGTTGATGTATCCGAAGGGAGTCCGGGTCCATTTGTACTGTTGCCCCCCGAAGGTAAAGGCCAGCTTATATTGGTCCTCCCTACTGACAGGTACAGTCTAGTACCCATTGGTCAGGTCAATGGCAGTGAATACCTTTGACCCCTGGATCTGGGCCAGCCCTTGGTCAATGTAGGGAGGAGGCCATCGGGAAGTATGGACAAGTTTATTGAGCTCCTGTAGGTCAGCACAGAGTCTCCACTGGCCGTTAGGTTTCAAAATCCCCAGCACCGTATTATTGAAGGTGCTGTGGACTGGACGAATTATCCCACGGGACTCAAGGTTCTTAATTATTTCAGTAAGGGACTCCATTGATGCGAGAGGCAAGCGATATTGATTCACAAACACTGGAGTCATGCCAGGGTCCGTGGGGATTGTTGTTGTGTGGATGTCAGTGCGACCACAGTCATATGAGTCTACCGCAAAGAGATCTTGGAAATCCAAGAAAACTTGTTTCAACTTTTGCTTCTGTTCCAGAGTCACACAGGCATCAGCTAGGTTGACTCTCTCTTCCACCATCTGCCTGAAGCCTGGAAAGACTTCTGGTTTGGCTATCTCAGCGGCCTCCTCCAGCTGGGTGGAGAAGTCCCTGGTCAGAGTGCTGATTTGGACCGGAGGCTTCAGGTGGGAAAGGCAGCCCTCATGGACCTGGAAAATCACCTCATCCCTCCTGAAGTCACAAGTCACATCTTCCTTACCATAAGGGCAAGAAGTGTACACCAGGAAGTTCCCCCCATGCCGGGTGAAGATCTTGTCTGGTGTTGTGTCGTCATCGCTATCACTCTCAAAACAGTTCTTGGGGATTACTCCTAACAGTTCATTACCTAAATCTATGGAAAAATGTCAGTCATCATCCTCCATTCCAATAATGGTGCCTGTGGCCAGAGTGATACTCTTAAGGTCGCTGTTATCCACCTCTATGGGAATAAACAGTTCTCACAAACTGACCCCGCAGAGCAATCTCCCCATGTCCATTAACAAACATTAATCAAACTATTCAACTAATACCCCTTCCCTCCCATTCCTCTTTACCTCCCCTCCCCCCTCCCCCCTACCCCAATACCCCCCTGAGTCCTTCACTCCCCAATAATGACTGCACACAGTCTTCTGTAATTGTTGTTCGCTGAGATTTGAGTAGGCGCACCTCCAGGTCATATCCCCCTATTCTCCTCTTCCACAACTCCCTCATACCCTCCCTCTAATACCGGCAAGTTCATGGCGAGCGTAGGTCATTGTCCCTTGACAGATCATTTAGCAGTTGAGACCAGTGAACTGTTACCACCTCCCCATCAACCTCTGCCTCTACCTTTTGCAGCACTGTTAATTCCGCTAACCCCCCATCTCCGTACATCCTTCCGCCATCGGTTGATGGCCTGGCCCTGCGGCAATTTTCATGCTATCGCCATACAGCACTTTGCCAATATGAGTAAGAACCGACCCAGCCTATTTCGCAACTTATTTTCGTAACTTCCCCCAAAAACAAATCTCTGGGCTTCTTTCCCAACTGGTCCGCAGCACCTCATTTAAAATGTCATTCCAATATTCCACTATTACTTCACAGTCCCATAACATATGTCAGAACCCCGCCCGTTCCGAACCACATCTAGGACATTCGTCTGACCGTTCCGCATTCATTGACCGGAGTGCTATCGGGGTAATATATGTCCTATGCAAAATGTTAAACTGAACTAATTGGAAGCGGGCATTCCTTAAAATCTTCCGGACCAGGTCCCAGACCTGCTCCCATTCTGTATCTGATATAGAGCATCCCATATCTGCCTCCCATTTTCCCTTGGCCTTCAATTCCCCCTCTGTCGCCCCTTCCCCAAGCACCTTATAAATGCATGAAATACGTGCCCTACCCCCCGTCCGACTAAGTAACACTCAGAGAACCGGACATAGTTCCGGCTCCTCAGGAATCCTCTCCCACAATTCTGCCATCCTACAGACCACCGCCCCATACGCCAGAAACCCCGCTTCGGCAAATCAAACTTCTCACACCACTCCTCACAAGTGAGAAGCTTCCCACTTTCAAAAAGATCCCCCACCTTCTCACATCCTTTCTCCCTCAACCTTCGAATCCCCACTCTCCCTATCGCCTGGCGCAATTTCTGATCGGCCCCCCATGGGAGACCCCCCTCATAGCGTCCCCTTACCCCTCTACCACCCCATACTTCTTCCATGTCTCACTCACCGCCTCAAAGACTACCGAACCCTTTCCAGCCCCTAGCGGGTGCCACAAAAGTTCCACTGGCCTACAGTCCGGGTGCCAGGTCCCTACCAATACCTTGAAAGATTCCCCCTCCGACTGATCCCACATCAAGACTGACTGTTGTTGCGCCGCCACAAAGGACTTTTCATAATTCGGAAGACCCAGCCCTCCCTTCTCCGTAGCTCTCCATAACGTTTGTAGAGAAACCTTCCTCCTCCCCACACCCCACAGTAACTCCCTAACCTTAACATCTAACATTCTAAAGAACACTCTCTTTGCCACATATGGTATATTAGTGAAGAAGTAGAGCAACCGTGGAAGGATCACCATTTTACATAACGCCACTCTACCCATCAGCGAATGTGGCAGCGCCTTCCAGAATTGAATAGAATCTCCTATTTTGGATAATGCCCGCCCTGTGTTGTGTACGAACGTATCCACCATGTCATGCAACACCTGTACACCTAGGTACCGAAAAGACTCCTTTTCCCATCTTATCCCCTCCTCTGGCAAGTCCTCCAACCGACCTTCCCGTAATCCCGCCAACGGAAACAAGACCGACTTCTCCGGGTTTATACGGAACCCTGACATATATCCAAAGTTCCGCAACACTTCAAAAAGGTCCGGGAGATACGTCCTAGGATCCGCCACATATAATAACAGATTGTCTGCATAAAGTGACACTATATGTTGTTGGCCTCCCACCTCAATTCCTGCCTCTGCCATCTCCTGCCGCAGGAATGCTGCCAACGGCTCCAGGGCTAGCGCAAACAAAATCGGAGAAGCTGCACATCCCTGCCGTGTCCCCCTTCCCAACTCCCACGTCCCTGACACCCAAATATTAGTCCTCACTATTGCTAGCGGTTTAGTATATAGTAAGGACAACCACCTACAGATGTTTTACCCAAATCCAAATTCCCGAAGCACCATGAACAACCACTTCCATTCCAGGGAATCGAACGTGTTCCTGGCGTCAAACGATGCTATCGCCATGACGTGTCTTTGCGACCTCACCATCTCCATGAAATGATGAAGTCGGGAAATGTTACCCGACGTGTTCCTGCCCTCTATAAACTCACATTGATCCGGGTGTATCAGACTTGGCGCAACCGTCGCCAACCTAGCAGCTAGGATCTTTCCCAGGATTTTCCCATCCACATTCAATAAGGAAATGGGCCGATAGGCTGCACAATCTTTCGGGTCCTTCCCCTCTTTCAGTATCACCGTAATCATCGCCTCCCTCATCGAATCCGGGAGGCAGCCTCTCTGAAAGGCCTCTTCAAAAACCCTCTGGAGCTGCGGAACCAATTCGTCAGCAAACATCGCGTAAAACTCTACTGGAAGCCTGTCACTACCCGGCGCGGCCCCTCTCTTCATGGTGCGGATTGCCCACCTGATGTCCCCCTCCTCTATAGGGGCTTCTAATTCTTCCCGGCGGTCATCCCCCAGCCTCGGCAATCGCAGCACTTCCATGAGGTCTTCCACCTCCACATCTACATATCCTCCCTCGCTCTCATACAACTCCTTATAATACGCTACAAAAGCTTCATTAATCTCCTTCTGGGTCCCGACCACCTCCCCCTAGATTTTATCTGAGTTATTACCCGACTCGGAGCTTCCCTACCAATTAACCAAGCTAGCAGTTTACCCGCCTTGTCCCCCTCCCCATGAAGGGTGATGTCCCTCCTATTGCTGTCAAAATGCGATAATTCCGTTAGGGTCCTCTGATAAGATTTCAAGGCCCGCGCCAGGGCTTCTCCCACCTCCGCGCCCCCGGCCGCCTCTTTGTCCATTTCCGCCACCCGGGCCGCCAAGCGCTGTAACGTGTCTAAAAGACGTTTACGCATCCCCCCTGCCATAGTCAAGCACTTCCCTCGTATAGTCGCCTTGAAGGCCTCCCATAACACCCCCCTAGAGTCCACCGACCATCATTCAACTCAAAATAAGCCCTAATCCCCTCTCGCAACTCCGCCACAAACGCCCTGTCCCGTAAAGCCTCTCTCTGCATCCGCCATAACCGCCGTGGGGAACAATCAGTAGAACGACCTAGCGTTACCACCAGGGGCGAATGATCTGACAAGGTGCGCCCTAAATACTCTGTTTCCCCAAAATATTGACAGTATTCCCTTCCCGTCACAATGTAATCCAAGTGCGAATACGAGCCATGCACACCAGAATAATATGAGTACCCCCTTTTTTTTCCTCGCCATGTTTCTCCCTCCAGATCTCCACCAAGTCCAGTTCCCGCATTATCTCCCGCAATGACCCTGCCATGTATTTCTTAGGCGCCCCTCTACATCCCAGCCCATCCAGTCTCTCATCCAGATGGCAATTAAAGTCTCCCCACCATATTATCATTTCCACTCTATAGGCCCCCACCATGCGAAACACTGAGGGGAAGTACTCCTTGTCATCCACGTTTGGCGCATATGACTTTACCAAACAAAGAAACCTATTTTCCCAGAAACAGTGAATGAGAATTGTCCTCCCCTCCCCATCCTTAACCACCGCCTCTACCTTTAATGGCGTCCCCTTCGCCGCCCAGACAAGAACCCCCTAGCCTCTTTAGAATATGTTGTGCCCCATGCTTGACCTCCCCACATCTTCCCCAACTTCCCCAGCAGTTCTACATTCGGGTGTGTCTCCTGTAGTAAGGCCACTTGTATCTTCTGCCTCTTCAAAAACTCCCCCACCCTCCTCCTTTTCTGGTAATTCCCCAACCCTCAGACATTCCACGTCCCAATTTTCAAACTCCCTAACTTACCCATCTAATATACACAGAGCCTTCTCATTTCAACCCTTCTCCCCCTCAATCCCCACTTCCTTTGCACCGACCTCCATCTCTACAACCCCCACTACCCTTGTGACTGCTGTGCCGGACCTCACTTCCCCTCTCTGCATCCATGCTCCCCCCCAGCACCTAACCTCAACTTGGCGCTCTCCCCCTCAACCCTCCCCATGCCCCTTCCCTCCCCCTTTCCTCTCCCTCCCTGCCCCCCACACCCCGCCACCACAGTGAGTACCCCTCCCCTCCTCTGTCTTCCTTCACAACTGTGGACCCACTGATCTACACCTCCCCTCCTCCTCACTTCCCATAGGGTCGGTAGTCAATGGCGTCACTTAAAACAGGGGGACTTGCCATCTAACCCGTGCAGCCCCATCAAGATCTTCCCCCTTCCTTTCTATACCCCCCTCTGACCCCCAAGAAACCAGGCCCTAATCAATCCCTCCTCAATCCTTATCTACTGGGCATCACCCAGATTTTCCCAATGCCCGGCCCGTCCCCTCCAGAGAACCCTACGAAGAGGGATCCACCTTACGAGACCTCGTATCCAACCAGTCGCATGCTTCCCTTGTGGATGTGAAGAACCATGACTCCCCCCCCGACAACACCTTTAACTTTGCTGGAAAAAACATCATGTATTTCAGGTTGAGCTCCCAAGGCGGCGTCTCACCGCGTCATAAGACCTCCTCTGACGTTGCACCTCCAGAGCGAAGTCCGGGAAAATCCTTAACTTTGCGTTACCAATCTCATAATAGCCCGCCTTACGAGCCTCCTGCAGGATGGCATCCCGGTCTCGAAAATTCATAATTTTTGCCACCAGCATCCTTGGGGGAGCACCTGGCGCAGGAGGCCTTCCCGGGACCCTATGAGCCCTTTCCACTGTGAAGAACTTGGACAGGCCCATAATCCCCAAAACATTTAGCATCAGATTCTCCACAAATAGTTCCGCACTCGGGCCCTCCTCAGCTAGGTTGACTCTCTCTTCCACCATCTGCCTGAAGCCTAGAAAGACTTCTGGTTTGGCTATCTCAGCGGCCTCATCCTGCTGGGTGGAGAAGTCCCTGGTCAAAGTGCTGATTTGGACTGATGGCTTCAGGCGGGGATGGCAGTCCTCGTGATCTTGAAAGATCACCTCATCCCTCCTGAAGTCACAGGTCACATTTTCCTTACCATAAGGTCAGGAAGAGTACACCAGGAAATTCCCCCCATGCCGGGTGAAGATCTTGTCTGGTGTTGTGTCGTCATCGCTATCACTCTCAAAACAGTTCTTGGGGATTACTCCTAGCAGTTCATTACCTAAATCTATGGTAAAATGTCAGTCATCATCCTCCATTCCAATAATGGTGCCTGTGGCCAGAGTGATACTCTTAAGGTCGCTGTTATCCACCTCTATGGGAATAGTGTTGTGTTCTATGTTGACTAGTGGTGTTGGGTTTACCCCCAACCCTTGATGTTGGAAATAAGCATTGAGATGGACATAGGCGTCAGAGTTTTTCAGTTTCTGTCCTCTTCTAACTTTTAGTTTCAGTGAGAATTGTCGGGTCCATTCTGGGATGGTAACTTCCTCTTCAATCTGAATTTTAACTGCATATGGCAGCAGTAGTGCTCACCGAAATGCTTTCTCTGGGTCATCAAAGTCCATGGGATTACCCGCTAATCGGGACCAAGTTTTGAAGGTTATTATGTCCAAACTAATGGCAAAGCGATTGAGAATGTCACTGCCTAAGTAAAATGCGGCAGGGACATCTCACACAACCCAACAATTATGGACTATGCTCTTGTTGCCTATGGAAATTTTGAGCATACACCTGCTAGGCAGGAGATGTTTGGAATTGGGTGTTTCCAGGTCCATTTCCCATTTGTCTAATAGTTTAAATGTAGGAACGGCTGGATCTTTTGGGAGTTTGCGGAACATGGCCTCGCTGATGAAGCTCTTGCCTTGTGCTTCCCTTCATTTAACTGAATCGGGATGAACAACTGCTCTCCAATTTTCTGAATATCAGCCAAACTTTGAGCTGATTTCTCATCTTTTTGGACTATAGGAATGGGATTTTCTGATTGTGAATGTGTATAGAATTTCAGAGTGTTTCCTTCCAGTGTAGAATGCCACCTTAGACTGGAAGGAAGGTTGATTTTCAGAAATAGTGAGGACTCCCCATCACCAGTTTGTTGTCCTACTGTAATTACTGTCACGTCTGGGATTTTTCTTTTTTAAACACTCTTTATTGACATTTTGGCTAAACAGTTCTCACAAACTGACCCCCCAGAGCAATCTCCCCATGTCCATTAACAAACTTTAATCAAACTATTCAACTAATACCCCTTCCCTCCCATTCCTCTTTACCTCCCCTCCCCCCTACCCCAATACCCCCCTGAGTCCTTCACTCCCCAATAATGACTGCACACAGTCTTCTGTAATTGTTGTTCGCTGAGATTTGAGTAGGCGCACCTCCAGGTCATATCCCCCTATTCTCCTCTTCCACAACTCCCTCATACCCTCCCTCTAATACCGGCAAGTTCATGGCGAGCGTAGGTCATTGTCCCTTGACAGATCATTTAGCAGTTGAGACCAGTGAACTGTTACCACCTCCCCAATAACCTCTGCCTCTACCTTTTGCAGCACCGTTAATTCTGCTAAACCCCCATCTCCGTACATCCTTCCGCCATAGGTTGATGGCCTGGCCCTGCGGCAATTTCCATGCTATCGCCATACAGCACTTTGCCAATATGAGTAAGAACCGACCCAGCCTATTTCGCAATTTATTTCGTTTTCCCCCTGGTAACTTCCCCCACAAACAAATCTCCGGGCTTCTTTCCCAACTGGTCCGCAGCACCTCATTCACCTCATTTAAAATGTCATTCCAATATTCCACTATTACTTCACAGTCCCATAACATATGTCAGAACCCCGCCCGTTCCGAACCACATCTAGGACATTCGTCTGACCGTTCCGCATTCATTGACCGGAGTGCTATCGGGGTAATATATGTCCTATGCAAAATGTTAAACTGAACTAATTGGAAGCGGGCATTCCTTAAAATCTTCCGGACCAGGTCCCAGACCTGCTCCCATTCTGTATCTGATATAGAGCATCCCATATCTGCCTCCCATTTTCCCTTGGCCTTCAATTCCCCCTCTGTCGCCCCTTCCCCAAGCACCTTATAAATGCATGAAATACGTGCCCTACCCCCCGTCCGACTAAGTAACACTCAGAGAACCGGACATGGTTCCGGCTCCTCAGGAATCCCCTCCCACAATTCTGCCATCCTACAGACCACCGCCCCATACGCCAGAAACCCCCCTTCGGCAAATCAAACTTCTCACACCACTCCTCACAAGTGAGAAGCTTCCCACTTTCAAAAAGATCTCCCACCTTCTCACATCCTTTCTCCCTCAACCTTCGAATCCCCACTCTCCCTATCGCCTGACGCAATTTCTGATCGGCCCCCCATGGAAGACCCCCCTCATAGCGTCCCCTCACCCCTCTACCACCCCATACTTCTTCCATGTCTCCCTCACCGCCTCAAAGACTACCAAACCCTTTCCAGCCCCTAACGGGTGCCACAAAAGTTCCACTGGCCTACAGTCCGGCTGCCAGGTCCCTACCAATACCTTGAAAGATTCCCCCTCTGACTGATCCCACATCAAGACTGACTGTAGTTGCGCCGCCACAAAGTACTTTTCATAATTCGGAAGACCCAGCCCTCCCTTCTCCTTAGCTCTCCATAACGTTTGTAGAGAAACCTTCCTCCTCCCCACACCCCACAGTAACTCCCTAACCTTAACATCTAAAATTCTAAAGAACACTCTCTTTGCCACATATGGTATATTAGTGAAGAAGTAGAGCAACCGTGGAAGGATCACCATTTTACATAACGCCACTCTACCCATCAGCGAAAGGGGCAGCGCCTTCCAGAATTGAATAGAATCTCCTATTTTGGATAATGCCCGCCCTGTGTTGTGTACGAATGTATCCACCATGTAATGCAACACCTGTACACCTAGGTACCGAAAAGACTCCTTTTCCCATCTTATCCCCACCTCTGGCAAGTCCTCCAACCGACCTTCCTGTAATCCCGCCAACGGAAACAAGACCGACTTCTCCGGGTTTATACGGAACCCTGACATATATCCAAAGTTCCGCAACACTTCCAAAAGGTCCGGGAGATACGTCCTGGGATCCGCCACATATAATAACAGATTGTCTGCATAAAGTGACACTATATGTTGTTGCCCTCCAACCTCAATTCCTGCCTGTGCCATCTCCTGCCGCAGGAATTCTGCCAACGGCTCCAGGGCTAGCGCAAACAAAATCGGAGAAGCTGCACATCCCTGCCGTGTCCCCCTTCCCAACTCCCACGTCCCTGACACCCAAATATTAGTCCTCACCATTGCTAGCGGTTTAGTATATAGTAAGGACAACCACCTACAGATGTTTCACCCAAATCCAAATTCCCGAAGCACCATGAACAACCACTTCCATTCCAGGGAATGGAACGCGTTCCTGGCGTCAAACGATGCTATCGCCATGACGTGTCTTTGCAACTTCACCATCTCCATCAAATGATGAAGTCGGGAAATGTTACCCGAAGTGTTCCTGCCCTCTATAAACTCACATTGATCCGGGTGTATCAGACTTGGCGCAACCGTCGCCAACCTAGCAGCTAGGATCTTTCCCAGGATTTTCCCATCCACATTCAATAAGGAAATGGGCCGATAGGCTGCACAATCTTTCGGGTCCTTCCCCTCTTTCAGTATCACCGTAATCACCGCCTCCCTCATCGAATCCGGGAGGCAGCCTCTCTGAAAGGCCTCTTCAAAAACCCTCTGGAGCTGCGGAACCAATTTGTCAGCAAACATCGCGTAAAACTCTACTGGAAGCCTGTCACTACCCGGCGCTGCCCCTCTCCTCATGGTGCGGATTGCCCACCTGATGTCCCCCTCCTCTATAGGGGCTTCTAATTCTTCCCGGCGGTCATCCCCCAGCCTCGGCAAACGCAGCACTTCCATGAGGTCTTCCACCTCCACATCTACATATCCTCCCTCGCTCTCATATAACTCCTTATAATACGCTACAAAAGCCTCATTAATCTCCTTCTGGGTCCCGACCACCTCCCCCTAGATCTTATCTGAGTTATTACCCGACTCGGAGCTTCCCTACCAATTAACCAAGCTAGCAGTTTACCCGCCTTGTCCCCCTCCCCATGAAGGGTGATGTCCCTCCTATTGCTGTCAAAATGCGATAATTCCGTTACGGTCCTCTGATAAGATTTCAACGCCCGCGCCAGGGCTTCTCCCACCTCCGTGCCCCCGGCCGCCTCTTTGTCCATTTCCGCCACCCGGGCCTCCAAGCGCTGTAACATGTCTAAAAGACGTTTACGCATTCCCCCTGCCATAGTCAAGCACTTCCCTCGTATAGTCACCTTGAAGGCCTCCCATAACACCCCCCTAGAGTCCACCGACCATCATTCAACTCAAAATAAGCCCTAATCCCCTCTCGCAACTCCGCCACAAACGCCCTGTCCCGTAAAGCCTCTCTCTGCATCCGCCATAACCGCCGTGGGGAACAATCAGTAGAACGACCTAGCGTTACCACCAGGGGCGAATGATCTGACAAGGTGCGCCCTAAATACTCTGTTTCCCCAAAATATTGACAGTATTCCCTTCCCGTCACAATGTAATCCAAGTGCGAATACGAGCCATGCACACCAGAATAATATGAGTACCCCTTTTTTTTTCCTCGCCATGTTTCTCCCTCCAGATCTCCACCAAGTCCAGTTCCCGCATTATCTCCCGCAATGACCCTGCCATGTATTTCTTAGGCGCCCCTCTACATCCCAGCCCATCCAGTCTCTCATCCAGATGGCAATTAAAGTCTCCCCCCCATATTATCATTTCCACTCTATAGGCCCCCACCATGCGAAACACTGAGGGGAAGTACTCCTTGTCATCCACGTTTGGCGCATATGACTTTACCAAACAAAGAAACCTATTTTCCCAGAAACAGTGAATGAGAATCGTCCTCCCCTCCCCATCCTTAACCACCGCCTCTACCTTTAATGGCATCCCCTTCGCCGCCCAGACAAGGACCCACCTACCCTGCGTAGAATATGTTGTGCCCCATGCTTGACCTCCCCACATCTTCCCCAACTTCCCCAGCAGTTCTACATTCGCGTGTGTCTCCTGTAGTAAGGCCACTTGTATCTTCTGCCTCTTCAAAAACCCCCCCACCCTCCTCCTTTTCTGGTAATTCCCCAACCCAATTTTCAAACTCCCTAACTTACCCATCTAATATACACAGAGCCTTCTCATTTCAACCCTTCTCCCCCTCAATCCCCACTTCCTTTGCACCGACCTCCATCTCTACAACCCCCACTACCCTTGTGACTGCTGTGCCGGACCTCACTTCCCCTCTCTGCATCCATGCTCCCCCCCCAGCACCTAACCCCAACTTGGCGCTCTCCCCCTCAACCCTCCCCATCCCCCTTCCCTCCCCCTTTCCTCTCCCTCCCTGCCCCCCACACCCCCCCACCACAGTGAGTACCCCTCCCCTCCTCTGTCTTCCTCCACAACTGTGGACCCACTGATCTACACCTCCCCTCCTCCTCACTTCCCATAGGGTCGGTAGTTAATGGCGTCACTTAAAACAGGGGGACTTGCCATCTAACCCGTGCAGCCCCATCAAGATCTTCCCCCTTCCTTTCTATACTCCCCTCTGACCCCCAAGAAACCAGGCCCTAATCAATCCCTCCTCAATCCTTATCTACTGGGCATCACCCAGATTTTCCCAATGCTCGGCCCGTCCTCTCCAGAGAACCCTACGAAGAGGGATCCACCTTACGAGACCTTGTATCCAACCAGTTGCATGCTTCCCTTGTGGATGTGAAGAACCATGACTCCCCCCCCCCCGACAACACCTTTAACTTCGCTGGAAAAAACATCATGTATTTCAGGTTGAGCTCCCGTAGGCGGCGTCTCACCGCGTCATAAGACCTCCTCTGACGTTGCACCTCCAGAGCGAAATCCGGGAAAATCCTTAACTTTGCGTTACCAATCTCATAATAGCCCGCCTTACGAGCCTCCTGCAGGATTGCATCCCGGTCTCGAAAATTCATAATTTTTGCCACCAGCACCCTTGGGGGAGCACCTGGCGCAGGAGGCCTTCCCGGGACCCTATGAGCCCTTTCCACTGTGAAGAACTTGGACAGGCCCATAACCCCCAAAACTTTTAGCATCAGATTCTCCACAAATAGTTCCGCACTCGGGCCCTCCTCTCTTTCCGGGACCCCCACCAGACGGATATTACAGCGTCTCGAGCGCCCCTCTGCATCCTCCGCTCTAATTTCCAGTGTTCGGGTCGCCCCCACCAGGCCCGCTACCTGATTCTTCAACTTCTGGACCTCATCTTCTACCGTACTAACTCTCTGCTCCACCTCTGTGACCCTTTTACACACTTTACGGAGGTCCGCCCTGACCAGGGAGACGTCTACTCCCACCTCCTTGATACTCTCCTGGAGGGTACTTCTAGAGGCCTGTATCGCCTCCATTGGCGAAACCAGGGTCACTACGCCCCCCCTCCTCTCCTGAGGTCCTCTCCTGTCGCTCTGCACCCTCCTGTCTTTGGACTCTGTCCTTTGACTCTGCATATTTCTCAATCGGTTGCTGATTCTTACCCATAGCGGACCAAGCTTGATATCTCGCCCCCTGGCATAGACTCCACCTCTTTGTCCTCCACCAATGTCACCACACCACTGTGACCTCCAATGGTGGCTTTCTCCTCTCCACTAGGAGCACCCCACCAACGCCTCCGGGTCACAGACACCAGACCCACTCTTCTTGCAAGGGTCTGCGCTTCTTGGCTCCACCCCTGTTCCTCACGATCTTCAGTCCCTCATCCCCAATAACTGCTGACAGTGGCTCCTCCAGGCACCCGGACGATCTGCCCCCACCGCTCCAAACAAGGATATGCCTCAGTGGTTAGTCCCCACTCGCAGTCCCTGTTGACCACACTTACCGGGACCGCCCCTCTCCTTCTCTGCTTAACCCTCAGTGTCCACACTCTGCTGGCTCGACCATTTCAGCCACTGTCCTGGAGCCCGGGGGAGTATGCAAGACCCGGAGTGCCTCTCACCAAGTGGGGCCTCTGAGCAGACCCACCCTCCCTTTCAAATCACTGTCCGCTCCTCTCGACCCCCTCCAAGTCTCCAGGGGAGGATTTGGAATCCCTGGTACTGGGACCCCCTGCTTTATTGTCCCTTCAACCGGTGACGGAATACTGTCCTCCCCCGCCCCCATGTGCTCCCGCCAGGTTCCAACCAACACCACTCCCGAATCTGGCTGCTCCGTTCACTGTAGGAGCAATGGAGTGCTGCACATACCTTCCTGCCACCTCAGTGCGGGCCAGCTGCTCCGGCGCTGTAGGGCTCCCGCCCTCTCCTCTCCTCAAGGGAAACGGTCCCTCCAATCTCCATGGCCGCGATCAGTCACGGCCAAATCGGCCCCTCCAGAGCCCTACTACCTTCCTCCTGACACTGCTCCTCCGGTCTGCTGGGTCCTGCCACCTCAATGGGAGGCAGCTGCTCCGGCGCTGCAGCGCTCCCGCTCTCTCCTCTCCACAGGGGACCCGGCCCCTCTGATCTCCGCGGCCGGGATCACTCTCGGCCAGACCGGCCTTCCTCCTCCTGGCACTGCTTCTCCAGTCCGTTGGGGCCGCCGGCTCATCGCTGCATGCGCCCGCTCTCAGCAGCTCCTCCTCCCGCTGTCTTCCTTACGGGGCACTCCACACCACCCCCCACATGATGGAGCCCGGCCTTCAGCACTCCTCTGCTCGGTGCTGTCTGCACTACGGACCAGACTCTGCACCTCTAACTGTGCAGCGGAATCCACCTCTTCTATCACGTCGGGTCCACCTCTCCTGTACCGCAGCCGCCCCGCCTGGATGTGCTCTCCTTCTCCCCCGGCCGCCGGCCCGTAGCCCCCTCCTACGACCTCTTCACTGCGCCATCGGGCCATCTTGACTTCCTCCCCTCACCAGGCCACCACGAATCTTCCGGGGAGCTCCAGGCAGATATCCTCGCTCCAGCCTCTCTCCAGAGCGTATTATCCTCCGCTCTGACTTTTCAGCTTCCCCCTCTTACAATGCAATCGCCATCTATGGGGTGTTTTCAGCAGGATTTTGCCCGGATTCTTACTGCCGCACGGGAGCTCTAGGACTTCACCTGCTCATCGTTCGGCAGTTGGCCACATGTCTGGATTTGATTATTCTGGAAGTGAAATTCTATTTAGTGAGGTTTTTGTTCAACCATGTGGCATGTGCCGTTTAAACTAACATGATTGACACTCTGTTTCAGTTTTATTGGTCGGTTAGTCTAGGTCCAGAGGACCTTGTTTACACAATCTATGACGGGAGACAACCTACGCAGGATGTCATTCCCTAGTAAACAAGGTGTGCCCTCTGGAGTCACAACTATGTCCAAATCCGCAGTCCCCTGGATAGGAATTTCCTTCCCGTCGAAGTTCTGAAGTTGTCCAGGAAGAGGGGTGAGAGGAATTTGGTATTTCTCCCCGCTTCCCGAATCAGTTGATCAAAGGCCCTTTTTGACAGAAGGGTAGCTTGGGTTCCACCAGTGCCAAAATTGTACATTGCCCCTGTATTTGGACCGGGGCATAAAATCTTCCGTCTTTTTCCTCAAGGGGGCAAAGATAATGTACATTTTTAGACAACTGGTGAGTTAATTTCCTGGCTTTGGCTACTGAGAGACAGGTGATTTGGGCAGGATTCTGTTTGGGATCTTGGGAATCTGTAAGAAAAAGGTGACAGCTAGATATGGGGGAAGGTTTTGGTTCCCCTGGTTCTGATTCTGGGCTGCCCCCCTTTTTGGAGGCAGTTACCAGGATGGGTTTGAACCAGGGGATTTTCGTGCTGGTCATTCTGGGTACTGATGATGGGCGGTTTCGACTCGGTCCCCACATCTACCCAGTCTGGATTTGAATCCTTGGGGACCCATTTTTCTTTGGGAGGAGTTCCCCCATCCCTGAAGGAGAAGATCCTTTTCCCAGAATCCTCTGAGGATCCCTCTCCTTCAAACTGGAAGATTTGTGCCTCCTCCTCAAAATGGGTCTTTTTGGGTTCTTTATTTCTCCTACCCACCCTCTTCTCTTTGGGTTTCAGACTTTCGGGGGCAGGAGATTTTGGTTCCGGTTCCTGCGTTTCCAGGGGCTTTCCACAAGTGGGGAAGGAAGCTTCCTCTAAGGTTTTACACCCCCCTTCCCCTCCCTGGGAACCGGTGGGTTGTCGGGGTTCTTCCCCCGTCACTGTTCTGGAGCACCACACCCCGGATTCGAGGAGTTCTGAGCCGCCATGCTCATCTGAGGGTTCTGTTGAGCCCTCAGCATGCAACCTAGATCCTGTGCCATGTTTTGGACCTGGCGCTCTATTTGGGACACCCGCTCTGGCTGGTAAGGGTCCTCAAGTCTCCTCTGGGTTGATCCCGGGAAGGGTAACTATCCCTTCTCGCAAAATACCCCTGGTTAGGGAAGTTTGGGTACCCCTCCACTCTTGGCCTCCCCTCTCCCGGATTGGGCTGTCTGGGCTCAGGAAAGTGGGGAAAGAAGGATGGGCTGTTTTGGGGGTTGAAATTTGGCGGGTACCTGGGAAAGAAATTTGGTCCGGCATTTGGGGGGTTACTGCCCTCCTGAGGCAAATGAGGAAGGAAGATCCCTGGGTTTCCTGCTGTCTGGTTGGACCCCCCCACTTGGGCTGGAGGAGTCCACACATAACCCAGGATGGGTCTATTTCCCTTGTAGCATGGGCTGATGTAGTCAGGGGTGTTAGGGGTCCCATGTGTGGGGTTACCTCCCTGTCTCCCTGTTTGTGATTGGCCCGAGGGCCTTCTGGGTTTGAGGTTGTTTGGATTCTGTGCGGCAAGGTTTTTAGGCCCCCCCATCTCCAGATCTAAAATGGGGGCAGCCTTCACCTCCGCCACTTTAGCAGCATCTGGGGTGTTGGTTGTTTTGGGGCTTTTGCTACTATTTTTATTTTCCAATGGCTTCTACACCTCATAGATGCGCGTTGCTTGTTCAATGACCCAGTCTAGTGATCTTTTCTCGTAAAAGTCCCTCACTAGCTGAGTCATAATATACTTAGGGAGAGCATGAAAGAAGGTGTTCACAAATTCTTTACTGTCAGTGCGCACCCTTCTAGTAGTCTGCGCAAATGCGCAAAGGCGCATTTTAATTCCTGAACAAATTCTTGCGGGCCTGGTCTTCCCAACATTGTAAGTTGTAGGCTGCCTTGCGAGCCTCTTGAGGATTCCTATGAATGTTTCAGGATGGCCACCCTATAGGTGGACAATCTGGAATGGTTCTGATCCTCCAGCCCCGCAAAGAAGCTGGAGTACTCAGGAGAAAATGTCCACTTTACAAACTGAATACAGCTTTGGCTGTCCTTCAGATGGAAAGTTTCCATCATCTGTTCAAATAACTCAAGGTGCTCCCAAACCGAATATTTTGCATTCTTGTGGTAGGGCGTAACAACACTCCTAATAGCTTTTATTTGTTTCAGGGGATCCTTGAGCAAGGCCCTCTTGAGTTTGTTGGCTTTTTTAGTTCGGGTCACCCTGGTCCACTCATCCTCTGACTCAGAGGCACTACTACCAGAGGTGGTTGTCTGGTCTTCTAGGCTCTCCTGGGTTCTGCGAGCTTGGGAATGGCTGGCAGAATGGGGGGGCCTAGTTTCTAGGGACCTTTGGCACTCAGAAGACTCTTCTGACTTCATTGCTCCCAGGATTGGCTGAGTACCCCCCCCCCACTGTCCTAGCTGGGAAGAGGTTTTTAGTATGCTCTTAGTGGGCCTACTTTCATGCAATTCCCCACTAAATGTTACCGTCTGATCTCTGGGTAAGTTATATTTCTGAGGATCCATTTCTCTGATCCTCCCCTCATTGGAGTCTCCCTGATCAGAGAAGATGGCCCTAGCACTTGGGAACCCATACATAGATGCTCCCCCATCCATTTCTGGGAGGTGCTGACCTAGTAGCCCCATATTCCTCATTGGGTTGAAGTCTACCATCCCCATGGCCCCTGGCTCATGCGAGCCAATGGACATGGGGGTGGCAGAGTTCATGGAATTGAAGAGATTGAGGTCTCTGGTGCCAGGGTTCCTGAGGTTATGCTCAGGGGTTTCCCTCTACCATGTGACCTCATCTCTCTCAGACCCTACCCCCGTTGGCATGCAAGAATCTGACCGTTTGTTCTTCTATTAAGGCATTACTGGTCTCTATTATTTGTTCCTGCATGGCTACCTGTCTATGGAGCATGTCATTTTCCTCACAGAAAGCCTCATTGTCTCTCTGTGCTTCCTGCCTAATTTTGGAGTATTGGGCCAATTTTTGATGCAGGAGGGTCTCCTCCTGAGTCCTGTCCTTACTGGCCTGGTCATTCTTTGCCAGAGCATCTTCCACCCTCCTGGTGTTCTCTAACAATTTTTCATAGTCCATTTTGAGCTCACCCAGTCCCTGAAGGGCCAGGTGATTTTCTTCCACCTTGGTTTTCAAATAGGTGACTTCCTGGCTAAGGCGTCCCTTTCCTGAATTAGAGTACCCCTCTGTGCAGCCAGGTCGTCCCTTTGTTTTTTGAATGCATCAGCTTTCTGGTGCTCTTCATCAAATTCTGTTTTGGATTCAAGGTCTTTAAGAATTAATTTATTATTTTCTTCTTTTACTTGGTCTATCTGGTCTTGTAAGACGACCATCTGTTCTGCGCAAACGCTACTAAAAGTTAATTGCTGCGGCAGTTTTTTTTGGCTCCGTTTTAAAGGGTCTAACCTTTCTTGGCACTCTTCTTGCAGCGCCAGTAATTTGGTGTCTTGCTCTACCCTCTCTTGCTGCAGGGGATCCAGATCTTCTTTTATTTTTGTCAGGTACGTCTGGTTTCACTCTCTGATTCTTGGCTCTTTTGTAGCCTTTGCTCTGCATAGTCCAGATCAGTTTGGGTCTTCTCTAGTGATTGTACTTGCCTTTTTGCCAGATCTAGGTTTTTGACATATTTTCCTATATTACTCCAATGTGGAGGTACAGGCACGCCGCTATTTCGGTAATTTTACACTGCTCTTCTTTTACCCTTGGAGCCATATACAGTTCACTAAGTGCCTGGTGTAACAGACCCTGATCCTGCCATGTATCTAACTCTGTGGCAGTGGCTTGTTGCTTGATTTCCTGCAGCCACACATTCTCATCCTGCTCAACCCATTCACCCCTGACAAACAATTTGTGCAGTGAGTGTTCTTTTGCCATATTAGTATCCATGGGGGTCGCCATTCCGGAAATGTTAATTTCCTTCTGACTTATATCAGGGTTAATTTTACCTTTGCAAAACATGCCCAACTCCTTTGAGTGTTTCTATTGAAGGGTGTTTTTACAGTGTAGCACAGTGTGGTAGCCCGACAAGGTGTATGTACCCCATCAGTTAGTACGCTGTGTTAGATTGTCAAAAGTGGTATGTCTAATTCAGGATCTCATGACAAGCCCCCAATCTGTAAGTGATTTCAATCCGGCACTTCACCTAAGTCAACACCTAGCATGTAATGCACCACTGAAATCCTTATTTATTTGTGTCTAAAAGTTATTTTATTCTGAACGATGTACCACTCATATCACGCCCCTCTCTTGGAAACTCCCCCTCCCCCAGTCACATTGAACCAGGAATCAGGCTTGTTTGCAAAGTTAAAATATTTATTTATGTATTTACAAATTAATCACACTATGTTTAATGGGTATACAATAATCACCAATGGGGTGATGTATCACTAAGCAATCTCTTTAATGCACAAGGTGCAATAGTGAGCTAACAATTCAGCACAGAAATAATACTCTTGTGTGTTTGTTCAAATCAAACAGCAGTGTGGTTACTATTACCCCCTGCACACCCCTTAACCTGTCAAAAGACAATCTAAAGAGATACGAGGAGAGAACAGGTTTCAGGAATGGCAAAATTCAAACAATATATCAATTTCAATTTCCCCCCAAGCACCACAAGAGAAAACAGAATTGATTGGCAATCAGTCAGAATGGTTTTAAAACTATCTTGAGAATGGAATGGGGAAAAACACTAAATATGGTTTAAATTGCTGAAATTGTTTAAATTCTTATGGGAGCCACTTTAGATAGTTGCAGACAAACACTAGCAATGATTTCATACTAAGGAGCAATGTGAAATCTTAAAACTTAGGTCGGAAGCAATCAAAAGCTGTTTTACATGTGTCAAAATTTCCCTAAACGAAAATTTGCTGCAAACTTTTCTGCGCGCGATAATCGCGATTATGGGAGAACCATATGAATTTGGAATGTGTTTCTAGCACAAAAACTGAGGAAGTTAAGGACATTTTAGTGGCGGTCGTTTTTCTGAGCAGGCGCAAAAATGGGAAACAGGAATGCACTTTTAAAAGACAAATGGGATTTCTTACACTAGATTGTGACTATAGAAAAAGAGAATGCCACACATGAATCTCCACAGTCCTGGCCAGGGACCCTTCACGTGGTGGATACTCACTTTCTTTCTGGGATTCAATTTATTTATTCACAACACTAATGTTTTATGATTTTAGAAAACAAATGAGAGAAACTTAGCGCAAGAAAAGTCTGACAATTCAAAAGTACTCCTAACAATATCAGGTTCTGAAGACAAGATAGGATGGGTTAAGATAGGGATTACTATGGACAGTACATATGCTAGTGACACAGTCCTATCTATAGATACTCACTAGATATGTCTTTAAATGGAACCGTCAGGATTCTGGTCCGTCAAGATTTCTGGTCAGGGAAGGCAACCTGGTTCTGGGATAGACAGCTGTGCCCACCAGACTGGGTCTGCAATCAGCGAGGCGCTCTGGTCCGCACGGCACAGGACTAGACTGAGTCTGCAATGCACTCTGGTCACAGCACGACACCGCATTGGATTGAACCACCCTTCTTGGTTCTGAAGATAATTATTTAGCTGGTAAGCATTACAGCACAGCCTGGATGTATATGATTCTCCCCTTAGTTTTGTGGGGTTCTAGTTCTGGGATTTAAGGCCTAGCTAAAAATGGTTCAGCTATGCAATGGGCCTTTCTGCTTTTCAAGTTTCTGGAGTCTGGAGCAAGGAAGATGTCAAGTTCTGTAACAGGGTGCTCCGCCAGCAATCGGTTAGTGGGTGAATCTGTGTCCCTCTTTTTCTGTGCTGAGCTGTCTCTATTTATGCTTATGATAAAGGGTGTGTGTGCTGGTTTATCCTAAGCGTGCCCCCTTTCCAGGGATTGGTCAGGGTCTCCTCTCTTCCTTGATAGGAGGAGAAAAACAGTGTGTCATCATGATGATGTGGGTTTACGAGGCCTAGAGTTCACCCCTAACCTCTTGAACACAAAATCTACTTTTGGTACAATACATATTTCTATGCGTGCAACCTCTATAATAATAACATATACAGATTACATATTTTGTGTAGCATATACTCCTCCAAACCCAGTCGCTGTAAGATCTTGTGTCTGCTTTTTACAGAATTTTGCCCTTTTTGTCCAGAGTACAATGTCCAATTTAGGAGCATATTTCTACAAATGTGCGCATTAAACATGGGCATAAGTGTATGAAGTTTCATGCTTCTATCAAAAATACATTTTGTGTAATATCACATTTTCTGCCGTTTCTTCCTAGAACATGTCACAGAGTTCTGGCGCCTTTTAAAATGTGCAGCCAATATTTACATTAACAATGCTGAATGCTGTTATTTTTGTGTTTTTAACGCTTTTATCAGTCTTTTTTTAAATGTGTCTTTGGTCCTTGTTAAGCAACAAATGGTTGTTTGTCTCAGCCTCCTCCTGTCTCTCTGCAATTCAGAAGCAGTCTCCTCCCAGTTCCTCCTGGGCCCAGGACATTTACGACCCTTCATATCTGCATTTCCTTTTAGCTGGAGGATGTCCATTGTCTCCTTCCCACTGCAGACCAAATTCACCTCCCACCTTATAATCATCACTTAGGTGTGATTTCCTGGTGGAGGGAAGCAGAATGGAGAGGCCTACCCTTTGTGGGGAAAGCGGTTATACTGGTTTGGTTGCTTTTAGTCAGGCTTATATTCAATGTCCTTCTGTTGCATTTTTTCTTTGCTTAAAACAAACTTGTAATTTCAAAACATGCAGCAAGAACACTGATTCCAGATTCTAAACCATGGGATTAAACAGTTACAACATAGGTTACTCTCAGTAACAGGCCACTTAGTTTTCAACCATTTGATTTCAGTTTGTACAAGTTTTCCACCACTGACAACATGCATGGCAGATTGGGCAGCCATCTTTATGTGTTGCAAAGTGCGATTTCCCTAGGTTTTGGCGCACACAAGGGTTTTGCGGCCATTTTGATATTTCTGGCACCATCAGAACACAGGGATGCCGCATGGCAGAGCAAAAGTGGGTCAATAGATCCCACATAACCCCTCTTGCTGCCAGGTTGGTCTTGCATTTTCAAGCTGAGTTAGTCCCCAGCTAACTGCCCAATTGAGCCACATTCCGCCTTCTACTTTCTTTCTTTTTCCCTTTTCCACATTCTCATAATCCGTCAAAAAACAATCCATTCTTTCCACTTCCTCCAAATTACAACTTGCATTTAAGTCACCTGCCAATATTACTGCAGCATCTCATATCTAGCATACCATTCCTGTAGCTTTTGATTTAATTTTCCCAAAAGTGCGATCGATTCTTCTATAACCTTTGCCAAACTTCTCAATTTTTAATTTTCTTTTATATCCGTTTGATTTACATCCCGGTTTGATGTTTTTTTCCCATTCCACCTTCTTTCCTCTTTTTCTTTCACCACTTCCTTTACGTTTTCCCATATGCCTACATCATACCCAAATTTGTGCAGACTTTCTGCCTCCCTCATTATAATGTTTCTCACAAGTGGGGAATGTATGATCAATCTAACATAGTCATATCTCCATTCATGAATAAAGTCTACAAGTTGTATATCTGCAGAAGTAATTAATCTTAATTCAGGTATCTCTTCAAATAGCTATAGTATTATGCTCCTGTTTAGAGAACGAGGTCCTCCTTCCTCAAACAAGTACTGCAATATCAAACCTGGTGCATCTGGGTTTATTGGTTTACGCAGATTCCAACTTTCCAAACCGCCCTTCCCTTCACCTCAATCATACCATGTCTCCTTATTTTTCTGTGGGTTTCCATCCTTCACACCCTCTATGCTTTCTTCTTCTATTTTGCTTGTTCCTTCACTTTCTCTTCCCTCCTCTGCTATTTTTCCTGTTTTACCACTTATCACTTACTCTTTAACACTTTGGGGTTCATTCCAGTTCTTTTGTTTCAGAATTTCCCCTGACTATATTCCTAACTTCTTCCTCTGCTATCACTATTTCTACTTCTTTGTCCCTTCCTGCTTCTTCTTCCTCTTGTGCTCTATTTTTCCCCCCATTTTCATTAAGTTTACTTACTCTTCCTTTCGGGTATCTATACTCTTCCACCTTGTCTTCCTCTTCACTTATTACCCAAATGCTTTCCCCCTCATTGCTCTGTAGTGTTGTGTGCTGTTTTTTTGGCAGTATATTTATTGATGGTTTAAATATATCGTACATGGGTCTTCCTTCGTTTACATACTCAGACACTTTGTCTGCTTTTTTTCACTTTAGTGCATCCTTCAGTCTTATGTCAGAGTTACTATACTCATGATGTGATCCTGTTTCTATGGAAGCTCCTTTCTTGGTCCCACCCTTCTCCCCCTCCTCTTCGTTTTCTCTTATGGCTTCTTCTACAGTCAATCCCTTCCCCATATTTCTCAGGAATTTTAATGATGATGCCTCCCTGTCTTCAATTCTGCTGATTTTAACACCCTCCGTTTTTTTCTCCCTTTTTCTTGAAGTACCACCCTTAACTCTTCCTCCTCACAATCATTTTTATCAATTTCATCTACTTGATCTTCTGGTATGTGTATTACCTCCCCCATGTCCTTGGGGTCTTGGTCTATCTGCTTATTTTCTTTACTGTTTCCATCTCCCACACCTTCTTCTTTGTGCCCCTCTCCTTGACCTACTGGCGGCATATTAGCCCTTTTTTCCACCTGTGCTTCCTCCACACCATTCTTTCCTCCTGTTTCCAACCTCAGCCTGTCATTCATTACTCCCAAGGAAAGCGATTGTTGTGTCATTTCCTTATGGAGCCATTCTTTGAATTCCCATAAGGTATGTATGATAAAAGTTCTTTCTCTACTTGCACTGTTTAGCTGATCATCTTTTACACACTCTTCGTCACCCCCCTCTTTGTGACTCTATTTCCTCTACCATCATTGCTAGTTGCGCTATTCTTCCTTTAGTAAATATTAGCGGTGCATCTGACATAGGGCTAATTTGTGATTCTTCGTTCTGTGTCCCTTCTCCTCCCCCTTGAACCTGCCCATTCCCTTCCCCTTCATCCTCAAACAGTAGTTGTGATTGGCCAGGCTCCACATCTGCCCATTCCCCTTTTCCACCTCCATTTTTTCTGCCATTTTTACCATTTCACTGTCTGTGCTGTGTGGACGTTCACCTTCTCCACAATCCTCCTCTTGATTGTTTTCTTTTTGACACGGTGAGGGTGGTAGGGCATTGCTAGGGCCTTTAGTATTGTGCTCCTTCTGGTAGTAAACACTATGGGGCCTAACACTTCTTCCTTTCTTGCCCATATAATCTTCTTCCTCATTCCTGTTTTCTTTATTATTTTACCACTCACTTTTTTATCTCCTATGAGGGCACAGTTTCCCCCTACACAGGTAGTGTGGCCTTATTTTCCTTGTTCTATTTTCACGAAGTTGTTTTCCACTCTTTTTTCATTTAAGTTATTGAAACCCATGTGAGATTTTAAATACTTTTGTTTCTCATGCTTGCCCTATTCGCAATGGGTTTCCAGTAAACCTCCTATTCCTTGCTTAACCGTGCTATGTCAATATAGACTTCCCTCAATTGTCCCCAATCCTCACCAACTCTGTAACACACTTAGCATATACAATTATGTGACTGCCTCTTTATGTTCCCACTTCTCACTATATATTGCTAAGCATGCCACATTAGCATTATTTCCTTTATGTACCCGCCATTTGGACAATGGTTCTTTCATGCAATTGTATCTCTACTTAAAGGTAATTCTTATTTCATTACCTTTTTACCTACTGAGTCATAAAAGAGTCACGTTTCTTTCTATTAGCAACTGTATTGTACCCACACTCACTTAGCACATTCACAGTGTTTGCCTTTTATGGGTTTTGTATCCATCCGCACCCCTAAGCTCTAAACTGTTTTGACATACACCATTTGCTAATGTTGTTTCATTATGCATCGTTTTGTTATCCGTGCATTTAAAAAATGCCACGTATGCATGTTATACCCATTTCTCACACGCTCTAAGTTTCCAACAAGCAGCTTCAGTGAGTAGACTGCAAACGGTAATATTGCCTTCCCGTTTGCTGTACACTCACCGCGATCAGCTGTTCGCAATATATTCCTTCAGTGCCACTTAACAACAACGTTTCTTATGCCGCCTACCTCGCGTGTGTATTCAACCTTTGTACACCGCTGGTTCCCGCTTACGTTTGCAAAACAGCATGCATCTTCAATACCGAGCGCAATGTACTTTTGATTCTTTTGATCTAACTTCGAGAATGTTTTGCCCACAGCTTCCAGCTAACAGGCAAACTGGCACTTCTGGGAACTTCTTAGTGCGCGCGCGCAAGTGGTGCGGGGTGGCCTTCTTGAAGAATTCTGGGAGCTGGTGGGTGGGGCTTATCTACGGGGCAAAATAAAGTATTTTTAAAGTCTTTTAAGCTACTATATTAACTTTTAAGCTATATATAAAGTGATTTCAGTCCATGGGTATCCTTAATGGAGCTCACCCTTGATGTTGGGAGGCGGGCCTGAGCCCCCCACTGCGTTCCCGTAAGCCCCCCCACCTGAAAGGACACACACACACAGCCTTTCGGTTCGGGCTTCCCGGTCACTCTGCACGCGGCCGGGAACGCCCCTTTATTTATAAACTCGGGCAGCAGCGTGCAACGTCACGCCGCTGCGTAAGCCCGTCATTACGGGCAGCGCCACACTCCTCCTTTTTCGGGAGGAACCACAACAACGGCACTTTTAACGATAATAACTTTTAACACACAGCTACACTATAAACCACCACTGCACACCCAACACCCCTTTATTGTCAACCACCCGGATCCCTTCATCACAGTTTACTGGTTAAGTGTCCAAGAACATACTCGCTGAGGTAAGCAGGTTTCCCTCGCCCAGCCCTCTGGGGGTACCTCCTGCCTACCTCCGGCCCGTGGTGTCCCTCAGCCACGGCTCCCCAGATTGGGGAGTCTGGGACCTTGTCCCGGAAATCTCCAGCATCGGGGTCCTCTGGTGGGGTCAGGTTCAGGCGGAGTCTCAGTCCGGGGATCACCCAGTTTCTTGAAGAAGCTCACATTCCGGGTGACGGCAGATCGCCCATCTGAGGCCGTCACCATGGATCCCTTGACAGCCACAACATCCAAAGGCTCGGGTTCATAGGTGAGTGAGAGTTTCCCATGGGGGTGTCGGTTGCGGACTAGAACTTCGTCTCCCGGCTCAAGCCGTTGAGGCCGGAGACCCCTTCGCAGGTTTTCTTGGTCAATTCTCACTCGCCTTTCCATTGCAACCCGCTGGTTATCAATCACTCCCGGTTCTTTCTCCACAACCTCGGGTAGCAGACCCCGGGGGCATCTCTTGAACAGCGCTTCTGCAGGAGCCACTCCAGTTGAGGCATGCGGGGTGGTTCGATACACCCGCAGGAATTGGTACAGGGCCCGTTGTAGGGGCTGACCCTGTCCCTGGGCGATTCGGAATGTCTTATTAAGAGTCCGCATGAGTCTCTCCGCATCGCCATTGGCTCGGGGCCACAGCGGTGACACCTTCCTGTGCTGCACCCCGAAGCTCTCCATGAGCTCGGAGAACCGCTCACTTTGGAAAGGAGCCCCATTGTCTGAGCACAGGGTGTGGGGAAACCCGTGGGCTGCAAAGATCTTCTCCACCGCCACCACCACATGCTCAAACGCCACGGATTCGACGAACTCCACCTCTGGATATCTAGAGTACTCATCGACAATTGCCAGGAAGTGGGTGCCCACCGACGTCGATCCAAAGTCCGCGTGGACGACCTCCCAAGGCCGGGTGCCTCGGGGCATCACCTCTATTGCCGGCTCCCGTTGCAGAGGAGAGGCTGCCTGACACCACACGCATGCCGCTACAAAGTCATCAACCCTCTTCTCTATTTCAGGAAACCAGACCTTCAACCGGAGTCACGCCTTGGTCTTGGCTGCGCCTTGATGTCCATGGTGTGCCAAAGTGATGACCTCCTTCACTTTTGACAGGGGGACGACAATCCGGTCACCCCAGAGCAGCAGGCCCGACTCCGAAAACGACAACTCGTCCTTCACTTTCCACAGCTGTTCAAGCGTTGTTTTGGCCTCATGTGTCCGCCCGGCCACAGCCTCGAGGACGGACTTCCAGGAGCCGTGTTGCATCGAGTGCCTCAGTACTTGAAAACATTCGTCTTGGGCCGCCGCGGCCTCCAGCTCCGCCAGCGGCATCGCGTTTGGTGTGGCCGCCTCCACCACCATCCGTACATGGCTGTCAGCCTCTTCTTCGCAGATATCATGCCCCTCTCCCCCGCACACCCCCGGGTGGCGGGATAGGTAGTCCGCCGCATTGTTGGCCCCGGGCCGGTACACCAGGGTAACAGAATACTCAAGGAGGGCGAGCATCCACCTTTCAATCCTTGCCGGTGGCTTTGACGATGACCCAACCAGGATTGGAAGCAACGGTTTGTGATCGGTTACCACCGTCACCGGACGACCCAAGACATAGAGTCGAAAATGTCTGCAGCCCCACAGCACCGCAAGGGCCTCCCGCTCGATCTGGGAGTACCTCTGCTCAGTCTCTGAGAGTGCCTTCCTGGCATATGCCACGGGCCGAACTCCCCCGTTGCGATCCACCTGAGTTAGCACGGCCCCCAGGCCAAAAGGACTGGCATCAACAACGATCTCTGATTCCAGGGCTGGGTCGAAGAATGCCATGGTGTCTTCTGTCGTGAGGGCAGCTTTGATGTCCTCAAAAGCGGCCTGCTCAAGTGGGCCCCAGTGCCACGTTGACTCCTTCTTCGTCAGGGCCCGGAGTGGTTCCGACCTTGAGGCGAGGTTTTGGATGTAACGTCCACAGTAGGTCACCATCCCCAGAAAACTCCTCACATCAGACACCGATTCGGGAGGTTGTGCCGATTTGATGTCCTGGACCTTTCTTGGATCGGGCGATACCCCTCCCTCCTTGAACACAAAACCGAAGAATTCAATGGAGGTGCGCATGAACTCGCATTTTTCCTTATGAAGGGTAAGGCCCATTGATTGGAGCCGTTCCAGAGTCTTACCAAGCCTCCTCATATGGGCTACCTCTGTCTTCGCGAACACCAGAATGTCATTGCTGATGTTGAGGACGCCCTCGAGATCTGCCAGGGCACCCCTGATGATGTTCTGGAACACCTCGGCGGCAGATGACACTCCAAAACTCATCCTCTTGTATTGGTACAACCCCCGGTGGGTGGTAAATGTTGTTATGTACCTGGACTCAGGGTGGAGAACGACCTGGAGGTAACCTGCTCGGAGATCCAGTTTCGAAAAGAACCGAGCCCCTTGTACTTCCGCAATTATGTCGTCGATCGTGGGTGTGAGATGCCGCTCCCTCTTTATTGCCTTGTTAGGGAGCCTCATGTCGACACAGATGCGGACCGAATCAGGGGGTCGGGCCCTCCACCTTTTCGATGATGTCCAGGTTTACCAAACTGTCCAGCTCCTTGTCCACTGGCTCTCTCAGATGAAACGGTACCCTACGCTGTTTCAGGGCAATAGGTTGGACCGACTCATCAATGTGAAGCCGCACTGGTTCGCCGGTCATCTTCCCGATCCCACTGAAGAGTGCTGCGTACTTGTCTAGGAGATCATTGATGTCTTCCATATAGACTGAATAAGCGAAACTGACAATCCCAAGGGCCTCGGCAGCGGCACAGCTGAGCAGGGTGTTGTCACTCACAGGAGTCACATAGAAGCGAGCCTTGATCTGTGAGCCGTCATGTTCAACACAGGCTACAAAGGCACCATCCAGTGGTATCGGTTCCAGCCCTCCAAACGCAAATATGCGAGCCTTCGGTGTGTCCAGACCTGGGAGGGGTTCAAGCGTGTCATAATGTCCTCTGGCCATTACATTGACGGAGGCCCCCGTATCCACGAGCACCGGGACTGGGGAGTGGTTGACCTCCACCACACATCTGGGCTGTCTCTGGCTCTTCCTTTTCAGAATTTCCACGCTCGAGACGAAAAAGATGTTCTCCTCGTCCTCCTCCTCGGCACCCTCCACCTGGGGATCCACCTCGCCCTGATCTACCTGGGCCACATTCGGCGTGGAATCCACGTCCGTGGCTGGCCTCTCGGCACCATCACCGGCAGGGCTGCACGGCATACCCTTGAAAAATGATCAGCCAGTCCACATCTGCCACAGGTCTTTCCCACCGCCGGACATTCTGTCGGGTGAGGAAGGTCGTACCCGCATTTCTGGCACAACTCCGCGGCTCTGCCTGCCCTGTCACGGGGTCCTCCACCAGGACGTCTCATGCCTCTGCCACCTCGCCACACGACGCACACCTCCGATCTCACTGACCGGGATCCTGCCTCCATCTTATTGGCCCGAGCCTCTGCCACCTCATGGCAACGGCTGAGCTCCAATATGCGGGGCAGAGTGATGCCTGGCTCTCTCAGGACCTGCCTCCTGAGTTTGCCGGAGGAGCATGTCTGGATTAACATTGTGCCCATCATGTCTTCCGCGTCCGTCCACGCACATCCTAGGGAGAGGCGGCGCAAACGACCATAGAAGGTGTCCAGTGTCTCATCATCCTTCTGTTTGGCCGACAGCATACCAAATCTCTCATAGTCCACATTAGCAAGGGGGAGGAAATGTGCAAGGAGTGCCGCCTTGGCCGCCTTGGCCGCATCATAGGAGGCATTAGCAGGTGTGAGGGATTCAAAATTCAAATTCCGGAATGGGCTGCAGAGCAGCGTGGGCCGCAGGTGCTCTCGCCTGAGCCATGATGGGGATTCCAGGTTGGGCAGCTGGCAGCACTGCGGGAGGTCCTTGCAGGGGCAGCTGTGGAGCCGGTACCGGCTGTTGCATTGAAATTATTGGAGGCTGCCCAGGCCGTTGAGGAATCGGCGCAGCCCCTGCCCCGTCATCCGAATCTTCAGAGTCAAACATAGGTCTGAGCGCACAGGCACCCCCACCAGTTGTCCTGGAGGCCGCAACTCAGCCACCCTTCACCAACCACAGTGTGAGTGCATATAACAGTCAAATCCGATACCAGGAACACACTACGAGCCTGACAGCTCACCTGGGACGGGCACCAGCTCCAAGGACCAGGAACACAGCATGCAGGTGTGAATGTCTCTCAATCACAACCTTCTCCGATGATGAAGAGGATGAAGAAGATACCACAGCGACTTGATGATGAAGGGGACGAAGAAATACTGCTGTCTCCATCCGCTGGCATCCACCAATGTATAGGTGTCCCAAAAATTAAGCCATGAGCATGGAGTAGGCTAAGCAGGTCCAGCCATATTAACCCTTCTCCTGGCTTTCACACGACGTAGTTCCACCAAAACTACATACAAATTCACAATCCAAACATGGGTGTGCAGATCATGCTGCCTGCAAGCAGAATTGCCAAAAATTTGGCCAGGATTCACTTCCCCCTCCAAACCGGAGCTCGGAGAAAATCCGCGGCCTGTCAGACAAAATGGCCGCCGGCCGCGTGTACGAGCCGCAGCCACGGCGTAAGACGGAGCATCCAGGCGCTCCGTTCATGCAGAAAAAAAATTCGGAAGCCTGCACCGCCGGGCCCGGGCATCCGCACTCGCTCGTCGCCACTGTTGGGGGGCGGTCCTGAGCCCCCCACTGCGTTCCCGTAAGCCCCCCCAGCTGAAAGGACACACACACACAGCCTTTCGGTTCGGGCTTCCCGGTCGCTCTGCTCGCGGCCGGGAACGCCCCTTTATTTATAAACTCGGCGGCGGCGTGCAACGTCACGCCGCCGCGTAAGCCCGTCATTAGTTTACTTTAGTTTAGTTTGTTTATTTATAAAGCGCATCCGAACCCTCAGGTAACTGGGCGCATAATTATGTGTACAGCAGAGTTACATATCGTTACACGATCATCATAGTACAACAGACAGAACGTACATTAGTCCAGGCTCTGAATGTTTACATACAACAGTAGAATATACCAAGAAAAGTATGTACAGAGAATATGCAAAAAAGAAAAAAAAAGTTACAGTGGCTAAAGTGGACCGGGTTACAGGTTGGTCCTGAATAGGCTGTAGGTGAAGTAAACATTACTACAGGTAGAGAGCGGCGGCTAGCTAGTCATGTCGGTGAGAGTCTGGCTGTTTAGGCTAGTAGCCATGATTTTACCATGGCTCTGAATGGCCAGAATGCGGCTTCAGATCTAATTGTAGTGGGGAGGGTGTTCCAACATTGTGCTGCAAGCACTGGAAAACTGGAGCCCCGTGCTGTTTTTAGGTTATAATTAGGGATCTTTAGTTGGTGTAGGTAAGGTGTTCTGGTGGGTCTAGTAGGGCAGTGTCTAGCGAATTTGTCAGAAAGGTATCGTGGGGCAGTATGTGATAGGCACTTGTGGGTGATGATCAGTGTTCTTAGCTTAATTCTGTCACGGATCGGGAGCCAGTGAACTTCTTTTCTAACTGTGGATATGTGCGCCTTACGCGGGAGGTTGAGGGCACATCTTAGTGCGTTATTTTGCAGGATCTGAAGTCTGTTACAATTTTTAGTGGTAGTGCCTAAGTAGAGTGTGTTGCAATAGTCTAATTTAGACAATATCAGCGCTCTAGATAGGGTGAGGCAGCTAGAGGTGGAGAGGAAAGGCCTACAGGCATTGATCAATTTATTGGTTTATGAGGTAGCTGAGATGGTTGAGTTTATTTGTTTCTTTAATGATAGGGTAGAATCGAGGTATACACCTAATGTTTTAACCTCTTTGGAGACTTTTATAATGTTGCCATCAATGGTAAAGGATTGGTACCTTTGGTCCAGTTTGTTGAGGCGAGCCTGGGAGCCTACGACAAGCAATTCTGCGTTATCGTCATTAAGGCAAAGACTGTGTGTGGCCATCCAGGCTTGGATTTCTAAATAGATATCATTAAGCTTTGCAGCATCTTCTTCATAGCTGCCAGTGAGCGTGATGAGGACCTGGGTGTCGTCTGCATAATTAGTGTAGCTGACACCCAGATCATCAAGACGGTCAAATAGGAGCTTCGTGAAGATGTTGTAAAGTGTGGGAGAAATGCAGGAGCCTTGCGACACACCACATGTAATTGGGATACGGGCAGCACCACACTTGACACAGTTTGAAAAATAAAGTCTCTGTGTCCACATTGATTTCAAGCTTCTCTCTGTTTCACTAGCAGTCTCCTCAGGCAAACAGGCACTTCTGGGCACTTCTTGGTGTGGGCGTATAACCAAATGCAATAAATAAAAAAATAAAAATGTGCGAAGGGCCTACCCAGTTCTACCCCCTGCTTGCCAACTAATGGAAAGGGATTAAGGCAGGGAGCTCCCCACACAATTGATAGCTTTGGGATATCTACTTACATGGGAGATCTCTGCTCTTAGCTCAGGAGGCCAGCCAGATTTTTTGCATCCTCTTTTGGTAGGCAGCTCACACAAGGACTCTCTCACTGCAAGGTCCCTCCAGATAGGCCTCTCTCAGATAGGGCTCCCAAGTTTCCAGGCAAGATTTACCTTTATGGTCTTGGTAGCTCTCCTTGGCTCCCTGCTAGTTGTTCCTCGCTAGAGTCCAGAATCAGATCAGACTCTAGGAGCAGAAATCAGAATCCAGGACCCATCCCTCTCAGACTGAAAACTGATATTATATAGGGCTGATGACACTTACACAGTATAATAATTCAGACAATATGGATTGGCTAGCTCTCTCTCTCTTCCCCTCCCACCAATATGCCCATTGCATGCTGATAGGACCAGGAGTTGGGGGGTAAGTATGATGTAGGCTGAGGGAAGGGAAAGATTCCTCACCCCAAAATAACATTGGTTTACCCTTTCAGTGTGCTGAAAAACCTCACAACAGGGCAGCTAGCCTAATTTTTCAGATAGCTGCATGAACCTATATATATTTGAGTTCTATATTTTTCTACGAATTAGGAGATCCTTATTTTATTCCAGCACATCCTCCTCGGGAGGAGCTATTCTTTTTCATGATTTGCTCCTGAGACGAAATAGTAAAAAATGGGACACTTCCCAATTCAAACATTAATTTCACAATCTATCACTTCACCAAGTTTCCAGCCCCTCGGATCTTATGAGAAGGCCAGAATCATAATTGTTCCCATATCTCAACTTGTACACATCACACAGAATTAATATTTATACAATTCTCTTTTTATTAAGAAAAGGTGGTCCAATGTTAAACATATGGCAGTGCATCAAATGTGATGTAGCCCCATATCTATCCCCCACCTTTTTTTAGGTTTCATTTCTCAGTCACCACCTTACCAGGCCATCTGCTCACCTCATGTTTATTCTACTCTCCCCGCCTTGAATTCGAAAGACCATGTTCGCAGCTAATGTACAGTTAATGGGGAGGTTTGACCTTAAGAGTCATTTCTGCTGGCCATGTTGTCTTTATCACGCAATTCAGATCTCTCTTCCATCATTACTTTGTATTTTTAACTCACCTCCAGGCCTGTTTCCTTGGTGGGCCCAGCCCAAATGTCTGGGGTGACAGTTCCAGATACACAGACCTTTCAGTTCAGTGAGGAAAACAACAGCAGCCAGTTACATACATAATTCTGAAAAAATAGCATTTTAAATTGAAAAGATGTGTTTACATATGAAATGTTGTATTGCATCTGGGCCTGCATGCAAGAAATAAACTCTTTCTTTAATACCGTGTTAGAACAGGTTGTAACTTCACTTTTGGTATCATTTACACAGGTAGGCCGTAGTTACATAAGACACCAGTATTCAGATTTACACAAAACGAAATAGGCCTTTACATTTAAAGGTTGTCATTTTATGTGATGAAATTAAGTCTCTCTGATAAACGTAATCTGTCACTCTGCTTTATTTCTTAAATGTATGGCCCCATTACTTCTTTTCATCTTCCACATGTGCAGTATTTCAATGTATCTTTTCTTTCCATGTGCACAGCAGCAACTCTGAATCTATTGAAATGTGCCTTTTCCCAGTTTACACAAAGTCAGCATCTGCAGCACCACATGTCTCTTTGGACTCCATTGGACACTGTTTGCAATATTACAGTTCTGTGTCACACTATCCTTCAGCTGAGTGCCTGTCCATTTTGACAAAGTTGAGGGAGGCCCATTCTCCCTCATTCACTAGGCCTCATGTGGAAAAGAAGTGTTTTGTACTGACCTGCATCTTCCCATGGGTGACCGCCTTCTTTTGCCCCCTCAACAGGCACTGGTATAACCATGGCCGTGCGTGCGGAGAAAGTCTTAAGGATATACCTTACAGCTAGGACCCTCGATGAGGGACTCTCAATTATGTTGGTGACTGATTTAGCCCCAAGCAGGGGAACCTCAGGTTTAACCCTAGTCTTATAGCCACTTCGAGAGGGGCCTCGAGCAAAGACTCAGTACAGTTAGCTCCAGATGGAGAAGCCTCCGGTTGAACCCTTGTATCCAAAGCCACAGCAGAACTGGGGCCAGCCTTAGCCCCAAAGGGAGAACCTTGGAAGAAGATCCGGTATTGGTGGACCACTGCGGGGCCCCTCAGAAAAGTTTCCGGTGCGTCTCCTTCCGAAGAAAGGGCTTTATTTGGCAGGGCGTGATCAACTTGAATTTCTCTCTGAAAGATCGAAGATAGTGCGCAGGCCAGCCTGGTTGAGCCCTATGAAAGGACTACAGTACTAGCCCCTCCCTTGCTCCATGAGGGGAACAGATTTCACCGCTCTGAGGTATAGAAGTTTCTGTACCCTTGCTCTGAGCGAGGGCATCCTGATCTGTTGGAAGAGAGGTTTGAAAGATGGAGTAGGAGAAAAGGCAAGCAAAACCATCTAAACGATGGACAGACCCCACCAGTCTTCGGTGATGGTTTGCCACACCTCCAGATGAGATGAGATTTGTCCTCCTACCGAAGTGTAGTGTGACCGACAAAAATATAATTCGATGATTTGTCAGCAGGGAGATTACCTGTCCCTGTAGAGGAGGCTGATGGCCGAGAGAAAAACCAACCACCTTGCCGCTGCCGCTTAAGGCGGGGCTACCACGGCGGCCCTGAAACCCCCTGATCCCAGAGAAGGACCGAGTCTGGGACCCTGACCTTTGTGTACAAGGGGCCTTAGCTGAAGCTGTCGCTAGGACCGACAAACGGGTCTTTGTTGTCCACATAGCATGGAAAGCTGCTTAGCCCCAAAAGGAACGCTCCCAGCACCAATCGCCATTAAAGTTGGTGTAAGGGAGGTAACCAAAATGGCTGCCGTGGACCAAGGAGGTTGGGTCGCCATTTAGTCAACACCTGAAGAGAACTGCGTCATAGGAGAAAGTGAGGCAACTGTTCCCTCAGGGGAGTCAGGGGACTTAAGAAATACTTAGCCTTGAAACAAGGATCCTCAGCCGAGCCAGTGCTGGCAGATCTAGGATGTTTAGTGGACATCCTAGGAACTGACCCAGAATTAGCTTCCAATGGAGGAAACTCGGCAGAGCCGGTACTGGAAGGCCCATTGCTGATCACCTTCTTTGCCCCCTCAACAGAATCGGTACCACCACAACCCTGAGTGTGGGACGGCTGAGGAATGTACCCTACCGACAGGACCCTTAAAGGATCACTTGACTCCGTCGGTACTGTATTTAGAGGAACCCAGGACATACAGCCCCCTCAAGAGGGGCATCAAGCCATGGCTTGCTGTGACAAGCACCAGAAACGGAGCCCTCAGGGCGTACCCCGGTATCTGTGTGGAAAGATCCAGAAAGGGATACTGCGGGCGAATCCCTGTATCCAGAGCCACAGACGAATTGAGCTGAAACTAGGCACCCAAATGGTGAACCTCAGAACCACGTCCAGTTTTGGCAGGTCCTCTGTGGGACCCTCAGAGAACACTCTGGTGCGCGTATTAGGTCCTTGGGTCATGGAATGCCGTCCCCGAGCGGAGCTATTCATCGCCATCCTCATCCGCTTAAGGCTCATCCCAATGAGGTGGTAACAGAAGACTGGTCCTCCACGCCTACCGCCTCAGGTTTTAAAAGAAAACTGAATTGGAGCAGCCAGGGCCGGGGTGGAACAGGAGTGAAAAGACGCTTGTAATACATCCTCATAGGGTCAGAGTGCATGAGCGTCTGAAACTTCCAAAAAACTCATTCTCAGCCGAGGGCTTAGGTGTCGAAGAGGAAGAAACAGCTCATAAGGGACCTACCCCTGAAAGCAAGGAGGATGGTTGCCAGGAGGGTCCACCACCGGCTGGGTCCTCATAAATCAGTGGAGCAAAAGCAGGAGGGAGCGAGACCGTATGAGGCAGCGGAGCCTACGCACGCCGGTCAAAAGAAGGGCACAGCGGGTTACTATTGCCGAAAAGAATGCTCCCAGCACCAGACGTTGCGAAAATAGTTGTAAGGGATGAATCCAAAATGGCCACTGTAGGACACACAGGTTGGGCCACCATTTTGTCGCCACCTGAAGAGAACTGCATCACATGCGTAGCTGAGGCAATTGCCTCCTCAGGAGAGTCAGGGGCCTTAAGGATCCTCGGCAGAGCCGGTACTGGGTGGCCTCGGATGTTAGTCAACATCTTCGAACCCGTCTCAAAATTAGCCTCCAACGGATGAACCTCGGACAAGCCGGTACCAGAGGGAATGCGGTCCGTGATCGCCCTCTTTGCCCCCTCGACAGAACGGGTACCATCACGACCCTGAGCATGGGATGGTTGAGGAAAATACCTCACTGACAAGACCCTCTAAGAAGCCTCTTGGATCTGTCAATATAGGCTTTAGCATCCCCAAGAGGAACCTCAGGTTTCAACCTGGTACGTTAAGCTCCCTTAAAGGGGGCTGTTAGGCACAATCCTGTGCAGTGCCCTTAGGGACCACTACACACAATTAAGACTACAAGTGGTAATACAAGTTCACCTTTGGTACAAGCCTGTACTACACTGTTAAAGTGGTAGCAGTAGTGGAGCAGCCAGACTTATCTCAAGAGCAAATGAGCAGTAGTAGAAATTACACAAAGGACCACATTACTGTGATTCAAGCAAACAGTGACTCAGGGTTTTTGGTTGAAAAGTAAAAGTACATTTATTTCTAAACCATCTGTTTGGAAAACACTTCACTTCTAGTAAATCTAAAACCACACGTAAAATACACTACAAACAACCAATTCTCTTTGTGCAGAACAACTCAAGGTAAGTACCTTATGATTTTATGGGCTGGTGTTGTGAAACAAAAGACATTACCGGGAATACATATGCGATCACTTTTTGACAGTAATGACAGTTCGGTCTTGCTAAAGATACACGTATCCGCAGAAAGAAATGTTACTATGGTAAAAACACACTTAGCACCCAAGTTAACAAAAGAGAGTTGGGGGCAAAAATCATAGGCAATACTTTTGTCAAGGCAGACAGAATCAGAGAACAATTGCTGATCGGAAAATAAAAGTCAATAGGCCTGCTCCAGTGTCAAGTGGAACCTGGATCCTGTTGTCGAAGATCACACAGTCAGACAGTTCAAGATTCAACGTTGCCAGGAGTACTTGGATATTGTCAACAGAGGAAGCAAAAGTTACAAGAGGGAAGGAAGACAAGGGCAAGCCTTGGATGAGGAGACAAGGGTTCACCCTAGTTCCTCAAAGCTGGACACAGTACCTTATTCTTTGAAGAAGTTGGTGCCACAGCAGTTGTTCCTGGTAGTTTCCTGCAGACTCACAGTTCCTGGAGCTTCAGTCGTGGGGACAAGAAGGAGGACGTCTGGAGTGAGCTGCACTACGCAGGGATGAGGCCAGCAGCAGCGACAGCGATTAAAAGGTGCGCTCCTTTAAAACAGGAGAGGCTCTTCAGATGGCTACCTGGACCACTACAGCAGGTTGCAGCAATTTCGACCACAAAGAGGATTCTTTGGCTGTGGAAGATGAGCTGGTCGGCCCCACCAGGCTCAAGGGAAGAAGACTCCGGACTGGATCTTCTCTGGTCGTTGAAGGGTAGAAGGCTCAGGACTACAGCAGGGCTTCACCGGGGCTCGGTAGCTGCAGCAGCCATCTTCTTCTCTGCTTCTCTTCAGTTCCTTGTAGTTCCAGTGGCGACTCTGACTTCCAGCCAAAAAGTCCTGCCTTTTGCGCGAAAATCCCCCATTCACACAGACTGGCTGTCAATCACGCAGCAGGGGGGTTGTCCGGCCCGGACAACCACCTCAGTCAATCATGGCGAAGTGCGACTTGGGTTTCCTATGATACCCTGTGCAGGGGGTGACTACACCCCTCCCTCACATACAGCCCACCTAGACACCCAGGCGCCAAGAAGAAGGCTTCTTGAAAGAAGCCCACCAAAAGACAGTGAACAAAGAAGGCATACCTGGTTTGCCGCAGAAAGTAAAACACAAGAAGGATTTTAACAAAAAGAAATGGCGAATAAACCTGACCGGAGCCAAAAGAAAGAGTATTTGCTTAAGCAGGTTTATGTTCGAGGCTAATATAATAGCCTGGAACAATACCACGTTTATATAGTATAATCGCAGTAGAAATGTTAGGGTAGATACCACTGCCACCAGCCAAGTCTAAATGTTAAAAGAGCAAAACAAAGCTCAGAGAGGCACAGACAAAAAGGGATAGTAATTAACCCTTTCCAGTACGCCATGTAAGATGGGGTGTACTGGGTCTGTAGTTTTAAATGACTACATAAAGTAAATGGCAACTTTACCTGTTTCGGGGGGACAGTAGTCAGCCCCAGAAAAATGGAGTCAGTGGGAAGTCTCAAAGACAACCCTGTGTCACTGCACTGAAGGTGCTGTGTAACACACACCAAAAGTGGGGCCCATGGAGTGGGGTGCTCCAGAGCCCAAGATCACACAAATAGTAGAAACACACATGGAAAAACACATGTAAGAGGGGGAAAAAGACTCACACTCTTACCAAGTGGAAACAATAAACTCCAGAAATCCAGCAAAGCTGCTGGGGGACTCACTAGGTGAGGGAAATTAGCCATAGAATGATAATTCCCCCTAACAGGGGCCTCGAGTCGGGACTCGGTACAGACTTTAGCCTCCACAAGAGGAACCTCAGGTTTCAACCTGGCTACACCGGGGAAAGCTCCAGAAACAGAGACATCTGGCTGAACCCTGGTATCCCAGCACCCAGCCAAACTGGGCTTAACTTTAGCACCGTGATTGTGAACTTCGAAACAATGTCCGTTACTGGCAGGTCCATCAGAACCCTCTGAGGAATCTCCGGTATCCCTGCTAGGCCCTTGGGGCACCTCAGGGAAAACCTTGGTGACAGAGCTACAAGAAAAGGCCCTTAAAGTACTCCCTCATGGGTTCAGACTGCATAAGTCTCTGAAACTGCCGGAAAAAGCATCCTCTGAGGAAGATTTAGACACTCAGGTGGGCGGAGGCCGCTCATAAGGGGCATACCCCCACGACCATAATGAGGAAGGCTGCCAGAAAGTGCGACCATATGCGGTAGTGGCACCCGAGCATGCCAGTAATAAGAAGGGCGGGACGGATTCGCACCGACCTGCGGAAACCGTTATTCACCAAAAAGACAGTTTCCAGCACTCGTCGTCGATAGCGTGGGTGTAAGGGAAGAATCCCAAATGGCCACTGCAGACCAGGAGGGAAGGCCCGCCATTTTATCCACATCCGAAGAGAACTGCGTCACAGGTGTAGATGAGGCAGGTATCTCCACAGGATGATCAGGGGACTTGATCGAAACTTTAGCCTTGACACAAGGATCCTCGACAGAGCCGGTACTGTGGGGCCTCGGATATTTATTGGACATCCTGAAGGGGCCCCTTAAATTAGCCTCCTTTCCGAGGAACCTCGGCAAAGCCGGTAACAGAGGAGTCACGGTCAGAGACCTCTCCCTTTACCCCCTCAACAGAACCGGTATCACTGCGAGCACGGGAATGTAGAGGATTCCACCTCACAGACAAGACCCTAGCAGGTCTCTCAGTTTTATTGGTACACACTTTAGCCTCAAAGAGAGGAACCTCAGAACAGCACCCGGTACGTACAGGCCACCCGAGAGGGGCCTCGAACCATGGTTCAGTACAGCAAAGCCTCAACAGAGGCCTCAGGGTGCACCTCAGTGCCTGTATGGGAAGGTCCGGAAAAGGAGACCCCAAAGCCTCAGCAAGACTGGGCTGACCATTAGCACCTGACTGGTGAACATCGGATCGTATTTGTCGGCAGGCCCCTCGCGGGATCCCTCGGAGAAAACCCTGGTACATCTATTAGGCCTGCAGGGCACATCAGAGGAAACCCTGGTAGCAGAGCTGTTGAAGCCCCTCCCGGACTTGGATGAATCCCAGGAAGGAGTCCCGTGGCGGGGGTGCCCTAAAAAGTAAGGCACTTACCAGGAGTTGAAAATGCGGTGGAGGAACACTCTCGAAAACCTCCTCTCACCGACGAAGACGACGTTGAAGTGCCCGGACCGAAAAAGTGTCTCAGTAGAAACACGAGTCCCAACGGCGATCCGGTCCCAGACACTCCAAACAGAGAGAATGTGGATCCGCCCTAGTGATGCGACATTCGCAAGAGGAACAAGAGACAAATCCCAAACGATCCGGCATAGATGGAGGACTACACGACTGCAGAACCGGAGCAGGACAACGGAAAGAAGACAAATTTATTTCCGGTGATGCAAGTGCGTCCAGCCCCATCCACGCAGAGAAAAGGACTGAAGCGCGGTCTGCGGGGTGGAGCTAAGGAGGGCGGGGTTATGGCCACGTGCGATACCCCGTGTAAAAAGAGAAGAAGGACACATTTTTCAATTTGATTTTTTTTTACAAAAGTGCTCCGGTCCCGTCCCACTGGACGGAATGTCGCAAAAGTATGGAGGAAAGGGGACGGGACGTAGGAGTCGTGAGTAAACTTTCATATGCGAAGAGAAGATTGTACGTGTGTGATGCACTGCAGAAAATGCAAGCCATTCAATAACTGTACAGATACTGTAATGCAAGTAGACTAAGTGACCTCAGAAGCTAGCTATACGTAGTGAGTAGACTGCAGGGAAAGGCGCCATTGTGTAAAAGCTGGACATCAGTGTCATGAATTTAGTAAGCCCGGACCCATGGAGAAGAAAAGCCGAGAACTGTGTCGCAGCAAGAATTAGCTGAGATTGTGGATACGAATTGTGAGGCTGTTTGGCCTGGTATCAAAATCAAAGCACCCAAGGCCAGTTATCTGTTCTTGAAGGCGGCAAACTTGAGAAGCTGAATTATCCCTTGTTAAGGTGCATAGAAAGAACACCAAGCGTGCCAAATTGTATTCATTTATGACATTTAAAGGCTGCAAAATGGTCCAAATCGTGGTCTCCTGTCACGTGAGACAAGGGTGGATATAGAGTTGAGCTTGTAGTTCTAGAAGTCCAGATACAAGAATACTCTGGAAGGCCTAGTTCAAAGACAATCTTCATGGCAGAAGGCATGGGTGATGAGACATTGGGCTAATTGGGTCGGGAGGTAAAGTCAAGTCCACCTCCTGACACCTGGGTATGAGCTTACATGCTGCTAAGTGAACCGAATGTTCCAGACCTGGCACGAGCATGCCAACCAATTATAGAGGCACATATAATGAAGGGCCTTATAGTTTGAGAGACAATGAACCTAATAGTTTTGAAGATGACACATTTTAGATGTAGGCATGCGTTGTCCACCTGACAGTAGATATCTAATCATAATCCCACCTCGTATAAAAAGTATACTTAGATGTTCCCCTTGAGCCTATCACAACCCTTCATAGGTTTTTCTCATTTTCCACGTAGTATGAAGTCACGTATGACAAATTAATTTTTACTATATACATGTGTTTTTATGTGAATTTTAACGAGAGCTCGAGCGAACATCCCTTGATGTCCATTGCAACTCCCTGTTTTAGACAATTGATAATGAAACAGCAAACTTTGCCATCTTCCTGAGCTAGTTCAATTATTTGGTGTCAGAGTTATTCTGCATCCCATCCATTGCATGCGTGTTATCCAAAGGGCTCTAAGCTCACGTGGTAGCACTGCGGATTGTTCAAGATCCAAACTAGTTTGTTCCCAGTCTTTTGAACGATCGAGTATCCTCTGCCATTAGCCAGAAGATTGCGCGGTTTCCTGTGGTGAGCAGGCAAATAGAAATAAACTTGCAAGAAGAACCGAGGTAGTGGGCAGGTCCCCCTTTGATGAAATCCCTGACTGGTCTCCACAGGCGCTCTGCGGCGGAAAGTGGTTGATTGGAGGAAGAGTCGATACCGAAGGCTGTGAGTGAATTAACGAACAAATGGAAAGTAGACTAAGGGGAATGGCAAATGAAGGGGATGGGGTTGTGATCATTTTTGAGTAAGGGGAAATATTGTGTGAGGAAAATATATCGCTCAGAGTCCTAGCTCAAGGGAGCTCAGTAGGAGACATCTCAAACTCCAATTGGAGTAGAGTGCAATATATAACGCATGAACAGGTTCATTGAGGTGATGTCTCAAACCCTGTACAGGGTATAAGTAAAGGCGGGAGAGAAAGAAGGTATCATAATGTTTATTAATGTGTAAAGTCGACTTTTTTTCATGTTGTTTGATTTGTAAAAATATTGAAGAGCAATAGAAGTTGTAAAGTTCTTGAAAAATAATTGAGGAGCTGTAGTGACTACAATAGCGAACTGGTTGGTATCGTTCCAAAGCTAGAGGGAGCTCATTGAGAAATTAGAGGCTTGAGGGGTGATTGAAGGTGCACGCTCATATTTGTTGTTTTAAAAAGTTGAAAAAGTCGTGATTTGAAGCAAAAAGTATATAGGCTATTTAATAAGTCCGGTAAGTATTGACAGTCAATTGAGACTTGTCAATATGGGAGATACTCCTCTGATGTACCTCTGCAAGACACTGCCAAAACACATGCCCAAGCTGAAACAGTATAGTACGGAATGGGTGAAAGGCACGGCAGATAAGATGTTCATGCCATGGCCACAAGGGGGATCGCTGTCAAAAGCGGTATTGCAACACATGTCCACATTTATTCATTTATTTATTTTATTTACATTTGTTAAGCGCACAAAGTGGCCCTGGGGGATCGTGGCGCTGTTACAGCGGTGCTTACTTGGTTACAAAGACAATAGACTCGCCCGTCTGTGATTCGTGGTTACATTGAACCTAGTGGTAGACAGATGGCTGTTACATTGATACCGAAACGGCAGAGTTACAGGCTCAAAAGGTTAAGATACAAGACAGAATGCCCAATGCACAGTCAGATGGCAGGAGACCTTCCCCGGGATGGAGGAGTGGGAGGGTAGGCATTGAACACTGTGGTGAACTAATTGAAGAACACAGTTTTGAGAGATTTGCAGAAAGCTAGGTGAGAGGTCTCATTTCACATGGTTATGGGGAGGGAATTCCAGTGTTTGGGGGCATCGAAAGTGAAGCTGGTAACTCCTGCTTATGCCCTTTTGAAGGAGGTGACTTTAAGCTGATTGGATTGATGTGATCTTTTGGGTCTGGAGGAGGTAGCTCTGATTACTTTTTCAACAAGATAAGTGGGGGCTGTAAGTGAGAGGCATTTATGGGTTATATACTTGCACACTGCGTACACGGGGAAGAAATTAGAGAAAAGATTAGCAATTCTAGAGCTCTGGGAAATGTACCATGAAGAGAGGGAAGATCCGCCACCTGAGGAGTGGATGCTTAGTCAGAGAAAAGACAAAGGCGTTGAGCCCTCAGCTCCCCTTACCTCGCTTGAAGAAAAAGGCGCTAGTACAGAGGAAATATGGTTGTACCCTTTAAAGGAGTTAAAAGCGGCGATAGGGTATAGTAATCCCATATACAAACTGCCCTCTTATAGCAGCGGTGATAGTCCAGAGGAGAATACGAGAAAATAAGAGATCTGTAAAATCATACAAAACAAAGAAGTAAAGTGTGAACTGTCGAATATATCAACAGAAATAGAAAGAGAGATTAAAAGATGGAAAGGAGAGAAGGATAAAGAGAAAGAGCGCTTGAATTTCTCAATCTAACCAGAAGAGAGAACTACTTCTCAGCCAAGTCAATAGAAGCCTTTGAATATGCTCCATCTAAACATAGGTTGTTCAGCAAGACTGCTTCAATATTGCCAACTATCTTCATGCCTGGGATCCAGACGATGACCAATGCCAAATGGTTGCACATTACCAGATGGGAGCTTCTGCAGACAGTCAACACCACCATAAAGGGATTCAATGCTATCAAGGTAGAGCTGATGGCCATACGACTGATAACCCTACAGAATAGATATGTCCTTGACATGATCACAGCGATGGAAGGAGGAGTTTGTGCCAAAATCGTGCCATCATGTTGCACATTCATACCTTCTCATGATGAAGAGAATGGGACCTTGACAGACGCTATAATGTTGTTGATGAACCTACATAACCAGATGGAAGACGAGACAGAGGACATTGCAGATGACACTTTGTTTGCATCCATATTCTCATGGATTTTGCAGTAGATGGCAAACATCTTCAGGTTTCTTGGAGCAGTATTAGTGATGGTGATGTTTGGATTCTGTGTGATCAGCATAATAATTGCCCAATGTAAGAATATAAGAAGACGGCAAAGAAAGCAGTAGGAATGAAGATCATGATCAATGTCGATCAGGGTTTGGACCAAAGGAATTGACTGATGAGATGTCAGAAAATACATAGAGGCCAGCATTGTGGTACATGAAGGAATGAGGTTCCTGTATCTGAAGAATCTCAAGAAGTGCGTGGGATGATCGGTTTATTGTAACCCGAATGGACAGTGCAATTTCATGAGCTATGTGTGGATGAACATGTTAAATCAACCGGCACCCTGAGGGGGGGTGATGAAGATGTGGACTCCAAAGAAGCACTTCTTTAAGAGAAAATATCAAAATGTGGAAACTGGTGAAGAGGTGGTCGATGACTCAACCAGATGGGGGAATATAGAGGAGCAGCTGAATGCCTCTGCAGGAAATACCACCACCCTACCTCCTGCCTGAGATTGTACCATGCTTGACACCAGCAAATGTGACCATACTATGACGAATATTCAAAGGAAGGTACCCTCTGAGAAAACCTTATCAAATATATTCCCAATGACAATCTGGGGGAGGAACTCCCCGAAGGAATATGAAAAAAGTGAAAAAGTAGCTGGTGACATGACAAGAGATGAACGTGATGCACTGAGAAGACTGACCGAAGAGAATACATGGACTTTATAGACACTGATGACAAAGTAAAGAATCAAGTAAACTTTCATATGCGAAGAGAAGATTGCATGTGTGTGACAAACTGCATAAAATGCAAGCCATTCAATAACCATACAGATGCTGCAACACAATTAGACTAAGTGACATCAGAAGCTGGCTATACGTAGTGAGTAAGCTGCAGGCGAAGCCGCCATTATATAGAAGCTGGACATCAATGTCATTAATTTAGTAAGCCTGGAAACATGGAGAAGAAAATCTGAGAACTGTGTCACAACAAGATTTAGCTGTGTTTGTGGATTTGAATGGTGAGGCTGTTTGGCCTGGTATCAAAGTCAAAGCAGCCAAGGCTGGTTATCGGTTCTTGAAGGCGGCAAATGTGACAAGCTGAATCATCCCTTGTTAAGGAGCAAAGAAAGAACACGGAGCATGGCAAGTTTTATTCATTTAAGACATTTAATTGCTGTAAAATGGTTCAAATTGTGTTCTCCTGTCACCTGGATGGAAATAGAGTTGAGCTTGGAGTTCTAGAAAAGCGATAGTGTGTGATCGACCTACCTTATATTCCCAGAGAAAAGAATGCTATGCAAGGCCAAGTTCAAAGACAATCTTCATGGCAGAAGTCATGGGTGATGAGAGACGTTGGGCTAATTAGTTGGGGCAGTAAAGTCAAGTCCACCTCCTGGCACCTGGGTATGAGCTTACGTGCTGCTAAGTGAACCGAATGTTCCAGACATGGCACGAGCATGCCAACCAATTATAGAGGGCCATATAATGAAGGGCCTTATAGTTTGAGAACCAATGATGTACCGTGTACTTAATAGTGTTGAAGATGACACATTTTGGAGGTAGGCATAAATTGTCCACCTTACAGTAGATATCCAATCATAATCCCACCCCATATAGCAAGTATACTTAAATGTTCCCCATGAGCCTATAACAACCCTTCATAGGTTTTTCTCATTTGCCATGTAGTATGACGTCACATATGATGAGTTTTCAGCATATAAATGTGTTTTTATGTGAATTTGAATGAGAGCTCGAGCAAAAGTCTGTTGATGTCCATTGTAAATCCCTGTTTTAGACAATTGATAATAAAACAGCCAACTTTGCCATCTTCCTGAGTTGGTTCGATTATTTGGTGTCAGAGTTATTCTGCATCCCATCCATTGCATGCGTGTTGTCCAAAGGGCTCTAAGCTCACATTCCTCAAGAGTATGAATTGTTTTACTCCCTGTAAATATGTGATATACTCCATCAGATTTTCCATTCTTTCCATTCATTCTTCAGATTGTTCCTGGGCTTATAGGTGACAGGTGAGATTTTAGCAACAATTTCAAATGCACCGCACCAATAGGGAAGGAACTTTCTTTGATCTGGTTCATTTGGAAATTGTACAGATAGACCCTGTCACCTACTTCGTACTCCTTCTGTGTGGTCTTTCAGTCTTAGTAGGTTTTCATTCATTCTGCCGACTTTTCTAAATTACGCTGAGCATAAGCAAAAGCATGCTGAAGGTATTTCCTTAAATTTTCAACATACTCATTGGTAGTGGATGCGTTGATCAGGGTCTGCTCTCAAGTTCTTTAGAGCATATGCTGAGGTAGCACCATTTTTCATCCAGTTATGAGCTCAAATTTAGATATTTTTGTTGCAGAAGATGGTGTAGACCTAATGGCCATCAGGACAAGCGGTAATCGGATGTCGCAACTAGGTCCAGAGTCTGCCACAAACTTCTTAAAAATGACCACAATTGTCTTATTGTACCTCTCAACTCCCCTGCTCGAGGCTACATGGTAGGCAATGTGGAGTTTTCTTTTTACGCCTAGTATCTCCCACATCTTGGTCATCACCTCGCTGGTAAAATGACTCCCTCGGCCTGACTCAATCTTTTACGGGAGGCCGAAACATGAAAATATATGTATATGGTTGATCATTAGTGTGGCAGCCGTCTCCACTTCACAATGCTGGCTGGAAGACATTCTACCCACTTGGTAAACAAGCATGTTACGATCAGCATGTACTTGTTTCCTCTAGAGGAGTGTAAGGAATTTCAATGAGGCACACACAGAAGTCTCTCGCCTAGCATATAGTGTGCAAATGAAACCCTTATTTTATTTTTGTCTAGAAGTTCAATATTCTGAATGATATACCACTCATATCACACCCTTCTCAAAATACCCCCAGGTCACAATGAACCAGGAATCAGGCTAGTTTGTAAAGGTAAAGATTTATTTATTTAATATTCAATCCCACCTAGATTTTATATACATATATATATATATATATATATACATATATATATATATATATATGTATATATATATATATATATATATATATATGGGGCAGCAATCTCCCAGAGAGTGACAATACAATTCATAAATAAGCAAAGCAATTGAATTCACTTATAAGGAGGCAAAATAGGAAACATAGGGAAAAAGAACAGTCTTGTTTTGCGCACAGATAGCATTTAGGTTAATGTTCCCCCTGCAAAGTTTTGTTTAAATACAAATGAGCAATCCTACACCAATGTGAGTAATTAGCAGGTTTTCAGGAATGAAATACAATGTCTAGAGTTATAGGCAATCCTCCTCCCAAACAAAAGAAAAAAACATTTTGGCAAATGACACTTTGAAAATGACCGGTGAAAATGGCTTTGTGAAATACTGCAAAAGGATGCAAAAATGCTTAAATGGATAGAAATTCTTAAGAAAGCAACACTAATCGGGTCCTTACATACATGAGCTATAATATAAACAACAATACACACTTGAGATTAGGATGGGATGGAAAAAGCACTTTGAAATGGGGAATTGACACATGTAAACTTTTACTATGCGATATTGAAGAAAATGCACTATTTCGCGATGCAGTTTTTAGTTGTGGAAGTAGCTAAGGATGTTGGGTATCATTGAGAGTTGAAATGTTGTTTCTATCTTTAAAACTGAGGGAGCTATAGAGGTTTTAGTGAGAGGCGTTTTTGCAAAATAGGTGCGAAAATGAAAACAGAAATGCGCTTTTGAAAATTGACAACTGGGTTTGATTACACTATATTGTGACTATGAAAAAGAGAATGCCTCAGATGGATGTTACAGTCACGTGATCAGCGTAACCCATCCTGTTGTGGATACTCTACTTCAACCTGGGATTTACTTTAGTTATTCAAAATCTCTAGGGAGTTATAGTTTTGGAACACAGGTGAGACAATCAGCGCAAGAAAGAGTCTAACAATACTGGCGTTCTGAATTAAAGATGGTATGGGTTGAGATAGGGATAATACAATGCAGATATACTAAGGGTCACTGTTCTTCCTGTTAACACCTACAGAAGAAGTTATTAAATTGAACCGTCAGCTCTGGTCAATGAATCGGATCTGGTCAACCGGTGGCAGGTCACCTCTAGCGGAATTGGATCAGCAAGGCGGTTCTGGTCAATTTGGACTGCAGCTCAGACTGGATTTGAAGGGCCCCTTCTGGTTACTGGACACGGTAGATAGTAGGATGCAAGTTTTCAGCAGGCCAGCCTTGATGGTAGCAAGCCAAGCTGAATCAGAAGTTTGGGATGTTTGCATTTGGGTCAGGCTAGCAATAATTTTGCAATGCTCGAATCTGGATTCTGCAAAGAAATCTGGATCTTTCAAATAATTCTGGGGTCAGCTATAAGTTGAAGAGTTCTGGAATAAGGTGTTGCGCGGACATCTGGATGGGTTCTGGAAGCAGTGTGTTTTTTGTGTAGTGCAACTTCTATATTTATACATTACAAATGCCATCCCCCAGTTTATGGTGTGGGTAGAACTTCAAAACACACCCCCATGTCTGTGAGTGGCTTCCTAGTTGGCAGTCTAAACAGAGCTGTTATCTTATGAAAGGATTTAGGAACTCCCATCTGGATTTTTACCCAAAACTTCCTTTTGCACAAATGTACATTTCTACCATTATGTACCTTCATAAAATCGTACACATATACTTTATACTCGATTATCTACATTTACATTGACTTCCCATCTTTGTGAGAGCTGTATTGGTCATTCTATGGATTTTTATCAATTTTACCCATAACACTTTGGATTAATCATTTCTAATTTGATACATCTCTGGGTGCTGATCAGGGGATCATGTACATACAATTTCAAGCTTGCAACATTAATAGTTTTGCCACAATCAGTGTTTTAGTGTATCTTTGGTTTCTTATTTAGTACAAACTCCTACCACATCTTCAACTGTCTAGCATGAGTTCAGATGTATAAGTTTGTATTTTTTACTTGTCCACTTATTTTGGATGTCATGTTAAATGTCATAAAGTTCTGAAGCAAAAACAAGTAATTTCCATTCAAAATTAACTCCAGGTTTTTTTTTCTTACTTGCAAGTGAGCAAATGGCCAGTCCTTTGAAGTTCACTGAGAAACCTCCTCCACATCCGGCCCCTCCTTTAGGAAGATGGGTGTCCAAGCCTTCCTTTGTCCTTGAGTTAGCTAGGAGACAAATGTCTGAGGCTTTCTTTGTTTTCATTATGAGGGAACCATTAACATCCATTAGCCTTCCTGTTCTCAAGGAAGTGTCAAGCAGAGAAGTCAGTTTTCCCAGGCCAGGCTATCAGATCAGAATTACATAGTGGATTGGTCCCAGACTGGGCCCTTTGACATTAACGTTTTTTAATTTCCCATATAAAATATAAGCACAGTTTATAAAGGATTTAAACATTTTAAAAGAATTAGCCCTTCACCAACAGAGGCAATTTTTTACAATTTTTATCAGGAAATAGAAACACTTTAAAACTGGGTTTGGCCGCTAATTTTCTGATGTAGCTTTCAGTCAGTGAAGCCTGGATTCTTCTGACTACCTGGAGAATCCATGATTTCAGCACACTCTCCTTTCAATAATTCACTGGGGAAAATGACTGAATTTAGCAACAAAACAGCACTTTGAAGGTTGCTATTGATTAGGAAACTTTATTTAATGGCCTTTTCGGATTTTAGCCCTTCTGTGGCCTTGTTTCAAGTGACAGATGACAGCAGTGATTCCTGTTTTTCCACAACTTTGACTGTGTGTGTGTGGCAGGGTGTGCAGCACTTTGGTGGTTCTATGCACCGTGCGCAATTTTTCAGATTTGGCATGCACATGGTTATTTCCTCAATTTTTGACAGTTTTCTTTCCCCCTTGGCAAAGGGGTGGAGTATGGCGCATTGGCGCTGATAAAAATACTCCACAGGAGCGATTCACTGGCCAGGTGAAATCAACTTGCAAATCTGACCAGGGCAGTGAAATTCCCCTTTTCTGTAGGGGAGCCCTGTTTGTGAGCAAACTTGACTGAAATTGAGCACACACAAGACACCCCTTCAAGTATATGTCGAGGTCCAGAGCCATATGGGGCAAGTGTGCAACCTTGTGCAAGATTTCTAATGTTGTTTGAAAACCCCGATGACTGGCAGTGGCTGTGTCATGGGTGCGAGTCAACATCAGGGTTTGGAATGAGATAATTACCACCAACTGGTCACATCCAGATAGGGATCTTCGTACCAACAAACCGTATTGGATTCAGAACATTTTGGAAAACTTCAACAACATCCGCAGATCCTCTTTCCCGATATAATCGTATTCTGTCAGAGGAAAATGTGCGTGGTCTTCAATATGTTTATAACGTTTCCCACTAATTGGGTCCTCTTTTTGTGAAGTAATCAAATCTGCATCTCGGGTTTCTTTACTCTACTGGGCACAGGTTTTGGACCTGATGATGGCAGTGACCTGGATTTCTCCCAACAGGGATTACGTTTCTAGGAAATCCCAGTGAATTGCTCTGGTGTTTGCCAACTGGTCAGCCAAGTCATTCTCAGTTTTGTCTGATCCCTCTTTTTTGGAGCAACCTCTGATCTTTATCCAATAGATGGTCATCTCATTAGCAGTTACTAGATCATCAATCGATTGGATTCATTTCCCATGCTTGACCGGTTTGTTATTTGCACACAGCATGCCTCAATTTTTCCAGTTCATGAGGTGTTCCACAAACCCATTCCTGACATAATCTGAATCAGTGATTATGACCAGGTCCTTGAGTTGGTGGTCCACGGCAGTGAGGATGGTTTGATAAACCGCAATCAATCAACCCCACCACCTGATTACTACAGGGTCCTTTTTTTAACCAGCAGAGGGTTCTGGGGTATCATTCACCCAAGCATTCCCAATGCCAGCCACTGGTGCTTTTTCCCCATTATTCTCAACATGGTAGGAGCACCCATCCACATAAACTGTGGGTATACCCCTGACACGTGTCTTCCTCATAGACCTTGTGCGGGGAAGTAAGGTACGCCTCCATATTGTCGTTGGTCCTTAGACTTTTGTCCTCGAGACAGTTTTCTTGCGCACAGTCATGCAAGTCAGCCAATCCTTGCACTAGAGGCCCCTTATTGTTTTGTCCATATCTGAGCTCCACTGGAAAACCTTGCATGGACAGAATCCAAGAAGTAATTCTGGAATTACTCACATTCCCTGTTAGGATTTGGTCACTTTGGCGATATTGCAAGGGTTGGTGAAGAGTTTTGACAATGATGTGCTCGCTCTGGATGAATGGACAGTAATTCGTCAATGCCCACACCTTTGCCAGGATTGTCATTTCACAATCGTTGAATTTTTCCTCCACAGATGATAAAGTCTTGCCGTCCTGCGAGACTACTTAGCTGATCAGATCATGCTTTTGGTACTGTACCACTGTTAACAAAGTATCTGAGAACCCCGTCTCCAAGAAGAACTCCTTGTTCTTTATGGGTTAAGCCAAACAAGGAGCTTGGGAAAGGCTTCTTTTGAGTTGTTTTACTGCCTCGGATTGTTCTGGACCCCACTCCCACTTGACCCCGGCCTTCAATAAATGGACCAAGGCTCGAGTGACCTCTGTGTAGTCTTCAATTAACTTTATACTATAATTAGTGAATCCAAGAAGGCTTCTAAATTCTCACAGAGTAATAGGGCGTTTTAAATTCTATAATGCTTCCACCTTTTTTGCCTGGGAGCTGAGTCCCTGAGAGGGGGGATTGAATGCCCTAAGAGGTTCACGCTGGTTTTACACCACTGCGCCTTCTCAACTGACAGTTTTGCTCTGGCTTCCTGCAACTGGTTCAGAACATAGCGTATTTTGGCTATGTAGGGAAGGGGCTATCATGACATGTGGACCTGTTTATTTAACTCCCTTAGCTCTGCACAAAGTCTCCATTGGCCATTGGGTTTGAGTATCCCCAGTACGGAGTTGTTAAAGGTACTGTGGATTGGACGTATTATCCCAAAGGATTGTACATTTCAATAATCTCTGTGAGTGACTCCATGGATGTGAAAGGTAACTGGTATTGTTTCACAAATACTGGAGCCAACTCGGGAAATGTGGGTATGGTAGTTGAATGTATCTCTGTGCGTCCACAGTCATATGAATCCACTGAAAAGATACCCGGAAAATCTCAAAAAACCTGTTTCATCTTCTGCTTTTGCTCCTCGGTCTCACAGGCATCAGCGAGATTGATTTGTTCTTCAACCATCTGCCTAAAGGCTGGAAAGACATTGGGCTTGGCAATTTCGGTGGTATCCTCCAGTTGGGTGGAGAGATCTCTTGTTATGGTGTTGGCCTGGACATGAGGTTCTAAGGATGGGAGATATTCACTGTTGACTCAGAATACCACCTCATCCTTCCTGATGTCATAGGTCACCTCTTCCACTCCATAAGGGCAGGAAGAGTACACCAAGAAATTCCCCCCTTGGCTGGTGAAAATCTTTTCAGGAGGGATACCGTTGTTGATATTGAAGCAGTCAATCCATTGGTCTAATGTTCTCTTACCTAAATCACTAGAATAATGTTGGGCATCAACCGCCATTCCAATAAAGGTGTCTGCACCCAAAGTGATACTTTGAGGATCGCTGTTATCCACCAATATTCAAATGGTGTCTCGTTCTATGTCAACTACTGGGTGTAGAATGTAAATACAAACCTTGTTGTTGGAGATGATCATTCAAATTTATATAGGCGTCCTGATTTTTGAGGCTCTGTCCACGCTTGACATTTAGGAGAATCGCAAACTGTCATTGTAACCTCTTCTCTCACTTGAACTTCAACTGCATAAGGCAGCAATTGAGCTGACCAAAATGCTTTTTCAGTATTGTCAAAGCCCATGGGGTAACCCCCAATCGGGACCAGGCTTTATTAATTAGGGAGTTTCTTGAATAATGCTTCGCTGATGAACCGTGCTCCATTATTCAACCACACTCTGGTGAAACAGGCTCCTCCCCTCATTTATCTAAATGGGGACAAACATCTGTTCACCCTTTTTCTGGATGTAGGTCAGACTTTGAGTCAGTTTTTCACCATCTTTTATCATGGGAATTGGGTTTAATTCTGATTTTGGATTTGTATAAAATGTCAGAGTATTTCCCTCCAGTGTGGAATACCACTTAAAACTGGGAGAAAGATTGATGTTCACGAATTGAGAAGAGTTCCCATCACCAGTTTGTTCTCCTACAGAGATGACAGTGATGTCTGGAACTTGATTGTTCCTGAACTGGAATTCTATTTTGTCGGATCGTTGTTCAATCAAATGTGCCATTGGAACTCACATAATTGTCGTTGGTTTACATTTAATTGTCCAGTTAGTCTCAGTCCAGAGGACATTATTCACTCAGTCAATTAGGGGGGATACCTCCAAAGGAGGTCATTCCCCAATAGACAAGGTGTGCCCTCTGGAGTCACGATGATCCCCAGGTGTTTCACCCTATGACGCACAATTTTTATCTCCAGATCTGCAGTCCCTTCGACAGAAATATCATTCCAATCAAAGTTCTGGAGTTCTCAGAGAAGAGGTGTGGGGGGAATTTGGTGACTCTCACCTCTTCCTGAGTTCAGTTGGTCAAAGGCCTTTTTGGGCAGGAGGGTGGCTTGGGATCCAATATCTACCAATGCTGATAATGCACACTGAACCTGTACCTTGATGGGAGTGTACAATCTCCCTCTTTCTCCTCAAGGGGGCAAAGAAAATTTATATTATGTGTCAAATTGGTGGTTAACAGTTTTATACTGAACTCCAACACTGTGTGATCTTGGGTATTGTGTTGTGTCGGAGTCCAGGAACCTGAAAAAAAGATTTTGTATCCAGACAAACCTGGAGTTGGGGGATCCTCTTTCTCCCCTGATTCTTTGCTTTCCCCTTTTTCCTGGAGACAGTTCCCAGAATCTGTTTGGGGGGAGGATACCTCAGTGATTTTTGGGTCATCTGGGTGACCTTGTTGGGGTATAAGAATTGGTTGCTCGGGGTGGTCTTCATTCTTACCCAGTCAAAATCAGTGGCTTTTGAGACCCATTTTTCCTTGGGAGGGATCCCTATGTCCATGAAAGAGAAGATGCTCTTCCATGAATTCTCCAGGGATTCTTCTTCTTCAAAAGGGATGATGCGGACTTCCTCCACAAAGTGGGTTTTCTTTTCCTTTCTCCTACTTAACGTTTTGTTCCGTATGCTCCAGATTTTCAGGGTGTTAGGGAGATCTCCCAGGCAAGCAGGGTGGTTTGCTAGGAGTTCACGGACACCAAACTCATGGAAGGTCTAACTCCTTATCAAATCTCAAAAGGAACGCAAGTCCAGACAAGTAGCAAGTTCAACTGCAGTTTATGACATATAACAAACCAACAGGGATCAAATGCACGGAGGCACTTCCAGGCACAGCTCGAAGAATTATGGCTCGCAGGCCAGTTTTGATACATTATTGTGTCATGAGTACGTCACACCCTGGGCCCTTCTCCAGAAACCTAACTCCACTCTATGGTAGTTCCCCTATAGTAGCCTCTATAGAGGTTAGTGGATTGGATATGGCTATGTCAGGTGTCAGAACTGGACCTTCCCCGAAAACTGTTACTTACTAATTGTAACAGTGTGCAGACCTAATGATTGGTCGATGGCACCAGCTACACACCACTAGGGTCATGAATTGTGATTGGCTGAGCTGAGAGCCCCCAGGCCTGGGATAAAATCAATTCTCAGCTCGGAATGCACCTGTTCACAGTGCCATGTGCAAATATGTATCTGCGGTTTAACAGTGTGTAGACCATCATTGCCTTGAGAGTGCTCCTTTCCCATCGCATGACTGTAGCATGAGTGTAACAAAATTGTTGCAACCATTGTCTGGTCCGTGAGACAGTTGCTCTTCCCAGCTGCCAACACTTGGCCCACTATCAGCTTGGCTGGGTCACATGTCCAGAGACTGCGTTTGTGAGCTCTGGAGCTCTGAATTATTCTGCATTTTTGTGGAGAATTATGCACCTCTGCCACTGGTGTTACTTCGGTTCAGGGAAAAGAATGTTCTTCCCAACATTGCAATCTTGGTGGTGGCCTCGAACCAAATGCAGTGGTTCTGCTAGCACAGCATTCTGTAGGTCTTCAGGTTCTCTGAAATGGTTGTGTCCTACTATTATTTTGCTTGGTTTCTACTGTGTGTGCGTCCCCATAGTATCCAAAGGTTAGTGGTTTATAGCTTGGTCAAGTCCCTCGAGTGCTCCTGCCATTCCGTAGGGTTAGCTGCATATAAGCATCTGCAAGCATTCACACGTGGTATTCTTGCTTCTTCGCGATTTTCTGCGTTACTGCGACAAGCTAAATGGCAAAATAATAAACGTGCAGATAGTATGTGCATGTCACTGTCCTCTAACTCATAGAACTCGACGCATGTGTTCTTCGTGTATTTGGGTGTGTGGGTGTCCGGCATGTGCGGATGGCACTTGTACTTCGTGTTTGACACTGCTAGGTCGTCATGGGTCTCTAACTACTTGAGGCATGGCTTCTCAGCGATTTATTTGATTCTGACCATATAGCTGTCTCTGGTTCCGTCTTGTGGATCTTCATCCACTTTGGTTAGTGTTTGCACTGCTCCTGGGTCGTCTGAGAGGGTTTTTCTCATGGTACTTGTCCATCGTGGGTGCAGTGGGGATTGGTGCAAGCTTGTACGATCGGTGGCCATATTGTCTTTGGTTCTTCTTCCCGTTGGAGTGTCTTCCGGGACTAGGCCATAGTTCGATCTCCCCTCTTGAGTCCCCCCTCTGGTTGACTTGTCAACCACACTCCCACAATCTCTTCTGTCTTCCATCAACCGCCACACCTTTGTTATCCCTGTGAGGTGTTCACAGTAGTTTTGACAGAATATTCAAACGACCAGTACATGTAGATGCACTCACCTTCAGGTTTGCACCAAACCCACTTTCCTACGTACTTCTTTGGGCTGTGTGGGTTTTGTACCTTCATTCCAAGCTGAAATAGGTCAGACTGTGCTATCTTTTGTCATAGTCTTTCTCTTTCCTTCACAATATCATCCATTGCTTGTCCAGTTTCCATTTCGTATTTGCATCCCTATCGCTTCCTCTACCGTTTTCTTGTATCTGCCAATACATATCTTGATCCCACACAGGGATTCTGCTCCCAGTGCTAGAGCGCCAACAATCACTTTCAATCCATCAGCTAGCCAGGACGGCATCCATGACCAGAGATAAACCAGCCAGCTCTTGTCCTTCCCTGTTCCACATGCTTCTTCTTCCATTTTTGCATGCATCTCGGCCAATTGTGTAACTGCATCCTAGAGACTTCCTATCTTTGTACAAACTTCTCCTTCCATAGCCGTGAGGAGATCCAGAATGTATCTAATCTGGAGTACCACCAACGTTATTGCTCTAAGCTCTTCTTTTATTGCGTTGAACCCATTCACCGTTGAGTTTATCGATATGAACTCCCAGTAAGCTATTTGTAACCATTTGGCATTTGTGTATGTCTCAACTCCGGGTATTAGTGTTGTAAAGAACATTTGTGTTCTGCTTAACAGTCTGTGTGATGCTGGTATTTCATCCAATGCTGCTTCTGATATCCCTGAGAAGTAATTCCCCCTCTCTTCACCCTGCTCAGTCCTTACGGCTGGAAAGTGTTGTTTGCTTGGATAGATGGTGCAGTATGCAGTGATCTTTTCTTTCTATTGTTGTTTTAAATTTTCGGAAAGTCATCAAGCTTCACATCCTTCTTTGGCACCACCAATGAGGGTATGTTGACGTGTGCTAGGGAGCATATTCCTCCCCAGTTTGGTGGCAGCTTGTCATTAGCTTTGGATCCGCAAGCCCAATAGTGATCCATCAGTACTGCCATTCCTTCTCCCATTTTTGGTATTTTCTCTGTCCTTTGGCATCCTTTGTTTCTCCTACTTCTTCATTGCCATAGTGTTGATAACACAGAGCTGGTGTCTTCAGGGGAATTATAGGCAGCGATCCAGCTTCATTATCCACCAATGTCACTAAGGCCCTTATTCACAGAGCGTTTTCCAATGGGGTTTGCCATTATGTGAATTAGGTCCTAATTGTGCGCTTCTGTCCCACTCGTTGAGGCACTTGTCATTTTCTTCTTGAACCTTATTTACTGCAGCTTTTGCTAGAGTTAGTGCCTTGCTTCCTACTACTATGTATTCCCATCCGTCATTAGTATACACTCTTCCAGAGATCATTATCTGTGGCCTCTCCCAGCAACCAGGCGCCCCTCCTATCTCCTTTACTCTTGACCATGGGCATGGCAAGTACTCCAGTGTTATCGTCTTTGTTTCTCCTTTCTCTGTCCTTCAATTATGTATTGCAACCCCTCTTGCATACTGTCTTCTGGCCTGCCCTTGGTCCGCTGTATCTGCGAGAGATAAAAGAAGCGCTAGAAACCAGTTAAGTGACATAGTCAAACATTTCTTGACCCAAAATTTCAGCAACATTTTCACAGTCCTTTAGTGCCCTAGTGGGAGGAGCCAGTAGTAGGTGCATGCGCCATCCCATCACCACCTCATGGGGCGTTAAAATGGTGGTCAGACCCTGGCTTGTTGCGCAGTTCGAATAGTGACAATGGAAAACAGTGAAGCCAGTTCTTCTTGGTGCTCTGTTGAGTTTTGCCAATGCGCTCCTCCAGGAGGCCATTGAGGCGTTCACACACCCCATTTGTTTGTGGGTGGTACGCAAATGCAAATTTGTGTTTAATTCCTAGCAGGGTAGTTATGTGTTGGAACATTTCATTGGTGAAGTGAGGGCCATTGTCAAACCTGAGGACCTCACAAATGCCCCATCTTGGGAATACTTCCCGGACAAGGAATTTAGCAGCTCGGAGAGGATCAGCATGGGAGCAGTGTCCAACCTATATCCAACATGGGCAGACAACCACTATCATGTAGCGGTATCCTTGACATACTTGGATCATGTCACGCAGTCAACATGTAGCTGCAGGAATGGGCCTTCTGGTCTAGTTTTGGCTCCTCTCACAACTCTCAGGGTGTGCCCAGCAGTGAACTGCTGGCACGTCATACAGTTACTGATCAAATTTGCCACATGCTCATTTAGCTTAGGGCAGAACCATGATTCTCCAATGTGTGTTGCAATGAATTCTTTCCCTGTGTGCGTTGGGTGATGCAACTGCGTCAGTGCAGTTTTCAAAAACGCAAGTGGCATGACCACTTTCCCAGTGTTGTTTTGTTACCATAGGGCGTCTGTGGGGGACATTGAACACCCTCTCTTTACCCAGAGTTCTTTTTCATCCTTGGGCGCAGTTCCCTCCGGTTCCATGATTTGTGTATCTGGTAGGTAATTGTACCGTTCCTTTAACACCATCTGCCTCACACCTCCCATGACCTGTGCCCTCTCCTTCAATTCCCACAATTCTCCAAAATATGATGCACATTTTGCCTCATAGTCGGCTGCCTCGTTCCCTCTTGATATTGCATCTTCCCCTTTGGTGTGTGCTTGGCACTTTACCAATGCTAGCTCCTGCGGGTATGTTATTACTTCAATTAGTTCTCCTAATAGTAGGGCGTGTTGTACTGGAGTTCCATCACCTCTCCTGTACCCTCTCCTGAGCCATTTGGCCAAACCTGAATATACTGTTGAGGTAACATAGGCACTGTCGGAGTACATTGTCCCTCTCTTTCCTACGCTGTTTTGTAGAACCAATATGAGGGCCACTAGTTCTGCTGCTTGTGCTGAATAATGAGGTGGTAATCTGGCACTCAACACCACCTCACTTGTCCAATCTTCCTTCGATCTCACCACAGCAGCCCCCGTTCTCCTGATCCCATTACTTTGATCGATATTTGTAGACCCATCAATGTAGATCATCTCTCCCCCCTGAAGTGCATCCTCCTCAACCTTGCATGTCTCAGTGAATTGCTCTATGTTTTTGGTACAGTCAGGAGCCCAATCTCCTGGTTGATAGACGTCTCCCATGAATAGTGCTGGGTTTACAGTCTTGCATTTTACTATCCTCAATTCTGCTTTTGATAGTATTATCTCGTAACCTGATGCTCTCTGTGTTGTCAATGTGCTCTATGGTTTATGCAGTATCGCAAACAGGGCGTGCTCCACGTAAAGGGTGGTTGTGCACCCCATTGTTATTGTTGATGCCCGCTCCACTGCGAAGGCTGCAGCAGCCAATGATTGTTTGCACGGATAGTATCCTTTCATTACTGGGTCAAGCTGTCCACTGTAGTAAACAATTGTCTTATGGCCTACGCTTGGTTTCTGTGTTAGTACTGCTTTCATAAACACACCATCGGTGTGTGAAAACAGGAAGAATTCCCTTTTGTAGTCTGGGGTCTCTAACACTGGAGCTGTGCATATTGCTTCCTTCAGCTCGTCAAATACTTCATTCATTTCTTGTGTCCAAACCAGTGTTTTTGCTCCTCTCTGAGCTTCTTTCAAGGTAGTCACAAGTGGTCTGGTGTACGTGCTGTAATTAAAAACCCATGCTCTACAATAGTTGCAAAACCCAAGGAATTGTTGCATTTCCCTCATTGTTTTAGGCTGTGGTGTGTGTTGTATTGTATGGGCTCTCTTTGGGGCAATGTGCCTGCTGTCCTTGGATATCAATTGTCCAGTGTATAGTACTTCCTTTTGATAGTACTGGAGTTTGTCTTTGTCCACCTTATATCCCTTGTCTGCTAGCACTGTCAATATGTGTACTGAGTCTGTCCTGGACTCTTCCTCTGTATGGCTGCAAATCAAGATATCATCTATGTACAGCAACACTGTGCTCTCAGTTTGGATGTTTCCCAGATCCATCTATATTACTCTGTTAAAGATAGATGACGACTCGCAGTACCCTTGTGGCAGCCTAGTGTGTTTCCACTTCTGTTTGTGATATATAAAGCTAGTCAAATCTTGTGAGTCTGGGTGGATTGGTACTGAGAAAAAGGCGTTCTTGAGATCAATCACAGTGAAACAGGTGAAGTGCACCGGAATGCCACATAGGCTTGTTGCTTGGTTTGCTGCTACAGGGTACTCTGACTCTACAATGTGGCTAAGTGGGTGTAAATCTTGTATAAAATGCCATGACCCCCCATTTGCTTTGCGTACTGGGTACACTGCAGTTTTGCATGGAGATTCTGATGGTACCAAAATGCCTCTTTCATTGAGGGTGTTCATTCTTTCATAAATGCCCTCATCTGCTTTCTTGGTCAGGGGGTATTGTTTCACTCGTGGCAGTCTTGCTTCAGGCTTCAATTTTATCTTCACTCCCTCTATGCTTTTTATGCACCCCACATCATAGGGACTTGTGGTCCATAGGCTGTCTGGTACCTTGGCCAAATCTTTTTCCTAGAATGGCGGCGGCGCTTCCAGGGCCATTGCCATTTTCTGTGCAACATCTCTGTATGTAATCTTTAACCAGAACCTCACACTCATTTACAACATCGTCTCTGTCTCCACTCTTTCTTCTGAAAACAATTCCTCATCTGTTACTTGCGTCAGCTTGCATCCCTCTGCCACTGCAATTATTGTCCTCCATGCTCTCCCTTGGTCATCTGTTGCGTGTACTGCAACCCAATCCTCTCTTGCGACTACTTCCTCGATGTCTTTAGATACAATTGTTCCCTCTTTCGAAGGGATTGTGTCCTCCGATGTATTCCTAATCATGATAGATTACATTCCAACTTGCTGGCCTTGGAAATTTTTTCAGTAGAGGGCGCTGCGCGTCAACATCCCTCGAGCTGGTGTCCCTCGACAGCCTCCACCTCAGCGCCGATGTCATCGTGCGTATAAATAGACTTGCGCAGCTGCCGTTGCTCAGTTCAGTTTTTCTGCGCTTCGTGGGCTTCGGAATCGTGTTGCTCAGTTCTTTCTTCAAGAAGATTCAACTTATTCTTCGAAGATATCATCTTCATTCGATGGCTTCGTCATCCGAACTGTCGACCTCACGGTCCGGCTTCAAAAAGTGTCGTGATTGTGGGAAGAAAATGTCGTTGACGGATCCTCACAGTATCTGTTTGTGGTGCCTTGGCATCGGAGCATCATTGTTCGGAATGCGATAACTGTATATCCATGACGGCGAAAGCCTTGAAGAAGCGTAAGGGGAAGCTTTAAAGAGGTAAGACTCTTAAAACGTCTACTTCCTCTAAAGTTTCTTCGGCAGAGTCGAGACATTCGTCTCCTCACCGTCACAGGAAACATTCCCATTCAAGGTCTCGAAGCGGCTCCCATCAGTCTTAGAGATCGAAACACTCTAAAAAGAGGCGTCGTAGATCTCCCTCTTCTTCGTCTTCTTCTGTCTCCCCGGAAAGGGGCACCTGCCCCACGAAACACAGCTTTCCAGTTAAGTGGGAGGAATTCTGTAAGAAAATGCTTAGTGTCTTCAAGAAAGCGGCCTCGACCCCCTCGGAGACGGCTAAAGGTGATAACCTGGGTGAAAGACCTGAAAAATTAAAACGCCGCGAGTCGTTGCACCCAGCGAAAGAAACTACCCTAGAGCGTCATGAACCCTCGAGTAAAGGCAGTAAATCTGCATCATCAACGCTGTCGTCGAAGGTTTCTTCGACTCATAAATCTGTGCCATCGACTCCTTTGTCGAAGGGTCCGTCGACGCATAAATCGGTTGCATCGACACCATCTTCGACGCCTATTTCGACGCCGATAAAAGACAGACCTACAGCTGTCACTACATCTCAGACAGTAGAGGTGTCGAGGACCTCGACCATTACCTCGAGGATGCCGTCGACAACCTCGATGACTCCGAGCAGGATTCTGATCCTCTCGAGTACTTTGAGGCCTCTTCTAACTTTTTCGATGCCCTTTTCGGTTTCGTCGAAGCCTTTGACTTCCACCTCGACAACTTCTACGTTTTCTCAACCGGTGACAACCAATTTGGCCCCCTCTGCTCTAGAAATGGGTTTTAAACCATAATCTAGGTCTGATTACTATAGAGCTTTGTCTTCTATATATGAGGAAGGGGAGGATTCCGACCATGAGAGACCTTTTGGTTTACAAAGGACCACAACACCTATACCAGAGGAATTTATCTCTGAAGAGAACAGGTTAAAAGATCTTCAAGACCCTTTACATGAGGCAAGTGGTTTAGATACTTCTCCAGAAGTAGAGTTTGCTAAAGCAGACCCTGGGGAGCATGCTGAGACCCCTTATAGGGTTCTGATGGCTGGAATAATAGAATTCATGGGGTGGTCTACACCTACGCCTTCTTATCAGCAGGATGAACTTACTGCCATTTTAGTTAAAGGTCCTCAGGAAGATCCTGTTGTTCCTTTTCATACTGCTCTGCAAAGAAAGATCTCTGCTAATTGGGAAAGCGCTGAAGTTATCCCTGCAGTTAACAAGAAACTATATGCCAAATACAGGGTATCTGCTACAGATCCTGAATACTTGAGCAAACATCCAAATCCAGAGAGTTTTGTTGTACAAGCAGCAACTTCATCAAATAGTAGATCTGCATACCCTACTATTCCACAGGACAGGGACGATGAAAGGTTTGATGCTATGTCAAAAAAAGTATTTTCGGCATGTAGCATGGCGCTTAAATCTATTAATGCCACTTGCACGCTTGCAAGATTCAGCCATGCACTTTGGGAGTGTGCTTCATCTGCGGCTGACTGTCTCCCGGAAGGAGAGAAAAGGGAATCATTTTTAAACATCATCAAAGATGGGAAAGATGCAATGTGCGAGTCCCTTCAAACTGGCATTGATTCTGCTGACAGTATCAGCAGGGCCATGGTGGCAAGTACCACAATCCGCAGATTTGCGTGGTTGCGGAAGTCTGATTTTGCTCCAGATGTACAAGCCAGACTTTTGGACATCCCCTTTGACGGCACTTCTTTATTTGGTAAGAAGGCTGATGAAAGCCTGCAGAAGTTACAAACATCCAAAGCAGCAGTGAAATCTCTTGGGGCTGCAATCCGACAGACTACGAATTGCCCCTCAGGAACCTCCTGGAGGGGTAGGTCCTTTCGCTTTTACTCTGCATTCAGAAAAGGCAGAGGACAGCCAGCTCAAAGAAGCCAGAAACGATTCACCCGAGGTGGACAGGGAAAAGGTACAAAAACCACAGCAGCAGGTGCCGCTTTACCCTCGGCATCTGCGTCAGCCGCTTCTAAACCCCTCTGAGGTCTCCCCTCACAAGACACCAGTAGGAGAAAGGTTAGCTCAACATCTGGCAGAATGACAGGCTATTACGTCAGATGCTTGGCATTAGAAACAGTTGCCCAAGGTTACTGCCTGCCCTTCCTACACACCCCTCAGAGTCATCCACCGGGGAACAACTCTTTGAAGTTTCCAGACCCGCTCCTTATGCAGGAGATTGTAGACCTGCTAGAGAAAGGTGCCGTAGAACCGATACCTGTAGCGGAGAGGAACAAGGGTTGGTATTCTCCCCCCTTCCTAGTACCAAGGACGGAGGACTGAGACCCATCTTGGACTTGAGGGAATTGAACAAATTCCTCAGGAAAGACAAGTTCAAGATGGTAACCCTTTCCCAGATCCTCCAGGCCCTCCAGCTTCAGGACTGGTTGGTATCTCTGGACCTTCAGGATGCCCTTTTCCATGTGCCAATCCATCTCAAACACAGGAAATACCTGAGGTTCACAATTGGCAACTCTCACTATCAATTTCGAGTTCTGCCATTTGGGCTGACCTCCGCCCCGAGGGTCTTCACCAAGCTAATGTCAGTAGTGGCTGCAAGTCTAAGGAGGGAAGGGATCCACGTCTACCCCTACCTAGACGATTGGTTGATCAGAGCAGTATCTTTGGAACAAGCTCAGATCCAGCTAGATTATGTCTGCCACTTCCTTCACAAGCTGGGCTTCTCTCTCAGCTTAAAGAAGTCTCAGATGATACCATCACATAGACTCCAGTTCATTGGAGCATTCCTGGACACTTCCCTGGGGAATGCCTTGCCACCAGAGGTGAGGGCTCAAGATATTCTACAGATGTTCACCAAGTTTCAAAATGCCCAACGTCTACCAGCCTTCGACTTTTTGAGGTTGGTAGGCCTCATGGCATCCTGCATCTTCGTAGTGCCAGAGGCTCGCCTGTAAATGAGATCCCTCCAGTGGGCACTAAGAACCCAATGGTTGCAAATCTCAGGAAGAATGTCAGATCTCCTTCAAGTCCCAGACAGAGTGTCTCGAGACCTTCAGTGGTGGGCCTGTCGGGAGAACATCTTGAAAGGAGAATACTTTTGGCAACCATGGCCGGAGATAACAGTAGTCATGGATGCCTCACTAACAGGGTGGGGAACCCATGCCAACGACTTGACCATCAGCGGTCGGTGGTCTCCATCGGAGTCCAGACTACACATCAACCTGTTGGAGCTGAGAGCAATCAGACTAGCGCTGAAGGCTTTTCTGCCATCTGTACAGGGGAAGAATGTCCTAATAATGACGGACAACACAGTGGCCATGCACTACCTCAATAAAAGAGGAGGCGTAGGATCACTGCCACTGTGCAGAGAGGTGATGCAGCTCTGGTTTTGGGCAATTCAAGAAGGAATCTCTCTATCAGCAGTTCACTTAGCCGGAGAGAAGAACTTGACAGCGGACGCACTGAGCAGGCAGAGCACAGTCTCCCACGAGTGGGAGCTAGCTCGGGATGTCCTTCAAGAGATCTTCACCCTTTGAGGAACCCCTCAAGGGGATCTGTTCACCACCAGTATCAACAGGAAGTACGATCAGTTTTGTTCAAGGGAATTTCCCCCCAGACGAGCTCTAGGGGACGCGTTCGTAGTAGACTGGGAGATTCCACTTCTATACGCGTTTCCTCCAGTCCATGTCATTCCTCAGATGATCAGGAGGTTGAGAAGATTCCAGAAGACTATGATCCTAATTGCCCTGGATTGGGCCAGGAGAACGTGGTACCCGCACCTTCTGGACATGTCTATCTGTCCTCCAATTCGTCTTCCGCAAAGAGAGGATCTTCTCTCGCAGAAGGGAGGTCAGGTTCTCCATCCAGACATCAGAACCCTCAACCTTCACACTTGGTTTCTGAAAGGTTGAGATACAAGGATTGGGACCTCCTGGATGACGTGATGGAGGTGTTGCTTTCAGCTAGAAGGCCAGCAACAAAGACTTTATACCGCTGCCGTTGGAACAGATTTTGCAGCTGGTGTAAAGAAAAGAATATCGAACCCTTTTCATGCAGTACACCAATGGTGTTATCTTTTTTGCTCTATTTGGCGAATTCAGGTCTTCAAGTTGGTACGATCAAGGGCTACCTCGCAGCGCTGTCAATCTTTAAGCACACTGCGGAGGAGCCATCATATTTCAAATTACCCCTAGTAATCCAATTTCTGAAAGGCTTAACTAATGTCTATCCCCCAAAGCCGTTCCAAGTTCCCTTGTGGGACTTAAATCTAGTCTTAAATTTTCTGATGGGTACTCCTTTTGAACCTCTCCATTCTTGTTCATTAAGATTTCTCACCCTTAAAACAGTCTTCCTAGTGGCTCTAACATCTGCCAGAAGAGTGAGCGAATTACAAGCTCTATATTGCAAACCTCCTCATACAATTTTTCACAAAGACAAAGTTGTTTTACAAGTGAAGCCTAATTTCCTCCCAAAGGTGGTCTCTGAGTTCCACATCACTCAGAAAATAACCTTACCTTCATTCTATCCTCCTCCCCAACCAGGGAAAGAGGAAGAGAGGCTACATAGTCTGGATCCAAGGCATGCCTTGAGTTTCTATATCAACAGACTTGCTAGAATAAGGCAAGCAGACCAACTGTTTGTAGGTTATGCAGGACACAAATTAGGATTGCCAATCACAAAACAGACCATTTCAAGATGGATTATTTTAGCCATTCTAGAATGCTACAAATTGGCAGGGAAAGAGCCCCCTCAACACCTTAGGGCTCATTCAACCAGGGGTATCGCAGCCTCTTCGGCTCTCCAAAGGGGGTACCGATTCGGGACATATGTGCGGCTGCCACATGATCGTCCGCACATACCTTTACAAAATTCTATAGTCTGGATTCCTCCTCTAGCCAGGAGACAAGATTTGGCAAAGTTGTGTTACATTCTGTTCATTCTTAAAGGGGAATATTCCAATTTTACTCCCACCTCCTCTTTCAGACCACTCCTATGGGAGTCTATCTAGATAAGGAATACGTCGGAGGACACAATCCCTTAGAAGAACAAGTTACTTCTTACCTTGTAACGTTACCTTGTAACGTTCTTTCAATGGGATGTTCCTCCAACCTATTCCTTATCGCCCCACTCCCATGCATCCCCGCAGTAAAACTTCCCTTGTAGTTGCAGCTTACGCTCCTTCAAGGTCAATAACAAATTCATGCACAGCTAATTTCAAGCTTCAAAACGGAACTGAGCAACGGCCGCTGCACAAGTGTATTTATACGCACGATGACATTGGCACTGAGACGGAGACTGTCAAGGGACACCAACTCGAGCGACATTGACGCGCAGCGCCCTCTACTGAAAAAAATTCCGAGGCCAGGAAGCTGGAATGTAATCTATCAAGATAAGGAATACGTTGGAGGAATATCCCATCGAAAGAACGTGTAAAGGTATGAAGTAACTTGTTCTTCTCATCTAGTGGTGCCTCTGGTCTGAACAGGTACTCACTTGGCATCCCTGCTATTCCGGGCATCCATGCAAGTGCCACGTCTGTCCCATACTGGAACATCTCTGGGTCGGATGGCACCCCCCTCTGTACCATATTCACACAATATGCATGGACAATCTGTCTTGTAGTTAGCATGTGTATTCTTGGTGTGGAACATACTATGTCCTTATCTGTGAACAAGATGGTCATGTTTAGTCTGCCCATAATGTCGCGTCCCAGTATGTTTACAGGTGCTTGTCGGGAATAGAGCAAGGATAAAGATGAATCATGATTTCCTATAGATAAGGAGATGTTATCAGTAAAAGGAACCACTTCTCGATCCCAGAGAATCCTTGAGTGTTCATGGCATTGCCTGATAGCGCAAATTACCCTTCTCCAATACATGACCTAGTCGCCCCAGTGTCAACAAGAAAGGAAAATGTTTTGTCACCTATCGCCACCCTTATGTGAGGTTCCTCCGCAGGATTGGGTGTGACCGAAAGGTTGGGACACAACAAGTTTGTCTGTAGGATGTCCTATTGAGGGAGCATAGATAGTCTGTTCCCTGTGAAGGGATTGTTCCCAACCATGGTGACCCCTCCCAACCTCCTCACTGGTACCGTTGCTACTGTATCCTTGGGTTCTGGGGAGTGACGGTCCTGTATTTGCGCTAACTTTTGTGCTGTTTGCAAATATTGGGGTAGTGGTGCTGTCATTTGTGATGCTATCATTTGGGGTGCTGTCATGGTTGATGTTATTGGTACAGCCTGGGGCTGTGTCTCTACTGGATGTGGTACCTGTGGTTGGGTGTTCTGCACCTGACCTTGTTGCTGTATGTCTTGGGCATAATAATCGTCGATCTCCCCGCCCTTTTTGCATCCCCCTAGTTATGCATGCTCTAGAAATGTGTCCTAGCTGCCCACAGGTCCAGCATTGTGGTGGATCCCTGCCCTGGCCTGGGAACCCTCCTGCAAAGTCCCTGGACCCTGTGGCATTTGTTGATTATATCCCCAAAACCCCCCTGGGTGTTGGTCTGATTGTGGTCTGAAACCACGCCCCCTCTGGAAACCTCCCCTCCCTATGTAGTTCTGCTGATACCCAGCCCTTTCCATGTACCCTCCTCCCATGGGTGGTGCATATTGTTGCATGGGGTAATACGGTATCTGTGGTTGGTATTGTGGCTGCGATGTCGGTGCGTGTATCTGTTGTGTGGGGCTTGTTATCGCTGCCTCTTCCATTGCATATTCTGACAATTTCTTTCGAACTGACTTCACCTCATCTGCTTTCCTCTCTTCTGCCTTTTGTTTGGCCTTCTCTGCCATAGCCTGCAATGATGCACTATGGTAAGTTGTATTTCTGGCCAACCCTTTGCTTCCATTCCCATCAGTTTCTTCAAATTTTTCTGCACAGGCTCTGTTAACCCTTGTACCAAGAATTGATAAATGATTGCTATTGTCTTGTCCCACGGCTCTCGAGTTTCAAGGCGCCAAAGCTCTTGAATCTCTTGAATGCAATTAACAGGATCCTCGTCGTCATGCTTCTTGCGTGAGGTAATGGCCCCTATGTCTGACGTGTCTGGATATTGTGTCTTTAATGCTTGCCATACTGCGGCTCTACAATTGGTAAATGGTGACCTGCGATGGGCTGTATTTTGTATGGTCACCCCTGGGAATCCCGCTTTCTTCCAAATGTTGTCAGCTGCGTTTCACCCAATATGGAGACCAGCAGTCCCTTGATGTCACCCACTGCTTGCCTGTGCCTTGCTGTCAGCTTCTCCATTTCATATATCCATTTAACAGCCCCCGCGCTTAGTGATGGTAGTCAGTATTTAACGTTTTCCTTCTCTGTGTGCTTCCAAGGTATATACTGCGGTCTTGTCCCTCCCCTCTTTAGCATGGGCATCTGAGAGTATGCCACTCTCTCCTCCGGTGTCCGTCTATATTGTCTATTCTGGATAGGCCCTCTTTCACCCTCAATGTCTATATGTTCTAGTGCAGGTGATCTCTGTGATAGGTTGTGTGCTCTAGACAGTCATCCACTGTAGTGTGCTAGCATTCCCTCATCGCTCCTGCACCCTCGGAGATCCCTTAGTCTGTTAATTTAATGTGTGGTGTGGTGCCCCCACCCCCATTCGTAGTGTGGTGCATTTGCTCATCTGGGTGCTGTCCTCCCTCCCCTTGGTCCTGTGACCTGCACTCCCATGATGTCCCTTCACCCGTCCTTGTGAGATATAGTTTGCTGTGCCCCTCTATCGTCATCACTGTGTTTGTCGTCATTGTCAGAACCTTCGTCCATGTTGCTAAAGAACCCTTCTGAAAAACGCAACTTTCACGTGAGTGGGCTAGAGTTGTGCTCTACATTGAGATCGATGTCTGTCAATTTATATTTGTTCTCATCTTCTCGCACCCGTATGCGTGCAGCGCCATTTCCTGACGAACCTTTCCTATTTATATTTGTGCTTTCTTGTTTTATTCTCCTCTCTTCATTCCATATTTTCCTGTCCATTTCCATTGTAATGTGTTCACTTACCGCCCTTAGTGCTCGCGTATCCTCCTCCTCTCCTGCCCTTTCCCTTGCCAGCTTTTCTAACTGTAACTTCCTCAGCCTTCTCTCCTCACACATACGTGTATCCAGCTGTAATAATTTCTTACTCCAATGTACCATCTCTGCCTCTTTGAAACCTCTCCCCTTTTTCTCCCATTCTTCACTCTCCTTGTCCTTCCTCACCATTTCTATCTCCTCCTTTCTCTCCCTTCGCATTATCTCCACCTCCTTCTCCCTTCTCTGTTCCTTGTCCTCACGTTCTAGCCTTACTTATTCGTCCCTTTGTTGTTGCTCTTCCTTCTCCACCTGTGCTGCCCCGTCACGCCTTCCTTGACCCAATTACAAGCTCTCTGTTGCCTTTGTTGCCCCTTCTGCTGCCCCTGTTGTTGTCCCATTTAATTTCAGGAATATATGTGTGGCTATCCATTCCTCCGCCCCTATTCCTTTGAATACTGCTTTCACGTGTGGCAGCCCCTCCTCATTTTGGTTGGTGCTGCTGGCGGCTTGCCCTGTATCTCACTATTGTTCCTCTTTGGTATATGGTGGTGGTTTATACATCGGGTTTGTATACCCCTCACTGCCCTTAATTCCCTCAATGGATATATTCCCAGTTCATCATCTACCTCATCAGATATTACACTAGGCGGGGCTGGAGGAGGTGCAGAGGGGTCAGATCGCTCCTCCTTCACTTCCTGTTGGCTCATCATCCATGGTCTTTCTCCCTCCCCTTCCTGAAACATACGCCAAAGTCTGAATATGGACATGCTTTTCGTTAGTTTCTTACCCTTGTATGTGCTCTGTAATTGTGTCAGTAGTGATGGCAGCACGTCCTTGGAGAAACAGCTGTTAGGTGGCCATGGCCTTGCTATTTTCCCTTCAGTGCCTTTCGACCACTGTATACTTTATTTTACGATTTTATCTTTGAATGGTGGCTGGGTCTTGTACAGGTGTTGTATTGGCGTTATCCCCCACCATCCCGCTATACATTGGATACATCATTAATTTTTATCTGACTTCTAATCAAGGATTTCGATATTCCACTGTCAATGGAGGAAAGTTACAATGCAATGGTTATCACCTTTAATTGCTACGTGCCCCAGTTGCTCTGCACCTTACACAGCATACTCCATGTACAGCCCATCCTTCACCAGCGCTGCTGTTCTTCGGCACACCACCTCAATCCTGCGCATGCGCCTTCTGCGCAACACCACTCGTTCACCTCTCTACCAATCCCAAGTCCACAATGCTAGCTCCTCACCGTCACAACCCTCCGTCCTATGTACTGACCTATGGGTGACATCACCAAGCTAAAGTTCAAACAGGTATGTAGGCGAATTGTGCACACATGAAAAGATGACCCGTTGTTCCAATCCCACACAAAACCCCACAAAACCCCTACAACTGTCTTCCTGCCTCTCCAGGGCAGAGTATACTTCTATTTCTTGTGACTAACTGCACCCGTTGCATCACCAAAAGTGTGAAACGCCTCTCTCCAGGAGACTTAACCAGACAGTGCACCTTCCGCAATCTAGGATAGCTCCAGCTAACCACCATACGGATACCGGCATCTATGCTTCAAGCTAAAACGCTCAACTCATAGGAATACCTTATTTACATACTCCTATAGTCCAAGCCTATCAAGTCTATAGTCCTGGTTCACCACTGGAACCTTTTACCTCGAAGACTGAATGTTCCCTAGACATACAAAAGGGACTTCTAAATCCGCTCCAGTTCTCTTCTTAACACACACCTGCTACCAATACTCTTTAAACACTACACAATAGCATACATTACAACTGTACCTCCCCCCGCACATATAATACCCGCCCTCACACCTTCCTTTGCTATTTGCCTTGACCAATACCTAAGTTCCGTGCTTGTTGACGCTGCTCAGCTGCTGGCCCTCCCGTCAACCACTCGCCTCACACTTCTGGTCTGCCTTGGACTCTTCACCGATCACAGGCAGGATAAAACGGCTCCCAACGACCTTTCGGGTTCACACTTTTCCAGCTCTCGCACAATTCCTGTGAAGGCCCCACAGACTTTCAGGTCTGGAGGCGAAGGAGGCAGCTTCTGGCCGGGCTGACGTCACAAACCATCGTCTCTGCTACCAACTTGATAGAGAGAACTCCAGGCAAGCAGGGCAGTTTGCTAGGAGTTCGCAGACACCGAACTCATGGAAGGCCTAACTTCTTCCCATATCCCAAAAGGAACGCAAGTTTGTTTGTTTATTTGTTTGTTTGTTTATTTTTAATGCGCACCAGAACCCGAAAGTAGGAGGGCGCAGCAGTAAGGAGATGCAAGGCTTACAGGTTACACATTTTACACGTTACAGAATAGGGCACAGCAATACAAGTAGTTTCACAATCAACATAGATATTACAATAATGTTATAGTGCAATGTAGCAGTGCTACAATACAAGTTAAAACTATACAGGAAATATACAATCTATGCAAGAAATATACAGTCTAATAGTCTAAAACAGCGTTGGTACTAGTTGTGGAAGAAGGTGTCTAGTGATCATTAGCAGTGATATATCTAATGAAATTCTTTCTAGGGATTAAGTAAGGTTGGTCTGATCCCAGTTTATAAGGCATGGCATTCCACAATTTAGCATCCTTCACAGGAAAGGTATTATCTCCAATCTTAGTTAGTCTGTATCTTGGGACTGCAAGGCAATTGTTATGTGTCGTTCTTGTCGGACTAGTGGATGTTCTTCTAGTTAATTTATCCATGAGGTAGCTAGGGACAGCGTTATTAAGAGCGTCGTGCACCAAGGAGATCATTTTAGCTGGATTTTATGGTCAGTAGAGAGCCATTTGTGTTGGCGTCTAATGGAGGAGATGTGTACTCTTTTATTTATGCCAAGCACCGCTCTTAGGGCATTATTTTGTAGGGTTTGTAACCTCTGGATGGTAGCTTTTCTAGCACCACTGTAAAGGGCATTACAGTAATCAAGTCTGGATAGAATAAGAGCTCTAGCCAGAATCAAGCAGCTGTCGTTGGAAAGGAAAGGCTTGCTAGCTCTTATTAACTTGCAAGTGTAGGCAGTTGTCGAGGCCAATGATTTCACCTGTTTGTCAAGGGACATGCTTGAGTCCAGGTAAAAGCCAAGGGCTTTTACTTCCTTGGATACATTTATGATATTGCCATCGATATCGAATGAGGCATATCCTTGTCCTAGTTGATTAATGTTAGAATGCGTACCCAGGATTATTAGCTCTGTCTTATCATCATTCAGGCATAAACCATGAGTAGCCATCCATGCCTGAATGATGAGATATACCCTATTCACCAACTCCAAATCCTCAGTGTGATTCCCAGAAAGCGGGAGGAGAATCTGTGTATCATCTGCATAGTTAGAGTAGGTGATACCCAGAAGTTCCAAATTACTGAATAAGGGTTTGGTGAAGATGTTATATAGAGTGGGGGAGACACAAGAGCCCTGAGGGATACCACACAAGATGGGCGTAGGATCCGCTGCTGCCCAGGGGGAGAACACTCTCATAGTTCTCTCACTCAGGAAGGATTCAATCCATCTGATGGCCTCCGGAGAGAAGTTAGCAGCTGAGTCCAGATGTTTGCAGAGGACTTTATGGTCCACAAGATCAAATGCAGCTGAGAGATCAAGTAAGAGGAGTAGTGCTGTCTTCCCCTTATCTCTCAGCTCGTCAATTTGTACCTGCAAGTCCAGACAAATAGCAAGTTCAAATACAGTTTATTACAGCCAACAAACCAACAGGGATCAAATGCACAGAGGCACATCCAGGGACAGCTCAAAGAATTCTGGCTCGCAAGCCAGTTTTGATACATTATTGCATCAAGAGTACATCACGCCCTGGGTCCTTCTCCAGATAATTAACTCCACTCTAGATTAGTTAACAAGTGGTAGTTCCCTTATATTAGCCCCTATAGAGGATAGTGGATTGGACATGGCTATGTGATGTGTCAGGCCTGAACCTTCCCCGAAAACTGTTACTTACTAATTGTTACAGTGTACGGACCTAATGATTTGTCGGTGGCCCCAGTTACCCACCCCTAGGGTCATGAATTGTGATTGGCTGAGCCGAGAGCCCCCAGGCCTGGGATAAAATCAATTCCCAGCTCGGAATGCACCTGTTCACCGTGCCATGTGTCTGTGGTTTAAGAGTGTGTAGACTATCATTGCCGTGAGAGTGCTCATTTCCCAATACATGAGTGTAGCTCGAGTGTAACAAAATTGTTGTGACCATTGTCTAGTCCGTGAGACGGTTGCTCTTCTCAGCTGCCAACTCTTGGCCCACTATCAGCTCGGCTGGGTCACGTATCCAGAGACCACGTTTGTGAGCTCTGGAGCTCTGAATTGTTCTGCATTTTGTGGAGAATTATGCACCTTTGCCGCCGGTGTTACTTCGGTTCAGGAAAAAGAATGTTCTTTGCAACATAGCAACCTTGGTGGTGGCCTCATTACACACGTGGTGGTTCTGCTAGCACAGCATTCTGCATGGCTTCAGGTTTTCGGAGACAGTTGTGGCCTACTATGATTTCCAAAACCATGGTCTGGTTTCTACTGTATGTGCTTCCCCATAGTATCCATAGGTTAGTGGTTTATGGCTTGGTCAAGTCTCTTGAATGCTCCTGCCATTCCATAGGGTTATTTGCATGTAAGCATCTGCAAGCATTCACACGTGGTCTTCTTGCTTCTATGCGGTTTTCTGCGTTACTGCGACAAGCTAAATGGCAAAATAATAAATGTGCAGACAGTATATGCATGTCACTGTCCTCTAACTCATAGAACCATACGTATGTGTTCTCAGGTATTATTTGGGTGTTGCGGTGTCCAGAATGTGTGGATGGCATGTGTACTTCGTGTCTGATGCTGCTAGATCGTCATGGTGTCTCTACTGACTTGAGGCATGGCTTCTCAGCGCTTTAGTTGATTCTGTCCATATAACTTTCTCTGGTTCCGTCTTGTGCGTCTTCATCCACTTTGGGTAGTGTTCACACTGCTCCTGAGTTGTACGCTCGGCTGCGAGGGTATTTCTCATGGTACTTGTCCATCGTGGGTGCAGTGGGGATTGGTGCGAGCTTGTACGATCGGTGGTCATATTGTCTCTGGTTCTTCTTCCGGTTGGAGTGTCTTCCGGGACGGTGTGCATAGTTTGATCTCCCCTCTTCAGGGGCTAGGAGATTCGTATTCAGGCTTTTTCAAGGGGGTTTGTTCCGGTGGGAAAGGAATCTTCTGCTATGGCTTCATATCTCTGCAGTCTCCTTTGTCTCGGACTGACTCTCGTTGGGACTCTTTTCCATCCTTCTCGGCCTCTTGCATCTCTTTGGCTGTGGAGAGAAAGAAATCTGCACCTATTGATGCCATCCCTCTTAAAATAGTAAAATAAATTCTGTCCCTGATTGTGCCTAATGTTATGGCTGCTATTAAGCACTCTTGCTCTACAGGTACAATTCCTTCAGAGCATAAACACACGTTGGTTATTCCTCTGCTCCAAAAACCCTCTCTCGATCCTTTGATTCATGCTAATTTTCGACCCATCTTGCTTCTTCCTTTTTTTATGACACTGCTAGAATCATTGTTTGCCCCCACCTGCTTGGGAGGTTTTGTGAAGACACACTTCTGTCTGATGCATTTCAATCAGGGTTTAGACCTGGCCACGGTACCAAAACTGTTTAGATCTCTGTGCTGGATGATTTGACACTGATTTCTGACCAGGGTGGAGTGGCAGCATTGATTTTGTTAGATCTATCAGCTGCTGTTGATACTATCGACCTCTACATCCTGATCAGTTGTCTTTCTGCTGCTGGAATCACTGACTCGGTTCTCTCTTGGTTTCACTTTTTCCTCTCCAATCGCTCTGTCCCAGTCTCTTCAGTCTTTCTTCTCTGCTCTATCTTTCTTGGTTTGTGGGGTTCCTCAGGGCTCTGCCCTCTCGCCCACCCAGTTCAAAATTTACATCCAGCCTCTTGTTGTTCTCATCCGCTTCCACGGCTTCAGATGCTACTCTTACACTGATGATGCTCAGTTCAAAGTATGGCTGGATCTCCTCCACCCTTCCCATGCCACTCAGCTGAGGAACTGCTTGCAAGCCATTGGGAGCTGGATGAGCGACAACTCGCTCAAATTGAAAGGGGGTAAATATGAGGTCTTGGTCGTGGTATCTGCCTCTGCCACCTCCCTCTGGACTCCCTCTTTTGGGCTTCTTCTATTAGTTCTTTCCCTTGCCTGCTGCGGTTGTTAAAAATCTTGGTGTTACATTTTCTGCCTCCCTCTCCATGTCTTCCCAGATCAGCTCAAAGTGCCAGGTGGGCCATTTCCAGCTGAAGATTCTGAGAAACATATTGCAGTTATCCCTTGCATCTTCGCGCCCCGGTGGTTGCAGCCTTAGTTCTTAGTCGCATTGACTACTGCAGCTCACTGTATCTGGCGCAACCGGATTATCTGGTACAACGCTTACAAATCTTACAGAATTCTGCTGCCCGGCTGGCTACTGGCACTCCTTTCGGAATCACATCTCCCCTATTCTGCATGCTCTTCATTGGCTTCCTGTGGCCAAGAGTGTGCACTTCAAATCTACGTGTCTTGTACACAGGGCTTTTCATGCTGTGGGGCCTGAGTACTTGCAGCATAAGTTCCAGCGTGATGTTCCTGGCTGTCCTCTGCGCTCGAGGGACATGTTACTCATTTCTGTGCCTAGATTTCGGTTTGTCCGAATTGGTGGCTGTTGCCAAGCACTCACGGGTTAAGGAGTGCGGCCCCCACCATTGGGGAGGCGGAGCCATGTTACGGGGACTGAGGGAGGAAAAGGGTTTTCTGGGTAAGGCACGCAAGGCGCCAGTTGGGATGTTACGAGAGTGAATAAAGGTTGTTCCAGTACCCCTGTGTGCGCGTCCTCCTTTCCTGGCCTGTAAGAGGCAAACACTGGCGACGAGGCCATTCTGTGCGCCCACGGAGTCCTCCTTTCGGCAGTCCGCCGTTCCTCTGTGGCTTTCCGCCACTTCCGCGCTGTGTGCGTGTTCGAGGCTGTCCCTGCTGGCAATCCACCAGTTCCTCGCTCCGGCTGCGACTGGGCCTCCTCCCGCCCCTCCTCCTCCTACAGGGGCGGCAGCTGCTGGCCGCATACGAACACGCTGCGCCTCCTCTCTCTCTCTCCCACACTGCATCGGGAGGCACGACTTTGGACCCTGGCAGTCCGCCTGGTCCCCACGTGGCAACGAGAGTGCCAGGGAGTGTGCAGCTGGGCCCTGGCCATCCGCTGTGGTCCCCCCCTACGTCGCGTGCTGGCGAGCCTGCCCACGCCTTCCAGTGGCCTAACAAGGACGCTTGGCGTGTCCCCATACCGCCAGTGTTCGCCGCGAAGCCCCAGCAGTGCTGAGTGCCATCCCTCCCTACAACGTCTGTGACGCTGCATGCCCATTCATGGCATTTGACCTCCCAGGTGGGTTACGCACCGCCAGCTTAACCAAGGCATCCGCAAGGGCCGAGCACACACCCACGGGTCCCCACCTCCTGGCATCATGAGCAGACCGGGCTCCACCTCAGGGTCCAACCCTGGGTCAACTACACCAGCTCATATTGTACAGCCGATTCAGCTGCAACTACCCCCGCCTTTCACCATGACTCCACAAGCCACGAAGGGGCCCAGATGGACTGACTGGATGGAAGATTTCCAGCATTATGTGAGGGGGTCTGGTGATGGTCTCTCCCCCAATATTAGGGGCATTTTCCTCAATCTGGTAGGGGGTGAGATAAAGACTGTGGTCAAGACCATCCCTGCAGCTGAACAGAATACTCTCAAGGATTTGATCAAGGCTCTAGATAGACTTCTCATCATAGAAGTTAATCATGACTATGAACGTTACCTATTCAACAAGTGCACCCAAATGCCACAAGAGACAGTCGATGAATTCATAACCCGCCTAAGAGTAAAAGGCGCAAACTGCTATTCGACGCATTCTCGTTGGATGAAGCAATAAGATTGAGGGTCATTGAAGGCTGCCTATCCCCTGCTCTCAAAAAAACAGCTCCTGAAGAAACCCCTCACCATCCAGGAAGTGAGCGAGCTCGCTCGCATACACGAGAGGGTTGATGCCCAAGCTACATCCATGGGCAATCCGAGCAACCCCAAGGAAGACACAGCTGAACTTGTCGCAACCATACAGCCATCTCGTCCAGGTGACAGAGGGTCACAATCATATAGAACACAAACCACGCAAGCTCCTCGCCAACAGAGACAGTGCTATCATTGTGGGATGTCCTTTCCACATGCAGGCTCATGCCCAGCCTTATCACAACGGTACACGAACTGCGGAAGAGAAGGACATTTTCACTCGGTGTGCCGAGAAGGCATACCATTTCCCCCGGCGAGGCCCCAAACGCCTGTCAGGCCATTCTTCCATTCACCACCTCCACAATATATCCAACCCAGATACTACCAACAAGGCCAGGGACAGAGGCGATATGTCAGGGCCATCGACGAATAACAAACGCAGTGGTACCCACTGCAGCCAGACCAGGCAGATCGGACCAAATATTTCATGGACGAATATGACCATCCACCAGAGGAATACAGGCCTGAGACTCTCTACCGGGACGAGCAGGAAGCCGCATACGACATGCCATATGACCCATATGACCAGGATGAGTTTGTCAATCTCATACCTGACACTGAAGAGGCCAGAGAAGCCCCCAAAATCCCCATCAAAATGGGAAACAGCCAATTTCAATTCATGATTGACTCAGGCGCTACTGTCAACATAATGGGCGAGCAGGACTATGCCAAACTACCGAACCCACCGGCACTCGAACAATCTCGCTCAAGGATATTTCAGTGGGGAGCTACCACCCCCCTACCGACGGTAGGATGTTTCACACAACGCCTCCTCCTGAATGGCCGGAAAGTTGACACAACAATACACATTATCCGGTCACTTGCCAGAAGCCGATGCCTACTCAGCTACCACACGGCATCCCGCCTGGGGTTGATTGAAATACACGTGAAGCCAGGAGACTCCATCACAGCGACCTCCGATAACACAAACATGAGAGACACAGTTGGCACCATAGCATGCTACCAGTCGCAAAACCTGGTCACACAGGCTGACATCACAAGGGATTTCCCCAACCTTTGCACGGGGCTGGGCAAACTCAGGGCCCCTCCCATCCGACTCCACATCGACCCATCGGTGAGGCCGGTACCGCAACATCCCCGGAGAGTAGGTTTTCACCTGCAAGCGGCAGTATCAGATGCACTCCAACAACTGCTGTCCGATGGCATCATCGAACCAGCCACAGGTCCGACACCATGGGTATCCCCACTCGTGGTTGTACCCAAGGAGGGAGGAAAGATCAGTTTGTGCGTGGACATGAGGGTGGCAAACACTGCTATTCAGCACGAGAGGCATCCGGGACCGTGCATTGAGGACATGATCGTGCAACTGAACAACGCACTGATGTTCTCCAAACTCGACCTCATCCAAGGATACCATCAGCTGGAGCTACATCCGGAATCCAGACCCATCACGACGTTTGCGACTCACGACGGTCTCTACAGGTATCGGCGTTTGAACTTCGGGATCTCATCCGCTGCGAAAATCTTTCAGGAGGCCATTCGGCAAGTGATCATACCCATCAAGGGCACACTGAACTACAGTGACGACATCCTCGTCTTTGGATCATCAAAAGAGTCTCATGACAAGGCCCTACTCGCCACGTGTGCAGCACTCCAGGAAGCAGGCCTCACTCTCAATATTGCCAAGTGCCGCTTCAGCAAGACAAAGCTGACATTTTTTGGACACATCTTTTCCAGCGAAGGGATGATGCCGGATCCCGACAAGATTGACACAATCACCAACCTGGGTGAACCACGGCAGGTTGCAGACATTCGCTCATTTCTCGGCATGGCTGGCTACTGTGCGAGGTACATACCACACTATGCGTCCCTTACCGATCCACTAAGGAAGCTTCTCCAAAAAGAAACTGTGTTCGAGTGGACCCCTGCATGCCGCCAGGCATTCTCTGACATCAAGCGTGCCCTGATGGAAGCACACCGCCTGGCATATTTCAATCCTTCATGGCACACTGAAATCGTGGTGGACGCAAGCCCGGTGGGCCTTGGTGCCATCTTAGCCCAAACCAGCGGCGCGGATGTCCACCCGAGACATGTGGTCGCCTATGCGAGCAGGGCTCTGTCCACCCCGGAACTGGCTTACTCCCAGGGGGAGAAGGAGAGTCTAGCTGCCGTCTGGGCGTGCGAACACTTCCATGACTTTGTCATTGGGAAAAAGTTCACTTTAATCACAGACCACCAGGCCTTGTTATCGCTTTTTGGCAACCCGCACACCAAGATGCCCCCTAGAATCGAGCGGTGGGGAATCCGCCTACAAGAATATGACTATGACATCCTGCATCGACCCGGGGGTGACCTCAACCCCGCTGACTATCTGTCACGACACCCAGTTGGGGGCCCACTGACCCGGAAGGGAGACATCGCTTATGTACAATACATAGCGTCCAACTCGCTACCACCGGCGCTGTCCCTGGAGAGAGTTGCTGCCGCATCAGCTGCTGACCCTTGCCATCAGCCTCACGTTGACCAACAAATGGAGGGACCATCACAGAGCAATGCTGGCACACCCAGGGGTGTGCAGACAAGAAATTGAAAGGCTGGCCAGGGTACATAGCGAACTGGCCGTCAAGGACAGTGACATCCTCCTCAGAGGGTGCAGGATTGTCATCCCCGCCACGCTCAGGAACGAAGTAGTCAGTACGGCCCACGAGGGACATAGAGGAGCGGAGAACACCAAAAGACAGCTGAGGTGCCATGTCTGGTTCCCGTTTCGAGACGCGGCAGTAGAAGAATGGGTGAAGAACTGCCATGCCTGCCAGTGCACGGCACCTGCGGAACATCCACCCCCGCTCCAACACACACAGATACCCGTTCGGACGTGGGAGCGTGTAGCCATGGACTTCTATGGGCCCACGGAGGCGGGTGACTACCTCCTGCTCCTAATAGACGAACATTCACGATTCCCGATCGTCAAAACAGTCACCAGCACTGCATTTCCTCAAGTAGCAGCGGCAATAGAGGAGGTATTCAGCGAGTGGGGGGATCCCCAAAACAGTCAAATCTGACAACGGACCCCTGTTCAGTGGATATGAGTTCGGAACACTAGCGGAACACCTAGGGTTTGAACACATGAAGATAACTCCTCGCCACCCACAAGCGAATGGGATGGCTGAACGCTTCATGGCGTCGATCAAGAAGACAAGACAAAGAGCCAGAATAGAAGCAGTCGATCCGCACCAGGCACTGTGCCGACTCCTACGGGACTACAGAAACACTCCTCATGAAGCCACCAACAAGACACCTGCCGAGCTAATGCTTCGCTACAAAGTGCGAACCCGCATACCGCGCAATCTGTCCGATGAGGAGCTGCCTGACATGGACGTACTCCGAAGGGACGCAGAAGCCAAAGAGAGAGCAAGACGAGAGACAGATGCTCGCCGCCATGCGGTGATACAAGATTTTCACATAGGGGACGAAGTACTCGTCCAGCAACCAACGCCCAGGAAGACAGATCTGCGGTTTGCTCCAAGCCCCATGAGGGTAACCGCAGTGAAAGGCACGATAGTGACGGCCGAGGATCAGAACAGAGCTGTCACCAGGAACTGTCAACAATTCAGACACTACATCAGACGAGAGGGAACGGAACCGCACCAGCGGTCGACCTCTTCAGAACCGCGAGAGTCGCGGGATGACCTGTGGATCCCTCCGGGAGGAGACCCAGGAGGGACAAGCTGGGAAGTGAGAAACACGGAATCGCAAGAGCCAGGTGACCAAGATGAGAGACCACGGAGAGTTGTAAGGAAACCTATGAGACTTGTTGAAGAATGTTGATTTTGATGTTTGAATATATTGTTCGGGGGTGATGTTGCCAAGCACTCACGGATTAAGGAGTGCGGCCCCCACCGTTGGGGAGGCGGAGCCATGTTACGGGGACTGAGGGAGGAAAAGGGTTTTCTGGGTAAGGCGCGCAAGGCGCCAGTTGGGATTTACGAGAGTGAATAAAGGTTGTTCCAGTACCCCCGTGTGCGCGTCCTCCTTTCCTGGCCTGTAAGAGGCAAACAGTGGCCGTTTATTCTCTGTGAAGGATGCCAGGCTGTGGAATGCCCTCCCAATTGCTCTTCAGTCCACAGTGGCCCATCTGCAATTCAGACGCACTCTAAACACGCTACTCTTTTGTTTTCCGTTGTCCGGCCATCAGTGCCTTCTTAGTCTTGTTAGCGTCAGGTTGCCTTTTTGGTGTCAGTTGCGCTGTACTTCAGTACGAAATGGATAACATAACATAAAATAACATCTCCCTTCTACCCAGGCCCCCACCTCAGTAACCTGTTGGTTGTTGGCATTGTATTCCCGTCATTGCCCCGTGGGGCATCAGCACTGGGTGTTGAGTTATTCTGGGCAGCAGTTTCCAGTTGAGGATTCTGCTGAGTTCTCAACATGCAACCTAGGTCCTGTGTTAATTGTTGGACTTGTCGCTCTAGTTGTAAAAAAAATCCTGATTGGTAGGGAGGTCTAGATTCATACCTTTGCTGCTCCTGGAAAGGGTAGCTGTCCCTTCTCCCCGAGTAGCTTGGGTATTGGAAGATTCCCTAATCACCTTCCAGCCTAGGTCTCCCTTCTCCATGGTTAGAGAATCTATTGTCCTGAAAACAGGGAGAAAGAGGAGGATTATTCTGGGAATCAGGGTTTGAAGGGCATCTGGGAAATGGTTGGGGTGGAATATTACATCCCTCCTGCGGGAAGTTTGGAGGGAAATTTGGAGGGAAGTTTACAAATCCGGGTATTGTTCTTGTACCTTTATAATTGGGACTTACATCAGTGGCAGGGTCAGAAGGGTCCTTTGTCTGATATCCTGTCTGACTGCCAACCGATTGGGTTGGATCCAAGGGTCGCCTCTGCCTTTTCTTGTGCTTGTTGCTTGGAGGAGTATTTTTAGGCCCCTGTCTACAAGTCCAATGGAGGAGTATTTATCACCTCCGCTACCTTTGCAGCAGCAAGCTTATTAGATGATTTGGGTTTTTTATGTGTTTTTTTGTTTTCAGTGGGCTTTTGGACCTCATTAATCGAGTGGCCTGTTCTATCACCCAATCCAGGGTCCTGCGCTCATTGAAATCCCTTACTAGTTGTGTTATTATGTATTTTGGGAGCTCATGAAAATATGTGTTGATGAACCCCAACTATTGGTGTTCACCCGTCGTCTAGAAGTCTCTGCAAATGCTAGTTTCAGCTCCTGCACAAACTCTCTAGGCGCTTGTTCTCCCCACACTGTAGGTTATACGCTGCCTTGCGGGCCTCCTGGGGGTTTCTATGAATGGAGAAGTGTTTTAGAATGGCCGCCTTGTAGGTAGACCATTTTTGGTGATCTTGGTTCTCCAGTTCTGCACGGAAACTGGCGTACTCAGGGGAGAATGTCCATTTGACAAACTCCATGCAATTTTTATCATTCTTAATTCCAAATGATGTCTTCATTTGGTCCTAAAGCTCGAGATGCTCCCATACTGAATATTTATGGTAAGAGTCATGAAGCTTTTAATGGCTTTTATCTGCTGAATTGGGTCTTCGCAAGACCTTTCTTCAGTTTGGCAGACTTCTTTTTTTGCTGCACCTGTGTCCACTCACCCTCTGACTCAGAGCTGCTACTGTTGTGTTAAGGATTCTAAACGGGCGTCACACACCAAACCAGGACTCTTGCCACTGGCCTATGATGCAGCGCACAATTAAAACACTTTTACTTTATTTCTTAAAATTCAGATTGAGATGACACCCAATCAGTCTCACACCCCCTGTTACAAATACCCCGGGCCACAATGGACTATGAATCAGGTCGGAGGATAATACAATATTTATTTTAAAATTGAAAGAAAATCACACAAATGAATATGGGCAGCAATCACCAGTGGGGTGATAATAACACTGAAATGATAGAATACACATAGTTTGACCTTCTAATATAACATATACAAAGCACAAATGAATTGGCACAATATTACTTTTCGGGTAGATAGCACCCTGTTAAGATTTCCCCCTGCAATACTCCCTAAAACCCCTATTAACCAAATTCTGATTGGATAGAAAGGAGCAGCAAGTGAAATCAGACCTTCCCCCATGAAATAGGAGGCACCATTTAAGAACCTTTGCAATTTCACAAAATAGCACTCGGCATTAGTAAATGTTTGTTTTACATGTATGGTTGAATAAATGAGGTAAATATAAGTATAGCACCATCACAGATTTAAAAACACAAGCAATGTCCTAACAACAGGCAGACAATTCAGAAAGTAAACCTGAAAGTGAAAACATAGTGCAGCCAAATCACACGTGGAAAAGTTGCATTTTCTTACTTTCACAGGTTTAAATGTCAAAACGGTTTTAAAAACGGGTGGAATAGACAGAATTGGAATGCGGTTTTTATGCTGAGTGACAGATGCACATAACAGGGATAGTATGAAAGTGAAAGAGTGACTCTACATTAATGGCAGGATGAGATTCTCAATGGGAAAATAGATCTCAGAAGGCAGATGACAAATGCTACTACAATTATGTGTCGTAACTAGATTATCAATAAGAGAAACACTGCCCGTGGAAAAGGTTAAACAGCCATCTAACCCCCCTCACGCCGCGCATCTCCTTATGGGGAAATTCATTAGTTTACTCCAAATATTACTAAGGATTTATGCAATGGACTGTAGGGATGGGGAAAAATAATGCTAACACCGGGAAATCAAGGAACAGGATGCACCGAGGGTTCTGACAATTTTAACAGGTACTGGTGAACTTTCAGGATTACTTATAGGGTTGTAGAAATGGCAAGGTATCAAAATGGGATATGCTATGTTTTGCTATGGGACGAGGTGATACTCACAATCAGCACTTGAGTTTGGGATTTGGGACAGTGAACCGGGTTTCTGGACTCAAAGGATCTGGTCACGGCACAATGGAGGGCTCTCCTAGAATGCGACAGCTGGCCCTGGTCTGGTCACAGGATACTCTTCAAAGAGGCTACCACAGCTTCTTCCTCCTTCTCCCTGAGTTATTGGGATTTTTAGTGGGGTTTTTCTGGGTCAATGGTTCTGCCTGGATAAAGTCAGCTATGCTTTGGCCTGGCAGTGGATCTGGTATCTTGCAGATGAATATGGAATATCTGGATGTGCAGGAGCTGGGCATTTCAGAAGGGAGCCTTTTGTATCTGTGGGACTCTACCTTATATAATGCAGATGACATCACAGGATTATACTGTGGGGGCAGGTTTAGGCTGGGCATGCTTCTAACAACTGTATAGGTCAGTCTATGTATGTTGCCTCCTTCCTAGAAGCAGATTGGACTGAAGGAGGGGAATCAGTTTTATGGGTGTGTTTTTATGTGGTACATAGCGATTCCACATACATGTTTACAAAATCAGTTATGACACAAAAATTGACCTTTTCACAGTTGTGGTACTTTTGAAATTCACATAGGCAGATTACATATTTCACACAGAGCATGGCATTCCAACTCCCAAGTTTGTGTGGTCCCATTTAGCCCTTAATAATCTTTCGCAGTTTTTGGTGGGAAATATTTCACTTACAATCCTACAATTTTAGCTATTATAACAGATCATGTTTGCATTAAATTTCAATGTTATACCATGTATACTTTTCCCATAAATTGCAATTTTCTGGCGGTTGCCTGCCCAACATGCTAGGAAAAGCCACAATATCTTGTTTTCCTGCCACAACAGTTACATTTAAACTGTTAAGCTTTTGCAGTCCTGCGTTTTCCGTTTGCAAATATGAAAGTCTTAAAGTTTTAAATTCAGAACAGTCTTTTGCCCCAGATGGGCTGAGTATTGTCTTCCAAATAAGGGCATATTTCCCAACACCCAGTCAAATGGCAGGCCTTAGCCAGCTTGAATCCTATGTTGCTCTGGAGTTGTCTTTGAACCTCCTCAGTTTGAGTTGAGGGGAGGTGCTATTTAACAATTCACACCTAGGTGTCCCAGAAATCCATTGTACTAAGTTGAAGCACTGCCACAGAGTCATACGAGCGCGTGAAATGCTTCACCCCTGCCTATTCAGATACCCCAGATGCTGGTACACTTGGGGGGAGGTAGATCCTGTACCCAGGAAGCACAAGTCATTTGAAGCCAAGGGCCTCAAAACCTGTCCTGCTGGTTTCACAATAAATGTATTTATTTATTTATTTTCTTTCCTGCCCCAGAAAGTAAACCTGTGGGCATTAAATGTTCTATATATGTTTTAAACAAACCCCCATCACATCTCTATGCAGAGATAGGGCCTTAATTCAACTTACACTTTTTAAACAGACATTTTTCTTGTTTGTAAAAAGCACCATTTTCACATGGTTAATTTTCCTTTGCTGTCACTTTCAAATGCGTTTTTTCCTGGTATCTTTATGCTCAGCATTTCCATGGCCATAGTCCATTTCTACTACACAGGGATCTGTTCAAAGCAAGGGTCCAATGAAACTGACATAAGCACAGAGAGATAGGTATTCTTGTGAAGAGTTTAGCTGTGATATTTTGTTGCAACAGTCAAGCATTTTTCCGTACGGCTTGTAGTAAAGTTTCTTTATTATTTCACAGATCTTGCCTGACACAGCCTGTCATTCAGTGAGAAATGCCCCCTTATGCTGAAGCACAACCTGAGTATGAAGTGACAATGCTGTATCTCACTGGAACAAACTGTGTACTGTTGAAAGGTGGAAAAGAGCATCAGGGCACAGTCATTTTAAATGCAAAATATTTCCTTTTTCAATGGGAAATTGTGAGGCTGGCAGCTAGCAGCATGCTTTTCAATTCTTTTCTTTGGTGCACATAAGGAAAACATTGGAAGCCATTCTCGGGGTGTTCCATGTTCCATCCTGCCCCATATAAGCTTGGCAAAGACAGCACAGCCATTATTTTGGTGACAGCAAAACGTGCAATGCCATGGTGCTCTACAGAGCCAGCGCAGCCATTCTGCCGGTGCTGCTGAAAATGCAGTTTGGTGATGTAGAGGAGTTCTGCTGGATGGATAAACATACCCCACAGTTGGTGGTCCATTCCCTGTCCTCTAGGCACTCCCTACCTCTATGGGACTGGAAAACCCTCCGAGAATTATAGTCCCTGGACTCTTCTCTCCTGTGGCGCTGCAGGCTAAAAGGGTAATTTCACTGCTACTCCCCTTTCCGCACCAGAGAGTCCTCATCCTCCTCATTGCTCCTTCCAGTGATGGTGGGAAATTCCCCCCACCTCCCTGAATCTGTTAAGGTTTTTAAGATGCTTGTTTGAGGCCTAAACTCTGGTTCTTCTCTTTCTGCAAAGTGGACCAGGTGGTCCCTTTGTAACTTCATTTTCCGCGAGTCCAGCTCCCTGATCTTTTCATCATAGGAGCCCTCCTGGTCAGAAGTACATGCCAGAGTATTTTTGAATTCCCAGAGCCCAATGATCTGGTCACATTCCCTTCTGTTTGGTAATCCTGAACCCTCATCCATGACAGATAAGGACGGCCTTCTGGATCAGTTGGACTAGGCCTAGGTGAGTCCAGCTGCCTCATCATTCCCTGTTCCTGAGAAGTGGTATGCATGAAGTCAGCTGGACTCTGTACATATGAGGTGGTGAGTTGGCCTGAGGTCCTCGGTAGAGAGGTCATCACCCTGTAATCAGACAACGCTTTTCCATCCCCTGACTGGTCAAGGTACCTCAAAGCCAGTTTATATTTTCTGTTTCATTTTCTACCCATTCACATTTGTTTTTCTCAGTCCCTATCTCTTGCTGGTATGCAGAGGCTTGAGTTTTCAATACTGACAGCAGCTCTGGAGTGGCTTCTAGTAGTTTACTTTGTGCCATTAATCAGTCTCTTAGTCCGTTGTTCTCTTCACCATATGACTCCCTTTCCTTCTGTGAGGCGTGCATCACCTGTGCATATTCAGAGCGTTCCTTTTTCAGGAGACTGATCTCCTTTTGCTCAATTCTGGCCTGTGTTGCGTGCGCAATGTCAACCTCTGCTTGCCTCACATGTTCCATAAATTTTGCATTTGCTAGCCTAATGTCACTCAGTTCCTGAGAACATGACTCACTTTTCTCTGCGTCCATCCTTAACTGACACACTCCTGAACCAGGGCACTATTCTCTTGACTTAACATGTTATTTCTTTACCTCAACTGCTCTCTCTGCTGTTTCAAGGTGTTCAGATCTCAGTTCATCTGATAAAACTCACCTTGAGAGTTAGGGGCCGATTCATGGAACAAACGTGCGCCTAAAATCCCAGCGCAAGCAGGCGCAAGGAGGCGCAAGCGTGAGAAAGCAAGCGCACGTGCACGCGTGTGATTCAAGGAAGGCGCTGCGCTACTTTCCCACTGGTTGTGCGCCAAATCCGTGCATGGCGCACACGGGCACACACGTCATCAAACGGCGTGCGCTTCACACACAGCAAAAGCGCTCATAGCGCAGCGCACACAACAAAAGTGGGTGGAACAGTGGGCGTAACGTGCGGAATGGGGAACAACGCGTGAAAAAGAAGGCGTAACTGGGGAAGTACTGCAGGGAACTACATGGAACGCCCACACGCACGCGAACAACCCCTATTCATGGATTCGAATACGGGAAACCCGCGCACGGCAAAAGACGCACACAGGCGTCAACGCGTCCGCCACACGAAGGCAGGTGGAAGCGTCCCCACGCACAGCATAAAAGTGCGCGCAAACAACAAACACGTATATACAGCTACGATAAATGCCCCATTTGTTGCAGCACTGATCGTGGGACACCACAGGAGAAGGAGAATAGCCAGGGCACGCATTTATTCACCACGGACAAGCCTTTTTGGGATGCCTGACGACCAGGTCTATGGCAGGTATAGGTTTCCACCCCATATCATCCTAGACCTGGTCAAGGAGTGGGAAGATGACCTAACATCCCCCACCCTCTGCTCCCAAGCATTGAGCCCCTTGGAGAAGGTGCTCAATGTCCTGCATTTTTTGGCCACTGGGTCTTTTCAGCGGACTACTGACATAGTGGGTGGGGTCTCACAGGCCACGCAGTCATGCTGCCTACACCAGGTATTGGCAATCATGACAGCGCGCCCCTCAGTCCGCAGGCACATATACATGCCCAGAACACCCGCAGAAAGGCCGGCCGTTGTCCGGGACTTTTACAGGGTGGCACACTTCCCCAAAGTGCTCGGTGCCATAGATTGCACCCATGTGGCCCTATGTCCACCTAGGGCCACTGAGCACATCTACCGAAACCGCAAGCACTGGCATTCCATCAACATACAGGCGGTATGCGATGCAAAGGGAATCATAACCTCTGTCTATGCAAACTACCCTGGCTCGACCCATGACATTTTCATATACAGAATGTCCGCCCTGAGCCAGGCCCTGGAAGCTGGGCAGCATGGCGACACATGGCTCCTAGGTGAGTACAAATGCCTGTGCACATGCATGCATTTCACACACAAATACACAAACCCCAATAATCACAACCATTATCACCTCTCCAGGGGACAGTGCCTACTCTCTGAGCAACCACATGATGACGCCAATCCAGAACCCCACCACACCACCCCAGGTAAGATACAACGCGGCCCATATTGCAACCAGGGCCATAGTGGAGCGCACATTCGGAGTGCTCAAGTCACGCTTCCGCTCCCTTGACCGCTCTGATGGGCAGCTACTCTATGCACCCCCAGTAGTGTGCAGGATCATTGTGGCAGCATGTGTCCTGCACAATGTTGCAACACGGCAGGGCGTACCGGTGGACATGGTGGTGCCCCCACAACCCCAACCAGAGGCACAGGCGCTGCCCATGGGAGGGGATAGGGCACGTGGCGAGGAAGCCCGGTCCCAGCTTGTGGCCAGATTTTTCACCTAAACTCCCAACCCTGCGGAGTGCACACAGGCCTGGCGCATACCAGGTGATAATCGATGATGACAAAGAGACAGTCAACTGTCACAACCTTACCACCCTGAGATTGTTGTCATGGAATTGCCACATTGTGTGCATCCCTAGCTACTTAAACAAAAGCAATCTTGTGTGACCAAAAGGCACACATGCAAGGTGTGAATCACACAGACCTGCAAAACAGGCCATGACTATCACTGGTATGTCACTCAAACCCTCCCAAACCACAACATGACATGGCAAGCAATAGCCATACACCAACACAGTACCAATAAGGTACACATTGCCATGTGAAACATGTAAATGGGCATCAGACAATGATGCCTGACATGGAATCAGATGAAATGACTGACCAACAACCTCCCACCCAAAATAAGTCATACCCAAATGCATTCCAAAAGTCGTATTTGAAACATAACAATGAATGCCTGTCCACATGCACAATGTACATTGCATAATCAACACTGCAGCTACTGTGTGCCATGTCCACCTCCTGCAACACACTGCTCAGCGCGCAGCACAGTAAACAGCCATTGTGCGTGATGCACACCCTGAGCATCACATATAAGCGACAAACTACATAAAATAACAAAATTAGGCATGTACAGGATCCACAAATGGTCATAGAACATTCGCTGCAGGGACACGGTGGGCACCAGAAGGCAAACAGAGTGTACACGTGGACATGTAAGGGTGGTTGTACATGTAGTGGATCATATTGTGAGTGTGTGGGTCAGTAGGGACATGCACTCAACATATGCATGTGAAATCAAGTGACCATCACTGTCCTCTACACATAACATGTGAACATTCACCATGTGTATACCCCAGCATGTCAAACCACAACTATCCCCTCACACCTGAAAGGTAAACACAACACATGAAGAGGCATTGATGAGCAGAATACATCATGTACATAGTAAAGCCCAATTACAATTTCAGGGTGCCCATCACACTGCAGGGCAAGGCAACTATCAACAACAAAACACCCCCCCCCCCCCCCGCTCACAAATCACCACGACCCACTGAACAACTGCATCTGGGTTATTCATCCAACATCCTTGAATTCCACCTGTCCACAGGATCACCCTTCCCCTTTGTCACCATCTCCCACCTTGTGTGTAAAAAATTGCCAGCACCCTCAGAGTCCACCTAGATTTGCAGAAGCACAAAATCCAAGAGAACTCAAAGCAGGACAACACAGAAGCCAAGCAAATACCCTGCAGGCAGTAAAACAAACCAGAACAGCCTCCAGTAGATGACTTCAAGTAGCAGTACGCCACAAAGGCCAAGTACTACCACAATGATGTTAACAACTAAGGTAGCACAGTAAAACAATGTCACAACAGGATCTGAACCATGTGTGGTACATAACATAGAATGATGCAACACAAATGGATGTCTACTGTCACAGCTCCCGTGTACAGGTGCAGGAGTGGCACAAAACAACCACCCCCACCGTGGTCTGGGTGCCTGCAAGGTCTAACTCACACAGGCCTCTGAGACCCTGATGGGGAAGGAGGGTCAGGGATATGCAGTCAGCACAGGCATTGGCATACTGGATAACCGGAATGAGGGGCAGGAGAGGGGAGTAGGATTGACACTGGAAAGTAGGGAATGCACCAACATGTAGTACACACATTAACACATACACAAATAGACTAAACTTGTTCACATGCATATAGCAGCAAATTACTCAAATGGAAGTCAAAGAGAAACTTATCTCTGGGGTGAGTGCTGGCTTCCTGCCTGCGCACTCTCCGGACCGGTAACAGGAGCAGTTCAATGCTGCAAAGAGAGCCACAGTTAATAATCTGTGCGTGCCCAAAACACACAAACACACCACCAAATATGCCCCAAAGTAACAAAATACTCTACAAACAGACAATCTTGTGTAGATGCTTCATACCCATACGTAACATTACCCCTGTGATGGTTCATACACAGTCAATGCATTAAGTCAGGCAGCGGTGGGTGCGTGGCAATTGGAACACCAATGTGTCACGATTCACGCAACATGCAATGTTCCCTGGGTAAGCAGACGGACGCATTTAGCAAGGTCTGACTTCAGAACAAGTCCTGCACCACCATGACCAAAATAAAGTAGCCAGTGCATGTATCAAATTCTACTTGGAAATGAAATGCACTGCACCTGAGTCTGTCCCATGCTGTCTGTCCCTGTGAGCTGCTTCATTCCATGTCTTGCAACGCTACATGGCTAATACAAGTGCCTCAATGGACCATGGTGGAACGGAGGGTACGTGCGACTGCCCATGCAGGTGCCCCAGACAACTTTCCCATCAACTAGCCATCAGTCCACCAACACATCTGAGCTGTATTGTGCGCTTCAACACCAATATTTGTCCAAGCTCACCGTCAGTGCTGCTACTAAGCATACATGTTCAACTGGCCAGGTGGAAGGTCTGCTGTGTTGTGACCCCCCTGTGCTGCTCACCTTGCCTGGAGTCCCTTGGAACACGTCATAATTTATTGGATGTATGATCGCAATCCCTGTGCCTCTGCTTGGGCACACATGCGCATGTCGGCACCACCAAACTTGTCCAGATTTCAGACGTCCAATGGCCCATGTCTGCTGGCAAAGGTGGTCTTGTGGCTCATCCCCCTGCAGAAAGTCCATGAAACACATGATTAATGCTTAATAGTCATCTGTGTGTGTCTCTTCAGGCATTACATGAGTGGACCATGTTAGAGACAAACATCAGAAATCACACCATCAGTCCGTCTTTCACAGCAACAATGTGGAACACACTGTCTATGGCATGATTTTCAACAAGCACATGTTCATTAAAGATAAGAAACATACTATACAATGCATAGTAATGAATGTACACATGAATCATTAAACATCCCATCTAGCAAAAGAAGAACAGTTGTCAATTACACCCCAATCATCCCCACTAGGGGTGTTAACACAAGTTCCACAGCAGCAGACATGCCACAGATATGACAGTCCATTGCCCTTGTGTAATAGGCTGTTACACCGAACCATCCTTGCGAGCCCATGGATAAGGGAAGCAGAAGTGGCATATGTGAGTCAAGGACCCCAAGTAGCAAACACATACACAAGACAAGCTTGAAGGGCCCAGCTGGAACAGACAGTGGATGCTTTCAAAAGCCACAAAGCACCCCACCGTCACATGAAAGCACAATAGACTAGCAATTTTAAACTATATTAACTAATTACACTAACTATGAAAAACCTACTTTACCTATTTAAACTAACTATCAAACAAAAACTTAACTAACTAAACTAAAAGAAAAATCAAAAATGGACACATACGACCCGGGGGGGGGGAGGCACCCAGGAGGGGGGAGGTACAGGGTGCTGCTCAACACCCACATGCGATGATGCTGAGGAAAAAAAAAACCTCCATGGGCTCAACGCCTGCACAGCCCGACCTATGTGGGAGATAGATTGTCGTCCGAGTCTTGCTCTTCCTGGAAAGGAGGACGTGGCACAGGAGCATTATCACGCCTAGCCACAGCTTGCCCCTCGTCGGCAGCAGGTCTGCCGGATGGGTGAGCCTGGTTCTGTGTGGTAATGATATGTAGGTCTGCATGCAGAACCTCCCGTGATACACGTGCTTCCTCTTGCAAGGTAGCATGTGTAACACGGAGTTCCTCCTGCAAGGCCTGGCTGGACAACCGCTGCATCTCCCGGCAAGCATGTAGCTCAGCCGAGATGGTACGCTCAAGCTGTGCAAACTTCTCCTCTACCCGCTCCCTCTGGGACATCAGAAGGACACCCAGAGTGGATCTGAGGGAAGCATGATCCTCCCTCAGGGCCTTCATGTGTGCCTCTGCGTGAGCAGCAATTGCTTGACGCAGAGATGACATTTCAGCCTGGCGTGCCCTGTCTGAGGCCGCCATGCCCAGCCTGAGCGAGCGGGCCGTGGACCGTGCCACCTGCTGCTGGAGAAGCACCTGCCTAGCAGGGGGAGCACAGATTGGGCCACACGCTCCATGCTCTCAGTGATGTTCTCCATTGCTGCCCCTGCCGTTCAGAATTGGCACTCATGTCTTGCGCCCACTCAGTATACTGTGGTTGCGCACAGCGACCATGTTGCTGGGCTTGACACCTGCGGGACCCAAGGACCGTGTGTCCTCGTTGTGTTGGCACCACCCGCGGCTGCACGACTACATGCCCCCATCAACGTGATGTCCCAGGCACATCAGTGACTGGTGTGGAGGGTGACCCTGTGTCCCGATCCACCACGGGCGGAGGTTCCAATACTGTCTGACCCCTCAGTGCAGGTGTCACGGACAGAGGAGTGTCCACATCAGAATCACTCACCCCTGACATATGGACCTGATGTTCATCCAACTCGACATGGTCATCAGAGTGTTCTTCAGGGCTGGACTCATAGGCAGCCAGAGACAAGATGGACTGTAGCACTTGGGGGTTTTCGTGGCCTACCCCTACTTGTGCTGGGTTGATGTAGTGATAACAGCCCTGTGCCTGGCATGACAACACCATCCTCCGGCTCCATTGCGTCATCATCTGAAAAATAGAGAGAAAAAAGGTCACTACACATGTTAGAAGCACACAACACACACACACACCCACAACAAACACATCAGGCAGACATGTGACACACAAAATAGAACCTGGCATGCATGCTGGGTCAACTTGGAATTGCTTCTGTGATGAGACCTGTTGAAAGGTGGCAGTCTGCATTGAAGCGGGTCTATGCAGTGCAGAAAATACGTATGTTACTCACTACCTACATGTACAAGGACTCCATGGTGTGTGTCAGAAAATAAGAAGGCAGTGCAAGGTCAACTTCCGGCATCACGTGCAATGTGCATTCAATGGGTAGCATATCTACAAGCAAAGCACCCCTCCACCCAAGTGCAAAAGCAGGGATGCCTAGCATGGTATCAAAAGGCTGACCATAGACCTGTGTATTGACAGTGTTGACTAGCATCAACAGCTTCATGTGAGTCAAGTGACAACACTGCAAATGATGGTGGGACAGTAAGCAGGACACATGATGAAACCTCTGGAGTCCACCCACGTGTGAAGAAGACACTACACCAGTTGGACAGAGTCATTGGCCATTAAACAGGCTGAGGCCTGTGACCCTCACAGATTGTCAGACCCTAAACATGTGTGCAACGCAGTACTGAGCCACAGTTGACACGGGAAGGCAGATGAAATGCCATGCAATTTGGGTCATCATGGACTTGTGTAACAGTGATCATCCAGTCATGGACACATATGAGCATGCGTGGAAAGCACATGGAGCATGAATGGGCACTGATGTCCCTGCGGGGCATCTGACCTCTGCACAGTCCAAGTGAGACACCCTGCATCAAGTACTAAGGATGTACCACAATGGATATGTCTGGCAGATTGGCCGCTGGATGTTAGAATGTACACAGGAGGCATGACCAGGGAAGTAACCAACGGCAATATTGTAGCAGACCAGTGCTAAAATGGAATTGGGGTGCAGAGCAGGGGGCTGAGGGGCAAGGGAGCATGCCTACATTGGCTACCCCCTTGCAGGGAGAGGACACATGCACGTCAGTCATGCTATTCATAATTCCTGGGCTGAGAGGAAGCTCACCCCACGCTACATGCAGAAGTGCCAGTGAGCTGGAACATGGACCGGAGGGGCATACTGGTAACCAGCATGTGACTACGGTGCAAAAGTGGTGATGTGGACAGTCCCTGTCTGCTCCACATGTCCACCATCCAGCAGAGTAGACATGCATCAGGGAAGCATTGCATTACACAAACATCATAACCATGTACACGTGACATGTAGTGGCAGTCATGCACAACACATCACACAAGTAAAACACACACGTCCTCGACAAACACGCATCAACACTCACCGGACTGGGCATCAAAGTCCGGCATCTCTCCCACTCCTTCGACCAATTCAGATGGTATGAACTCCGCAACGAGTGACTCATGCGGAGTGAGGTCTTCCTCTTCTGGTGCAGGCCCACCGCCAGTCACCAGAGTCAAGTTGTAATTTGAGGCACGCTTAGCCTTAGCGCTGCGTTTGAGGTCATTCCAATGCTTTTTGCACTCTTGCGCCTTGCGCACCTCATGGCCGAATGCACTCACATGTTCCGCAACTCGCTTCCAGTGGGTATCACGGTGGGCAGCCGTAGTCTGACAATTAGCACCCACTAGCATGTCACTGCCGTGTTTCCGGACGTAGCCCACGATGAAGTCCAGTTCCTGGTTGCAGAAAGGCTTCTTCCTCGACGTGCAGGAGATCGTGGCTGTGTGTGGGGTCCCAGCCTGTGCTGTAGGTGCAACCTTCCTCCTCTTGGAGGAACCAGCATGTAACTACGGTTCAAAAGTGGTGATGTGGACAGTCCCTGTCTGCTCCACATGTCTACCATCCAGCAGAGTAGACATGCATCAGGGAAGCATTGCATTACTCACACATCATAACCATGTACACGTGACATGTAGTGGCAGTCATGCACAACACATCACACAAGTAAAACACACACGTCCTCGACAAACACGCATCAACACTCACCGGACTGGGCCTCAAAGTACGCCATCTCTCCCACTCATTTGACCAATTCAGATGGTATGAACTCTGCAACGAGTGACTCATGCAGAGTGAGGTCTTCCTCCTCCGGTGCAGGCCCACCGCCAGTCACCAGAGTCAAGTTGTAATTTGAGGCACGCTTAGCCTTAGCGCTGCATTTGAGGTCATTCCAACCATTTTTGCACTCTTGCGCCGTGCGCACCTCAAGGCTGAATGCACTCACATGTTCCGCAACTTGCTTCCAGTGGGTATCACGGTGGGCAGCCGTAGTCTGACAATTAGCACCCACTTGCATGTCACGGCCGTGTTTCCGCACGTAGCCCACGATGAAGTACAGTTCCTGGTTGCAGAAAGGCTTCTTCCTCGACGTGGAGGAGGTTGTGGCTGTGTGTGGGGTCCCAGCCTGTGCTGCAGGTGCAACCTTCCTCCTCTTGGATTGTGGTGCAGACCCTGGCTGGCTGATGCCGCCCTGATCAGTATGGCCAGTGGGACTGGTGGATTGAGCCAAGGGAGTGGCAGGTAGAGGGATGACCAAAGGGCTGACTTGTGTCAGTGGCAGCTGGGTGCCCTCTAATGGACCCTGCGCATCAACATCCGCTGTGGCAGGGTCATTGACCGCAACTGTCCTGGTTGGCAGACCCACAACCGGGGTGTTGTTGGCTGCATCTGCCCCTGCACTTGCCAACACCCAGCTGTTCGGGGCAGCAGATGACATTACTGCCCCAGGGACACGTGTCTTGGTCAGGGCAGCCCTGAGTGCCCCTACGGTTTTCCTCCGGTCCTGTTGGAAATCTTCCAAGGGCTCTTCAATCGCCAACGCAGCCTGCGCTGGCAGACCCTGAGCCTGGGTGGTCGTGTCCACAGCTGCACCTGCAGCTACCACTACCCTTGGGCCCATGGCAGTCGATGAAGCGGACTGCCGGGCCACACGGGCGCCAGTGCCAGATGCAGAAGCTGCATCTCCCGGAAGCACAGGGGGTGGTGGCATGACTGCACCGACACATGGCACAACATCGTGCTCAAGTGGCGCACCCCTGCCTCTTCCCCCTCTGCGGCCACCCTGGACACCCTGGAGTCCCCCGACTCCCTGGTCACCCCGGCCACGTCCCTGACCACGCCCGCCATGAGGAGTATGCCCAGCTGAGGCGCCCCTCACCTTTGAGTGAAGGGGGTGGGATGCAAGATGTTAACAGCCCCCCTGCACCTGCAAGGCTGTATGTGACCCCGGTGATGTAGTGACGGGTCACGCTACGCTCAGGCACCCCAAAACTGCAGTAAAACCGTGAACGCAACCCTGCAGCCTACGTGCGTGGAATCAACCTCCCGCAGTACGCAGTGGCACCCAGTAACAAAAAAAACGCGTACGCGTGGGACACGCAGGCTACTATGACCTCGAAAATGGGTGCGATACACAGGGGCACCCGCAGTGGGAAAAATACCGTGCATGACTCACTGGGCCTCATTACGACCCTGGCACTAAGGGATTACCGGTAAGGGTACCTGTACTGGTAATCCCTTAGCGCCTGATTACGAGGTCTCTTTTTCGGGTTGGAGACTTTAACGCCTGCTTTTTGCAGGCGTTAAAAACCAACCCGCAAAGGGACCTTGGTGCTAAGTACGGTGCCGCAATTTGCGGCACCGTACTTAGCGCCTTCCCCATTTCCATTGAGCCCTATGGGGCAAAAATGCGAATGGGGAAGGGCCATGGCGGCACGGGGAATTACCGCCCCGCCAACCTCGGAATGGGGCGGTAATTCCCCATTCCGCCATGGCGGAGTTGGTAAGTTACCGGCATGGACCATGGTGCTATTAGCACCATGGTCCAGTCCAACGCCAGGGTCATAATGAGGGCCACTGTCTGACTAGCGTGATAATGAAAAACACGTGTAGCCAATACCCCTGCCAAAAGAAGAGATACGCCCTCGATCGCTGTGAAGATGTGATGGTGCGCGAAACAACACGAAGCAGCTACACACGTCGGTCTCCACGAAAGGCACGTACAGTGAACTGCTGGCCCCACTCACCTTTAACCCGTGCTGAGGGAAACGCCCGTGCGCGTCATGTCACTTACGTGCGTAGGCCCTTTCCTCGGATTACACGCATTCACACGCGGACGTGCAGTTTTTTCACGCACGCTGAACCACTAGGCCCACGTCATGAGGGAAACACCCGTGCGCATAATGTCAGAGAAGCGGTTACACGCTAAGGGCCTTTGGTCCAATGAAAATGTGTACGTGTGCTGACGCGCTTACGCGCTAAGGGCCTTTCCTCCAATTACACGCTGACGTGCAATTTTTTCACGTGCCAAATCACTCCGTATCAAGCTGGCCACGCAAAAACACACGGAAGACCACGCTCCTGCCGAGAAGGCCGAATTACTGCCCCCACAGCCCCAGGCACGCTCCCACCTGCAATCTGCTGCTGCCTGACTGCCTGCTGCCCACGTGCCCTGCCATTTGCTGCCTGCACGTCAGCCAGGGGTGCAGTTGCTGTGACCACCCCTGCTGGAACCGAAGACTCCCGACTGGGATTCCATCGCTCCACAGCCCAGCCCCAGGACCCAGTTGCCCACCCACTCCTGCCTCTGGGGTTGCCATGTCCAGCACAACACCATCTGGCAGCACTGGCAACCCCTAGCCAGAGAGGCAGAGGGCCACCAGCTTCAGTGCTAGGGAAGTTGGTGTCCTGGTGGAGCAAGTCCTGGGGCAGTATGATGCCCTCTTTGGAAGTTCGCGCACCGACAATGAAGGATGGGCCAGGATCTGGATGGACATCATGACTGCCATCAACGCGGAGGGGGTGGCAGACCGCGACTTACATCATGTCAAGAAGCGCTGGGAGGACTTCAGGTCCAGGACCCTCAACAAGGCCCGGCGCCTCGCGAAAGCAGCGGATGCCGAGGGGCGCCGGGGCCAGCTGTTGGACCACCAAATGAGGGTCCTGGAATGCATATGCCCAGCACTCTACGTCTAGATCCTTGAGAGGCAGACCCGTCTGGAGTCGAGCGGTAAGTGTACATGCAGGGTGATTGGACGCTGTGCGTGTCGTGGTGTGCCAGTAGTGTGCAGGTTACACATGTGTTTTTATAGGGCCATGTAGGGATGTGTATGAACATGGGCGTGAGGCTGCCACATGTGTGTCCTCTCAGGTGTTGGTAAGCATGCTGGACAAATGCAGGTGTGGGAGCACACATGTTTGAATTTCTGTGTATGTACAATGGCATGATTGTGGCATGAATGGTGGTTCCTAATGCATGTATCTGCACTGTGTACATGTGCATGTGTGTGTATTTGACAAGTGTGCAACTGTGATGCAACATGGATGCATGTGATACTGATATGTAGAAGGCTGAATGGCAGATCTGACATGTATGGCGATCTCATCACTGCAACAGTTGGAGGAGATGTAGACATGCATGTAAGTGTGGTAGCATGTGTGAATGTCTACTGCACTCCCTGTGTTTCATGTGATGTCTGGCTCACCTTTGGATGCTCATGCTGTTGTATGTGTATGGATGGTGCTGGCTGTTGTGATATGGCTGTGGAATTGCTCATGTGTGTGAGTAGATATAACATGTGTGTTGGGGATTGTGATGCCATGTATGAAGTTTGACACTGCCACTCATGTGCAACTGTCATATGCGTATCAGTCCATTGTACAGTGCCCTGATGCCTGTGTCCTATCTCTCCCTGTCTGCAGCGTCAACTGATGAAGAGGGCAGAGAGGGTGCTGTGGAGCACAGCGGCAGAGATCGCACCGCCAGGCGGAGACGCAAGGCCCGGCTCCCCTCCCAGGTTGTCATCTCTTCAGGGAGTGAGGAGTCCGTTGCCGCGTCCCAGGCCGCAGCTGCCGAGGGTAGGGCCAAGAGGCAGAGGTCAGAGTTGGACTCCTCGGCAGCAAAAGGGGCAGCAGAGACCCCACAAGGTCCGACGGAGGAAGAATGCACGGAGTCCTCCAGGTTGGTGGGGGGGTTTGGTGGAGGAGGAGGCTGTGCAAGGGACAGACACGGGGTCTGGAGGTGGGGATTCCACTGGTGCTAGTGGTGCAGTGTAGGGGCAGGGACAGGAGGCAGCACAGGCCACCACGGAGGTGCCTGTGTGCAATCCTGTCCTCGATCCCGTGACTGCATCATCCTGCACCAGCAGGGATGCCTACGTCCAGACCCGTTTTCAGGGAGGGGATCCACTTACAACAACTGGCCTTCCTCTCCCTGCGGATGTAGCTATCCAGGACCGGGTTGAGCCTGTCCTGGGTGGGGTGGCGTTGTGTCAACGGGCCATGAGAGGTGACCTGCGTTTTTTTATGAGGAGACTTCACGTCATCTCGAATGGCTCGTTGACCGTTTTGACCTACTGGGACAGGTCAGCAGGGCCGGATTCCTCCGTTTGCTGGACCTTGTTCCGACCCCCTCCTCACCTGAACCCCCTATGCGCCAGTCGTCCTCCATGCCATCTTCCCACCCATGTATCACCTGGGTACCCTGTGGAGCTGCCTCTGACCCTGCGGCCAGGCTGGAGGAGGACACATCCCTGCCACAGTCGGGAGTCGGACGTCCAGCAGGGGTGGCCACCTCAACAACTGCACTCCAGCAGGAGGAGGATGTGCAGGCAGCAAGAGCCAGGGCACAGGCAGAGGCACAGCAGCAGCAGCAACAAGGTGGGAACCATGATGGCTCAGTGCCTTCAACATCGGAGGGGCAGGCATCGGCCAGAGGGCAGGAGGACCCAGGACTGGAAGTGTCTTCCGTGTGGCAGCGGTTAGGCCATGCTATAGATGCAGAGCGGCAGCGGGCAGAAGAGGCACGGCTCACAATGGTCAGGGCAGAGAACTTCATGCGTAGGGCTCTGAGGCCGGGCCGAGTGCCTCGAGGCAATTCGCAGGGACCTGGAGGTCCATATGTCATTGTCCCTACGAACCCTCAGGGCCATGGAAGAGGACCGCCTCCGGGACATCGAGCAGGAGTTCGATGATGTCCTGGCCCGTGAAATCGGGAAGTGAGCCGTTGGACTAGCCCGCTGCCATTGTAAATAGTTTTTAGAGTTAGGTTTCCTTTTCCTTTTATTTGTGGTCAATGGACAATGCCACACACATTTGTATATAGTTTTATTTTTATGTAGTTTCTTAGGTAGGTTTCATTTGTTTGGTTGGGCTCATGGACTCTTTACATAGTTGCACAATGGATTGATTTGATTTATTTTTTGGATTTTGCACATGGATTCATGGATTTTTCTTTTGGACAATGGATTGTGAATAGTTTGATCATGGATTAATTAGAATATTTTTTTTCATTATGGACATGGAGTAATGGATTTTTTTTTGGGACAATGTATTGTAAATAGTTGGACTATGGACTAATTTGAATTTCTTTTTCTCATTATGAACATGTAGCAATGGATTTATTTTTTTTACCTTTCCTTTGGATTTGCGTTGGTGGAGGGAGAGTTTGGACTGTTTTTCTTTCAAATTTTTTTGGATTGGTTATAATTTTCATTCACTCATCTTTTGCACATGCTTTTCATTTCATGTTTGCTATTTTTGTATGATTTCATTTCATTTATTTATTTTTGTACATAATACATATTCATATTTTATTTCCATGTGTGGGATGCGCTCATTGGGTTGATGCATGTGAAAATGTGTGTTTACACAATCAATGCCAACCAGTGTATCTGTGTGACGCACATGTGTTGATGTACATAGTTGACTTTTGGTTTGTGTCTTGAGATAGGCATGTCAGTGTGGGGTGGATTGGGAAATCATTGCATCTCAAGAATGGGGTGGAGTGATGTGGTTTTTTGGTGTAGAAGTGGCCCATGATTGTGCTTCTTTATTTTGTGTAGGGGGGACATGAGTGGGGGCCTGCTGGCAGGTGCCCCTCACTGCTGGGGGGTGGAGATGCAGGGGGACATAAGTGGCAGCCTGCTGGCAGGTGCCCCTCACTGATTGGGGTTGGGGGTGCAGGGGGACATGAGTGGGACATGAGTGGGGGCCTGCTGGCTGGTGCCCCTCACTGCTGGGGGGTGGGGGCGCAGGGGGACATGAGTTGGGGCCTGCTCGCAGGTGCCCCTCACTGATTGGGGTTGGGGGTGCAGGGGGACATGAGTGGGGGCCTGCTGGCAGGTGCCCCTCACTGCTGGGGGGTGTGGGTTCAGAGGGACATTAGTGGGACATGAGTGGGGGCCTTCTGGCAGGTAACCCTCACTGCTGGGGGGTGGGGTGCAGGGGGACATGAGTGGGGGCCTGCTGGCATGTGCCTGTCACTGCTGGGGGTGGGGGTGCAGGGGGACATGAGTGGGACATGAGTGGGGGCCTGATGGCAGGTGCCCCTCACTGCTGGGGGGTGGGGGTGCAGGGGGACATGAGTGGGGCATGAGTGGGGGCCTGCTGGCAGGTGCCCCTCACTGCTGGGGGATGTGGGGTGCAGGGGGACATGAGTGGGGGCCTGCTGGCAGGTTCCCCACACTGCTGGGGGGTGGGGGTGCAGGGGGACATGAGTGGGGGTCTGCTGGCAGGTGCCTGTCACTGCTGGGGGGTGGGGGTGCTGGGGGTCATGAGTTGGTGATCACTAGTGGAAGGTGACATGTGATACACGTACCCCACTCGCACAGGGCCAATCGCGTGTGAAACTTCCTGTGAACCCCAGTTATACGCGTACCCCACTCGCACAGGACCAATCGCGTTTGAAACGTCCCACGAACCCCAGTAATACACGTACCCCACTTGCACAGGGCCTATCGCGTGTGAAACTTCCCGCGACCCCAGTAATACACGTACCCCACTCGCACAGGGCCAATCGTGTGTGAAACTTCCTGCGAACCCCAGTAATACATGTACCCCTCTCGCACAGGCCCTATCACGTGTGAAACCTCCCACGAACCCCAGTAATACACTTACCCCACTCGTACAGGGCCTATCGCGTGTGAAACTTCCCGCGAACCCCAGTAATACACGTTCCCCACTCGCACAGGGCCAATCATGTTTGAAACTTCCCGCGCACCCGAGTAATACACGTACCCCACTCACACAGGCCCTTTCGCGTGTGAAACTTCCCGCAAACCCCAGTAATACACGTACCCCACTCGCACAGGCCCTTTCACGCGTGGAACTTCCAGCGAACCCCAGCAATACACGTACCCCATTCGCACATGGCCAATCGCATGTGAAACTTCCCGCGCACCCCAGTAATACACGTACCCCACTCGCGCAGGCCCTTTCGCATGTGAAACTTCATGCAAACCCCAGTAATACACGTACCCCACTCACACAGGGCCAATCGCGTGTGAAACTTCCCGCGAACCCCAATAATACACGTACCCCACTCGCATAGGGCCTATCGCGTGTGAAACTTCCCGCAAACCCCAGTAATACACGTACTCCACTCGCACAGGCCCTTTCGCGTGTGAAACTTCCCGCGAACCCCAGTAATACACGTACCCCACTCGCACAGGGCCTATCACGTGTGAAACTTCCCGCGAACCCCAGTAATACACGTACCCCACTCGCACAGGGCTTATCGCATGTGAAACTTCCCGCGAACCCCAGTAATACACGTACCCCACTCGCACAGGGCCAATCGCGTGTGAAACTTCCTGTGAACCCCAGTTATACGCGTACCCCACTCGCACAGGACCAATCGCGTTTGAAACGTCCCACGAACCCCAGTAATACACGTACCCCACTTGCACAGGGCCTATCGCGTGTGAAACTTCCCGCGACCCCAGTAATACACGTACCCCACTCGCACAGGGCCAATCGTGTGTGAAACTTCCCGTGAACCCCAGTATTACACGTAGCCCACTCGCACAGGGCCTATCGCGTGTGAAACTTCCTGCGAACCCCAGTAATACATGTACCCCTCTCGCACAGGCCCTATCACGTGTGAAACCTCCCACGAACCCCAGTAATACACTTACCCCACTCGTACAGGGCCTATCGCGTGTGAAACTTCCCGCGAACCCCAGTAATACACGTACCCCACTCGCACAGGGCCAATCATGTTTGAAACTTCCCGCGCACCCGAGTAATACACGTACCCCACTCACACAGGCCCTTTCGCGTGTGAAACTTCCCGCAAACCCCAGTAATACACGTACCCCACTCGCACAGGCCCTTTCACGCGTGGAACTTCCAGCGAACCCCAGCAATACACGTACCCCATTCGCACATGGCCAATCGCATGTGAAACTTCCCGCGCACCCCAGTAATACACGTACCCCACTCGCGCAGGCCCTTTCGCATGTGAAACTTCATGCAAACCCCAGTAATACACGTACCCCACTCACACAGGGCCAATCGCGTGTGAAACTTCCCGCGAACCCCAATAATACACGTACCCCACTCGCATAGGGCCTATCGCGTGTGAAACTTCCCGCGAACCCCAGTAATACACGTACTCCACTCGCACAGGCCCTTTCGCGTGTGAAACTTCCCGCGAACCCCAGTAATACACGTACCCCACTCGCACAGGGCCTATCACGTGTGAAACTTCCCGCGAACCCCAGTAATACACGTACCCCACTCGCACAGGGCTTATCGCATGTGAAACTTCCCGCGAACCCCAGTAATACACGTACCCCACTCGCACAGGGCCAATCGCGTGTGAAACTTCCGGCGCACCCCAGTAATACATGTACCCCACTCGCACAGGGCCAATTTCGTGTGAAACTTCCCACGAACCCCAGTAATACACATACCCCACTATCACAGGCCCTTTCGTGTGTGAAACTTACCGCGCACCCCAGTAATGCACGTTCCCCACTCGCACATGGCCAATCGCGTGTGAAAGTTCCCGCGCACCCCAGTAATACACATTCCCCGCTTGCCGTGTGGCGGCCATGTATACTGGTTACGGGTTAGCGCAGCCCTTTGCGCTGGATTGGGGATTTTGATGGCTTTTCCCTGCGCAAGGGGCGTTCTTGGGGGCGTAACTGGCACTGCTGCAGGGTCGCTGCGCCACTGTGCACCACGGCTGGTTTTGGTAGCTAAAATCCATGAATACGCTGTGTGCGGAAATGGATTTTAGCACACGGCTGGCGCAGAGATTCGCACGCGCACACTTTGCGCCAGCCGCGTGCGCCACTTGTGCGCTAAATTCTATGAATTACCCCCTTAACCTCTTTGATAATTAACTGGCTGTTTTCAGCCTTCAGTTGCTTTACCTGGGATTGAAATGTGAAAATGCCCTCTAAGCAAACTTCATTATGAAATACCTGCTCATTAAATCTGTGTTGACTTGCGCTCAGATTTTCAACACATTCTGTATACTTAACTTGCAGTGCGGAAAATGGATCTTGCGCTCTGCATTTGCCTGCTGTTGTGTTGTTAAATCATCCAATAGCTGTTGAATAATATTTTCTCATTTTAACTCTGAATTTTTGCTCGCTTGCACTTACGCTTCTAATTGATTCAGCTCTTTCTGGGCTTCATTCAAAAGTCCGGACTCTTCTGGTGTCTTTCTTCGATGATCAGCATATGGAAACATATGTACGCTGTGAGCTGAACAATTTTCATTTGCTCATCTTTGAAGGTTTGTGTCATGTAAAAGTCTGTCAGGGCTTGATGTAACAGCCCCCCATCCTGTCAAATGTCAACATCTGCAGAGGTAACCTCCTGCGTCATTCTGGCTTGCCACATTTCATGCTCTTATTCTAGCCATTTGCCTTTAATAAATAATTTGGATAGGAGATGTTTCCTGGCCAAATTCATTTCTATGGTGCTCATTTTGAAGTGTGTTCTACAACCTTCTCGATGCAAGGGCAAACACCTCAACCCTGTTGCTGCTTAGTTTCCACTCACAATGACAACTTAAGATCAACACTGTTTTATCTATACAACACCCTGCAACCCACGGTACAAGTCTGAATGATACCTTTGAAACACTTGTGTATAGACGCGTTACAAATGCCATATCATATCATATCATATCATATCATACCTTAACAATGCAACCACTACTTTCTATCCACTGCAATCAAATTAAACCCAAATCAATAGTCTTCTGCTACTGCAAAGTGACAATTGAAGACCCTCAACCAATTCCCGACTCGAGCCCCCAATTTTTCACGGTCTATTGGACAGTCAATCTCAACTCACGGAGTCCCCCCCAAGCAAGGTGGCGCACAACAAAGTGCTTTGCAGATTTAACTTTAGTGAGGCCTCCAACCTGTTTTGTACCCCTGGAAAATATCCTCTTTACCACCAATGAGCTAGGAACCGGGCTGGTGTATAGTAAGAATATATATTTATTTAAGTTTTTATAATAAATCATAGAACAGTCACAAAAACATCAGCCACCAACGCTATGGCACTACACAATACCACTATTTCAAATTACTTGCACCAACTAACTGACAGATATTTCTAATGGACCTTCAGTTCCTACAATACTCATGTAAACCTTTGAAGTTTGCAGTCGCAATTTACGTCAGATTTCTTGCATTGAATCCACAAAACATGTAACACACACAGTGATTTCTTAATTAGTCACAATACTATTTTCCCCCAGCTACTCCCACCCTCCCGGCATCAAACAGATATGACCCCTTTGGTTTGAAGGCAAGGTACAGGGAGTAGAAATACAGTGGGAACATCGTTTTGGGCTTTTTACTAGAAAGACAATGTTAGGGAAAGGAACTCAAATAGGAAAATCATTGTGTAACACACGTGGAAATGAGATGCAGAGCTTGATGATTCTGGTTTGAAATTAATAGGAAAATGTGTTTTACACCCTCTACATTCACTTGAAAGGCACCATTTTCAAGTTACTTCTTTTGGGATTCAGGACCCCCTTCTGTACAGAAGTCAGGGGTTTTAGAAAAATAGACAACCAAGTCTTTGTGGTCTGTAACGGCTCTAACACAGTGGGCATGAATTTTGTTAGTTTCAAACTCTAACAAGACTCATCCTTTGGTTTATCTATATCAGAATTAATTGATTTAACTTTAATTAAATGTGCTAAGGGTCAACGCAGTTACCCTCCACCCCACAATTTAATGGAAAAGATTGAGGCAGGCAGTTCCCAGCACAATTCATTTTAAACGGACAGGGTGATTTTCTATGGGGAATTAATTAGAGTTATATTTAATAAAATCTGTGAAAGGGCCTAGCCAGTTTCACCCCCTACACACTAATGGAAAGATATTAAGGCAGGTAGCTCCCCACACAATTGATAGCTTTGGGATCTCTACTTACATGGGAGATATCTGCTCTTAGCTCAGGAGGCCAGCCAGATTTTTTGGACCGTCTTTTGGTAGGCAGCTCACATCAGGCTTCTCACAGCAAGGTCCCTCCAGATGGGCCTCTCAGATAGGGCTCCCAGGTTTCCAGGCAAGGTTCATCCTGGTAGTCTTGGTAGCTCTCCTTGTCTCTCTGCGAGTTGTTCCTCGCTAGACTCCAGAATCAGATCAAACTCCATGAGCAGAAATCGGAATCCAGGAACCATCCCCCTCAGACTGAAAACTGATATATTGGGCTGATGACGCTTACACATTATAATAATTCCCACAATATGGATTGGCTAGCTCTTTCTCTTCCCCTCCCAACACATGCCCACTGCATGCTGATAGGACAAGGATTTGGGAGGTGTGTTTGATGTAGGCTGAGGGAATTGAAAGAATGACAGGTGGGTTTACGTTTTCATTGTGCTGAAAAATCTCACAACATGGCAGCTACCCTCATTTTTTAGATAAACACATGAACATATATATTTCTGAGTTCTATATTTTTGTTTCTAATCACTAGATCCTTATTCTATTTTGGCATGCCCTCCTGGGAAGGAGCTATACTTATTTGAGATTTGCTCCTAAGCCCAAATAACTAAAAAGGAGACACTTCCGGATACAAACATTAATTTCACAATCTATCAATTCACCAGGTTTCCAGTCCCTCAGATCTTATGAGAGGTCCAGAATCACAATTTCCCCTAACAGGCGTATCCCCCTTAATATGAATCCAGGCTGAGCATACTGGGATGCACAATTCTCTTTTTATTAAAGAAAAAGTGGACCAATGTTAAATGTATGGCAATTCATCACATGTGAGGTAACTCCACATCTAGCCCCCACTTCTTTTTAGGTTTCTTTTCTCAATCACCACCTGCTCAGCTCATGTTTATTCTACTCTCTCCTCCTTTCCTTGGCTTCAAAAGACCCTGTTCGCAGCTAACGGACAGTTAATGGGGAGGTATGACCTTAAGGGTAATTTCTGCTGGCCATGTTATCTGTGTCATGCTATTCATATCTCTCTTCCATCATTACTTTGTATTTTTAACTGAACTCCAGGCCTGGTCCCTTGGGGGGCCCAACCCAAAGTTTTCGGAGTCACAGTTCCAGATACACAGACATTTCAGTTCTGTGGGTAAAACAACTTCAGCTAAGTTGCATGCATAATTCTGAAACAATACCATTTTAAATTGACGAGATGTGTTTACTCATGACATTTTGCATTGCATCTGGGCCTGCTAGCAAGAAATAAACTCTTTCTTTAATACCATATTAGAACAGGTTGTAATTTCACTTTTGGTATTATTTACACAGATAGGCCGTAGTTACATAAGAAACCAGTGTTCAGGTTTACGCAAAACCAAATAGGCCTTTCCTTTTAAAGGTTATCATTTTATGTGATGTAATTAAGTCTCTTTGTCCCTGATAAATGCAATCTGTCACTCGGCTTTATTTCTTAAATGATGTGATGTAATTAAGTCTCTTTGTCCCTGATAAATGCAATCTGTCACTCGGCTTTATTTCTTAAATGAAGGCCCCATTCCTTCTTTTCATCTTCCAAATGTGCAGTATTTCAATGTATCTATTCTTTCCATGTGCACTGCTGCAGTTTTGGATCTGTCGAAATGTGCCTTTTCCCAGTTCAAACAAAGTCAGCATCTGCAGCACCACATGTCTTTTTGGACTCCATTGGACACCGTTTGCAATATTACAGTTCTGTGTCACACTCTCCTTCAGCTCAGTGCCTGTCCATTTTGACAAAGTTGAGAGAGGCCCATTCTCGCTCATTGACTAGGCCTCAGGTTGGAAAAAAGTGTTTTTACTGGCCTGCATCTTCCAATGGGTGTTACATAAGCCTTCTGTGCTCTCAGAGTAGGGGCCCAGCATGGCCTCTCAATGTCAGTCACTCTGGGGCTGTATGTTCACCCCACAGTGAGAGTGTGTCAGAAGATAGTAAGGATAGTAGCAAGGAGTGCAGAAGTGGGGTGCGAGGAGAAGAGTTCAGGAGAGAAGTGGGGGGGGGTGAGAATAGTAGTGTATTCAAAGGGTGAGAAGAGGCTGAGTGCGGAGTAATAAGAGGGCCATAGGGAGAGGTGAGAAGACAGGAGTAGTGGAGAGAGGGGGGTAATAGTAGTACAGAGAAAATAATAGTAGTATGGTGAGGGGAAGAGCAGAAGTAGTGTGGAGAAGGGAAGTGGAAGAATAGTGCGTAAAGAGAAGTAGCAGTAGAGTGAAGATGGAATGTAGTAGTAGTGTGGAGAGGGAAAGTAGTAGTAGAGTGGAGAGTAGTAATATAGTGGAGAGGGGAGAGTGGCAGAGTGGCAGAGTGGAGAGGGAAAGTAATAGTAGTGTGGTGAGGGAAAGTAGTAGTAGAGTGGAGAGTAGTAAAACCAATCATGAACGTCCCTTTCGAATGGATTGTGTCCTCCAACGTATTCTACATCTTTGACATGTAATGTCCAAGATGTGGAATACGTTAGAGGAACATCCAATCGAAAGAACATTACCAGTTGGTAAGTAACGTATTCTTTATTCTTAAGATCATGGACAAATTGGTATGCGTGCAGCTACAGAGACACATTGAAGATCATCACATCTTGGGGTCACCTCAATCTGGCTTCAGAGCTCAGCATGGGACGGAAAACGCTATGCTGGACCTCAAATCCACCTTGACCAGCAAAGTGGATAAGGTCATCCCGCCCTGCTGATGCTCCTATATATCTCTGGAGCTTTCGATATAGTGGACCACTCTCTCCTAGTAGCAAGGCTCAAGGATTTGGTACACTGCTCCGAGCAAGCGACACAATGGATCTCTTTGTTCCTTGGGCCTTGGTCTGTTCGTGTAGCAGTGGGCGAAGCTAGTTCTTCCCCTGTTCTTCATACATGTGGTGTCCCCCAGGGCTCATATATTTCGCCTACCCTGTTCAACGTCAACATTAGGGCCCTGCTCAACTTACTTGACACTCTGGGTGTACAGTATATGAATTATGCTGATGACATCCACGTCGTCCTCGAGCTGAGCGGGAATTATGGACAGGACAAAATACATAACGCAGTCCAGGCTTGGATGGCAGACAACTCCCTTGCTCTGAACTGCGAAAAAACCAAACTCCTGATTGTAACATCCATCCTCGCCTTAATAAACGGAACCCTGCCTTTGACAAATTTTGTACTGCTGGCAATATCATCAACGTGTCCAAGTTAAAATGCTAGGGGTAATCCTTGACGCTGAACTGACCATGAGACCACATGTCTCTCACATTCGATCTTCTTGTGGCTTCATCTGCAAGTTATTTCTCTCAGTAAAGAAGTGCGCTCTGCTGGCTACAGCATTAATTAATTCCAGACTTGACTACTGTAACAGCCAGCTGGCTGGAACAGCACTCTCAAACACACAGCCACTAGAGGTTGCACAGAACATCGCAATTTGCCCCATTCATGGCATGTCCAAAAGCGCCCATGTGTTTGATGCACGTAGGACATTGCACTGGTTACCAGTAAAACACAGGATCACCCACAAGATTCTTACGCTGTCATTTAAATGCCAGTCCAGTGCTAGCACCAAATGTCTAAAGGACCGTTTCAAGATTCTCATCTCAGGGAGACAACTTCGGTCGCCTGCCTACCTTACTCTTGCTCAACACAGATACAAGCTGGCGTGTTTCGGGAGAAGATCTTTTGATACCCGCGATCCCTTACTTTGGAACGCGCTTCCTGGGCCTATACGCTTGGCTAACACTCTTGCACTCTTCAAGAACCAAGCCAAACATCACCTTTTCAATCTTAACCCAGGATAAGTATGGGGCTTTCCAAATTCTATCTCCTGGCTACTGATTCCTTGTCCGTCTTTGTCTTGTCTTCTTCTTGTGTGCCCTGAGGCCCATGGGCATGTGGCGTGTTATAAACATTAAAATGAATAAATAAATAGACTGGAGAGGGGAACTAGTAGTAGAGGGGAGAGTAGGTGGCGGGAAAAGGGCTCGGCTGTTTCAAGCCAGCGGCTGTCTCCCCAGTGTTTTCGCAGCCTGGAGCACTTGACGCCTTGGGGTGTACCGCCCAGGTACTTACGCTCCCTGATCACCCTTGGTGGGCAGAAGGGCTTGGCTATTTGGCATTTTAGACAAGCCAGTCGAGCCGTGCTGACCGTTGTCATTGTGTCCTCTGCTGCTCGCTGAACCTGGCACAGGTGTACTGTATGTTTATTTAATGGCCGTTGGTCGACCCATTTGTCATTCATTTTTCTGGAGGCCCCATTGCTGACAGTAGCTGTGTTGTGCCAGGGTTGGGCTGTGCTAGGTCTGCCTGGCAGTGAGGAGAGGGAGCCGGAATATGGGTGCCCTAAGCAGGCCGTGGTGCCTCGCTCTATGTGTGTGTCTAGGAGTAGCCATTCTTTTGTTTTGTTTAGCGATATTGTTTGATTTTAGATTTTTGAGCTTTTGGAAAGTTATATCTGTCTTCATTTTCTTTCCTGGCAGATTGTAAAGTGAAATGTGTTTTAGAATGACTTAACTGTGAATTATAAATGTAATATTACTTTCACTACTGTCTACTACTATTATCCAATCTCATTTTAAACCTTTTTTATTTATATAAGTGGCTGAGTAAGATCACCAAGAAGGGGTAACAAGGTAGAGTGTAATTAAAGAAGGAAGTCTATATATATTGTCTACATTATAGTACCCCCAGTGCCAAAATTGTGTTTTTAACTCCTTTATTAATAAGGCTCATTATGACAAAAAGGTAGGCAGTACACTCCCCTCAGGGTGGGTAGGGTTCCCCTGTCAGAAATAGCGGGGCAGATGCTTACAGGCTATGAGGTCCTCAAAGCACCTGCACAGCTGGAGGGGAAGACTTATAATATCCCTGTGGAGATCATTAGGCACGTAGCACTTAACTCATTCCAAGCATACCCCCTTACATCTCTGCTCACATGATACAGCCACACACCTCCAGCAGAGCCTGCAGGGCTACAGTGCCACCCAGCCTCAATCACATAGGACACAATGCAAGCACAACCCCTTACATCTCTGCTCACATGATGCAGCCAAACACCTCCAGCAGAGCCTGCAGGGCTACAGTGCCACCCAGCCTGAATCACATAGGACACAATGCAAGCTCACCTCCTTACATCTCTGCGCCCATGATGCAGCCATACACCTCCAGCCAAGCCTGCAGGGCTACGATGCCACCCAGTGTGATAGGGCACACTCCAAGCCACCCCCTTACATCTGTGCACTAATGGTGCATCCAAACACCTCCAGCCAAGCCTGCAGGGCTACGATGCCACCCAGTGTGATTCACATAGGGCACACTCCAAGCCACCCCCTTACATCTGTGCACTAATGGTGCACCCAAACACCTCCAGCAAAGCCTGCAGGGCTACAGTGCCACCCAGCCTGAATCACATAGGACACAATGCAAGCACTACTCCTTACATCTCTGTGCCCATGATGCAGCCACACACCTCCAGCAGAGCCTGCAGGGCTACAGTGCCACCCAGCCTGAATCACATAGGACACAATGCAAGCACAACTCCTTACATCTCTGCTCACATGATGCAGCCACACACCTCCAGCAGAGCCTGCAGGGCTACAGTGCCACCCAGCCTGAATCACATAGGACACAATGCAAGCACAACCTCTTACATCTCTGCTCACATGATGCAGCCAAACACCTCCAGCAGAGCCTGCAGGGCTACAGTGCCACCCAGCCTCAATCACATAGGACACAATGCAAGCACAACCCCTTACATCTCTGCTCACATGATGCAGCCAAACACCTCCAGCAGAGCCTGCAGGGCTACAGTGCCACCCAGCCTCAATCACATAGGACACAATGCAAGCACAACCCCTTACATCTCTGCTCACATGATGCAGCCAAACACCACCAGCAGAGCCTGCAGGGCTACAGTGCCACCCAGCCTCAATCACATAGGACACAATGCAAGCACAACCCCTTACATCTCTGCTCACATGATGCAGCCAAACACCACCAGCAGAGCCTGCAGGGCTACAGTGCCACCCAGCCTCAATCACATAGGACACAATGCAAGCACAACCTCTTACATCTCTGCTCACATGATGCAGCCAAACACCTCCAGCAGAGCCTGCAGGGCTACAGTGCCACCCAGCCTCAATCACATAGGACACAATGCAAGCACAACCCCTTACATCTCTGCTCACATGATGCAGCCAAACACCACCAGCAGAGCCTGCAGGGCTACAGTGCCACCCAGCCTGAATCACATAGGACACAATGCAAGCACAACCCCTTACATCTCTGCTCACATGATGCAGCCAAACACCTCCAGCAGAGCCTGCAGGGCTACAGTGCCACCCAGCCTCAATCACATAGGACACAATGCAAGCACAACCCCTTACATCTCTGCTCACATGATGCAGCCAAACACCACCAGCAGAGCCTGCAGGGCTACAGTGCCACCCAGCCTCAATCACATAGGACACAATGCAAGCACAACCCCTTACATCTCTGCTCACATGATGCAGCCAAACACCACCAGCAGAGCCTGCAGGGCTACAGTGCCACCCAGCCTGAATCACATAGGACACAATGCAAGCACAACCCCTTACATCTCTGCTCACATGATGCAGCCAAACACCTCCAGCAGAGCCTGCAGGGCTACAGTGCCACCCAGCCTCAATCACATAGGACACAATGCAAGCACAACCCCTTACATCTCTGTTCACATGATGCAGCCAAACACCACCAGCAGAGCCTGCAGAGCTACAATGCCACCCAGCATGTTTCACGTAGGACACAATGCAAGCACACACCCTTACATCTCTGCACCCATGATGCAGCCACACACCTCCACAGAGCCTGCAGGGCTACAATGCCGCCCAGCCTGAATCACATAGGACACAATGCAAGCACACACCCTTACATCTCTGCACCCATGGTGCAGCCACACACCTCCAGCAGAGGCTGCAGGGCTACAATGCCGCCCGGCATGAATCACACAGGACACAATGCAAGTACAACTCCTTACATCTCTGCACCCATGATGCAGCCACACACCTACAGCAGAGCCTGCGGGGCTACAATGCCACCCAGTGTGAATCACACAGGACACAATGCATGCACACCTCCTTACATCTCTGCACCCACGATGCAGCCACACACCTAAAGCAGAGCCTGCAGGGCTACAGTGCCACCCAGCCTGAATCACATAGGACACAATGCAAGCTCACCTCCTTACATCTCTGCTCACATGATGCAGCCACACACCTCCAGCAGAGCCTGCAGGGCTACAGTGCCACCCAGCCTGAATCACATAGGACACAATGCATGCACACCTCCTTACATCTCTGCTCACATGATGCAGCCACACACCTCCAGCAGAGCCTGCAGGGCTACAGTGCCACCCAGCCTGAATCACACAGGACACAATGCAAGCACAACTCCTTACATCTCTGCACCCATGATGCAGCCACACACCTCCACAGAGCCTGCAGGGCTACAATGCCGCCCAGCCTGAATCACACAGGACACAATGCAAGCACAACTCCTTACATCTCTGCACCCATGATGCAGCCACACACCTCCACAGAGCCTGCAGGGCTACAATGCCGCCCAGCCTGAATCACACAGGACACAATGCAAGCACATACCCTTACATCTCTGCACCCATGGTGCAGCCACACACCTCCAGCAGAGGCTGCAGGGCTACAATGCCGCCCGGCATGAATCACACAGGACACAATGCAAGTACAACTCCTTACATCTCTGCACCCATGATGCAGCCACACACCTATAGCTGAGCCTACAGGGCTACAATGCCACCCAGCATGTTTCACGTAGGACACAATGCAAGCACACACCCTTACATCTCTGCACACATGATGCAGCCAAACACCTCCAGCCGAGCCCTGTCCCAAGACCCTAGTATTCCAAGGTACCAGCCAACCCTAGACTACCAACCATAAAACTGTTAAGGCCCCCAATCGATCAGAAAAAATCAGAAAGCAGAGCCAAGCTGCCTCACCATTAGGTCATGTGATTTGTACTGCGAGGTCCGGGAGGGTTGAAACAACAAATCTAAAACGAGGTTGGGGAGACTTGGAGCGGCACCGGCACATCTGGGGTCGAGCTGGAGTTTGTAGATCGTGGTGACCTCGAGATAATCCTCCAAGTCCGTGTCTGCAGTACCAGGTGCACTGCAAGTTAGAGATACAGAATATATTGTTTTTTTATACCTAAATTGCCAATTATTTATTTATTTATTTATTTTATTTGTATATGGTATACAAAAACCGTTACAAACATTGCTTATAACCATGATGTTGTTACATACAATTGAATTAATGACTTCTGACATTTGGTATCCTAAAAACGCATGTTAAAAAATGTAGGTCACAGTCTCTTCCAGTACTGTGTGGAAAATAGAAAATATGCAAAAATGTGATGATAATACATAACACTGTACTTTCAAACATTGAGACCTGTGGGAGCATAATTAAAATAGGTTAAGCAACTAAACTTAATAACACACACAGTCCTACTATTGTAATTCCGAAAATTCTAATATTACACATTCTAGGACATGTTAATAACATATCTATGGTCAGACTACCGCAGTGCTTTACTAATGTAAACAACTTTGTGTGCAGGTCATTTAAACATACTGCTAAGCGTTCTCCAGTAACAAAAGTTCATTATTAATTATGTTCACGAAACGTGTAAGTGATAGGACCAAAGAGACATTTTCTCCCCACATACATCAGAGCCAAAGAGAATTCCTTTAGAGACTGGTTTCGCCAGTGATGTATTTTCCAAGGGCAAGCACTCTTGCAGATTTAAAATGGGGACACGAAATGACAAGATGTTTCAAAGTTTCACATTGATTCCTGCAGAGACAAAATCTACAGGTAAGATCTGATTTTACAACATCTTTCGATCCCCAATGTTTAGTTCTTTCATTAGTGTGAAATTGGTTCTGTTTGAATCTGATGTACAAGGCACAAGCCTTTTCACAAGGAAACCAAAGTAGATAAGACCATCCCTGACTTCTCTTTTTAATAAAACTAGCGTATTCCTTGTGCAAACTATATTTATTGAGAACTTCAATAGTGCACTTCAAATCAAAACCATAGAGTTTCTTTGGAACAAAGCTCGGACAGGTAATGAGATCTTGCTTATCCAAGTCTAAATTGTTAAAAAAAATTGCATTTTTTCACAAAACAATAATAGAGGCTGGACGAGCATCAGCGAGCATCTCCGGTAAATCGACAATGAACGAGTTTGATGGTGGATTAATAATATTTGACTAATTGTTCATCATTCTCCATTGATATTTTGAAGAAAAAAACTGAGACCAAGTTCATGTCTCAAAAATGGGGTTGGGAAGTGAATTGGCTAATCCCAAAGCTTGCTTCCAGATGCAGCCCTGAAGTAGACCTAAGAATTTGCTTAAGTCTACCAGACACATGTCAAGACCATACAAAAGGATTCGTTCCACCTTTAGAATATAGTTTATTTATTTATTTGGCATTTGTATCACGCACATAACCCAGATGCATCTAGGCGCTAAAACATAAGAAAATGGTTACATGAGAGAAGATTAGGATTTGCAGTTACAGTTGGACATGATGCAGATTTACAGATTGTAGATATAGAGATATTTAGAACATAGTGCAAGTAAAGATATTCAAAAGCAATCAAGGCAAGTATGACTGAACTTATGCCCACAGTGATAGGTGTGTGGATGAGCCTACTATTTTCAGAGTGAAGAAGGGTGGTGGTTAGGAGAGAACAGTCACTTGTTCCGAGAACAGTCAGATCTCGGTCTCCAGAATCAATGTTGGGGATCTTGGTTGAAGAGTCAAGTTGTCAAGCATTTTCAGAAAGACCAGAGGGATGGGTTGTTTATTAGTTGAGGTGGCAAGGTGTTCCACAGTTTGGCCGCTACTATGGGAAAACTGGACCCCCGGCTTTCTCTCTTTTGTATCTAGGTGTGGCAATGAGGTTATCATATGAAGTTCGGGTAGGTCTGTTAGACTGAGTTTTGACTATTTTATTATTTAGGTAGGCTGGTGCATTGTTGGCGAGACATTTGTGGGGGATGGTGAGGATTTTAAATGTTATCCTGTCTTGGACAAGTAGCCAGTGAATATGTCGTCTGATAGACGAGATATGCTCATTCTTGGGTATATTCATTGCAGCCCTAATAGCGTTATTTTGTACTATTTGGAGTTTTATTTATGTTTCTGGTGCTAATATCTGCAAATAGGGAGTTGCAGTAATCTATCTTTGAGAGGATTAATGCTGTTGCTAATGTGATGCTATTGTCTGACGATAGGAAAGGTCTGCTAAGTCTGATAAGTTTAGAGGTGTAGGCTGCTGACGAAACAATGGTGTTAACCTGCCTAGTAAGTGTGAGAGACAAGTCTATGTAGACCCCCAAAGTTTTTATTTCGTTGGCGGCATTGATAGTATTGCCATCAATAATGAAGGAATTGTAATGTTTGGTGAGATTATATACCTTGTTTTGGTTTCCTATTAGAATTAACTCTGTCTTGTCATCATTGAGGCATAATCCATTTTGCGCCATCCAGGCCTGAATGGCAAGATAGATTTTATTGATATTCTCCGAGTCTGTATCATAGCAGACTGTGATAGGTGTGAGTGATTGTGTATCGTCCGCATAATTGGTATATGTAAGGCCCATTTTGTCTAGTTTGTCGAATTATAATTTTGTAAAGGTATTATACAATGGTGGTGAAACGCAAGAGCCTTGCGGTACGCCACATGTTACTGGGGCTGGTGTGGCTGTTGATGAGGTGGAGAAAACTCTCGTCCTACGATTGGACAAAAAGGGTTCAATCCATTTGACGGCTTCAGGAGAGAAGTGTACAGCAGTTTTGAGATGGTTGCATACAATATTATGATTGACCAGATCAAAAGCTGCAGAGAGGTCTAGTAGGAGAAGGATACAAAGATCTCCTCTATCCTTAAATTGGTCCATTTGTATCTTTAGGTCCAATAGGGCCGTCTCTGTTCCGTGTCCAGGTCTAAACCCAGATTGTCTCAGTCCTAGAAGTTGTTTGTAATCTCTTGCAGGCATAACAGAAAATGTACAATATTTTCTGAAAATGATTTTCATCTGTGAGATTAGTGGTCTTCGTTTTGATTGAGAGAATTCCTCCACATGGTTATTGATGAGATGTATATATCTAGAGAAGGTAGATACATTTGCAGCAGCACATCCCAATTAAGTCATTCGTTTAAAGAAATTCAATTTATTCAAAGACCACATTTCAAAAATCGATTAAACAAATTACAAACTTTCAATATAAATGACATATAAATTCATACAAAATATAAACTACTAAAAATAAAGTACTAGTGAAAAACATTTCTTGTAACTAGATTCCAGCAATTCTGTATTCATACAGATATAACGTATAACAACCTCAGGATAGAATCTCAGTTTGCTATTCAACTGTGGCTTAGTTCATACCGATGCAGATGGTCATCTGGTACAAACAATTTTCCTAGATCTTTCTCTCCCTCTAAAGAGGATCTAGGAAATTTGTTTGAGAGAGAGAAAAATATAGTACAATTGTGGAAGAATATGGACAGTAGAGGCTGGGACCAATGGCCTGGAATCCCGTATGGAGCAAGTAGCCTACGTATATGGTCGCAAACATCAGCCATTTGCATTTGTAACCTATGTAATTTACGTAATTGATGATACTGTGTGTTCTCTTAAGGTACTGCTCATGTTGATTTTGACAGAACGTTCCATGGCAGCAGTGTTCTTTGCTGGGTCATCTTATTTTTGTGGATTAAAATTGTGTTCTCCTTGCAAGAGATGTGCTGCCATTTTTCCCTAGTGGGTTGCATTTTTTCTGGTATGAGCATTGAGGGGCTTCTCTACAACACATTGTAAGTAGGCAGAGGGCAAAAGGGGTGCCATTGGGCACTGTGACAGGCTCAGGTCATAACACAGTGAACATGCCAGGCTTTTTGTGCATTCTGATGCCCGCAGTTGTGTGGATAATGTCTCATCTTTGGTCTTCTATTCCCCACTGCCTCTTTTCCTTCTTGTTCACCTACCAGTCCTACATCTTCTGCCTCATTGATGTCCGTATTTCACCCTCTCATTGATGAAGATATCTCCTCTGCCTTAGGTAGGGCTTATCACACCTCTTCCCCTGATGATCCCTGTCCTTCCCTTCTTATTATGTTTACTCTACACTTCTTTCCTTTCTCACTGTCCTTTCAATACTTCTCTCCCATCTTCCACTATTCCCTCTAATTTCAAGCATGCATCAATGCCTCCTCCTCATCGGCACACCTTTACTATCCTTTCCCCTCACTCTCTGGCCGCCCTCCCTTGGCCCTCCTCCTACCCCCACTTGCGAGACTAAGAACCTCTGGTTAATCTTTGACTCCACAGTTTCCTTCTCCGCCCACATCTCTGATGTCTCTAAAAAGTCAAAATTCCTACTGCACCTCCTCAGCGATACCTTGCCTTTCCTCTCCTTCCCCTAGAAGCTCATGGTCTCCCAAGCTCTGGTTCTCTCTAGGTTGGACTATTGTAACAGCCTCTTTCTAAATCTACCTGCCTCTACACTCCGCCCACTCAGCTCTGAAATCTCCCCATTGGCTCCCAGTGGATGCAAGGATTAAATTCAAAACCCTCTGCATTGTCCACAAGGCTTTCTGGGCCCTGGATCCAAAATACCTTCAGCTATCCTTCCGCAAATACCTCCCCTCTTGAACTCTTTGCTCCTCTACCTCTAACTCCCTCAGGGTTAGTCGTTTTTTAAAGAAACGGGTCAGAGTAGATCTGTGTTTGGCTGGGTCCTCCCTCTGGAACAGCCTCCCTGCCACTCTAAAACTTGAGGAGAACCATCTCCGGTTCTGAGAGCACATCAAGACTTTCCTCTTTACTTCTCCCTTTGCTCCCCCTCTCCCCTGATGATCTGTTCTCTCTTGGCACCCTGCACCTGGCCACCCTCTGTCATCCAGGCCCAGGTACCTGCCACCCTCCCGCACTGCCTCCGGGCCACCCCTTGCACTGGGGTCTGTAATGTACCCATACAGTCCCCCCCCTTTTTCTTCCTGCACTTATCTGACCTAACCTGTCTGCTGCCTTAAACCCAGCACTTGCCAATTGCTGGCTGCACTACCACTGTTTGTTGCCTTTATTATTTATTTATGTATTATTTATCTGTTTCTCCTTTGCTCCGCACTTTCCACTTCTCCCTCCTTCCATGTACTTTTCCCCTCCCCCTCGCCCATGCACTTGCGCGTTCTCAATGTCAAAGGGCCTAGTAAGATCGTTGTTTTGTTCTCCCATCTTCCCCTCCATTGCCTTATCGCGCTCTGAAACTCTTGTGTATGAGTGTGACAGAAATAAAATATCAATATCAATATTCCTATCTTGAGAAAACCTACACTTGATCCCTCCTTGCCTTCGAATTACGCCTCATTTCTCTTCTACCTTTTTTTTCAAAGCTTCTCAAGCATTTAGTTTATTCACAAGTTTTCTCTTTTATCAACCTGCACTCTTTCTTACCTTCTTTTCAGTCAGGCTTTAGGCTATGCCACTCCACTGACATTGCTCTCTTGTCTGTCACTAATTCGCTATGCACCTCCCACAATTCTCTAAGCTCTCCTCTCTCTTGGTACTTCTCGATCTTTCGGCCGCATTTGACACAGTCAACCACACTATCCTTCTCTCATTCTCTTTTTGAGCTGAGTTTGGTGACTCTATTTCCAACTGGTTTTATTGTTACCTCTCAGGACGCACTTTCTCTGTCTCCTGGACTGGTCACTCTTGCACTATTCTGCCTCTATCACATGGTGTCCCTCAGGGCTCTGTCCTTGGCCCCTGCCTTTTTTCCCTCTATACCTCTCCTATCAGCTCTATTATCTACTCATTTGGCTTTTCTTATCACCTCTATGCAGATGATTTGTAAATCTTTCTTTCTTTCAATTCTTTCACTGACTCGCTTCCCTCTTCCTTGACTGCCTGTCTTCTTGCTATTCAGTCATGAATGCCTTCTCACTATCTGCACCTTAATGCCTAAAAAATGGAACTTCTATTGTCCCCTTCTTTTACTATTATCCATTTATTACCTCCCTGTTCAGTCTTGTGTCCGCCTTCTATTCTTTCTACTTCTCGTTTGGCCCGTAATCTTGTTACCATTTTTCATTCTTCATTTTCTGCTTACATCTCTCCTATCGCCCATTCTTCCCGCTATGAACTGTTTTATATTCATAAAGCTCGCCGGTTTCTTACATTCTCTTCTACCAAACTATGTAGCAGGTTTGGGTCGAGGTGTTTGGATGCACCATTAGTGCACAGATGTAAGGGTGTGTGCTTGGAATGTGTGCTATGTGAATCATGATGGGTTGCATCATAGGTCTGCAGGCTTTGCTGGAGGTGTTTGGGTGCACCATGGGAGCAGAGATGTAAGGAGATGCGCTTGGAATGTGTCTATGTGAATCACACTGGGCGGCATTGCAGCCCTGCAGGCTTGGCTGGAGGTGTATGGCTACACCATTAGTGCACAGATGTAAGGGGGTGGCTTGGAGTGTGCCCTATGTGAATCACACTGGGTGGCATCGTAGCCCTGCAGGCTTGGCTGGAGGTGTTTGGATGCACCATTAGTGCACAGATGTAAGGGGGTGGCTTGGAGTGTGCCCTATCACACTGGGTGGCACTGTAGCCCTGCAGGCTCTGCTGGAGGTGGGTGGCTGCATCATGGGTGCAGAGATGTAAGGAGTTGTGCTTGCATTGTGTTCTGTGTGATTCATGCCGGGCGGCATATTAGCATTTATTTAGGGTTAGTAACATCAAGCAGGGGTAGCTTAGTGCACTCCCTGCAGGGAAAGAGTTAGGGTTGCATTAACTGCACAATACAATAAATAGCTCTGGTGAAGCTTTTCTGTTCCTCAGTCTGTTTTGTGTGTTATAGTACTTTTTGGTAACAGAAAGGACATATACCCGCTTCTCGAGGTAATGTGGAGTTGAGGCAAATCCCTGTGTGTTAGTTGGCATCATAGCTCTCCAGGCTCGGCTGGAGGTGTTTGGGGTCATCATGGGTGCAGAGATGTAAGGGGGTGTCCTTGGCATGTGTGGAATGTGAATCATGCAGGGTGGCACCTGTGAGGCCCGAGAAGCTAGATTATGATAAGCACTATATATAAAGTACAACGTTCCCCATCCCCATAGCTTCTTGGTACTGATGAGTCTCATGGAGGTGAAGGTCTTTGGGTGGGTTGCCCTGAGGTAATATTTCTCCTGGGTGCAGCGGCTGTGCTACACCCCCTTTACCTTGGAGTATGATGTAAGTGCGTCTTTGGCTCCGGACAGGTTCAGATGTAAGGTCTTCCCGAATCCTGAGTGTCAGCGTTGGCATCAGCATTATATTCTAATGGCTGTACAGGCTGTAATTCATAATGAAAGATGTACATTTCTCAAAGTGGCGTACCAAAGTGATTGCATCATCTCTTGGACTAAAGGGGGTCAACAGGTACTGAATTGGAGAGGTATATTGTCCTTAATGACTGACTCCGCTAGAAGCGCCAAAACCGGAAAACAAACACGTTTCACATCATCACTCTTTGTTGCCCCTGAGTTATCCTAATGGTCTCAATTAGCTTGTGCCTGTTAAGTCCAATTTTGGGGATACCTATTCCTAGGCATTGGCCGAAGCGTTAGAGACTATTGTTTGTTTGCTTGTTTGTTTGTTTATTTATTGTGCGCACCGGACCCTGAGGTAGCAGGGCACATTTGACAAGAGGGCTTACAACTTGGTTACAGAAGTTACAATATACAGAAAAAAGAAGAAAAGAGTTTGGGAAGATGGACTCAAATGCGCTAACCCCTTAAATAAATATATACAGGCGAGTCTTAACAGTCTTGTAGATTTTATTAGTGTTTATTCACACTAATAATTTTTATTTTCCTTTTATGATTTCAAAAAAACATTCTAGATAATGCTGCACACCAGTATAGAGTAATTCATATGGTTCAATGAATCAAATATTTCTCTTTCTCTTTCAATGAGTCAAATATTTTCATATATTACTCTCTCAAAATGAATCAAATATTTCTCTCTCTCGACACGTGTTTCCCCATTGTTACTCTCAATGGTTCTTCAGGAGAGGAAGTTTTAGTACTAAAAAGAAAAGAAAAAGAAGCCAGATTCTTTTTTAATAATGCTTTGGAGTTTTTTACCCAAATAATAATTGTATTAATTTCTACAAAGACTCACCGTTCTGATTTTCTGTTTGTTAACATATATCCTGTTCGTTTTTCCAAAAAAAAAATTTATGTAATGTTCATCGGGCTATTTAGCTTAATTTAATCTGTAGAATATGGATCCAGGTTTAGGCTGTAAAAGGAAGAATGGGGGAAGAAGACAAGATAATTGCTTCTTGTTTTCAGTCTATAAAGAGCGAAGAGCATGGTCTTTGAGAAAGGTTCTAATTAGATTTAAAGCATGGAGGGTACAGGCTTCTCATTTGCTTACCTTATTTCCTTGGTATTCTTGATGAAATTTTGTGGTCCTGTGCCGTGATAAGCACCCAAATGTGAGGATGTCTAACTGGAACTGATTCTGGCTATTTATTGCCGCGATCGTGATGTGATGATGTCATCACGCCACACCCACGTGATTCCGTGTGGCACGATGACATCATCACGCACGTATTCGTAACCCGGCGGCCATTTTAAAATAAGCTAAGGTACATTCAAAGATTCTTTACCAGTATGGTTTTTATGGTAAAGGAAAAAAAGGCTAAATTATTTTGTTTCTTAGCAACACGCTAGTTTTATTTAGCGTTTGGTGAGAAGAGCCAAGAACGTTCATTTTAAGGGGCCATTTGTTAAATAAATGATTAGAGATAATCTTTCTGTGCCCTCATAATTTAGTGCGACACAATTACGTAGATACGCACAAATTCTTCAAACGTTTCTAAAGCAAATGTTAGGATAGTCATCCAGGTATTTTTGTAGACTGGAGTCTGTCATAAGGATGTTCCAATGCTTTCTGAGTATTTTTCTGATCCGGCAAGATTTTGTGCTGAAGGTGGTTATGAATGGAGTTTTAGGGATTGTCTTTGTTGATTTTGGTTTATCTTCCAATAGAGAATCTCTAGAAACCAATTCCGCTTTGATAATTGCTTTTTTTATGGTTTTCATTCCATACCCTCTCTGTAGAAATTTTTGATGAATATGACAAAGGTTTTCTCAGAAAGCATTGGAACATCCTTATGACAGACTCCAGTCTACAAAAATACCTGGATGACTATCCTAACATTTGCTTTAGAAACGTTTGAAGAATTTGTGCGTATCTACGTAATTGTGTCGCACTAAATTATGAGGGCACAGAAAGATTATCTCTAATCATTTATTTAACAAATGGCCCCTTAAAATGAACGTTCTTGGCTCTTCTCAGCAAACGCTAAATAAAACTAGCGTGTTGCTAAGAAACAAAATAATTTAGCCTTTTTTTCCTTTACCATAAAAACCATACTGGTAAAGAATCTTTGAATGTACCTTAGCTTATTTTAAAATGGCCGCCGGGTTACGAACACGTGCGTGATGACGTCATCGCGCCACACAGAATCACGTGGGTGTGGCGTGATGACATCATCACGTCACGATCGCGGCAATAAATAGCCAGAATCAGTTCCAGTTAGACATCCTCACATTTGGGTGCTTATCACGGCACAGGACCACAAAATTTCATCAAGAATACCAAGGAAATAAGGTAAGCAAATGAGAAGCCTGTACCCTCCATGCTTTAAATCTAATTAGAACCTTTCTCAAAGACCATGCTCTTCGCTCTTTATAGACTGAAAACAAGAAGCAATTATCTTGTCTTCTTCCCCCATTCTTCCTTTTACAGCCTAAACCTGGATCCATATTCTACAGATTAAATTAAGCTAAATAGCCCGATGAACATTATATAAATTTTTTTTTTGGAAAAACGAACAGGATATATGTTAACAAACAGAAAATCAGAACGGTGAGTCTTTGTAGAAATTAATAGAATTATTATTTGGGTAAAAAACTCCAAAGCATTATTAAAAAAGAATCTGGCTTCTTTTTCTTTTCTTTTTAGTACTAAAACTTCCTCTCCTGAAGAACCATTGAGAGTAACAATGGGGAAACACGTGTCGAGAGAGAGAAATATTTGATTCATTTTGAGAGAGTAATATATGAAAATATTTGACTCATTGAAAGAGAAAGAGAAATATTTGATTCATTGAACCATATGAATTACTCTATACTGGTGTGCAGCATTATCTGGAATGTTTTTTTGAAATCATAAAAGGAAAATAAAAATTATTAGTGTGAATAAACACTAATAAAATCTACAAGACTGTTAAGACTCGCCTGTATATATTTATTTAAGGGGTTAGCGCATTTGAGTCCATCTTCCCAAACTCTTTTCTTCTTTTTTCAATGTAATATCTGTGTAGCAGCCACGCAGAATTGGGAAGTTCTCATGCAGATAACCCTTTCAAACTTCCTAAACCCATCTCTTCACAAAGATAATAAGCAGTCGCCAAGGAACCACCTCTTTACCAAAGGCTGTTAAGATTGATTGTTTTCTTTACAATATACAGAGCATGGACAAAACACATTTTCTTAGCTCCACAGGGTGAAGGTAAGGCAGTAAAGTACATATACAAAATGGTACGCAGATAGCAGGTCATCATATAGCTGACGTTTACAAGATAGCAACTCTTTATCAGGTACAGTACATGTGGTGGGTGCGTGGGGAGAGTGCGGGTTACATAGCATTCTCAATGAGCCATTTCATTGTGTCCTTTCTGAATTTGTTGAACGTTTGGTCAGATCTGAGAGCGTGAGGTAGGGAATTCCACAATTGAGCTGCCCTGATTGGGAAGCTGGACCCTCCAATAGTGGTCAGTTTAAATCTAGGCACTAGAAGGCAGTTGGGACTGACTGTTCTTTTTGATCTAGTGGAGATTTTTCTGGTAAAACGTTCTGTTAGGTAACGAGGGGCTTTGTTATTTAAGCATTTGTGGATGAGGGAGGCAGATTTGAGGTTAATTTTTTCTTGGGTAGAGAGCCATTTGTGTTTCCGTCTTATTTCAGAAATATGTGCTCTTCTAGGAATACTTTGTGCCGCTCTGAGTGCATTATTTTGGAGCACTTCTATTCTGTTGCTAGTTTGTTTAGTTGTGTATGTAGAGGGAGTTGCAATAATCTAATTTTGATAGGATAAGCGCTCTGGAGAGGATTAGGCAACTGTCATCTGATAGGAATTGTTTCCCAGCTCGTATTAATTTACATGTATAGGCCGTGGTTGAGGCCAGTGAGTTTACCTGTTTGGTGAGGGATAGGGTCGAGTCAAGGTAGAAACCTAGCGTTTTTACTTCTCTGGCGACCTTGATAGTGTTCCCATCGATGATGAATGCTGAGTAATTTGGGTTGAGTTTAGAAATGCAAGCAGCGGTGCCCATGATGATAAGCTCCGTTTTGTCATCGTTCAGGCATAGGCTTATTGCTTAATTGTATTTTATTTAATTTTTTTGAGCGCTTGACACCTAAGCCCTGAACATAGTAGAAACGATACAATAAAAATGAACAAGTGAGAGAAAACAAACCAACAGGTCAGTGTGAGAGATGATGAGCGTTGAGAGGGTAAAGAGGCTATGCAACGTAGGAAGAAAGGGTTAGAGTTCCAATTTTTAGGGGCAAGAAAAGCAAAGGAGAGGAAGCAGGATGACGCACAGGGGAAACAGGGAACAGTTAAGAAAAACAGGGTTTAAGAGCTGAGCTGAGCGGGCGGGTAGGGGAGTAGAAAGAGATTAAGAAGTAGAGATAATGAGAGGCAAGGCCATAGAGACATTTGAAGACAATACAAAGAAAGTTAAAGAGTAGGCGAGTTTCAAAATGAAGCAAGTGTAGAGAGTGAAGAGCAGTTGCGGGGGGGAAAGTGTGCAACGAACCCGAATGGATGAATGATAGATGGAACGAAAAGAAGCTACATGAGATGCCGGAAGACAAGTGAGGTGAACAGACAGTAAAAGTTTTGTTGGTTGGCATAGGGAAGCAGAGAGTCGTAAGTAGAGCGGAGAAAAGATGAAAGGGACAGATTAGTTGATTTCCCAGACTTGCCCCAACGCCACTCAGCCTGTTGCAGTGAGTGGAGAGTGGACAGAGAGTCAGTGACATCCAAGGCTGAGAAGACGTGTACGATGAGGGCAAAAGCAGCAAAGGGATCAAACAAGTCTAGAGAATCAGTCAGGGTGTCTGAGAGTAGTGAAGAGGCCGAATCAGCAGAAAGAAAGGAAAACATATAGAGGGAAGAGTAGAGACAGTAGCAGAAGAAAAGCAAGAGATATCTAAGAGTCGAAGCTCCTGGGGACGGAAAGTAATTTTCTTCTGCTACTTAATCCCACTGTCTTTCATCTCCTTTCTGTTTTTTTGTATTTAAACATTCTGGGCCTCATTACAAATACATCGGTCCGGACTTAACGCTGCCGGTATAACCATACCGGCACCGTTTCCGCCCAATCATGACCTGCGGACCCGGAAATAGCACCACCTCCAACCGCCACTGCGGAGTTTAGGCTCCCCTAAACTCTGCCTGCACAGAAACCCCTCCGTTACCGGGTGGCTATACTAAACACTGCGAGCATCACAACTAGCGCGGACAAGAAAACACTGCCTGAAAAATGGTGTTAAAACCGTGATCACGGTGGCGGTACCGCCGCCACCGCGAACATGACGTTAAACCGTGCCTGCTGACCTGAATCAGGGCACAGGTGCACCAAATCAGCCCAGCTGGCCCAGCAGGCCACTGGCAGCCTACAAAAGGGCCACATCCAGCCCAACACAAAACAGAACCATTCAGGCAGCAGCTCTAGTAGCATTGGGACTGGACCTACTCAACCAACAGGCAGCACTGCACATGATGGCAGTAATGGTGCAGAGGAGGAGGCAGAGGCGTAGGAGGCGGAGGCGGCAACCAGCTAACCCTGTACCTATGGCAAACCCCATTGTCCAGCCGGCACCACCCCGCAAGCAGCCTGCAATACCATGCATCAGGGCTTCTCCCTGGAACCTTACCCCAGGACAGATCCACACACTATACCGGCTGGACCGTCCAACAATCCTGTACATCACCGCCATGATAGAGGACGACATCAGCAGCCACATAGACACCCCCAATGCCACCCCCCCCCTGAAGGTTGTGTCTGTTCTGCATTACCTTGGCACCGGCACCTACCAACACACAGTTGGTGAGCTGCACGGCCTATCACAACCCTGTTTCTCCAAAATCCTGGTACAGGTAATGGATGCCCTGTTGCGCCATGTGTCGGAACAGATAGCCCTACCCAGTACCCTCCCCGAGGTTATTGGCACCAAGTTGGCCTTCCATGCCATAGCAGGCATGCCAAATTGCATAGGTGCAGTCGACTGCACCCACATTGAGCTGACAGTACCACGTGAAATTGAGATGGTGTTCCACAATAGGAAACAGTACCACTCACTGAATGTACAGATGGTATGTGATGCCACGCAACTGATAACACATTGCTGCGCACATTTCCCGGGCTCAACCCATGACTCAATGGTACTGCGGAATTCCACATTGCCACGGTACATGGAACGCTATACCGGACAAAGCACATGGCTATTGGGTGAGTACAGCTGCCAATGCACCGACCCTGTGGAAGTGATGTGTGTGTGTGTCCAGGGCAATGAGCAATGTGAGTGTGCTGCTGTGACTGCACATGCATCAACCCCCCCGGCCATCAACTGAATAGACAGTGAAACCTAAACATCACAAAGCACATGACAGGTTACCACAGTGTGCCCGTACATACCCTGCCACATGACACACACAGCCAATACTATCACTGTCCCATACGCTTGGAGCCACTGCAAACACCCACCCACAATAAGCAACACTTCCCTCACAATGCACATGATGCCTGTACATGAGACGTCCTGCATCGACCACTTCATCACGGTGGACTGACTCTGCCATGTGTGCACATCACTGCACAATGCTATACTCACAAGCCAATGTCACCCGCAGGGCAGAGTACACATGCACACCAATGCGTTGGTCAATGTCCAGTTGCCAACGTCCTCTACGATGGTCAAAGAACAGAACCACCCACCGATCCAACCACTGCATGCCACATATGCATGAATGAACAATGACACAAGATTGCACTGCATCTGATGAAGACATGATACCACAAACACTGACATGTCCCCCCCATCTACATCCCATGTAGGTGATGCTGGTTATGCACTCGCGCCATGGCTGATGACGCCTGTACGGAGGCCAAGGAACAGGCATGAAGAGGCGTACAACAGGGCACATGTCCGCACACGTGGAATGATTGAGAGGACATTTGGACTGCTGAAGGCCCGGTTCGGCTGTTTGAGCAGATCTGGCGGATCACTGCTGTACAGCACAGTGAAGACGGGTAAAATCACGCTTGTTTGTGCCATGCTGCACAATCTCTGCCTGCGCAGGAACATTCCAATGCCTCCAGACGCAGATGATGAAGATGGGGATGGGGATGGAGATGGGGATGGGGATGGGGATGGGATGGCACAACCTCCTCCTGGGGGTCCACTAGATGGACAACGAGCATGGGATGAACTGATTCGCATTTACTTTTGAGAGACAGCACATTCACAGCATTGCATGGATATGGTGATGCCAATAAATTAATTGTTGTACTGCAAATGAAATGATGGATGTCCACTCATGTATGTTCTTTTGAAATGATGATATATTGAGTAAGTAAAAACAGGGAAGGAGGTGCAATGGTTAGGGAAGCTGTACACCCGTGCCCGCCCACCACCCAAACATACCCACCCCCAACAAGGCCCCAATATTCAAACCCCCTAATGGACCTCCCCCACCACCCAAACGTACCCACCCCCAACAAGGCCCCAATATTCAAACCCCGTAATGGACCTCCCCCACCACCCAAACGTACCCACCCCTCACACCCTTCAAGTCCACATGTGTCCTGCAGTGCCCGACATACATGCCATCACTTCCGTGTGCGCTTCTGTGCTTGTGCATCCTTGCCCGAGAGCCAGGTTAGCCGACTCGAGCACCTCCGTGGACTGGCAGTGGTGGAGCTGGATGAGGTGGTGGTATTGGATGGCACAGAATCAGGAATAGGTGGCATATGTGCAAGATTTGTCTGTTGGCCAATCAACATGGACTCTATGAGCCTGCAGGTGTTGTCATTGCCCCCCCTCACATGGCGTGCCAGGGTGACTATAGTGCTGGCAAAGTGTCCAATGGACCTTGAGAGGCGACGTACTGATGTGCTGTAGCACTCCCTCTGCAGCCTAGATTCCTCGAGCTGCCTCTCCACCAGCTGGGTGAGGGTAGCCTGCTGCTCCTCCATCCCCATAGGGCTCAATGGGAATGGGGAGCATGCTAACAATGGGCCTATTAATGACGGGCCCGTTGTTAGCATGCTGGACCGCTTGTGGAACCCGCGAAGGATGCCTGGTTTTACCAGGCGTCCTTAGCGGGTCCCGCGAGCGGACCACGTAATGAGGCGGTAGGGGGAGCGGGTCCCGCGAGCGGACCTCGTAATGAGGCGGTAGGGGGTTAACAGGGCCGGCAGTTCTACCGGCCCGGTTAACCCTCCTACCGCCTGGGTTGTAATGACCCCCATGGTCTGAAAATAATATGCTTGGAAGAAAGGTTCTGAAACTTGGGCTTGTCTGTTTGCAGAAGATTGTTTGGAATGAAGGACATGATGTGAAAAATAAGGATGCACCCTCACCCCCGAAACCAGGACGTCTGCTCACCACACTATGAATGTATATATGTTATCAGGAGTTAAACTGTTGAAAATAGCTTTATAGACCCGCCCCTGAGCCGTATCCAGTGTTATGGGCTAATGAACCTTGTTAAACTCCTTTGCTTCGCTAATGCCTTTAATTGGGTCTTCCTGGCCCATAATGCCCAGTATAGCCTCAGACTGAGTCTAAAAAGTTTATTTATAATCTGGGGGGAGTGATGTTGTACTCCCCCATTGGCCAATTTTCGGCCATTGATCCAGTATTGCTTGGAAAGACAATAAATGGCCTGGAAATTGGCTAGTGGAAGTGGGAGCTGCATGTCTCCCCTTGTCACCGCCGCTGGCATAACTGCCAGTGCACCGCTCCTCAGGTGAGAGAGAGCATTGTGCTGATAGTGGGTGGGAGATTGGAGCTTGCCAATAGTGGGGCTGTCAGCACAGCACTCCTGTGATGAGAGGAAGCACCACACTGACAGCTCTTCCCCTGGCAGTCTTCTCACCACAGCACTCCCTCTCATATCTGAGAGCCCCACCTCCAGCCCTGTAGTGTTAAGTCTGCCCGGGCAGCACCTGACAGACATGGCCCAGGCACAGTAAATCCCCTGCTCCCCAAGTCCTCCTCTATACCTTATAAATGTTGGGGATGGATGGCTCTGCCCCTTTGCTGAATGTATGCTGGTCTGCAACTGGCTGATGCAGCCCGATTTCTCCTTTATCACCACCACACTGCCACTCACCTTGCTGGGCTGCACCAAGCAGACGCAGCCTGGCTGCAATCGCAGCCTGTCCCTCCTGCCTTCCTTAATATGTTGAACATGGTTGCTGTGTCCAGTTGGTCCCCAGCAACCACAACAAGCAGATTGCTTTTTTAAAAGACCCAACAGATTATAATAGCTTTATAGACTATGCCTTCTGGCCGTACCAAGAGTTATGGGTCGGTAAATGCCCTTGCCGCGCTCAGACCGAAAACACGGTCTTGGAGTGTGGTCCCAAAGGGAAATCCGAGAAAAATACAAAATTAATCAAAAGGAGAGTGTACACATTCAAGAAGGAGCACAGCTTTATTGTTCAAATCAGCTGGGAGAAAACAGACAGGTTGGTAGAAATCAACTGGAAAAAAATGTTCTCAACCCCACCCATCTGGGCTACAATATTTATGCAACAAAATCTCTCATTAGCATAATCTACATAAGTTACATATTTGCGGCGTTTCTAATACATGATTGGATGCTAGTCACTGATACCCTAAAGAATCCTGTACATTGTGCAGTCTGAGGTGGATAGAATCCATAACACCCCTTCATGATACTAAACATCCCACCCTTCAATGACATCAGCATGTGCTGAATGGCAGAACACTCTGAATTAGGATTTTCTGTCACAGTTCACTATACAGGTGTATAAGCTGGTGAAAGCTAATTGAACCCTTGTGCCTGGAGACAGCAAGAGCGTTCCACCAACCCGGACCAGTGATGTGCTGTACAGACAACATCAAGGCCACAAACATTGTTGCACCCCTGGAACATGAATAATGTCCCTCTGTTTTTCTCCCTCTTCTCTCGCCTCTCTGCACTTGCCTCGTCCTCACCTCCCTTCTCACGCCTGGTGCCTGTTTGCCTAGGAAAAACTTGCAAGACACCGTTGCTACACAGTAATTCCTGCTATATTATTAATTCTACCATGGAAACTTTTCCTGGGTCTGCATCTGCACAGCACCTTGGCCTTCAAATTATCTTCTGGGAGCACTCCAGCTGGATTGCATTACCATGAGAAAATTCCTCCCTTTCAACGTGAATTAAATCTGCTTGGTGTTGTGTCTGGGGTGTGACCTGGCGTGGAGATGTGGCGCAGTTGCAATAATGCACAGACACGGAGCTTTGCAACACACGTCCTGCTTTATTAAAATTCTACAAAAATTCTGCCTTGTCCCCTCCTCCCCAACCTGTCATTTACCTTCCCTCCCGTCACTTCCCTTCCTGCCCACCCGTGTCCATGAAAACGTCAACGTGACATCTCCCCCCATTTTAAACAGTTACCAGACTTTCACAACGGGTGGTCGTCTGGTGGGTTGGGCTACCCCATTACCTCGATCCACCGGTAATGCCGATTCCGAGCTCTCTGTTGCCGAGAACTGATGGGCACTGGGGAACATTCGCTGACTTCTTCCTCCACGCGAATGTCCGGAACTGAGTCCTCTGTGTCGTCGTGGTCTCCTTGGTATGAATCATCGGACACATAGTCAATGGGGGCAGTCACGTGCCCACTTAACTGTCTCAATCCTAGTGGGGGAATGCCCTTGAAGTGGGATGATTTTCGGGTGATGGACCCTTCTGGGCCTTGCGCTGGGACCGTGGTGCCTTTCTTTTGGGTGATCAGCAGGGGTTCCTCTTGAAACGCAGACGTGTGCTTGTGGGTCTGTGGTTGTTTCACTGCCACTACATCACCCACCTCGAGCTGGGGCATACTAGCTCCTCTGCGGGTGTACGCATACGCCTTCATGTGTGCCTTGGAGGCATCTCCCATTCACGCATCTCTTTGTCCATTTCCAGAGGGTTGCCAGCCCCTGAGGCTTGTGGGATGCGGGTTTGGATGTTCCTCCTGGACATTACGTCTGCAGGAATCCGGCCAGTGATGCTATGAGGCGTACCCAGGTAGTCTCTCATCAATGAATTCAGCACCTGCTCATAAGGCTGCCGGGTGAGCTTGGCTATCTGGAGCACTCTCTTTAGGTTGGCCATGAAAAGCTCTATCATGCCATTTGCTTGAGGGCAGAGGGGGGTTATCTTCCAGTGTGAAAATCCCAAGTAGTTCGCAAATTGGGTGGTAAACTGGTGCCTACTGAACGGAGGCCCATTGTTGGTTTTGAGCACCTTGGGAATCCCATATGCAGAGAAGATGCGATCGAGAGCGGGTATGACGTGATGAGCAGCTGTCGACGAAATTAGTTGGGCCTCGGGATATCGAGAGTATTCATCCATCATTGCAAGTACGTATTTGCCCCCTTCAATGGGTCCGAAGAAGTCAGCGGTCACAGCTTCCCATATTCACTGTGGGAGTTCCGACATGTTAAGGGGTTCCGGGTGTCGATTAGGAGTAATGAGGCTACACATGGGACAAGCTTTCAGGGCTTCCTCTACCCTGGAGTCCATATTGGGGAACCCGACCATTTGCCGGAGCATGCGCTTGGTTAACACCATTCCACAGTGGTTCTCGATGATCTTTGCCCTCAGGGACAGTGGGATCACCAGCTTGCAGTCCTTCAGAAGGAGGTGATCGTCAGATAGCGCTAGTTCGTGTTTTACTTGTGTGAGGCGCTCCACTTCACTGTGTATCTGGTCTCCAGCTGCTCTTCCTCTCTCCTTGGCCCTCCTCCACATTCCGGAGGCAAGTCCTTCACAAATGAATTGACAGGTGGGGTCATTTTTGCTTTCCCGAGATATCACTTCCGTGTCAATACCTTCCAGGGTGCTTTGATGAATCAAGTATCACATGTACCTGTCTGCCACAGAGGGTTCTGGTGCACACCCCTCCTGGGGCCTTCTGGATAAAAAGTCTGCTGGGTTTTCTCTCTTTCCTGGCCGATGAACAATCTCGAAGGCATAGTCCTGTAACCGTAATCCCCACCTAGCTATTCGAGGTGGCATTTTTGCCTATGGATTCTCATACAGGAATAGGAGAGCTTGGTGATCCATGATGACCCGAAATGGCTTCCCATACAAGAAGAGGTGGAAATATTTGCACGCCCATACCACAGCAAGACCCTCTTTCTCGGCTTGCGAGTAGGCCTGCTCAGCGGCGGACAAGCTTCTTCTTGCATATGCGATGATGTACTTCTGGGACGAATCCTTTAGGTCTACCTGAGCCAGAATGGCCCCCAGTCCCACGGGACTGGTGTCCACCGTTAGTTCCGTTTGGCGGCATGGGTCGTAGTACAACATGTTTTCTGCCCTGGCAACTCTTTTTCTAATGACTTTGAAGGCTTTCTGCCAGTCATCTGACCATAAGAATGTGGTATCTTGTGGAGTTAGAAGTCTTAGTGGCTCACTTACAGAGGAGAAGTCCTTGATGTAGCGGGAACAGTAGCTGGCCAAACCTAGGAAAGATTGCAGTTCGGAAACATTTGCCGGGGGTGAGGTCTCATTTAGAGCTGCCACTTTTTTGGGATCTGGTGTCATCCCTGTCTCCGAAAAGATATGTCCGAAGAACCTCAGAGTGCTCTTCCGGAACTCGCACTTTTCTCGGTTTACCGTGAGGTTTGCAGCTTCTAGCGCTTTGCAACTTCATCAGTGCCTCATCGTGCTTGTTGACATCCGTGCCGAAGATCAAGATATCGTCACTGTAGTTGAGGCAGTTCGTTATGTGTTTGATCACATTGTGCACCTCGGCTTGAAATATTTCTGTGGCCGAGGACACACCGAAACTTAACCTCTTGTACTGGAATAGACCCATGTGTGTGATGAAGGTGGTAATGTTCCTGCTTTCGGGCTTAATACGAGTTAGTGGTATCCCTTTTGCAGGTCCAGTTTAGAGAACACATTGGCTCCATTTAGCAGGTGGATCATGTCAGTGATGCACAGAGCCAGGTGTACCTCCCTCCGTAATGGCTTGGTTGGGGCGGCTCATGTCCACACATAGCCAGATGGCTTCCGACCCCTTCTTGGGAACGGGCACTATGGGAGACACGCAGGTGGTGGGGCCAGTTGCGGGTTCGATAATGCCCTGTTCGACTAGCTTGTGCAACTCGTCCTCCACTTTCTTTTGGATGGTTGTGAGAAAGTGATACAAATCTGCCTTTGGCCTACACCTAGTGGGCGACCATTCTCCTAGGGGGGTGTGGATCACTATGCCCCCCTGCTCTTGTATCGCAGGGCCTTTGTGCACTGTGTTATTCCTAGATTACTCCTATCTTACTCCAATGGACACATTAACATAAGACACAAAGAAAACACATGAATTGATTCAAAAATAGAAACACTTTTATTCATACATAGCAATGCATGATGCAAACACTACCAGAATGCAAATCTTGAATTTGCACCTTTTATGCTTTTGGTGCAAATCTACCAGCAATGCAATGACTCTAAGCCTTACAGGCTTCTAATGCAAGCAGTCTAATAGCCACACCATTTCTCTCCATTCCACACCATACTTCAAACTCTCTCTCTAAGACAAAGCCTGTCTGATTACCCCATCTATCGCTTTGTGTGAGTGTCTGTTCTAATTCCCCATGCACGTGGCTTATTCAGCAATACTCCCCTTTTTCCTCTTGTGTTGCTCTGTCTCACCTCTCCCGCTAACTCTGCAACCAGCCAGTCAGTCAGGGCCAGGCCTCTCTCTGCTAGATCCCTGCCAGATCTTATCAGCTCTGCTCAGAATGCTTCCCCAAAGCTTCTTCTCTCTCAGAGTCCTCCAAACATCTCTCCTGTGCCACCGCCAAACATCTCTCTTCCATCTCAGAGAGCAGCTCCATCCACAACTCCATCTCCAACAACTAGCATCTCGAACTACCAACTCCCTCTCTCCTCCGAGAGCAGACCAGCAGAGAGCAGCAACTACCTCAAATCTCAGAGCCTCACCTCTCATTATACTGTTCAATGACATATTCATATCCATGGTTACACTCGCTCTCTCTCTCTGTCATCAATTCTAAATCTGAGCAGTGCCTAAATGCAGTGCCTTAAGTGGCACTACAAATCGAGCCGGGGCTCATCGAGGGGGCGTGGGCTAACAGCGGGGCCTTGATGGCCCATTAGGCCACACCCCGGCTCAATGGGCTACTGGCACCCCTGCCAGGCAGCCTGTTGTTGAGATTAGCACCCCCCCCCTATGGGGGAGAGGGTGCTAATCTCTTCATTTATATTCTATAGGCTTGTCTGGCAGGGGACAGCGCCTCCCTATTCAGCCTTAATGGTGGTGCTGCCCCTCGCCATCTGGGGAGGGGCAGCGTCACCATCAAGGCTGAAAGGGTGAGGTTTTCTCCATAATGGTGGCGCCGGCACACGTGCATTACTTGATTAAAGGGATGCCTCGAAGGTGCGGCGCCACCATTATGGCTTAAAGGCATTTTTTTCTGAAGCCTGAAGCTCTCGCACACGAGCGAGAGCTTCAGGCTGTAGAAAAAAATGCCTTTTTGTGTAGTGGCCGGGGCTGCCAGGGGAAATTAGTGGGCCCCGGCATGGCCCCGCCTCAAAACAAAATTCCGGAGCCTGCCGGGGCCCAGCCCTGGCAGGCCCCGGCCCACTTAAAGCCCTGCCTAAATGTCTGTGATGCATGTACTGCACTTGTCCAATCACTGCGTGTTCTGGTCAATGTGACATGTTCTACATATCTATACCATATCTCCTTCTGTCTGCCTGTGGTACACCATCTCCTAATATTTCTCCATTCAAATCCCTCTATCCTTCTTCTGCATGTCTCTGCCTGCACAGCTCTCCCTCTCCATGGCGCTGCCTACCCCCACCTTTTCTCTGTCTGCGAAGCACCAGCCAGGCTGATAAAGCCTCCTTCTCCCTCTCAGACAAAGGTTGCGTTATCGGTCTGCCAAGCAAACTGTTTATGCATACTTGTACACTGTAACTCATAACAACACCTCCGCACTCCGCTACGCTTCTCTGTGTCTCAATGGAATGGCTTCATAATGCCATAGAAGCCAGCTACATGCTTTCTAGCATTTACTCTTTCTCTCGCAAACCCAAGAGCTATCTATAATGCCTCAATGCATATTCTAAGTGCACACTCAATGCATGGTCTCTCTACATGCATATATAATACATAACAACATATCTCTACATGTGTCTCTACAAATATAACGTGTCTCTACATGGCACTTCAAATATAACAGGCCTCATTCTATAACAAATTGCAAAAGCATACAAAGTGGCAGAATAATGTGGATAGTCTAATGTTACTATTTCATATCACTACTAATCAGTACTAATCAGAATGTATGATGGATAACTGGATCCCTAAATGGGTAATGATTCTCTAATAATGGGTGACGATTCTTTAATGATAACAAACCAGGCTTCTCCATACTATCAGATTTTACATGTTGACAGGGATCCCCCTATAGTGCTATGCCACGGGGCGCACTGATTCATCTATGTGGAGCTTTATTTGTCAGTTCTTCAGCTTGCCAATCCCTCTGAATATGCGCGGGTATAGGTTGTTGATCATCTCAACTGGGTCGATGTATTTATGTACCATGGTGTTACACAGAATGTGGATGAGCCCGCCTTGAAGCTTAGGACGCCTATTACATGAAGTGCTATTGCCTGCCCCCACCTTTGGCTAAAGTCAGACATATACTACACTGGTAAATCTGAACTAGCCACCCCACCTAAATGTGGTCTGCTGCAGCTGCACTGGACTAGATATCTGCAGTCTCTAATAAGTTCCTTAATCAATCTACAATGATCAGTAGTACTTTCCTGTGTCCTACTACAATGTTGGCATAGCCTTAGTTGTTAAACCTAGTGGTCCCTCTATCACATCACACATCCTTGACAATAATATGCCCACCACTGTTATCACGTGTGCCTTCAGCATACTAGCGATACTCAACGTCTTACCAGACCTCGCCATGCTCGTCACTTCCGACACATAAGCCCTTCCTAGTTTTACCCCTATACCATTAGACAGTATATACTTAGATAAACATTCGAGTTAATCCTCATTAAGACCAGTCCTAAATACTCCCTGCACCTTGGACTCTAGGAATGCTAGACTCAGTTCCAGACTCCCAAAACTATATGAACCTCCCACTAAATCCTTGACTTCAGTAAATATAAAACCTCATCACTAACCAGAAGCCTTATATTGCTAACCCTATCAATTCCAAGCCAGGCCCTTATGTCTTCACCAAACACTCTACTACACGTATTTCTACTAAATGACCTAAGCTAACTACCATCTCTACCCATGTCAAAACCATAACCATTACCGTCATTTATAAAACTTGCCTCTCCATGAGACTTGTTCCATCCCAAAGTACCCAATCCTGTGAAGCACTCACAGTCAAACTTCCATTGGTTAACTCCCAAACTCTCACAATTTATGTTATGTACAGACCTCCAGGCTCCATTGCCTCGTTTGATGAGGACATCCTCACTTTACACTCTAACAATCTCAAAACCACCTCTCAACTCTTACTTTTAGGTGACTTCAATTTGGGCTTTAATGACCCGCTAGACAATCATGCTACAACTATTGCTAACATCTTGTATGAACTTGGCCTCTCTCAAAAAATATCCAAACCTACCCACAACCAAGGGAGAACCCTAGACTGTATTGCGGACTATAATTGCACCGCTAACATCACCTCCATCGTCCCTCAACTGTGGACTGACCATTTCCTCCTGTCGTTCACTCTCTTAACTACGAGACCTCAGTCACCAGCCATCCCCGTTGCCCCTCCCTGCCTAACAAGATATACAAAGAATATCTCTGTGTATAAAGTGATCCCTGCCATCCTCCCTACCCTCAACGCACTAGCGGACTCTCTAGACCCAGGAACACTGGTTAATGAATACAATAAGATCATGTTAACTTTGCTTGACATGATTACCCCGCTTAAACTCAGACCGAGCAAGCCCAAAACCCACCTGAATAATTGGTTCACCCCCAGTGGAAAGATCTATGATCACCTAAGAGGACATGTGAGACGTCATGGAGACTACATCCCTCAGAAGTGAATAAAACTAAACTAACTGAAATTTCATCTCAATATAAAAAAGAAATTATCCTTGCCAAAAGCAATTCCTATAACCATTGCATCTCCAACTCCAATTCCAGTATGAAAGAACTTTTCAACATACTTAAGGAACTGGCGTCCTCCATCCCCACTCCTGACATCTGCACCAAGGACAAACAATGGTGTTCAGACATGCAACAGGCATTATCCAACAAGGTAAATACCCTCCAAACCAAAATAGCCCAAAAAAAGCTTCCCTTAACCCCACCTCTCACACTACTAAAATAACTCATGACACCCCTCATAATGAACCCTTACCCGACCCTTCTATCCGCTTTAACTTTACCAAAATTACTATACTTGAGGTAGAAAAAGTTATTCTCTCCCTCAAGCCCTCCAACTGCAAGGGTGACATCTGCCCAGCTCAGGTCATTAAGGAGGCGGGAAGAGATCTTTCCCCATTCATTTCTAAACCCATTAACTCTTCCTTTACCTCCGGTACCATCCTCACTAACCTTAAACAATCCTGGGTACTCCCTCTGCTAAAAAAAAAACACTTGATCCACTTATACCAACCAATTACCGTCCCATTACGACAATGCCATTTCTCTTAAAAATATTGGACAAGGTTGCATACCTCCAAATCCAGAGATATCTTGAACTCACAAACTCTTAGGAGCACGTCAATCTGGTTTCCGCCCCCAGCATGGAACTGAGTAGACTTAAAGTCACAGGTTGATGAGCTGAGAGATAAAGGTAAAACTGCCCTCCTCTTACTGCTTGACATATCCGTGGCATTCGACCTTGTGGACCACAAGGTCCTATGTGGCCACTTAGATTCAGCCACCCACTTTTCTCCAGAGGCTATAGCATGGCTCGAAATCATTCTTAAGTGACAGGACGATGAGAGTCTTCTCCCCCTCAGCAGCACCGGACCCTATCACCATCACCTGTGGAGTGCCCCTAGGCTCATGCGTTTCACCTACACTGTACAATATATTTACTAAGCCCCTTTTCGATGATCTGGACCATCTCGGTATCAGCTACACTAAATATGCAGATGATACCCAGATTCTCCTCCCACTTTCCGGGGATTAGGACAAGGATTTGGCCTTGGTGACTAGAGCGTACCTCATCATCCAGGCATTGATTGCCAGACATGGTCTATGCCTGAATGATGACAAGACAGAGCTCATCATCCTGGGTACCCAAGCCAACCTCAAGAAATTAGGACAGGACTATTCATCTTTTATAATTGATGTTAACCTTATTAAAGTGGCCAAGGAGGTGAAGACCCTCGGCTTCTACCTTGATGCCACTATTTCCTTCTCCAAACAGGTGAATGCCCTGGCGTCCACCACGGCCTACACCTGTAAACTCATTAGAAATGGCAAACAGTTTCTCTCTAATGACAATTGCATCATCCTGACTAGAGCCCTTATACTTTCTAGGCTCAATTATTGCAATGCCCTCTATATTGGTGCCAACAAATCCATCATACATAGGCTACAAATACATCAAAATAACGCCTTACGAGCGGCACTTGGTGTGGCCAAAAGAGCACACATATCCATGATTCGGCCTCAAAATAACTGTCGCTTTATGTATAATAAAATCCAGTTAAAGACTGCTTGCCTGACACATAAAGCTCTGAATAATGCCACCCCTAGTTATCTCATGGACAGATTCCATAGAAGAATATCCACCAGACCTATGAGACAAATTAACTCCAACTGCCTGTACACATCTAGATTTAAGATTTCTAAAGTTGATGGTTGCAGCTTCACTGTCAAAGCTGCCCAACTTTGCAACTTCTTGCCACATTACATCAGAGAAGACCAACCACATACAAAGTTCAGACTAAGCCTTATCAACTGGCTCAAATCCACTGATGTGTAAAGACCTTGTAACAAAGGCATACCATCATCATGTATATGAATCCTACTGCTTGTGTTGTAATTTTGTACATACCTCCTGTTCCTTGTCCTTTTAATCTTGTACTCTAATTTTGTATTTTAATTAAAATGTTCCTGTAATTTTTGTACATATATCTTGTGAACCTAAGCTGTGCATTTTCTGTATCTGCTGCGCCCTGTTACCTTAGAGTTTGGTGCGCATTACAAATGATTAAACAAACAAACAAACAAACAAGCAACCACTGTCCGTTTACATTGCTAGGAGGTGGATGGGTATTTTCGTCTCATGCCCTTTGTATCGGAAAAGACCATCAAATTGCCCGAGACATTTGAGGGGCGCCATAGGCATATATGACCACATGGCGGGGCTCAGTTTTGGCTTGTGTGGTATCTCTTTAAATAATTCTAAAACTTGAGGAAAACCATCTCCGGTTCCGGAAGAACCTCAAGACCTTCCTCTTTGCTTCTGACTTCGCTCCCCCTTTCCCCCTCTCCCATGCTGATCTGCTCTCTCTTGGCACTGTACACCTGGCCATCCTCTGTACCCTGGGCCCAGGTACGTGCTCACCCTGCCACCCTCCTGTACTGCCTTCCAGCCACTCCTTGCACTGGGGACTGTATCTGTACTCTTACAGCCCCCCAATCCCTGATTTATCTTCTTTTTCTGCACTTATCAGACTTACCCAGTCTGCTGCCTTAAACACAGCGCTTGCCACTTGCTGACTGCACTACCACTGATTATTGCCCCCAATTTCTATTTATTTTGTATTTATTATTATTTATCTGCTCTCCTCTGATCCGCACGTTCCACTCTCCCCCTTCCATGCACTTTTCCCTTTTCCCATTCCGATGCACTTGCACGTTCTTACTATCACTGGGCATAGCAAGATCGTTGTTGTTGTTGTGTTGTGTTCTCCCCTGTTCCCCTCCCTTGCCTAGTCACGCTCTGAAACACTTGTGTACGAGCGCGATACAAATAAATTATCATATCATATCATGTTCTCAGTAACCACATTCACCGTAGCTCCTGTGTCCATTAGAAACTCGGTTGGTTGTTCATTTAGTTTGATAATCAGGGTGGGTCTCTGTGCAGTGGCAGTGGGATTTCCTAGGGCATATACATGTGACTTCTTTTCCTGGTCACTCCCTGAAGAGCTGGGGTCCGAGTCTGTCTGAGACTGTGCTACTAGGTACCTCACATGGCGCCTTGATCTGCGCTCCAGCCTCGCGCGCATGATGTAATTTCTTCTCTCTCTCCTTGGTCTGTCCTCTCCCGACTCTCTTTCTCTAGGTTCTAGGTGTGTCTGTCCCTGACGGCCCCTGTGGGTTTGCACTGGGGTGTGTTCCCACCGGCGCACCAGTTTTCACTTTGGATTTGACGGGCATGTCTCTGGCTCGGTCCCTCTCTTTGTCTCGGAAGGGCCTGCAGACCGATTTGAAGTGACCCTCCTCTCCACACGTGGCGCAGCGTTGGCCAATGGCCAGGCAAACGCCATTATGGGGATACTCAAAACCGCATTTGTAGCAGAACAATTAATTGGAATTTCTCTCGAGCTGGAGTCTGCAGAAGTTATCGCCCGATGTGGTGTTGCCAAAGCTCACAACCTGCAAATCTATGGCTTTTTCGACTTGGGGCAGTGCTAGTATCCCTTCAAGTGTGCTGGGTTTCTGTAGGAGTTTCTCCTGAAAGTCTGTGACTCGCACCCTGCTATGATCTGAGACCGCAGGGCTTCCGTGTTGGAATAGTTGGCAAAATCACAGTGGTTCATTTTTGTGCGTAGTCTCATAGGCATCCATGGTCTCACCCTTGATTTGCTTAGTGCAGCGAAATAAATGTCTCTCCTAATCCAGATTTGTGTGTGGAGTGAAGTATGCAGCCAGTGCATCCTTCAGGCCTTGGATGTAGTCTATGGAATCAGGGGGCATCTCGTCAATGATGTTGCGGGTCGCAGAGCCCACCGCAAGCTTCAGTAGGCAAATGTGTCGTGCATCTGCAATGGGCCCAGTGACCGACATGTATATAGATCAAAGTGACATATCCATTTTGTCCACCTTGGGCCCATGATGCTAGTGTCAGTAACATCGAATGCCCCTGGCATTTGGGCTGCCACAGCGTCTAGTCAATGATAAGGTGCTTGGTCTGGCGCTCGTGGACCTGGTGCTGGGGGACCATTGCCCTGATCTGGTACCCCTTGATTGTCTTCTTGACCGGACATGGTGTCTTCCCTGGCCCTTGTCCAAAGAGGGAGCTTGTAAGATTGTGTGTGTGTGTCCCCTGCAGGCTCACACCCTGCTCAGATGGGCGCCCCCTTCAGGCACAAGCACCATCAACGAGTCACAAGGCAGGTCCCCCTTGCTCCTGCGTGCAACTCTTCTCATGGGGCCTTGGGGTATCAACACCCTTGTGGTTTCCTCTCAGACACATTGCAGGTACGAGCACCCTCTGCCGTGTGTCCTTGTGGGCGGGGCCTGACCCGTGACTCACCCGTGTTTTGGGACTCCTCGTGTGCTTGATTGCAGATCACTGCCGCAGCCCAGGCAAGTGTGGGGAGACTTTTGGCTCTCTCTCCCGTCGTGAGTGGCTGCTTCCTCTCTCACCGCTGCGCCCCGGGATGGTTGCATAGTCACTTCGCTGCTGTCTCTCTCTCACTGCCGTGCACCAGGGCATGGCCGTGGCTCTGCCTGCCACGTCACTCCGGCTGCACGGCTTCCATGCAGCCCACGCTGCTTTCTTTCACCACCATGGCTCCGGTGTAAGGATGCCGCGGACCGCAGTGACAGGGCCTTGATTTCTGCCCCTCAGCTACTCCTAACACAGCTGCTACAGTGCTCCAGCACCACTGCCGCACAAGCACACGCCCGGCGACTGCTCATGAATTCCCTCCGTTCTGTGACAGCCCCCCAGGCTGCCCGCCTCGTTGCCAGTGTTGTGGCTGGGGTTCGAGCTGGCGTGGGGCTGTGGCACAGTTGCAATAACGCACAGACACAGAGCTTTGCAACACACGTCCTGCTTTATTAAACTTCTACAAAAATGTTGGCTTGTCCCATCCTTCCCGACCCGTGACTTCCCTTCCCGCCCACCCGTGTCCGTGGAAACATCAACATGACACGTGGCATCCTCTTCCATCCTGACCTTTACTACTGTGGATTTCTGCTCATCTGCGGAAATAAAATACAGCTAAAATGGAGCCTGCAGCCATTATTAAGTGCTGGCTGAAAATGCATCTTCTACCATGGCCTAACACAAAGATGGCCACCCTATTGTTCACATATTGCTCATAAAAAGACCTACAGCTCTACCTAGCAAAGCCCAATCTATATAATAACAAAAGACCCCATCTCTTTGCACTCCTACCTACTCCTACATGGGTGCTACAACACTTGTCTTGTGGCAACAATTCTCTTGTGCTAATGTTTTTCTGTGCAGCACCAGCTTCCTGAAGTGGTACACAACTCTGTGTGTTCTGCCAAAGCTTTGATGTCACCAACTGCAGGCCCCCCGCATCACAGCGCTACATTTGTAATTGAGCATTACCCTCAGAGTTAGTACATGCGCAAGCTCCCCCAATCCCCTTGTGGGCGTTCGATCTGCAGATCTTCAATCTATAAAGCTTAATTATTGGACAGATAAGCAGACTTGAAGCATCGAGAAGGGTGGGCCAGCCATTAATGGATAAAAGGTGTTCAGGTCGTCAGAAGATTCACACAGTTGTCATATACCAGAGAGCAAACAACCACACTTTCTGGACTTTTCTGAACTTAAATGGCATCCTTGAGCTTCCGGATCTGGAAGGGTAGTAAATCCCAGCGTTTGGCGGTCTGTATTGAGAAAGAATCACCACAGTACTGCGCATTTGACAATTGTGGCATTTCCATCTCTAGTAGGGTTTTGAGAGGAGTGTAGTTATCTAGGAATGGAGTTGCAAAATGGACCTAAAATCTGCACTGGTAATATCAAGAGTGAACATAGATGAGTGTCACATATGGCCTCAATAATGCGCCAACTGCCAAAGACAGTTCAAGGGCTTAAATTGATTTTCTTGAAAGCGGCTCTAAGGGACGTGGCTCTCTCTCTCATCTAGAGATAGCAAGGCCATCCCTAACTCAGGCATCCCTGATTGTTGGTACCTCATGTTGGTATCTACTGATTGGTAACTCTTACTATCTAGGTTCTAACTGTTAGGGCCCAAGGGCTAAATCCAGTAGTGGTGGCTTGACACGTCGTGATGCAATTGAGTCTTTCCGACAATATACCCCTCAAGAGTACAAAAGGACAGATTGTAACGCTCACCTGATTCCCGTAGAGGCGCCGGTCTTGACTGGGCGTATACCGTATCTTCAAAGGTGATGTGTAACACACGGCTGGCTCTTTGGGCTGGACCTCTGGGCACTGTATGTCTGACTCGAAGGGTAAGATGTCTGCAGATAGAAAATATGGGATTAATGAACTGGGTTATTGAATGTCTCTCTCTTCTTCCCTTTCTCTTCTCCTGTAGAACCCCGAAGGTTAACGCTCTCACCTTAGGTAAGTGAACGCCGTGCTCTCCATCTGCCTCGGGGCAGGGTGCTGTAACCAGTTTCTTCACTGGATAAGGGGAGCAGGCCTCTTGACTTCAGAGGACTGCTGTCCGTCGTTTACTGCACGAACGGTAAGTTTCGAGTAATTCTAATGTCTTTAAAGTCTTTAGTAATGATGTCTCTTGTTTTGCAGGGTTCTGGCGATGGTGGATGACGGGCTGAAGTGAGTTGAAGATGGAGCCCGTGTGATGAATAGAAGCGCCTGGAAGCACGTAAGTAAGCGCTTGTTGCCTGCTTCACGATGCGCTCTAACTGTCTTTTTATTTTGCAGGTACAAGTTCGGAGCGGCTGCAGGGTGCCGGAATACCCACTGGGTTAGATGTGGAAAGGAGTAATGGCACGTGAGTATTAAAGTTCCCCAATGTCTTTAAACGCACCTTGTTTTGTCTTTCAGATGCGGGATGCAGCGCCGAAGGCCTCCGGAGCGTGCAAAGAGTTGGTAAGCTTTTGTCTTTCAGATGCCGGAATGCAGCGTGAAGACCTCTGGAGCGCACGAAGAGTAGGTAAGCCTTTGTCTTTCAGATGTCGGAATGCAGCGCGAGGCGTTGGTGACAGCCGATGGACCAGGTAAGTGAAGAGCTGTCACTGAAGACCGTAATGCTAACCTGTTCTTTCTTGTCTTTATAGGTGTTGCTGAAGACTGGATTCAGGATGGTAAGCCTTTTTCCTTAGGCCCAGGATCAGATGCAGAAGACACGATGAGCGTTCTGCTGCAGAGGATGCAGAATAACAGAAAGCAAGATTCATCCATCGAGTGTGGTTTAAATAGCCTCCTGTAGTGCTTAGGTGTCTCCTTCCACAGCCACGCCTAGGTAAGAAAAGAGTTCCTGCTTTCCAGAAGAGTTCCAGTGTTCTGAACCTAGGGAGTGGCTCCTGTCCCACCCAACAGGAAAAGTAGTTCCAAACAGAAGAGGATCAGAGGCTCAACTGGCAGGCAAGTAAGCAGCATGGTCTGCTGCAGGTAAGTCCACCCAAGCATTATGAGCCCGGCGCTTCCAGCGCTGGGACTGGGCATATTTATGAGCCTGGTGCCACTGGCGCCAGGACTGGGTCCAAAAGGTCCCAATTGGGACTGGTTGGCACTCGGAACCTGGGTTATGGATCTGCTTCCAAGGGAGTTGGGAAAACCCTGACCTTTTGGAAGCAGAGATCATGACACAGATTGAGCTGAGTATTGCCCGAAAATAATGGTACACCCTGGTAATCAGACAGCTGGCTGCAAGAAAAATTAACCAAGTATTAACATATGGCTAAAGGCAATGTAATCTCAAAACAAGGTAATGAACTGATACTCACAAGCAAGAAAATCAGAATGGGACTGCTAGATTGGTGAGTATCCTGAAACAAGGTAACTATCACCAGGAGTACAGAAGAATAAGAGAAAGGAAGAACCAAACTGTTTATGCTTACCAAATGAGTGGTCTGGGTAGATGCAGCAGATGAAATTTGGCAAATGAAGTGGTATTCCTGGAAACACAATGTCCTGTTTCCTATTCCCGCCGGCACAAGGACGCCTAAGGAGTCTATTGATCCTTGCGCCGTTGCGCTAATGTCCTTTGATCCTTGCGCCGATGCGTGAAAGTCCTTTCTTTTCCTTAGAGTCTTTGAGCGGTAAGAGAGTGAAGATGTAGCACTGGTTGTAGTTGGAGTAATCCAGGAGACTTTGGTCTTGGCAGAACAGGTAAGACGTGAGGAATGAGATGAAGGCAGTCCGTGGATGTTCCGGGTTTAGCAATGAGTAGGTAAGATGTGCAGGGATGAGGCGAATGCAGTCCGTGGCCGTTCCGGGTTTACTAATGAGCAGGTAAGACGTGCAGGGATGAGGCGAATGCAGTCCGTGGCCGTACCCGGTTTAGCAATGAGCAGGTAAGACGTGCAGGGATGAGGCGAATGTAGTCCGTGGCCGTTCCGGTTTTAGCAATGAGCAGGTAAGACGTGCAGGGATGAGACAAGTGCAGTCCGTGGCCGTTCTGGGTCTAGCAATGAGCAGGTAAGACTTGAGTGATGAGGCGAATGCAGTCCGTGGCCGTTCCGGGTCTGGCAATGAGCAGGTAAGACTAAGGCAATGACAAAAACAAGGCAGGAAAGTGACAAGGCAGACCAGGGATTCAAGGAGCCAGAAGACAAGGTACCAAGATGCGTAGCTTTGAAAATTTATAAATTCAGAAGCACCTCCGTGCGCGGGGGCGGGACTTAAATAACGGACAGCTGACCGCACGCATAACACGGCGCCGTAGGCCTGAGAACCTACGTGAATGCAAAGGGCGCCAGCGTCTCCAAGGCAATCCATAGCGTTCTCTGAAAGGGAGCGCGGACAAAGACGAACCATGGTTCCAAGGTGCTAAAGAGAATCCTGCTTTGGAATGAAAACTGTTCGCTCTACTGGGGATTCTGGAATGTTGTTCCTGTGTGAGACATATCTATGATCAGATGAAGAGACATCTAATGGAACCCTGACACTAACTGCCTGATCGTCAGGGCCTAAAGGAAACTGCCTTACCTATTTAACTCCCTCAGAGATTCCAAGGTCTGATCTACTCTACTTCTGGTTGTGGAGGTGCCTTCCAGACACTCTGTCTTCTTTCTTTTGTGTCCCAATATTCCACTCCCTGTATCTGTCACTTTCCCTTCCTCCAGCTACTCTACTCACCTCCCTCCAACTCCACCCACCTTATTTCCCCTCTCTCCCTATGTCTTCATTATCTGTCCCTCCCATGTCTCTCTTTCTCTGCCTCTACAATCTACTTCCACCCTCCAATATCGCTCCATCCTATCCTGAGATCCCTGTCGGCGGTGGGGCTGTCAGTGCAGTGCTCCTGTGTTGAGAGTGAGCACCTCACTGATATCTCTGCCACTGGCAGTAATCTCATAACGGCACTTCCTCTCATCTCTCATCTCTGAGAGACCCGCATCCCACCCTGCACCTTTAGGTCTGTCTGGGACATGCCTGAAAGATGCAGTCAAGGCATGGTAAATCCCCTGCCATCCACCCTCCTCCTTACCTTATAAAGGTTGGGGGCGAACACAGCACTATTACTCTTGCCTCCTCACTCCACTCCACTACTACTCTCCACTCTGCTACTACTCTCCCCTAGTAATCCACCTCACCTCCTACTCAGTCACACTCCTTTCATTCCCTCAGTCACTTTCCACTGACCCCCTACTCTTTCACCACTGCTTTCACTGCTCTCACACACCCACAACACAGTACCCCAACATGTGTCGGTCATGATCAATCCTTGCTTATACATCCGAGCTGGAGTCCAAAACACACTTTTCAGGATCTTTACTTGCCGTGCCCTTTCGACTGTGTTTAAAGACCTCCTCTTGATGTTCCCACACAAAGCTTCCCATCTCCCTAGCGTCATCTCCTCTTCTAAGCAAGCCGACCATGAGTCCAAGATCTTCTTATTCCCTTCTGAGTTCCGGCTTAGCAAATGGTACATTTTAGATGCCATGTTCGCTTGTCTTCCTATTTTCTTAATCCTAGTCATTAAATCTGAATCGAGCAAAGTTGGAATTTTGATTGCTCTTTTTAAAATCCTATCTTCTCTATTAGTGGAATCATATAAGTCATACTCCACCTTTAACTCTTGATATGTCTTCCAATGTTCACCTTGACATAGATCCTCAATTTTTGAGATTCCAGCCACAAACCAATTTATCCAAAATATGGTTTTGTTCTTTATCTTTATAGCCGGAGGTGTTAATTAGACCCGGCCTCATCTTTGATGCCCGTCACTGATATTCTCTCGCTGTGCGGATTGGTGTCTGCTGGCAGCACATAGTGGTCCTCGCTCGTGTGCCACACTGCATTAATGTTTTCCTTCTCCCCAGTCGTGGTTTATTGACATGAGATGTTTGGCGGAAGGCTTTGGTGGGCTGCCATGTTGCGGGCAATCTACTGAGGATGCTGGTAGATGTAGTTGCCTGAAATGAGACAAGACGCTGCCCAGTATCTTCGTACAGAGGTATGGCGTGATTAAGAGTGGTAATGCCCATGCACATATAGGCTCTTAGGGAGGGAATAGGATATTGGGCCAATACCACCTTCCCAGCTGGGGTAGGAATGGCTCTGGCCTCCATCCTGGTAGGTGCCCCAACTCAGGCTGAGAGGGGCCTCTATCCCTTCTTGACACAGTCAGCTCACCAACCTTGTCTCATGAGCAAAACATTATTAATCTTCTGTGCAATATTATATCAGCTACCAAATAACAGGACTAGCTAGTCATAATATAAAAGTGTCCCTTTAGATCTCTTTTGACGCAATTGCTCTTTAAACTATCACCCTGAGAATGATCGGCCAATTGGTCTGGGGACAGGGATTTGGGATGGAATGGGCAGGCTGATTTTCCCTATATTATGTAAAAGATTTGGGAACAATGATCCATTTTGGCTTTTTATATGCATTATATAATGATTTAGCAACCTGGGGCTCCCCAGATGTTGTGTACTACAGCTCCCATGATCCCTCACCATTGACTAGACTAGTTAGTGCTGATGGGGTTTTAGTGCAAAGCATCTGGAGAGCCAAGGTTTGCAGACTTGTGCACTGATATCCAAAGAAGAGCTGTCCCGTGCAGACCAGCACATTCTCATGTATTGTTTTTACTGGATCCCTTGTTATTTGCAACATGAATAAGTAATTTATTCTGGTTTCAGGAAGGTGAAGTGACAATCTCTGATTAGTTTCATTTATATATTCATTTGTTGATTGCTTTTCCATTTTAACTGGACTTTTGAGTCAGTTTTATTATGTACTGTATTTTAGTTTTATGGAAGCCTCGTACATTAACCTATTACAATAACCGTGGGTTATGAAGTTTGAGGTTGATTGTTGTGCTGTAAGCATAGTTTTATCATGGAAGGCCTAGGGATTCAATAAGGTGAGGCAGAGGGTTTAGGTGGAGGTTGCACACAAGCGGAGAGGGTGTAGGGTGCAAGAGACCCGTCAGGTGGTAGTTTTCATGTGGAGAGAAGTTGAAGGAGCAAGATGAAATTATGTACACTAAGAAAGAAAAGGAGATCCATGCCAGCCAACTCCTGACGTTAAAACCTGCTCTGGACAAGTCCATTCATTGGTGCTGAGTAAGGATAGGTGTGTATTAAGTGCCCAACACAAATGATGGTTCGATACGTTGAAGGAAAGGTTTGAATCAGCTCACAAGTCGAATTGAACTGAGTTGGTAAATGTCTGATTGAGCTCGAATTGGTTCAACCTAATTAGAGCAATAGGTCCCACTGGTTCAAATTGGGATAAAATCTATGTGAAAAGGATGGAGCAGATTCTCAAAACTTTTTGGGGCGCTAGCGATAAGTGCTTTACAAACATCCCTGTCCATGTAGGTACAATAACATGCTTAGTCCTCTGCACAAACCACAAGGTTCACATGACAAACAAAATTCATTTTCACCCAACAAGGTGTGTGTACATCAGAGGTCACAGGTTCAAATGGCTAGATAGACATTCCACTGCACGTGAACCCACCTTTGGCCAGCATCCTCCAAAGGGATGCGGTTCTTGATGTGACACATCTCGGTCATCATGATGAGGGCCCGCATCCCATTCATCTCACAACAGATTCAAAGGCCACCCAGGCAGAGAAACATGTGCCCAGTTCATCCTAGTCAACACAGCCTGCCACTGATACGAGTAATTGCACTGCACCCACCAGCCTGACTGCCTCCACCTCATTGGTTGTGGGTACAGACAACACCACCACTGATACTACTCCTAATGCAGCAGCTCCACTTGCCACCAGTACCACACCCGGAGACAAATGACTCACTGTGATGCTGGAAATGTATCGCAGGGACAGGGCCTCCGAATCCTTGTCCTTTATTGCTATCATGTATGTTCTGACTTGTTTTCCGTGTAGGAGTTCATGTGGGACTGCTGGCGGTGCAGCTCTTCTTGTATTTGGTTTGGTGAACAGACCCTTGGGATACCCTTATGGCACCCATGGTTGAGAGTACAATCCTGTACTCCTAGTGTATGTTTTTGGGCACCTGTGTGTGGCCCACAGAGCAGGGTACGGGTTGGTGGCAACTCCATGCTGAATTGACAGGTGCCCTGAGCGTCCTCCATTTTGGGATGCTCAGGCCCTGTCATTGGAAACGGTGGATTCCTGAGGGAGACAAGATGGCCCGAGCCTCTTGCTTTCCATCGCCTGGTACCTTGTTTTCCCAAAGTCCCGGGAAGCCCTGTCTCTGTCCCTTCCCCTTGACTGGCTGTTGGGTGGAAGTTCCATATATGACAGTGTGGGTAAGTCCAGGCCAGACCGCCTGGAGCCTTCCCAATGACTGTATGTTGTGGGTACGCCTGTGGGGTGGGACCTGGGTGAATAGAGTGTTTGACGAATATGCATTCCGTGTTATGAGTGTCTAGTATCTGGTGGGAGACTCAATGATTGAGACAGCCCTGCCCGAAACTGGCATGAATGCAGTGTGGAGTGCTGAATGGTTGGGTACTTGTCTGAATCCACATTCTGTGTTGGGAGTGTCTGGATTGAGCAGAATGGCGTGAAAGCACTGTGCGCCTGATTGGCTGCCTGACTGCCTGAATGCCCTTCTCAATGATTGTTTGCCTGAGTGTGACCCAGCAGAGTGAATGGGAGAGCAACAGTATATCTAAGGGCATCTCACTGAGTTTAATCGTTCAGAAGCTGAAGTTGAAACTGACATTGAAACTGAAGCCGTTCAGAAGCTGAAGTTGAAACTGGAATCGAATCTGATGCTTAACCTTGAAACCCTGCTGGAAGAGAAGAATTGCTGGTGCTCTCCTTCGTCGATCTGAAAGCTGTTATGTCTTCAAGAACTGATCCAAGAGAGGACCTGGTAAGGAGACCTCTTCCCGAGTTACAAGGGACCATTGTGCACCAGCTGATCTTTGCCAAAGCTTCCTGGTAGACAGACCTACGAAAGGCTGCCGACCGGACAAGGGGACCGCCAAGGAGAACAAAAAGAAGCCATCCACCATCGCCGACCGCCATCGCTGACCGGAGCCACAGTGCACACGTTGCCTAAGAACATTTGATCCAAGGACTCCCTTGTTCATCATCATCAACCGCTTTCGTCCTGGCAGAGAAAGTCAAGGCCGCTGAAGACCGAGGAGAATCCGCTGGTGGGTTTCCTGCCACCAGAAGACCTCGGAGACGCTGACTTAGCTACTGAAGCCAGCTGTGGTCCCGTCCCGTTCACCAACGCTAGACGCAGATGACCTGACAACCTTGCTGGGCCAAAGTTCTTCATTGACTCCTTGCGGCAATGAACACTCGTCATCGAGGTGTACCGCACACCTCACCGTGCAGGACGTTTTCGACTGATCGTCAACGAGCACCGCAGGAACCGAAGCTGCTGCCACCATGACCATGTTTACCTCTTTCTTCCCCAAATCTCAACATCCCGGGGCTCCTGCCTTAAAGGGAGTGCACTCAAGGAGGTTGCCCAGGTGGGGGGATCCTCATACAGAACTATGGGCCTCATTGCGACCCTGGGGGTCCGGGAACTACGATACCGGTAATACTAGCGGTACCGTAGATCCCGGACCGCCAAACTATGAGTTTTGCTTGCGGGTGCCTCTCAGCCCACCATGTCTGACCTAGCGGGCTGTGCGGCACCCGCATGCAGAACTCGCGGACGCACCGGTGCATCCATGCTCCCCATCCCCATTCAGCCCTATGGGGTAGAATGGGGATGGGGAGTGCGGCATTACCGGCACCCACGAATAGGCAATTACCGGGTCGCAATACTCGTAGTGGCCCGGTAATTGCCCGTTCGGGGGTGCCGGTCCCAGAGGCCAGTTTGGCGGTAGCCGTGCCTGTCATATAGGCACGGCTACCACCAAACTCCTAATGAGGCCCTGTGTCTAGGCAACGGGGCCAGTGTTCTGCCAATTGTTGATTCGTATGCTATTCGAACTTAGTACAGTTGATGCATTTTAATGGAATCAAAGTAATTGTGGTACCACCTACAACTGTGTATATTTACCATTTTAGAATTGCTGGAGCACAAAGTGTGTTATTGTGATTGTTTATATAACGTGAACCTTATTTATATAAAGAGCTATGTTTTCACTAACACAGTGTGCGGACATTACTTTGTGGTTGCTTGGGGACTAGACTGTACTTAAGAACCAGTCAGCATCACCTCCTTAGAGCTAGGCCTTGATTGCTCGCCCATGTTTTACTAAACAGAGAATCTTGGTTGGTGTCCTCTGTGCCTCTCCTCTGCCATATAGAGAGCAGGTGTACAGACACCCCCCTCCAGTGCCTTACACTCACACCACACCTGCTTCACTGATTCAGTGGCAGCAACATCAGGACTCTGACACAGGAACTGATGATGAACCTGTCCGCAGCCCGGCCCGTCCTCACCACTGGCAGTGTGCACTAGTACAGGGGACAGCAACCTGTGGCTCTTCAGGTGTTTTGGACTATTACTTCCATGATCCTTCAGCCTCAACTTTGCTGGCTAGCGCTGATGGGAGTTGTAGTCCAAAACATCTGGAAGCCAAAGGTTGTAGACTTCTGCCCTAGTACAACCTTGAAGGGAACTGGAGCAGACTGAGCAACAGGGTGCAGCACCAGGATAGCCCTGAAAACAGGCGGTGCAACAGCTAAAATACCTGATGGCCATTAGGGAAGCTATGCAGGGCTCAACCCCACTGATGGTCAGGGCAATGGGGAGGCAGTGCTTCCACCTCACACTACTGTGCTGCTACCTCACAGTAGTGTGCCGCCACCTCACAGTTGTATGTGATGAAGGTTTAACAGACAGTAGATTGAAATACAATTTTAAGTGATTTCAAAAGAAAGAAAAATGCACTGATTTAAGAGAACTAGGCCTTATATTCACTGTGCTAGCCTGGTATTACTGGAGAGACTTCATTTTTTAATTGCATATAGGCTGGTTTTCAGAATGGAGCTTCACACTTTGGCTGACAGAAGCAGTGTTTTCTTTGCACATTGGTTTACTACGACTTTGGCACACACATCTGTAATCTTGCACCTACTGTTAAAGCTTATTCAGGAACTAGTTGTCCTCGCTTCAAACAAAGTGTCAATAAGACAGTGTGAGTCTGAATTGGATAATGAACGCACATCCAAATTTGTATTTCTTAAAGGTGGCAGGAGTAGCCTTGGAAGACCAGGGCTCATCTGTCTCCAAATAGGGATCCATTGTATTTTTGGAGTAAAATCCTCCCAAATGGAGTTATGAAATCTTCAACTGGGTAACACAGTAACACCGTTTTAATTTGTTTGGAGATCTGTGTTTACCCTGTGGTCACCCTGCAGAGCTGCCATTAAGTATTTGCCAAACTAACTTAACCAAAGATTCAAGCCCTGAGTTCAATTTCCTCTACAGTAGTGACAGCATCCAATGCATTGGCAGTCCAGAGGCTAAGAGAGCAGGCCAGGCTATATCCTCAGGTGCGGAGAACAGGCAGAGGATACTGCTCCTGACATTGTAGCATATTCAAGGGCAGAAGTCGGAAAGTTCCACTTCTGCCACCCCCACAGAAGGCTGGCTGGCTGGCAGGGAGCTCTGTCTTCATTACCAACACTCTTCTGAACACACAAAAACTGAGAAATCTGGCATGTTAAAACGGTCACATAAAGAAGACCACAGTTCACGAGTCTCACATGTTAGGTTTAAGCGTGGAGGGAGCCAAAGGTGTTGAGGATAAGGATGAAGAGAGGGCAAGGGTGTAGAATGTTCTGAAATAAAACACACATATGATCATGAAAGAAGGAGAGTGAAGTAATCTTCAAGCAGGTGTGAAAGATTAACTATGTGAATATATACAACCATGTGAGGAGGTATGTGTCATCAATTACATTAACATAAATTCCTATCAGTTCTTGTTACACTAGACGTCTGTCCCTGCCTTCTTCAAGGTCAGTATTTATTTATTGTTTGCTTGTTAGGTGCGTATACAGCAAGTAAATTCTGTTTCAAAGCGCCCATGTGGGCGCCCATATATGATGGACAGTGGTCCCTGGCATATGTGTGTCATGGAGAAAGTACCACTGATTATTCCGGTGGATTGGTGAACAATTTATTAGTATATACAAACAGCAGGACAACAAAAAACCTAGAAGGGGGGCGTGGCCTGGAGCGCGGACTATGCAGTCGCCTCCTTGATGGCCTCCGTGGGAAGCCCGCTGCATCTCAGCTTTCTAAGGCTCCCAGGCAGCGTTTTCGGACCCAACTCGGTGAGGGGATGTGAGAAGGTCCGGAGCCCCGCCGCTGTGCTGCTGGGACCCAGATTCGCCGAAACGGAGATAATCGGGCCGCCTGTATCTCGCGGCCCCTCCACCACGTAATCCAAGATGGCGGACGGGACCCAGCGACGACAGCCGAGACGCGGCCTCGCCATCGGAGCTCCTCCTATGGACCCCTGAGCTGATCTGGACCCAGAAGCCTCCCGCCCCACATGACCGGAGGGACCCAGACCGCACTCCGGCGACCCAGCTGATATTCCGGGCGGCGGGGGGCGAGGTAGGTGCTTCGGGCCCCGGGCCTCCTCTGCTTTCACCCCTGTCCCGGACGCCCCCAGGAGGAGAAGACCTTGCAGCCGCCCCAAACGCACCGGGGGCGCGCCACACCACGCAGCTGCGGTCCCCCTGCTCTCGCCCTCCGCTACGCCCCTCCGCCTCCACTCTAGAAGGGGGGGCTGGGGCCGGAGAGTCCTCGAGGGTGCAACACGGACCAACTCTCCCTCCAACTGTGGGGCGACTGCAACACTTCATCGCCTCCAGACTCTGCACCCCTGCAGGAGTGGACCTCCTGGCTCATGGCCCCGGTCAGCGGCGCCACGTTCTACTGCCCTCCTAACTGAGAAATAAACCCTCTACTGCCACCACTACCACCAGGAATCTTGCTGGCACCCGTGGCGATCTGGATCCGCGCCCTCCACTCCGAGAGCCCACCCTAGGCTGGCGTGCTCCGGCACCTAAGCTGCTCCCGCTCGTCCCCCTGTTTGCTTCCTGGGGCGCCCCGGCCCACGTTCGCCATCCCCCCTGCCCAACTTGATACCAGAGAGACCGGGACAACACTGCAATTCTCCTCCCCTTTGCACTGAAATCTCCTGCGTGCAACCAAGACATCGGAACACTCATCCCAGCCCCCTGAGTGACTCGGGCTACCCTCAAGTCATCGCCACTATTGCGCCTGAACCGCCTGTGGCCCTTGACCCACTCCTGCTGGGCCACACTATGTCTAGGCAACCGAAATCCACCAAGTCCTCAGACATAGCAACAATGCTAATGTCGTCCGACAAAGCAAAGAAACTGGACACTCTTCCCCCCGCCTCACGAGAATCCCTGGACAACAAGGGACCGCTAGCAACTAAGGAGGACATCCGTGATTTCATGGCTGACATTAAAACCGAATTTCGATCATGTATGTCTGAGTTTACCGCCAAGTTGGAGAATACTGATAAAAGGGTCTCGGAGATGGAACAGAGAGTGGGAGAGATTGAGGATCGAGCCCAGGACCACACCTCTTCCCTGACTGAGATCCAGCGCTCCGTGGGGCTTTTGCAGGACAAATGCGAAATCCTGGAGTATAAGCAGGAAAACTTGGAGAACAGAGCCCGGCGCAACAACCTCCGCATCCGGGGGGTTCCTATGTCAGTCCCAGACCAAGAGCTTGCCGGATACGTGGGCCTCTTCTTTCAATCTCTCCTCCCAGATATGGAGGACTCACTACTGCTACTGGATCGCACTCACAGACTAAACCCCTGCCGTGGAGTGGAGTCAGACGGCCCTCCTGATGTGATCACCAGGGTGCATTTCTTCACAACAAAGGAAGCCATATCAGCAATAAGTCGCTCTGAGAACGAAATCACCTTCCAAGGGATTCCTCTTCAGATTTATCAAGACCTATCTCCGCTGACCCTCCAGAAAAGGCGAGCCCTTCGCCCACTAAGCACCTTCCTTCAAGCCCAAAAAATTCGCTACAAATGGCTCTTTCCTACAGCCTTGCAATTCTCCTATAAGGGTACCATACGCAGGATCAATCATCTAGACGACGCTGGAAGTATATTGCATCCGGTCCCCGCTAACTCCTCCCCCCCCACAGGCCACCGAAGCGGCGACTGACTCGGACCTCATAGCCTCCCCTAGGTCCAAACAAAACACATGGTCGAAGGTTCCGAGATTTAGGAGGAGAAGATAACCTGGAACGAGCCCACAAGGGACTCTTCCGACCCCTATGACCCAGCTTAGCGATCCTGGCGCTGCGGAGCCAACCGCCACTCTTGAAAACACGGATGAATTCCATCCCCGATGCAGCGGGCCCCCCCCCCACGGCCCATGCCCAGCTTCAAGGTACATTCCACCCATGAGTCCTTGGAGCATATCACTCACATTTTCAGCCATGTTGGCTATTTTCTGTTCCACGGCCCCGTTGGCCAGGGGAGGGTCCAACCCCATAATGGGTCCCCCATCCCCAGTTAAATCTTGGACTTCCCGTTGGCGGTCCGAGCAAAAACCCCAGAAGCAGGATAACAGATGGTCACATCTCCCACGACATAATGGCTGATTCCTCAGTAGCTCCCCCCCTCCCACAAGCCTCATCAGCGACCCCAGGTCCCGCTCCGGAACAGCAAACCTGGAAGTTTGTCTCTCTAAACGTCAAGGGACTGAACTCGCCGGCTAAACGCAAATCAATTCTACAAAAACTCCAGAATGATACCGCCGCTGTGGCCAGGCTACAGGAAATTCACCTGTTACCGGCAGACTTCAGCCGCCTACACTCTCGCGACTTTCCAAAGCAACTCTTCGCATCCGGCAACTCCAAGCGAGGTGGCACAGCAATCCTGTTCCGGAGGGGGCTGAATCCCCAGATTCTGGACACCATAAGCTGCCCGGAAGGACGCTACATAGCAGTGAAATGCCTGCTAGCGGGACAGCTGTTCTCCCTGGTCTCCGTATACGCGCCGAACCTGGGCCAAGCGCCCTTCTATGATTCGCTAACCACAACTCTTTCTCCCTTTCTGGAGGGCCAGATAGTGATCGGTGGGGACTTTAATGGGGTCCCGGACCCCGTAAAAGACAAATCGCATCCACCCTCCGCCGGAGACTTCACCACGGCCTTAGCCCTCCTGCGATTATTCAGGACTCTAGGGGTGGTGGACTCATGGAGGGTGCTCCACCCATCTGAAAAAGACTTCTCCTTCTATTCTTATGTTCACCGGACATTCTCCAGCATAGATCTTCTTCTAATATCCCCGCAAATCTTCGCCTTCACTGAGGAGGTGTCTATAGGCTCCAGAATCCTATCCGATCACGCCCCGGTAACCTTGGAAATCCGAGTCCAGGGACCTCCTGATCCCCAGCGGCGCAGATGGATTCTATACGACCCCATCCTTAATGAGATGCCACTCAGAGACGCAATCGCAACCACGATCGACAACTTCTTTAAGGAAAACCCTAGCGGAGATACCTCCCTAGCCAACACCTGGGATGCAATGAAGGCAGTGGTGCGGGGAGAACTGATTGCCAAAGGGGCAGCCTATCATAGACATAAACAACAAATTTGTCAGGGCCTCGAAGAAGAACTGGAGAGGGCAGAAAGGATCCATAAGGAGAAGGGCTGGACCCCTAAAACGCAGCGAGCTCTTCGAATAGCAAAAAAGAAAATTGAAGCCCACTATGCTGAATATACCGCCCATCAAATGACGAAAGCCAAACAGTTCTATTATGCCAAAAATAATAAAGCAAACAAACTACTGGTGGCTAAACTTGCCAAGATAAGAAGAAATAACACAATCGTGGGCCTACGGGATCAGCAGGGCAAGATGCAATACTCAGATCACGACAAGCTTCAAATTGCATCGACCCACCTGACCCAGGTAATGACCGCCCCGCCTCGGAATGTCAAAGAACAGAGGGAATACCTGCAAAGGGCGGCGCTCCCCCGACTGGAGAACGCAGCCCAGGACTCACTGGAAGCCCCAATCACCGGCGAGGAAGTCGATGAGGCAATAAAATCCCTTAAGTCTCGAGCCCCTGGCCCGGATGGCTACACGGCAAAGTTTTATAAAGTTTTCAAACCCCAACTCCTCCCACCCCTGGTACAGCTGTTTAACTCATTCAGAACCACAGGCACTATAACCCCGTCAATGCAAGAATCAATCACAGTCTTGCTGCCCAAACCTGGCGGCGACCCGAAGAATCCTGCGTCCTACAGACCGATTGCTCTGCTCAATATAGATGCCAACATATATTCCAAAATTCTAGCAACCCGCCTGTCCCGGATCCTGCCAGAGATAATCGACGCCGACCAGAGTGGCTTCATCACACACCGCTCTACCGCTGATAACATTCGTAGAGCTTTGAACCTGGTGGAACTTGCCTCCCGAGACTCCCGAGAGCTGGTGCTTCTGGCCCTGGATGCAGTTAAGGCCTTTGACAAAGTGGACTGGAACTTCATGAGGCTTACTCTCGAGGCCTTTGGCTTTGGTCCAGAGTTCTGCGCCATGACTTTGGCTAATTATACTGCGCCCAAGACCTTTCACAGAGTCAATGGCATCCTCTCTCCCCCTATTGACCTGACCTGTGGAACCAGACAGGGCTGCCCGCTATCGCCACTGCTCTTTGCATTAATCATGGAACCATTCGCCCAACGGATCAGGCGAAACCCGGAGATCAAGGGCTTCCAATCGAACACAACACACCATAAACTGGCCCTATATGCAGACGACGTCTTACTAACCATCACAGAACCTCGCACCTCCTTCCCTCAGGCCCTAGCTGAGATAGAGAGCTATGGAAAGGTCACCGGCTTTGCCATCAACTTCCGGAAGTCAGCTGCCATGGGGGTGGCCCTTCCCCGAGAGGTCCGGGAGGCTCTGGCCCCACTATGTCCGATACAATGGACAATTAAGAGCATCAGTTATCTGGGTGTCCAGATCCCAGCTGACCCAGGGGAAGTCTATCGGGCAAACTTTCTCCCACTGTTCACGGACCTCGAGGCGGACTTAAAACGGTGGGCGGCACAAGAAATCTCACTGATGGGTCGTATCACGGCCTGTAAAATGAACTTGCTACCAAGGTTCCTATATGCTTGCTCTTCGCTTCCAGTACCAATCCCGGCACCGGCCCTTCAAAATCTACAAAAGAAAATGTCACGGTTCATTTGGAAAGGGAGGAAGCCCAGAATCCCTAGGACCACGATGCTGGGCAATGCTACACTGGGTGGCCTCGGAGTTCAAGACCTACAAAAATATCAGATGGCGGCCCAACTCGCCTGCATCCGAACATGGCAGATACTTACCAACCGCCCGAGATGGGTGGACCTCGAACAGGCACAACTGCCGCTCCCGCTACGTTTTCTCCCGCATATCAATCCCTCTGAGCGCCGCCAGTGGCAGAACCTCCTGAGGTCCACCAAACACACTATTGCTACCTGGGATAAAGCGCTGAAACAAAAGAAAACCTCAGTGGGACTCAGCCCCTCCTCACCGGTGTTCCTGAACCCGGACTTTTCACCTGGCTGATCCACCCGGAACTTCAGATCCTGGATAGCGGGAGGCCTGGAGACCCTGGGGCAACTTTTCGAAGGGGGACAGCCATGCACCTTTAGGCGATGTAAAGAACTCTTCCAACTTCAGGAACAGGACAGATTCACGTACATTCAGCTGCGCCACTGGTGCTCCCATCCACAGACCCGCCAAGCCGCCACCCGCCCCCCCCACGGCCATTGAACTGACCCTAAATGATCTCCCAACCAGGGGGAGCATCTCCACCCTATACAAACGCCTCCAAAATGACTTCCTAATCTCTAAAACCCGGTACATGGCCCAATGGGAGGCGGACCTTGGCCGCCCAATCGAAGACCAGCTATGGGTTGACATTTGGTCGCGGGCTCACACTTCTTCATCTTGCATTACGAACAGAGAAGGCGCCTACAAAATCCTCCTTCGATGGTATTATTCTCCCCTAAGACTACACCATATGAACCCCACACTCAACCCGAACTGTTGGAGGCAATGCGGCCAAGTAGGGACTTTCTTTCATATGTGGTGGTCCTGCCCGAGGGCCCAGACCTTTTGGAAACAATGCCTAGCAACAATCACAGACATCACTCAGGTACGACTTCCCCTGGAGCCCGAACCCATCCTCCTGGGAGCCCCAGTCCCCGGGATCTACCCTAGATCTGGCCCTATGGCCAAACTACTATCCCAATGCCTACTGGCGGGCAGAAACGTAATAGCTCGCACTTGGAAAACCGCAGAAGGACCGCTAATGCCTTTTTGGTGGGCAAAAATCTGGGACATCTTAATCGCAGAGAAGGTGACGGCTGCCGGGGCAGGCCACCTACATCGCTTCGAGAACATTTGGGGCCCAATCCTAGACTTTGATCAGAATTATTCAGCCCTGACATACAAGCCCCAATTAGCCAGGAGAACTTTACGGGACGATAACTCCCAGCGGGGACAGGAAGAAGAACGTTAAGACCCGGGGGAGGGGAGGGAAGAGCAACCAACTGTATCTCCTTTATGCCATTTGTCGTGAATGATCATATTTTGTATTGCTTTATCCTGCCTGTTTAAAATAAATATTTAAAAAAAAAAAAAAAAAACCTAGAACAGTACAAGACTTTGACACAAGTGAGAACCCCTCTCCCTACACACACTGTTCTAATCTTCCCAAAAGAACACATGCATTTCAATGGAAGGGGAGGTCCAGACAGGACAGGGAATCAAACAGAAACCATGTTACAAGCAGGGAGCAATGCTACATTATACAAGTCTTTGATACCAGCTGCGTTCCCACATGATGAGACAGTGTTATCAGGAAAGACCGCGTGAGGTGATACATTTAGTGGAGCTGAATATGCTCCTCAGAGGTTCACACACGGTTGAAGCAGGTGAGCATGCTTACAGTATGATGACTTCTGTCTGCTGAAGCTACATTTCCTAAGACAATGGGAGCCTAAACCACACTTACCCATGCCAAAAGGGAAATGCGTCAGAAGGGCGAGATGTGAAGGCGAACACAGCTACACACTAGGTGAAACGTCTTCTTTGCAAGGACATGCGCAGTAAAGCCTAAAGTGTCACCGAGAACTGACAAGACACTGTTGTTTAAACACGGCAGTTCGCAGGACCTGCTCAATATTATAATGCTGTAGTGTGCTAGGGGAATATATAAAATGTTCAATTCCAGATTTTCCCACACAATTACCTCCTATGAGGCCTTCACTCCAGTCTCATTACATACATGTTTAGGGGAACATAAATCACATCGCGGCATATCATAGTGTTAGGGAGAATTCTCATTCTATGGCTAATTTCCCTTACCTATAGAGTCCCCCAGCAGCTTTGCTGGATTTGAAGGGTTTGTTTCTTTTTACCTGCTAAGAGTGAGACTCTTTTTCCCACTCTTAGGCATTTTTGCTATGTGTGTTCTAGGCTATTTTTGTGTTTAATGTCTATGGGATTTTCTCAACCCCATAGGGACCATCTTTATTCACATGTGTTACACGGCACCCTCCGTGCAGTAACACAGGGGTGTTGTAGTGACCCCCAAACATAGACTCCATACCCTGGGACTGACTACTGTCTCCCAGGGCATGTGAAGTCCCAATTGACTTTACTAGTCAATTTTTATGAACTAAACCAGTACAACCCAAATTACTATGGAGGTACTGGAAAGGGTTAATGGTTTTTCCCTTGTGTTCATTTTTGAGGGGGTACCATGCAGTCCCTCTCTCTAAAGTTTCTGACTGGTGGCAGTGGTTACTACCGTAAATATTCGACCGCAAATATTTCCCCATGGGATTTTCCCATTGTTCGAGGCTACCACTTTTTCTGACAGCCTCTAACATACTGCCGGTTTATTTTTATATTAACTTTACTCTGGTAGGTTTTATTTGCCAGAACTTTAATATAAATTCTTTGTTGTGTCTTTCTCTAGACTCCTAACCCAGGTCGCGGATCCTTTGTCCGTCCTTTTGGAGGGCTTCTGCCAAGAAACGTTCCTTTCGGTGCCACTGAGTCTTGGGTGGGTCCGTTGTGTGGGAGGGGGAGTAGGACCCCTGGACAGGTTTGCCTCCGCAACCCATGTCGCACTCTAAACTGATAGGCTGGAGGGTCTCCCACCAAGATGGCTACTCCACTGTGTGCGTGACAGCTAGGTTGTATGAATGGGGCTCTTTTTGCATAAAAGCAGGGTCCTGAGGACTGGAAGGGCAAGACGTCGCCACTGGAGCTAAGAAGCCGAAGAGGAACGAAGCCTAAGACATCTGCAATGACTGCACCACAGGTGAAGCCCTGCTGCAGCGTCTCACCACTTTTCTCTACACGACGAGAGCAGATCTTCATCTGCAAGAGCCTTCTTCCCATGAGCTGGTGGGGCCAACCAGTTTGCCAATCGCCTTCCTGGACCTGCCTTGGTCGAATCGCCAGTACGCTGTACTCGGAGGCCGGATAGCCAGGCATCAGTTCACCCGGACTGCGATTTAAAGGAGCGTACCTTTTATTCGTCGGGCAGCACCGCGGCTGGTTTCATCCCTGGGTAGTGCAGTAACTCGAATCTTCCTCCATGACAAGAGCCTCTCTTCCTCTGCTGGATCCCCCGAACTGCAGGAACAGCCAGGAACAACCGCCACCGCAGGAGCCACTTCTTCATTTTAAAGGTACATTGTTCTGCCAGGCCGCCCTTTCTTCGCGGTAGCACTAAAGTTGTTTAAAACCCTTTACCTATCTGTTGGGTTGGCCGCCCCTCTCTCTTAACATTGTCTTTTGTTTTCTGCATCCACCTCTTCAAAATCGTTAACCAAAGACTTGACTGCAGCTACAAGAACATTTTGCTCCTGGGCCCTTGCCCTGTACCACTGACTCTGGCACAGGCCTATTGACTCTGGCTATATTTGTTAAATCTGCCTTCTTTAGATTTATTCTCAACTAGAACTGTGTTGGTGCACGTACGTCTTATAACTACTCTTTTCTTCCCATTTCTAAACCTTGTGAAATGCCATTTTGCTCAGTTTTCATTTAAGTATTGCTATATTGATGCACTGTCTTGCTTAAACTGGTTCACAAACTTATGGGTAGTGCTGCTAGGGTGTGTAAGAAGCTATTTCTATATAACTTGTACATTCCCTCCTTTGTGAGAAATTGCTAGAGTATCCCTGGTGTGTGGCTTTCACTGTGCCGTTTTGCTCAGTTTTCTCTCTGGTTCACTTGGTCTACAATTTAACTAGGGAGTGTGTATATTTTTCTTTGACTTATTTTAACTTGCTTGATGACTGTGATAAATGTGTTTTACTAGAAGTGTATAAAATAAATATATACCTACTTTTTAATACAAAGCTTTGGTCAGTGTTTCCTTGTGCCATAGTACTGTAGGCCTATTGTGTAAACCCTGAATACTGCTCATCTCCCTCTTGAGATAAGTCTGACTGCTCAGCCAAAGCTACCAACTAAATCTTTGTGGTACAGACTGATACCAAAGGGGATTTATTGCTCTCACCTGTAGTCCTAATCTTCTGTAGTGCTCCCTAAGGGAACTGCACAGGATTCTGCCTAACACATAGCATATTATTTCTTCAGTAGCATGACAGTAAAGTACTTGGGCAGTCTGAGCAACTTCCGAGCAAGTGGCGCGTGCTTGACAAAGGAAACACTTAAACTGAGAATTATGACTAGCGCTACGTGTAAGATCTAACCAATAGACGCACCCAAAGGTCCCAGCAGACCCTCTAACCAAACCCTAAATATCTAGGAAGCCTCCTGACTGGTGTGGAGGAGGTTTACAATGTGGCGAGTGTGGATAATGATGTTAGTAATATTAGTTGCATAGCTGGGTATAAACGTAGAGCACTTGCTTTTTCACGATTGCGCAAACGCCTCCTTGCCAGCCTAGGACGATATCAAAAGCCATATGGTTCTGAAGTACCATGGTTCTGATGGCTACTTGTCATTGAGATAATAAGGTCAAGGAGGATGCTGTGGAATTTGCATTATCTTCTACTAACCATGACATTGTGTCAGACAGTCCCTATTCATCTTGATCCGAGGGCTAGTATGAGAAAGCCTAGCCAAGCAGCAAAGTTTTCCCAGGCAGTGCTTCTCCTTGGGCGGGGCTGAGCTGGAAAGGTGGAGTGCTGCTGGCTTGATGCATACTTGGTCTGGGGTGGGGAAATTCAGAAGACCGGTGAAACCCAGGTGAGAATGAGCTTCCCTACAAGGTCCTGGACCTTTGGATTGGGTAACCAACTTAAGATCTGAACACACATACCCCTACTGTACTGTTCTTGTTGTATTTGTTTCTTCGCGGGTATTGGCTTACATTGCATTGCCTGCATTCCTACTGTGTTCCTCCTTTACCTCTAGGTTCCCTTGGTGATTGACCTTTTTGACCTCTTTTGCTCAGTTTGTTCTTCACTATACTGCCTGTATCCTGCAATCTAGGTCCCCTGTTGTGCTCCTTGCTCTGTTATTGGCCCCCTGGTCCCTTGTTGCATTCTGTGCCCTATTGATCACAACCTACAACTGCATCCTTCTTCTTAGGTTCTGTAGTATGCGCTGTATGTTGCTGTTGTCCATGCATTGCATCAAATTTTATGTCTGCTGTGCTGTTCACTGTCAACCTCTAAGGTGCTCTCTGTCTCATCTATCTTCTCTAACTGCTTTTCTATCGACTATCCTATCCTTCACACTAAGTCTGGTAGGAAGAAATTCAAAAGGGACACCCTGGTCTCCAACCCAGGCCTCTCTATCGCTGATACCTACACCTATGCTTCCTCCTGACAGACCCTAACCAACATCCTCTTTGTCGTCCGTTCCCTCTCCAGGCCTATGGACCCCCCATATGGTTTCAGTTCTTTTTCGTCTTCTCCCATTAATGGTGGCACCTGCTGGGTGGCCCTCTTGGCCCCCTTCTACTCCTCCAAGACCTAATGTCTACCTAAACTGTACCGTCTTGGTCCAAGGCCCTCAGGCCAACCTCCTCCTTTTTGATAGATGTTTCCCGCACCTTATCAACTTCCTTTCCTCTTCGACTATCCATTCTCTCTGTACTCTGCTGCCTCCATCCTCTGCCACCTCTGTGGCTCCCTCTGCTGCTTCTCTGGCCACACTGTTGCCTCTTTCCTCTGCCACCCCTCTGGCACCCTCTCCCTCCTCCCAAGCTCCTCTGCCGCCTCCATCCTCTGCCACCGCTGTGGCTCCCTCTGCTGCTTCTCTGGCTACCCTGTTGCCTCCTTCCTCTGTCACTCCTCTGGCACCCTCTTCTTCCTCCCAGGCTACCTTGCCTTCTCCTCCTTTGCCCACCCTTCGGACACCTCCATCAATGGGCTGGTGCAATAACCTTATTCTTGAACCTGGCATCGGCCCCTAAAGTACACTGTATCTGACTATATTACTGTTATCATCGTTGTTGTCAGATTACTGATGCATCATCATTTCACTCTGACTGCTGCTTTTCGTACAACCTGTCATGAAAACGATAGACTCTATTCTCTGCACACCCCTGGGTACCCAGTGAAAACACTTAGCTTCACCTCTCCTAGCAGTATTCCTGAATTTCTAATCTTAGTGCCGGCTGGGTCTGAGCCATTTCCCACACAACTTGTCCTCCAAGTTCCCTATTGTACCCATCCTCTTCCAGTATGATATGGCATGTATAACGCGCCGGTACACAAGTGTTTCCAGGCGTGACAAGACGCGGAGGGGGACACAGAGGGAGGACAAAACAATGATCTGATTAGGCCTTGTGTAAATCAGATTGCGCATGTGCAGGGAATAGGAAGGGGAGAACTGCAGAGGGGTGGGGAAGGGGAGAAGTGCAGGTAATTCAAGTGCAGCCAACAGGTGGATAAGTGCAGGTAACTCAGTAAGTGTAGCCAGCAGGTGGCTTATAAGTGCAGAGCGGTGAGACTGTAGGGTTGCAGATACAGGGCACAAGTGCTGGGGGAGTCAGGAGACAGTGCGAAGGGCAACTGGGCATGCAGGAGCCTGAGCCCAAATTCAGAGGGTGGACAGGTGACCAGTGCGTGGGGCAGTCTGGGCATCAGCAGAGGAGAAGAAGAGAGAAAACGGAAGCTCAAGTTTGCGAGAGGCAGAAAAGCTGTTCCAGAGGGAGGCCCCAGCCGAAGAGAGAGATCTGCCCCCAACTCTCTGCTTGGAAAAGCGACTGACCGTCAGAGAGTTGGGGGTGGATGAGCAGAGGGCTCGAGAAGGGACATGTTTAGGAAGTGAGAGTTGGAGGTAGTGCAGGACCAGGCCCCAGAAAGCCTTGTGGACGAAGCAAAGGGTCTTGAACTTAATCCTTGCCACCAGAGGGAGTCATTGAAGGGACTTCAGAGCTGGAGAGATACAATCCCTGGGCTTGAGGCCAAGGACAAGTCTCAGAGTCCTGTTCTGGATAAGTTGTAGACGTCTCTGGGTAGAAGCACGGATATTTAGAAAGAGGCTGTTACAGTAGTCCAGCCTAGAGAGTACCAGAGCTCTGGAGACAGTGAGGTTCTGGGGGTAAGTGAGGAACAGAGGAATACCTCTGAGGAGGTGCAGCTGATAGTTTGCCTTCTTAGAGATGTCAGAGATGTGAGGAAAGAAGGAGAGGGTGGAATCAAAGATGAAACCAAGGTTCTTAGCCTCACAGGTAGGAGCAGGAAGAGGGCGGCCAGAGAGAGAGGAAAGGAGGGAGCTGGTGTTCCATTGTGGATGTTCTCAGTCTTACTGGTATTAAAGCAGAGATCATTGGCAGCACACCATTCCTGAATTGCTGGCAGACAGTCTGGTATGTGAGAAGGGGAAAAAGCAGCTGAAGAGTCTGTCATCCGCATAACACTGAAAGTTGGAGCATAAAGCGGTGATGCAGCGGGCAAGTGGTGCCAGGTAGTGGTTGAAGAACCAGTGAGAAACATTAGATGCCTGAGGGACACCACAATCAGAGAGAGAGAAGAGAGTAAAGATCCCACTTGGACCTGAGAGGGTCGATCAGCGAGAAAGGAGGTCAGCCAGGCCATGGCCTGATCAGTTATACCCAGGTTATCATGGAGGGGATTCAGCGGGATGGCATGGTTGACCATATCAAAAGCAGAAGAGAGATCGAGAGAATGAGGACAAAAGGAAGGTTAGAGTCAAGGTTCGAGAGCAGGACTTCACGGGTGTTCAGGAGAGCAGTTTCTGTGCGACTGGAAGCTCTGAACCCAGGCGGGATTGCAGAAATTAGCCAAGGCTGGAACAAGGGTGTCGTGTCGATGTGGTCCTTGATGGTTCTGTATGAGCAGGGGAGAACCTGCTTTGATGAGACTTTCATAGATCAGGCTTGTCTAGAAACATTGTCTGGGGTGAACAAGGGATAGGAAAAGAAGGGAGGAGAAGAGACGACCACAGGTGGGCCAGGAGTGGAGGAGGAAGAGGAGTTAGAAGAAAAGAGGGTGTACAGGATGTCTGGAGTTTTAGTGATGAAATGAGAAGCCAAAGCCGTGCAGAGGTCCTGGGAGGGAACAAGAGAGGTAGAGACTGCAGCAGGGTTGGCCAGCTCCTTCCAGATTTTGAAGAGTTCGGCAAAGTTGTTAGATACCACAGAGATGTGTCCTTGGATGTGGTCTCTCTTCTTATTTAGGACAGACAGTCTATATTGCCTTTGGAGCAAGCAGCAGGCCAGTTTGTCAGAGGGTGCATCTGATGCCTTCTACTTCCTCTCAGCCACCATGCACTTCGATTTAAGGATGACGAGGTCAGAGTCATACCAAGAGTTGCACTTGGATTTGGGCTTCAAGCGGATCCTCATGACAGGGGCAAGGACATGAAGAGTGTTCGAGATAGAAAGATGAAGGGTAGATAGGGCTGTGTCAGGGTGAGAGTCAGCCAAAGGTGCAGAAGGAGGAGAGAAAGTAGCGGTGAAAGCCTCAGCTGACACACGCTTCATTGGTCGGATGGCCGAGAAGGTAGGTGGCAGTGATGGGAATGGCTTGGCCTGAGGGGTGGAGAGAGAGAGATGGGAGGAAAGGAGGAAGTGATCAGTCCAGGAGAGAGGAGTTGTGTGAGAGTTAGAAAGGAGGAGATCTAAGGAAATGAGAGCATCCAGAGTGTGCCCTGCAGAGTGAGTCGGGCCAGAGGGAAGAATAGAGAGAGAAAGAGAGTCGCAGAGGTTGCGAAAGAGTCCTGGAGAACTGCAAGTAGTATCCAGGTGGATGTTCAGGTCTACGAGGAGAAGAAGTTTAGAGGTAGCAGTGAGGAGGGAGGAGAAGAGGTAAGCCCAATCACAGAGGAAGAGGGTGGCATGGGTAGGCAGCCTGTAGATAGTGGCCACAATGAGAGAGAGGCCAGGAGAGATAAAAAGCCTGCAGACCAGGCATTCAAAGGAGGAGTGGTCCTGAATAGGAATGATAGAAGCATGGAAACACTTTGGGACAATCAAGGCTACACCCCCACTGTGGTGGCTGGTTCTGGGTACGCAGACGATCGTGTACCCGTCCGGAAGGAGAGTGTCAAAGTTTGTGACAGAGCTGCCCATTAACCAAGTCCTGGTGAGACCGAGAACATCCAAATCAAGTTCTTGCAGGAGACGGCAGGTGTCAGAGTAGTGGTTGACAGCTGAGCGAGAGTTGAAAGTAGCAATGTGGAGCAGGTTGCCCCTTTAAAAGACTTCTGTGGAGGGGTACAGGTCAGAGGTATGTCATGCTGAGGTGTTGGAGGTGCCTGAGGGTGGGCAAAGGAGGAGGAAGGAGGAGAAGGCAAGTTAGCCTGGGAGAAGAAAGGGGGTGCCAGAGGAAGGAGGCAACAGGGTGGCCAGAGAAGCAGCAGAGGGATCCACAGAGATGGCAGAGGATGGAGGCGGCAGAGGAGCCTGGGAGGAGGGAGAAGGTGCAAGAGGGGTGTCTGGTATCTGTGTGTGTGACACAAAGTATGAGACAGCCCTGCCCATAACTGACAGGAATGCAGTATGGTATGCTGAAAGGCTATGTGCTTGCCCCAATCCACATTTCTTGTTATGTGTGTCTGGACGGAAGAGAATGGCCTGAATGCACTGTGAGCCTGATTGGCTGTTTGCCTACATGAATGCCCTTCTGAATAATTGGATGCCTGAGCTTGGCTCAGCAGTGTGAATGAGAGACCGGACAGTATATCTGGGGACCTTTCACTTATCAGAATTGTTCAGAAGCTGAAATTGAAACATGATGCTTATCTTTGAAGTTCAGCTGGAAGAAGAAGAATTGCAGCTGATCTCCTTCACAATCTGAAAGCTGCCGTGTCTGTCAAGGACTGATCCAAGAGAGGACCTGGCTAGGAGACCTCTTCCCGAGCTACAAGGGAACATTGTGCAAATGCTAATCTTCACCAAGGCACCCAGAAAGCCATTCCGACAGACTGCCCACCAGAGATGGGGACCACCGAGGAATCTGAAGTGGAGCCCCCTGACGTCGAAGTCCATCGTCGTCCACCAGGGTTCGGAGGTTTGACGTAACCGCTGGAAGCCAGTTGAGTCGTGCTGCCCCAAAGTGGGGACAGCTTGACGCTGTGCTACACGGCGACCGGAGCAACATCGCTTAACCTTTGCCTGAGACATTTGAAATGAAGGACTCGCTTTGTCCCGCTGGCAAAGGTCGAGGTCGTCGGCGAACCGAGGTGAATCCACCGGTGGGTTTCCCGTCACCCAAAGTCCACAAAGACACAGACCAACGAAGATCCGAAAGCCTGCCATGGTCGAGTCCCGACCATCGATGCCAACCCGTCACCCATTGCCGGGCCTACGTTCTTCGTTGATCTGCTTTGTGGCAACAAACTCTTGTCATCGAGGTGTACCGCATGTCTCATCTTCACAAGATGTCCACGACCGATCGTCGACGAACACCACGAACCTCGAAGCTGCTCTCTCGACGACAGTGTTCACATTTTCTTCGAGGAATCTCGACACCCAGTGGCTCATGCTTTAAATGGAGTCCCCCCATGAGGGATCCGTCGAAGAATCGCCAAAGAAACTCCGCTTACCTCAGGTACATTGGGGCAGTAGAACATTTTAGCAGGAAACAAGACTATCTTCAAAATATATGGACTGGGCTTGTTGATACACTTTATTTACAGGTTGCCCAGGTGGGGGGATCCTCACACAGAACTGCTTCATGGTAGTAGGACAAAGCATTCTGCCATTGTTTAACCTAACTTGTCTTCCTTCATATGTCTGATGCTGATACATAATACTGTTTGATCTGTATGTTATTTAAACTGTCAGCAGTTGGTGCATTTTAAAGGAGTCAAGAGTGAACTGTGGTACCACATAGACATTGTACATTTTTATCATATTTGAATTGCCAGAGTTCAAAGTGTGTTATTAATTGTGTATATATATATATATTGAACCTAATTTATATAAAAAACTGTTTTATCATCCAACATACTGTGTATGGACATTCCTTTGTGGGGGCTTGGGGACTACACTGTACTTAAGAACCAGCCTGCATCACCTCCTGAGAGCTTAATCCTTGATTGCTCCTCCATTACTATCACATAGAGAATCTTGGCTGGGGTGCTCTGCGCTTCTACTCTGCCATATAGAGGGCATGAGTACAGAAACCATCCCCCAGTCTTTACACTGGTGGCAACGGTGGGGCGCTAATGGTTTTAAGAATCAGTGTGTAACCTTGCCACCTACAAAATATCGACACTTCATTGAATTGAGGTTCAGTTGTGTGCTAAGATAACTACATTACAAGCAATGGAATCTATTACAAATGGTAAATTATCTAGGATGAGCTTAGAGGCTCTCCAGAGTGCTTGTGAAGCCAGGGAGTTAGACCTTGAAGAGAAGTCTAGGGATGAGCTGACAGCTGCCCTGGTGGACTACCAGACTAATTGAGATGCTCTTGATGAAGTGGGGGATGCACCCATTGAGGACCCTGCCCCTGGGGTTGTTATTGAATCTGTTTCTGGGAGTGCCACCTCTCCTGCTGCCTCTATTCCAAAACCCTGCACTGTTTCTTCAGGGTCCTTTAAGACGAGGTAGCAATACTTAGAGATAGATGGGGATGCAGAATTTACTCAAACATCAATAATCAAACTGACTCAGGAAGTTGACAAAACTTGGTCTGTTTTATTTGCAATTATCTAAAACAGGGAGTTACAATGGACATCAACAGATGTTTGCTCGATTTATCTCAGCTCATATTATAAAAAACACAACTCTTATAGTCAAAACTCATCATAAATGATGTCACATTACGTGAAAAAATAAAAAAACCTACTTGGGGATGTGATAGAGAAAATGTAGGTATATGTTCCATACTGACAGGGGAAGTGATTTGGTCTCTACTGTCAGGTGGACAACTAAGCCCATCCCAAGCGCAAGTCATCTTCTGTGTCATACTAATACTCGACACTTTATTGGCTCTTTGATACGTGGCCCTCTACCATTGGTTTGGCATCTTTGTACCCTTATGGAATATTCCTACATGATAGCAGCACGCAGGCTGCCACTCCAGGTGTAAGGAGGGTCGGTGTGATCATTCCTCCCCTCCCAATTAGTCCAACATCTATCATCAGTCTTACAGTCTGTCAGTCAGTTAAGGCTTTGAACTTGGCCTTGCAGAAGCTCTCTGTGGCTGAGAATAAAAGGGAGTATCCTCTTGGTTTTTGGTGTAGCTCGACCCAATGTCTATTTTGATCTGACCATGTGACTTTTGACGCCTTCTGTGTTTTTCCATTCCACCTCACACAGAAGTTTTTTTCTTTCTCACATTCATGTTACTACTGGAAGGACACCCAGGCCCACGGTGGCCTCGACTTCTTGGTGCTGGGCCAGGCAAGCCTTTCTTGAATTTCTCCTCTGCCATTACTATTTTGCCAACTGCGCCACACTGAAAACTCTTTCCAATCACAGGGTTTCAGGCCCTGCTAAAGTGCATCATGGAATATCCAGGTTCTATACATTCCTATGTATATACATTGGTGTATTGCCGCAAACTAATCACTGCGTAGCCAGCCCTAAAATCACTTTGTCTACTTGCGTTACTGCATCTGTACAAGTGTAAAGTGATTTGCATTTTCTTCCGTGTTTCTATAGCATGAGCATCTTCATCTCGAGCCTGAAATGTTGCTCATCTTTGACACCTCCTCTTCAGATCTTATAGAATGTTAGTAGTATACTATGATACCTTTCCTCATCAAACTAGCCTTGACAGGTTTCCACGCCCCTTTAGGGCGGGATATCCGGTCCCTATGATGTCATATCCTGGGCGTGGCCCCCTCGGGCTTCCCCCGGAAGTTCTGCCTGGGCAAAATCCTGTCCCGGAAGTGATGTAGGTGTGTTTAATAGGCCCGGGGTCCTTAGCGGGGGTGTCCCACCAGATGTGACATCATGGGGGCTAGCAGGAAGGCTCCCCCAAGGGTTGGAGTCCCTAGAGGTCGCAAGGGGGGCTTCCTCCGGATGCCCCCACAAAGAACCGGCAGTGTGGAGCTGATGTTTGAGCGGCGGCCATCTTTAGGGGGTGTGGCGTGTAGGTTGTACATATACAGATGAGTCTTGGGGGATGTACAAGCCGCTCCTGAAACCCTGAAAAAAAACGAAAACTCAAAAGACCTCAATACCAGGAATTATGAAGCGCTACAGCTACTACTCTAAGGACAATACAGCTGCTGAGGATTTGAAAACCCTTCAAAAATTCTACAGCCCTGAAAGTCCGCCGGCACCGGCGCTATCCGTCAATGGGGACCCTGATGGCGCAGCGGCTATGGATACAATATGTGAGCATTTTGATATGTTGAATCTTGGGAGTGGGAAACCGCCGGGGTCATTGACTCCGGTGTAGATGACTCCTACACCAATGCAGACTACGTGGATATGGATGAGGCTGTTAAGGCTCTTAAGGAGGCCCCGTATGAGGATCTGAATGTTTTAGAGCAACTGTTTCCAGAGGCCGCGATGACCCCGCCGTTAGACACACCATCCGATGAAGACAAGCTGTTTATGGATGTTACTAGCTCCTCTATGCTGGAAGATGGTGGTTCTGAAACGTGTGCTATGGTAAGTAATGAAGTATGACGATGTGGGTGTGTGTGTGAAAAAACCTGTGAAAACACATGCTCAAGAGCTAAACTTCTTTCTTTTTTGAATTGCAGAAAACGACAGATAACCATAACGGAGCTGTGGGCCTGAACAACTCGTTTAACGCCGTCAATTATTATTGCGTGTGCTGTTCAAAAAGGATCGAAAGTTCAGCATTCCCAGATGGTGATAAGTGTAAGAAATGCGAAATCTGCAAAAATTACTGTTTTGAAAAAAAGAATCCTCAGGGTGCCAGGTGTTCAACTTTTTTTTTTGTTTTTATTTACACAAGAAATGAAATCACTTGCGCCCCAAAAATTGCAGCCCAATCCACAAGGGACACATGAATGGGCACATTTTATATGCGCGCCCATTCAGATGGCCTTTTTCACCTCCTTGATCAAATAAAGTGGCGTTTCTGTCAATTTAAAAGCACATCCCTCATTTCCAAGCAAGATGCACTTTTAAATGTGCAGAAATTGTAGGCAACCCTACGCGCACGGGATGTGGGGCTGCCACTGCATGACAGGGTCTTTCCTGAACCTGTCATGCATTTCTTTTAAGGTATGAACCGCTGCTGAGTCGCTTGCATTTCTGTTCCTCAAACAGGATAAAAATGCATTTTTTGGGTCACATTTTACAGCGGCAGGCACCTAGAGTGCCTGTCCCTGTGAAAGGCGCTGGGAGCTTGCAGAACACTGTCGGGAGAGCGATTCTATTCAAAGTACTCCCCATTTTGATGACAAAAATCTATCGAATGTTACAATTTGACCAATTACGTGCAGTACTATTCGATCGATTTTTATAAATACTGAACATGTGTTGCGGGGGTGTCACCCGCTCCCCTTGTTTAGTATTTTTGGTCTAGGGTGGTTGCAGAAGTGTTTTCCCCTTTTTCCTCAAAATTGGAGGCGGGGACAGAAAAAAAAGGAAAATAACGAAAAAAGGACCCTGCAGAGTCGGATCCGACCCGCGTTAGAGGGACGGATCCGACCCGCGTTAGAGGGACGGATCTGGCACCGCAGTGTTGCAGGGGAAGCTGCAGCGACCAAGCGGTTAAGTAGGGGAGGGGGTCGGGTGGTGGTGAAAGGTACAATTTGGGTTGTTTGGCTGAAGTGCAAATCAATTTGCAGCAAAATTGACTACGGTCAATTCCGCCGCAAATAATTACACTTCGGTCAAACAACCCAGAACACCATTCAAGGCAGCTGCCAGCGCACAATTTGCGCTACAGCTCAAGCCTGTGGAAATGCGCCGGTCACCTTTGAGAATAAGGTGACCTGCTCATTTCCAAAAATGGGTTGTCTAAAAATAGCATATCCTCCGTTCTTTTTTTAAATGCCCCCTCGTTTGAGGAACTGGGACAAAATCTACATTTAAAAAAAAATAATAAAAATGGTTACACTATGAGAGAGAGGGAGAGTGATGGGTGAGATGTGAAGTGATGGGCAAGAAAGCAGAGGAAGAGCAGTGGGTCAGAGGAGGAAGTGCTGCACAAGAGAGCAGAGGAAGCAGTGATGCGGTGGGCCAGAAATCTGAGAGCGAGCAGAGGTACAGAAAGTAGAGGAAGCGGTTGGCCAGAAAGAGGCAGTGAGCTGCAGATTGGGAAAAAGGATGAGGGAAGAATGTGATAGAATGGGAGAAAAGATGCAAGATGCAGAAGCAGCACAAAAGAATGAAGGACTGTATATTGAGGGAGGAATTGTAGAGTGTAAGGTGTGAGTTGGGAGTATGATTTGGAGTGTGGCAGGGGCTGGGCAGTGCAGATTGTGACTTGACAGTGTGACATAGCACGTGAGTATTTGTATGACAGAGTGAGAGGTTAAGGAATGTAAGTTATGATGGAGAGTTGGTGAGATGTTTGTGGGTGTTTGGGGGATTGGAGAACATAGAAGGGGAATATTTTCAGCATTACAATTGATAATGATCAATTTAGTTAATACTATTAAATAGGCATGAACATTAAACCAGAAATGTAGCCAAATCAAACACTGTTCTGCCAAGCCAGAGACATCTGGGACTCTTCCTATTAAATTAATACAAAAGACACATAATAATGATACCCTGGCTCTCTTCTAGCCTTGCACTCTACCTATTTCCTGCAATGTGGCAATCTTACACCCTCCAGTTAATACAAAATGTCCCGCAAAAATGCCGCAATGAATAAAGGTTTGTGCCGCAAAATTTGCCATTTCATGCCGCAAAATTTGCCATTTCATGCCGCAAAATCCTGGAAGGTCTGATCAGATGCTTAAAAGTGTTTATAAAACCATGGGTATGCATGTACATGCGAGTGTGGGGGGCCTGCTAACAAAAACAATCTTGGAAATTCAAACGTGTCGCAAACCTGAGAAAAAAATGAAATCTTTACGCCTGGCAGGACCCGTGATTTTTAGAAACCATATAACCCGTTTAATGCAGAGAGACTTTTCTAACCTGTACAGGCTGAGGAGTAACCCGCAGAGGAGTCTGGTACCGCAAAATGTGTTTTTTTAAAAAAGATGAAAACACAATAATACTGCTCCTTATATGTGTACCGTTGTTTCTAGGGTAACGTTTCTGGAGGAAAAACCGGACGTGTGGAGCTCTACCTGATGCCTGTACGCATGTGTGGGGAAAAACTTTTATACGCTAGGCGGAAGGCGAGTATGGCGGTAAACAGCCCACACCGAGACTTCAAGATGCACGGATTTGTGAAAGTGTAATCTGTAGCACCATCAAGATGTCGGCGTGTAATGAATACGGTTCTGTATTCCGATACAACTTAGGTTCTTTATACCTGGGTCCTAGAACCGTTTTGAGGCACCACGTGGCTGAAATGTATGCAAGATTCCTACGCCTTAAAGGTCGTGTTTTACAGGCCTCTGAACTATCCGAACTATTAAATGCTACAAGTGTCTGGTGTCTACAGAGTTACAGGCGGGGTAACCACATTGATGTGTATAGCTTGTTATATGATGGGTCCAATAAAATATCAGGGGTGTTAACTGTTCAACACCCCGTTCATGTATACCAAACAGTATAAAGAAAAATAAAATAAAACGTCATACACCAACCCTGTGTCTGCTTATTTTTTTGTAGTGCATCAATGGCTAACAACACACGTTCATGATTGAATGATAGCTATTATGATAAATATGGTGTTGGGAGTTTTGGGGGTGTTGATGCGCTTTATCGAAAATTACAGCATGATAAGCACCCCATCACGCGAGGAGCTGTTAAGACATGGCTATCCGGCCAGGAGACATATACCCTCCATAAAAATCCTAGAAAACGTTTTAAAAGAAGAATGACCATTGTAGCGTTGTAAGGTACGCAGTGGCAGGCAGACCTGGCAGATGTTTGTAACCTTGAAAAGCAGAACGATCGGGCGCGGTGCATTCTGACGGTGATAGATGTTTTATCAAAATATGCATTTGCAGAGGCCTTGCGGGATAAGACTGGTTCAAGAGTGGCTGCGGCCTTCAAACATATCTTCAGCAAGGGCCGCGCACCTGTAAAATTACAAACTGATGCCGGTAAGGAATTTCTGAATAGGCCCCTGCAAAACCTTCTAAAGCACCACGGCGTGCATCATTTTATAACCCACACGGAAGTTAAAGCGGCGATTGTTGAACGTTTTAATAGAACCCTAAAATCTAAACTATGAAGATATTTCACAGCCTATAATACACAATGCTATGTGGATATATTACAGACTTTTATCGATGTGTATAATGACAGCTACCACCAGTCTATTAAAATGCCTCCCCGGGCTGTAACCTCTGAAAACTCATTATCAGCGTGGTGAAACCAGTATGATGTCCGGATATCGGAGAAGATCAAGAAAGCCTCCTTCCGCGTAAGGGACCACGTCCGAGTATCCAAGTTAAAAGGGGTCTTTACAAAAGGATACCAACAGTCCTTTACAGACGAAATTTTCATTGTGGCAAAAGCATCCGTGAAAGAGGGGGTATACATTTATCAGCTGAATGATTATGCTGGTGAAGTTGTTAGCGGTAATTTCTACACAGAGGAGTTACAAAAGGTGATTGACGATCCCCAGCGTCTTTATAGGGTTGAGAAAATTATTCAGAGTAAAGGTGAGGGGTCTAAGAAACAGCACCTGGTAAAATGGCAGGGATGGCCTGCGAAATTCAACAGTTGGGTCAATGCGACCTCTCTAGAGGATCTAAAAAACAGAGACGCTCCCTGAGAAGGAGAAGAAGATGGAAAACACCGGATTTTATATCACCTTGCCCAGTAACGCCTCTTTAGATATATTCCCCAAAAACAAAATATCGGATTATTCCGTTAAACTGGCTAAACCAGTTAATTTACAAGGTCCGTGGGAAGTGGGGTTGATGGAGATTCAGTACCCCCATACCTGGGACACCCTGGACAAAGAGATTCCTGGTATACCATCAGACGTGGAGAACCTGCTGAATTGATAAACGTGGGTTTTCCTCAAGGCTTCTACCCCACAATAGAGGCGCTGCTAGATACTATCAACAAATCAATCGCGAGTCTCGAGCACTATGGAGATATACACCTGTTTCTAAATAACTCACGCCTTAAAGTATTTGTAAGATCACCCGATCTTACCGTGGAGTTTATATGTAGCGGGAAACTTTCGATGGTGTTGGGGAACGTTCAGCATATAAAAAATAATACTAAAAATATGGACAAAACACGTGCAGATATTGATGGTGGATTTTACAGCCTCATGATCTACAGCAATATAGTAGAATACCAAAGGGTTGGTGACTCATACGCCCCCCTGATGCGGACTGCACAAGTCAAGGGTGAAAATAACGGCATTGTTAATATACAATACATGAAGCCTGATTATATTCCTGTTTCTAAGTGTCATTTTGACACCATCAACATCCAGATAAGGGACGATCAGGGAGATCTGGTCTCATTTAAATACGGGAAGGTCCTGGTGAAACTACACGTGCGCCCTAGACGCGAGAGAGAAATTAGAACATGGTGATCATGAAGAATTACGGGGAGCCGCACCCTTATAGGGATTATTACTGCAGACAGGCCGGTTATGGAAATCAACCCTACTTCCAAGGTGCGCCTGTGATGTATGGTGAGGGGCTAGGAAGTATTTTCAGAAGTCTTTTTTGGAGAGGCATGCCCTTCCTGTGCAAAGGGTTTGAATTAGCCAAGCCGCATATGAAAACAGCTGCTACAAACATTGCTAAGGATGTGGTGTCTACTGCAACAACATCCATCGCAAATCGTTTCAACCACCCAGCACAAGAGGGCTCTGGTCTGGTTTACGTGGGTAAAAGCCCTGCAAAAAGAAAAAGGCGAGCTTCGCGCCGGCAGGGTCCTCCGAAGCCGCATAAAAAACGAAGAACAACAACCAAAGCCGCTCAGAAGAGAAAACACACGTCAAAGAACAGACTGGTCAAGCGAAATAAAAACTACCCGGCATCAATATTTTCTAAAAGATGGCCTTTATCCACTGTGCCTTGGGGGAATGTGTGAAATCGGAACTAGATCTGTTTTTCGTGCCCCCGACACAGACGAGCATCGAAAACAGTTTTTTCATGGAAGTTCCACCCTTAGCGGCACTATCACCATTAGCCCCCATCGAGTTTTACATATCGGGCTCAACGGAGACGTACCTGGATTTGAATGACACCTTACTCTACCTAACCTGCAGAATAACAAAAGAGGATGGGATGGGTATTGGTGCAGCGGCGAAGGTGGCCACGATTGCCTATCTGGTGGCCACCCTTTTCAGCCAGGTGGACATCACTCTAGGTGATCGCATGATTAAACAGAGCGACAATATGTATGCCTATTGAGCGTATATAGAAAGCATTCTGAACTACAGCAATGACACTTTGGACACCCAGCTGACTGCAGGGGTTTTTTATAAGGACATGGCGGGGCATATGGAGGATTATACTCTAAATGGAAACAACAATGGTTTTATAAAGAGATCAGCGTATGCGACAGATAGCCGAAACTTTGATTTACTAGGGCGTCTACACTCGGATCTGTTTTTCCAGGAGAAGCTGATGGTGAATGGTGTTGATCTGAAAATTAAACTCTCTCGAAATAAAGACGCTTTCTGTCTGAACAGTGATGATGCAGAAGCCTACAAACTGGTAATAGTATCAGCGAGTTTATTCATTAAAAGGGTCAATGTGTTGCCGACGGTCAGACTCACACATGCTGGCGCTCTACAAGTATCTAACTTGAAATACCCTGTGGAGAGGATCTCCTTGAAAATCTTCAGTGTACCAGCGGGCAGCCGTGTCGCCAGTCAAGATAACTTATTCTTGGGCCAGCTACCTAAAATAATCGTTATTGGCTTTGTGGATAACACCGCTTTTTCAGGGGATTACGCAAGCAATCCTTTTAATTTTAAACATTACAACATTAACTACGCCACCCTTTTTAAGGATGGGGTCGTCATCCTCGCCAAAGCCTACAGCCCTAGTTTTCAACAGAAAAATCAATTAGGGAGTATCTGGGACTAGTCTCCATCAGCGGCAAGCACATGCGCGATAAAGGATTTGTGATACCACGTGACGACTATGATGGTGGTTACACCTTGCTGGCTTTTGATTTGAGACCCGATAATGCATCATCAGGACATTATAATCTGATTAGGAATGGTAATTTACGACTTGAGGTCCAGTTTGCTGCAAATTTACCAAGTACTGTGAATCTCATTATTATGGCCCTATTTGACTCTGTCATAGAACTCAACAACCAGCGACAGCTGCTGTACGATATGTAATGGATACCTACCAGATCATGCGTTTCCTGCGTAAAGACAAACATGCTGTGAAAACATTTCGAGGCGTGTATTTGTGTGATAACATTCCACGGGGTATACCGGGGGAACTGCCCATCAGCTTTATTGTGAACACCGATCCCCAGCATCAAGAAGGAACACATTGGATAGATATGTTTATAGACACTGTTGCAATAACTGTTTTTGATAGTCTGGGGTGTTTCCCAAGCCTCCCTATATATGACGGCGATCTATTGGACTATGTTAAACATATAGCACCCATAGTACATTATAATAGAGCCCAGGTGCAGCATTCTGAAGCCGTGACATGTGGGCAGCATGCTTGCTACTTTGTATCTAAAATGTCTGAGAAACAGGCTTTGCGGTCTGTTATGCCACCCTATTCACTTGATCTCAGGCAAAATGATCGGATGGTGACGGATTTTGTGAACAAACGCAAATATCACCGGCCACCTGTAAATGTATATAGTTTTTACCAGAAATGTAAGTGTGTTAATAATCAGTAGATATGTGTACAGGGCTAAATAAAAACATCTTGTACTTTTAAACAACCGTCTCCTTCTGACTTGTGTCATGTTTAATATTTTTTATTTTATTTTTATTTATTTTTTAAACAAACAAAATGTTGTACTAGACATGCTTGAAATAATTAGACGCAAAACGTGTGGTTGGTATAAATAATAATGTTCTTTTATTACAAACAGAACCTTTGTTTATAGGCTGTAGTGGGTATAGATATAAAGACATTTACATAAACACATATTTTATTACAAACAGCGCATTTGTTTAATCAACAGGTGTGCGTATACTTATAAAAAGCAGATAATAAACCATTTACATATACATATGACAAAGGTTAAAAAACTGTTCTTAAAATTAAGAGAAAACACAGTTACACACTAAACCAGACATCGCGTTTGGGTTTATTTTTCTTTCTTCTTCTCTTTACGGAAATATCTAGGGACTCAACATCCTCGGACGTGGTTTTAACACCAGTGTCTTTCAATGTGTCAAGCAGCTCGCGATGCCCCATGTTTCCTACTAAAGTGGCAGGAATGTTTAAGACCACAGAAGATTGCATGAACAGATCCCAGCCTCTAGGCTTTTTGTGTCTTCCAAAGGCCTGCGGGTTGGTAATGCTGCAAACTAAATCATGGACATTTGAACCTTTGACATGCGTGCCTTTATATACAAACTCCCCCTTTGCGTTCCAGGGTACCAGCCCCTGCTCACCGGTCATCTTGTTCAACAATAATTCCGCATTCTTACGATAACGGGGGTTAATGGTATTCAGGATTTCAGAGACCAGGGATCAGAAACTGGGTGTCTGGGATTTGTGTTGCCGAGACTCGTGGACTCTTCTGGGGGCATGTACAATGTTAGTTTGTTCTTCTCACTGTCGGCTTGTCTAAAATGTGTTATGTTTTTCTGGAGAATAGATGAATAGAGGGTAGCTTTGTCGTAGTCTGATAAATCATGCCTGCGTAGGACATCTTGCATTTCAGAAATGATCCGGAGGGTTGCTGATTTTCGAATATCAGGCTCTTCCCGGTTATGGGTGCTCAACCCATCCAGCTGACGCTTGTCAACCAGATACATCTTCTCACTGTGCTCCATTAACCCCCCCCTAGAAGCCTGGTGATCAGAGGCAATGCAAGGCCTAGGAGCGCTCCTATGAAACCTCTGGAGTGTTTTAAAAGTTTTCTTTTAACTTTTATGGATGCCCGCTTGTTACCCAGTTTCTTGAGTATTAGCTTCTTCTTTTTTAAGACACCTAGTTGACGGCCAGATAGCGGTACGTTCCCCCTGACGGTATTGAAGGCAATCTCGGCTATAGCCGATACTAGATCATCAGAAGCCGAGCACAGAATGGCCCTGCGTTGCTGGGGCGGTGCCGTTACTAGCATTTTAAGGAGAGCATAGTTCCGACGTATACGTGCCGTCATGATGGTCGGTCGCTGGTACTAATGAGGTCTGCTTTGCACCTCACCGGGTTTTTCTAGAGAGCATTTGTCTTTAAATCCACCAATAAGTAGCCATAAGGTTTACAGGTTGCGTCTTCAAAGGCCTCCATGAAAAATAGGCTGTTACCCGGATACATCTGGCGTGCTAGAACCGAGAGTTGTTGTTTATCTCTGGGGTTCTTAAACAGAATGATATAACTGGCGTTTAGAGTTATCGAGCGGTTGCCTTTGCCCTTGTAGAATAAATTCTGTACAATGTAAAAGATACTAAGGTTCCTATGATGTGAGTATTGAGTAAAAGTATTGAGTAAAAGCCTTTTCCAACTCGGAGCTCTGACCGCCCTCCATCATGAGATCATCTACGATAATCATATTAACAAGGTTTGGTGGTAGCAACCGATCATCATTCAGAGTCTCTGGTAACCCCTCCACAAACTTCAGATGCGGTATTTTAGAGGCCAGTTCGTTATACAAGTTCTGCCAGCACAAATAAAACCAGATGACATTATCAGGTGGGGCCGACATAGTGGTGCAGGCATTTTCTAGAAGCTGTTTAATAAAATAACTTTTACCGCAGCTGGAAGGACCCGCTAGCACGCATGAAAAAGGGTTTTGAAGGCGCATGTCCATCATACGCGATGCTTCCTTTTCAGTAACCGTAGGGTAATGTTTTGTAGTCGCCTGTGAGCCCCCTTTTATCAAACACCACCCTCAAAGTCTTCTGCAATGTCTGGGTGCTTATCTCCCAGCGTTTTTTCTCCCGCACTATGGATGACTGCTGCACCACAATAGATTTGATGGTGTTTTCTAAAATGTACTCACGCACCAGCTCTTTCAAACTGTCAAAATTGACCTTCAAGCTGTTGCTGATGTTCAAAGTGATGCCTTTTACTTTCATACAGACCGCCCCTGAGGATGTGCGATAGGAATATGTTTTGGGCCCCGCAGAAACAAACTCTATAATGTGCTCACCAGGAACTAATTCACGTGTTAGATTACCCAGATAATCACCCAGTGGGGGATTCTCGTGGCCGGGGGCGCTAACAAAAATGACCGAATCGGTGTCGTGGTCCTGACACCTCTCCTGGAGAGCATCCATGACTTTATAAAGTTCCAGACGGGCATGAGCGGTTGTGAAACAGGCGATGAATATGTTTATATTGTTGGAACACGTCGGGTACTCCTCAGCGTATTTCCAACAGGCATGCCGTTTCCTCATCTATAAACTGCAGGCTTGAAATGTCGTAACCTGCGTCAAAAAGATAGGCTGTCAACTTATCAGGGTCGGTTATAATAGATGTGTTTGGTAAATTTGTTCTCTGAGCGATGAATATGTTTATATTGTTGGAACACGTCGGGTACTCCTCAGCGTATTTCCAACAGGCATGCCGTTTCCTCATCTATAAACTGCAGGCTTGAAATGTCGTAACCTGCGTCAAAAAGATAGGCTGTCAACTTATCAGGGTCGGTTATAATAGATGTGTTTGGTAAATTTGTTCTCTGAGCAAATTTACCCCATAAGGAATTTAAGCACAACTTGGCTAGCTGCCGTCTGGAAGGGTTATTCTCGATGAATTCTGGTCTTAAACAGATACCCTGGTGTGTGTAATAGTCATCTATGTACTTCTGGCGGGCTACAGGGTCATCGCAACCCTCGGGGTATCCTGAAGATTCTTGTTTGCTCCGCAGGAACATACGAATGTACTCGCAAAAGAGTTCTACCGTGATGTTCTCAAAGTGCCATATTTCATGAATCTTCCCCAGACGGTACCCTTTCTGCAAGGCCACTTCTAACTCGACGGTACACCAGGTACCCGTGATCGAGTGTTCCTCATCGCTATGTGTGCATTTTTCAGTCTGTTTTGACTCTGCACAAGCCATGCACAATGGGAACATTAGCTTACCAGAAATCCTCTGAGGGAGGTCCCGAAAATAAAACTTCTTGGGGGGGTACACTTGGCATTTGATCAGTCCAAAATACTGCTTAATATCCCCAAAATGTTCATAGATGATCTGTGGGTGTTCTAAAGGATAGGGTTTTGAATGATTGATAAAGGGGTAGAGGCTGGTGAAGTCTAAGTAGTGTATCTTCTCACCAGGGGCTGTTTCGTGGTAGAGCCTGATGGCATTAGTCCTACCTCCAAAAAGAGTGTCACGTGGTTCTAGGGGTTCTGGTAAATTCTTATGCTTGAGAAAAATCTTTCAATCGGAATCTTTTTTCAACATTTCGGTCCACTCATGCACCCAAAGCGTGATAACGCGCAGAGACCTGGTCTCAAGAAAATTCTTTTTTAAAAGAGTTCTCCTGTAAAGATGATCATACATACGCTGTCAGGATGTTATAGTCATCTTTCTTATAACATTGTGGACACCCGTGATAAAAACACCCATTAAACTCATAGGCCATCTGCACACCGTTTAAAGACGCATAGCCGTCTAGAAAATAGGATCCGATCTTTTTCTCTCCTCCGCGCAGGGCATGTTGTATAGGTGTCTTGATCTGTTCAGACATATACATTAGCCACTGGATGGAGGGTGTGGAAAATCGTTTCTGGCGTCCATGATACATGTCTGGGGGTATGAGGGCTATTGTTTCAGACTTTAGAAACAGTTGCTTGTATATATGCATACACATGCTAGCCAGGGTGATGAATGTAAAGGGATCTACATATGTAACAAAATGTATCTTCAACTCGGCGTTTTCAGGATCATCCATAGTGTGGACCTGTCGGGTCACGTCTATGATGCCGTCTCGAAAACTGTTGCAGGCTGTTCTCAAAATATTGACGTCTTCACGACAATAGGCTTTTAGTTCTCTCTTAAAATCAAAAACCTGTGTTCGGGCCTCCGTTTACCATTTAAGAAACGCCTCCTTGTCATCAGGCATCATGTATTCCAACCCATAATACTCCATAGGGGGGATGGCTCCCACATAATTCTGATTCTGTACCGTATTAAAGAAATGGGGGAAATACCCTTTGGACCCCGAGAAACCAAAAGCCTTAGGCAGTTTGCTTAATTTCATGGGTAGAAAATTCAAACTATCGATAAAGCGGATTTTAAGGTCTGGCACAGCGAGGAGTTTCAACTTTGCACCCTGAGTTAGCAGCTTGACGTCGACTCTCTCTTTAATCAGCTGTTGTATTATGAAGAAGCCATCGTAGCCCTGACTGTTGTGTGCCAAAAAGCTATACGCGTGGAATTTTTTTGTCAGAAATGTGGTAATGAAGCGGCTGACGCAGTCAATTCCCGCGAATGACCAGCTGGCGTCACGAGTGAGATGCTTGGCATAGATATAGTTCAGTATGTGTCTCTTGCATGCACTCCATATCAAAGATTATGTAATTCTCGGTTTTGGCTATTTCTTTTGGGTGTGTCATATAACACTGGTGTTCATCCAAGGAGACCACTTCTACATCACAGCGGGGACATATCTGACCCTTACATTCATGGTTGGCCTTTATAAAACGGCCGCAGGAACTGCAGTCTGTTTTAAGATGACATATGACTGTACCTTGAGACGCCTTTTTAACGTGTTGTTGAAGACAGTCTTTGGATCGGGCAAATGTTTTACACCGGGGACATTTAAAACCTGATTCACTGGTCACCACGCAACCGTCTCTCTGACACATGTTGCAGTGTAAGTGGCATCTGTGAGCAGTTTTATTGCTGTATATGTGACAACAATGCGGGCATAAATTGCGGGCCCCTAGGAAACTCTGAAGGTTTAAGATTCCATAATAGTGCTGCTCGTGGTGTAAAATATATATAGTGTTCTTATTCACATTGTCACCTGCTGGGAAGTATTTCCAAACCCTGTCCTCATCATACAGGATTTTGATAGGCACACCAAAGTGATCCTCAAATAAACGCAGGTCATTAAAACCAACCATAACATCAGGTGGTATACCCAATACGCTGTGAACCTCCATAGCTCTTGCCTGAATGTATCCATCCGTAACGGTTCTAGTCTCTCGCAGGCCTATAATGCTTGCAGCCATACATATGTTCAGGTCCCCGTAATTAAAATCCAAGAGCCAGTGTTTCTTCTTGGAAACCACCATACTGTAAAGGGTTTTCTTCAGGGGTCTGTACACACCACCCTCTCTAGCCCTGACAACCACCGACACGAGTCTCAAGGGCTCGGTTACGACCAGTTCCACCTTACTTTGTAGCAGTTTTCCAATGTTTTCTAGAAACTGCAAAACATCAAAGGACTGCCGAAACGATCGCCTGGTGAAAAGAGGCCTGTTTAAAACAGTGCTGTCTAGGCGTATCTGGACAAAATCGTTAGGCCCAACTGTTTCAAGAATCTGAGAGATGAGCCTTTCAGTAGTTTCTGTGATCACCAACAGACCTTGACCGGTTGATCTTAACCTATCCAGATTTATAAAGCGGAACACCTCATAGTGTTCAATGCTTCGAAACTTTGGAAGATCTCGCTGGTATGTGTCCATACTCTGCAAGAAAACCGTGTCAGTTTCATCCTGAGGGGGTGTGTTTTGGGGTTGAGCCTCTAAATCTTTAAGGGCTTGCTGCATGATTATCATTTTAGCTTTCACAGGCGTTTGAGAAACATTTTCCGCTGCCTGAGGGTTTGAAGCCATTTTAAACGGCATGCCGGTAAATCTTTTAAAGAGATACCTTGTTTTTTAACAGGGTTTGAGGGGGTGTTTTCCAACACTGGCCGCGGTGTCTCGGGCGCAGCATTTAAGCAGGACTCGGATGTACCCATCCTGGGGTCCACCCCTAATCTTAAAGGCTCTGGGGGTTCTGCAAAACCAGGCCGGGGCTGTATATGCTTTTGTAGCGCCGATTTCTTTTCAAGTTTGTTTTTAAGAGTTGGGGGTGTGTTCTTTTTCATCATTTTATTTGCTACGGTGTTCACCCGGTTTTTAGAATCCCTAGCGAAAAGGGCGTGTTTGGCCTTAGACACGCACTTACGCATGTCGACTAGATCTTTTTTACCAAACATGTGTCTCAAGCGCCAGGCCTGGCGTCATAATCTAGAGCTGTTATGTGGGCCTGATAAGTGTTTTTCCTTTCGCAGTTTTTTTTAAACCGGGGGGCCCAAATAACTGTTTTACAACGTGACCCCTTTTAGAAGCACAGATATTTACAAAACCGTTGGCCGTATTGAGATTCACAGGCGCTGGGATATTTAAGGGTTGTATATTCGAATCTGTACAATAAATGACGGGTGTACGTCGTTGCTGGTTTATGCCGTTGGGCCCCCTGTAGGACAGATCAAGGGGTTTCAGGGGATATCCTGTTTCATGGATGACAGATGCATATCCGCAGTTTTGAGACCCTATTTTTATGGGGGAATCTGAAATTATTATAATAGGCGTCGCCTCTAGAATGCCCCTGTTGCTAGTTTGAACCCCCACACGTTCTATAGCTTCAGAAGTCCTAATAGCACCCGCAGTGTTGGGGGCCGTAGGTGTGTATGCATGGGGTGATGTTATATCTACACATCCGGGGGGCCACAGGAGCTGATGACCAGCGCCTATGCGGGTGGGGATTGTTGGCGAGTACACAGGAGGCAGAGTGACCCCAAACGAGGGACCCCTGTGGGTGACTATCATAGACTATGTGGTTGGGGATCGTTGGGGAGTACAAATGAGGGGGTGGGCTCAAACCACAGCTGGGGGTCCACGGAGGTGGGCTAACCGCCCCTCTGTCTAAAAGGTTTTCGGAGCCCACTACCGGGAGCCCCGGGCCCGGTGTAAGCGCATCCCCTGTCTGTGTCTCCTGGGGAGATACAGCATTCACAAGTGCTACAGGTATGAGTGATTCAATGGGCAGGAGTATATGATTGTTGGGAACAATAATACATTGGGGGTTAATGGGTACTAAACGTTTGCAACCCCTTGAGACACCCGCACCCTTTTAAGCGATAAGCCCCTCTTTTTATTTAAAATGAACTTGCTTGCAGACCCTTGAGACACCCGCCCCCTTTTAAGCGATAAGCCCCGCTTTTTATTTAAAAGGAGCTTTACTGCCCCATCTAACACATCATTACAAATAATGGCTTGATACAACAGCTGTGTAGGCGGCTGACCTGCAACTGGAGGGGTTCGAGCTGTCGGGGTCACAGAGGATGGCTGCGCTATAACTTCTTTCTCAGCAGCAGCGCACACCCCTAAAATAAAAGAAAAAACAGTTTTAGTGTTACATTAAAGACCAATTAATACTTTACGGTACATTGTTCGGGTAAACCTCAAGGTTTACAAACCCCATTAAAATATTAAAAGAAACTGGTTGATAGAAAATTAGGCCTGCGCAGCACTCTAGAATAACATGATCGGTCCGTTATGGGGTTTTACAAAGACACGCTGAAATATTAACGACACCTGCTATGGAAAAAAAAGAGGGGTTCTCAGTGATGCTTTAAGCATACTTACATTCTGTACCCCAGCCAGGGTGCTTCCTTTTTAATGACGGGTTCGCCACAGGTGTTGGGTATCTGGCGTGGGCCCGGGGGTGGCATCAGATGCTGATGGTCCAGCGGTCTGGGAATCTGAGGAGGGTTGTGATGACGTTGGCCCTACAATAGGGGTATCTGCGATAAAAAACCAAAGAAAACAGTTACCACCAGGTTCTACATCAAATCGTTGTTTGGCAGACATATGTTTCAAATACATAATCATCTTTTACACTAAAGACTCAGCTTGTGGAAAACCGCAGGTTTCCTATAAAAAACATACAGGCTTTACAGGGTTTGACCTTTAATGAACATATACTTATGGATTTGAATGTTTTGCCACATTCATGAGTGCAAACTTGCTCCCCAGTAAAGACGTACATGGGTACAAAGTCAGAGCGGTCACCGTGTAATACACCAGGCCCGTTCGGGCTTTTAAACGCATTAACAGCGATGCCTGCGCCTGCTTTCAAACAGGAATTGTACAGGCCGACCGTCTCCCGAAGCGGGTTGTAAACCAATGCTAGCTAGAGACGGTCTGCCTGTAATATGGAGCTATAAACAGCCTGGTGCTAAGGGTTATAAATGGGCGCCTTTCTGAATGTACAGGCCCGTTTGTAATGCTTAGCACCCGGCCGCTTTATCGGCAGAGTCTATGGCAGCACTGGGGGGCACGCACACGGCCACACCAAGCCCCAGCCATTTAAAAACATTTTCGTTTTTTTAAATAAGAAAAAAGGCTGGGCTGTTGCATTTCAAGGGTTACACATACATTTAAACACATAGGGCTACCCGCCCCCTTTTTACCACAACCCTGACAACCAAACATAGGATATATATATATATATTTAAACACAGAGACATATATTACCTGTAACTTGGATACATTGTAGCCCAGCCCCTAGTGAAAGGTCTGCATAGATTTCCCGTAAGCAATGAATAAAACGAATTATCATGGCTTGTTCTACTTAACAAGTTCTATACCCTATGCTACATCTATACATAAATTAGAAAAGGCCCCTACTTGTGAGCTGGTCTGGCTTGGCATTTTCTCTGTCAGTGTCAGGAATGCTTCACACAAATTCACCCCAGCTGGAAGAGATTGCCTAAACAACCCACTGCACTTATAGCTTTTTAAATTTGGCGCTCTTTTGCCAGCAGCTGCTAATTAACCCGGAAACTAAACACCTTTGGCCTTTCAGGACATTGTACCCCCCAGTGTTTTGCAAATAGAGCTGCCTGCCTTGATGGCCGGCAATTCAAGCTGATGCATCCCCCATGTTCCAGAGGGCTGAGACCCCCTCCTGGAACTACCCCTCCTCCCCTAGCAACCCCTCCATCAGCTGGGGGAGGAGGGGCAGTTCCAGGAGAGGGCCTCTACCCTCTGGAACATGTTGGATGCATCAGCAGAGCCCCGGGCTATGTACTTCCACCCCCAACATACGGAGGGGGGTGTTGGTGGGGGAGGAGGGGAAGTGCCATGCAGAAGGGTTCCTCAGCCCCCAGGCAGATGTGGGATGCATCAGCTGAGCTTCGAGCAATGTACTTCCACCTCCCAGCATGTGGAGGGCTGTTGGGGGGGAGGAGCGGAAGTGCTGCATCGGGACTCAGCCCACCGGAGCCGGTGGGGTGCATCAGCTGTTCTTAGGGTTAAGTAATTCCTCTCTGGGTCTCTTCCTGTTGAATGCCATCTACCACGGGGCTCAGCCCAACAGCTGCTTTTGAGCTCTCTATATATATAGAAGGCTGGCATGGGGTGTGGGGTGAACATGGCTTGCGCAGACCCTTGTGCATGCCATTTTGCAGCCTGAGTGCCTTGAAAAGGACAGAGACCACCACCGATGGCCCAGGATCCACACACTACCCCTTGCAGAACCACAGGGATCTTGCTTCACAAGCCTGTCGGACTCAGACCCATCACCCCAACATTTCTTATGAATATTATTATTCATAATTTTTTTTTAAAAAAAATTAAATGCTTTCTCCCCAGCACAATCGATTGGAAAATTATGAAATATTAATGTTTAATAATCAGAAAAATATGATTAAAAAAAATGTTTTCTCCCCAGCATAACCGGCCGGAAGATTTCGAAATATTAATTTTTAATAATCATAAATAAAAAAAATATGCTGATTAAAAATTTATATTTCCTAATTTCCCATTTTTTATATAATTACAAATATATTTTTGATTATGTTTTTTTTTTTCTTTTTCTAATTCCTACCTGGCTTATTATAAGTATAGACACCCTGCCACACTATACTCAAGACCCGCTTTAACACCGCCACCCCTGGTCAATGCCCATAGCTTCAATCTTATGTATACCTTACCGCACCTGCCCGTTCGCACCGATGCTGTTTAATCAGAGTTTCAACCCGGTCCTCAGGATTGGCTTGGACCTACAACCAAAAACCCTGCTTTACATATACACCCTGCACGCTCCACCCCCTAAAGATGACCGCCGCTCAAACATCAGCTCCACACTTCCGGTTCTTTGTGGGGACATCCGGGGGAAGCCCCCTTGCGACCCCTAGGAACTCCAACCCTTGGGAGGACCTTCCTGCTAGCACCCATGATGTCACATCCGGTGGGACACCCCCGCTAAGGACCCAGGGCCTATTAAACACACCTACATCACTTCCGGGACAGGATTTTGCCGAGGCAGAACTTCCGGGGGAAGACCGAGGGGGCCATGCCCAGGATATGACATCATAGGGACCAGATATCCCGCCCTAAAGGGGCGTGGAAACCTGTCAAGGCTAGTTTGATGAGGAAAGGTATCATAGTAGACTACTAACGTTTATGTTCTTCCACCTCGTATATCTTTTCTAGGTGCATCAGCTCTACTCCGCATGATGTCACCAGTTTTCACTTTCACTTATTTTCACACTTCTTCCAAGACTTTTTCCAAAAGGCCATCACCTCTTTGTGAATGCATATAGGGTTTTCTCAATGGATACCTTGTCTGCAGGATTTTCTGCGGTATAGGCATCCTCACTGGTACTGCACATGTTTCAATTTCTGGCTCCCAACATATAGGCAACAAGGGGGTGGAGCTTTTGGTGGAGGTACTTGACTCCACCTCTACACTCTCCCATCTGGGCGATACATCAACCACTCTCTCTTCAGTCTTCACATCAAGACATCCTCGTCTGAAGAAGTGCTTCTTTGGCACCCATATCTTTATGACTCCCTACAGCATCCTGCTGATTTCACATGCTCATCAACACTCCAAATCATAAGCATGCATTATCCACTGGGGCTGTAATAGATCCATCTCCCCACATACTTCTTGTGGTTCTTTGGGTACAGGAACTTAGTTGCCTCAGATGCATGGATGCTGGCCTTTACATAGTCTCTGATTTCTTCATTTGTCAGTTCTCTTGGTTCAAATCCTGACTCAACATCAATCACAATCTTCATTTCTACTGCTTTCTTTGCATTCTTCTTGTATTGCGCGATTATTATTCTGATCACACAGAATCCAAACATGATTATCACCAACAGGGGTCCAAGTAACTTGTAAATGTTCGCCATTCATTGTGCAAACCATGAGAATATTGACCCAAACCAGCTGTCATCACCAATGTCTTCCACTTCATCCTCCATTTTGATGTGTAGGTTTGTCAGCAACGTTATGGCCTCTGTCAAGGTGCCATTCTCGTCGTCATGAGAAGGTATGAAGGTATGAGCGTGCAACATAATTCTCCGGTTTTGGCCCAAACCCCTTCCTCCATAAGTGTAATCATGTCTAGGACATATCTGTTCTGAAGAGTCATTAGTCCTACGGTTATCAGCTCCTCCTTGATAGAATTGAAACCCTTTATGGTGATATTGATCGTCTGCATAAGCTCCCATCTGGTTATTGGTAACCATTTGGCATTCGTCATCACCTGGATCGAAGGCATGAAGATTGTCGTAAATATTGCTGAAGTCTGACTGTACAATCTGTGTTCACACGGAATGGCATCAAAAGCTTCTATCAATTTGGCTGAGAAATAGTTCTCCCACTTCATACGATTCAGTTAAGCAGATCTTTTTCCTCAGGTAAGCATCTTCTTTTGAAAATTCACTAATGATCAGGTCACTCTTCGGGATCACCAATGCTGGAACATGGATAATCACTATAGAACAGAGTCCTCCCCAATCTATGAGCAGCTTCATGTAAACTCTGGATCCACAGGCCCAATAGTGATCCATGATCACTGCTGTCCCATCTTTCATTTCTGGTACATCAAAGATTCACCCGCATAGCTGATTCTCACCATCTTTTCTTGTGCCGTTGTTTCTGAAGCATAGTTCTACACTAGCCAAAGGCACTTTCTGCAATGGACCTCCTTTGTCTTCGACCCATGTCAAAAGTTTTGCAACCCTTGGCCATATAAGTTTGCACAATTGTTCTGCATTTTCTACAGCTGCTTTGTGTGATCCCTTTACTGCATATGCCTTGCATATTACCACAGCTTCTTCCCATCCGTCTGGAGAGCGCACTGTTCCCCAGTGCATCTGGCCTCTTTCTTTGCAGTTTTGAACTTCGTTATCAGTTTTTCCTTGCCAATTGAGTCTTCTGTTTATTTCCCATTTAATTCCTCCTCTCTTCATGCCAGGCTATTCATATAGTATCCCATGATTTCTGGTGTGTGCTCTCGCTCTTATCTTTATATCTTGCACATAGTCATCTTCATCTGGTGCTGACCATGCTGTTTCCCATATCAAAGATGCTGTTCGGCCCTGAAATTTACCTTTTGTAAGTCAGAGTGCAAGGTGAGTAAGACAATGAGCCGTTTGAACATCTATTTCAATAGCTATGACTATCTTAGACTTTCCCATAGCATCAGACAGGAGTGCACATACATAGTAATCCTCCTCAGAAGGGCTCTTTCCCACCTCTTTCATGTGCTGATGCCCCATGTTGTTCCCCAAATGTGCTGTACTGTCCAAATAATCATTAAATTCATATTCATCCTCCCTTGTACTTCTGTTAGGTCTCTTTCTTTGTCTCTCTCTCAGAATCTGTATCTGGCGCTCACTAAGGATATCTATAAGCGTTCTTCCTGCATAAGGATTTCTAAGGATAATTGCCACAGAATCAGCTATCTCTACATAATCTACTGGATTAGGGACAATACCATGAGGCCTTGGCTGCCTCACAACGTCTAGTTCTGCCAAGGAAACTGGAGTAGGAAGGATCAAAGGGACCACTGCTTTCTTGGGACCAATGAAATGCACAGTGTGAATTAGCAGAATCAGAAATACAATGATAACCATAGAGCAGGCATATATTATGCACCAGTACATGAGGCTCCACCATCGATGCCTCTCCACTCGTCGTTGAGTCTGTTCACTCTCTGGACCTGCAATATGCTCTATGGACCACATGTTTGCCTGCAATTATTTTTAAGGAATGAAAAACTCATTTTATTCAGGCAAAACCGTCATATGCTCCGGTAGTTGATGAATCTGCTCTATGATTTCCACAAGCAACTGGCTGTTTGCTGGACGGTTTATAGGAACTTGCATGAACACCAAAGTGTTGGTGTCTCACCAAACAAGGTAGGGATGAACTTGAAGCAAATAGTAAAAGATCATAGCAAGTAGTTTGTGGACATCGTCGTTAGACAGGACCATATGTACCTCCAGTAAGATGCTCAGGTAATAGTCTGATCTGTGTCATTAATGCTGCCAATAAGTGTCTAATAGTCGGGCCATTCTTAGGATCCTGGACAAAAGTACGTATATCAGTGCTCCTCCCAACAAGAGCTGGGTAAGAAGCAAGAAGTAGTCTGTGTATTTCAGCATTGGATAGCCCCATATGCACTTCCAAAAAGAAATTCAGTGAGAAATGAGTGCGGGAACTGTTCCCTTTTCCAGTCATCGAACACAAAGTCCAAATCTGGCATGTTTTGTTTACTTCCGCACTCCATAGTCCAATGTCAGCAAAGCTCCTGTGGCTCAAGAACAAAAGCTTTTTCACTCCTTGCTTAGCAGCTATAAAGAGTGTCTCAGGGGAGCCACAGTCCAAATGAACACTTACATCTGTCTACTGGACAGTCTCTGTGTCCTCCTTCCTCATCACTGATCAAGTCTGCACGTGCTGAACTTCTTCTCCTCGACTTGCTTCGGAATGGGTTGGGGGTGCTGCGGCCTCTCCAGCCTAGACTTTCACGTCACCTTGGTGTATCCAAGCTCGTCTTCCTAGGACCTTAACTGCTGATGGAGTAATGTCCTCCACCATGAAAGGGCCACTAAATCTAGGCTTGTGCCACTTTTGTGTAAAGTTTCTGATTAAAACTTGATCTCCAGCAAATTACTTTGGCAAACATAGTTCTTTAGATCCGGTTGCTGTATGGTCTTTATCTGTGTTCTGAGATCGACACCCCGTCCGCTTGACTTGATCTGAAATGACACAGATACTAGCCATCATACATGTACACACATAGCTCATCACCTAACAATTCTGCAATTGTCTGGGCATCACTCCTAGTCCTCGATGGAGGAGTTAGAGGCATTCTCATTCACCTCCCTCTAACTAGATTGTGGGGCGTGAGGTGATGTTCAGAGCCAGGCTGATTTTTTAATGCATATAATGCAAGGGGCAGGCAATGCAGTCACCACTTCTTCAGGGTCAGTTTCAATTTAGCTATTCTCTCTTTGAGCAGACCGCTAAGTCTCTCACATATTTCGTTCACTTGCGGGTGATAAGCAGAAGAAAACTTGTGTTTGCTCAAATACCTCATTCACAAAATGGGGGCCATTGTCTGATCTCAACCCCTCATATACTCCCCATCTAGGAAATACTTCTCGGACCAAGAACTTTGCAGCGCAAGTGGCATCAGGGTGTGCGCAGAGACCAGCCTCGATCCACCTGCTTAAGGGGCACACCACTACTATCCCGATATCCATTACAGATATGTAGCATATCAATGTAATCGATATGAAAATGCTGAAAAGGACCATTTGGTCGAGGAAATTAATCCTCTGACTGTTCATTGTGTGTGCCCAGAAGTTAAACATACGATGCAATTTACTATATAAAAAGCAATGTTGCTGTGAGGTTCTCCCTAGTAACATGTGCAGGGTAGTGTAGCTGTTCCAGAGCAACCCTTAGTAAGGCTACAGGCATCACCGGTTTACCAGTGTTGCCTTGTCACCACAGTGCTTCCGAAGGGGCTAGAGAACACTCCCTCCGTGTCCACAGGTCTTTCTCTGCCTGTGGGACTTCAGCCTGAATTTCCATTAACTGTGTGTTGCGATAAGTGATTAAAGCTTTCATTCACAATCATCATCACAAACATTTTCTCTTTGACATTATGCGTATAAAAACTCATTATATTAGGTGAATTTGCAACCCTTTTTGCTTCTTATTCTGCAGTTTGGTTTCTGTGTGAAATAGTCTGTTCCCTTAGTGTGCGTTGCATACTTAACTATTGCGATGGCTACTGGGAGTTGTAGTGCTTTATTAAGCCTGTCCATTCATGTAGTGTGCCCCTCCTTTTCCAACGTGCTAACACTGCATGCAATGTTGACGTCATGTAGGCAGAGTCACTGTACACTATTACTTCCAGGTCTGTGTATTTCTCAAGCGCGACAATCAGTTCCACTAATTCTGCAGCCTTTGCTGAAAAGTGGGACGGTAGTCTTGCACTTGACATTACTTCAAATTCCCCATTAGCTCTGTGCTTTACTACGGCAGCGCCTGAATGCCTTTCTCCATTATTTTGATCGATCTTCAAAGAACCATCAAAAAAGAGAATCTACCCTGATGCTAGAGCATTTTCTTTTACTCTCAGGATGTTGTCACAGAATTCCTCATAATTTGAGCAATCATGCACTTTTTTACCTCTGCCAGTGGTTCAGATACAAACGCGGCAGGGTTCACCATTTTACACCTGACTATTTTAAGTGCTGGATTCGATATAACTACCTCATAAGCAGAAGCTCTTTGTGACGTCAGTGTACCCTTAGGTTTCTCCAAAACAGCAAACAACTCATGCTCAACGAATAACGTCATGGAACACCCCATTACTTTGGTTGCAGACTCCTCAATAGCGAACGCGGCTGCTGGCAACGATTGTTAGCAAGGGAAGTGACCCCTCATTACTGGGTCCAAAATCTCACTGCTTGTATGATAGGTTATGGTGAGTAACCTATCCCAAGACCTTATATCATTTACGTTTCGTTAGACTAAGCTGAAAATTATACGTTTGCCCCAGGAATACTGTGAGTCTCCATCGATTTTCAAAAGGGTCCTGCAGATGGACCTAAGCAATATTGATTTGCCAAGGGTTGTGCTGCAATACGTAGATGATATTTCGGTATGTAGCACATCAGAAGAAGAGTGCAGACATGACTCGATTCAGCTAATGAATATTCTAGCAGAGAAGGGATATAAGGCGGACAAAGAGAAATTGCAGTATTGTCAAGAAGAGGTGTTGTACATAGGTCTGTTAATTTCACATGAAGGAAAGAAGGTTACGCCTGAAAGAGCTGAGGCAATTTTGAAAACATAAAAATCACACACGATAAAGCAAATGCAACTGTTTTCAGGACTGTGTAATTATGTCAGGGCATGGGTATTTGATTATAGTTCATACACAACGCCATTGTTGCAGGCCCTGAAAAAGGCACAGGTGAATGAGGAAAATATTGAATGAACTGAGGAAATAGAGGAGGGGTTTGATTAATTAAAAAAGGCAATTTTCACAGCTCCAGTTTTATGGATTCCCAATTATTCGGAGTTCTTTTTATTCTCGCATACGAATGGGACAGTCATGACAGCAGTGCTCACGCAGAGAATTACATTGGTGAGGATAGCTCTGCGGCAACATGCTCGCCTTGGAAGCAAGATTACACGGAGCAACACAGGTTGAATCCCCGGGTTAGAAACCTCTGGATATTAAGCCTGTTCTAAATAACCTATCATCATCATCATTATCAATAGCAATTGCTGTTCTCTATGGTCTACCTCTGTCTCAACCTTCAAGCATGGCCAATTCTCCTCGCACTATGGCTGCCTGTAATTCCAAGGGAAACCCCCCCCCCCTTTTCGTCCATGGGAGATCGTCATATTTAGCTTTGTCATTAGATCTCTACCAAGTATATTAAAAACTGGTGTCTGTCTTGAATACAACAATGGGACAGACATATCACACTCTCCTATAGAGACTGGTAATTTCTCAGTAAAAGGAACTCTACTTGTAGCTCCAGAGAATCCCTGAGCATTCATGGAATTTCCAGATAATGAAAATGTTTCCTCTCGTATAAATGAGCGAGTTGCCCATGTCTACCAAAAAAGAAAAGGATTTGCCTCCTATGGTAACATCAACCTACGGTTCCTCTTGAAGAATGGGTGTCACCGATAGTACTGAACACATCAAGTCACCCAGCGAGCTGTCCTATTGTGGGTACATACTTATTCCCGTACCTGTGAAAGGATTCCCTCCCATGACAGTGACACCCCCTACTCTAGGAGTCAGTAGCTGTCCTGTATTTGTGCTCTGCTGTAACTGAATGGGTGCATGCTGTGACTGCCCTTGCGGTGGATTCATTGGTGCTTGCTGTGGTTGCAAGGCCTGCTGTATTTGTGGCACCTGTTTTTGATACACTGTCTGATCGTGGGCGGACCCGTCCCTACTTTGTGGGCTACATGTTGGTGGATGAGCTGTCCCCCACTCTTGAGAATTGCCCATTTTGCACATACCTTTGGCTCCCACATGTTCACACAATATGCCCTGTCATTCTACATGTCCAACATACAGGAGGGAATCTCCTTACTTGCCCTCCCTGCATGCCTTGATTATCATTTTGCAGATTCTGAAAACCACCTTGGTTATTTTGAAAGTTTCCCTGATTATTCGGAAAGCCTCTTCTTCCGCGAAAGCCTCCCCTGCCTCTCAGCATAAATCCGTTGATCCGACTGCCGTTGTTTATTCACCTGTGGCATATCTGCCTCCTGCTGTGATCCTGGCCCTTCTCCACTAGTCAGCATCGCCCCTTCTAGAGAATATTTTGACAGCTTTATCTGTA